>NC_064639.1:1041389870-1042639870 GCF_023864345.2 Schistocerca serialis cubense | reverse complement strand
ACTAAGATTTAGTTAATGCGAGGGAAACATACACGCTTAGGTTCTACTCCACTGGGTTATTTTGCAATAAAATGATTGTGCAGTAATGAAATGGTTACTCTGGCAAGGTAATGAACTTGCCTCTCGAGAATGTACTATTAACACACAACTTACCTTCCTCCATGCTTCCTCTACATTTTGTACAGGGGTTGTAATGATAATTAGAGAAATTATATCATGCTCAGTAGTATAGGGATAACAGTTTCCTTCTAGCATCTGTAGACTGAAATGTTATGTTGGTGCACCAAGTGTAGTATAAAGTATTCTCCGTTCACAATTCTGTGACTCCAGATATCTGTCTGCATTTAGATGACATATCCACCCCAAAGTCTATGACACAGATGAAATCTAGTCATTACTTCAATTTACATTGGTCAAAAATTGGAAATAGCCATTCTCACTTCAGCATTTAATGACTGTTTACAAAGAAATCTTTGAGCATTTGAAGAAGAATCCAGTTAGTGATAAAGAGGATCAGGCAGTGATTAAACTGCTGGCCTCATGTTTGGGAAACTAAGATTGAAATTTCTGCCACACTTCAGATTTGTTGTGTTTCACCTATATTGCTTAATGCTATAGTTGATATCCTGTTTGTCCTTTTCAGTATGCGTTTATGCTCCATTTCGAGTGACCTCAATGGTGTTGGGTAGTGTTATAGTTTTCCTTACTTCTTCCAAATAGTAATTAAAGAAGAAGGAAAGAAGGGTAGCAAGCATTTCTACGTTTAATTAATTCTTTAACTTCTTCCTTAACAGTGTATGCCACAGTTAGGAGGAACTAGAGAAAAGATGAGCTCATTGTGCTGCATAGTGAAGCACTTTCAAATTCTCTTTATCAGTTTAGCTTAGAGGCATTATTTGCCTGACACCTTATTTCATCATCAAATGCAAACCGTGTTTTATACGCAGCTGACACTTCTTACAAGGGAACCTCCCCATCGCACCCCCCTCAGATTTAGTTATAAGTTGGCACAGTGGATAGGCTTTGAAAAACTGAACACAGATCAATCGAGAAAACAGGAAGAAGTTGTGTGGAACTATGAAAAAAATAAGCAAAATTACGTCGGTACGGTAGCTCAGCGTGTTCGGTCAGAGGGTTACGTGCCCTCTGTAATTAAAAAAAAAAAAAAAAAAAAAAAAGACTTGAGTTCATCGATCAACAACGAACTTGAACGGATGTCTTACGACGTCCTCCCCCGAGCAGATGCAACGAACAAAGGCGAACAGAATGAGATTAAAAAAAATGGTCAGCGTGAGCAGCTGCGGAATAAGAGGTCCTTGATTAAAATCTTCCCTCGAGTGAAAAATTTTAATTTTTTTTATTTTCAGACAATTATTACCTGTCCGTACGATGCGAGGTAACTGCGCCGTAGTATGGGGACGCTACACCTAAACAAACATCGAAAGACACGTCAGTCGACAACAGCGCACGGAAGAGGGAGTATTCCTGCTAACGAGGCTCCCTGACTGGCAGTTAACTGTTCGCTACTTTGGACGAGAGTGCATTAAATACGTGAGATGTATTCCGTGGGCAATATGAATCCAGCAAATATAGCGGACGGACGGACAGATAATAATTGTCTGAAAATAAAAAATTAAAATTTTTCACTCGAGGGAGGATTTCATCCAAGGACCTCTTGTTCCGCAGCTCCTCACGCTGACCGCGGGACCACAGAGCTCTTCGTCTCAAAATATACTTAATGTAGCATATCTTCCGCATAGACTACTCAGTTTGTATATTTTGCTTATTTTTTTCATAGCTCCACACAATTTCTTCCTGTTTTCTCGATAGATCTGTGTTCAGGTTTTCAAGGCCTATCAACTGTGCCAGTTTATAACTAAAACTGAGGGGGGTGCGATGGGGAGGTTCCCTTGTTAGCATCACCAACTTGATGTTGTTGTTGTTGTTGTTGTCTTCAGTCCTGAGACTGGTTTGATGCAGCTCTCCATGCTACTCTATCCTGTGCAAGCTTCTTCATCTTCCAGTACCTACTGCAACCTACATCCTTCTGAATCTGCTTAGTGTATCCATCTCTTGGTCTCCCTCTACGATTTTTACCCTCCACGCTGCCCTCCAATGCTAAATTTGTGATCCCTTGATGCCTTAAAACATGTCCTAGCAACCGATCCCTTCTTCTAGTCAAGTTGTGCCACAAACTTCTCTTCTCCACAATCCTATTCAATACCTCCTCATTAGTTACGTGATCTACCCACCTTATCTTCAGCATTCTTCTGTAGCACCACATTTCGAAAGCTTCTATTCTCTTCTTGTCCATACTAGTTATCGTCCATGTTTCACTTCCATACATGGCTACACTCCATACAAATACTTTCAGAAACGACTTCCTGACACTTAAATCTATACTCAATGTTAACAAATTTCTCTTCTTCAGAAAAGATTTCCTTGCCATTGCCAGTCTACATTTTATATCCTCTCTACTTCGACCATCATCAGTTATTTTACTCCCAAAATAGCAAAACTCCTTTACTACTTTAAGTGTCTCATTTCCTAATCTAATTCCGTCAGCATCACCCGATTTAATTTGACTACATTCCATTATCCTCGTTTTGCTTTTGTTGATGTTCATCTTATATCCTCCTTTCAAGACACTGTCCATTCCGTTCAACTGATCTTCCAACTCCTTTGCTGTCTCTGACAGAATTACAATGTCATCGGCGAACCTCAAAGTTTTTACTTCGTCTCCATGAATTTTAATACCTACTCCGAATTTTTCTTTTGTTTCCTTTACTGCTTGCTCAGTATACAGATTGAATAACATCGGGGAGAGGCTACAACCCTGTCTCACTCCTTTCCCAACCACTGCTTCCCTTTCATGCCCCTCGACTCTTATAACTGCGATCTGGTTTCTGTACAAATTGTAAATAGCCTTTCGCTCCCTGTATTTTACCCCTGCCACCTTCAGAATTTGAAAAAGAGTATTCCAACTTGATGTCATAAATATAAGGCAACAGAAACGCACATGCTAGGTACCAGCCCCACCAATCAATCCCGCATGAAACTTTGAAGCATAATTCTAATAGTATGCAGTTATGGGCTTCTGAAAGTGCAGCTTTTAAACTCTTGTGTGCAGAGTTTGTCACTTGCTCTACCCCAGTACAGCCTCCTAATGCCTAAGTGCAATGTATTGTAGATTGGCATGATAATGAGAGCTCTGTTCTTTGAGGAATGTTGGAAGCTGTGGAAGAGGTGGGGAAAGATGGACATACTTGTCCAGTGTGTTTTGAAATTTTGTTCAAGAACACATTACTTCATGTGAAGAATAGTAAGTAATGTGAATAAATGGTGTGTAAACCTCACTCGTACATACATTCAATGTGAAACCTTAAATAGTAACCTCTATTTTTTAGTGTATATTTGGATTTCCCGTGAAAAAGTATGTAACTTTTGTATGAAACATTTCTTTGTTTCATTATAGACAATGCTGTAATATGCACATGTTGATATGGGGTGACACTTGTTGCAAAACAGTAATATATCTCACAAAAATACACATCTGATTAGGAAAATCAAAGTACATTATTTGATATTTGGGAAAATGCTATCATGTGACACCATCTACCCTCCTGAAATGTATTCTTAGACTACATTTAGCGTTATTATCTAGGTACAACGAGTAGTAACGTGTTCCCTTCGGGTTGCTTAATTTTGGTGAGTCCCCCTTTCACTATCTCGCGGTGCTAGTTTACTGAGTCCCCCCTTGCCTCTCACTGTCTCGCGGTGCTTAATTACTGAGAGTCTCCTTGCCTGTCACAAGTGTTTCAGTGCACAAATGTTCGAAATGTTGTCCGTTGTTTCTAATGCACATTGCAACTCTGTGTCTGAATGACAATCCAACATGTATTAGTGCCGCTGTGCTGTTGTTTGCACATTCATTGCGAATTTGCTGCTGCCTATCTTCAAGGGTTGTTGGTACATCGATGTAAACTCTCTCTTTTAGCCAGCCCCACAGGAAAAAATTGGCAGAAGTCAAATCGGGTGAACATGGCGATCTTGTCTGAGGACCTCCTTGTCCATTCTATTGACCCGGATAATTCAGATTCAGAACTTATCAAGCTAGTCGTTAATAATGCGCTGGGCCTCCATCATGTGGAAACCGTACATCCAGTCTCAGTTGAAGTAGATCATCATCCATTACTATGTGTAAAACATTATCCACAACTTAGCTGTACATTTGACCAGTCGGACTACTTCCTATGAAGTGTGGGTCAGTTTCCGGTGTACATAAAATACCGTACCAAACGTTAACACGTCATGGACGTTGATGTTCAACTTGTCATACCAAATGGGGATTCTCCACTGACCAATAATGCATATTATGTCAATTCACTTCAACACAATTTGTAAAATTTGATTCATTGGAAAAAAGTATATGTGAAATGAAGTTGTCAGTGACTGCCAGTTGTTCCTGTATTCAGCTACCAAAGTTGAGGCGATTGTGCAGTTCTCGATGCAGTGCTAAATGAAATAGATGTCATTTGTGTGTATGCAATATGCGTAGAACACTTCTTTGGAAAACTCCTGAACCTCGCGCAATTTGCAAAGACCTAGTATGACGATTTGCAGCAACCGCAGCTAAAACATTCACTGTGTTCTTTCGTTTGTCGCAGGCCGCGGTCAGACTTTTTCTCTAGGTTTAACACTTTCCATTTCAACAAACAGGTGGACAATTCTGCCAAACTTCGTTGCAGACAGAACATGCCTGCCGGGGAACAGAGTCGGATACCTTTGACGATCTTCGCAGTGATATAAACCTTCTCTGCAATTGTTAAAATCGCGGGACAATTGCGACAAGATGTTTACAGTCCGTATCATTGACATAACATGCACAGCCTGCCCGCTGACTGAGCGCATGATCATAGTGTGTGCTTCATGTGATTGTGGGAGGTGTGTCACATGATAGCATTATCAAAAATATCAAAGAAGTGCTTTGAATGTCTTAATTGGATGTGTATGTGAGAGTGTACCGTTTTGCAACAATTGTCATACCATTTCCATGTTTGCCAACTACAGCGCCATCTATCATGAAAAGATAGAAATTTTTCATACAGAAGCTACGTATTTTTTTCTGGAGAATTGAAATCTGCAATAAAAAATAGGGGTTCCTATTTAAGTTTTCAAAGTCAGCCCCACTCTGGCCTCTAGGGTGGTGCAGGCGATCGAGCGTTATGTTAATGGACGTCTCTCCTCAAGGTGAACGTTTATTACGACTTTTATTTTTTAATCTGATGGGTGTTTTGCTAAATATTCCAACAAATAGTTTCAAACGCCTCACCCTGTGTGTGTGTGTGTGTGTGTGTGTGTGTGTGTGTGTGTGTGTGTGTCTCTTTCTTTGAGGTGAACAATGTTTATTACCACTTTTTTAAATCTGATGTTTATTTTACCAAATATTCCAACAAGCAGTTTTAAATGCCTCACCCTTTGTGTGCGTGCGTGTGCGTGTAATCTCTCCCTCAAAATCAAAATGAGTAAACTGAAGCAACTGAAGAATAATTATGAAATTAAATTAATGATTTTTATTTATAATTTAATCATGCCAGTCACTTTGTAAGAATAGCACATCTCCGGCAAATTTACCTCACTTTAACAGTGTCAGTTTTAAAATACAAAGAAGATGAGGCACAACTGTGTTGTTTGTTTAATAGTACTATGCTACCTCTTTAAACCCACTCTTTCATTTGATTCATTTAAACTGCAATTTTGAATAACAAGATTAAGTTGGAAACTAAGAAATTTCTGGTACTAACTACAGCGAGAAACCACAGAATTCAACACTATGAACAAAGCATGGTACCAATCTCAAAATAGTATTTCACATACCTCTTATGCACTCCACTGTACAGCACTTCGCGCTCGAGCGTTAAGTGGCTGCAAAGGTGTGAAACGAGTGACAAACAATGCGTGTGAAATTTTAATAGCTAGATTCCTACTTACTCGAAACCTAACACATTAAGTTGAAGACAGGCACAATTAAAACACTTTCACATTGGCTTTTGGCCATAACTTTCGTCAGAAAGAGAAAGATAAGCCATTTATTCAAACACGCGAGCATAATTTGTTCACCCATGACCACCAACTTTTGCTGCTTGGATGAGAAATTTAGGATCATCATCCGAACTGCCAGAGTTGGCAGTTGTATGCTTGCTTGTGTGAATGAGTGGTGTGCTTCTCTTACTTTTTCCGGCAAAGCATGTGGCTGAAAGGTAACGTGTAAGTGTCTTTTAATTGTACCTGTCCGGAACTTGATGTGTCCTCTTTATAGTATGTAGCACTCTACATACATTGTTGATATTCCAACCTGGAGTTTCCATTGTTTGAAAGCTGTATTTTCAGAACATACCTGTGTACTATCAGAATTATGGCCCAAATTTTCGTGCATTGTAGATTGCTGGGGCTGTTGCCTTTCTAGTGTGCTTTTGTCTACTTAAATTATGAGGTCAAGTTCATAATGTTGCCGTGTCAGTGCAGGCATTAGAAGCTGGTACGTCAGATCCTCATCATACGAGGGTTGTTCAAATCTCAAATTTAATTTTATGATATTCTGTTAGCTTAATGTGCAACAAACCTGATGTAGTAGTTTCATTCTGGGGACTCTTGGTTCCTGCCTGGGAGAGGCAGGCAAGGTCAGACATCTTCAGTATCGCCTACCGCTGCAATGGATGTAACACCCAAGGAACAATATTTGGGTTTGAAATTCTGCTTTCGTCTCAACAAATCTTCAACTGATGCCTATACAATGTTACAGGAGGCCTATGGAGAGTCTTTTCTTCCCTAAAGCACACCTTGAAGGTGTTTAAAATTTCAAAGGAAAGTAGGCCCGGTGCTCCAGTTATTGCTCTTACAGAAGAAAACATAAACACTACTGCAGTCATTGTGAGAGAGAATCGATGAATGACCTTAAGATCATTTTGTGAAATCCTGAACACTTCATTTGGTGCCACCCACATGTTGGCGAAAGGAAAAAGACACGACACGGGTTTGTGCGTGATGGGTTCCAAGACTGTTGATTCCCAAACAGGAGGACATTTGCATGCAGGTCTACATGCAGTTAAAGTTGATGTTGGAGGAAGATCCGGAGTTTCTTTCAAATGTAATCACTGCTGATGAAACTTGGCTACATCATTTTGATCCTGAGAACAAACAACAAAGCTCAGTGTGGAAATCTCCTTCATCACAAACCCCCAAAAAAGCAAAAGTGGTTGCTTCTGCTGGGAAAGTTATGGTCATTTAATTCTTTCATATTCATGGAATGGTTTGTCAGCATATTGTACCTGTGCGCGCGCACGCGCGCTCACTCACTCACACACACACACACACTCACACACACACACACACTCACACACACACACACACACACACATTAGTAACTGGACAATACTGCAGGGGTGTCCTGAAAACATTGCAAGTCCATATCAGGCGCAAAAGACCACATTTCCTTGAAGCAGGCTGGATGCTGCACCACGATAAAGCGCGGCTGTATATTGCCAATGTCGTTGCTGAATATCTTGCAGAAATCAATATGAAGTGCATCCCTCACTCACCCTATAGTCCAGATTTAGCCCCATGTGATGTTTTTCTATTCCTTAACATGAAGAAACGCGTTCATGGGAGGCATTATCAATCATCAGAAACAATGGTGAAGGCCGCTGAGGCAATTTTGAAGGTCCTCTCATGGTTTCCAGCATGTATTTGAAGACTGGCAGAAACATTATGAGAAGTGCATCAGATTCATGGGAGACTTCTTTGAGAAGGACCATCAAAATTATGAGGTCCAGTGTAATTTAAATTCATATGCTTAAATTATGTAGTGGCAGGTGACTGGTGATAATCTTGTCTCTTTTTATAGTATTTGGTCATAAATGTTGGGATGAATTTGAGTGTGCCAAGCATTTATCATATTGTTACACAGGCAGTGTTATTTTAAGCAGCAGTGTGTGTTGCAGTCCGCTATTCTTGCGCAGTCTGTTTCACAAATCTGTTTCTGGAAGTGAGAAATGCAAATTATACTGAGTAAATGTGACAGAAGTGCAGTAACATTCTCCCTCTCTACATCTCATTTGGCAACATCCAGTTGTCTGGTTAACATTTTGGAACTATGGTTTGTGAAGGTTGTGTGAATTCAAGGAATGGCATTTTATTTAAAAGAACACCTCTCACCTGTTTTAGGATAAGTGCTGGTGAGAAGTTTTCCTTGAAACAAGAGTTCATTCCTTTCACTGTCCATTGCTTTTCTATTTTGCTATCTTTTATGATGTTTATTCCGTGTGCTGCGTGTAGATTATCTTGTGTATTGCATTTACACACACTTTTACTATGTTGCTAATGCTAATGTACAGATGATTGGTCAAATCCTTCCTTTCTAACATTGAGTTTTGACCATTCAACTGTTTGGCATTGTTACTGTGTCTCTTATAAAATTACCTCTCTCATTTTATCGTTTGACATGACTTACAGTTATTGATGCAAGATTTTCAACGTGCCTTGCTGGATTTGGAACAAGTTCTTAACTTTTTTTTAATGAAATATGCCACAGTTTTCTTCACTGTTTACATATTTCTAGATTTTGGTTGTAATGAACTTCCTTCTCTTCTGATAGAAATGTAAACTTTACACTTCTAGGTCTGTAAGATGGGATATTTATTATAACAAATTAGTGTGGTAAAACATCCTAGAATGTGGACTAAATAGGTCATGCTGACTTCTATTGGTGTATAAAGGCATTGTTATTATGAATATCTGATGGAATATTACACGGTGTCAATTATTGAAGTATATGAAAAAAAAAATTATAACTTCTGAACAGTTTGTGTTAGGATGTTCCAACTGCATCATTGGGCTCGGGGCATGATGGGAATTGGTACGTGCACGCACAGATGCCTTGTGGTTGTCGGCCTTTTGCTCATGAAAATGTCACGGTACTGCATGCCTGAGCATACCCAGCCTCTGTGCTGAGTCTGGCGAACCGCCACTTACCATCCGGCGGCAGCTCCTGCTGGTGCGCCAGGCTTGTAAGTTTCTTGCAGCTCCCAGCTCGCCTGCTCAACGTCTTGTTGCCCATCCACCTCTGGACCGCCTTTTTTTCCCGCCGTCCCCGGGCTACGTTGCCATTTGGGATCCGTGTGCAACGTGTACTAGAGTCCCTCGGTGTGGAGTCTGTACAACCCCAAATCCAAGGTTTTAACCGCCTGCCACCCTGGTTATTGAAGAGGCCCGGAGTGATTTTAGATTTATTGCAGTACAAGAGAGATTGCACTTCTGCCACCGTTTTTAATGCAGCATTTTCTGCCATTTTATCTGAGCACCACGACTATGTAGTTGTTTTTACGGATGGGTCGAAACAAGGGGATTCTGTTGGTTGCTCAGTTGTTTTCCCATATCGTGTCCTCAAGGTCCAACTGCCTCAGACATTTACTGTCTTTGATGCAGAATTGTTTGCGATCTTGCGGGCACTGGAGCACATGAGACATTCTTCCTCTCCTAAATTTCTTGTCTGTTCCGATTCACTCAGTGCCCTTTACTCATTGCAACGTTTGTATCCGGCAGACAAAATTGTCCAGACCATCCAGGATGCCCTCCTCCGACTACAGCGACTGGGGAAGGTTGTAACTTTCTGCTGGGTTCCGAGGCATGTTGGCACTGCTGGGAATGAAAGGGCAGATCTCGCAGCTAAGGAGGCGTGTCTCGCCCCACAAGTATCTCGGTGTGCTATCCCCTTGGACGCACTCACTTCGCTGTTGAGCTCACGGGTCATGCGTCGGTGGGAGGATGAGTGGCTGGAAGTGACTGACAATAAGCTCTGTATAGTCAAGCCCACAACACGTGTGTGGTGTACTTCCTTTCAGCCCCATCGACGGGACGAGATTCTCCTCCCTCGGCTTCGAATAGGCCACAGCACTATGACGCATGGCTTCCTACTCCGGCGAGAGGACCCTCCAATGTGTGGTGCTTGCGTCGTCCAGGTCACTGTGCGCCACGTTTTATTGGATTGCGTTTTATTTTCTGACCAGCGGGTCGCGGCTGACTTGCCAGCGGACCTGCCGTCTCTTTTAGGCAACACTCGGGCGAATGTGGTTAAAGTTTTAAAGTTCTGTGCCCTGTCAAATGTTTTTACAAAGATTTTAGGGAGAGGATTTTAATTTACTCACTGTGTGACAAGCTCACCCATATTTTATGTAAGTGGCCAGCCAATAACAATTTCCTGTGACATTCTTGTTGCTATGTTTCCCCTTTCCTTAGGTTTTACTTTGTTATGTAGCATTTTCCTTCTTTTCCTGCTTTCTTTGAGTGTGTGCTTTAGTTTTCTTAGGTCTGTCCCCATTCATTGCTTTTAATGTGTGTCAGGGCGCTGATGACCTCGATGTTGAGCTCCCATAAGCCCCAACACACCACCACCACTACAGCTTGCGAAGGCCTACCATATGAGCAATAACAGCCCAATTGCGGATCAAAGGAATTTGCAACCAAGTTCAAGGTGAAGACAAGTGGTCCAAGTGTCCTAACAATCAAGAATTTTATTTGCAAGTTTGAGAGAACGGGTAGTGTTCATGATGGCAGTGTTGGCAATGTCAGTTGTCCATAAAAGGATGAAAAATGCCTGTAAACATTGACAAGACATGCGCTGTGTTTCAATCCGGGCCCAGGAAACCGATCACACGAGCTGCTCGTCATTTGGGAATCAACCGGTAGAACTGCGACAAATTATTGTTGAAGACCTGCATCTCTTTTATACAAAATTCAAACCCATCTGCTATTATAAGCCCCAGGGCTATAGAATAGCAGTTTTATTCTGCCAGCACAGTTGTCCACAGAATTGACAAACATGACTTTGATGTGTGTGTGTTTTGGTTTAGCAATGGAGCCCACTTTTATTTGGATGGGTTCATCAGTAAGCAAAACTGGCACACTTGGGGACTGAGAATCTACATTTCATGATTGAAAAGTCTCTTCACCATCAACAGGTGACTGTGGTGTGCAATGTCCGGTCACAGAGTAATCGGTGAAATATTCCTTGATGGCGTGGTGACTACTGAACGGTATATTAAGGTTTTGGTAAATGATTTCATCCCCATTATCCAAAGTGACCCTGATTTCGCCAAGATGTAGCTCCTGCAAGACGGAGCTCAACCCCACCGAAGTAGGAAAGTGATTTCATGGAGGAGCACTTTGGGGACTGCATTCTGTCTGTGGGGTACCCAGAGGCCACTGGCACGGGCTTCGATTGGCTGCTGTATTCTGAGGCCCTGAACACATGGGACTCGTTTTTGTGGGGCTATATTAAAGACATGGTGTACAGCAATAACCCCAAAACCATTGCGTTCAGGCAGTCATCGACAGCATCGACGTTCTGGGTCTTCAGGGGCTCGTGCAGAATTTCGCTATTCGTCTGTGCCACATTATTGCCAATGATGACAGGCATATCGAACATGTCATAACCTAAATCCAAATATCTGTAGTGATATTTACATGTTAAATAAAGTGCACACATGCTGTAGTTTTTAACTATTTTATGTTTTTTCATATGGTTCAATAATTGCCACCCTATTCTAGTTAGTACACAGTTTACAACTTGGAACTGTCATCAGAGCTGTGTGCCATGTGTACGGCTCTCCTTTGCCGAAGTGTCAGTATTGGTTATCAGTTCACCAGCAGTTAATATACATTGGAAACACATCATTGACAACTGGAAAACCAACTCACAGTGGGAACTGCATGTTTTGCCTGGGCTAGTAGCCTGGTCCCTATTTGACTAACCTTAACCAATGGATAGCCAACACAGTAGCAGCACATGACAGGCCTCAACTAGCTACTAACTTAAGTTAAAATATAGCCTTGCATGGCTCAATATGTCTTTAATTTCCCTGATGATGCTGCAAAAATTGTGTGTTGTCTTTGTTCTTATAGTTACTGGAGGTTTTATTCTTTTGTTGAGTATAACCATCAAGCATCAGACGTAGTTAACTTGTGTGTTGGTTCATTCACTGGACATTTTACGCAATCTTATAGTTAATCACTGTGTAGCATTTGAAAATGTATATAGTCAGTTGTGGAGTTTACAGTGTGTTACTGTCATCTTAAGAAAACACTAATAATTATCAAGTAAGTAACATGAGAGTCATTGAATATATCTGTCATTGTATTTGGTCTGGAATTTCATGAAATTACAATCACCTACTTTCTCCTCAGAGTGTGAAAATATTTTATTGGTAGCAGTCTGCATTGGGAGGAATGATCATTGACGTAAAATAAGAGAAATCACAGCTCACATAGGAAAATTTCAGTGTTCTTTTCCCAGCACACTGTTCTCTGTTCTTGGTACATTTAAAATATACAATCATTTTTGTTGTTTGGTATATTTTTGTAATTTTACAGTTAGTTATTTTGTTATAATAATGACAGAAGTATATTGTTGGGACTAAAGTTAATGTGAAACGTGAAGATTACAAAAAGTTGAAATTTAAGCTCTTCTGTTGCTTGTTAAAACTATTACATTTCTGTGAACACAATGCTGAACATACCCCTTATCAAATTTTTAATATATTTTTTTCTTGTGTCCATTGTTCTGTTACATTACCGAACACCTGTGATGCAGTTATTTATTTCTCGGTTACAGATGTGGAGAGAGAGAGTGTGTGTGTGTGTGTGTGTGTGGGGGGGGGGATTAATTGTATAAGCTTCGTGTGTTTGGTGGCCTGGAAAGATACTTGGTAACGGTAGTTGCTGTGCTGTGCAGGTGGTGTACCTGTATATCATACATCAATTACCTACAACACATTGTTTGGCAACAGCACTGAATTAACAGTCTGTCATAGATTACTGTCTATAAACAGTTGCTTTATGAATTCATTGAATTAACACTATGCCGTCCGGCAACACCACAGTGGTGTCGTCTGCATAGTATCGCGTAGTGGCTGGCGACAGCACGTTAGTATCTTTTGCATTCTGTTGGTGTTTTGTTTAGGTAACAATAAATTAGACACTACAACAAGTTTCTTGTTTTTATAAGTACTTGTGCCCTTTCATCATGGTGGAGGAAAGAGACAATAGGATTATTTACGATGAATGTGCGGACATCTTGTCTGACGTTCCGGACGACTTAGTCTATTGGGAAGAAGACATTGGATATCAAAACAACAAAAGTGAAGCAGAATTGTAGGAAGATAGTGAAATAAGACCAAGATGAATTCAGCGAACGCTACGGTTGCTAACTGATTCGGCTGAATCAGATGAAGAAGGCAGTGTACAGTGGTCAGACTTTGATTTACCGAGAACGAGTAATAAATTTGAAGGATCTTCAGGTCCAAACATACACAGATACACAGAGCCTCGAGGACATCATAGAATTCTATATTGGGAATGATCTAATTGAATATATTGGCAACGAAACCAACAAGTACGACAGTCAAAATTGCAATAGAAGGAAACTGGATTTAAAAAATGCCAAATTTGTTGATGTTACGGCACCCAAACTTAGAAAATGGTTTGGTCTTGCCATCCTTATGGGAATTGTAAAAAAAGCATGGATCGATGATTTTGTTCAACGAATCCGTTGATACACACACCGATATTTCTCAAAACGATGTCCTGCAATCGATTCAGACAAGTATTATCATTTTTACATTTTTCCGACGGCTTGTCAAAGTGCAATTCGTAATTGATTATTTTTCCAAAAAGTTTAAAGAAACGTTCAATCCTAGTCAAAACATCTCAAATTGAACGAACGATACCGTGGCGTGGACCGTTAAATTTTAAAGTTTACAATCCGTCGAAAATTACAAAATATAGCATACTCATTCGGATATAGTGTGATTTGAGTACGGGATACATTTTTTCATTCAAGATATATTCCGGCACTGGACAGCCTTTAGCAGAAACAATGATAGAACTATTCACACCTTGTGATGGAATGTGGCATCAGCTCTGCATGGATGATTATTATAACAGTGTAGAACTTGCAGAGAAGTTACTTGAAAAGAAACTTCAAGTTTGTGGAACGATGCGGCAAAATAGAGGATTTCAAGAAAATTAAAGCATGCAAAAGTCAATGTGTTTGAAGCTTTCATCAACAGAAAAATGACAAGCGGCCGGTGACAAGCCGAGTAGTCCGAACTAGTGCTGCCAGCGCCAAACGAATAATTTGTACAAGACGTGCGGACGGCAAAGTGTTAACAGCCCTAATAGATTACTGTCTCTAAACAGTTCCTTTACAAATTCATAACTTATAATTATAGCAATTACACATTATTCATAATGTATGATGCTATCAAGCCTTACAGCTTTGTTTTCTCAATCACATTAATTAAAACAAGTATCTTGTGTTTAATGCCATTGTCATATAATAGCTTACCGGGAAGAAACTAACATCCATCAACAAATAGAGAAGAACTGCATTTTAAACTCTCAATAGGAGACTTGAAGAGTCGAGTTACTGTGGCTCCTCAAAAGTTACACTGAAAATATAATAAAAAGCACATTTTCTCATAAATATTTCCTTCTACATAACTTTCTTTTAAGGGAAACTGTATTGTTCATACATGAAATCGGGCAAAACAGCCCCATAATTCTGTTGAATTGCAGTTCACAGGTTCTTATCATGGAATGGAGCCATAAGAGGACCTCGAATTGATGGGTTAGTAATTATGAATGGGACAAGAAGTCCAAAATCATGATTTTTCACATATAGTTCCATTGTTACTCGACAATAGTGGGAAAAACAATGGAGAGAAAGTATCTGCAATAAACATACTAGACAATATCTATTCAGTAGAGCCCTTTTAATAGTTACCTTGATACCCAACACACGTCCTCATCAAATGTACCTTGAGTAATGTTTGTTTACTGTTGTTCAGTACAAAAACAATACTTCAAATCGACTGCAATGAGACACCTCACATCAGTGTTACAATCTTCACATTAGGCAAAACCAATACAGCACATTTTCAGCTGTCAAAACGTCTGCTCGCTACCTCCTTTGGTGTTACGTCTAGACTCTCCCAACAACTGTTGCAAGTAAATTTACATTATTTGCTCAAAATGGCTAGCTATGCAAATGTGTAAATACAGGTGAGCAGTATATTACTCACTAAATGAAACTAGTAACCTGGCCGTGGTGGCATCACCTTCACCAAGAAGAGGGGAGGGGAGGTAGCAATAGCATATACTCCAGTACTCATATAAGTGAAGCGCTGCGACTTACATTTCTTTAAGAGTCACTGAATGAAATGCCCATTTTGGACCAGAACAGAAATACAATGTACAATATTTCTCTCATTGGATGATTTCAACACTTCGCTGGCAGTATCAGTAAAGCTACCATCCCTGGTGATGTTGCTGTTTTCCAGAGCCGAGAGCATTGATTCACTGTCTGCGGTTTTGATTACACTTGATAATACCACACTCGGACTGATTGTGTTATATTCTCAGTTCCCTTGTCCACTATAGTATCTCACCTCCGAATTCTCGTCGCACAAATGTTTGGCATGTTACAGGATGTTTTGCATTTTCTAATGCCACAACACTAAAAGCTAATATTTTGACTCCAAAGCTAATGATCACATACGATAATGTCTACTGCTTACAGCCAATAACGCCGAGTCCCAACTTCTATTCCCGGTGACTACTTAAAATTCTTTCTGGTAGAAAGTTCTCGAAGGAAGTCGACTTGGCCTTGATGCCAACTGAAAAGCTACTTCAGTCTAAAAGAAGCCAAATTTTCGTGCAATTCACTGAAGTAGTGTTGCATGGAAAGCTTGAATCAGGCAAGATTGCACATGTTTATTTTTAGCAGCAAAAGCACCAGCCGTTATTTTTTCGGGTTAGAGTGTTAGGTGCTGGATGTAATACAGCCATGAATCTTACTCTTCACAGTATTCCTGGCCAGTTCTGTAGGATTTAGGTCTTCATGGTTTGGCATCCGTAGGTAGGGAAAATTTTGTTGTTCGTGGAAAAAAGAGGAAAGGCGTTGGTACTGTTTAATTAAAGAAACAGTTTGACTTTCCTTGTTTCTACGTATTTTTAATTTTTTTCTGTCCATTTCTACGTGTTAGTTGAAAGTATTTTTTTGTAATAGAAGAAATAACCAAAAAATGAAACTCTTCATTCACAATAATGAACTGTTGCCAGGCCCTGTTGTTTGTCAAGGTGGATAGTATCACTTTCCAGTATATATTCATCGTGTAGCATGTATGAAAAATAAGTGATGACTTATGTACTCAGGCACCTTGTAAAATCACATCCCATAGACAAAAAGTTTTTCCTCAGAATTGCATTGCTAGCCTTATGTGCAATTCCCTGTGATAAAATTTGTAAATTTTTTGCAGGGACAGTTTTATTTGTATTTTATGTGGTATCACAGAAATAACTGTGTAATAATACGTGTATCTATGTCCTTAGTGAAAAATTTATTGTGTACTTTTTACTTGTCCTGCTTCAGGGCAGATACTTGAATCCTCTTCCATTCGGCGAACACTTTTGCTGCTAATAAATGTATGTTGTGTGTCACCTTGTCACGTGTAAGCCTTTAGATGTAACACTACTTCGGTGACTTGCCCATCTATTTCACTGTTTTTATATATAAGTGGCTTTTCAGTTGCCTTCACAGAGCCGAGTGAGTGGAGTTCATTCCATACTTTTCCACCAGAAAAATGTTTGAAGTGGTCACTAGGAGTTGAATTGGAGACCTCGTCATTACAAGCCAAACACGCTAAAAACTAAATAACGCGGTTTCCTTGCTTTCTCTACAGTTTATTAGTTTTTATTGTTGTGACATTAGAAGACTCGAAAGACCGTGTATCACAGCAATAATGTGTGCACTGACTATTGTAGAGCATATACTTGGGCAGACAAGGGAACTGGAAATATAATAAAATCTGTGAGTGTTAATGCCCCTCCTTTGCTAATATGCACACAATTGACTTGCTTAACTTCTGCTTGCCAACATTTGCTTGCACTTTCCGCTGGCTGTTGCGCCTTTCTCGTTCTTGTCATCAGTTAAAATTAATGACTTCAACAGTAAGATGTTGCAGCTTTCCATGAAGGTATTTTCAGCTATAAGTTTTCACATGCACACTGAGAGATAAGGAATCGTAGCAATTCGAATTGGAATGTGACTACCTAGCCATCTGACTAAGCTAGTTCCTGTTACAGCTAGGTTTCCAATTCACTTTGCTCAGTAATACATTGTCAGTGTGAGGGGAAAAGAAAAGAATACATTGCTCAGAACTGAAGTGGAGGAAGGGGGTTGAGAGAGAGAGAGAGAGAGAGAGAGAGAGACGTTCCTCTTTCGCTGCTTAGGCAGTACCAGTCACCAGTGATACACTAATTGGTGATTCACTCTAATTTTGGAATAAGTTCCCATGACAATCATGGATTTTGCTGAAATTTTCACACATTCCCAATAAACATTGGTAAAGTTTACTTTCACCAATTTATTTCTCAGCCTTGTGATGCCAATTGAGGAGCTCCTCAACCGAATAGTAGCAGCTTTGGTCAAGAATACCATCTTATGTCGGGGAGAGCGGTGTGCTGACCATCCCACGCCCTTGCTATCCGCATTCTCCTCAGAGGATGACATGGGGGTCGGATGGTCCCGGTAGGACACTCGTGGCCTGAAGACGGAGTGAGTGAGTGAAATATAGTCATTTGATGACCCCATAGTGCAGCTATCAACTGTGCAACTCTGAATTTTCATCAAATTTGGGAGATAATATCTCCGGAAATATTGTCTTGAAAAAGCAAAACTGGGTCTTTGTGTGCAACATTTTGCAGTCTCTGGAGTGAAATAATAAAATAGGATTTCCTGACCAATTTTCGGATGGATAATTTGAAAATAAAGTTGGCTGAAAATAAGACACTCGGAAAAAATGTGAAGTTCAGATTTTTATATCTCTGAAAGTAAGTGCAGGATAAATCTGAAACTTTGCACATAGCAACTTACCAATACAAGGCTTTAGGACTAAAATTTCATTCTCCTACTGCTCTCCAATAGTTTACAGATTGATGACAAAGTTCATGACTTCTCTAGAAACGCCAAAAAATGGCTCTTTTTAGCCCACTTTTACAAATATATATATATATTTTCCACGTGGGAAAAATATATCTAAAAACAAAGATGATGTAACTTACCAAACGAAAGCATTGGTAGATGTCTAAAACATTCAGCTATACAAAATAATTTATTTAAAAAAGAATCCAATTAAAAGAATAGTTTTCTTTTTTGTGGCTCTAATAATTTGCGATAATCACATTTTCAAAATGTAATTTTTGGGTTCTAAAAAATTGCCATCAGTGACATCTGACTGGCAGATAGTTTTCTTTATGACTTTCTGTGTGACAGTGGTGTAAAATATGAAGGCTGATAATAAGATGTATGCTACAACTGTTATGAAACCATAATCTCCACTGCATTGATAATGCACAATTAAACTGCGAAGTTTATAATCAGTTTGATTCTGTAGTTTCAGCAGAAAAACAGACTGAAATACGTCGCCCAAGGGGTACCCATTTAATGAGGCTTCTCTGAGTTATTCGTACTTTATCTCACTTCCTAGTCTTCAAAACTTTGATATTGCCTTCCCTAAAGAGTAGTAAACAACTGTAGAACATAATAAAACATGTCATATTTGGGTACCAGTGTAAGATGGATCCATTTTCAATGCACCTCCACAGAGGTTTTTTTTTTTTTGGGGGGGGGGGGGGGGCATTATATACTTCCATTGCAAAACCAAATCCAGTTTTTAGGTGGCTTGGAACATGGTTTTTCAAATTAAAATGGTTTAAAAGAGTTTGCAGAAGTCTTTTTGTAAAAGAGGCCCAAAGAGAGCTATTTTTGGCAGTTTTTATTTGGAAAAAAATGTCAACTTTACTCTCACTTAATAAATTACTGGAAACAGGTAGAAGAAAGAAATTTAATAGTATAAGACTTTGTATTGGTAAGTTGTTACGTGCAAAGTTTCAAGTATATCTCGTAATTACTTTCAGATATATAAAAAGCTAAATGTCATATTTTTTCAAGGGTCTATTTTTTCGGCCTACTTCACTTCAAATTACCCATATGAAAATTGGACAGGAAATTCTATTTTATTATTTTACTTAAGAGACTGCAAAATGTTGTACAAGATGGCCTAGATTTGTTTCTTCCAAGAAAATATTGCTGGAGATATAATCTGCCAAATTTGCCAAAAATTCACAGGTGGACTGTTGATAGCTGCAGTATTGGGTCAAACAAATGACTATATCTCCAAAAAGTACTGAAACTTTTCCAATTTTTATTGGGAACATGTGTGAATGTTCATACAAAATTTGTGTGTGTGTGTGTGTGTGTGTGTGTGTGTGTGTGTGTGTGTGTGTTTTGAGGAGGGAGGAGGGCCTGTAGACTACTTACAATGGAATTACCCTAATATTTATGCAACATGTCAGTGAGCATGCCAACAGTACTAGATTTTTAATAGACACCAGCTAAAGGCCATTAGTGCAAGCCTTTCTACTGCAGAAATGTGGTAACTATAGATTTATAAGATTGTTTGTAGTACGTGTTAATAGTGAATTTCATTAATATTTCTAACCTGTTGAGGAACTTCATTGGTTGAAATGAATTACATGACAGGCTGTTTTTGACTTCAGGAAGTCTGTCTTCAGACAAGTAGATTTGCTTGTTGGATGTAATAACTTTATATTCTCTAAGAGAGTAGTTTTTCCTGCTTTTCAAGTATTAGGTACTCTTGCGGACAGTACAGACAGTAAGGCAAGGAGATTATAGTCTTGAAAAGAAAGGCAATGAATTTAGAAATTCAGTTGCCCATGATGAGCAGATAATCAACATGTGAGGAAGTATCCACTACAGGTAGTATACTGGGAAGTTAAATGTAGTAAATTCAGAAACTACTGTTTAATGAAAAGTGCTTTGATGCTGATTAATGGTAAGAAATAACAAATACTCAAGGGATTAGCAGTGCTCAACTTTTGAATTGGCAACTCCCAATGAAGTTGTGCTAGGCATAAGAATCTTAATTTACAATGTCTCATCTGGAAACTATTGAATGCCTAAACTGCGATTGTCTTCCCTTTAGTGCTTATTATTCCTTTGTAGTGGTTTTCTCTGGGAACCTTCCTAATAATCTGCTCGTCTGCCTTCTTTCACTGAACCGTTTTGGCAACACTTGAGCTTGCCTGCGCAGACTAGCTGAAAAAGTCTGTCACTACAAAATGTGAAGCAATTGTCAATTTCTTCAAAACATCTTGCACCAGCATAAATAGCATAATGACTTTTCATTACTGTGATAGTGGTTAGGTGCTATATCTCAATATACAGGGTGTATCAAAAAAATCATCAGATTTTTAAAAAAATCGTAAATATTATGTTATGTGAGATATGTGCATAAACAACGTACTGGTTCCTGCTAGGTAGCAGCAGTGTGCGCCAACTTCCATTCTAGTAAAAATGGTATCAGGACAATAGAAAGTGTTTTGTAGTCTGTTTTGCGCAGTGCGGGTCAGTAATAACTGTTCAGCGTGACTTTTGTACTAGGTATGGTGTGGATCCTCCTACAAAACAGAGGATTAGATGACAGTATAAAAAATTCGAAGAAACAGGTTGTTTGTGTAAAGCCAAATCGTTGGCCCATCCCTGAGTGTTTGACACAGACATAGAACATATCCGCCTTCGTTTTACAAAGAGTCCACAAAAATCCATTTGCCATTCAGCTCGACACCTCAACATGCCCCCAATGTCCGTATGGTGTGTGTTGTGTTGACATTTACACGTGAAACTGTACCAAATTCAGCTACTGCAAGCTCTTTGTGAAGGTGACAAACGTCATGTGGAGATCTGTAATTTCGTTCCGGGGAAGATGGAGGATGACAGTTTTCTTCCACACTTAGTGTTTAGTGATGAGGCAACATTCCATTTAAATGGAAGGGTGAACTGTCATAATGTTAGAATATGGGGTACCTGAACAACCACATGAAGTTGTACAACATGAGAGGGACTCTCCAAAATTTAATGTGTTTCGTGCTGTTTCATGGGGAAAGGTGTATGGTCCATTTTTCTTTGCTGAGAACTCTGTTACAGGAAGCACAAATCTTGAGGTGCTTGAGAACTTTATTTATCCACAGTTGGAGACAGATTCGAATAACTTTGTTTACCAACAGGATAGGGCACCACCACACTGGCTTCTGGAAGTGCGGGAATTTTTAAAACGAAGGATTACTGAACGATGGATCGGTTACACTCAACCAAATGATTCACCCTTACATTACTGGCCTCCAAGGTCACCAGACCTGACTATATGATTATTTCTTGTGTGTGTGTGGGGGGGGGTTATGAAATGTGCTCCATTACCAACAACAATGAATGAACTGAGGCATCGCATAACAGCAGCTGTGGAAGCTGTAACACAAGACATGCTTGCTGCAGTGTTGGAACAATTTGAATACCATATTGACATATGTCATGCATCTTAAGAGGGGCATGTTGAACACCTGTGAAAAGGCATTAAAAAAACTTTTTTAGTTTCCTGTTCATCAAAAAACAAAATTCATTGCATATTTTTATTGGTTTTAGAAACATAGACGTGCCAAATCAGATGGCTCTTTTTGATACACCCTGATATATAGCTGACAGTATTTGTGATGTAGCACTGACGACTCACATCTTTCCTAAGTTATCTGGAACAGGGCATCGAACATGTCACTGAGCAAACTGATTAGTAGTTACGACATTTAACTCGGACATAAATGTCTTCACCTTCATTTAGTTTCCCTAAACGTGTGTAGTAAATGTGAAACGTGACACATGGGTTGGCGGGTCTCTACCCCACCCCACCTGTTTGCATCTTCATTATACCACCAACAAGCAGATGTGGCAGGCACGAGTGGAATGCCAATTCTCCCATTCCTCAAGTTCTTCAGTTGCTGACAGAAAGGTTTTATCTTGGCCATTGACTGTAAATAAACATGGCTTTCACATTTTCATTGCTACTGCCGTGATCTAAAGAGCATCATAAAGACACACTAATGACCAAAAGACACATTTGTCACTGGCATCATTTGGTTATTTCACCCAATGCTCAACCCACTTGTTAGTACATCCACTTTTTGCCATAGCACTTCGATTTTCTTTACGTAGTTTCCTATTTAAGAGCGTGCAGTTTTTTTAGCTTGGGACACATGTCAAACAAAGGAAATGATACACAAGGGTTACAAATTACTTTACAACCTTAAAGAGATTTGCAGACGAGAAGAAGAAGAAGAAAAGGACTGATTCAGAGGGTGTGCATCAGTGAAGGTGTGTGGTATTTATCTTGAAACAGCCCACAGAATATGTGCAGAAGCATGTGAGGAAGAAAAATGTGTTTGAGGTAAAACTGTTACTGTCTTTGAAAATTTCAGGTAGAATGAGGATTCATGCATTGCTTTAGAATTCTGCTATCATTTTTCTCACTGCTGAAAATTGAAATATGTCTCAAATGTGCAGATGACCTTTCAAGGTCGAAAATGCTCAGAAACAAATCTTGTCGACAATTGTCTTGGTAAAAATAATGCTATTAAGCCATCTGGCAGGATTCAAAGTAGAACAGCAGTCAAAAGCGCCCACAGATCCAAAAAAGAAATTTACTGTAACATAGGATCATAGAAGTAAGACTTAAACCAAAAGGACAGTGTTAATTTTCCTAGTTGCCAAACAATCACAAAGATTGTCACTCCAATAATAATACCTAATGTCAATAGTTGTCCCCCCTCGCAAAAGAGAGAGAAAGAGAGAGAGAGAGAGAGAGAGAGAGAGAGAGAGAGAGAGAGAGAATTCAGTGTCATGGAAGAACAGAGTATTTTTTAATCATGGTGCTGCTGCACAAAATCAAACATTTCAGGGGAAATAAAGGGCTGTAAATGTCTTAGCAATCTACTGAAGCTGACTTCTTAATAGGAGAAATAGTTCATTGTTGGTGAGGATCGCCTTTCATCACTGTCAAACAACCCTTTTGAGTAGAAACATATGAAAGTGAGAGCAGATCAAATTGAGAAATTATGCATTCAGATTCAAATATTTGCAAATTTACTTATGGAAGCTATTTATCATGTCACTGTAGGAGGCTGGTTTAAGTAGCTACATCAAACTGAAAATGTGCGAGATATTGTGGTCAAAAGTAAGTCATTGGAGAGAAATCCTTAGGTAGCAGTATTATTACTTTGAATGACTGCTCAGATACCTTTTTTTAATATAAATTTTACTGTTTTTTAGTAAAGGATATCAAAAACTTGCAGGCGTGATTGTTTATTTTAGGTATGGAAAGGAGCAACAGCTGAATATAAAGTATCTTCAGCAGGAGTCGTGCTAGAAAATAATGTCTGCTTTACTGCAGTGAAATAACTGTACTTCAAACCAATGTGAAAAATGACATGCACAGCAAACGGTTCACTTAATCAGTTTTAATTATCTTAAGTATGAAATTGTAAATATCCAACAATGAAACTTAAGAGTGACAAATAATGGTATGTGCTGATGCAAAATTCCTGCGAACCTTTCCGATTTCTTCACATTTAGTATCAAGGCACGGTGTGGCAGTAGGAGAAGATTCAAGAAAGATAGTGGATTCCCTTCCGTAGTTTCATCCTCCACTTTCACTGTTACTAAGAACATGGTAATCATGAAGTCTATAAAACAGTTTAAGAAACTGGTGTAGGTAAATGACTAATCATAACATATTTGAAAAGACAAGCACTTAAAGAGTGTGTGTTACTTATGGGGTAGCATGTTACATTTCATTTCTACCACAGAACCTTGAAGGCTTATGATGCCATTACAGCAGCTGTTCACACCCTCAGTCCTGACAGTTAGATGGAGTACGAACAGAATTGGACTACTGATCAGATATGTGCCATGTGATGAGACATTAAACTCTAACTTACATTCACGTCTTCAGTTCTATAAAAATCAATAATCGTGTTTCTTCCAAGCTGTTTAAGGCTTTCTTTCAGTTGATTCACATGAAAATGGTGTTCTATGTAGCTGAAAATGGTGTCCTATGTAGCATACTGCTTAGATTAAATAAAATAACAGTGAAAAGCAACAGAACAAAAAGGTTCTTTGGTAAGATACTGAGTTATTTTTGTCCTTGCCTGACAATCATATTTTAGGTTTTCTTTTGTTTCACGGAGTCCTGTATGTGAGAGTTGCATTTGCGTGAATGCGTGTATGTGTGCTGTCTATTTTGGAAGAAGGCCTGGCCGAATGCTTATCCATTTAGCAGTCTGTTTGTTGTGCCTGTCTGTGACTCAACATCTGTGCTAAATGGTTAGTGGCACTCCATCCTTTTCATAATGCTGTCATTATTCCGTCCTGGATTTTCCATTGTTAAATCAGAAAATCAATAATTTAATAAGAATTTTGTGAGTGCCAAATTTTGCTCAAAGTGCCATTAATACAGAGGCACTACATTTTGTGATAATGTAAGTACAGAAATACAGCAGTAGTGTTTTAATTAGTAGTCAACAAAGCCATTTCTCTTTTCTTTTACATATTTTCTTACAAGAGAATAATAAAATTAGTGGGAAAAAATATACTTCAGAGTTGACTTCCGTTTCTTGTAAAAATCCATTCTTTGGATCTGATGTTCCAAAGTTAACTGTAAAACTCCCTTTGCTGTTGAGGAAGGAATTGACAACATTGTCAACAGGTTTTTCTATTTTGCAACTGATAAACACAACTAGTTTTTCAGATGTAGTATGGCCTGACACACATTTGCCGTGGTCCTTCCTCTTTTGAATACATTGACGTTTTTTCAGTCTGTTGTTTCAGAGCAAGAATTTTTAATAGCTGTTTGAGATGGATGAGTACGAGACACTTTGATCCTACTGTATTTGGAGATCTTCGCGCCATCATTGACAACAACGTTTCAGCGGTATCTTTAAAATCAAAGAAGTCAGTTATATGTGTTGGAATTGCACGGAATGAGTTCATAGCTATAGCTTGCGGATTTCCTAAAGGAAGCAGAGCTTGGCATAAAGACCATGCACCATCTTGTAATGCAATGAATGCCAAACATTGTGTCCTCGATTTGATTCGTGTAAAATGCAATAGAGTTCCGACAACACAATAGCGCTGAACATGCATTTTTGAAAGAAAATGGAACTTAAAATGTTCCCAGTTCGCTTTGCATAACAAGTAGAAATTAATATTATCAAAGCAGTGATAGAGATGAGTTAAGATACCTTAATCTAACCACACTCAGCGAGGATGTTTTCAATAGTGATGCTGGTTCAAACTGGCATCATTGATGGGCAGAGATGGCTTCAGTTAACTTTAATATCTCTGTCTAGCATTGCTGAGATGTTGCAATTACATTCTCTTTGCAGTTTTAATTGTAATAGGGATTTTTGTAATTTATTTCTCTAGATTACTTACTCACTGATTTACGGTCATCAGAAACTTTTTGAAGCTTGTATATGCTGTTATTGAAAAAATGAAGGTATCATTACTGACAGAATTTTGTTGCTTTAATTCAAAGCCAGCATTTTTCTTTTTCTTCCCCCCCCCCCCTCCCCCCCTCCCCCTCCAGTGTAGACTTGGTGGTGGTGGTGGTGGTGGTGGTGGTGGTGGTTCCAAGAGTACCATTTAGATGTGCAGTTGTTCCAAGTTATGGGTGCAAAATGCTACACACTGAATTTGAGATTTTCCATTGCAGATTTGTAATAGCTGCATTTTAACTAGCCAAAGCAGTGTTATACACTCCTTGCTTGTATCACACGCCTTCAAACAATGGTAGTCAATGTTCAACTACTTCTATTGATGTAGTATCTTTAATGTTTGATGAGGGCCTGTACTGTAATTTGAGACTACTGTTACTTCTGCAAAGAAATATGCAAGTTAAGTTCAGACTAAATAATAATGATGGTAATAATCACCATGAAATACGCAGTTTTCTTTAATGTAGTTGGATGGATAAAATTCTTCTCACCGTGCGGTAGAAACACTGATGGTTGGGGTCTTTCCTTTTCGTCCTGTCCGGTAAGTCTCCCTAGACCTTCTGTTCTGGGTGTACCCCTTTTCCTAGACCTTTCCAGTCCTTTTCCTTCACCCCTCATCATTGCCCTTCAACCCTTCTGCTAGGAGGAGGAGCCAGTGGCTCTGAAAGCTTGCATGATTATAACCTTCTTTTGTGTGTGTGTGTGTGTGTGTGTGTGTGTGTGTGTGTGTGTGTGTTTTGTGCTGCCACTTGGTGTGTAGATTTTTTATCTGTGCAATTTTCTTTTAGCTATATGTGGGGCCCTTGAGTAGGCATGGCCTTGAAAATTCTTTAAGAAAAATTTCTGGCGTGCAGGTTATGCTTTTGACTCGAGATGTATTTTTCGATGTTTTCAGCCGGACACCAGGCAGTAGGCAACCATCACCAGCAGAAGAGGACATCAACAAAAATAGTGGTAGTGGAGCAGGTGGGAAACCTCCCTCAGAAGGTGTTGAAGGACCTCACCATCATCACCATATGAATCATATGCCACATCCTCCTCACGCTTTGCATTTGGACAGTGTAAATCAACAGTTTGAACATGTCATGACAATGGACCCAAGCACTGCCAGTGCCATGGCACCTTTTGACCAAGGTGGCTATGTACCACCACAGCAACAGCAAGCTGATTCTCCAGGCGTGTTACCTCCAAGCTTCGATGTCCAGGTATTGTAATGATTATACTGTGAATTTCTTGAGTAATAAATAATTTAACTTTGCTTTAGTAAGTGTTCAGAATTATGTCAGTAATTAAGTTGCAAAGAAATATACAGTTGAAATAAAGGTAACAGATTTTAATAACTATTATTGATTATTGTAATTACTCTGTAGTTAGAAGTCGTGTGGATACGGATATCTGCAGATATACTCTCGAATATCTGCAGTTCATTGTGGATAAAAGCTTGTGAATATCTGTGGGTATATCTGAGAGTATTCACAGTGATAACTACTTCGTGGTTAAAATGTTAAAGAACAATGCCAGTATTATTATACAATTTTTGTCAAATGGTCTTCCTTGTGTTAACTGAACACTGTTGTGTGAAGGAATCCCATATGAAAGTTTCGAGCCTGCAGACATCCTTCAAATGTTTTCAAGGCCCGAGGTCAGTGGAAGTCTGTTTCCATCCTTACTTTCTGGCTATGAGTGCTTTATGTGCACCTGTTGACTCTGTGTTGCTACTGTCTTACTTTCTGAGCAATCTTTGTAGCTCAGTTTCAAAATGTTACGACATGACACTTTGCAGTCCTCAAGTGACCAACTAAAGAAAGCATCAGAGTAGAATCACTCACTGAGTGTGTGTTCATCAAATTATGGCTACAGACCTAATTCTATCTCGGATACAGCAAGCTGGCTGCACTTTAATGCAGAAAACCAAATTGAAAATGTGGATTTGTTAGAAATTTTGTTACGGTTTTGATGGCAAGGAAAAATTCAAAGATACAGTGGCTTGTTGAGTGTCAAAGTGCATTCTTACTCCAAGACAAAACTGTAACACCAAATTTGTTAAAACATTAAAGTGAGGTTGGAAATAATAGTGTAATTAGTTTTTCTTAATATCAGGTTGGATTACATTGAAGCCATTGTGTACAGTGACTGTGATTTAATTAAGACAGAAACGAAGTCTACATTCGGTTACAATTCAATCTGTTCTTCACTGCAGATCTAGGTTTCAGCTACAGTACAGCTGTCATCTGTACGTTTCTATTGTGTCACATACACTAAACAGGCTTGCTTATGAACTTTATTATGCGACCTTAATATATACATAGCTTAAATCAAACTGAGGCACCTGTTTTAAAGTCTGTATGAACTCAGCTGTCTGATTTTTATCAAATTTTGTTATAGTACACAGCAAGAGAATGAAAAATGCCAAATTACAGAATTGTAAATCAAATACAAGAAAAGTAATGGCCGCTTGAAATTCTCAAAAGGTGCATGAAATTCAACAGACACTGCTCGTGGAAACAGCTGTAACTGCAGTTACAGGGGAGATAGAACATTGAAACAGATAATTTTGGAGTTGACTCTCTAAACATGTTATCTTCAAAACTGATGTAAAAAATAAATCTGGCTTTTCATAATTTGCTTAGTAAAAAATCAAGTTGGGGGATGACATTTCAGTTAAGAGATAAGTTAATATGTATGGCTATGTAATGCAACATACTGATGCAAATTGTATGCAGACTACAGCGAAAATGTGAAAAACCTTTTATGTTAAAAAGGGGATGTAACCAATGCACAATAATGTAGTAGTGTGAACAGACTGTGGCCATTCCAAATAACGCAGCTGTGGAAGGCATTACAAATGGGTTCAGATTTACACCGACAGGAATGGTGTTTAAGGAATGGCTGAATGAGAACTGCCTCGAGACATCAACTTGTAAATCTGCTGTTTGTGTATATACGAGGCATAGACTTAAAGAAATAAGAAGTATAGAATTATGGGCCTTTGTATTCCGGGTCAAAAAAGTGATCAAATACCTAAGGCTTTATAGCGATTAAATGCCCTATTCTAACACCTTAGTAGAACTGAATATCAAAATGCATCTTCAGTTCATCCAAGATATGCTCAATTTTAGCTGACAACCTAGCAGCATGGCCCTCCTGAAGACAAATCTACACAGATGGACCTACACAGGGCAGGAAGTGCATTTGTAGGTGACAAGACTAAAGAGGGAGGCAAATTTAAGCTTCCTGAAGTTTGCGTCCATGCCTACTGTAGAATTTAGTGTTTTTAGAGGGACTGAAATACACAGAAGAAATGCAGGAAGAAACTCATAGATTCATGCTCAACATTAATGCTGTTAAAGTGCTAGTGTGTCAACAGTACCAATAATTATATAGTATATTGCATTATAAAAGCAGTACCAAAAATTATATAGTATACTGCATTATGTTATGAGTGAAGGTATGTAATGGAATAAAGGGAAACTGAAAAAGAGATACTCTGGCCAAGGAATTTGATACACTGATTGAGTGAAATAGAATAGTGCCACTAGCAAATCTTCTTCATACCATAAGGGCTATAATCACAGCCTGATGGAATGAAAACCTTCAACAGCTTTACAAAAATAAAGGGAGAAACTGTGCTGTAATGTTGACAAACTTCCAACAAGTCCTTGGTGCCAGAATTGTGGATGCAACAGAAACATTATAGTGAAAGTGGCATGACTTGGATTGAATCGTAGGAGGTTCTGGTAACACATCTACTGCTTCTACATGATCACATCTTCATATGAATGCAACAGTGAGGAAGATGTTAATCACATTATCTTCAGCTGCTGTAGAAGAATCAAAAATCTCCTCAAACTGCCGATTTTTTTCATAAAACTATTTGTGTAAAGGTTGGTAATCATTTCCAAGATGTAGAAGGGTCACTAACGGTAATCTTTTATGTAATTCATACGATAAAACACACTTAATGGGAGTGGCTGTGCATTATGTTAACAAAGAAAATGGAAAACTTGAGGGTCAAGTGTCGTATATCAAAGTGTTTGATAATAATATTTAAAAAAAAACTTTAAGAAAATATTAAATTTGAACTGCACTGATGAAGTTATTACAGTCATTAGATTTCTTCAGTACTGTGCAGAACATAATGTTTGTTTCCAACAATGGTTCAAATATTGCAGCAGTTCATCTTAATTTTGTCTCATGTGGTATGCATATTCTCAAGTATGCAGTTACGGAGACCATGTAGATATGAGAAGATAGTGACTAATAAATTACTGTCAAGCTGTTACAGTTCACTTAGAAGAGAGAGCCTTTCTTAACTGCCTTCAGAAGTCATTGAAAGAAGATGTGGACAGATGGTGGAACAACAAAGTCAACATGCCCATAAACTCACCAGCAACACAGTATCTGTTTCTTGTGGAAGTTGAGACTGCCCTCCTTTTCTTAGAAAATAACGAGGGCAAAACCACATTTGTAATTGATTTACAGATTAAAGCAAAACCAGTTGTGATTAATAAATTGGAAATAACACCGCCACACAAACTCTCAAAGTTGTTAAATCCTAAATCCAAAAGAATGAAATTTTTGGTAGCATCAAGAAAAATTGACACAATGGAGCTAGAAATTATATAGCAAGTTACCGTCCACCATTTGAAGACAATATCGGAAGTTCTCACAAAGAAACAAAAACCTGATGAATTTTTCAACAAATTTTAGGATTTATCAGAGGGTGACTCTGTGTTGCTGCAGATGAAATTATGAAGTATATCAACAAAAAACTTAGTTCTTGTAAGGAAGTGACCGTGTGGTGTGGTGACGTGCATTTGAAAACACATATTCACATCTACCCAATCTGGCATACTTGATATGCTGCATTCTAGAAATGAGGACACCATCTGAGAAGAGCTTTTTTTATTGATAGATGCATAATGCAAGACTAGCACACACCTATGAAGTCATGGATAATTGTCAGTTTATTTTCCTGAATGGATATCACATTTTAATTTTTAAAATCTAATTTCCAATCATTTTTGACAACATTGAAGCAGCATTAAATGGAAGAAGGAAAGAATTAATCTAAAATAAGTGATTTTTTTTTCCTTATAATTTTTATATTAAATATTTCTTTCAAGATTTTGTAGTATTTTCCCCCATTCCTAACATCATTCAATTTCAAAGTCAGGCTTGACACCGTGTAATACGCCTACATAAACTTTTAACATTTGTGGCAGTAATGTTACCGTAGAGCATCTAACACTTCGAAACTTGAGTTTCTCCTAGAATATATAAAATGATTAAACAACTTATGGGAGTGTAGCTGGGTGACATCTGAAAAATTGGCCAATGTTTCAACAGTTGAATACCCCATTATATTCAAGGCACGGACACAATGAAAGCTTCTGTAGGCACACTTCACCAGTTAATAACCATAATATGTTTTTCTGCACAAGAACACACTTCACAAATATTTAGCACCACAACACAACTGAAGATGACAAGCATCAAAATTTTTATCAACCAATGTGCATGCAGTTTTTGTTTGATTAGGAAGAGAGCAGGATTCCAAGCATAATTTGAGCAGAAACCTTTGTCTCTCAATATGAGATCACGTGCTAATTTAATCTCAATTTCTTTATTAACAATACTACCCCAATAGCTGGAAGTGCATGCTAAAATCCCACCTTGTTATTTTCACCACTCGTACAATTCGTATTAGGTTGATAGTGCAATATACATCTAATCTTTCACTATAATAATTCTGTTGTGTTGTTTTTGTATGAACAAATTAAACAGTGGAAATTGCAGGTTGGGATATCAAGGGTGTAAGGAAAGGATAGATTGCTACGTACCATCAAGATGTCATGTTAAGTTGTAAACAGGCACAATTAAGACACTTATACATTAGTTTCTGGCCACAGCCTTCACCAGAAAAAGAAACCTAAATATGTACTACACATTCATTCACACAACATATAGAAGGAGGCTGTCTTATCAACTTGTAAGAGACTTAACAATAGTGATCATTATTGTTATAAATTCTGTTGTCTGCTGCTTTCCACAGAACTGAATTCATTTCTTTAATACATATCATACTGTGGGCCAGTTGTTTTAATATTATACAAATTTGCCTTTAGTGTTCGTAAAAATTTTGTTATATGGCCTGCGGAGTTTTTGGAAAAAGGAATGGATGCTACCTCCATTCAGTTATTCTGTATCAACCTTTAGACACATTTCTTCACCCCATACATTGTCACTGTACTTTGTTCTTTGTTGGGGACATTATTATACTGGGATTTAGGTATTCAAGCTCACATCCAAGTGACGGAGTTGCTTATTGCCTCATTCCCATAACTTTTGCATGTATGATAAATGACAATTGCTCTCGTTTGCCCCGCATTAAAACCATATTTAAAAAATCGGAGCCAGAATATCAGATTTGATTGTAAATCCAATTTTTGCGTAAGCTCTACCCATGTTTAAAATCTATCCAAGGCCCCACAGTCATGTAAGTGGTCTACTGTGAACAGTGGGCAGATGAAATAGGGCCTCGGCAGCCATTGTGGTGTAAAGCTTACATGCAAATTCTGAATGTATTTACAACACCTTTATTTATAACACATCTTTCTTGGAATTAAGTAACAAACATAATATGAATTTTGTAGGATGCAGCACATTTCAATCTGTATCTGACTGTATGATGTTTTCATCAATATCTGAGCTTTTTACAGCATGTTTGGAGCATGGTGTCCACCAGCTCTTGTTTAAAAAATGTGAAGTCACTGATGCATCCCTTCTGAAACATGCAATTGCTATGGCTTTGGCCCTAATATAGTCTTGACTTCAGCATGTTAAGCAATCTGCACTTTCCATTATCCTTAAACACAGGGACTATTTGTCTCCATGTGAAAGCTGTAAAACTTCAGCTGTTGATCAATATTTTAATTCTTAACTTCAGGATTATATCACACACACCTAGGTGAAAGAAAGGTCGTCTACAATGGCAGTTAAGCAGCAGTTAATTGTATTGAAAATGGTGACAATTCTTTGATAATGTATAAAAAGGCATTTTTATTTGCCATCAGCTGTATAAATTATATTTACTTGTGGCCGGTTTTGATCATTTCAGCCATTGTCATCTGGAAGACTGAACAAGCAGAAAAAACCATATTTAATATACACAGGAAAAAAAGAACAAAATATATTGGGTCCATTGTGCTTAACTTTTCATCATTTCTGTTTGCACATAGTTTTATTCTTGAGGTGTGTTTTGTTTTTGTAATGAATGATGTTCAAGTGATATTTCTTCATGTATTATCAATTAGATGATTTTTGTTTTATCACTAATGTCATGTGAATATTGCAGTTGGGATTTATAATTGGTTACACCCAATGTATATTACAGCCATAGCCTGATGTTTAACTTCCATTGTTTTTACCTAAAAGCTCATTTTTCTACTTAATATATAAGTTGCCAGAAATTCACTGTTGTTATCTGTTATGGTTGTTGACCAGTCATTTTATTGGTTATAAAAATGGAACTTTGACAATGTAATGAAAATTTGTGATGTTGATTCTTCTCCATTGAATGATTAGCTCAGTTATCACAATTACTATTTACAGGTTTCATTTATTAATGCTGTTAATTACTATTTACAGGTTTCATTTATTAATGCTGTCATATGGCTCATGTATTTTCTACTTGATTGATATGTTTGACAAGTTAGCGTCGTTTAGCCTTCGTTTTCCTAGTGCTACACTTGTAGATGTTGTTTGTTGACAGTAATCACTTGGTGCCAACTTTGAAATTGTTCTTGTTAACTAGTGTTCCCTCCAACTTCATGAACAGTTGTATTATAGATCTTGCTTTTGCTCTGGGACATTAGACTCATTAGTTCTCTGAAGTTACGTAGGACTGAGACGGTAGTCACATGTTACCTGTCGGGAGTGTACGTCCAACTTACTTAAGCTTTTCAAGGTGTGTCAGAATCTGGTTATGTTCCATTCCACATTCTGTCACTGTTACATTTGGTACATGGAAATGTCTTCTGTGAGAAATTTGCATTTTAAAACCAACATATGATATAATTTTGTAAATAATCTGTGTTTTATTGATCAGAGGTATAATTTTTATATATCAATTTTTTGGTCTGTGTACATTTACATAGTTTTTTCTGCTTGTTCAACCTTCCAGTTGATGGTTGCAATAACTGAAACTAGTCAAGAATTAATACAATTTATTGAACTGAAAATAAAAATGCTTTTGCATAAATATCTCACATGTGTAGCAATTATATACACATATACTTGATAATGATTCAGAATTTATGTACTTCAAAGTTAAATCGAATGTTAGTATTAATCTGCAAATAAGTTGTACTAGAGAAGTTTTATACAGGTTTGCAATCAGAAATAGGTAATCAAATCAAGTGAAATGATGCAGAAGATTTGGTTCGACATATGGACTTACAGGTGAACATTTTATCCTTTTTTTTGATATTATGTTTAGAAACAAAACAAATTCTCTTCTAAACCAAATTATAATTGATTAACGAACTGATTTATGAATGGTGAAATTGTAATTAGTTGCTATGTGACGTAATCTAATCTTCATGTAAAGTGAAACTATAGCTCTTATAAGTAACACTGTGTGGCTTTCTCAGAGGAAATTGTCTCCAGCATGAACATTCAATTCCTCAAATAAATTTAGGTGCTGTAGTTTCTCCATAACTTCAATTTCCACTACAAGTTTAACGTTGCCTCTTGGTGGCCTTTCCTCAATTTACAGCTTGAATTCCCTTAAAATAACATACTATTGTAATACTTTGTGAAGGTACTGCCAAATTTCCATTATTCTTTTCTTAGAAATGTTATCGTCTTCATCATCTCCGTCGTCATCATCATCATCATCAGTCCAATGCCTGGCTTGGTGCTGATGTTCATGCTAATTTTTTGTGTGTGAGCCTCTTCATCTCTTGGTTTCCCTGTACAGTTTCAACACCTCTCTCCATACTGCCATACACCCCACTTCCTCCAGTTTCTTGATGTCTCAGAATGTGTCCTGTCAACAGATTCATTCTTTTAGTGAAGTTCTGCCACAAATTTCTTCTCTCCTCAATTTCGTTCAGTATCTCCTAATTAGTTTCACTCAATCTACCCATATAATCTTCAGCACTCTTCTGTAGCACCACATCTCAAAAGCTTCTATTTTCTTCTTGTCTGAACTGCTTGTCATCCCTGTTTCACATCCATTGAAGTATACACTCCAAACAAATACCTTCAGAGAAGACTTTGTAATACTTAAATTTATATTACACAGTCTTCTTTTTCAGAAACGACTTTTTTTGCTGTAGCCAGTGTACATTCTGTACCCTACCTACTAAGACAATCATTAGTTTATTTTGCTGCCTCAGTTGCAAAACTAATCTACTACTTCTATTGTCTCATTTCCTAACAACAATTCCACACCACCACCTGACTTAAGTCAACTACATTTCATTAGCCTTCTTTTGCTTTTGTTGATGTTCTTCTTATCTCCTTTATTCAGGACTTTATCCATTCTGTGCAACTGCGCTTCAAAAGACCTTTGCTGTCCCTGCCAGAATTATAGTGTTATCTGCAGATCTCAGTGTTTTTACTACTTCTCCATGAACTTTGATTCTTTCTCCAAATTTTTCTGTGGTCTCCTTTATAGCATTCTCAGTGTACAGGTTGAACAATGATGATACCAGGCTGCAACCCTGTCTCACTCCCTTCTCAATTACTGCTTCCGTTTTATGCCCTTCAACTCTTATAACTGCCATCTGTTTTCTGTACAAGTTGTATATAACCATTCAATCTCCGTACCAAGCGAGGTGGCGCAGTGGTTAGCACACTGGACTCGCATTCGGAAGGACGACGGTTCAATCCCGTCTCCGGCCATCCTGATTTAGGTTTTCCGTGATTTCCCTAAATCACTTCAGGCAAATGCCGGGATGGTTCCTTTGAAAGGGCACGGCCGATTTCCTTCCCCATCCTTCCCTCACCCGAGCTTGCGCTCCGTCTCTAATGACCTCGTTGTCGACGGGACGTTAAACAATAATCTCCTCCTCCTCCTTCAATCTCTGTGTTTTACCCTTGTTACGCTCAGAATTTTGAAAAATGTATTTCAGTTTGCATCGTCAAAAGTTTTCTCTTAAGTATACAAATGCTATAACTTACGTTTAACTTTCTGTAACCCATCTTCTATAAAAAGTCATAGAATAAGTATTTTTTGTGTGCACCTACGTTTGTCTGGAACCTAAACTGATTTTTAAGAAACCAGCTTCAACATTTGAATTATTACATTCTTCTTGATGTATGAGGGGTATTTTGCTTGTCTCACACATCTTACACAGCAGTTGGAATAGTTTTGTCATCACTGGCTCTCCTAGGTTATTGTTCCTACTTACGTCTTTCAGTGGTCTTCTCAAATTCTCGTCACAGTATCATATCTTCCCTCTCATCTTCATCTGCTTCATCTTCTCTTTCAATAATATTGCCTTAAAGTTTCTGTCCTTTGTATAGCCCATCGATATATTATTTCCACATTTTAACTTTCCTACTTCACTTTACATTGGTTTTCCATTTGACATATTGATGTTTGTACACAAGCTTCTTTTTTCTCCAAAGATTTCTCTATTCCTAATGGCAGTTTAATCTTTGCCCTAGCTGTATATCCTTACATTTGTCCTTAGCCGTTTTACCCTTCATGCCAAACTAATGTTTTAGACATTTGTATTCCCTTTCACCTGCTGCTTAACTGCATTTTTATGATTTTTTTTCCTTTCATCAATTAAATTTAATATTTCCTGTGATATCCGAAGATTTGTACTAGACCTTATCTTGTCACCTATTTGCTCATCTACTGCCTACACTATATCGTCTGTCAGATCTACCCATTCACTTCCTGATTTATTTCTTTTCCTTGTTGCAGTCAATTGTTGTCTAATGATCCCTGTGAAACATTTGACAATCTTTGCTTCTTTCAAATTATTTGGATCTCATATTCTTAGTTTCATACTTCTTTGCAATTTCTTCTAGTTTATCTACAATTAATAATCAATAAAACAATGGAAAATCCATAATAATAAATTATGATGTATACACCTGCTCCTGGAAATGTCTGTTAAAAATCTTGCTCTCCCTTAACTGTCTGACTAATTTCTTATGTTCCATAGGACCTGCAATGTGATGTAAGTCAGCTTATCACATATTTATAATGAGTATGCAGACTTGTTGCTGTGCAATATTAATTTGTATTTCTTTCACTTTCACTACAGATTTGTTTTGGCTAACATTGGCATTATAGAGTGATCTGCAGTACAATTTGGGCGACATTATTTTCATTATACCTTTCGCAGGAGAGCTTCTGTAAAGTTTGGAAGGTAGGAGATGAGATACTGGCAGAAGTAAAGCTGTGAGGACCGGGCGTGAGTCGTGCTTCGATAGCTCAGATGGTAGAGCACTTGCCCGCGAAAGGCAAAGGTCCCGAGTTCGAGTCTCGGTCGGGCACACAGTTTTAATCTGCCAGGAAGTTTCATATCAGCGCACACTCCGCTGCAGAGTGAAAATATCATTCTGGAAGCTAACCGTTCCTTTTATTAGTACAGTAATTTGACAGTTATGGAGCTATTGTTACATGTTTACAAAGTATAAGCACTGCTATACTGATGATATATACTTCATTTGGTTAAGCGTATGCTAATGGTTGCTGTATATTGTAGTAGCCTATTTTTATAGTTATAATAGGTGTTGTTAATTCTGTAAATGTTTATTGGGTAGCAGTCTTTTATTTGACGCATTAGCTTTCATTGAATTCTATTTTCGTTAATTTTTTGTAAATTAGAACTTTTCATATGTATTGTGCCAGCGGCCTTACCAGGGGGATAACACTGGTTCCTGTCAATCACCAGAGTTAAGCACTGTCTGGCTGGGCTAGCAGTTGGATGGGTGGCCATCCTGTCTGCCAAGTGCTATTGGCAAGTGGGGTGTACTCTGTCCTTGTGAGGCAAACTGAGGAGCTACTTGATTGAGAAGTAGTGTCTCCAGTCTCGTAAACTGACATATTGTGAGGACAGTGGTGTGCTGATCACATGCCCCTCCATATCCACATCCAGTGTCACCTGTGGACTGAGGATGACACTGCAGCTGGTCAGTACCTTTGGGCCTTCATGGCATGGCCTGTTGGGGCGGAGTTCTTGTTCCACCCCCCCCCCCCCCCATATGTATTGTATTGACACATTGATTCCAGATCTCATATGTGTTCTTTAAACTGTGGGAGGAAATTTCTTCCAGTCTGGCCTATGTAGAAGTTATTACAGCTGTTAAATGTTATTTTCTACATAATCGGCCTAGCATAGATTGGTGGTTTTGTTACCTGATCATAATTTCAATTGGAGGTTGTTAGTGGTCTGGAAAGTTAGCTTTATATTTGTAGTTCAGTGCATTAATGTTGTCCAAGATTGGGCCTCTATGAGCAGTTGGTATGTATTTTGTTTTCTTTCTAGATATTGTTTCTTTGATTAGTTGTATTTCACTGTGTACTATGTTAGGCTAGGGTGTAATGTATTTGTTGTACAGTGTAGTGACAATGTTTGGGTAGAAATTGTTTTTGTGTTCTATGTATTGGAAAGCTAAGTCCTACCTTGTGCCCTATATCAGAACCTACACAACAAGACCTTGGGCAAATCAAGAAATAAAAGACAAACGGCATCAAAAAGAAATAATCAATCAAGAACTCTATGTAGTCCACTTATGTTTAAGCAAAAATGTAACACCACTTATTTTTTGATTGCATTACCAAATTAATTGGAGGTATGCGATCTGAAGTTTTCCCGGCGTATTTCCAATTCGAACAGTTCTCGGGTATCTGACCGGGTAGCGTCGTAATTCCTCCACAATATTTCGGCAGACGTACGCACTGCCATCTTCAGGTGGTTCCTGACAAATGCTGTGCTGTTCCTCTTGGCGCCCTATATATACTAGCCGTTAGTCCCTCCAAGGCTGACCATTGTATAAAGACTGGCCATACTATGGACTATGAAAAAACAAAAATACTCTTGTCAATCCTCTTACTTCTGGGACTGCGTTACTAAAGAGGCCATCTAAATCCAACTACAGGACGATCTAATTAATAAAGACAGCGGCCTTCAACTTAGTCAGGCTTGGAACCCTGCACTCAGCCTGGAGAGAAAGATGCTGTCCCAGAGATCAAGGACCGCCCCAGATGGCAGCAGCAGGGAGACTGCAGACCCCAGTTCAGACCCAGGCGCCACTTTCCCCACCACCTCCAGTAACCGCCGCGCTGGCCGCACCGAAGACACCAGGAGAGGAACGGTGGAGGGGGTAACGGCTAGTATATATAGGGCACCGAGAGGAACAGCACAACTTTAGTCAGGAACAACCTGAAGATGGCAGCATGTACATCTGCCAAAATATTGTTGAGAAATTACGACGCTACCCGTTCGGATACCCTAAAACTGTTCTAATTGGAGGTACTTAAACTTCACAAGTATACAATACACACACTCGCAACAAAAAATTTAATAAGCTCAAACTTCAACTTCAACTTCTATTGAAGTATAAAGAACCTTACTGATATTATGTTTACAGAACACAAAGCTGACCTGCCTAACAAAGGACCTAGATATTAAATGCAACTTAGCACCGAATTCACATGATTCGGCCATAAAACACTTGGTATCTGTTACGAAAGTTGTGCTGCATGTATCCAGCCTCACATTCAGGAAGAAAAATAGGCTCACAGTGAACTTAGCAACAGAATTGAGAGAGAATTAAATAACTAAAAATACAAATATGTCAGACTTAGAATGTAGAGCTATCATAAACATAAACCACGAATTATCAACAAGTATTGCTTTAGATGTGAAACCTTCCAAAGGGAACATTATTGTTATGGACAGGGTCATAAATGCAGACTCCTGTTACCCTATGTTACAAAAACTCTCATATTTTTGCTTCGTGCTTAACAGACTCCAAAATCTAGCACGTAAATACAATTTTGACCCTAAATTGTAACTATATTATACAATAAATACATGGCACCCGTGCCCAACACAGCACACAACTAAATACGACTAATTAAAGTAGTAGTATCAAAAAAGAAAAAAAAATACATAAAAACTTCCCAATCTTGGACAAAATTAACGCATTATTCAGACTTACAAATACACAGCTAGGTTTCCGGACCAGTAACAACCTCAATCTCAAATTGTGGTCAGTTAACACGAAACCACCAATCTACGTATACACAAAATCACATGTAACAGCATTAATTATTTCTACATAGGCTAGACAGGAAGAAACTTTCTCATGTGGTTTAAAGAACACATTTGAGATAGTAATAATAATGTATCAAAATGTTTTCTCCACCCGCAAGATGGTCAGCAGACGGTAGATAAAATTCAACACACATTGCAGGTGCTTCATAAAATTTCAAAAGCCGTAGCATGAACATTCTAGAGGAAATTGAAATTTACATACACATGAGAAATAAACTGCAAGACTTATTTGAATGAACAGACAGATTTTAAACATCAATAGTATTTAGAGAAAATTTATTGAAATAATCAAAAAAGAACTGATAAATTCAGAGTGCCTACCGGCGAAAGATGATGCACTCTGAAATAAAACCTCAACATTGTTGCTCATAAGCATACTCCAGAAACACACATCTGAGCATCATTACAGAACATATGAGAATGTCACAAGTTAGGAAAAAATATTGAAAATAGAAATTAATGAAAGCATACATTTCAGATAAAAACCCTTATCCAGTAAACACCTACGATTTAATAATAACTTTTATCACTATAAACAGAGACTATTACAAATATACAGAAACAATAGATACATGTACAACCAAATATTATATGTATCACCTGTGTAACAGTGCTTATACTGTACAGAAGTATGATATTGCAGCTCCAAAACTGATGAACTACAAACTTAATTCAGCAAATTTAGAACAACAGTCAAAATGCAGTTGCCAAGAATTTTAAATGTTTGTTGATCCATTTAGAAGGTATACTTATAAGTAGCTATCTGTGCTCAATGTCCTACCTTAACATAAATATGTATAATGAAAATTGCCACCCACATTGTACCCCAGGTCACTCGATAATGACATTGTTGGCCGAAATGGACCTGAACTGAAAGTGAGGAAATAAAATCAACCCTACCCAACCCAATGATATGGCAATATCTTTGATGCACTCCAGCCAACCCACCCATTATTTCATGGGAGGCTATGAAACTTATATTTATAAATATAGTAAGGAAAGTTCTGGCAGGAGTAAAGTAGACCAGTGACTGAATAGCAGAAGCTTTTAGTCGATGACAAGCATACAAAAAGACAACATCTTTAAGATGTTTTACAACATAGTTAGCTATGTACATTGCAATATATTCAGAGTGTTTTGTCTGCGTGGAGAGAGAATTTATCTAGTTGTGATCCAATACGTCTAGATTTTCATTACATTCTGGCACTAGGCCTATATCAACATCATTAACTCAACTTCTAGAAAATATCACCAGACCAAACCACATTTCAGTAAACATATCCTTTCTCCATGACAATAATGGGGTCAGATTCTGGTGAACAATTCATGGTGCCTTTAGATTTCACTTCATTCATCATTAATGGCTGCTTGCAAGCAGAATGGAATTGCAAAGCAGGATGATTATTATTCCAGCCAAACTTGCCTTCCATCCTATAGAAAAACATCTCTGCATGATCTTGACTGAATTTATACATTAACAAATACTTCAGGTAACGAGTCTCAACAAGATCAACAGATAGTCACTTAATACTGTGAATGATGCAAAGGAATCAAATTAGTGGAGTTTTATTCTGTGTCCTTTGGATTTATTTACCAGTAATGTTTTTCAAACTCAACAAATAAGATTCTGCCGTTGCTAGAGAAGGGTTTCCAGAAAGCTTTGTCCGAGACCCATAAAACCGATTTGTAACTGAATCAAATGAACTTTAGCCATTGCAAGTGTCAAATAGCTCATCAGACATATCACAAAAATCTGCTGTATGTTTAGCATCTTCACTTCAGTTAAGTGCATTAGACTTGTGCACAGACCAAACAGCAAATATTTTTTAATTTTTTGTCTAGGATGTGTTACACGATTTTTTTTTGTCTAGGATGTGTTACACGATTTTTTTTAAATTTATTTTTTATTTATTTATTTATTTATTTTTTACCAGAATGCAAAACTCTATGCCCTCATAACACAGTAATTTTGCAAATGTGACTGTGTTGCCACTTAATGACACTTCCAAGCAGACCGCACACCACCTTTGCTTCAGAAAGTAAATTTCTCACTAATTTCAACATATGACATGCACCATGTAATATGAAGACTTCATTAGAAATATTAGAATGTAAGAAGTAAGATTGCAAATTTATAAGTTTATAATTGCACCCATTTTCTTGCCAAGTATTAAGTTAATGTTTAGACCATCAAATGTGAGGCGCATATGCTTTACATTAATTTATGTAGGAGTCAGAGAGTGTTCTGTGCCACACCAAACTTGTCGTCAGAAGACATGCTTTCAATAAACAAAAAGTATGCAGCTGGTATTTTCCAGTATGTTTCTGCCGATGGCAAGAAGCACTAAAGCTTCCTTGGCTTCATCTGACTCTTCATTCTATCCTCCAAAACCTCTATCAACATAAGCAACAAATTCTTTCAGATCCCAGTCCAATCAGCTCTTGATTGTCAACCATTAAAAAGACATGTGTAGTATGTCAGAAAAGTAAGGAGACTGACAATAATGCGAGCTATCTGGCAATGCTGTGTTGTTCTATTTTTGTAGACTGGTGTGTTCATGCCTTTTAGATGCTCAGTCCGAGTTTCAGCTAAATACAGTCATCACGTGATTTTTTAGAGTGCTGTCAGTGAAATTGTGTTTTTGTTGTGTGTTAGAAAAAGGAATAGCGGAATTTAGAACAATGTTATGCTATCACAGTTTGTGCTAAGCTTGGGAAATCCACAAGTGTAAGTTGAAGCAGCCTATGGGAAACATTCTTTACAAAGAGCCCAAGTTTTTTGCTGGCGCAAATCATTCTTAGAAGGCCGAGAACACGTTGTACATGGAGGCCTTCTGCTTCAAAAACTTACAAAAACATATCTGTGCTCTTGTGAGGTCAGACTGATGTTTAACAATAAGAATGATGGGTGACGTGTTAAACATTTTCATCTTATATCAAATATTGACTGAAGATTTGCACATGTGAAAGGTTTGGGCCAAAATGGTGCTGAAAAACCACAGAACTTAGCAGAAGACCAGAGGGAATGTGTGCATTGATTTCCTTGAGAGCACTGCCAATGACTACGAATTATTTGGTTGTACACTCCTGGAAATGGAAAAAAGAACACATTGACACCGGTGTGTCAGACCCACCATACTTGCTCCGGACACTGCGAGAGGGCTGTACAAGCAATGATCACACGCACGGCACAGCTGACACACCAGGAACCGCGGTGTTGGCCGTCGAATGGCGCTAGCTGCGCAGCATTTGTGCACCGCCGCCGTCAGTGTCAGCCAGTTTGCCGTGGCATACGGAGCTCCATCGCAGTCTTTAACACTGGTAGCATGCCGCGACAGCGTGGACGTGAACCGTATGTGCAGCTGACGGACTTTGAGCGAGGGCGTATAGTGGGCATGCGGGAGGCCGGGTGGACGTACCGCCGAATTGCCCAACACGTGGGGCGTGAGGTCTCCACAGTACATCGATGTCGTCGCCAGTGGTCGGCGGAAGGTGCACGTGCCCGTCGACCTGGGACCAGACCGCAGCGACGCACGGATGCACGCCAAGACCGTAGGATCCTACGCAGTGCCGTAGGGGACCGCACCGCCACTTCCCTGCAAATTAGGGACACTGTTGCTCCTGGGGTATCGGCGAGGACCATTCGCAACCGTCTCCATGAAGCTGGGCTACGGTCCCGCACACCGTTAGGCCGTTTTCCGCTCACGCCCCAACATCGTGCAGCCCGCCTCCAGTGGTGTCGCAACAGGCGTGAATGGAGGGACGAATGGAGACGTGTCGTCTTCAGCGATGAGAGTCGCTTCTGCCTTGGTGCCAATGATGGTCGTATGCGTGTTTGGCGCCGTGCAGGTGAGCGCCACAATCAGGACTGCATACGACCGAGGCACACAGGGCCAACACCCGGCATCATGGTGTGGGGAGCGATCTCCTACACTGGCCGTACACCACTGGTGATCGTCGAGGGGACACTGAATAGTGCACGGTACATCCAAACCGTCATCGAACCCATCGTTCTACCATTCCTAGACCGGCAAGGGAACTTGCTGTTCCAACAGGAAAATGCACGTCCGCATGTATCCCGTGCCACCCAACGTGCTCTAGAAGGTGTAAGTCAACTACCCTGGCCAGCAAGATCTCCGGATCTGTCCCCCATTGAGCATGTTTGGGACTGGATGAAGCGTCGTCTCACGCGGTCTGCACGTCCAGCACGAACGCTGGTCCAACTGAGGCGCCAGGTGGAAATGGCATGGCAAGCCGTTCCACAGGACTACATCCAGCATCTCTACGATCGTCTCCATGGGAGAATAGCAGCCTGCATTGCTGCAAAAGGTGGATATACACTGTACTAGTGCCGACATTGTGCATGCTCTGTTGCCTGTGTCTATGTGCCTGTGGTTCTGTCAGTGTGATCATGTGATGTATCTGACCCCAGGAATGTGTCAATAAAGTTTCCCCTTCCTGGGACAATGAATTCACGGTGTTCTTATTTCAATTTCCAGGAGTGTATATCACAGGTGATGGATCCTGGATTTTTGTGTATGGTCCAGAGACAAGGCTGCAAACTGAGATGTGGCACAGTGAGACACCTTCTAGAATGAAAAAAAGCTCGAATGAACGAATCAGAGAACAAAACAATGCAGATAATATTTTTTGACAGTAGCTGTATCGTTCGTAGAGAATTTGTTCCACCAGGGCAAACTGTCAACTCAAATGTTCTCGAAAGATTTCATTGAAAGGCTCAGGAAAAGATTGATCGCGTGGGACCGGACATCGTAGACAAGTGGATGTAGAATCATCACAACATCCCATGCCAAGCGGCCACTTCCATCACAGAATTTTTGTCCTCGGAGGCACTGTTGTTGTTCTACACCCCCCTATTCACCCAATCTGAGACCTTGTGACTTTTGGATTGTGGAGATTATCAAATGCATGTGACCAACATGTTGAAGCCCTATCAGATGGAGACCTATGACCTCACTGTCTGGTCTCCTCCCCCCCCAAACAACCCAACCCCTATCAGATGAAGCCTTTCAGCACTGTTACCAAGACTGGGAATGATGACTCTACCGGTGTACAACTGTCAAAGGGGAAAATATTGTTGTTTAAAAAAATGAAAACTTTGGTGGTGGTGGTGGTGGTGGTGGTGGTGGTGGTTGTTGGTGTTGTTGTTGTTGTTGTTGTGGTCTTCAGTCCTGAGACTGGTTTGATGCAGCTCTCCATGCTACTCTATCCTGTGCAAGCTTCTTCATCTCCCAGTACCTACTTTGGTAGATAAAAAAAATCAGTCTCATTACTTTCTCACACGCCATGCAAACATCACCATGTACCTGATTTGACCTTGCTGGACTGTTGAAAATGGTTTAGCAGTAAATTCTGGATTTCCATGTACAGATTTGTACTAGCAGTTCATGATATTGGGATGTCACAAATGTGAATCTAACAAATGAAGCACATATTCATAGATATATGGAGAATAAGAATAAAATCTAATGAAAATTATTTCAAGATGTCAGAGTAATCACTGTTCTTGCCAGTCAGATTTCTCTTAAATAATTCTGAAGACATATCTGCAAAAGGTCTTCTCACTGAAGCCTGTAGTTCTCTCTCTCTCATTAAGTTTTTGGCTTGTAAACCTGTCACAATCTCCTTCAAACATTTTTGTTTCCTCTTCTTGTCTTTGCATGCAATTAGTTTTGCATGCTCCTAGTTGCGCAATCCAATTCTTTAATTCATTACACTATCTTTTACATGCTCTTGGACTTTTTACAATGCATAAATTTGGTCATTAGTAACATTATCACTACAAGCACTTGTTGTGGGTTGTGCTTCCATTTCCTGTTCAGCCACGGTAATGGAACTAGTTACTTCATATGATATTCTTTACAATTCTACAAGGGGGAGTCAAATGAAAACCTTTAAAATGCAATTGAATATTGACATTTCGTGCCATTGTTTTGAAAGTTGGTAATACTGTTAACAATGATGATGTAAGAAATGCCTTACAGGCGGCAGCATACTACAGACAAGTGAAACACAGTCTCGGTGCCAGTTCAGAGTGACTGCCCCACTTGTAACATGCACAAAGGAAGACCAGTGGCCTGTCATAAGTTTAGTGAGTTGAGTAGGAAGTTTGGAAACTGTGTTACTTCAGCGACACACGCTCGGTGTGCAGGCCAGGCAGACAGCATTGTGACAGCAGAGCCTACTGCAGCAGTCGAGGCAATTGTAATGGGAAAATCACCACATGATGGAATAGCTGCAGATCTGAATATTAGTCATGGCTTGCTTACAGCATCATTCTTGAAGTGCTTAAGTTTCACAAAGTGTCTGCAAGATGGGTGCTATGGCAGTCCCATCGAAGATCTGCACTTCAGACCCCTGCCACATCCACCATACTATAAGAACTCATACTGATGGGCCACTCGGAGAGGGAACAGAAGGAAAGAAATTCCGTTCCTATAAAGAGGTGCAGCAGGCGATGCACGAGTGGCTGCGCACATGACCAAAAGGATGTTTTGTCAGTGGAATCTGTGCACTTTCTACACTGGTGAGGAAGTGTTTTGAACATCATGTGTATCATATGTTCTGCTGTTATTCAATAAAAATTAAGATAATCCAGGTTACCGTTTGACTCCCTCTCGTACATTAATAAAAGTAGACATGCACTGACAATTATACCTAAGTAATGTGTACATTATTTTGGAATGCGAATAATATACTTAAACCGTAGTTAATGTATACATCAATTAAAAATGAAACTTGTGATAGATCTGTGATTCCGATCTTTACTGATTTCTCCTATCATTGTTATAGTGTTTTAATAATAAAGTTACTTGAGATTAGATCTAGCAGATGTATAGACATTAAAGGCGTGATGAAATTGGTGTTGCTTGTCATTTGAATGCACATACATCCAGTATATCTCGTAGTAAAACTTAAAAGAAATTCATTCATAAAATGTGAAACCTGACACGTAATTACAGCCTGTAAAAGCAAAGCAGCAATGCACAATGTAAGAAATATGCCTACTTTGATATTATTGTTTTGTCAGGTAAGTGTTGCATATATGTTTACAGATCATAAATATGATAAGGGAAGTTCTGTTAAAATGTAAATAGTCCAGGAGCAAAGAAGACAACTCACTGAATAGAAGTAGTGTTGTCATTGACAGGATTAGTCTGAAGTTAGCAAGTCGTCTTTCTTCCTTGTGTGCCCTCTGATGACTTGACACTTCTGCTACTCAGGGAGTGGTCTCCTTTACTCCTATGTTAATCAAGTGAACTTCACACCAACTGAGTTTGTAACATATCATTGTTTTACAAGTCAACGTTCCTGGTGAACTTTTTTCTCTCTGTGTTTAATTAAAATGAAAGTAGTTTCAAAATCTGCCGGGCATTAAATGTGGCAATGTAGAAGGTAAATATTAAAACTCCTGTCATATGAAGAAAGTATTGGAACCGGTTTTCTTAAGTGACTATTTTCTCCGCTGTCTGATTACTTCAGGTAAATGCTGTTGGCACATCCTATTAATGAAGGGTTACTTCTGTACGTCTTTGACTGTCGGTATTTTGTTAAATGATGGAGTGTATTCAAAGAACACTAAAAGACACTTCAATAAACCTTAATGTTACCTAGTTTTGTATAAACGTATGAAAGCAAATTTCTACATTAGGGCAGATTGTTTTATTATAATGGAGACCTCAGACAGTTGTAAGCCACTTTTGATTCCTCCTCCTGTAAGAAGTAATACAAATATGCTTTTATACAAAATGATTTCAGAAAGTATAGAAAGAAGTATATCCAGTAGTATAATTTAAATTAAATTAAATTTGTGCAGTTAAATACAAATTGCTGTTTTCTGAAGCACAGACTTTTCCATTTGATTACCCCTACAGTTAACATAAGATGATTTAACGTTACATCCAACAGACTTACCTAGAAATCAGACTAATCTTTTCGAGGATTTTATGAAGAAACATACTCTGGTCCACATTCCATCTCTGCTTCGTTTTCAACATTTTATCTTCTATGTCATTATTATTATCATCTCTTCTATGTCATATCATCTTCATCATCAGAAACAATGTGTTGATGCCCTACAATCTTCATGGCCACTATCTTTTAATATTAACATTTACCTCGCTGTATGTTTACCGTAATACCAGAGTTTATGCAGTAACTGAAATACACTACAAAAACAATTATCCATAAATTCCCAAAAACTGGTAAAACTCACTACAAAACCTGTACCCTTCCAGAAACTGTTTGTTAATCCAGGTACTGAAGTGTGCTAGTCATATTGAGAAGGAGGAAATATGCTGAACATTTTGCAATTTAGAGTGGGTAGTGCAGTTACATACAAGAATCAAAATCCTTTGGCTTTTCTCTGATAATTTCGCGATTAAATAGTTTTAGCCATATGACATTTCTACTCCTGCCATCCAGGATAATCAGATACTAGTTTACTTGCATAAGAGTTAACACAAGTTTTTGAAGGAACAGCGATGAGTAGTTTTATCAGTGATTAACGACTTCAGTTACTCCTTCCCATCAGCATTGGCACGAGGACTATTACTTTCTTGGCTGAGCTTCATTACATGGCATTACATTAATACTTGTTACGTAAATCATTAATATGACATTTCATAATGACATGGAACATATCAGTTTAAGGGGAGTTGGAATGCCGGAAAATGGAAAAAATTCACATTTTCAGTTTTTAACCTTATAACTTAATTTGAAATTTTCTGCTTAAAATGGTGCAAAATTTGTTAAGAAATTCCAATTGGAAGTATTTTTATTTAATTTTTCAAAATTACATGTGCGCCCAGCAAAGTTACCCATCTTGTGATTTGTACACATTTAAATCTTCGCATTTCCGAAAACATTACATATAGAAGGCTGTGGATTTCACTCTTCAGTTGTAGAATCTTTGATCCTTCCATAGGTACCATTGTTTTTACGACTAGCTGTGTTTATTGTTCAGTTTTTGATCTGTGAGTGTTTGTTTTGAGCCTCGAGTTTAGTTTGTCGCTCATTTGGAGTTTGTTATCTGTCTTGTTTTGACTTTCAGTGGTGAGTGCGTAGTTTCTACGATGCCTAGGAGTGCATCATTATTTAAAAAGCGAAAGTTTCGCGGTAATAGATTTACAAATAACGTTTGTTCAAGTGATTCTGCTTCAGCACCTGTTGATGCTGGTGAAAGTTCTGACGTTTGTACAGCTGAGATGTGTGAAGGAGACACGCCCACCAGTGCATCAAAAAAGAAGTTATCAAACTGTGCAAGTGAAATTACAGATGAAGCTTCTAATGAACAATATGTTTTAGTCGACTTTCCTGTTTTTACTGAGTTTATGAAGAAATGTTTGTGTTGTAATCTTTGTGGAGGTTCTTTTGATATGAACATAACAAAATCTATAGGACTTTCCTGCAAAATTGCTATAGTTTGTGCCAGTTGTGAAAATGAGACCTGTTTTTGGAGCTCTAAAACATGCAGTAGCAATTTGTTTGAGAGTAATATCAGGCTAATGTATGCAATGAGAGCAATTGGTAAAGGACATACTGCTGCTCAAACATTTTGTGCCATAATGAATCTTCCACCTCCACCTGCTAAAATTGACAATTACACTGAAGTGATAGGAGATGCTGTTCAGTCTGTAGCAGATTTATCAATGAAAGCTGCTGCCAGTGAAGCAAAATATATAAATGAAGGAAACCCAGATATCCCTGTTGCTTTTGATGGAACCTGGCAGAAAAGGGGTCACACATCCAAAAATGCTGTTGCTACTGTTACTAGTGTGGACAGCGGTAAAGTTTTGGACTATGAAGTGCTCACTAAACATTGTTACCATTGTGCATCTGGTAAGATAGAAGCAGCTCACATATGTAGCAAGAATTATGAAGGTACGAGTGGAGGCATGGAGGCTGCCGCTGCTGTGAAAATGTTTAGCAGATCAGAAAAAGAACGGGGAGTATTTTACACAAAATTCCTTGGAGATGGGGACTCCAAGGCATACAAAAGTGTTACAGAATCCATGCCATATGTCAATAAGACAATAACTAAACTAGAATGTGTCGGTCATGTTCAGAAACGAATGGGCACTCGTCTAAGGAAACTGAAACAGAATCTGAAGGACAAAATTTTGTCAGATGGTAAAACCATTAGAGGTCGCCTGTCAGATAAAATTATAAATGAATTACAACAATACTATGGTATGGCAATAAGAAATAATGCAAATAATTTGCAGGAAATGAGACAAGCTGTATGGGCCACATATTTACATCGATCATCAACTGATGATAATCCTCAACATTTTGCTTGTCCAGATGGTCCTCAGTCATGGTGCAATTATAGAAAATCTCAAGCTACTGGGGATCCTTATCACCATAAAAATTATATTCCATTGGCTGTTATGGAAGTAATTAAACCAATATATAGAGACTTGGGGCATCCTGATCTTCTGCGAAAATGTCTTCATGGTTGTACCCAGAATCAAAACGAGTCGTTCAACAACCTCATTTGGACTCGTGTACCTAAGAATGTATTTGTTGGGATAAAAACATTGAAATGGGGAGTCAGTGATGCTGTTATTTCATTCAATGATGGTCATATGGGTAGGCTAAAGGTCATGGCAAGGCTCGGCATTGCTCCTGGTATCAACACCATCAGAGGTCTTCAGCTTCTGGACAGCGTGCGAGTAAGGAAGGCTCAGTATGCAGCTGAATTTAATACAAAAAAAGCAAGGGCAGCAAGGAGAAGAAAGCTTCTAGGTGAAGAAGAAGAACTAGAAGATGACCCTGATTACTCTGCTGGACACTTTTGATAATAGAATAAAAGGTATTTGTGAATTTTCATAATAAATTACTTTAATCGCATTTTCTGGCATTTGACATTTTTAGTGTTACATGTACCTTTATCTCATAAACCACTCAACCAACAACATTCAAATTTTCAGAAATGCTGCAAAACAGTTCAAAGAGGCCACTGAACTAGAATCATGACAAGAACTGGCTTATTCTCTGAACTAGGGAAGTTTATGTTATACTTTTTCCAATAAAAAATGGCTTAATGGTAAAAAATTCATAAATACTATACCAACAAAAAGAAAACATTGGTTCTAGTTCAGTGGGCTCACAATATATGCTGAAAACCTCTGCCAGAATTTCAAAGTTCTGAAGATAATAGTTCCAAAGAAAAAGGTACACAAAGTTAGCAAATTTAACATTGGCGAGATAGGGCATTCCAACTCCCCTTAACATAATGTGTGGGTCCCCCCCACCCCATTACTCCTTCATCTAAAAATTCATCTTTTTAGTAGGAGTAGTTGCCCTAAAATTTGCAATTGTTAATTGCTGTGGCAGTTTCAGTTTGTGTGGTTCCAAGACTTGTCAGACTCAAATTGGAGATACAGTCCAATTTGATCTGCACAGTTAAGTGTGCTTCTAGGTCTTCTGCTGAGATGTTGTTTTTCATTTAATGAACACTATTAATTTGTCGCACTGAGAGAATCTGAGACATGTGTCCTGCTTATCATACCATGGTATCAGGCATGCTATGACACCATTTTATGCTTTGCAATATATTGACATCTTTGGAAGTTCTTGCATTACTGAAGCACGGAGTGCCTTCCACAGGAAATTGTGTTCAATTTGAGTTTTTTTATGAGGTTTTACTATAGTATTTTCTATATTCTTAGAGAAACAGTAAAAGGTTCATTGGTAAGATTCCACGCCTGTTGCATTAATGTCGCAAGACGTGATAAGCCTTGGTTTCATTACACTGACATCCCTAAACTGTGTAAAATTTTTGGTTTTTGGTTGGCGATAGTAATTGCAGAAGTAGTTCACATTTTGGCTGTAGAGACAATGTAGCAGCAGTGACTGCACATTCTCAGCAATCAATATGGGTTCCAACTCTTATGGATTGTCGCCCTTGTTATAGATTATCATCTTAGTTACAGAGTTACAGGAAGTTACTAAAAATTATCGAAATAGACATCTCACAATTAAGTGTTTTAAAAAATACATTTAACTAATCATATTCTACTAAAATGTTTTATAGATGGTAATGATTTCTTTCCCGAGTACATAGTAAACCTATCTACAAATGATTTTGTACTGTGACCAACTAAGATAGATTATGCCAAGGTGAGATATGTGTGTGTTTATTTTGCAGTATTTGAAAACTGCAGAAATGTTAAGCATCCTTGACGAAAGTAAGTTTCAGTCTTTTCTGCTTAAACTGATTTTTTCATTTACAATTGTTTTCCTTCCTGGAGATTCTTTAGTTAGGGTCGGAAAGTTTCTGAAATGCAGCATTCAGAGGCCTAAATCACATTTCTAATATTTAAAATTTTGTGTGGGGCTGCCATATTTGCCACGAGATCACTGAAAGCCTCTCCTCGAGGTTGGCATTGGATTCCCTTCCAACCATTGTCATATATTCTTATCCTTAGATACTGTATGCAGTTTTCCACATCTTCTATTATGGCATTTATTGTCAGGCAAGAAGTACTGTAAGATGGGGGTGAAAACAGGGAAACATAGGAAATGGGCAGAGAGGGAGGAGGAGGGCATTGACAGAGAGGGAAAGGGTAAGGAAGTATAATATTGACAGAGAGGATGGGGCAGGAACAAGGAAATTGGTGGGGGAGGGAGGAAGTGATGAACTGAGGGGCGGAGGAAATGCACAGTGAGGGGGAGGGAGGGGGCAGAGGTGCAGGAAGATGCATACAATGTACATGATATGTGTATATATGTGAAACCACAGGTAAAAAGCTGGTGTCTGTGTAATATTTGTTAGGGGAGAAATAGTTTCCATTACAGGTATGTCACCGTTTGTACTCAGCTGCTGTGTTGTGTGTAGGAAAAAATATCTAGTGTAAGTATTATTAGATCTACCAAGGAATAATTGTCTGTATGTCATTGTATGAACTTAATGTCCTTTAGTTTAAGATCAACATTCTTTGATGCAGAGTGACATAACAGCTGCTCACACATTGCATTGCATTTCACCATATCACCTGATCTTCTCCTAGAACACTGATAGTCTGAAAAATTTATTATTGCATTTCACAACAATTTTCAGTGGATGCCATCTCTCTGTATATAAAGCATGGTCATGAGAAGTTCCTATGGGCTATCTCACGATTTATATATTACAGTGAATGTAAACAGTTCTATTACACTTCCATGAGAGACAACTGCTACCCCCTCCCTCCACTGGCACTTCCTATTGGGTAGTTTTTGATCGTACGACATAGCTGGTTTGATGATGTACCAGAAGCATGTAATTTACTAAGAGAGAATTCCGCCATTTGTTAGATGCTTTGTAGAATCGTAGCATCTGGGTTCTTTTGAAATTGCTAAAAGTCAGTAACAGTTTGTTGATCTGTCCTTCTGCACACACATTTTATACCATCTTCAAGAGAAAAAAAAGTTCATTTATTCTCAACATTAGAAAATGGTTAGTAGTTAATGAACTCAGCAGTTAGTTATGTCTACCGTTTTTTGATCTGTGTAACAATTAATGAGCAATTATGTGATGCCGAAGTTTGATGTTGTACTTGGAATATGAAAGATGCTCATTCTTGCACTCACTATTTCAATTGCTTACTGCTCATGAGGTCAACACATTTTAGGTGTCAGTCATATGTTACAAATAATACCACATGACGGGGGGAAAGGGGCTGCATATGCCCGTGCATATTAACTTGCCATGAATTCTCAGTGCATTAACACAAGCTTCAAAATGCTGGTAGTGGTCAGATGAAGGAACCTCAATGTTTTTGTATCCTTTCTTAATGTGATAGAAACTCCTTATTCCTATATTTCTGATTTGTAATTATAAGTTGTAACAACAATCCCTGTTCAGCATTCCTGTTGCAGTGGTCAAACGATGGTCTGAAATAAATGTTACGTTTACATGATTTGTAGGCTGCTGGTCATGTGAACAAATTGAAAGTTCATTGACTTTATTTTCAAACCATATATTTTGAGGAAAGAAATTTTGCTTAATCTTTCCTTTTTCACTTTGCGAGCTCTTAGTGCTCAGCTATATTACCTACTTTGAATACTGACAACTTGAAGCTGAGTCTGCTGTCACCACAACAATGACTGGAGAGAGACTCCTATTAGTGTGGAATCCCCACCCCCACCGTTTCTTTGATTGAAACCCCCCCCCCCCCCTTTTTCCCTTTCCTGTGGAGATGAAGGCCATTCACTCTTTGAATCTTCCATCTGCAAACACCACCATCAGGAACCCAGACCCTGTATAAATCATGGAACTGGTGGAAGTACTAATTTTAACTCCATATTAGAATGACTATAATCACTCAAAACAGGAATGAGTTCAAAATATTTATGCAGCATAATGCTATTAAGCTATCTTTACTAGTTCACTATGATACTGTACCCTGCCAGTACTACTCTCTGTAACACCTTCCAATCATTCTTGGAAACTTCTTAGCACAAAGTCCTGTAACATTTGACTTGAAATTTTTGACTTGGTTGTTAACATCTAAGCCCTCATGAAACAGATGAACCATACTTCTTTCCATGATGTGACCCAGCAAGACTTTCCTCATCCTGTTGTACTTCACTCAAAACAGTTTCCTACTGAAAGCCTCCTCTGCCTTGGATACACATACTTCTGTCTGAGTCTTCCATGTTTAACTACGAGGACAGGGCAGATATATTTATTGTACCAAAGGCGAAACTGTCCTATACTATTCTCTTTGTGTGGGAGTTACACGGGCCTGTCACATTAATGTGACCAACACCTGTGTTTGATGTAAACACGTGGTAACCACTCAGACCGCAGGTGGAAGCACAGGCATTTGAGGGTACATAAAGCATGTCGGGGGAATGTGTAAAGCGGTGCAGTTGTCGCCGTAACCTGGAAAAAGGGTGATTTATGTGACATACGAAAGGACATGATCATTGGCTTTCACGACAAGATGGCAGCATTTCCGAAATGACTTAGTTAGCTGCTGCTGTGGTTAAAGTATAACTGAGCAACTGAGAGCCCAGTGAACCGAGGGGTACCTTACCGTACGAGTAATTTATTTTGTGCGCCACGTGTAGCCAAAAGTACACGGATTGTGGCCGTGGCCGCGAATGTGATTTTGGGCAATGCCACGGAAGTTTCAGAGCCCAGACAAATGAAAGTCTCAAGTGGCCCTTCATTCTGCTAGTCAGGTATTAGTGAACTCATTGCTGTTTGGACAAGATGGCTTGTATTGTTATATGTCTGCTATGTATAGGTAACACAGCCAAATTATACCACTACATTTGTGCATGAGGTAGTATGAAGCAGCATTGGTGTGGCATGAGCCATTTTTCATTTTTATTTCCTCTGTTTTTCATTTTTGCAGCTACTTTTTTTATTTTCATGAATGTATGGAAATCTTTTTTTCATTCCACATTAATAACCCAAAGACGGTTGGTTGATTTATTTGGAGGAGGGGACCAAACAGGGAGGTGGTCTGTCCCATCTGATTAGGGAAGAGTGGGGAAGGAAGTTGGCCGTGGCCTTCCAAAGGAACCATCCCGGCATTTGCTTGAAGCAATTTCGGTAATCGTGGAAAACCTAAAACATGATGACCGGACGTGGGTTTGAAGCGTCATCCTCGCGAGTGCGAATCCAATATGCTAACTACCTTGTTCCGCTAAGAAAGCTAGTAAGTAGTTAAAGACACGTGGGACTCATAATTCCAAATGTTAGAACCAGGATATTCAGTATTTGTGCTGCCAGTTGAGAAAGTGAGATAGTATAGTTTTGAACGCTAAGCATTGACGATATTTTTCCTCCAAAACTCGTCCAGTACCGGTTGCTGCCGTGCACATTCGTTCCTCGTTTGTTTCAGTTTTGCTACGAGTCTCGGCACGATGATGATACCAAATGTTCTGTTCGTTTGCCGCCAGCAAACGCAAACATGAGGTGTCGCCGCGACTCTCACCTGTGGCCGCAATTTATCGCTATCGCCAAGTTGGCGGGAGATAACACTGTTGACACTGAGTTTATCGATTGCAACCTGGGCGCAGCCCTTGAGGGCCCGTCCAACGTAGGAAGAAGGGGCAGAAGGCGGAAGAGGGCGCGCTGTAGTGCGGCCAGTGGTGATAGCGTGCGCCGAATTTAACCCGTCTGAGCTTGTGCGAGACAAATAATTCAGTACTGGTTTTTCATGCCTTTCGTAAATAAAGTCAGGCGAATGCCTGGAAGCTTCCAGAGATTATACGTCACCTACTTTTCCACCTGAGTAAGTGATCCGGCTTTGCGGACGTCGCACGAGACACCAAATTACACCCCCCCCCCCCCTCTCTCTCTCTCTCTCTCTCTCTCTCTCTCTCTCTCTCTCTCTCTCTCTTTCCCTCCCCATCTCCACCCCCTCCCTCCTATCTGTTTTACAAAAACTGCTGAAGAAAAAGATACTGAACCTACTCAGAAATTGTCGTGAAATAAAGAATCATACTCATCTCAACAATTTTATTTTTTATTTCAGCGAATTCTTTGTTTTATGTGGTTGTTCGACAAGTGACCCGTAACTTCGGCCAATACGATCGGCTACTTTTAGCACCTTTTATGTTTTTTAGGCGCCCACTAGATGCCACATTTCTCTTGTGAGAGTTGCATTGTTGTTAATAAATCCAACGTAGACATTGGGCAAATAACACGTCCTCATTGGATGTTTAAGGAAACAGCGTTTTGAAAAACTAGAAATTAATCTTGATGGTTTTCGATAGATCATTTGTGATTGTTCAAAGGCCTAACTCAACAAAATTGCCTCGAATATATCCGTTCAAATTTTGGTGATTATTCACCTTCAGAAGAGAATGTGTACATTTGTTTTTCCGAATTTCATCGTGGCGGTTCTTCCGTCTACGATGAATATCATCAACGTCGACAAAAATATATTGTTGTAGAAAATGCAGTGCAGTTTGCTTGAAGAGTGCGCTGTGATGTACCACGAGATGCGCGCTTTCAGGCGCGTTGGAGGTTTCAGTACATTCGATTTTGCATTAACAATTATTGCACAAATCTTTCCCCTGTGGATTACGCACAGTTTGACCAAATCCCAAATACACTCTCCTGCCAACTGACACAAGGAAATCCACAAAAAAGTCGATGAAGGAAATGCAAAGTACGTGTACAGTATCGTAACTAGAGACGATACTTCCATATTCATTCATCTGGGACAAAGTTCAAAGATGAACCGAAATCAACAAAGTGGCCCGTGTCAAGAGAATAATTTCAAAGAGAATAATCGCTAGTTTCTTTGTTTACAGTGATAACGACGATTGCTTTAGAAGACCGAAGAAAAGTTAATGCTGAGTGACATACAATAGTATGTTTGTTAATAGTTTTTGATAAAATCACGATGAGCGACAGAAAACGTCGCATCGTTCGTCATGTCATTGCCAGCTGTCACACGTTAAGTCAAACAATTATTTTTATTCCCTTAAGCCAAATAAGTAGTAGTTGGACAGCTACTTTCACCACCTGAAGACACTGTCGAGTCTTTCTAAGACCATACTTTTGCGTACCATGAGGATGGGAAAAAATTTGCAAAATTGCTTCGAACACATGCAAAAGGTGAATATTCAATAATAAAACGACTGCTAACGCAAAATGTTTTCTCCTGCGTCGGTTTTATATAACCTTGAAAGACAAAACTCGCATTGCTATATTAACACAGCTCTGATATAAAGAAGTTACGCATTACTTCATTGTCGTAATTGTCTCGATTGCAGTTATCCTTTCTTTCTCCGAAATACACACTTTATTTGCTAGCAGTCTTATTTACGAGGCAGAACATGGCGTATTCTTCTACCGTTTCTAGTCGCCTCTCGTAGCGACTTTGTCGAGTGTAAACAGTTTTCGCGCTTTCGTCATAGTTCTTGTTCTCAGACTGGTTATCTTAAACTGAATCACTAGTGAGATCTTTATGATGGTCAACGTCACGAAAACTCAAGTGATTGCGGAAAATGTTATTTGCTCGGGGGAACTCTTACATCATACAGCGAGTAGAAATTGCAATTTCGAGTGTTGCCGTAAATTAAAAAGGTACACAGCATAAGGCGCATGCCTTGATAGACTGATTGAAACTGTAAGAGTGCAATGGAAAGAATTCCAATAACATACCTGGAAGAACTGTTCGCAAGAGAAGGTCCGGAAACGGTCATTTGTCGCGAACAAGAAATGTGACAACAAATATTGGGATTGAGGTTGCAAATATTTTGATTGAGGCCGTAAATAAGTACTCGTAAATGGATGTGTGTCAATCGGTAATAGTGTTAAGGGTGACTGTGGAGCTTGGTCACAGTTTTGTAACAGTGGAAAATTATTGAAGATAAGTAAGATTTTTGGAATATGTTCATCAAACACATCTTAATACATCAGACTGGCCGTATCGGAGCTAAAATTGTGTAGCCTTTTCGTAGCGAACGTGGATTCGCAGCGACGTAAACTGGTTACGTCCAAGACAAGCCACACTACCACGTGGAGTTGGAAGACGGGTGGCGCCCGTTAGCGGTCGATTTTATTTTTTCGTGGCGGCGTTGCGGTAAACTCGGGGCGGCCGGCATCAGCGCGGCAGGTCGGCCGAGAAGCGAGCGCGTCCCGCGTAACGGTGCGGAGACAGCCGGGTCCTCCGGCCATTCACCCCGGCCTATGGCCGGCCCGGCGGCGCATCGGCTTCCAACACACTTCTGGGCCGCAGAGGCAGCGGGCCACGGAATTCTGGCGCCCCCACAACTCCCGCCACTGCTGCTTCATCTTGTTCTCTGTTGCCCACAAAGCGACGATGTTTTCTGTCGGCGACCGTGGAGAGATGTTGGAAAGCCCGAGTACAGCCCTGTGAATGCCAGGATGATTACACTCGAGGAAGAAACCCATGGGTTTCAAACACTTACACAAGGTGTTTAACAATTTATGTTGCAAAATTTAGAGATCTTAGAGTAGACTTAGTAGATCGAGTTTTACATGGGAATGCACGTCCGGAAACATCATCCAACGACACTGCAGAGCGTCAAAGATACAGGCGTCGGCGCCTGTAAATGTATGTATATACAGGATCATTCCGTGATGATGTTACCAACTTTCAAGAATGATAGAGACGGACAAATGTATCAATTTGAGGTAAGTGTCCCTGGTTCGGAAACGAACGAGTCGAAAGTTGCAAACAAAAATCATTCTGACACCTCTGACAGTGGAATACACGAAAGCTACTGGTACTGTTGTTGCTAAGATTGTTGGGTAGGAAACCTTAAGAGATGTTGTTTCGACCAAACAAAAAAAGGCCAGTAAACATGGGCCCTAGAATGCTTACCTGAAGAGCTACGAGCACTTGTTCATCCTCGATAGTGTGAAACCGATGTCCTCTATTGAAGAAGTGCTCACAACTCTTTAAGTTATGCATTTTAGTGCGCATGGTTACTAGACATTTTTCTAGTCTTGCTCCATACTAACACACCTGAAAATCGCCTACACTGTAGTCTTTGCAACAACACTACCAGTACACGTATTCCACTGTCAGGTGTATCAGACGGTCTCAGCGTATAACTGCCGACTCGTTCGTTTCCTTGAAAGTTCGTAACCTGATCGCGGAATCACCCTATAGCGCTGACGCTCCGTAGCGTCGTTCAATGACATATCCTACTAAGTCCCCTCTACAACCTCTTGAAGTGTGTAACATGAATTGAGAAAAACCCGGTAATATGCCTAAGCTATAAATAATTTACTTAAACATTTGGATAAGTTGCCGTTTGATTCGTAATGAGAAAATAATCAGATTGACGATGCATTTCGTCTTATTTATTAAGTCAAGAATTTTACTGACTCTCTTTGTCAATATACACATTACTATAAAGACTACCAGGCTCCTTTCGACCCTTGGGACAGTTTTGAATGACAAGCGTCCTGCTGGCGACGAGATTTAAAACTATACTCGACGTCGTACCTGTTCCTACAACTAACTATACTTGGTCTTCCAGTTTTATTCGACAGCGGAAAGATGCTTGCATCGGATGAAGGCTTACTATTGTGCCTCAAATACCGATTTTACCGTGGCATGTAGGTCACCCAGAATGGTAGGAAAAATTGAGACCGAGTGCATGATCACTTTGATCTTCGTTAACTTAAAAATCTTGGGACTATTAGAACTGCTTCCGCGAGTACAGCAGCTTTTTCATGACGATTAGTGCAGGTCAAACACCCCAAGTTGCCTTTTGTCTCAAATCCTCTCGAAATTATAGCTGGCTGGGTGTGCAGTTCTCTGAGTGAACTTACCTATGGCATATCTGTTCCAACAGGTTAATGTCCTAAATACTGTCTTATTAAGTCTGTCTTTTAGGCTGATGCAACTTGCCACAGAGCATTTTCCCCTTTCCAACTTCACGTCGTCTCTCTCTCTCTCTCTCTCTCTCTCTCTCTCTCTCTCTCCTCTCCCCCCCCCCTCTCCCCCCCCCTCTCCCCCTCCCCCCCTCCCCCAGCCGTTAATTCCCCTTAACAAAGGAAGACATAATTACTTCAGTCCATTTAAAATGATCTGTAAATATAATGGCTGGAAAAACACGCAAATTGACGGCGATGAAACTTCGTATGATAGATGCCTCGAGTTTGAGAATACATGCGCAACAAGAAGTCTTTGTTGGAATACCATTATCGGCGCTTGTATGTTGTTGCCATGTGTAATACACAGTTACTGCTAATAATAACTGATGAGCATCATTTTAAGTCACGCCAGTTACCTAGAAAATGAGTCGCGTGCGAAATGGATTAGTGATGGTAAGCACTTTTGAAGACACTGTACTTTATGGCTTCTCCATAAACTTCCTGTCGACGCCACAAAGTAATAAAAATGTGCTATTACAAGATTGAAAGAATCACAGGTAGATAATGCACCAAACATGAGCATTGCTAATAACTGTTGGGCTCTTATCAGGTAGGACTAATGGAAGAGATAGAGGAAATCCATCGAAGAGCATTGGGTTTCGTCACAGGCTCGTTTAGTCGACGCGAGAGCGTTACAGTGAGGACCGATGACCGTCGCAGTCTGGTCCCTTCAATCCCACAAACCGTTACAGTGGTGCTCAACCAACTCCAGTCGCACGCGTTGTGCATCACGGAGTAGTTTAGTATTAAAGTTCCGAGGGAGTACGTTCAGGGCAGAGTCAGACTGTGTATATTACTTCATCCCACATACGTATCGCGAAATGACCACAACGAGAAGATTCGAGAAATTGGAGCTTACGCAGACGTGTACCGACAGTTATTTTTCTCACATGCCTTTTGCGAGTGGAAAGAGGAAGGGGAAGATCAGATAGTGGTACCAGCAGTACCCTCCGCCACTCACCGTCAGGTGGTTTAAAAAGTATTGATGTAAATGCAAGTTGGTGAAAGAGGTGGCGCCGTGGTTGACATACGGTACTACCATTCTGGATGAGTGGGGTTCAGATCTTCATCCGTCCCTGCAAATAGTTTCCCGTGGGTCCCCTAAATCACTTAATGCCAGTGTCGCTTTGAAGAAGACTTTTTCAGTGTCGTCGTACCCGTCACCCAACCCACCCATCCACCATCTTTGTTCAGTCCGTGGTCCGAGTCTGGTAACCTCGTCATCGTACTTCCGCTTTGCTCTCAGATATATGGCGTAGTTCGAAAGTGTGTGTCGCAGTGATATTTCGAGTAAATTGCCTATAAAATCTGCTTTTCCATTGCTGTTGAAATCTAAAATCCACATACACTTCCTTACTTCAAATCTTACTAGCACAGCCCTAATTAACAATCTTCAGATACAGTTAGCGGGGGAGGGAATACCGCAGATCTAAAATGGTATCAGTCCTATAGCGATGACCGCTCTTAGAAACGTCAGTTATAGTTACGACGCCAAGTTTATATGTCGAAAAAGAGGCCGAAGTTGGCTACTTCGATTTTCTGTTGCCACTGAGTTTACATCGTCGACCCGAGTCCCAGGCAGAGTTAAGTTGCCACGTAAGATCGTCGCTGCGGGAACTGGCGCGACAATTAAAATCTTGCTTTCCTGCGAGGTACGGAGGTTATTATTCCAGTTGTAAAGTGAGTCGCTTCCGACTCCAATTTGAAGACGCATTGTGAGCTAAGCGTGGCGGTGAGTCGTTGCCCCCAGTGTTCTTGAGGCTGCGGCGTGTCCGTCAAGCTCCTTGCACCGAAAGCAGAGCAGCAACAAGTAACTTCCTTCGCCCTCCACCGTCCCACCATCGTGCCGCCTTGTGCTACGGGCAGGGAAATTGCTCTGCTCTCCCTGAGCAACTTCTTTGGGTTGCTGCGGCATTACACAAGGGTGGGTGGGTAGGTAGGTGCGTAGGTTGGTTGGATTTGTCGCCCGGTCATCGAAGGCGTTCGTAATGTAGCACCGACTGGGCTTGGACAGGGCGGGTAAGGAAATAGACCGTCTTGTTTTAGAAACAGTCTTTGCATTCGCCTAAAGTGCAATGATTTAGCGAAAATTGAGCCCAGTGCCAGAACTAGCGGCGCGCAATCTTGTTCGGAGTGCTTGGGAAAGTGGGAGGGGTAGTAATCGAAATCGTACCTCATATATATTTGACTAGCATCACTCTTTTTATGGGGTTCGCGTTTAGTAGTAACGCGGTCCAAAAAATTAAGCGGTGTGGGGTCAAAAAATTGCCGGTTTGAGGTAACAAAATTACACGTCTACATCGTCATACATTTCATCGTCAAATTACGAACGTTTCTAGAGGAATCTGTTGAAGGGCCGTATTTAACAAAAATGGTTTAACAAAACTTGTTTCACAACACTTGGTGGCTGATCAAAACTGTGTGCAGGACCGGGACTAGAATCTTTAACCCTGCTTATCCAGGCATGACTCACAGCCAACCCTCACAGCTTTACTTCTCTCTTACTTCACAGAAGTTGTCCTTCATGCTTAACAGGACAAGCACTCCAGGAAGAAAGGATATTGCGAAGGAGAAACGTTTCAGCCACAACTAGGGGATGTGCGTCGTGTGTTGATAGCTCACTCAGTAAGAGCATTGCCCGGGGTAAGATTCCGAATTAGAGTCAAAATCCGACACGCAATTCTACTCTGCTACCAAGTTTCAAAACAGTGCCCACTCCGCTGTAGAGTGAAGGATTGATTCTGAAAGAAGTACGGCGTTTTTCTTGCGGGACACCTGCATATGGCAAATTTTGTGATAGACAGCTGGTAGCTTTTTTCGTTCGTTGGCGTCTCGCAAGTATTGATACTAGCAAAGAATGGATATTTTGAAAACATTCTCGAGAGGAGTCGTACTAAATTTTGCGCATAATAATTGGCAAAATTAGTTTTTTCCCCGAAATTTAACGTGAAGACAATTCTCTTTATTACTATTGCATTTTCTCCTAGATGGTGTGTAACAACCAACTCAGAATTTCTTGCTAGAATCGAGTCTTGCACCTGCACTAAATTGTTGCAAGACTTTGTCTGACGCATGATAGATATTTCATCGGCGGCTAAAATGGTTTGTCAGCCCTTATTTTGAATTGTAGTTACGTAATAGTTCTATTTCAAAGCTGGTTCGTAATCTTCTGTATAGTTTCAAGGTTACTGCACGTTCTGCAGACCATGCAGTAAAACACCGTACTGTAGGAACCTCAATTTTTAAGTCAAACAGTGTTACTGTACTTCAGTATATGAGCTCCCGTTTCTTATCGATGCACTCACACATCTCACCAATCCTGTTGCTGGCACACACGCATACCCACTAAATCACCAATATGCTGAGAGACGCGCGTACGTTGTTCATTCTTCTTGTTAATGTGTGTTGGGCCTGGTTAACAACAGAACTGTGCCGAGTCGTCACCGCTGGGCTGCGAGTTAATGCAGAAGCGAGCACTACCTGGAAACAGTGTATTAAGGCCACGCAGAGAGCTGCAGCCCGCGCCCTGGTTCGCGTGCGTGCTGTGTCACGCGCTCGCGTGCCGCGGCGTCGTGCGTCCCGCAGGCCTTGTTGCACGTAGGGGCCGTGCCCTCCCGTGCCCTGCGGCCTGGCCTCTCTACACCCTGCTCGAGAAATGCTGGCCAGCTTGTTCTCGTATTGGGTCTCTCTCTCTCTCTCTCTCTCTCTCTCTCTCTCTCTCTCTCTCACACACACACACACACACACACACACACACACACACACACAAAACTGTATTATCTAACACAGTCGAATGCACTTATTGACCTTCCTCACAAATTCTATTTCTTTACATACGCCAGCCTTCCCATTATCAGGATTAGTGTGGACCCGAGACTGTGGATAACTGTAAAGCACAGATGTACCAGAATACACGCTCTAGTTTTTATTTATTTATTTTACCGGAAACGCCGGCCAGTGTGGCCGAGCGGTTCTAGGCGCTTCAGTCTGGAACTGCGCGACCGCTACGGTCGCAGGTTCGAATCCTGCCTCGGGCATGGATGTGTGTGATGTCGTTAGGTTAGTTAGGTTTAAGTAGTTCTAAGTTCTAGGGGACTGATGACCTCAGAAGTTAAGTCCCATAGTGCTCAGAGCCATTTTTACCGGAAACTGCCATTACTCCACGTTACATTTACATTTGATGGCTCAATTATTTATGCGTTACTAGGCGAAAACAGAGATCTTATTTACGAAATGTACTTACAGCACACTGTATTTCGTATCATTTGCTTTCAGTTCACATTTGGGAAGTAATTGTCCTTTTTTTCTGTTTTCTTTCACTCCGACGTTATTGATTTTCCGGAGAGTCAGTACATCGGTCTAAGTATGGTGGATTATGTACCTTTAGCTCTCACGGAAAGGGCTAAGTATACATATAGACAGGAAATCTACCGCGGACGTACAATACAATACAATATAGTCCCGCGGATGCTTTGACGAGAGCATTCTCGACGTGACAGGAGCAGCAAACTTTGTTTCCCAGCTTTGAAAAATACGCTTTTAGGTATTTAGTTTTGTGTTGCGGTATTTTCAACTATTAGTTACGTGTTTTCTAAACTGTATGAACTTTACGGTAAGCAGTGGTGCGCCACCTATGTCCGCTCACTGACAGCAGTCCTGAAATTGTTTTATGACCGAGGCTGTGGTTTGTGTTACCACGCGGCCGTAAATACTGTACTGCGTCCAGAGAACACCAGCTACTGAGAGCGCTGGAGTTGTAATCGACTTTATTAGTCCACCACCCAAAGAGCGGAAAGATAATTTTTCCGTACCATTTGCTGTAAAAGGGTAGGAACAAGAATTGAAGTCTTTGTACAGTTTAAATAACCAGCGAAGAAAATATCTTAAGGTAATGGATTAATATTGGCAAGTTCGTTTCAGAAATGTCGCAGGTGGGACTCTGCTGTGGAAGATTTAAAAAAGCCTTACGTTGGTGTTGACATTAATCATTGCCTCATTACTTCCAAATTGAACATTTAAAATAAAATATTTTTAGTTCCACCGTTACCGGGATCTAGCCTTTAATTTTGATAAACATCCTGCTAATTCTCGACGAGATCTTCGGGATGATTTCAAATATCTAAAATTGTAAATGAATTTTCTCGCTTATTTTCATGGTAAGTAAAACTTCATGTCTAAAATACGGACTTTTATTTGCGAATATGTTCATTGCTTGACGTTTCAGATATAAAAATTGCTACGATTTGTTCCGTTCAAAATTACCTTCACATCTGAAAAAAACTAGTGTTAGTGGTAGTGCCAGACTGTGAATCTGAAGGTATCGGGTTGGATCCCCAGTATGTATTTGTCTTAGCTCTTCTTCCGAAATCGACGTTAAATTGTAGGTGCTCCAATAAGTAAATGGGAAAATTGGTTGAAAGCAGCAGAAGGTGCTTCCTGAAATGTGCAGTACCATAACCAAAAAAGTTGTATCTCATTTGCAGGTCGTATTCTTCGAGAACTTTGTTTCAATCACATTACTGGCATTCATTTTCCGTCCAAGATAATTCTCTCTCTCTCTCTCTCTCTCTCTCTCTCTCTCTCTCTCTCTCTCTCTCTCTCTCTCTTTGTTCACCACGTAACACAGTGCACATCTCGATGCATAGTCGACTCTCGGCAGTATTGGAAACAGTCTCTTGTTCCACAAAAACAGTTGTTCACATGATTCACAGTAATAATATAGAGTGTGATACCAAGAAGATTCGCATTCAGCGCCCGTGTGTTGCTAGTTGGATTGTAGGAACCGGCATTAGGTAAAAGACAGCATCCCAGCTGCGGGGCTCGGCCGGAAGGCGGTGCGGCGTGGGAGACGCTTGGCTGGAGCTCGCAGACGTCCGGTTGTTCAACCCTGCTCCGCTTCATACACGGCCAGCCAAGCCGATCCACCGCGGACGCTGCTTCTTGCGCCCAGGCCCACGGAGAGCGCGCCGCGGCGCCGATAGCTGGTCAAAACGACTCGATTTCTAGCCGTTCCGCCTGTTGAGGACAAGGCGGGACATCCCCAGCCGTTCACCGCAGTGGTCCAAATACCCACTCACCCAGAGCGCTTCCTTGTCTGAACGCTTTCAACGACACTCCTGCTCTCATCTTAAGTTTTGGATGATAGGTTGTGTTTAGAACTCTTTGACAACGATTTTATTTCTCTATCAGCGTCATTCATGATGCGTTTTTCATACTTACGACAGAAGGCTAGTTTACAGGCTGTCGCTGCCCAGTTGAGATTGTCGAATGCCTGATAAAGGATCGTTGTTCAAAATTTTAGTTCTCATTGTAGTAATACTGTCCCCCACGTAAAACCGATACGCCTTACGCCCGATAGTCAAGTAACAATCAACTAACTAAAAAAATGGATACTAGTAACGTTAAAACACATGCAATTGCCTGTTTATAAGAGATGCTGGAAATGGTGGCCATGGGTATCCAGGCGTCGCTGACTTTGTGTGATACGTTACCAGCAATGCGCTATAATTGTGCAGGCGTGATGTTCTTAATTTCTCTAGTCAAGTTCCGTTTAAGATCGTGTACTATGCGAGGATTGTCAGCATAAACTTTGATTTTTAGTGTACCCCACAAATAAAAATCACACTAAGCCAAGTCCAGGTGCTTCATTGGGCCATAGGCCTTCATTGACTAGCGTGTCTCCAGGGACCACGCTGTTATGCAGGCCATACTTCGGTTGGATGTGTGAGAGGGTTGCTCCATCTTCTTGGAGTACTGCGTACAGCTTCTCTTCTTCTGTTAATTGTGCATAAAAAGAGTCCGAGATTTCTAGACATCAAGCACTTTTTTAAGGTGTAACTGAAAAATTTGGGGTCAGTAATAAGGATGCTCCACAACGCACACCACACCACACACCTGTCTTCTCTGAATGGAGAGGTTCTTCATGGAGACCATGTGGGTTGTTCTGCGACCAGTATCTGCAGTTCTGGGATTTAACATAACCTAACAAATGAAACCAGGCATCATCTGACATGAAGCAAAGCAAGTGGTCTAAGTAACCGTTAGCAATTAATGTTAAGAGCCATAAAACAGTGAACACTCTCTCTCTCTCTCTCTCTCTCTCTCTCTCTCTCTCTCTCTCTCTCTCTCTCTGTGTGTGTGTGTGTGTGTGTGTGTGTGTGTGTGTGTGTGTGTGTGTGTGTGTGTGTGTGTGTGTGTGTGTGTGTCCTCTCTTAACTTTTAGCTCTAGTACCACACCCACACAATAGGCTTTTAATTTCATATCTTTAGTACACGATGACATGATGTAAGAGGCACACCAGCTCGCTGCGATAACCTTGCCGATCTGCGGGGAATTTTCGCAATGTCCATGCGAATTCTGCCTGTAGTTTCATGGATCCTCAATGTCGGTCGCCTACTACTGCGCACATTCCGAAGGATCTTAAAGCAATTCAGCAATTTGACCGTCTCACAACAAAAGGCGCACGAACACATAGTTGCATCAACTCTTCAATGAAATGCAGTGGAGACACTGTTGCCACTTCACAAGCACGTCGACTAGCGATGATTCACCGGTACGTGAGGCGTATCGCTTTTATATGGGACACCCTTTATAACAATCGGGGAATTCCCGTTGTGTGTTCCAGACTAATAGAGAAGACACTATCGAAAATATTTTTTCAGTAGTTTGTCACGATGGTATTTGTGTGGTTGGAGGAAACTTCAGTGTGATATTTGATGTTCTAGTATTGTATAGGCTTCTGTAACTCTCAATAGAAGTGTGTTTATATTTTACAAAGAGAGACAGGAAGACAAATCAGGGAACAGATTGTAGTGGACGACTTAATTACGTCTATAACGATAGTGAAATAGAGATTGGCGGGACTGCTAGCCAGAAAGATAAGAAAAGACTGAGATGACATTAAGAAACAGGGCCAACATGTACGCTTATACCTGAAGACCCTAATAATTTAAAAAGGTTGGAGGAGATTGCTATTCTCCAATGTCAATTACAGTAGCACTACTTCCTATTAGACTCTGGAAAACTTTTCTTCCGCTTCCGATTGGTAACAGTCACTCGAAATATTTTCTGTACGAAATCAAGATCAAAATTTTCCAGTCGTTTGGGTCCGCTACTGCTGGAGTATGCAAATATCGAAATAGGCCGGCAGGACACTGCAATAAAGATTTTACCGCTAGACTTTGGTGGTGACTTCTAGTTAGTATAATTAAGTGGTTTTAGACCTTGAACAAGCATCAGGAAAGGCATTGACAAAATTTAGCTCAAGCGGACATTTTGTAAAATTATAGCTGTGCCTGTTTTATCATTGTATTCGGGAAATTGGTGTTACGTACGCTCCATTTAACATTTTCCCCCGTAAATACTACAGAACCAGCTGTCAAGTGAGGTTTAAGCAGTCAACAGACACACTAGCCGTTTTTACGCGTGTGTAGAGAAGGGGTTGCAGGATGATCAGTAGTATGGTTCAGTAATATGATTCCCACAAACGTCATGATTTCTCTCGGAATATCGCTTTGCAACAGAAGTGCCATAGCTGTACATACTAAAACCGGTGCTCAGAAGTTCGTGCGACGTAATTCATGCACAGACCTGTGCGGAGGAGTACCCTGGGGGAGCGCACGCGCTGGTCGTCGACCTTCTCGTTCGTGCTTCCTTCCTGGCTTTGTCGCGGACTGGTCGTTCAACCTACCAGCACGAATTTCGCACCGAGGCATTCTCTCTCTCTCTCTCTCTCTCTCTCTCTCTCTCTCTTCCCCCCCCCCCCCCAATCATTTCAGTCGTGGAGCACCCGAGGGGAAAATGTGATCTCCAGATGAGTGTACTGATGTGTGAGACAAGAACAGTGTGTCGCCTTATGTTACGTGCTGTGAAGTGTCATCTAGTTGAGTTTCTCGGCCTAAAAGTATTGCTCCAAATCCGCGTTGCCGCAACGTACTCTCACCTTTTTCCGTTCTGATAGCAGCTAGTGTGTTAGCTGTTATGGTGATATGATACAAAAATAAGTCTTTGCATCGCTGACCTTGCAAATCCTTTTATAATAACGCCGTGTTGCGTAGAATCGTCAATGTCAAAGATTTATTGTTAGGTAGGGTTTCAGCTTACATGAGCGTACAAACATGCCAATATAATAATTTATCAGAGTATTGACATGTCACATAATTTAATTATACATTACAATTTCTTTTAATGTGTAAAACGATTGAACTTTAACCTGACCCATGTTAAATTTTGCGACAGGATAGTGAACAAAAATTATGACCCAATTTTGATTAAAAGTTATTCCATACGTATTGAGATCTTACCTCTTAATACAACTCTGTAAGACGCAATACAATGCGTTTAAAATAGACGAGTGCCTGCTTCAAATTTAGCTTGCAAATGAAGTATTGTAATGATAGTGGAAGTATTCCTTTGTGGTTCGTGGTCCAGAATTGGACGCTGACTAGAGAATTAACGTTTTGTGTGTGTGTGTGTGTGTGTGTGTGTGTGTGTGTGTGTGTGTGTGTGTGTGTGTGTGTTTCTATAACTTATTGTACAGCTTCCAGAGCGTCTCTTTGAGAGTATTAAACACTTTTCGCATGCAGACATCACACCGAAACAAATATAAGCTGCTGTCAGCAGGCAGTTGCAGAGACGCTTCACTACCGTCGTGTGCTTGACGCATTTAAATACGTAAAATAGTGTTTGTTTCCATCCAACGAGTGTGAGGATTCACCAGTTGCCCGCGCAGCAGGTTGAGATGCTGTCTTGTATCCCGGGCCAAGAAGGCTGGGACTGAGTCCCGAAGGGCGTCTGCGTTCATTATTGAGCAACGCCGCCGTCGCTCACACGCACGTAGCACGCCATCAAGAATCGATCTCGCGACCGCGGCATCCACTACGTCGCCATTTTTGCAGCTGTTGCTACGGAGCTTAAAATGGTCAGCTTAGTTTCACGCGCCGCAAACGCGAGTAATCAATACGAAACTGTGAGTTCTTTTGCAGCGGGGAAATCCTTTAGGAAAATGCATTACTTCACTTTAGTGGATTACACAAGCTTTATTTCATTAGAGAATCTCGCTGTTTCTTAATAGGGAACAAATTTCTGTTTGTATTGAAAGTTTTTGTGATACAAACATTTCATTGCCATAACGCATTTATCAATAATTGTTCTTTGCCGCGTGTCTGATGATATATGAATTTACAAGTGATCCTCTTTGCTGCTGCTGCTGCCGCAAATTTAAGAGTATTTCTGTTCGTCAGAATGCACCAACACGAAAAGGATTTCGTCCGGAGTACTGAGTCCAACGAACGCACGTTTTTACAGCAAGCCGTACATGAAAGTAAGTTGTAAGGGAACGGTTTTAGTTTTCATTATATCGCCTGGGTGCGAGCACATTTCAGTAGTATGGACAGCAAATTTATAATTAGTCGTGCGTTATTGCACACAGTTAATGCGGTACGTTGAAACCCTTGATACACAATTTTAGTGCAGCCGTCATTGGCGAATATTTGAGGGCTGTTGCTGAGAATGTGGACACGCTCTGGTCATTTCCTGCGTGGAAACACATCATTGTTCCTAATGCTGTTTGAGTAACCGAAACTTCATGTTTATCAATATTGATAGTTTCCAAAAACTGTCACGCCTTCTCGCTTCCTCATTAAATTTCAATCCCATTGTTAAATTTTGAAATAAATACTTTGTAGCCTTTGGCTACTTGGTTTCTACAAGGTAGACCACTTATGAGAAACTGAACCTTTTAGAGACAACTGCCAGAATGTGGATCTCCAAAAATTATTCGTGAATTAGTTATCATAAAGCTTATGGAAAAGAACGTCTCGTTAAGACCATGTTCTGTTTTAGAGCGGGAGTGTGAGCAATTCATTTATACAGTATATAAATTTCTTTGCCGAAATGCATTGTATGTCTGGTTAAAATGGTGAGCATAACTTCCATGTACCCTGTGCAGACATTTCTCGTTATGAAATTGTTTACAAGGTAGTGGAAAAGACCGTCCAGTTAAGGCACATGGAGCCCAGTTTTGGTTCGCGTTAGAGAGTATTGACGCTCTGCCCGGCAGCAAGCAGCGTGCCCGGGGGAACAGCGCCCGAGACGTCTTGTCTTTGCATCTGTAAAAGAGAAGCGGCTGCGTACCAAACAAAAACTCGGTCGTCTAGCGCGCGGCGTCGGAGCTGTATATACTAGCAGGCCTTGTGTCTCCGGAACAAAACAGCAGACGTACTGCGATCGATAGCCTCGCATGCCTTATTGCGAGCGCTCGCAGCGCTCCTTTTGCTTTGGCTCGCGCAGACACTGAAAACATGAAAATACATCTCAGCACTTGTGCCTAATTGTTTACACAAAACGCCATGTGTTGGATGGCAACCGTTCGAAAAAAAGCAAATAATAACCAGAAATTCCCCGTTCCGTTCAGCTCTTAAATAAACCTGTTCGTTTTATGTGAAGAATCATCATCATCATCATCATTGAGAAATAAAAGTTTGTCCCGTAAAATACTGTAGATTTCTTTAAATAACACGTTACACGTAGTTCGCAGTTAGCAGAAATTGTATTTTTAATTAAGATTTTTGGTAATTCCAAGCAGTCACTGAAACTCTGAACTTGAATAGCTGGCGTAGAGTTAATTTCGCTGAGATTAGACATATACACGGTGTTTCAGACCTGGACGACAAAATATCAGGAATGGATTCTTCATATAACAAAGAAGAAAGAAAGGCTTTGTCAACAAGGGTGCGTAAATGAATAGTTATTCGAGCCTGTTACAGTTACACAGTGCACGTTAGCGAGTTCCTGTTAGCCGGAGGAAATTTACGACGCCAGTTACAAGTGGAACGTTAAATGTGTCCGTAGCCATTAGCAAATATGTGTAAGTGTTTTTCGAAATTTCCTGTGGCAGTGCTTTGCAGTCTCGAGATGTACACCAAGAGCCGATGACCAAGCATTACATTTACGGTTTTTCGGAAGGCAGTGCATTGGAGCCACGTCGCGTGTGCCAGGAACACAACGCACTGCGCAGCTTACGAGACCGAAAGACATTTGAAGGAATTTATCGCCACTTCTGTCGGTACGGCAGTTTAACATGTCCACCGGTAGCGGGGGTCTGACAAGACGTACAGCACCAGCGGATTAGGAAGGTTTATTCAACGCTGTGGATGAAAGTCCATGAATCAGTACAAGGCGGTTAGGCTTGCAGAGGAATGTGCTGCAAATGACGATCTGGAAACGTTTTCGTGAAGTCGTTCAGTATCCATACCATCTGCAGCGTGTAAAAGCCGTCTCTCCCACGGATTAGCCTCAAAGAGTAACTTTCTGCCAGTGATTCCTGCAAAAACGTGTTGTGACGCCCAACTTTGCAGCTGTTGTTATATTCACGAGTGACAGACATTCACAAGGAACGGAATCGAGAATTTGCCTAACCAGCACGTGTGAGCTGAAATAAATGCCCATGCAGCAATGCAGTCGCCTTGCCAATAGAGAATCTCCATTAACATCTGTTCAGCCATTGTTGGCGGTTGCTTGTTGGGATCCTACGTTCTTCCAGGGAGGCGTACTGGACAGAAATACTAATACTGAAATTTCTTGCGCAGTGCATTGCCATAGTATTTTGGACGACAAGCCGCTTGCATCTTGTCGACAACGTATTTTATCCACGATGGTGCTCCCGCACATTGCAGTGTGTCTGCCCGGACGCACCTGGGTGCACATTTTCCGTTGTAGGTGGACCGATTGCTTGGACACACCATTCGTCTGATGTGAATCGACTGGACTTTCACCTATCTGAACACCTAAAGTCTCTCGTGTATTCGACTGCTGTTGTGGATGAACCTGTTTTGTATGCACGCGTTGTGGCAGTCTTTCAGATGTTAGGAACTGCAACAGTAATTTTTAATCGTGTGCAGAATCAATGAGAACTCGCACGGGGGCCTGTATTCAGACAGGAGGAAGGCACTTTGAACATTTTTACTGATAAGTAACCAAAGTGTACGATCTGGCGTTACAAAAGTACAGTGCATTTGGAGGAAATGAAGATTGAATTAATCTGTAATGATGCATTTCCGGACCCATAGTGTGTGTGTGTGTGTGTGTGTGTGTGTGTGTGTGTGTGTGTGAGAGAGAGAGAGAGAGAGAGAGAGAGAGAGAGAGAGAGAGAGATCGATCCATTGCTGAAGCTTTGTCTTAGATGTTTGAAACACCCTGTAGGCGATCAGTTTATAGCAATTATTTGACCTATTCAGTGTTCGTTCCGTACCGTGGAGTATACTTGAGGGCGAATACGTGTGAGAATGTGTCTGAGATGGTAGGATTTTTGTGCCTTTGGATTCAGTGTAGCCTGTAGATGTTTCACTGTAAACATGTCGGCCATATACGTTTCATGATTTATTTAGGACGTAAACAATGAATTTACTAATCTCGTTGTTGCCATTATTTTCCTTATTTTAGGTGGACGGCGTTTGAATTGTTGAACTATCTGTGGGCCTCCTTCTTTTAAATAATTCCCTTAGGCAGAAGTTGTGGAAAACAGGGTTTGAAAGACTTGTGTGAAATATAATTCCTACCTCCCTGATGAGAAGGCTACAGCCAGTAATAGACCGCTGGCCAATAAAGTTGCAACCTTATAAAGGCGATATGCAACAAACGTCAGCTTGGCATGAAGTATTTTACATCTTTGGATAGTAACTAGGACTAATGAATCTGTATTATTTATACGAGGGAAGATTATGCAGGTAAGATTACATCGTATGTTATTCAATCACAATTGGGGTCTGAGTGTTTGTGAGAAGATAGTGTTATGCCTCGTGTATTAGTAGATCGCTTGTCCCTGCAGAATCGTAATGTCTCCTCACATACCTCAATTTGGGAAATGGGTCGGTTTGCAACAAGACCAGTAACCAGACGAACAGTTAACACGTCGTCTGTTGTTGCGGCTTCCTGGTGCTGCCATTTTAATGGCCAGCAAGTAGTGTAGATGTCGTCGAGCCTCAGGCATTTCACCCTGTGGGTACGTTGGTGCCCTGGTATAAGTATTTAGGAATCTCATTTAGTTTCCGTGTCAGTGTCCGCGCAAGAAAGCTGCTAGCATTGGTAGCACCGCGCCACTGCTAGCGACGCCGACCCGGTTTCCCGAGAAAGCGTTCTTCCTTTCCCGCTGCGCTGCCGCGGCCGCAGCCGGCCGGCGTGCTTTCTACACTTGTTTTTGTCGCGCAGCCGCATCTCCTGCCGCCGCCTCCGCCGATAGATAGCCAGCCGGCGCGCCGGGAGCGAAAGTGGCATGTGGCGCCGCAAGAATGCACTCGCAAGTCCGAAATTCTGAGCCACGTGCAAACCAAGAAGTCGAGCTGTTTCGTTTGTTATTTGCTTGCATATTTGGAATTTATGGGATGTCCTCACTGCCTACGGGTGCTTGCTGTGTGTTGAAGAGTCAAAGGTACGGTTGTACACGGCAGAAGTTAAGTAGTTGAAGCGACAGCCGGAAAGAAACCTTCGATAGGAACAAATGGTCACAGCGGAACGGCGTAAGACCTCCGCACCTTCTAGATCAGTGGTTCCCAATCGTTTCCACCTAGTGCTCCCATTTGCAACCCCAAAATATCTCATGCCCTCCTATGTTTGTTTATTTTATGTCTGTATTAATGTTTTGCTTCTTTCGTTAAAAAAAAAAAAAAAAAAAAAAAACTTCGACTATAATCTGTTGACGTTCCATACGCACACACCGCAATGAGCTGTTATTGAAGTATTGACACGCAACACACTACGGCAGTTGGGGCGCTTTCTTTTAGCAGACGTTTTTACACAACGTACAAAAGCAATAAAAATACCATTTACTTCTAGCGACCACAACAGGTGAAATACTGCATTAAGAATACAGTGCGCAGACTGAAGAATATGTTGTCAGCAATAACTTGGTGACGCACGAGGCAAAGCTCATGTTGTCAACTTTTCAAAAAATACGCTTGCCAGCTGTAATAAGAACGTAACAATTTTTGAAGTGACTCACTTCGTGGTTTGCTTTCTTCTGAACTTTCTGCTCCCCCACCCACCTATAAATCTCTCACGTCCCCGAGGGAGGGGGGGTTGCGCCGTCACTCGCCAAATTGGAAATCACTGCTCTAGATATATTGCCAGTTCACACCTATCAATACCTGTAATTTTCTTCCATATTTTAATTTTGTCCCAACTACAAAAAATACATAAGAGTTTGTTGGTGCACCCATTTCCTCCGGAAGTAATAATTGCATTTAATTTGATTTATTACCTGTTTTACCTCTATACTGCACTGAGCAGTGCAAATGTCGACTGTATGCACTGTGTGTCTTGTTCGGAATCAAACTTGTCACAGTACTTGTTGTCGGCAACAGTAATGGACGTCCGGTTTACTCTATATCCTCAAGCATACATTCAGTACCATTTGGTTCTGTCTCGGGTTTGTTTTTCCGACTGTATTAGTTGTATGTTAATAGTGATACAGAGCAGTATGAGTATGTTCACAGATGAACAATTGACGGACGTGGATGCGGTGTACAATTCACAGAACGCACTGGGAAAGTGGTACGACGACAAAACTTCTGCATCTGTACACAAACACATGCGATGCACCGAATTGTTCTGTGTTATAATTTTTGCATATTACCGGCTTTTTCGCTGTTATAACGACATTTTCGCAAAAGCTAAGATAACTGAAATAAACGGAATAAATAGTTTCATTATTACTCTGCAACGGGCCAACGGATACGACGGGACGCATACGCTAAGGGTCAGAAAATACCTCTGAAAACTCTCTCAAATTTTTTTAATCATAGATTAGTAGAGTTCATGCCCTAATTTGTTTCGCGTAAGTAAAATTGTACTTTACTACATTTTTCCTGTCCTCACTATTTCTGCTTTTCGTCTGATGAATTCTATAATTGTGTGTGTGTGTGTGTGTGTGTGTGTGTGTGTGTAAAAAGTAACTATATCTCATTCTGTTAAAAAAATCCACAGAAGATAAGTTTCCTGCTAGGGGACGAAACACTTCTCGTGAATTAAAGACTAATATTGCAGCAAAAAAAGTGTTTAGCGTAAAAGAGAATGAAAAATATATTATTTTAGTCAGTTGAAAGCTTGAGGCTCGATAATCAAAATTGGGATCAAAGAGAAATGAAAGTAGCTGCGCATCAATGGTTCGGAGCATCGACAAGGAAAAGAGAGAGTTATTGTGATTAGTGGCTTCTTTAAGCCTTCGAGCGATAGCAATGATTTCTTATTTTGTAACGATGTTTAGAGTCCGTTGCACGTGTGACACGGGCGAGCGGCAGGCGCGTCCCTTGGGGGAAGATCACCTGCGCAGGTCTGCACTTGTAATGCATCTGATTGCGCGGGGGATGTCGGCGTGGCGGCCCCTCGTCGCGCCGCAAATCGCGTTAGCCGTCTAATCAAATCACCGCGCCGCCGAGAGTCCTAATTTATTTAGGCGTCGGACCGGCCGTTGTTTGCTGTGTCAACCGTGTCGTTTTAATCCATCAGGCGCGCCGCGGGCAGTCGCAGCTGCCGGGGTTCCCACGGCGGCCGCGGGGGCGCCAGAAAAAGAGCGCCCGTTTTTCGCCCTCCTCACAGTTTCTCCGGGAGCCGGAAGCTCGGGGAACCCGTCACCGATGCAGAATGGGAGCGTACGGCTGACAGCAGAATAGCTGGAAAATCTCTCACGACCTGTGTGTATACGATGCTCGGATCAGAAATTCCTCTGAAATTGTATTGTAAAACCGTGGAGACACTAGGTGTAAAATTCTTGGATTCCGGAGGAATTGAGATGTTTTTGGAAAGGAATCTTTTAAGACGGTCTTCTCCGTGCGTCACCTTCTCAGTTAGTGTTTTGCGAACGGTATGTGATCAGAGAGAATATTGAACGTCACGATGTAGGTTCAGTTGTGTAGGAACAGTGTTGATACGTAAAATAAGTTACACTGACGGAAATAGCAAGGAAGAGGATGATTGACCGTGAAAGTTGCATACGCACTTATTCTAGCGCACAGTGATTAGATTTTTAAACAAGATAACAGCATGGAAGAGCTTTAGTTGCAAGATATCGTTTCTTTATTGTAACAAGAAACACACATTTCAATTACGCCACCAAATTAGGGGTAATGATTCTAATAATCGAAACGACTTATCGTAAGCACTATTTTGCCACTGGCAAATCTGTGCCGCCGATTTCTCCACTTTTGCGTGGAAGTGTAACTGGAGGTGAATTGTAGCTTCCCTTTCCCGAACTGATTTTTGAGGTGCGTAACTAATTGGGATTTTTTGTAGGTGAGTGATATTTCTTTTGTTGTGTTCTGGAGAAATATCACACGGTGCTGCCAGCAAGAACCACTAAGCCGAAGGTGATGGCAGTGACAGCAAGGTTTAACGTCCTCGTCCAGCGGCGGGTGGATTATCTTTATTGTATTGTTATCACACACAATACGAGGGCATGCGTGTGGGTTTGCGGGGTGAGGGAACGGGTGGTTGCTTTGACTGTAGCAGGTTGAGTTGGATGAAGGTTGCAGTAGCAATTTAGACTGAGGTTGGAGATCGAGCGTCTGACCGAGGACGTCTACAACAACAATAATGAACAGTTCCCAGGAAACCATGACGAACAGAACCCTTCGGTTTTATCCAACTTGAAACATGTTTTTTCCCCTGCAGAGTGTGCATTTATTAAAGAGCTGACGTTTTGCTGTTGACACCAAACCTGAATTGGCGAAGATTTGACTGAGCATATGAAACAAGTCAAGATCAACCAACATTTAGTGTGTTCACAGCTTACAGTGTGTTCTGGTTGCTTTGACAGTTTTTAGATCCCAGAATGAAATTTTCACCCTGCAGTGGAATGTGTGTTGACACGAATCTTCCTGGCAGATTAAAACTGTTCTTAGATTCTGTCGCGAACAAATCCTGTACGAATGTGGTTCTTTGTAAGGTTGTAAGTTAACCAAATTTCAACATGTTCTGACGCGCACTGAATTCTTAATTGCGGCGTGTTACCTTAATATACCGTCCAGAAACGTGGCTGACGACAGGAATGGCTGGCAGCACCTACTCACTGTCAACCGAGAACGACGTTTCACGCTATCGGTCGACAGCGTCGCGAGAGCAGAGCGCGGCGGCTGCGGCGGCGGCTCCCGCTCGTGCGTCACGGCTGTCGCCCCTCCCCTGGCGTCCGTTATTAGTGTTGCGGCTCGGCCCGCTGAGCCGGCAGATATTAAACGAAGTTTGCCGCCGGGATTACGTGGCCCGCTCGGCTCGTCTCGGAGGGACGAGCGCTGCGCTGCGGCCGGGCGCGGACGCCGCCGCCTTCTAAATATTTGCGATGCGTGGCGTCTTGCGGCAGCCCTCTGGCCTGCGTCACGCACGCGAGGCGTGGGACCAGCGCGCCGCCGCGGGGGACCGCCGCAACCCCCTCGCAACTGCTAGTCTCTAATTGCTGTGCCTCTAATTAAATTTAATTGAAGGAACGGCGTTAAGAACTCGATAGCCTCCCCGAGCGGACCCCCCCCGGTGTGTGTGTGTGTGTGTGTGTGTGTGTGTGTGTGTGAGACGCCTTCCATTAACGCCCCCTCCTCTGATCGTCGGCGGTTTCACTTTCGCTGTCGCGCGGGCAGTCAGCTGGCCCCAAATGGAATGTTGACCGAGATAAATGCCCCGACCTAAGTGTCAGCTTAATGTGAGTAGCAGCTAGACAAATGAGATACCTTACCGACACTTAAGGGGACTGCTTGTGTTCCGTGCGTCGCCAAAGGGTGCGTGGCATGGCGCGGTGGGTGGCGAAGACACAAGACCGCCAGGCAGGAGGCGCAATTCTCATTCCCGTCGGAGCAAATTAAGTCAGGATTTCCATGGGTTCCCCGAATCACTTCGTACGAATGTGGTGGCGATTGCTTGAATAGGTGTGGCTGATTCCTTCCCGTATCTTTCTCCGGTTGAACAAGCGATTAGTTTCCAATTACCTCGTTATTGAGGCGTCATAAAACCCCTAATATTAGTAGTTTATCATCAGTTGCTCACCAGTGTCGAGACCACAAACATTTTCTATTTTGTGACAGTTGCCACGAAAGATAACCGAAAAGTATGGTGCCCGAGTAGTTCACACCTAGTGGCATGTCTCGTGGACAGCAGCTCTCATTGCCGTTTATCCTTCATGGGGTAGGCAGTGATTCACAGTTGTTCAGGAGAAACGGATATTTAATAACATAAATTGTGTGCACAAGAATAAGGGGTAGTAATTTTCCTCACTTGATGTACGGTAACAATTGAATTCAGAGGCCTCGTTGAATTCAAAGGTTGCTACACTGGGTCTGGGCATTACAGACTAAGTGGAAAAAAGTATGAAAAACGTCGAAGAACAAAAATTCTTAATAATAACGCCCCCAACAAAAGAGTGAAAAGTGCGTAAAGCATTAAAAAACTCTACGAAGCAGCATACCAAATGGTTCAAATGGCTCTGAGCACTATGGGACGTAACAGCTGTGGTCATCAGTCCCCTAGAACTTAGAACTACTTAAACCTAACTAACCTAAGGACATCACACACATCCATGCCCGAGGCAGGATTCGAACCTGCGACCGTAGCAGTCACGCGGTTCCGGACTGAGCGCCTAGAACCGCTCGGCCACCACGTCCGTCGCAGCATACCATTTGAATTTAGACAGACGAAACGAATAAGAGAAGCAGTTACATCCTTCTTTGTGTTGAAGACTAGAAATCTCACTTTTACTGAACTGGAAAAGGAAATTCAATGTTAACTGCTAGGTGCTTTTACCACTATACAGTTAAGCTTCATTGGAAGGAAACAAGAATAAATTATGAATTGTAAAAGGGGCGCTAAATTAATATAAACGTGACGGGAGGAGCAGCCTGAGCTAGGAATAAGGTAGGTGTGTGTGTGTGTTTGTTTTGGTTCACCAGTCTTCTTTCACTCTTGTGAGAACCTCATCATCTCAGAGCAGCAGTGGCACCCAGCGTCCTCAGCCAGAGTTCCCGTCTCTTGTCTCCTCTGCAGCTCCCTGTGGTACAATACAAGGCATTCCCTGATATCTTAACACATGTAGTACCAGCCTCTCCCTTCGTATTATCATTGCTCACTATACCTTCTTTTCCTCACGATTCCCCTGAAAAGTTCATTTCTTATCAATCCAGATATTTTTCCATATCTCAAACGCTTCGATTCTCTTCGTTTTCAGTTTTACCACTGTCCATGATTCACTTCCACACAGTGCTGTGCTCCAAACGTTTGCTCTCAAAAGTTGGTTCCTCACATTAAGGCCTATGTTTGATATCGGTAGACTTCTTTTCACCAGGAATGCCGCTTTTGCTTGCGCTAGTCTCCTTTTTATGTGCTTTGTCCGCCGTGTTATTATTTTACTTTTGAGATAGCGCAATGCATTCACTTTATTATTCCGTTGTCACCAATTTTTGATTAGTCAGTGCTAATCTCACTTCTGCTACTCCTCGTTGCTTTCCTCTTTATTCAGTTTATCCTCAGTCCATAGTTTGTATACATTGCCTCCATATCTGTTTAAAACACAGTAAACTGAAAAAGCCATAAAAACCGCTAGAGAACAAATGAATGAAATTCACCTATGAAAATACAAAACTCATTAGATTTGGTGACAGTCATAGTTATACATTCAGTAAAGAAAACAAGCGAAATGTTGCTTGTGCTATGTACAAAACAAGAAAGACAAAATTGCAAACAAGTTAGAAGACGAGTAATGTAGTGGCGAATATAAATCAGCATGGTTTAAAAATTTACCAACTGAAGCAAGTTATGTAGCTGACCAGTATAATTTCAGAGATAATAGTTGATCAGTATAACAGAAGAATGAACGATTAAAACAGATTTAAGCTAACACATTTACCCGTACAAATACACACACTATTGTATATATACGGAAATCTGTCAAAAAATCACTTATGTTGGAGTACCCATTTCTGTAGATGTGAAAGCAGGTCAGTGTGGAAATCTTAAAAGGCTGAAGAGAGGCGACAGAAATACGGCTGTCATGGAAGATGACGACAGACAAGACAGAAAGAGGGAAAAATCCAGAAGTAATAAGAGAGTTCAGAAAGGAGGATTATCGAACTTGCAAGACATGCCGTAGACACGACGAATTTTTACAGTAATTATATTTGAAGACATTACACTGAAAGTGAACGGAAAGAGGCAAAATGTGCTTTACTTAATTACTACATGACAAAATCATGGGGAGGTTAAGAGAGAAGCAATTGATTCGGTAGAATGATTGCTTTGATGATAAGATCTAATTGAACCTCTGCTCTGTCCCGTGTGATAGAGCATCTCAGATATTTTCTGGGCTGTTTAAGACTACACGTTTATTGACATTTTTGCATGCTTTTTCTTACAGTTTGATTATTGCTGTTATAATTGAGACTGAAGACAATCTTTACGAGAACCTGGATTTTCATTTCGGCTGCACCGCCGAGAACTGTCCAGCATCCACAGATATTATTGTTGTATTAGCTTTCGAAGAATCAGTATCATATGAAGTTAATTCAAAGAATTTACAGTCCCTGTTGATCACAAAGTAAATAATTTTAGTAGGATAGAGAAAAAGTGTGTCATGTGCAGTAAGTTTTGATTCCAAGTTATACGAGTACTTACCACTATTATTGTGCTTAGGTGTAGTCATCAGATGGTGAACTTTTCAATTGTAGTCTTTACGTTTCTAGCGAAACTAACATTACAAAAAAAGGGGACTTATTTTCACGGATTGAACAACCGCACTATTGTATCTGACGTTGCGAGTGTAGGTTTTTAAATATATTGTCTAGGTGTCCATGAACACGATTTCTATGGCAAATCGATTACAGCAAAAAGGGGACATGGTGGTGTTTCGAAAAAGATCGTTACAGGAACTGTGTCAGGTACTTGTACATGTGAGGTTTACGTAGCATTAGAACGTTATATTCTCCAGGCTACTCCAGCAGCTGCAGGTCATCACTCTCACGTGCCATCTGATTTTCGTAGTGTAAATTAGCTTTGCTGCGGAGGCAGCAACACTGAATGTCATTATGCCACGGCATATGGGGAAACAACAAGCGTAGCCAGAAGTAACGTGAGTTAAGCACAGGTGCTTGCTGTTACCGCCGTTGTAAGCCGAATGGGGATGTTCAAATTAACGTTAAATCAGATAGTGAAAAATATCTTGTGTGACAAAATACCCGTATGCTAGATCATTCAGTTCGGATGCTGTTTGTTCGTGACTGAACTTATTAAAATTTTAAAGGCAGTTGTGTTAATATAGGGGCATTACTATCTCTTCCACATTCATTTTACGGCAAATAGATAATTACATGCCAATGAAGAATGCAATTTCTCTGTTACAAATTGGAGCTTGGAAAACTTATTGTAGTTTAAGAGCTCCAGACAAATCACGGAGACTTAAACTTGTGTAAAGATGAAACTGCCACTCTTTGCGGCAGCTTTACCCATCCGTGGAGCATACTAGGAGCATTCGTAAGACACGATGATGCACTTTCGCTCATATTATTTTTCCTTGAAATGATATACTTTGAAGGGAGATGAGTTCACAGAAATAATCAGCAGAATAAAATACAATTGACTACCATTTACATTGAAGACTGTTGGTAACTAAATTCAGTCGTGAATAACAGGCGGCCGCATGGAATGTGACAGCCCTTTTTCTATTCATCATCGAGTCGTCCTTCGTACCTGGACTGAAGTCATTTGTATGAGTAATTTACTGTACAGAAAATTTCTTTCGACGGTGCCTTGTTATGTGAGTATTCGTCCTCCCGGTGATAAAATTCGTAAATAAAACACTGACATCTCACCATTGCAAGTTCTAAATTTGCACGTCTTAAGAGCATAGCTTCAACTGTTGGACCAGACATCCACTGTAGTTATTTATTTATACCGGGGCCATCAGGGTGGCTATATGGTGCGACATACGGGTAGCGTTACATTTTATTCGTACTGTCATTGGTAACACATACATCACAGTAGCTTGATGTGATCTGCAACGCAGATTTCGCGATTCGTATATTGGTATAATGGATTCGTACACTCTCGAAAAATTCTGCTGTACTATTTCATTTCCGCGTAGTACATCGTGCAGAAACCATTGTACAATTTTTCTAACTTGAAAGGTTACAGATTTGTGGTAGTTCCTTCGCTGATGTGCATGTCAGTTGTAAATGAAGCGATTGTTCGTGATGGAGCAAATGTGGAATGTTGCATATTCCGAGAGCGTCGCGATTCTTTGCAGTGAATTACTCCAGCAATTTTAGCACGTCATTACATGCTGCGTTGTGCACTAAATACCACCAGAAGCTATATTTGCATCCAAGCTTCAAGTACGGCAGCTTACGATTTTTTAACGGTATCGTTTTGCTTGGAATATTGGCGAATAGACTGGTAGATATCGGAATCAACTTGCACGATTTCAGAATTGCATTGTAGCGTTTCAGTGAAATGAAATGAATTGTCAGTTGTATTTGCGCCACGGATGCGGAAAACTCATTTATCCCTACTACGTAACACATATCCATAAAAGTGAGTAACTTTCTTAATCGTTAGCATTCTGTCTTTCCGAAATTGACACTAGATAGAACTTGCCATCGCTATGATGTACGGTTTTCCTTCGTCGCACTTTGTTGTATGATGTATGCCCAGTAGTTCCCATTACATGTTTCTTCAAAACTAGTTACAATTCATAGTACCTTATAAAGTACATTCCACGCGCAAGCTTGCTGTTTTATATCGAAAATGTTAGCAGCGTTAAATTAAACGACGACCGGATAAAAAACATTCTTTGTACTTTCTGAGCGGCAGTTTTTATTAAAGCGAGCCGATGCGGCGAAAGCTCGATTGAAGGGACACCGAACGTACGAAACCATTTTGAGATAACATTCTCCCGTTGACTGGGAGTTGCCAAGGCTTTTGTAACACAAGAAGGAAAAAGTAGTATTTAGATGACCAACTAGAGTAGAAGTCAACCTTGTTGCTACACACAATATTTTTGTTCTTGTAAAATTGATTGCTTGCATGTAATAACGGCTATACGCAGTTCAAGAATCAAACACGGTTACCGACGGTAAAGACGTAACGTACATTTTCAGTACTGCAGATAACTGCGCTTACGGAATGTGAAACATGTCCTTGTCGTGAAGTTATTTATTTGGAGTCTTTGTGAGATATTACATATTTGTACATGTGAAAACTAGAAAAGATTATTTGAACAATTATTATATGCACTGCGGCAGACTTAAGAAGTGGCCTGGAACTTACGGAAAAGTATGAAAGGTTATCACTATGTGACGATTGACAGGTTCATGCTGCGCAGCCTTGCGTCATTTTTCGCGCAAAATGTACACCGCCTCGCTGGGCACATACTAGCTTTCAAAAAACTGCAAGCCGTACGCGGAATGTGCTGTCGTAATTTCCTGGCAGTGCTCGTCAGCACGCGGTCCCACCCTGCGGAGCTTCCTCCGTCCACCTGCCTGACCCGTCCAGCGGTAAGAGTGCCCCGTGTTTCGAGGCGTAGGCAGTCGTCAGTGTTGGCATTAAATTTAAAAATGACGCCCTGTGAGGGAGCTGGCGCTTCGCTCGCAGAGTTAATGTGGCGATGCGACCGCATTACGTTTTCGCGTCGCCCAGGGAGCGTCGCCACTGACGTCAGTGTGAGGGCTTGTCCTCAGCTGTACGACGCCTCTGAGATTCAAAGTGCGCCTCGTTTCTCTTACAGTGTGTGGAAGACCCAGGCATGTGTACACTCTTCCGTGAGGACATTAGAACGGAACATTAGGTTATGCGCCCGTTAACATTAAACGTGTTCCACAGCTATTGGTGACATATTTTCCTTAATCACTGCAGCAGATTTCTTTTACTGGACTGGCATCCTTACATATGCCTTGCGACTTCACCTCCGCTTCCCGATAGTTTATGTTCCTCTACTCTTATCGCTCTAGGAACTCGGCATACATAACCAACAAAATATGCATTGCTTTAGTGTGAGGTATCGTACACCAGCGAGCGCTAAAGATGTTGCTGTAAAATTGATGTGCATGGAACCTCGTCAAAGAAAAATCGGACGGCAGATTACGTTCTCTCATTGTGCAGGTCAAGCAAAAAATGAAAGAGAGAGATGCACCGCAGATATTGCGGAAATGGAAAGTGCTATTGATGTGCGGTTTTCACAGAATGGCTTGGTTGTCATGGGCTCGTATTGTTAGTCAATGAAGGGATTTTGTATTTTTTGTGCAAACGACACGTTTTAAATGGGATGATGCATGTTGACATTAATATACTAAAAGGAGGGTAAATTGGAATGTCAGCGGTGTTTGTTGCAGGATTCTAGTGCGAGTTGTTTACCAGATGATATGTATTGAAAAGGTCCCCTCCGACACTTGTGCGATACCTGCGTACCACCCGCCAAAGAACAACACAGTTTAATACATAAGTTCTGTGGATTCTGACAAGTAGTGAGACAATTGACCATCACAGGTTGTGTTCAAAATGTCCACCGGCAGACGCAATACCTCTTCCATTCCGGTATGGAGCGACTACTTCACACGTGCTAGCATTTCAGTGGAGATGTCCGAACAGGCTGTAGTAATACGTTGTCGCATATCATCGGTTGCAGTTACCGTCTTTTTAGACAGCTTCTTTCAACTTTTCCGTACAGAAAAAAATTCTGCAGACGTCAAATATGGTGAACAAACCGCCCTAGGTACAGATCCTCTGCGTCCAGCCCAACGATTTGGAAATAAATCGTGAAGAAATGCTATAGGGCTTCGTAAACTATCCACGGAAGATCATCTGTTAGGAAGGTGCGATACTTATGCGCATTCAGTGGTCCGTCTGTGAAACAAGGACCTGTGAGCTGATGGTTCAGTATCCCAGACCATGTGTTTGCACTCTATGGACGCTGACGTTCCACTTGACGAAGCCATCGGGGATTGTTAATGGACAAATAGTGCGTGTTTCGGCCGTTTACCTGGCCATGTTTGGTAAATGTGGCTTCAGCACTGAACAATATACATGATACATCTGAAGTACCGTCTTTTAATACCCATGTACAGAAGTTAACACGATTCTTGTAATCGTTTCCATGCAGTTATTGATGGAGAGAGATGTGATAGGTGTGGAACCTATGGTGCTGGAGAAGGTGTAGGACACTTGCCCGACTCGTGTCAGTTCGTCATGCGATTTGGCGGAAATGCGATTTGGCGTAAGCTAACGTGCGGATCAACTGCTGGTGCTGCTGCTGCTGCTGCAGCAGCAGCAGCAGCGAGAACATTAGTTTCCCCCTTATCTGTCATCACTTGGTTTCTTATGTGCGTTGTCTAGGTATTACCCACCACTTTCACGTAACTGGCTGAAGAGATTGATAATTAATTGCCGAGATGGCTGACGTTCATTGGGATATCTTGCCACATACACCGCACAAGAAGGAATTGCATTCGTCCTTCGCTGTCCATACACCACGAGCATATTGGCTTTTTCTGCATTGGTAAATGCCAACGCCCAATCGCGACTTAATGCTTGGAATGTTACGAACTAACAAACTTGAAAGTCGCAATGTACTAAAGGGAAGCACACTGTATGCAAACACAACATCGTACGTAGCAACTATGCAGATTGAATGGCACAAACAAGTGTCGGTGTGGAAACTTTGCACAGCACGGTATCTCGTAAACGACTCGCGCTGAACTCGTGAAACAAACACCGCTTATATTCTGATTGATCCTACTTTTAATTTGTTAATGTCAGTAGCCATTGTTCCATTTAGAAAAGTGTGTGTTTGCACAAAAAATACACTTTCTCAGTATTGTTACCATCAGTTTATTGGCTAACAATAAGAGCCCCTGACTACCAATCCATTCTGTGAAAACAGTACATCAGTAGCGCTTTCCAGTTCCGCGGTATTTGCGCTGCAAGTTTTAGGTAAATCACCCTGTATACACTTCGTAATTTGCCTTCTTTATTTTTACTAAATGACAGTCGATGATTATTACAATGATACAGCCGGTGGTAGGTGTCATTTAGCTGTTGGATTTTCATTCCCGTTTGAGATACACGCGCTGATTAGTCGTATGGCCCGACAGTGTGCGTGCTGTCTGTTTAAAAAAAAAAATCCTCCATATAATTCCCGCAGGTGAACTGCTTGTGTTGTCTTGGCACAGTCACAATGTTAAACTACAATGAATTCGATTTCGTTTTCTCTATCACGTACAGGATGTTGATACCAGATTTTTCAGTCTCTCACCTTTGAAAGCGCCATAAACTTCCCTTGGCGAATTTTACATTCAGGTACGCAAAACATAGTGAAGTATTAGAGTTACAAGATGGCCGAGACAGACATTTTAACATGATTTACCTGTTAATGATACTGGGGTTGTTAATCTTCCTCACTCAGTTGGTGCTTTCAGATTCAGCCGGCACCTGTTGTGCTCCCGTGAGGCGTCCTAACGGGGGCTACTGTTCGTGCAGAACGGCATTAAAGAGGCTGTGCCCTCCGCAGCTGCCGTCAATTGTCTGCCTGTTGCTCAGTACGATTCTATTCCAGGCTCGCCTCCTGATACGGCGCGCCATGTGCCATAAGGCGTGCATGTCTTGCTGGATATTCTGTTTTAGATAATACTGAGCATCGTCGTTGCCCAAAGATAAAGAGAGACTGTACACGAGTTTAGTAATACCAAATTTTATTCTATCATTTGATTTCAATTGCGTAGACTTTAACTTTTCTCCCTTTATTAGTGAAACTACTCGTGGCCTGTACTAATGCCTGTCTTTAATCAAGCAAAGAAGTCATTTCGTACAGTCTTTTGTTTCGTAGATATGTTTCGAGTCTTCTACGACATAATTGTAAAAGATGTGCTAGTCTGCATTGTAAAAACTTCAGAGAGCTTGCATTTCGATTTTTAATAACACTTCTTTCACTGTTTTCGGCTTCTAATTTTTGTAAAAAACCATGGGACTTTTCGCAGCGGTCTCCAGTCGGTTCCTAGTAAACAGGCATTAGCTTGTTTTCTTCATTAACTGTTTTTGTAACAGCTACATAAAATCGTGCTATTTTCATTACTAAAGTGAGAAAACATTCGTGATGTAGGACCATGCGTACACGAGGCTACTAATGGAATAGAATTTTTAAACAAGGAAGGTACGGCAGCAGTTCTAATGTAAAAGCAGTTCCCTGTACCAATTTCATAAAGATTGAAAATAGAACGCGACGCGTTTTTTATCTTTTTAGCAAGCTTTGTTCAGGAATAGGTAAAGTTCTCTGAGGGATGACACAAGTGATATAAGGCAGACGGATTTTGTGCACGATTTACGTACGCAGATTACTATTTTGGATCTCTGATCCTGATTAAACCTCTATCGCTTATCAATATGTGACATGATATAAATTATTTTGATAATAAATGTGGTTAGTGTGCGTACTCCTGAAGCTGGGAAGACAGAGCATGCCCGGAAACATCTTCCACTAAATTGCTCTCGAAATCATAATTTTTTACAGTAAATATTTTCTGAACGATTTCTTAACTTGATATGGTAATCCATATGTGAAACGTGCATGCTTTTAATCTTGGACACTAAACATTGCGATTCGTAAATATGCGCTGATTTATACTGCCTCAGACAGGAATTAATATGGTTCAAGATTTCGTACAGTTGTGTAATTCTTTCAGATTTAAAACTTTTAATGAAAGGGAGGGAAACGGGTAAGTTAAATTGGTATTACTTTCCAGAATGAGATTTTCACTCCGCAGTATCCTTTCAGGAGTGCCAGTTCTGCAAGGTTCGCAGGAGAGCCTCTGTAAAGTTTGGAAGGTAGGAGACGAGAGACTGGCAGAAGTAAAGCTGTGAGGACCGGGCGTGAGTCGTGCTTCGGTAGCTCAGATGGTAGAGCACTTGCCCGCGAAAGGCAAAGGCCCCGAGTTCGAGTCTCGGTCGGGCACACAGTTTTAATCTGCCAGGAAGTGGCATTACTTTGTTTGCCGTCGATATTTGCCTTGTTTCTTTGAGAAGACACTTTGTCAGTTCCGTCGATATCTAAACCCTTGACTGGAACTAATAGGTCTGGCGTGACTCAGAAATAGTGTGCGGTTGACGCTTATATGTGACATTGTTTGGGATCGATAGGCGATTTGGTAGTACTGTACTCTTGGTAATAGTTAAAAAACTTATTGCCCAAGAGCAAAAAATGTAACTGTTGGTGATTTGTAAATGAACCGTGTGTGTTGTAACAAGGCTAGAATTAATGGCAATATGCAGGGAGTTTTAAAATTCCTATCACAGGCTTGTAGGTGTAAGGTAGGCGTGTCAGGAAACGTGCCGTTCGAATGTAAACTGAAGATAGAATCACTTTCAAATGCCCCGCATCATGGTACGCACACAGAGAGAATGGTCGCCGTGGTTAATTTCCCAGTACGGTTTTCGTGAGACGACAGCGGCTGCGAGAAACGGCCGCTTTCGCTACTGGCAGGGTTAACAATGCATCTCCACAGATGTGCCTTAACAGGACGTCCTTCGTCGCGTATTGTTGACGTCCTTCGTCACGTATTACAACCCACGACGAGTATTCGAAATTTTGTCCATGCCATGGGCGCCTGCAGAGGACACAGGTCAGATCACATCACATTTTCTCGGCTGTGAAAGTGACGTGATCGTAAAACTTTTTTTACGCCCTGTTCACACATTTCGGACATGCCTTCCTCATTAAAACTGTCATCTACCAAGCCCCCTCTACAACCCCTAGAATTGTGAAACTCGTATATAAAATAACGGCGAACTGTCTCAAGCCCGTATGTAGATGATGGACAGTGAGCTAACACGGCCACCTAGGTAGCACGTCGGCTTCTAGCGGGTTGCTGGTGGCCTGCCCAGGTGATTTCAAGTAGCGCGTGCCAGAGGCGTGAGTGTGCGGAACGGCGGAGGCGGCGGCGTCGTAGAGGTCGTGGTCTCGAAATAGAGGCCGCTGGGCAGTCATCCGTCTGTCCGTCAACGCCGCGGGCCCCGCTGTCTCTGCCGCCGACGTGGCCGCGATGGAATTAACCTCAAATGTATTTTAGGGTTGTGGGCACGACTACCTCATTGTAATTCGCAGATTTGCACTTTTAAATAGCGTTATAGTAATACGCAAAATTTGCGTTCGTTTCTCTCAGTTAACAAATGACATTTTCGCTAGACGTCGGCAGGAGACATCACATCCGAATTATTCCACTATCGAATTCGGCGTGGAGGGCATTTTCAAATGGCTCGGAAACGCCTTAGCCACCGTGAAGTTCATGACTGTGCACAGGATTTTAAAACCGGAGTTCGTTGTACAAACTCAGTATTGTATCATGATCTTTTGTATCATTTGGTCGCCTGCTCTTCTTTAATGCTGATGATTACAGTACACAGTTTCAGAAACAAATATCACTGAAACGTATCGCGCCATACCTTAGCAAACTAGGAAACTCAACAAAAGTAGCACATAATTTATACATGATTAATACGGATCTGACAGAACAGGTTGGCGCCGTGTGTTTGACACTGGGTTTGCATCAAGTAAGATCACCATTCCAATAGTTGTCTTTCCATACACATGTAGATTTTCTGTGGCTTTCCTAGATCGTGTAATCTTGTTGTTAAGAGGCCCTCACACGTAAGTTATTGACACAATACGAGTTTTCTCAGTATTTTACGCCTAAAGTGCTGGGATAAGAACGGCGCATAATAGCCCAAGTATTCATGTCCGGAGATGTAACTTAGAACTCTGTCGACGTAGGGAACATGACGGCGCTCGACGATGTGAAACTTACATATATTGCGAATGAGTTGTTTGCGTTGGAGAACGCTAACAGAAAATATGCATAACGGGTGAAATTGGTTCGAGAAGCTTTCTGTGAATATATCAGTGTACCAGTTTCTCTTTCATGACTGTATACATAGTAAACAAGAACAAGTAATTACAAATTGAACATGTGAATTGTACGGTTTATCGTGTTCATGTGTTTTTCTATGTATTTCTCTGTTGTAGCTACTGTAGCAAACGAAATAAAATAATTATGCCGAATGAAAACTTAAATTATTTTATCTACTGTGACAACATTTGCGACAAAATGAAACGTTACTCTTCCCTGTACAGTTGACATCTTATTTTGCTTTCATATACATCTTCCAGCCCATTTACTTTTTTCAGTTCTGTGCGAAAATTCGTTCGGGGGTATTTGAGTTTCTATTGGTCTCGGCAGGAAAGCTGATTTGTATTGTGAATACCACACGTAGCACAACAGTTTATTGAACGAACCAACGTCAATATTTCCAAAGCTCTGCAGTCCTTAACAAATTGCGCAAACCGTCAACACGGGATCTCAGATAGTCTATATTACTGCGTAATAATCATTATTGTGCAGCCGCTTACAATGATTTTCTTCATTCAGCATATCTTATGAATGTTATACATACGAGGGACAGACTGCAAATTTTTAGGCAGTCTTGGTTCTAAAAATAAATGAAATTTGTTTATATTTGGCAGCTACTTGTAATGTTACACGAGCTAATTGCCGTGTACTTTATCTGATTCTCTTAATAGACCCGTTAACTATCATGTAAATATTTTGTGTGCACACGAAAATGAATCTGAGTAGCGAACGTTTCCGGGCCACGATTTTAAATCGTTATTAACGCCAAAACAATTTGAAGATCATCCTAGAAATGCGTTTGGCGAAGAAGATGCCCAAGAACTGCTGTTTCTGATGAGTGTTGCCGCTGTTTTAGCGATGCTGGAAGAAGATTGACAGACATCTTATGAATTCATTCTAGCGACATGGGTTATTTTTGTGAGCTAAATCCAAACCATTTTACTTCAACATTTAGACAAGAGAAAATTTAATTTTCGATCGGCTCCTCATAAACTGACTCCCCGATAAAAAAAAACAACGCATTGATTGACGCAGAAAAACTGGAAAAATTCAAAGGTAATTTGGGGAAATTAGTTACTGGTGATCAGTCTTGGGTTAATTATTATAATCGTGAAAATCAAAAAATTAAACAGTCGAGTTAATGAGTCTTTCAAACAGAACCTAAGCCTACAAAAATGCAGGTTACGAAGATGTTCCCTGGTTTTTGCTCTGTGAAACGTGCGCTATTGTTGCTACAGTAGTGCAAGATAGACGTACTTTTACTATCGATGAGTACACAAATGTCTGTACACCGCAAATTTTTGAAAAGTTATTGTCAAAAATGATTTTCCATCACGACAGTGCGTAGTGTAAGTAAAATTAGGAACTGCTTATCCGAACGCTCTAAAGGCCAGTATCGTGGACTGTGTACCACACATCCCTGCCCTACCACCTTGTAATTCCGTTGTTTCCAAAAATTAAAGAGAATCGCCATTTCATCGTCAGATGAAGCGGTGGAACATAAAAATCAAACAGGTTTTCGAAGTTTCTCAGAGTGGGCATTATTACTTCGACTGATTTCGATGCAAACATGCATTGACGTAAAGGGGAATATTTTGAAAAACTATAAAAAGCGTTTGAATTTTTTAAAGCAATCCATTTTCGATTTTCTTAAGATTTCAGTGTCGCCCTAATAGGAATCTCCGCGAAGGAAAAGTAGGCCAGGTGGCCGTGGCTCTCTTTCACATGTAAAGTATGGTATGTGTCTGTTCCCACACATTCCGACATGGAAGCATTCAGTTCCACGACCTGGGGCACTAATTTGTATCTTTCCGCCATTTTGCCGATCGGTTCGGTATCCGAGCGCAACGAACGGTCTAGTTTTCGAAAGAGAGTCCCAACATTATTCAGTAGCATTTCGAATGCGATGCCGAACGGTCCTAGCGAACTGAAATGCTGTTGTCAATTCTCCTCGCGCCAACAAATGAAAAGCAATCTGCCTCAGATCCGCGCATGCGCATTGCGGCGCCACAACGGCAAAACTCGAAGCGGCTTGCAGCCGATACAGGCATGTCATTCTTCACAGTACCGAGAAGTGTGGTTCGAGTTCGTAATACTTCCATGAATGCGACTGTGTTCTGGAAACTGTGTTCTAGAAACTGTCGTAAATGTCACATTATGTCATTTTATTCTTATTCTTCTCATTCACATCGACGTCTTGTTTTGGATTCTACGTTTCGGAATATGAGTTAGGTATGGATTGTAGTACCACATCGTACAAATACTTCTATAGAAACACCCGAAAAATTCTTCATTCTTTTGTTTTCCGTCGTTCATTATTTGCTTCAAAATTCATTGAAGTACGTTCCGTCTGCAAGTAATTGAAGGCAGTTTGTTTATTGCCATACGCGTTTCGCTTCCTTTATTTGTGATGATGCTTCACAGATAAAATAACCGAAACGCTTATTGGAATAAACTGCCTTCAATTAGTTGCGTAGACGGAACACATCTCCACGAACCCGAAAAATTGTTTAAGAGTGTGTCAAAGAATAAGATGATTTATAGAATGTGGTTGTAACTTGCTCCTATGATCCAAATGATGAAGTAACCTACTTCCCAATATGATACATCAACGATTTGGTCCATAAAAACAAAGTTTAAAAATCGCCTTTTCGAGAGCGTGTGGCGAGTGCAGCTATAGAAGTTCGTTGTAATTTACAACATGAATTTGATGAATCAAAATTTTTCATATATGATGGTACAGTCTGAAAATGTGATGGGACCCTTTCATCCCTGTCTACTGTTGTTAAGGATTCGATCGCAGATAAATACTTGTGACACGCTTGAGTATAACGATGATTACTGCTAGTTTCATTCGCAGTAGTTTACGTTGTGCTCTTAGATTCCTGTATAACAAAACTATCTAAAATCGCTACGTACTCCGAAAAAAATGGTTAATTATTTTTGACAAGTAGTAGTATAAATGTCACTGTCAGTTGTTTAACGCACATTAATTTCATCTTTCGTTTCTTAAACACATGAAAGTCGCGAAATCGGAGATACTCGTTACTGAGAAAGCGCGCTCTTACGTGTAGATTACAATGAGTATTTCAGAAAAATGCTAACTCTCTCGATTAACGAAGTCTCAGAATATGTTGCAAACCCGAAGAGGAAAAAAAATCATTTTCATATCCAGCGGTATACGAACCTGCGCTCTTTGCCACGGCAGTTGGTGGTCTTAAACAACTTCGCTACTACAACTTGCATGTTGTCGACTCTTAATTTTGTATAATTCCATTGGAGATTCGCAGCTTACTTCGTTGCCGAATGATGCGGGCATAACCCGTAAATGCACGACATTTTGGGAGGTTTCCGCTATCAGACTTCACAAAGCTCCTTCGCGTTGTTACTTAAAAAGTTTTAAACACGTTTCGATAGTTGATAAGTGAACCATTTGCGGAAAAGAGTAAGCGAAGAGTAATTTCAGCTAACACTCATGTGATATACGTAAGCAGAGCCGACCTTCTGAAATTTAATGATTTTTTTTAAACTCTTAATTACGTAAAAATAACAGGCATTTTGTGAGAATATTGACCAAAACTGTTTTTTTTATGTTATAATCATTCACAGTAACAATACAAACCATATTTCTAACAAAGGAAAATAGTTTATTATGAACTCACTTTTCACCCGCACGCGTCCTGGTGGTTCTTCAGTAACACAATCACAAAACCCGAAGCTAAAACCGCTCAACACGTTTAAAAAAATTAATTCTAGTTATAAGTAAACCGCACCGAACCGAGTCCGCAACTCATTGTCTAGTAGAGAGCACTGCTGCCTCTGGATCGTGGGGTCCCGGGTTCGATTCCCGGTCGGGTCGGAGATTTTCTCTGTCCGAAGACTAGGTGTTTGTGTTGTTCTCATCATTTCATAGTCATCATGTGTAACAGTGGCTAGATTGGATTGGGTAAAAAATTTGGACTATGTAAAAATTGGGACTGATGACTGCGCAGTTGAGCGCCCCACAAACACATCAACACCGATCCGAACGAGAGGGCCATACCGAAATTCAAAACATCTCGGTACAATCGGTATCAGGCCTCAGAAGCTTACTGAATAGGAACTTCGTATAAAAAACCGAAACTGGCGTTACTACCGAGGCTAACCTAGTGCACCGATCAGTATGAAGGATGTAGAATAGGGCCGCTGTCATAGAGCATTCCGTTGGCTTAAATACAAAAAATATACTCCACTGTAAGAGATTTAATTACTGGATGACGAGTGGGGCGGCTTTGAAGTGGAGAACGGAGAGCCCACCGGCTGTTTGTTTGGCTGAGGGCGGGCCGGACCAGGCCGGTAATCACACGCTCGTTTGGCGTCAGCTGGCGCCGCTCCAGCCAGCCAGCCGGCCGGCCGCAGGTGCGCATCCTGCCCACGCGTCCCGGCCCGGGCCAGCACAGGAGTTTCTGGTTGTTTACTTGCTGTAGGAGAGTATGCCCCTTCAGTGGACGCTGCCTTTAGGTGCGTGGATCCCTCCTCTAGGGTGAGGACCCATCAGTTTTAGGTGCCACATTTTTTAAATTTGTGTCCAGTTCGCTAATGAGAGGGCAGCACACGATTGACACGAGACCCCCTTTCTGTGTTGGACGCACAGGATGCCATAAATGTACCAAAATTTTCAGTTTCCGCACAGTGTTAGGTACTAATGCTTGTTAATCGTTATGATGTGAACCAGTGAAAACCTTAATTATCGACTATTTAAGCCGGTTGTCTTGTACAGTGTTTTCTTTTTTTCAGTACTATTGTCCATTATAAATACCAGCGCACCTACCAGTGATTCACAATTGCTGAATGTGTATGACAATTGCATATATCATGAATTCCTTGCCCACCTCCCTCTGCACATCTTCTCTCCCCCTCCCGCTCCCTCTCCCTCTCCCCCCCCTCCCTCTTCCCCCCCCCCCCCTCCGCCAGCCGAAGTGGCCGTGCGGTTAAAGGCGCTGCAGTCTGACCTCAGCAGTTGAGTCCCATAGTGCTCAGAGCCAGTTGAACCCTCCCCGTCCCTCTCTCCCCGTCCCTCTCTCCCCGTCCCTCTCTCCCCGTCCCTCTCTCCCCGTCCCTCTCTCCCCGTCCCTCTCTCCCCGTCCCTCTCTCCCCGTCCCTCTCTCCCCGTCCCTCTCTCCCCCTCCCTCTCTCCCCCTCCCTCTCTCCCCGTCCCTCTCTCCCCGTCCCTCTCTCCCCCTCCCTCTCTCCCCCTCCCTCTCTCCCCCTCCCTCTCTCCCCCTCCCTCTCTCCCCCTCCCTCTCTCCCCCTCCCTCTCTCCCCCTCCCTCTCTCCCCCTCCCTCTCTCCCCCTCCCTCTCTCCCCCTCCCTCTCTCCCCCTCCCTCTCTCCCCCTCCCTCTCTCCCCCTCCCTCTCTCCCCCTCCCTCTCTCCCCCTCCCTCTCTCCCCCTCCCTCTCTCCCCCTCCCTCTCTCCCCCCCTCCGTCCCTCTCGCCCCCCCTCCGTCCCTCTCGCCCCCCCTCCGTCCCTCTCGCCCCCCCTCCGTCCCTCTCGCCCCCCCTCCGTCCCTCTCGCCCCCCCTCCGTCCCTCTCGCCCCCCCTCCGTCCCTCTCGCCCCCCCTCCGTCCCTCTCGCCCCCCCTCCGTCCCTCTCGCCCCCCCTCCGTCCCTCTCGCCCCCCCTCCGTCCCTCTCGCCCCCCCTCCGTCCCTCTCTCACTCCCCCCCCCGTCCCTCTCTCACTCCCCCCCCCCCCGTCCCTCTCTCACTCCCCCCCCCCCCCGTCTCTCTCTCACTCCCCCCCCCCGTCTCTCTCTCACTCCCCCCCCCCGTCTCTCTCTCACTCCCCCCCCCCCGTCTCTCTCTCACTCCCCCCCCCCGTCTCTCTCTCACTCCCCCCCCCCCCGTCTCTCTCTCACTCCCCCCCCCCCCGTCTCTCTCTCACTCCCCCCCCCCGTCTCTCTCTCACTCCCCCCCCCGTCTCTCTCTCACTCCCCCCCCCGTCTCTCTCTCACTCCCCCCCCCCGTCTCTCTCTCACTCCCCCCCCCGTCTCTCTCTCACTCCCCCCCGTCTCTCTCTCACTCCCCCCCGTCTCTCTCTCTCTCTCTCTCTCTCTCTCTCTCTCTCACTCCCCCCCGTCTCTCTCTCTCTCTCTCTCACTCCCCCCCCGTCTCTCTCTCTCTCTCTCTCACTCCCCCCCGTCTCTCTCTCTCTCTCTCTCTCTCTCTCTCTCTCTCTCATTCCCTCCCTCCCCGTACTGTCCATTTCCGTCTGAATATTCAGTAGAGTATCGTGTAATAAATTGAACTGGATTCGTCAAGATCTTTTCGAGATTTGTAGTAACAACGCTCCCCCCATTCTACATCATATACACATGTATATATTACTGCGTACGTGTATCCGAATCTTTCTTAGAGTATTGTGTAAAAAATTGATACTGTCTAACTAAACTCAAAATACTCTTTTTTTTCTACACACACACACACACACACACACACACAAGAATAAAGATACCGATTGTGGCGCTCTCAAGTGATAATCTTTCACAATTCATTTTAATTTCCTACTTTTCCGGTGGATTTTCCAAATAATGTCTCTCGTAGACAACTTGTGCTGACAATTGCGAATATAACGAAAATCGACCAAATCTGTCAAACCGTTCTTAATTAATGATATTTCATACATGCGGCAATTGATGTTAATTTCCGACTTTTCCGTTGTATTTTTCAAAAATTGTCCTTCATACAGTCGTAGCAATAACGAACCAAAAAAGTGAAATTGGTCAACCCATCATCAGGTGGCGATCTTTCGTATACGCGGCAATTGATTTTTATTTATGTAGATTGTTTCATATTTATTTAGCGTCATATTATACGTTACTCGAAACTAGTTATGTAAATGGGTTTTCTATCAGTGTTTGTACATATTTTATTTTCATGTAGTTTTTTGGTGGTGGGGAGGAGGGTGAATTAGGATATCAAAGCAGAGTCGTAGGGTTTTACGACTGAGAACAGCGAACAGCTCTTATTTTACTCTGTTCTACAATGCCAGCGGCGAAAATCAGTAAAGTGGTAAACGTCGGGGAGTGCGATTACATACGCCCATAGTCATCACCTCAAGGTCCTTTGAAATAGTACATTTACCATGTATTTACCGCTGTTCGCTCTTGAAATTACTGTCTTCTACTTAGTATTCTCTGTTTAACTTTATAGTGCCATATATCCTGTGAATGCTTTCAATATTGTTCTAAAATGTTTAGAAAGAGTTGGAAGGGTGAAGTACAAAGAAGAACAGAAATCAAGGGGTATGGTCGCCGAGTGTAATTGTAATTGATTGTGTCCGCCTCGATAGCTGAGTGAGTGCTCAGCGCGGCAGCGTGCCATGCAAGGGATCCGAGTGCGATTCCCGGCTGGATGGAGATATTCTACGCTCAGGGACCGGGTGTTGTGTTGTCTTCATCATTATTTCATCCTCATCTTCACGAAAGTCGTCGAACTGGCGTCAGCTCAAAAGACTTGCGCCAGGCGACCGGTCTGCCCGACGGGAGGCCCTCGCCACATGACATTTCATTTCATTGATTGTAAGAGAACTTCTAATTTTATTTTCAATGGAATGTGATGATAAAGAAATTATTAAGAGTGATGGAACGAGTAAGAGAAATTGAAAGATTCCTAAAAATGTCAAGAGGAAAAACGTCCGTTTGAAAAGAAAAGCAGTCATCAGTCCAAGGCTTTATTCTCATCTGGGCCCGACCAGACGCTGCTGTGTTCGGTTACATTGTTTATTACCATATGCCTACTTTGTGGTTATTGCCATCTTCAGGTTATATCCGGTGCTCTTGATATCCGTAGGACATCAACGTATCAGTTGCTGTCACACTACTCCTTTGATGTTGCTGGAGCTATAGCGGATGTTAAACTATTGCTAGAGCAGTTACAACTGGAGGCGGTTAGACGTGAGGCTTTTTGCTGTAGAGGAATGTGTGTATGCAGCAGAACCGATTAACTTTAAAAGACACGTTTTACTGATAAGTAATTCTGCCTGTGGGGTATTTGCATTATTTTCTTCAGTTGCTGCATCTTGTTGTCCCTTTCGGAAACGGTATATGCATAGTATTAATTTTCAGCGCGGGAAATCTTGTGGTAATCAATAAGATTAAGGTAAGGCAAATCTAAACTAGTCGTGGATTTTGCTGCGAAGTCTTTGCGTGGCTGTAGTTATCTCAGCGACGGCTAAATCGTTAGCACAAACTTGAATATAATTCTTTTATTGTACAATCGACCCAACTTGTTTTTTGTTAGCGAAATGATTTTGGCTTAGTCTTTCACCCGGATTAGGTACTGCCTCTGTCTAACACGTTATAAACTGAAGAAACTGTTCGCTCACTATTCATCGTAAAAGTTGTTTGTAGAACTATAGTATCATTTGTTCAGCATGTTGCTTAAAACTATCATATATTTTAATGGTACCTTCATGCATGTTGAAAGATACCTCATTTTCCGAACTTTCATCTTATCACCTCTCCTCTGTAGTTGTAGCGACAACACATATTCGATGTGTTCGACAATATTTCACGTGTAATTGTGCAAAGACTGCAACTCTCAAATGGCTTAAAGGACACACACACACAAGTAGCTCGTGATCGCCTTTTCCTGACAATTGTTAGGGTTGATGGGTATTAATGTCTTTGTATTATTCTAAACTATTCGTCAGTGGGTCAGTTACTATAAAAATTGTATTTTCGTCAAATTGTACATTAACTTTCGCCTACCCACGTTTCCAGTTAGCTGTTTCCAATTAGCAGTCCATGTATGAAAATCGCTAAGTCAGCATCGGAAGTATGAATATTGGAAAAATTCAAATTGATACAGCTATTATAAAGTACAAAATCGTGTGCAGCGTTCAGAATTGACATGTAGTAACTGCGATATCCGACATTCACGTAGTCCTTCTGGCTATTAGTTGCTGTAGGTTATCCAAGACGTCTTACATGTGTGTAGCAACGTCGCCCAGGGAACTGCCAATGTGGCCGTAGGAAACTGAATCTGTTCAGCGTAAAGTAACCCTTAACGCAGCGCTGCAAGGCGTTTCAGCTTTTCTGAGTAATGTTGAAGTCATTTGAGTGAATGTATGTTGTTTGTAGCACCGTATTTCCCGAATCATACAAAGTTCAGCACTTCATAAATGTCTCTCCATGTAGTTGCTTTTATTAATTCAACAGTGTATGTAGCGTATTTATCACCGACCAAGGCAAGTTCCCAGGTAACTATGATAATATGAAATTTGTAAAATAACACTTTCTTTACTTCAGTAAAATCCATTTCCCAATATTATTGGCTCGACCGTGTAAGCGTCAGTTGCCTAACAATTACATATTCAATAAATATTACAGATTCCTGTGAAATTCTGAAAGATTCGTTACTGTGTGTGACACTGAGGTTGTTCCGAATTATCGGTCTCCCTTTCCAGAGAAATTAATTTTAAAGCAGGTTTAGAAGTTCAACAACAATATCTCGAAACATAACCTCACTGGCACACCCAATAAAGAGTTACCGCACTCCACAGAAATCTCTGATTAACATGTGATGTATAAATAACACTTGGGCAACTGATGATGGTAGCATGCTGCCGAAACCCATCGTGCCAATAAATATTGCAAAATAGGTTATGTTATAAATATCGTAATACAATCGCAGACTTCATCCAATTCCATGCAATATGGGCGTTATGCCCATGTGTTGCCGCCGTGGCGAAACGGCAGGTAAGAAGGGAAGTCCTTAGTGTGTGCCTGCTCGTGATTTTTTTAATTTTTTTTTATTTTCCCCCGCTGCTTCATCTACGGACATGCTCATTCGGTGCATTCTTGAGCCGAGTCGGCACGGCAGCGGCCTCTTGTGGAGTACATGCAATTAGGGGTGGCAGCGCGCAGCTCCTAATGAGGCGCGTGCTCGAGCACCGTCAGCCCCTCCCAGGGCCACGCAGTCACAGTCGGACTGGGCCGCACCGCACCGCGCTGAGCCGAGCCGAGCTGCGCTAATAACGAGACCGCCGTGGCTTTCTTGTGGCCGCCTTTTAATACAGACGACCCCCCTCCCCGATCGCTGACGCCTCCTGCAGCCCTTAATTCTTGTCTGCGAATCCGTAATGAGCGATCGTTTATTCCTCGCGCTGGTTAGACATCCGTTCTTGACTGCCACGCTTCCAGATTTCATCAGAATTAAAGCTGTCCGTTCCTTTTGCTAGTGATTACACCCGTCTCACCGATGTCTTCTCCTATAGAAGACGGTGGAGGGTGGAGTTTTATATATTGGCATTTAATACTTAGCACGCTACGCAGCAAAACTTTGGCTGATGGTGCAGTAGTGAAACGTCCTTTTCGTCCGTGCCTCGGAGCTTCCGTAGCGTCGCTCGAAATCACACACACGGCCGTCTAGTCGTTCGGCTCGCGATGAGGTTGAGGGCGGTGGGGGGAGGGGACATTGTGACTGCGGAACTGGCTCGTTCGCTTCCCGCTACAGAGCGCTGCACTGTACCCCCCTACACACACACACACACACACAGGCGCGCGCGCGCCACTATGCTATCTGGTGTGAATTGTAGCTTGTGAAAATCTTGCCATTTCGTTCAAAGTCGCGCTTCCCATGTCAGATAGTGATGCCGAAAAGTAGAGAGCTGCTGTGTTTTCGTTCTTGATTTCTGTAGAATAACAACTTTGCCTGATAGGCGCTATCGTATTCCGTTCTTCCCTCCTAAGCTTAAATAGTTCAGCGCAATATCAGACAGCTACTCCGCAAGACTGTGATGACGCGATAACAACCCGAGGGGCGCGAAGTGGGCTTCCATCAAGAGTTTGCGAAACAGCTTTACGCCCCTGACACCCGCGGCTGTTAATATGTAACGGAGTAATGCATTTCTGTTTAACTCCATTAACCTGAAACTCGATAGTTGATAAAACACAAAGTTCCATTCGCGTTTTTTAACGATCACGCTTTATCTAATAAATACCCCAATTTCTGTACTTTTGTGCGACATATTTCTACAGAGAGGTTGACGATATTTTAAAAGTGGGTTTTCTGTCGGTAGAGACACCAGTATTACCCTCGTTTTAGTTTTCTGATAACCTGTTTCATATCGACCACATACCCTTCGTGAAATACACAATTGTTTTTATACGACACCGTTAGTAAACAGATAAGCAGTACTATTGGTTATGTCGCACGAATGTGACTTTCTGGATTGACCTATAGGTCCATAGGAAGCTGTAAGTGTGGCACATGTTTCCAGCTCAACATTCTCGCGGTCGTCCTTTCACATATTGCGTCTACTGGATACGCAGTGTTGTTTCGCCGATTACTGTGCCACAGCGAGGTTTTGCCTTCAGTGTACTGTTTTGTATTAACGTTGGTTTTCTATTGTTTCGTTTACGATAGCTATTATTATACGAGTTACAGGTAGTATGTTAGTCCTATTTAACTTAAAATTTATTCGGGAGAATACCTGTCCGTAAGGAATACCATTGTATGCGCACAGTCCTGGAACTCCATATAGATTCAGAACCAATCCCGTGGACACGCTGCGAACATCGCATCGACTTCGATGAGACCTATTGATCCACCGACCAACGTAGCGCAGTGGAATCGTATCGAGGAGACCGGAGTTCGAATCACAAACCGCGATTTGAGATTTGCGTTTACCCGAATAACAATCCGCGATTTGTGATTTGCGCTTACCATGTTTCTTCCGAAGTGATTTCAGGTGAATAGTGCACTTTTTCTGTGAACAGACGTTGCTCGTTCCGTTCCATGATAACTTCTCCGATCAAACTAGGGTCCCGTTTCTAATGACTTCCATGTCGACGGTACGTCCTGCCTTGCTGCCTTCCTTCCGAAACAACGTACGCTATGAAAATTTCCTACAAAATTGTGTGCTGGTTCGGGACCAGAACCCAGAGCGTTGCCTTTCGTGAGCATTGTTCTCACTGACGGAACTGAAGCCGTGATGACTGGTCGTGAATCGTGCTTGGATAACTTAGTCGGTAAGAGCATTGCTCGCCAGAGACAAGGTTCGGGGCTGAAGTTACCGCCCGGCACACAGTTTCAATTCATCAGCAAGTTACAAAACAAGAGACCACTGTGTTGCAGAGCGAAATATTCATTCAGGAAACGCAGGCTTTGTAGCCATAGCGCGAAAAAGTATCCGAACATTTAAGCAAACTGAGAAATCAAGCTACACTTGATAGTGGTTACGAGCAGAGCCCTACACTAAATTAACATCGTTGCATAATTGTTTAACATCGTTGCATAATTGTCCCGATTTTGCGCTAAAATGATCACGGAGCTAAGAAGTGGGCTAAAGAAAGTATTTGTGGAAACGAATGATGAAAATCAGAATCTTTCTTCTTTTTTAACAAGTATGATGTGTGTATGCAGACTTATGCGACGAAAGAAAATTTGTACCAAGGCCGGGCTTCGAACCCGTATTTAGCAAGTGTTACGACAGCTGGTTCCTGTTACCAACAAGCTGGATAGGTCGCTCCGAGTCAGTAGAGCAGTAGCCGTACTCGCAGCCAGCGTCGTGCTTCGGCTGGCGACAGCGGAGTACTAGCGAGCAGCGGAGAGCGCCTCGCGCGCGCTCTACAGGTGGCAGGCCAGTCGCTCCGCGGCCGAGTGCGTCCGCCGCGCGCCTCAGTTGCGGTGCGGCTGCGGCGGTGGTCGTCTGGTTTGTGCGGCCGTGTGGCGTGTTGCGTCTCGCGAGCGGTGTGGCATGACGTGTGAATAGTGGCCGCGGCCGGCGATCCCTGCTCCGCCGCAATGGTGGTGCTCGAGGAATCCGCGGAAACTGTACTGCCCCAGCCGGTCGGCGACGTGTTCGCCGCTCGCCACAACTCTCTTAAACTGCTGCCCAAGAGATTCATCAACGTACACTCCTGGCTGGGACCCATCTGCGCCAAGCAGCTGAAGGAGTCACTGGTACTGACGCGTTTCCTGTTGCACGCACCTAGCGCATAAGGAATGAGGAGGATATAGCACCGCTTTGTCGGAAATGCACCCGCTGTTCTACCCAGGCTGCATCACGGTGCCTTTCCTCTTCTTCACTTCCCTTCACTGCTGCACGGACGACGCCAAAAAGATAAAATTTGACTTCCCCTTCCGGCTTCGCCTAAGAACACACACATGTTGATATCAGCTGCACACTTCACAATATTTATGCACAAAGAATTTAGTTCCGTTGCATTTTTTCTTAGCGAATACTTGTTAACGCCGTTAAGCTACAATTTCTTGAACGTTTTTCTAGGATGAAGTGAGTGTCGGTGTTAGTTTCTGAAATCGCAATCCAACAGCGCTGCTGGAGGTGATACCTCATTTACAAGTTCAAAAATTAGTTATACGGTGAATGTTTGTCATCTTGTTCATCGCAATGGACGTCATTTAGGAGTGCACTTTTTTTAAAAAAATTGTTAATATCTGCATTCATAGGGAAGCTGTAGTGTTCGCCTGCGTGCATTGATGAAGACATCTCAGCATGAGATCTGCCGTTCCTTTTCATACACAAAAAGTGTGAAGTGGATGCGTGCGAACGATGGTGACGGAATGGAAAAAAGTTTATCAAGTTTCTTTCTTCAGTTGACTCAACTGTGACTCGCAGAATGTAATTTTTATCCTTGTAACAGCCTAGAGATTTGAAATCGTGCTTGCTTAAAACAGATGTTATCAATTTATCAAATGCATTGCACATTAACAGTGCTGCGCGTTCCTTCTTTATCACAAAGGTGTGTTATCGTATTTTTACACTGTACAGACAGACTAGTTTGTTATAGATTTGACAGCACTGAGAGATTTACAAAGCACTTAGACGAAGGTTCAGGCATGGTCACCTTCATTGTATGTTCGCCTGCGATCTTAGATACCGAGGTACGAACGCTTCAACGCAGCTAGAATGTATAGGTTTGCTGAAATTGTCGGAAGTTCCGTAGAGAAAGAGCCAAGGCTTGTTTGTCCTTGGAGAACGCCGGCTTTAGACGGAGGCGTACAACAGTTGCCTTGGGTGCTGTGCTGCTTACGTGGAGCGTTTTCCGAGTAAACTACGTACGTACTGGAATTGCTGTTGCGATATTCATTTTCCGACGTACCATGAGATTACTATTGGCTCGCCATGAAAATATTTATAATCCTGCATTGCTACTGTCCGCTTGTGCACCTCGATAACTGTAGCGCACAGCACGGATTGTGACTGACTGTACCGAGTAACATTTGAGGCGCACGACCCGCACAAAGCTCGGCTGGGAATGTAGGGCGCGCTCGATCCGGCATCGCGAAGTGTGCTTCGTTTACTGCTGAGCGCTTTGCGAACACACGGTACCCCGACTTCAGAAGTTACGTTGTCGGAAGCACTAGTGATGCGTTAACAATCGTCGGTTTATCAGGCAGGTGGACAGGCGTTGCAGCATACTTGGTGTTATCGATCCGTGCGATTTGAAACGTCCAGCGTAGATACACTGACTTGCAAAGGCTGTATTTGAGGGCAAATGTTCTAAGGTATTAGGCCGCGTTATTTTCGTCTTCAAATTCTTCAGCTGACCATGGACACCGCAAGATCCTGAAGAAAATTACAACAGAGGGGTCGAAACGTCGATGGAGTTGGATAATTTGAAGAGGAAAATGACGCGGTCTGATACCCTAGAAGGTTTTACCTTCCGTGGCATCGATTTGCAGACTTACATGCAAGCTGCCTTGTCTGGGAACAAAACGGTGCATGTACAACGATACTATTATAACAAATTTTGAACTATCTGTAAAACTCTTAAATTATTAGTGATAAGAACGTTTCAGAAAACATTTAGCAGACCTTGAATTGTTTCTTTGGTGTGATGGGTTATGCGTGAAAAAAATATTTTATGCGAACTCCAGTAGAGTTGCCTAAGAACAGAACACACTATCCAAAACCAGACCGACGATGAACTTCTCGAAGTAATTAGTGAAACAGAACTTCTTGTCTTAGAAGTTCCTGTTTTAGTATATTCTTTGCTTGCACTGGACAAGCTCTGTTCGCTAGCTTGAGTACATTCGTCCTAAATGAAAGTGGAATAGGTAATACTCCTTGTGGAAGTGTACGTATTCTTACGACATGACTTTTCTTTGAAAATGCTTTTCTTTGAAAATGCTTTCTGTCGAACCGCACAGCTTCAGTTTTCACATTGAAATATACGTACGCCCTCCAACTGGTCGGGCACGCCTGTGTGAACAAACAAGGTAGCACGCCGAGAAAAGCAATGGCTCAACCACATCAAATGCTGTATTCGTCGGTTCCTTAAATACTAGTGTTCCTGCTTTTCGTATTAGTGAAGCTACTTGTACTAGAGAATTTCCTTTGTCTTAACACTATGATAATACCTATAATTGATCCGTTGAATAAACCTGTCATGCACCTCAACTCCAGTATATGAGTTAAAGGTCAGTTTTGTTTACTGTACTTGGAAACGAAGAATTGTCCAGTAAGTTCAAACAGCTACTTCTTCCTGGTTTAACAGTTCTTCGCCCAGCGAAATGGTGGTGGTGGTGGTGGTGGTGGTGGTGGTGGTGGTGGTGGATGATTCGGGGGAGGGGACTAAACAGTGAGGTCATGAACCATTAAGGAAGGATGGGGAAGGAAGTCGGCCATGCCCTTTCAAAGGAACCATTACGGCATTTGCCTGAAGCAATTTAGGGAAAACCTAAATCCGGGTGATCCGGACGCTGGTTTGAACCGTCGTCATCCCGGATGCGAGTCCAGTGTGCTAAACACTGCATCACCTCGCACGGTAGAGAGAGCGTCGAGAGTGTACCAATCCTGAGTAAGCAGGGCAGATGCTCTTCGCAGATACATCTGTTGGAACTGAAGCATAGCTATTTGAGCCTGTCCACGGCGTGGTGTATTCACCACCACCACCACCACCACCACCACCACCACCACCATCACCATCACCATCACCACCCAGCCAACAACACTTTCACGTGTATTGCGACGTGCAGGTGACACCTCATTCTGGTAATGTGTTTATTTCTAGCAACCCTCGCTGTTGACCCAGCGGCTTGGTTTGATGTGATGTGATGTGGCGGGAAGGCGTACGCACGGGAAGCCACCCACTCCTCACGGCGCAGCGCAGATATTGCTGCTGTTCCTTTGTGTTCGCAGCTGGCGCAACGCGCGAGCTCGCTTGCATGCCTTGCCTTGCCTTGCCTTTCCTTTCCTTTCCTTTCCTTTCGCATGGAATGTTTCACTTCGAAATTGCTGTTCTTTTCAACATGGTTCCAGGACAGTGGACACCAATCTACAATATTCTCAGTGACAGATTCTGCGTCGCGGAATTAAGTAAAGTAACATTTTCCGATTGTACACAAGTTTCATTCATACTACACAAATCTTTAAAGTAACCATCGCGCGTGCCTCGCAATATGCTCTTCCCTCAGAAACTCTTTGCTTTCGACTCGTTCACATCGAGAAAGATCTGCTTGCATCATATCATAAATTTCTCTTTCCAAGATTCCCAAACTGAAATTATTTGTGATTTGTATTGTTTTGGGACGCCAATCATTCTGATACTTTGTCTCTGCAATGAGTCCGTCCGTTACTTTGTTCTCCATCTCCTCTTGTCTTTATATTTATTTTTTGCCGTATTCACTTCCTTCTCGTTGACGAGTTCTGTTTAGCATGAACCAGTTTCAATTCAGTTTTGTCAGCTAGGTCTTCTTACTTAATCATTTGCAGTAAACGTTCAGTCACGGGTACTTTTACATGTCTTTGATTTGTATTTAATATTTTATGTTTCTCACTCAGCAAGTCTTCGTTTACGTACTGTACGGGGTAAGTAATACTGGAAGCCATAACCCTAAGTTGCAACTGTGGTAGAAAATTTTCCCCTATTCTGCAGAATTATGTTCTTCATCGTACATAGTCATATGCTCGCGTTATTGAGTAAAACGACAATTGCAGTCTGTACAATTTTCTTTATATTTCCGGTTTGTTCGCTGTTTCTCAACAGGCAATACGCAGATCCGTTTATATAGATTTTTGATTTGCCAATGACAGACAGGTCGAACATTCACTCGCGTCTATGCTTGGCTTTTTCCGATTATTCACAAAGGTGAACCTCAGATTATAAAGTAAATAATATCCCATTGGCGCAGAGGAACTTGTGTGAGAATCTATCGTCTTCCGAGAACCTTCCCGGTGTACTACGTAGTTCTAAACGTCTAGAATGTCAAGCATTCTGTTTAACAACATTCCTGCTCTTGTAATGTGTTGTATCATGCTCTTGTCTACGAGCTCCGATACAGCTCGACTTGTTAATTCTGAGCACCCATTCTTACATACCTAATAGAATGTGTGTGAGTAAAGGGGGAAAAAGGTTTGAGTATTCTCACACCACACTTTTAACTTTCATTACTGACAGAAATCCTATTTCCGCAACAAAACCGTTCCTATCGGTTAACAGAACTCTTCAGTAACCAGTAGAGGCATAGGCTGAAGGTCATCCACAAACCGAAGTATTTACACAGTCTGCCTGAGACAGCTAGCATGTTTATTGTTGTCGATGCCTTCAGTCGGAATACTGGTTTGATACAGATCTACACACTAGCCCATCCTATGCAAGCCGCCTCATCTGTGAATAACTCTTGCAATTTACAACTCGCTCAGTAATTTTTGGTCCCCCGTTCTCTCTCTCTCTCTCTCTCTCTCTCTCTCTCTCTCTCTCTCTCATATCTAACTGATTATTCCTTGTCGCCTGAATTTGTATCCTGTCAACCGATCCCTTCTTTCAGTGAAATCGACTGTAAATTACTTGTTCCCACAATTAGATATAGCTCAATAATATTACTAATGGTATAAACCTGTTACTTTCTAAAGTATATGCTGCAAAATTATATTTATTTAGTAGAGAACATTAGGAGGTGTTTTGTATTTAGTATTATGTTCTGCTAAGTACCGACGAAAACTTGAGTTAATTTTAGTAAAAGAATTATGAATCTCTTAATTATTTGCAGTGACCGTCTGTTAACGGTAAAAGAATTACATAGTTCGAGAATTACGAGGGACTTCAAAAACTGAGTTAAGAATGTGCCATGCCTTACTAAGACAATTTTACCACAAAAGTAGCGCGTTTTCAGAAAAGAGTACGTGTTCTGGGTTTCCCACATAGACAGTTCTGCTGCGGTACGGATAACAAGTGCGCTTTTAAAATACTTAGGTGGTTCACGGGCAGTCTTCTTTCAAGTTGGAAGTCACACTACTTTTTTCAGTTTTCCGTGCTGCCATTACGTGAAATTCAATTCGCAGTTTCGTCCAGTCAGCTGGAGATTGCGGCATAGTAAACTGCCCAAAGACTGTGATTTTATACAACTCCCTGGCAAAGACCAGATACCTTTGTGTACCTAATAAACTAAGGAAGTCTTCCTTTTACTGTTATTGCACTTCGTAATTGGTAATTGGTTCCATTTGTAGCATATCGTAAGTCTACACACCTCCACGAAGCCTAGAAGGTTTAAGTTGTGGCGTTCGTGATCAGGTAGTGGCTGATGTCGTGAAGAAATAGCGTGGATAATACTTCTAGCGTGTTAGCGCAGTAACTCAAGTGTGTTGTACAAAAGGGTGTATGTTTGTTGAGACTGCAGTACGAAAGATTTTGTGTTGGAGTGAAATGCAAAAGCACAAGGATGAGGTAGTGGCGGGGCTTGGAAAGCAGCCATACTCGACGAAATACAGAGTGCAGCGAGAGGAGAGCTGGACGAATGAGAATTAGTGTGTGGAGACGTCGCTACGCGGAGGGCTGAGGGTCGCGTCCACTTGAGGCGACGGTACGCAGCGCCCGGCGCGTCGCCGTCAGCGCCGGCGCTGTGATTGCCGCGGATAATTCCGGGGTTTCTTTGTCTCGCCGCCCTCGACACAATGGGGGAAACACCGGCGGACGGCCATTGTTGCTGCGTCGAGGGGCAGCGGGGCTCTTGTCGTCTGCTGCTGCCGCCGCGCCGCGTAACGAGCGCGCGCGCGCCTCGCCACGACTCGCTCGTCTGCTGCTTCTTGAAACCGCGCGCGTGTCTTTGCGGTGCGCACTTCGTGTCAATGACTTCCATTCCTTCTCCTCCCACACCAGTTTACGGAAAGGTGGTGGATCATAATGCACTAGGGGGGGGGGGGGGAATTTAAGGATGCACATATTTATTGTACTTTATATAGACGTTGATCCTCCTCCTGTCACGAAGCCAAGCAAACAAGGAAGAAAGATACTGTAAGGCCAACAGATTCAGCGCATATGGAAAAAAGAAACTGTCTTCAACTGACCGCATATAGCTGTAGTATCTCTCTTTCATGTTCTGGCCGACTCTTGATTCAGATGACGACGGATTAATGAAATTGACCTCAAATTTTTGGAACAAAAGTGTGTTAACTGTGTACATGTCGGTTTTTTCGGTCTTCTATTTGCGATATCTACAGGGTGTTTATAAATGAATATAGGGGTTTTAACGCTTTGTAATACTTATTATATTAAACTTACAGTTGTAAATGATTTGTCAAATGAAAGAGCAACTCAAACAGTTTTACCAAGAACCTTATAACTGTTCAGTGTGAGTACCATTTGTCACACGGCACATAAACCTATAGCCGAGTTCTTCCCAAAAGTTGTTAAGTGTGTCTTCAGTGATTGTAGCAACAGCTGCTTCAATCCGGTTTCTTAATTCAGGGAGGTCTGCTGGTAGCGGAGGCACGTACACACGATCCTTGATGAAGCCCCAACGGAAAAAAATCGCATGGCGTTAGGTCGGGTGAACGTGAGGGCCATGCAAAGCAAGCCCTGTCATTGGGCCCCTTTGCGGCCTATCCATCGCTTGGGTACAGTGAAGTTAACCAATTCAGCGGATTGCGACGGAAACATTGCGCGCTGCGCATGCGCACAGGTGCCAAACACAACTGTTTGAGTTGCTCTTTCGTTTGACATACCATTTATAACTAAGTTTTATGTAATAAGTATTATAAAGCGTTAAAACTCCGATATTCATTTATAAACACCCTGTATTTCGTGGCGAAAGATCCTACGTAAAATGTCTCCAAGATTGACATTACGCTTTCCGTCATTACCTGGTAAAACAGTAGCTCTTACGCCAGAATCGCCCATGGGGAAATTCCTCTTAGTTGTTTGGTTTTCATTGCTCATACGTTGTCAGCAAACATAAGAGTGAAAACATGGGAAATAAACGTGGCTGTTAAGTCGTTCAGCAGGCTTCACTGTTTCATCTGATCACTACGGAAAGCGTCTTATGAATCTTGGAAACACTGACGATTGAAGTTTCGCTCTGAAATGTGTATCGTAAATAAAAACCTAAGATACGCTCGACAGACTTCTACTCATAAAATATATTGCTCTGAAAAGCTTAACGACGAGATAGACAAAGTATTATAACAAATTAAAAACTCGGTGGAATTGAATTAAAGTGCGGGAGCATGTTGCCAGAGGTCTTCCGAATGTGCACAGAAAGCTGGACGTCACATGCCGTGAGGCCCAGCGTGTCTATAGCGCCAGATATGGCTGGCTCCGGTACACGAGGCGGTTGAAAGAACGGGAAAAAGACAGTGTGTTTCAATCAGCGAGCAGTTGCAGTGCACTTTAATGGTGTTCTTCATTACAACGTGACCCAGAGACAACTTGTGGATGACATCACGCGGGGAAGAATCATGGCAAACTGGAAGAAAGACGAAGTGTAAAGAGTGCAGCCCAGGAGTTTGGGGCTGCTGACTGCCTTGTTTCGCGTGCAGTTGGAGCGTCCGAACCGGAGTCACTGCTGGCCAAAGGAGAGGAGGTGGTCGACCACGGCCAGCTACAGCAGCAGATGACCCCCACACTGTGCAAGAGGCAAGAACGGATCCACGTCAGACAGCGGATGCAGTTGCAACCACATCTGACAGGACTGCAAGCCGTGCACTCGCACGCTCGACAGGCGCACGGCGACTGCGTGAGCATGATCTCATGCCCGGCGACCAGTACATTGTCTTCCATTGACAGTGTAACATCGGCGATACCGTTTGCTGCTGCCGCCAAGTGTTAGGGACTGAACCAAGAGGAGTGGGGTCGCGTGCTCTTCCCGGATAAGAGCATATTCAGGCTGAGTAATGTTCCTGGACGTACCCTCATATAGCAAGAGATTGGGAGCACATAATAGACCCAAACTCATTTTGTCGAGAATGATTCTTTCGGTTTTACAGTGTGGGGAGGCGTAATGTTGGGTAAGCGTAGCGACCTACAAATATTTTCAACACAGTACAATCACCGACAACATTGCGACACTGTACTCTTCCCCATGTCCGTCTTTTCAGGGATACATTCGTCGCTGCCTTCATTTTTATGGATGACAATGCGCGACCGCATCGAACAGTGGAGATGGAGGAGCTTTTGGAGCATGAAGATATTCGGCAGATGGACTGGCGTGCCCGTTCGTCCATGTTAAATCCCATCAAGCACGTGTAGGATGCGTTGGGAAGCCGTATTGCAGCTCGTCCACGACCAATTGCCATGAAGCATTTGCCAATCGCGCTGGTGAAGGAATGGAACGCCCCACCACAAGAACCTCTTACCAGTCTTTTGACCCGCATGGATGCACGGTGCATAGCAGCATGCATTAGCATCTGTGATGATCACGCACCCTGTTAAAAACCATGTCCCGTCTTCTGTAATGTCCAGGGGACCACCATAAATCGCGGTGGTTTCAGTGTAATGATTGTCTTCGAATAAAAGTGCAATTTCTGTTCATGTCATTGCTTGTTTCATCCAGTTACCTTCTTTATAAACAGTAACAGTTCTATGTATGGTCCACATTTTTAGACCTAAATCACTTGGTAGTGACACATCATTCGGAAGTTACTGTTGTCTTTGAGTTTAGCACACCAGTGTGTATATCTTTGCGTCTCTCTGTATGCCACGTGGGACCATTACTGATTTCTTAAAATACAGCGTGTACGTAAAGTCCGTGGACACTTTCAATTACTTATTGCACAAGAACTAAACTATGTACAGATGTCACATGCAATGCATTTTGGAGAGAAACTCTGAAAGATTTTTTACAAACATTCGATATGCGAACCACGAGTGACCCGGCAGACGTCAGTACGGTAATCGAATACTTATCATACCCGTCTCAGCATGGCATCGTCGACCGAGGCAGTCGCCTCCCGTATTCTCTCCCGGAGAGGCGGTACATACACCAGATCTTTAATGTGTCCACACAGAATAAAGTCACACGGAGTGAGATCTGGTGATCGGGGAGGCCATTTCATGAAACAGCTGTCCCCTTGCGACCCGAAATACAGAAAGCTCGCCCCGCACCTGAACTCGCCATGTTTGCGACTAGCGTTGACTATCAGCAAGTTACCATACTACGCTGTTGCGGTATACAGGGAGGGGGAAAAAAACTTTCAAGGTTTCTCTTCAAAATGACATATGTTTGATACCTGTACAGTGTTTCGTTCTTGTGCAATATGTAACTGAAAGTGTTCCCGGACTTCATGTACACGCTGTATATCGCTACAGTTGGCAGTTTGTGGAAGACCGGGGCTCGAACCAGAAGACGAATCCGGGCCTGATACAGAATTTAAAACATCTCGACGTACTGCGCTAGGAACTGCCAGTACAATATTTATCAAATTTTGTGGAAATGTTCATCACATGTTGTTGTGGTCTTCAGTCCAGAGACTGGTTTGGTGCAGCTTTCGTTCATCACATACCAGTTATTAAATGTTATAACCCTCATTTCATTCGATGCTCATGTCGATCATCATTAGAATGAGAGACGACCCCATGGATTTGAATATACTCCAGCACTCATTGTAACGGTAAAACAACAAGTCCCTGAATGTCTTCTTGAAGAATTTGTTGATAAGACGTGTCAATCTACGAAGTTTGCTGGCTGAGGATTGGAATGAAAATATTCATCTTCCTACTGCATCCCAGACATACTCAAATCAGTATAGTGGGTAGGCCAGTCAAAGCATCTGTGCATTGCCCAAGGCGCTTGTGGTGAGAACTCAATTTGTGGGGTCGTCCATAATCCTGCCATTTTTTAACGGGGTCATGATTGGTTTACTATTCTTGCTACGTACTGCCGAGTATTCAGTGTCCCTTTGACAGTTCCCAAATCAGTCCCATTGTTGTATTCAATAACTCTCCACACCTTGATTCCAGGAGTTGGATAGATATACGTCTCGAGAATCCTCTTCGTGTGTAGCCACTTTGGTGTCGATCTGATCGCCACCAGTAGAAGCGAGACGCATCACTGAATCCTACAGAATGGCATTCAGTGTCCAAACTGAACATGGCTCTATACCAGGAAACTCGCTGTTGTGCGATACGTTGCCAGCCGTAAACATAGCATGGCAAGTCGAGATCTCAGTCTAGCTTCCAGTAAAACTTTTCGCGACGATTCGTGGTGACACCGCTTCTATCTTGAGCCCAGATTTCAGCTCTTACCATCCGTCTGTTCTTCAGTGGCAGTCGTACAGTCATCGTATGCCCAGGAAGAATCTATCCCTTCTCTTCGTATAGCACTATTGTTCTGCCCCATTCGTTCTGCAGTTACTTCACTACAGTCAAGTTTTCGTGCGATCTCTCGGTATGGTGCTCCTATGTCCTTCATGCCAATCATTCGATGTGGAAGATTGCGATAATCTGCATATGGTCATCCCCTGGGGATGATGTGTTGCGATCAAGTTCGAAGAACGTTATGCACACCCAATACCGATCATGTACTCACACCATTCTTCTTTTGCAGAAATGGCTCTAGTCTGTACTGAAAATGAGCTCACGTAAGGATGACATTTCAATCACCTTGTCCTACAGGCGTGTAACTACTTCAGTATTGGTAGCTTTCGATCAAGATGTTCATGATGTAATGTTTTCCTTTCCGTCAGTCTAGCACCGGCCTTGGTAAGAGCTTCAGATGTAGTTGTTACTTTAGACAAGATGAGAATTCATTGGGCCTGCACATCTGAGACTCGTAAAGCAAACTCTTGCCAGCAATCTAGGCTTAAACTAATGCCTCTGCTGACAACAACTTTCTTTCACGTGGAGGCTGAACTGTCGCCGGTTCGTACCGTAGCGTCCGTTGGTATTTAGAGTTTACGGCTGATTATGAACTGCAATTTATTATTAAGTGTTGAGCAGTCTGTTGGTAAATAATCTCGTTGACACACTAGTTATATTTTCACCATACTTCCATCGGGAATGTGTTCACAATATTTTTACAAGAATCTTCAGCCACCAGTAAACTTGTAAATGAAACATCAAAACTTCGTTTGCTAGCATGTTACTTGTATTCAACGCATGCATTCGTACCATAAATCGCACTTCACCGTTATGAATTATTTACCTCTTGACTAGACGTGCTTGCGTTACTTAGTTACAAGAGGGTTTATAATGGCTGTTTATATTTTAGTGGCGTTATCAGTAAACCTTAACTGTAACACGTTTCTTGGGGCAGTGTAACTAGAATAACACTCGAGGACTAAGTAGAGTGATCATAACGTGTATCCAGTGGGTATGAAAGTTGGCGAAGCCTAAATTAAGAAATGACGTATCGATGGTGTAGTATAGTAGATATGCATACCTGTCATTCGCTCAAAAATTAAATCATGCAGCAATAGTTGCAGCTGCATTTAAGAGAACTTATATCCGCTTCTCTACAGTTTATTAGGTTCGCTGATATTTAGAACAGCCGCAACTTCGCATTCATACTATTCCTTTCACTTACTTATTTACTGTTAACATCTACAGAGATCTTAGGTTGCCAAATTAAAACTGTTTGGCGATGTCTCGATCCCTTCTTTGCGTTCTGCTGCGCAATGTCCACGCAGTCTCCAACTTATACTGCTGGCTACCGCTTCTAGGGGAGATGATATAACGGAGACAGGCTTAGCCGCAGTCTAGGGTTGGTCGCTGAATGAAACTCGGGACGGAGCGTACGCAGTTATGAAACTTTGGGGCATATTAAAACTGTGCACCAGACTGGGACTGTGGCAGAGCCACTGGACTTCGTTCAGCCGTAGGCCGGCCTCAGATACCTCAGTGGATGTAGAGATTTGCGTGTGAAGACGCAGAAACTGATTATCCGTGTTTGTATCATAGTACATGACTGCAAAGCATACGTTGTCGGAAGAATAACGAGCTGGCTTGATGCAATAGTGTTGGACGTTTAAAATTCATGCATCACACTTATACGAAACCTACTTTTCTGCTTGTTTATAACATTTGTGCCCTTGCAGTCGTTGAAAAAGTTAGTACACCGTGAACATGATTTGTAATCGGATGATTTCTCTTCGTTCCGGGTACGTCATACATTAATATACGTGCTGGTAAACTTATTATTTACAGTAACATATCCGCGGGGCCGAAAGGCGATGTGGATAGTAGTTTCCATATGGTATCGAATTAAGCGAGGAATCACTTCGTTGCCAACACGACAGGCTTCGCACTAACTTACGTTGAGAGTGATATTTGAGTTTACCTTATGTGACTTAATTCTGCATAGAAAGAAGATAGTAACGCCATAACGACATATCCAAACTTGTCAACGCGTATCTCGAATCATTGCTATGGTACGCAATACGGATTGCACAAGCACGAAATACATTATAGTTTTAGAATGGAAAATGAAATCTTGATCATTGTACTTCATTACAGCTACATCATCTATCGCTTATGTGACTTGTTATTAATGAGGAGCTCATGGTTTAGTCGGCATAAGGTTCATTTTAATTGCGAGATAAATTCTGTGCTAAAATATCAGTGTGATTGGAATGCAATGAAACTTGTAAATTTTAGTTAGCGCCAGGAATATTGTTGTCTTGAAGTGGTGCTATGTAATTTTACTGCTTCACGACCGACTAATGAAGCAGTATCTGCTGTTGGCAACCATTTTCTGCGAAGTCAGTTTTCTTCGTCGTAATCACTCTCTGATAAGCTTGATGATCTGGAAAGCGCTCCACTCCTTTCTGCTCTGATTGGATTTATGCTGTACAGTTTTGACACTACCATTAGATAAGTGACAGGTGTAGTTCTCGCGACGTTCATAATCTCACGAGTAAGAGCTTACGGCTGTAGCATCAAACGGTAGCGTTTCAAGCTAGACCTAATGCGATCTCTCCGACACAACACTATAGTCCTCTCTCTCGCGTATGAAGTAATTCGTGCACTCTAAAATTCTCTGTTGATAGAGTTCTGTTTTTGTATCATGTTAGTCGTAGCTTCAGATGAAAATTGTTAAGATTAACGCAATTGAAAGGGAAAACAGAAAGAAAGAAAGAAAGAAAGAAAGGCATTGAAGAGTTATTTTGATTTTGTCAGTCTTTGGCTGAGTAATGCCGCTTGACAAGTTCGTTGTTGTAGTTTCAAATTTTCACTGTGACGCCACGTATTTCGCAATATTGACTTGTTACTGTCCATCTTTTATGTAAACGAGTTCAGGCTATTGATATTAGCATTTTAGTTCATGTTTTATGACTAAGGTATGTGCTATGAATATTCACTAGTTGCTGGTAATGAATTCGGTGTTACAGAAATGTTCTAATTGTATATTGTTTGCAGGGTCTATGTGATCTCTCTCTCTCTCTCTCTCTCTCTCTCTCTCTCTCTCTCTCTCGTGTGTGTGTGTGTGTGTGTGTGTGTGTGTGTGTGTGTGCGCGTGTGTGTTTGGGGGGGGTGGGGACTTTTTGCAAAATTCTGTTCTCTGAGGGATAAGTATCTTCACTCCGGCGTCTAATCAAATGACACTTTTATATCAATCGTCTCATCGTTCCTCATCATTTACGGATGCCTCTCAAATTTTCAACAAGTGGTTCACTTGTTCTGCTTGTTCCCCTTCCCTCGCTCTCTCCCAACACTTTCCCCTCTGTCTTCCTTTCCCCTCCTTTTTTCTGCGTGTTCCTATAGATGCCAATTGATACCGGGTCAATATGTGATCAGTACAGCTGGGGCCAATTACTGAGGTTAACACTGACATGTGACGAGCCGTCTCGGGGCGTAGTTCAATATACGGTGCTTCTTTGATGCCAGGGCGCAGCTTTTATTGGCCAGCAATTTGAAGTCTGAGTCCGGTGCGCGGGACGAGTGGTTGCCGTCGACCGGAAACGTTCAATTTTTGTCTAAGGTACTGCAGCGGCTGCGTTGATACATGTGTGCTCGGTCGGCATATGGTTACCATATGCTCGTGGAGATTGTTTTTGGGTCGGGCCGTCGGTGTCGTTAGCATGTGGAACCGTTTATGTAAGGCATGTGTTTGCGCTCTGGATGGGCGGAGTAAACGGTAGCCGATGTTTTATGAACAATGACGGCGGTCGCCCTCCCGGAGTCGCCGCCTGGCTGCTGCCTCCGCACAGCGAGATGCAGGCTCGGCTCGCCCACTTAGCGGCAAAAAAGGGGCTCGCTTGTTCAGTAGGCCGGTGTGGTGCGGCGCGCTTATATATGCGCTCGCAGACGGCCCTTTGTCTGGCTAGAAGCGCGTAGGAGCTGCTTTCCCTCTTGTTCTCGCGTACGCCCGTTTGTTGTGTCCGCGCTCGAGTGGGGCTGCGGACCGCCCACTCGCCGTCGGCAACTGCCGCGTCTGACAGGGATGCTGGCGCGTGCCACGTCATGGGGTACCTCGGCCTTGTCTCGCGTGGTGCACCCTCGTCGATTGTTCCGCGACAGCTTTCAGCTCAGGAAACACAATGAACTCCGCATTGCATTTCGTGGTCATCTACAGTTCCTGTCCTTTATACCAAAGCGGCTAGTACGTGAACAGTGTAGGTCGTTATTGGAACAAAAATGTTACTATACTAATAAAGCACACAGTCCCAAGACTGTGTGGAAAATTTGTGTGTGTGTGTGTGTGTGTGTGTGTGTGTGTGTGTGTGTGTCGGGGGGGGGGGGGGGGGGGGGGGACGGCAAGGTAGATAGTGAGAGCGGGCTCCATCTTAAATCGCTCCATGCGCAGAGATTCCCACATAGTTAATGAATGAGGTTGGTCGACAATCGTGTAGTCAAACAGTAGGAGGTCGTTCTGCCATTTTATCCGCAATACTGTACATTCATTTATGTTAAAGTAACAAGTGATGATGCATTGTAAGTAATGCCGAAGTCTCACAGACGGCTCCGTATTTTTTCACGTATTCACTGCCGGAGGCGAAAGAAGCTAATGTGATAGGGTTTCCTGCGGAAAGAACCCTGAAATAGTGGATTTGTAGTCTGTAAGAGTACGATAAGAGTACGAATACTTAAACTGGTGATTTGGCAACTGCCGTTCAGTTGCGACACATGCACAAAATAGAGCAGTATTGGAACTGCCCAATATATCTTAAATATTTCTCTTAATTCTTTCCAAAATAAGTCAAGGAAATGTTGCGTATGTCATTCATTTTGGTTGGAGAACAACACAGCTATTTTCGTAAATTACACTGTAGGAAATACTGCACCCAGCCACAAGTTTTCTTGAAATGATTTTATTATACCATTACTAGTTTCTGACCTGAGCCCTTCGTTGGATGAAAGCGTTGACTGCTTTGGTAGTTTTACATTTGTGTCTCGTTGAAAAGCCCTCCTTAACGCTTTGTAGGACAGTGGTTCGATTTTCGTTTACAATCCATACTAATCAATGAACTGAACTAAATGTAATCGCTATCGTCTGCCGATGGCCTAAGGCTCGAAACTATTACTAGTATAATAAAATCATTTCAAGAAAATTTGTGGCTGTTTGCCGTCTTTCCTACACTGTAGTGTTGAATATTATTCACATGCATCTTCTCATCCAGGTGTGTGATACTCAAAAGCTAATATGCTGTATCATTACTAACTGGACACACGGTAAATGATTAATTTTTATTCTTCCACGTAGCCATCATGTAACATTCTTATGCGTGATTTGTGCTGATTCAGCATTGTGTCTTGCTTTTAATCGCTGTTTTGGGCTTTAGGTAGGCGAACGCTGTGTTCGAAGAAATTGTGAGAAATCCGAGCGCAGTTGTCTGCTTTTAGTTTTCGGGGCAGGCTTGGGGTGATGCACGTAATATGCGTTGGCGGGAGAGAATCGATGCCACAGGCGTGTTTGCACGTGGCCCTGTGGGTATCACGTTGCGCACCGCCCCGCCCTCCTTAACAGGACGCGACGGCAGGGCCACGCCTTCCATCGCGTCCGCCCAGTAATGGCGTATCCAGTGCCACCTGCGCGGCCGTAGTTGATCGTCTCCGCCCAGGGCACTTGCAATTGCCACGTATGTCTCAACCGTTCGTAGACTAAAAAGTGAATTCACATTCGCAGCTGTAGCCGACAGCTTGATACCACAACTGCCATAGTCATACGATGTTACTGTAAACACGAAATTCTTTCTCAACAACTTCTGTATGTTGGCGTCAAGGATTTTAGAACTGAGCTGCTTTGCGGAGGGGACAATATTTACAGAAAGGGCTGATCCTACAACTTCATTCAGCGGAAGCAGATTACTGACGTTAGAGCGCTGTTGACAGATTTCCAGCGCGAAGTGCCGAGAGCCGCTGAACAGTGACTGCAAGCCACAGTTGACAACACTGAGGTGTTGTCAGAGAAATGTAAAAAGAAAAAACGTCTCGTTGCCGGATTGGTTGTGGTAGATGAGCAGTGCAGTTGCACCAATCCCGCTGTCAGGGATCTCATCTAGTTTGTCTATAACCTGCCTCTACGGTGCAGTCCTGGACGGAAGAGTGGATGCAGAAAGACTGGAAAATCGCGATACTACGATACTAGTATTCAGATAAAGATTGATGGTATGAATTCTAGTTTTCAACATACACATTTCGATTTTCGGAGCACGCGCACGATCCGTCACATAATTACTGCCAATCGTATTTTAAGCTCACTGTTATACTTTTTTCTTTCGTCTTTTTATCTGTGCGTACCCCGTAATTCACGTCTAGATGAGTAATGCAATATCCTTACCTTTGTTAAAGACCAATTTAATTCAAAGATTGCAGTGCAATGTCTGTCTCTTTTTTTTTTAAGTCAGTTACAATAACGTATTACAGACTTTGTATTTAAAATTTGGAAAGCTGTGGAACGCTTGATAATCTGCATTAGTCGGCGAAACTCAGTTTACCATTGATATTCCGCAGAAGTGGCTGATTTCTAATGATTGAAAGTCTACTGGTCGACTGTAAGTCCGGCCTTCCTCGACCCGCATCACCGGTTTGTTGTTGCAACAGGCGTTCTTGATTCTGCACAACAGCGGCAGTAATAGCTGGGCACAAAACTTTTGTTGTTAAATTCACATTGTGGAGGTATCCTTTCCTGTTGAGAAGTGAGACGATAGACTGTGTGTTCATCCACGTTACAGACGTTGAGGCTAATAACAGACGACATGTGCACTACATCTGTTGATTGGTTCACTGTTGGTACAAATAACTTTGCTTATCAGATCATGTCCAGCGAGAGAGATCTTTTTCTATCAGAAGAGGAACAGCCGCTTAGAGAGAGAGAATTTGATGTCAACGAGTATAGCCACTGGATATCTTTCGAAGTAACTTTGGCGTCGGTGGACGAAACAATGTGTATAATTCATGAAAAGTGATAATGTCACCGGCCGCTACTTGTGCGTGGTAAATTTGCTACTTCAATTTTATGCATCGTATTCAAAGGACTTGTGGAAGCTTTCTCTGCTAAATTTCTGCTACTGTCAGTTCACAAGCCTAGCAGTGAATATTGATTCGCACAGCCTGGGGAAGCACGTCTCAGCGTTGGAAGGGACAGCCTGTCCAGTGTCTGGGAGCGGGCAGTACAGTACAAGGCGGGAAGTGGCGCTGCCATCCTGCGGATGTTTTCGGCCGGCGGCAGCCGCTGCGGCTGTGGGCAGCCGCGGGCTATCAGCCTTCCTTTCCTGCATCCTGCTTTGCTCTGCCATGCCCTGCCCTTTACGCACTCTCAGAAATGTCAGCTAGATGAGCTCTACATCAAGCGCTAAATTTGCAGCTCTCCGCGCTAGTCTGTCCCGTGTAAACATCTTCACCTAAGAATAACTACTGCAGCCTGCGTCTCTACCTATCTAATCTTCAGCTTTATCTTGTAACATCACGTTTCAAAAGATTCTAGCCTCTTCTTATCTGAAATACTTATCGTTCACGTTTCGCTTCTTAACTGTCTGTTACTAATTTCATTTCTACAAATTATTGTCTTCCTGTTTCCAGTCTGGATTTTATAACCTCTCTATTCCGGCCATCGTCAGTTACTTTGCATAATAAACAATAAAAAAAACGACATCGTCAGCATAGCCTGTCTTTATTCGACTAAATTTCATGACTCGTGTTTTATTTTGGTGTGTTGATGTTCATCGTCTAATTTCATTTCAAGATATCCACTGAGTTCAACTTCTCTTCCAAGTCCTTCGCCGCCTCATACAAACTTGGCAATGAAACTTATTTTGTCAGTCTTTTCCCAGAACTTAAATTCCATTTCTAAATTTTCCATCTCCTCTTTACTTGTTTGCTCAATGTACAGATTAGGTAACCTACTGAGGATAGGCTAAAATCCTGTCTCGCTTCCTTCTCAACTACTGCTTTCCTTTATGCCCTTCGACTCTTATGGGCAGTGTGCTTTCGTTACAAGTTGTACGTAGCCTCTCGGACCCTGTTTTATATACGTGTTACCTTCTGAACTGCAAAGAGCTTATTTCAGTCAACGTTGTCTAAAGTGTTCACTTAACCTACAAATGCTATAGATGTAGATTTGTTTTTCGCCTGTCGATCTTCTAAGATAAGTAGTAGGGTCAGTGTTGCATTTAGTGTTCTTACATTTCTCCAGAACCCAAGCTAACCTTCACCGAGGTGATTATGTTACCTGAAGCAAATCTGAATGGATGCGCAGTCTGTGCTGACTACGTTACCTATTCACGTTGGGTCTGTACCAACAGTCCAGCAATTTGTTCGCGAGCACATCTCGTTGGAAGTAAGGAATTTCCACTGACACTACGAATTTGAAATTTGCGTCTCTTCGAGTCAAAAGTAAAGAAAAAGTAATGAATAGTAATTATTGTTACTTGCTAACTTTTTGACACACTAAACTATCTTTAGTCCAGCGCCACCTCAACACTGGTTGTAGAAATCAGCAAGCACGGTACCCAGTTCACCAGCACACGACACGTCGATGTTTCACGAAGCAATAAAATATTTTCAAGTTGTTGGACCATTTTCTTAATAAGAGAGGAATTACTGCAGTGTATTGGGCACTGTGATACGTAAAATTCCTATCAGACCAGCCTCTGTTTAAGCCTGAATTTATCCGTTTTTAAGTTACGGTATACTTCATGTGTAAAGAAGAGAATAACTTGCTTCTTCTTTGGTTTTGGAACGTGATTTCACCAAATTTTAAAAGAAAGCCTTTGTGCAAGGTGCAAACTTCCCTGCAACCTAGAGCAGTCATGACGTCTTTGCACAAAATGAAATTACATTTTTTCATCAATTCAACTTTTAGATTTCAAGTCTAGCGACCATTTCTCAGGACTGACTCTGAATATAATTTGGCGAAAGATCTGCATCGTGAATCAGATTTTCTTCAGGATTTTTCAAAAGCAGAGGCCAGCATCTGGTTTTCCCAGAACGAGATTGGGCAGTCATTACACAGGATTCGCAACTGTTTTTGCTGATTGGGATTTAACGTAACGATGTCGTGTGGTTCCACGTATTTACCTACATTACTTCGCAGTTGCTTACGCTGTGTTTTCCGAGAATAGAGAACGCGGCTTCAGAGCAGAGATCTTCAATTTAGCCCAGCCATCTTCGATTGTGGTAATTGGGTCCGCAGCTCGTGGTCGTGCGGTAGCGTTCTCGCTTCCCACGCCCAGGTTCCCGGGTTCGATTCCCGGCGGGGTCAGGGATTTTCTCTGCCTCGTGATGACTGGGTGTTGTGTGCTGTCCTTAGGTTAGTTAGGTTTAAGTTGTTCTAAGTTCTAGGGGACTGATGACCATAGATGTTAAGTCCCATAGTGCTCAGAGCCATTTGAACCATTTTTTTGTGGTAATTGGTGACATTGTAATTCCTGTCATAACTTCATCCTTCTTGAAACGCCACTATTTGATTCTTGATGGCCCGCTTTTGCCAGAATACGCAGACCTTGATGGGTTCATTCGAAGCTTACAGATGAGTGTTTGTGATAACATCATCGTGAGTTTCCGCGCTATCAGGGATTTGCTCGCCGCCATCGCTCTTCTCTCCATATCCATGTCCACTACGGGCGGCATGCACTTTTCCTTGTCAGATGTGTCCACTCAAGTCGCTAGTGACGATGAGGTGGTCTTCTGATATGACTTAAGTGTCTTCTCGTCAACCAGTGCTCAGAAGGAATATTTGATTTCTGTGCTGCAATCAGTTTGTGAGACATAGGTACTGAAGATGTGGGTTTTTCGTCTGTCTGTAATGTAGACAATTGTCTTATGCGATTGCCGTAAAGACAGAGCCAATGTATTTCGCTGATGTGACAGAGCCGAAGCCGTTAATTATTCCGCAGGTTCCGTTGTATATCAGTTTTTAACCACAAAAAATGTCATACGACTCTTGCCCAGGCGATCGTGTTTCTCACACTTTGCAGATGTCGGTGCGCCTGTTTTTTGAGCGCTTCAGCTAATTCGCTACATCGCTCAGTCATACGTACCGACGTTAATCACGCGAGACAGTATGTGAGGGCTCGCTTATTTAGCCTCGCCGCCCTCGCCATGCATACTTGCAGACGCTGACTGGACCCTGCCAACTAGCGTCACTTTCGTGGGACGTTCTAACCGTGGTACCGAATTCTTGGGACAGTATTTCCATAATAAGGGCTCGTTACATGTTAAATACCCATATGTCTCCTGTGTATTTATTTCAGCTCTAAAAAATTTGTTGCTCAAACTCTGTATCACCTGTCTGCTGTGCTTACTGATACCTGGGAAGACATTATGGGATCTTCACCATCTCACTTGGATTAAACACAGCTTCTTAAACAGACATGCGCAACCGTTTAATCCGCGCGTGGCGTACACTGTAGTAGTGGCACGCAGCGGACCGTTCACCCTATCGTCACTTGTCATGCAACGAACCACAGTCGCGTAGCATCGACGGTCAATATTGGGTTTGCAGCTCTCGCCCCTCAAAAGCGTGGTAAAGCATATTAATCCTTTTACTGGAAGCTACATACAAAGTGACTAAATTGCAGGAATGGGAGGATTCAGGCATGAGCGTCTGAGCGTCCTAGACGAATTCAGTCATTTCGCTTGATGCCGGTTTTAATTATGTCATTCTACATGTCGTTGAAGCGGACACAAGACTTCCAATCGATTTATCCAGGCTGAAGTTTCCATTTTGAAACCGCAGATTGTATTCATATAGATACCTGTTCGAAATTTGACCCAAGAGATTTGTTACAAAGAAAAGCTGCCATGTGAATTTTTTCCCCATCCTTCACGCAATCGAAGCTTGTGCTCCGTCACTATTGACCTCGATGTCTACTGGTCGTTAAACCCAATGTTCCTTCCTTGTACAAGTGCGTGCTCCACCGAAAACGAGTCGTCAGCTTTGCTAAAGCTGTTAGGTGCAGTTATTCTTACGTGCGAGTAGGCTGAGCAGGCTTCTCGTGTCGTTGGGAGCCCTCTGAATCCCACGTAACTGGGAATCATCCTCTAGCAGTTTCAGTGGGTTAACAACCTCTGCTGCAAGAGCAACAAGCATTTGTGCTTAGCCACGCAGTGTTCTCCAAATAAATATCGTCCTCGCTATTTAAACCCTTCTCAGTAGGCCATTAGTCCCTACGACACGTCGCGAAAACAGCGAGCAGCGGAAATAGGGTCACTCCAAGCGCAGGATCTGTATAGTCATCGTAAACCGTAGATTGAAATATTAATGGCGTTTTTAAAAAACGATGAGGAACCATTACTTACTGTCTGCTTCTTTCCGCGTATATCTTTTAATGAGACAGTTACGGACTGGATTGGTACCCTGAACTTGTACGGCATTTTGATCTACGTGTTTACGTTCTATGTTTTCATCCGGTGGCTGTCATTTAACGTAGCGATAGAAACCGTCAGTCAAATGTCTTAAAACCTAGAGCACGCAGAACTTAGTATGGAAGTGTGGGATTCGTACCTGTAGACATTTTTAAATGTGTACTGTCGTAAAGTAGCGAACCAGTAGTACTTGCTGCCTCAATTGTGAAGAGGACCCACATACATATCTCGGGGTCTATGAAATGTTTCACTGACGATGTTCGGTACAGACTAAAAATATACCAAAGAATTTTATGATACGTCCAAATTTTAAAAAAGGGAAAAAATGAACATCGATAATTGCGAAAAGATCAGATTATATATAGCTTAACGATATCGTTACCTACTCCCATTTGACTGTGGCCTGAGGTAAAGGGAGTCATTTGCGGGAGGTAAGGGGACTCACTGAACCTTGTCATGCGTGCCCTAAACCCTTCAGCTATTTTCGCCTCATTAAAGTGGCTCGGAGAACTGCTGTGATCATCTAACTTGAAATAATGTGTCAGCTTTACGGCGACTGCCCGTAGTGACTGGTGAGGTGCGCGCCACTGCCTCCAACCAGACACGAGGCGGTCACGCTGTACCTAAGGCCATGTTAGCCAAAGAATAAGTCACTGCTGTAACTGAAGCACTGCGCTGTCACTTGTATTTTGTTCGTACCTATATTCTGTGTATTATTCTGCACCGCCAGCCCACCACGCCACAGAATAAAACACCGGGTCGGTCTCGAATGATTTGTGCTTTAGCATTTATTGCAAGATTCGAGGGTAACTTGGAATATGCTGTGTTGTCGGTTACTGGCCGCCTTGCTCTAAGGACATTCAACACCCTTAACACAAAAGTCTAAATTTGGACCTACATATTTGTCACGCCAAGGACAGACGAAACGCAAAACGAACCAGTCGTGAATGCTGTGAGGGCTTTCCTACGACGAATTTAACTACCAGACGGACTCTTGTCGAGATTGTTTTTGTGCCCCAACTTTGAAGGTTAATCATTAGGTTGTACATGCACCATTTTGCTATCCATATTTGGTGACTGGCAGGTGGAAGGAGGATCTCAGTTATGTCTTCAGTAGCAAAACAAATATACGAGTGTTACCGTTTTTACCTAAGTAAAGAACTACAGATATCCGGTATGATATTAACTACTTGCGGAGTTAGCTACAATCTCTGTGAGCCGTAAGTGATGATTACGTCGTGCTGTTTGAGGACAACTACAAAACAAACACTCAGCTGATTTTTGTTGTCGAATTTCATCATAGGGAACTGCGTTGTTTGTTTCTGCAGAGTGGTCATTTCCCTCAGTTTGTTAACGTTTTATATTATTTCACTCGTGTACATTGATTTTTATTAATTTATTGAGGTAGTAACTTCGGCAAAAATTAATATTTCTTGGAATTTTCAAGTACATCTTCTGTAACAGTAAGATTTCATGAAAGGTTGAAGAGCGACAATTACAAAGGACGGAAATGATCATGAAAAAGGAAAACTGTCGCAGCAATGCCAGTTTATAGACAATTTACAGGCAGCAGCGCTAACCTTGAAGTACTTCTGTACCGAAAGGCGCTGCCGCCATTGAAGTTGACAGGTTGCTACAGGTATCACCAGAATCACAGCACTTAGTTTCTTCGGCTACTGGTGCATTTGTTAGCGGAATTTTTTTGTGAATTCCAGACGCTAATCTCAGAATGAGGTTGGTCAGGGAATCGTGGTTGTCCTATAGCAACCGCAACGCAAGTAAATGGACGTATTTTTACACACCATGTTAACTGGCCAAGTGGTGGCAGTGACCGGGATGCGTGTGGGCAGGTTAGTGCTCTCAGCGTGAGAATGTGCAGCGGGAGTCGTAGTGTGGGGGGGGGGGGGGGGGGGGCGAGGACGGCGACCATGGTCACCTTGAGAGCGGCCAGCTCGCGCGTCGCCTCGCCTTATATAGCAGCCCTCTGGGCAGAGTCGCCCACCGCCACTAGGTCGTGTGCTGCAACAGCTGACTGGCTGGCCAGGGCTAGTGGCTGCTCGAGCTGTCGCGTCGCTCGGGCGTGTTATCGTATTCCGTCTGCGATCGATGAACGATTTGGTCTTAAAAACTTAACCACAGACTCGTTAGTTTCGTGGGTCATCTTCGGTAAATAACATCACCAGCGGCACAAGCACTTCAAATGTCTTACACAACACCGTAATCGGTTGCGGAATTGTGTTCAGGTTTGTTTTCAGAGTTATTTCAAACGATTAGTTCAAATGAAGCTCTTCTGGCTTGTTTCTGTAACACTCGTTTTGAACTTCGTGTTGTGTTGTCGGTTAGTACGTGTTTGAGGCATTTATTGTTCACTTGGTAAATATTTTACTTTCCCTGGACCATAAATCCTTACTCTGTTTGTCACTAAGGTAAACGGCAGATTACCAGAAGGTTACAAGAGGGTTCTGGAAATATTTTAGCTTTATTTTCCTGTGAGGCAGTGACAACGCAGGGAGCTCCTGTCGTTCGTTCAGACACTATAGTGCCAGTCAGTAATGTAAAGGAAAGTGCGGCACTGATGGTCTGCAAGATGTAGGGGGATTGGGGGACGGGCGGTACGCTGTGTTTGTAAATTCTTCGCTTCCAAGGATGCATTTGGCCCCGACTTCATTTTTATGGATGACAATGCGTGGCAGTATCGAACACACAGGTGCTTTTGGATCGAGAGGATAATCAGAGAATGCACTGGCTTGCCATTTCCCCCGGCTTAAATCCTATCGAGAATGTTTGGTGTGCAGATGAGGGCGTATTGCAGCGTGTCCAAATGCACCAACGACCATCCAAAATGAAACGTCCTACCACAAGAGTTCCCCAACCACGTGGCCAGCTTGGGTGCAAGTTGCACAACGCGGCACTGCCGTGTGTGTCATCACACACCCTATTAAGAACCATGTCCCGTCTCCTGTAATGTCCAGGGGGCTATCATAAATCGCTGCGCACGTGAATAAAAGTTTCATTTCTGTTTGTATCATTGGGTATATCTTTGTTACCATTTTTACTTTGCTGTATGATCATATTTTCGTGGAACTTTATTATTTAGCAGTGAGAAATCGTGCGAAAGTTACTTTCGTCCTAAGTTTTACACACCCGTTTTGGTTCTTTCCTGCTGCATATTTGAGGATACACGCAGACGCGACGACATGGATTGATTTGTCTTTCCCTAGTAGTTAGGTGAGAGACGATTGTGTCTTTTATATCCTTGCCACCTCTTTCTAGGAGAATTTCGTTGGCAGAAAGCATGCAGTGGACTACAGTGCGGATATCGCGAACTCGGCAATGAATAAGGTCAAAACGTTGTCAGTTGGCATGTGTTGTTGTGGTTGGAGGAACTCCTAAACTGCCTGTTTGTCTCGTAGCTGTCGTCGCGGTGAAAATCATATCGTCCAGCAATGAAAATAATGGAACCATATGTGGTAGGTGGTTTGTGTGATGTTCTTCTGATCCCGTGGCGTGAATGTTCTGGGCGAAGCTCATTGGTAAAAAACTTCGTCCAATTTTAAGTGATGAAAAATCTCTCCGCGACGCACGGTAGTCTTCGTTAATCTGATGTTCCAGTATTCGTGTTAATTGTTTATGTTTTTGTAAGAGTAAACATCGCATCGATCAGAAATCCCCCAAATCTCGATTAGTACCTGTGTGATCGATTTAAACCGGTACAGTGGAGTTCGATATTCACACGCTGCTGTCCCGTGAATATTCGCTCTCCCAAAGCCTTTTATAGTGGCGGCATAGTCTTTGCAGGAGATAGGTAACACTCTAACAGACAAAAAGTATGTATCGCACTTTTTTTCCTTGAGAAACTTTGGACAGATTGGTGCTAAAACAGTAACTACGATCTTGTACAGATACGTTTTGGAGAAGGTCTCTGTGTCCTACAGTGCCGTTAATCTTCGTTCAAGCGATGTCACTTATGTTTTACTATATAAATTAACAGGAATCGTAGTGCTCTTCGCCTGTAATGCTACACAGCTTACCATACACTGCTGAACACGAAAGATTGAATGCTTAAGAACATTTTCCTTTTTGTGAAAAATAATTAGGTAAAAAATTTTCACTAAAACCTACCATTAGATCACAGCTCGTAATTATTTTAAACTTATTATTCATCTTCGCAGTCGTCCTTGGGGAAGTGATAATTTCTTAATGAATAAACCTTCATATAAATCTACCGAGAGAGAGAGAGCGCCGACGCCTCGATTAACGAAGTCTCAATAAGGCAGGCATAGTAGGCTTCAAGTCGAGGTCGTTGACACTGTTCCGAAGAGAAAGTCGCTATCTCACCTGGCTAGGTGCTCAGGTTTCTTCTGGTTTCGCTTCACTCCTCGTCAGTCGGTTCACCCGTCTCCCTTCTGGTCGCCTAAGTTCTCACCCCGCATTGTCTCGTTTTAAATAGCTACGTGTGCACCGGACTGACAGGTTAAGAATAGTGCAGTGACGTGCGCGTAAAGCGGCCTTTAAAACGACTAGCCTCTGGGTGACGCAGTTCACCGTTCTACCGACACTCTTTAGGCCGTTGTTCTTTTCCCCTAAATGGCCGTGGTGTTTTTGGACAGGTATTGAAATATTTGCTGTCTGGATCGCTGTGCGTCTGAAGTGCGTTCAGTATATTATCTAGTAGGCATTTGTCGGGGAAGTGGTTGGAATGTTTGTGGCTGTTGACGTTCCGCAGTTTTCTTGGGTGTCAGCAGCTGGCCACTCTAAACGAGTTAAAGTTCGATTTCAAGGCTTGCAGGATTAGTTTTCTGCCTTCAATGTGTGGGTGTTAGTGGAGGCGCAAAAGTTGTCCGACTGGTTGTTTTGTTGGTTGCTGCGTGATCAGTTGCCAGCACTCAAAGGGTTTCATCAGATCGATCTCTTCACGCGAGCCGCAGGCCTCCCAAGGCCGCAATGCGGAGCACACGGTGCATCACAAGTACACGACTATTCAGCAGTCTTCCGATGACTCAAAACTGTCGATCGTGGATTGACTGGCGTTTGAGATACGGGCTTTGAGCGCTGAAATGGATGTTTTATTTTTAACGAAATATTAACGGCTGCAGAAAACTAAGTAGATTCATCGTTGCAAAGAAACAGAGCTGCTGCTGTTAGTAATGTAATTGTAGTTGGACAGTTTGCCATCACAAGAAGATGTAATCCTAGGAGTTGTGTAGAAGCTTAATTCCATAAATGTGTCAAATCGGGACTACGACCTTAACAGTATTACGTTTAATTTCTGCTACGACTTTACTGCATGATTTAGACGTTATTAACTGTCTCAGCTTAACGATAGTTTACATGTGTACTAATTCCTTTAAATGATTTTCTTAAGTTCTCTGTGTCGCTTTTGCACTCACATTTCTGCCACACTTGTATTATACTCGTATAGCGAGTATTGAACTCGTCTATTATTTGTCAGTGCTCTCTTTTTCGTTCAGGTACAGAGCGACTGTAGCGTCACGCCGGGACAGGAAATAGACTGATAAGCCAAAACATGACCTGTTCCCCACCGAGAAGTTGAATGCCGCTTGGTGGTGGTAGGTGCTAGGAAAGTACTGAGACAAGACTGAGGAATCATTCTAACAAGGATTTTTATGTCCCGGTGCCTGTAAACGAGCGTATCGGAAATAGCGAAGCTGTAGTTGGAGTCACGAACGATACGCACCTACGCCACACGTTCTCAGGGAGACAGTAAGCGTTGAGTAGTGTTCTGAGTGCTTGCCTGTGAATGCCGCAGGTAATGCAAGCATTAAACGTGATCGTGGAAAGTTGTTTAGTGACTTTCTATTCCATTTGTTGCGAGTTGTCATTGCTGATGCTGGTTGTAAACGATAAATTCTGCAAAAGCAACCGAGACATTATTTGCAGGATATACGCTTTCTTCAAGCGGAAAGCACGCGCAAGGGCGTACCTCAACCGTCACTTGGAACCGTCAACAATGAAATCTCTATCCATGCCTTGACATGCGCGAACCGCCATCGTTCGTAGATCGGATTATAGTAGGCTTGTCTTTGTACTGTCGTGAGCATCCATCGAAAGTGGTTGAAGGACGTTGAAACCACGAATAGGCGTGAAGGAGTTGGTTGTCCACTCATAACACAACGTGCGTGATCTGGGACTTGGCAGCTTTGTATAGAAATGGAAATGTCGTGTGGCTAGGGCCTCCCGTCGGGTAGACAGTTCGCCTGGTGCAGGTCTTTCGATTTGACGCCACTTCGGCGACCTGCGCGTCGATGGGGATGAAATGATGATGATTAGGACAACACAACACCCAGTCCCTGAGCGGAGAAAATTTCCGACCCAGCCGGGAATCGAACCCGGGCCCTTAGGGTTGACGGTCTGTCACGCTGACCACTCGGCTACCGGGGAGGACGGCAGCTTTGTATAGCAACATAGGCGGTAGTATGCGACAGATCTGATGACAGGGCACGTTGCTGTTGCGGGATTAAGTGTTTCGGAGCCCATTGTTGAACAGAGGGCCTCGCAGCATACAGTCCCTACGTGTTCCCAAGTTGACTCAGACACATTCAATTACGATTGCAGTGGACGTGGCATCTTCGAGATTGGTCCGTGGATCAGCGTAAAAGTTTTACGTGGTCAGATCTCTTTTCATGGTCGAACGAATCATGTTTCTTCTTTTACCGTTCGATGGTTGTCTGGATACGCCGTCATCCAGACAACGGCTGTTCGAAACACGCACTGAGCCACGGGCACAGATCGCTGGGGCGGTATTATGCCATGGGGGACACTCACACGGGCTTCCATGGAATCTGATAGTAGTCGAAGACACCGTGACTACTAAGGACTACGTGAACATCAACGAGGACTCTTCGTGTCCCTTCATGTTTGATGTCTTCTCTGAAGGGGATGGCATATTTCAGCAGTATAACTGTTCCTGTCACAAGGGCAGAATCAGGCTGCACTGATGTGAGGTCAGGAGCGTGGCAGTAAACTTACGTTGATATGGCCACCAAATTCGCCTGATCTGAATCCGATGGAACACACCTAGGACATTGTGGAGCGCCAACTCCGCGCGCACATCTACATGTACATGTTTACTCTGCAGTTCACAATTAAGTGCCTGGCTTATATAGTTTACGTAACCTACATGACTTGTGCGTAGGCATTGGGTGCTATATACCACCGGCAACATGCCAAGGGTTTGCCGAATCAATCCTACGCAGAATGGTGTTGTATTCCGTTCCAGAGGTGCACAAACACGCTATTATTAGCAGGTGTTTTTAATGTGTTGGCTCATCAGTGCATATTGCGTACTAGCGGTGGACCAAGATGACCTATGAATAACTTTCTGCCTTCTGCTATCTCTTAGACTCTGGCTCTCTCCGACGGTATTTCTTGATTTCCAGTAACTACTGAAGCTGATTTTTGTGGTTTATTTTTACTGAAACTCATAAGCACTAGCGCATGTTTATCCATTCATAGTGAAATTTGTTAATACGGCCAACTTCTTTCCCGCTAATAGTTCTTTGTTGTGCATCATTGGAAATCACCTGTAGTAACACAAGTATCGCACAACCCCATCAGTAACAGAGCGAAAACTGACCTACCGCCCCGTATAGGTGAGACCAGACTTACCGAGGGTGGGAAAGACAATTCTGGAAGCCAAGGCGCTCCATTACACGTCGTGCACGGCTGGTTGACAGTACTTACATACAGAATCACAACCGTTCATAATTTAATCGCAGTTGAATTCGTCCAACACAATTCTGCGAAAGAACTCTCGAAATTGTTGTTAATAAAGTGTTGCCCGGAAGATGAGCGACGAATCCAACTTTTGTTTTGTTTATACGGTGAATAAACAAAACCTGATTTAGGTCATCGGAAGAACTCAGACGACTCCACAGCGCTAGCGTTAAAATTCGTTAAGACGATTTTTTTAGGTGTCCTATTGGAAGTTACTAGGCAGGAGGAGGGAGCTGCAGTAATATGTTCTGTGCATTGTTATAGCGTATTGCTTTTTTAATTTTTAATGTCCATTACTTTTAAACCAGTGATTCAACACTGTGGAAATACATTTACAACCATATGAAATGACCGCTGCAGCGATGCAAGTGGATCGAAAAATGTTCTTCAGCGCTATCGTACGAGTTTTGATTGTTTTAATGTGCCCTTTCCCTCATCACACTTGGTTCTGGCTGCTTTGGGGTGAAACCCTAAATTTAAAAGTGGTACGTTAGAACAACTAAGAGGTGCAATCATTGAAACCTTTCTGAAATGTTGTCACGTTTAAAATAGGTGCTCGGGAAGAAGCTCCTTAAGCGTTGTATAGCAATTGAAATTAAAGAAATGAATATACGTAACATTACATTTATAACACATCACCTTTGTTACAATTAATACTTAACTTTGAGGTAAGTACTACGTTCAAAGCTTTGCGCTCTTCTTCGCCAACCTGTACTTTCATACATGAACGCCACTCGAACATGGAACTATCTATGGGGCTTCTTATGTTAGATGAAAGTCTATTAATTTTTGGTTAAGGTCAGAGTGTATTTGTAGATTTCATTATCCACGCTGTTAGGTGTTAACCATGTATGAGTTGATTTGTTGTCCATTGGTGTTAACATTTTAGTTTTATATTTTACATTCATAATAAGGGCGAGAGTTTTTCATGAGAAGTAATGGTAAATATATTTATCAACAAATACAGTCCATCTGCTAGCAAGCTAGTCACAGTAGTTCCGTGGAACTGAATAGTCTCTTCTCCGCCCGGCCCCCTCCTCCGCCTTTCCCTAAAACTATATTTCGGTAAAATGACAATGATATTCATTTGTCTCCACAGTGATGCGTTATAAATAGGAACGCAGATAATGTGTTATTTCAAGTAAATGGCCGCCGTACGTTGAGGCAAATACTGCCAGCACCACACATCGTCGGTCAGTCAAAATCAATAACGAATATTTAATTATAAGATCGGTAGCTTGGCTGTTCAGCAGTTCGAAGGAAGTCCGGAAGTGTGTGTGTGTGTGTGTGTGTGTGTGTGTGTTTGTTTTGAAATACGGATGCCGAGGCGTTCCAACAGCACGTACGCGCGCGTGACTGTATGGACGTCAGCAGGTACTGGCCTGGCGAAAACGCGAAATGTCCTTTGGGCGTCACTGCTGCCGCTCTTACTACTTGTCCCACCCGGAATGCTTGCTACCTCGTGGTATCGAAATAAATAGCACTCTGGAAACTTAATGCAATCCCACAGAAAGCTCCCCACCTCCCAGCTTTATCGTGTTTAGGAAGGATGTGCAGTGTTTCGTTGACATTCAAGTCCGTGAATTACCTTTACTGTACTCGGGTAAGTTGTTGTTATCGCAGTTTCTTCCTCATTTGTCAACGTTGACAGTACCATCTTCTTTGAGCCAATTTTGCTTTGAATGAAATTTTTCGTCGAGTCCTTCATACGCAATACACAACTTCGGCGTATTTAAGTGTAAGGTAGATAACAGGAGACAGTCCAGTGACTGATAGTGAAATGGATTGGCGTTTTAATAAAATGATTGGCATCAGTCGACAATAAGAATATTAATTTATAGAGAAACTTCTTGTACGCGTGCCTTGCGTGTAAAAAAATAACCAGCGATGATGGCTAGAAGACCTGGAAGAACAGGCAGTACACTTTATCTGGAAGATTCGATGAGTAAAACGGAAAGTAACAATAAGAAAGATGTTGGCATAACAGTATCATCTACTTGTACTTGGACATCATCTCCATTGACATCATCATAGCACTTACGCATCGATAAGAATTTTTATCACCACAGTTCCTTGAACACCACCTTTCTGTTTTGGACATTTTGCTTCGTGCTACAAGCAAACAAGGTCAAGGTACCGTGAGATCGAGGAAGCATAGGACGCCCGGGTTTGTATCTTCATTTCGAGAAAAGTAAAAAACTATATGACTGTTTCTTACATATTTGTCACGAAACGACCTTAATGGAAGAATAAAATATATAAAAAAAAAACAGAATTTACATTTACATAGTATCATGGCAGTCTTCGTTCCCTCACTGAGTGTGGTGGCGCAGTGGTTTGCACACTAGACTCACGTTCGGAGGACGGCGGTTCAAACCCGCGTACGCCCATCCCCTATTTCGATTTTCCGTGATTTCCTTAAATCGCTTCAGGCAAATGTCGGGATGGCTCCTTCGAAAGGACACGGCCGACCTCCTTTCCTAAACCGATGGGGCAATGACCTTGGTGTTTGGTCCCTCCCCCAAATCGGCTAACGAACTTTTGCTCTGGCGTTGCAAGTATCCGAGTGAGACTCGCACGCCGTCTCGAAAGGATTAATTTTATGACAATTCTAATCATTCACAAGAACAGAACCACCTTCATCGTTCTTTTCGGAATTACTTAAAGACCCAACCACCTTGTGTTTCTTCACAGGTCTAATGGTAACACTGTCGCTGGAATCAGGAGGAACTTGGAAACAAACATAGTAACTACACTCCTGGAAATGGAAAAAAGAACACATTGACACCGGTGTGTCAGACCCACCATACTTGCTCCGGACACTGCGAGATGGCTGTACAAGCAATGATCACACGCACGGCACGGCGGACACACCAGGAACCGCGGTGTTGGCCGTCGAATGGCGCTAGCTGCGCAGCATTTGTGCACCGCCGCCGTCAGTGTCAGCCAGTTTGCCGTGGCATACGGAGCTCCATCGCAGTCTTTAACACTGGTAGCATGCCGCGACAGCGTGGACGTGCACCGTATGTGCAGTTGACGGACTTTGGGCGAGGGCGTACAGTGGGCATGCGGGAGGCCGGGTGGACGTACCGCCGAATTGCCCAACACGTGGGGCGTGAGGTCTCCACAGTACATCGATGTTGTCGCCAGTGGTCGGCGGAAGGTGCACGTGCCCGTCGACCTGGGACCGGACCGCAGCGACGCACGGATGCACGCCAAGACCGTAGGATCCTACGCAGTGCCGTAGGGGACCGCACCGCCACTTCCCAGCAAATTAGGGACACTGTTGCTCCTGGGGTATCGGCGAGGACCATTCGCAACCGTCTCCATGAAGCTGGGCTACGGTCCCGCACACCGTTAGGCCGTCTTCCGCTCACGCCCCAACATCGTGCAGCCCGCCTCCAGTGGTGTCGCGACAGGCGTGAATGGAGGGACGAACGGAGACGTGTCGTCTTCAGCGATGAGAGTCGCTTCTGCCTTGGTGCCAATGATGGTCGTATGCGTGTTTGGCGCCGTGCAGGTGAGCGCCACAATCAGGACTGCATACGACCGAGGCACACAGGGCCAACACCCGGCATCATGGTGTGGGGAGCGATCTCCTACACTGGCCGTACACCACTGGTGATCGTCGAGGGGACACTGAATAGTGCACGGTACATCCAAACCGTCATCGAACCCATCGTTCTACCATTCCTAGACCGGCAAGGGAACTTGCTGTTCCAACAGGACAATGCACGTCCGCATGTATCCCGTGCCACCCAACGTACTCTAGAAGGTGTAAGTCAACTACCCTGGCCAGCAAGATCTCCGGATCTGTCCCCCAATGAGCATGTTTGGGACTGGATGAAGCGTCGTCTCACGCGGTCTGCACGTCCAGCACGAACGCTGGTCCAACTGAGGCGCCAGGTGGAAATGGCACGGCAAGCCGTTCCGCAGGACTACATCCAGCATCTCTACGATCGTCTCCATGGGAGAATAGCAGCCTGCATTGCTGCGAAAGGTGGATATACACTGTACTAGTGCCGACATTGTGCATGTTCTGTTGCCTGTGTCTATGTGACTGTGGTTCTGTTAGTGTGATCATGTGATGTATCTGACCCCAGGAATGTGTCAATAAAGTTTCCCCTTCCTGGGACAATGAATTCACGGTGTTCTTATTTCAATTTCCAGGAGTGTATTTGAAATGTCAAAATATACTCAAAATGCTAAATATGCAAAAAGTACAAGAGCGACCTCGAAATCCATCCGCAACGAATGTTTGCGCGAAACACGAGCAAATTCAGCATCCGTCTGCAGTCTGTTAATTCAAGTAGGAGCTCATCTGTCATGCGTTCTTCCCCTATCAAAATTTCTGGGTTTACTTCAGTTGTTACTGTGCATACTAGCTTTGACATAGGTGTTGATGTTCTACAGACAACTGTTTAGGTAAGATTTTTCTTTCGAATTCAGTTACTCTTCTCGTATAGCTGTCATTCTGCTTGTTTTAATTTCTTTCACCTTTTTGGTTAGTTATGATTTAGGATTCGTTGGAATCTACTTTGCAGCTCCCTCTATTTTTCAGTACCTTCGTAATATTATTTTTAAACCATGGCATGCTCTTCGCATTCTCCAATTTTATTTTACTTTATTTTATTTATTTTTTGTGAGGGGGAAATAAAGTTAAAGCATCAATTGCCTTAGAGCGGGAACAAAATATGTTTCATTGAAGGAAAACGAAGACTACATTTGTTTCTTGAAAAGCTACATCGAAGGAAAAAGTTCCAAGCTTTCTTGCTACTGTGCCACGATATCTTGGAACATTTCAAATACACCGCTCCAATGGTGATGAAGGTAGATGTGCGTTCCTCATTTTTCCTGAGTGTGGATGAAATAACTAACTTCGGTTCGTAACGTGCCGCATCGAAATGGAAACACTAGAGAAAGCATAGTGCCGGAACTTTTTTTTCTCTCAATAAAGCTAAACACTGTGCTACCTGACTTGGCTGTCGGGCTGGTCCGGCCCATGGGAAGCCTTTGCCCAAGAAAAGCGGGGAACCGGCAAGGTTTCTTGCGCATGGCGGCTAATTCGCAGGCAACGACGACCCCGTGTACAGCGGCGGGCCGCGCCGGGCCGGCCATTGTTCTCGCTCATCCGCCTCCAGCGACCGCAGGCGGGGCTCGCAGCCCGGCCGATGAGTTTTAATCTCCCGCCGGCTCTTGGCTGCCCGCCTCCTGCCGCCGACGTCAAAGATTTGTCAGGCACGGGCGCGCGCGGCTGCCAGGGAACCATCGCAAACTGTTCGACAATGCCGAGCACGTACAGGGGCGCTCTGACGGCGAAAGGCGTCAGGGACTAGAGCGGACAAGGATTGTGGTGGACACATGTACATTGCCCAAAGGAGAAAAAACCTGGCGTCATTTCACTTTCAATAATTTTTTTCCCAATTCCTACTCACCAATGATCGTCATGCCTTCTACGTTTACGTACATGCTTCTAGTTTATCAGAACCGTCCTTAAAGGTAAGTTCAAAAATGGCTCTGAGCACTATGGGACTTAACACCTGAGGTCATAAGTCCCCTAGAACTTAGAACTACTTAAACCTAACCAACCTAAGGACATCACAGATCCATGCCCCAGGCGGGATTCGAACCTGCGACCTTAGCAGCAGCGCGGTTCCTGAGTGAAGCGCCTAGAACCGCTCGGCCACCGCAGCCGGCTATCTTAGGTTCACTGTATAATTTATTTGCACTGACGTCTGGTGTAAAAAGGAGTCTGCATTGTTCATAATTTTACGTAAGAATCATTGGAGGATTTCATCTGCCACCGCGTTCGATTTTTTATGTCATTAATATACCACCCTTCACCATTACACTATCATATGTCATTGTGCATTCGCAGGTGCTCTCTCAACAGGTACAATACAAAGTCTAGTGAGGCCTCAATCCAGGCTGAAAGCATATTAAATTACAGGAATACAAAAGACATCATTAAAGGCCAGTGATTCAAATGTTAACGTCGTGTGACTAGGGCCTCCCGTCGGGTAGACCTTGAATGGCTAATCTCACCCGTTCCGCCATAAATAAATTCATGAAATGAGTTTGCAGAAATTTAAAATCATTACATCGCATTCGGGAGGAGCGGGAGATCGAAATTTAAGCTTTCCATGATTTCTCAAATTCATTGAAGGTAAACGCCTATATGGTTCTTTAAATATAGAAACCAAGACAAAACTGCAGGTCATAATTAACTACTGCTTAACTTCTACATAGAAGAACCTATGGACGATGTAATTAAGTAAATCAGAACTATAGAACATGTACTAAGCATGTACTAAGCTTCAGTACGAAATAATCCTTCTGGTAGAAAGCAAATCAAGCTGTAAAGAAATAAATGGTATTGATTGGGTTTTTAATGGGCTGTTTTCGAAATGAAGAAAACAAAATAAGTCGTAAATTTCAAGATTACTTTCCGGGAAGAATCGGACAACATATTAGTTTCTCCCACTAACGTTTCCCGAAATGACCACGACGAGAAAATTCGAGAAACATTCTTCATACGCGCCATTCGCGAGTGGAACAGGGAGGTGGGAAAGTTGGTGGTAGCGGGAGAACTTCCGCCTCTGTGCCGATATGTCATTATTTGCAGCGTACTTTGAAATGTAATCTAGTGTATTACCAGCCAACCCCACACCATGTTCTTTAAAGAAACGATCGCAAATGTATAACGCAACTTCAAACGTATGACTACAAATGAGTTAGTCCTAAATATTAGCCATTAATCATGTAAGCGAGAAAAGGCTTGAAATTATGTTTAAAGTTGTAAGTTGCCAAGCGCTCTCGTTATCAAATACTGGATGAGTATAGTGTGGATAATTTGCGCTCCGTTTAATAAGTTGTTAACAACTTAACATAAACTTGACAATGTGTCCTCCAGTGATACTGTATAATTTTGTTGGTGCACTCAGTAGTATATGTGGATACTGCCTTCAAAATGTACTGTGATTGGAGTGAGCAGTAAAGAAGTCGCAAGCTAAAACGTCATGCTAATGCCCAAGTTTTACTGCATGAACAGCGAGAATGTAAGAAGCGATAAAAGATTTTTTTTCTTCATTTTCTGGGAGAAAAAGTTCATAAATGGTTTGAAATCGTGGGTAAACGTTGTAAGTTGTGTGTCTCAAATACTGGATGAATGTATAAATGTAATACTGGTAATCGCGCGCAGTGATTTATGATGCACCAGACATATACATTTTCTAACCGTGATACTTGTTAACATGGTCAATATTTAACATAAAATTACACCTCTAATGAAAGAATTTTAAATTTTAAAATGCGGTCAATAATTTTGTGAAATACTGAAGATGAAATTTTTATTGCCGCGAGAAGCCTAGATATGTAATCTGCAGCTGAGACTTTTCCCAGATTAGCCGTTTAGTTATATAGTTGTGAACATGGGTTTATTGGCACTGAGTTGTTCGTAATGAGAAACGTTATAATATTGTCATTTATTTTAAACCATATTGTACGCTTACAAGAGTTTCTTTTGTTACAGGTAAGGAATCAAGATTCTCCCCCTACTTAAATCGTAAGTACACTGCCACCTACAACTTACAAATTAATACAGCAAAGTATGTTAATATGTGTGGTCTAGGAGCCCACACTGTATCTCGTAATGTTGTACCAGTGTTATTTTTTGGAGACAGTCAGGCACACTCGATTTTAAATTTTCCCAAAGTTTCAAAGAATGTTACTATTCGTTTCATAAATTTAGTATTGCAGTAAGAAAAAGCATTTGAACTTACGAAACAAATAGTTATTACTTGCTACGGAAAATGACCACACCAATACACTTGTTCAAGAAGATTGGTTTTGTGTAGGGAAACTGTGGCGAACTGCAGCCTCTGATGTAAAATTTGACCAATCTGGTCACTGTTGGAGACCACACACGAGACGCTTTTGTGTTTAAAGGAAGTCAAGGGCTTGTAATTAAGACGTGTGTAGCTGTAACAGTTATTTATGCCTCGAGACGTCTTGTCTTCGATGTTGACAAATCTGTTTGCTGCATAAACCTCAGTTTCTTATCTGTTACGAATAGTGTCTGTAGTATTGTAATACGCCATAAACAATGAAAGACATAGTGATTTATTCAAATTGATGCAGGGAGACAACTGTAAAAGAGGCAACGTATTTGAGAATCCTCCTCTTCCTCATCCCAAAGACGTGCACACGACACTAGGCACGAGTGCTGCGGAAACAAGACTTGCCTGAGAATTTTGATGCCGCGCGGCCCATTTGCAACCCGTTTCATTTTTAATTTTGCCTCATTGCATCAATTTTTGAACTGTTATTAGTAACTGCAAAGTGTTCGTCTACATCTGTGACACTCTACAAAAACTGGCACCACCACCTGTTCACGCACTTGTCACATCACTTGACTACAGTTGATAGGCAAAGTCCCTTTCGATGATAGTATCGAACTTCGGGCTCAGTCGCGTTCTTACCATCAGGTTGGCAACTGTTAACCCAGAAAATAGTAGACAAGTCAGATGGAGCCAACAAGATTGTGTAACAAAAAAATCTACGCATTGTTCGCCTAATGTATGCGAGACATTTTGAGCTGATGAGTTTACATTTGAAAACGGTTGCGGCGCAGTGTTCAGACGACGAAACCTACGAAGCTTATCTAGCCCCCTTTCGTTTGTTTCACTGTACCGACTACTGTGCTAAGTTGTGTTTAAGGACAGTCAGGCGGCACGGTTGCTGGAGTTTTGGGTAGTGCGTTCCGTGCGACGAGATGGAAAGAAGTGGTCGAAGGACAGCCGCGAGCGCTGGTAGTACGACCTACGCAGTGTCAGCGGCAAGCAGACCCGAGCGAGTTGCGTGCGTATTCAGGCGAGGCACGCTTGGGTGCCACACCCAAGGCGGCGCGTCGCCCGTCCGTGGGCGACGGCCGACGTGGGACGACTGCTCGGCCGGTTCGCAGTAGGCGGCCCGTGGCAGCGCCCAACGTCCAACAGCGCTGGTGTGAATGCACTGCAGAATCCTAGAGTACAGCGAAGACGACATTTAGTCGTTGTAAAGCATACCACCGAATTCAGGAGGATTCATTTTCACAGAAGGTCAAGATGAAGTTCCAGGATAAGGCAGTTTAAATAACTCAGTTATCCAATTACATTGAGCTGACAAAAGTCAAGGGACACTCCGGATACTTTTTTATGCAGATGCATTACTTCAAATTTGCTGATTAATTTCGTGTACGATTTGTTAAATTTGGCTGGATCAACGTTTTTAGAAAATCGTAAACCGCTGGTCAGTTAAAAACGAATATCTCTAGAATCATAAGTGTAGAACGTGTGGTTTGATTTATATTTTAGTGGAAACCGTGCTACATGAGTTGGTAACTCTGTCATAACAGTTGCGATTCTTGTTTACGCTGTGGATACGATGTTCTCGGTATAATGTGTGTAAATACTACATTCTTTGTGCTATTGATATTTCTATCATCATATTTGAGCATCATAACAGCAAAAAGTGTTGAAGAAGTGTACTGTGTGTTCTAGAGCTTGCTAATGGGGTTAGGAATGAAAAGTTCGCCCAATACTTCAGCTCCTCTCACTGCTACCCCAAGTTCCTCCTGCAAAAAGAAACTTGCAAAATATGATAAACTGTGTTCAAAAAATAGAAATGAGAACGATAAAGACATTAACATCGTTACATATTTGAGATATTCTCAGTTTCCTGCTCATTGAATTTACACGTTGTGCACTACGTGGACGGGAAATAAAGGTCACTGAAGATGCCTGTAAAAGATGGGTCAGTCTGTAGCTTGACAGTTTCATGTGAAAAAAGTGACAGCTAGAATCAATTTTTTACTTCAGAAAGGAGCAAATATAATGAATTATGTAAATCAAACGTAAGGTATTTTTATGGGAAAATATTATTTTGTATAATGAAACTGCCACGTCCACTACAAGCATATAAAAACATAGATATTTTGCTAGACAAAGTGGAAAAAGTAGCAGAAGAATCAGCGAGAACTGCACCACAAGAGGCGGTTGAGGAAAATAGACTGCGAGGCATGTACAGACATAGATATTGGCTTCGGTGGTACTTGGCAGAGAGGGTGCATGAGACCTGGAAATTTCTGTGCAGCTGCCGCAAGCATTGACACAGGTAAGGACCTAGATGAAGAACTGTCATGCAAACATTGCCATGGATGAGTGAAATCGCTAAATTGAATGCACACAAAAAGACGCAGCGTGAACCGAAGTGCTCCAACAATTCTGTAGAATCTGGAGCTCATGCTTGTCCGTTGCTGTCAGCATACCTCAAGGCAACTAGATACCAGAGAGGCTGGAGTGTGTCACCCACGTGCAGAAAAGAACGAGCACCCGACTTTGACGGAGGAAGTAGAAGCTGTTGAAGAAACCGCTGTGTAAAGGCAAGACTATTAGGCATCGTCTGACGGTACCATCAACCAACTGCCAGAGTATTATGACCAAGCGATAGAAGCAACTAATATAATCTAGACGGCATAAAGAAGGCTGTGTAGGCAACCATTTACCTTAAAATATCAGCAGATAAGACGATCCACAAGCTTTCTCCAGATGAGTATATATCAGGCTGAACTTCGGAGAAGTTTGCCCACAAGAACTCTTTACCTATGCCTGTTATGTTGGCTATAAAGCCACTGTATAGAGATTTGACAAATCCATATCTTTTGAAGAAATGACTGACAGGGAAAACAAAAAACGTGAACAATTCATTCAGCAGTGAAGTTTGGGCAAGAGTACATAACTCTGTATTTGTGAGGTAGCATGCATTGAAGCTTGGTATGTGGTACTGTCATCACATTTAATGTCAATGCTAGTACACTGAAGCTCTTGGAGGAGCTAGTAGTAAAGACTGGTTGGAATACGCGAGTCATACTTCAGGAACTGGACAAGGAGCGACTCGACAAGGCTGAGCTACAAGCACAAAAGGTGTTCAAGGAGGCAGCGTCTTTGAAGGGGAGGAAGATCATACATTCAGATGACTACGAGTTACGCTGGCGCTTTTTACCCGTTGTTTCTGTTAAAAAGTTAGTTTAATTTAAAATTAATATTTACTGATATTTCTGAAAAAATTCCCAAGTGACCCATTTTCTCAGAAACGATAGAAGATAGTCGTGACTTTTTATAGTTAGAATGGTACAGTATTTTCAAGTAATTGCTGGTCAGTATTTTTATTTGTTGTGCTATGCAAGGTATTGACGTTTTCAAGTAGCTTTACCGAAGGAAGTCCCTAACATATTATTATACAATTGTAATATCGAGGCAATATTTTCCATGATTGATAGCGCGCAAAGGGACAACTATTTTTCTAATTACTCATTGTTCCTAATTTCAACTACCTAGATACCGAAGTATCTGTGCAGTCGTATTCGAGCCCCTGGAAAAGAACACTGGAGTGCTGAGATGCTTATTGTGGTTTGCAGTGAAAATTTCGCGAAATATTAGGTATCTAGTAGACAATAAGGCGGAATCAATGTAACTTAATTGTGTCGATTTTCACCCCTCGCACAACTATTTTTGAGAATTTGTCTAATAAGGTGGGAGACTACCCAACTTGAGGCGCACTGTACAAGTACAGCGTTTATTCGCACTATCAACGCAAAGTTCTGAAATTGGTTTTTAATGACCTTCAGTGTGTGTGTGTGGTTTTTTTTTTTTTTCCACCCCTTCGTAGTTGGCATTCCTAGGTGCATTGGGTTAAATTCCCAGCGTTCAGGCTTTTTATCTTCCGATACGTTCTTTCTGGGACAGATTGCAACGTTATTTTTATCAACTATTGGCTGAATTGTTACTTGCGGTCACATACTTGGATGATCCCTGCCAGTTAGCACCGCCAATTCAATTATTTTGAAGTGTGGTTGATAATTTTGATTGTTGACAGGTATGTATTCCATTATTCCCCAATTTATTCTGGTAGAAACGCTCAGACTTAAGCTAGTTCAGTTTGGCTTTGCTGAGGCTGCTCGCCTGTAATACGCTGTGAATTCCGTGCTTACTGTAGTGGCAATATGTTCTCCCAGACAGCTCTCAAAGATCACGTTACATGAGGCTAATTTTTCTTTGATCCAAGCAGTTTGAGCGGCCGTATTGCTTGTCATGCAACGAACCTCCCCACACCGCAGCGCACTGTCGTAAACATCTTTTGTTCTCCGGCTTCGGCTGAATTGCAGTCCGTTTGCCATTGTGTGCAGCCTCTTCGCGCCTCTCAGAGGCGGGGAACTATCTTCACTGACTCCCGTCTCATGTGAGAACAGTTTCTTTCTGCTCATATTGTTCTTACATACTGAATAGGAGTATTTTAATCACAAATCTTTTGTATTCTCTCTCTCTCTCTCTCTCCAGTCTTTTTATTCATTACCCCATAGCAATGAGAAACCGACAGTGATTATTTCGCAAGTAACATACCTCTTCATATTTGCATCTACTCTGATTTTAGTGCTCTAGATGACAGTAAAAACTCTCACCTTCAACTGCAAGGATGACAGAGTATTTCACTTCTCTTTGTGTTCGATGAAATCAATTTCTGTGGGCAAATGTTTCCAGTGTAGACGTGTTGGTAGCATCATTGAAGCAGGGTTGTGCCTAGAAGACTGACAGCGGTTACCAATATCAGATGTACCCATGCTCACGAATTTCTTTTATCATATTTGGTAACAGCAACAGGACTAATGTGGCTTAGAGGTTTCGACAGTTCTGCTATTTACTTTGCCGAAAACTACAGTATATTTTATTTCTTCGATAAGGTATATGGGCTAAAGTACCACGTTTAGTATAATGCTCGATTTACAAAGTGCCTGGAAGTATCAGCTTGTGTGTAATCGCAACTAATTTCCATACTCATGTGAGCAATGGGAGTGTGCTACAATGTCGCAAAGGCTCTCTTGAGGGCGGCCTTGCGGAAGTGGCTCGAAGTTGCCTTTCCTAGTCTTTCTGTGTCACTTAGATGAGTTGTGAGTGCATGTTACTGTGTACATTGCAGGAAAGCAGTTGAAGATGTTATTAAGTATATTTAGAGGCTGAAGCATAGTACTGGAACATTGTCTTGTCTCAATAACCTATAGTTTGTCGCCGTGCATACATTCTCATCCAACGTCCTAATCAGTCAGCAATTCTATGACCTCTGAACGTCTCTGGATTTAAACGAGTACCTCGATCCAGTTAAGTGAGCAGAAAATTCACGAGCCTCGTCGTCCTCATCTTGGCGGTCAGTTACTGGCAAAGCTGGGCAACTGTAATCAGAAGGTTAACTTCGTTAAACGTTAAAGCATTAATTTACTGGAAATTTATGGGAAGTTACAGCTAATCGATAACTCGTTTACTGTGCATTGGTCCATAATACCTTGAGAAACGCCGCTGCCAATTGCTGCAATGCCGAAAGACACTCCAACGCCAGATTATTTCTACTGACTCTGTTGTCGATATCTGAATGCGATTTTTCTTCTTGGCTTTCCTCGACGTGACCCTGCCTTCACTCTTTTTGCAAACTGTACGTAGCGCGGTTCGTGTGCTCCCCTTATGTGTAGTTTCAAATTGTTAAGGTTCAAAAGATGAGCCCTAACTGCTGACTTTTTGCACAAGCACAGTTTACAATCGAAAAGTATCCCGTTGTGGTTACAAAAATAACGCAATCACTTCCATGCGGCCACGGATTTTCGTCACTTGCAGAGCTCGAATCCGATTTCATGGTTAGTTCCACAGTCAATCCACTAAGAGGTTAGAGTCCTTCCTCGGGCATGAGTGTGTGTGTTGTTCTTAGCATAAGTTAAAGTAGTGTTTGGTCCCTTAGGAATTCGCACACATTTGAACATTTTTTTCGCTCACTCGATTGTTTCCATCAGTCGCAGTCATTCCGGCGTATCCACACTCTTGGTTGACCCGAACCTGGCGGCACGGAGTCACTTTTGTCATAAGCAGTAGGTACCTAATTAACGATTAACAGACACATAAAAAGTTAACCCTAAAACGGCACGGCGGTTGAGACTAAATAGACGGTACAATCCGGTCGGATCCGATCTGCTCCCTCTTCGATGAGGTTTTGTTTGGATATAGGTGCACAATAAGTATTACCATTGTATAATAAGGTTTATTGACATTATGTTAAATGACAAAAATTCTTTTTGTGGAGACAACATATAATCGTTAGCCCTTACTGCCCGTTGAGTCCAGTCAAAGCACCTACACAAAATTTTTTTTTGTAAAGAAAAAATGAAATGTTTCCAGGAATAGAAAGAAATATCAAATATTTGTTTCTTCAACAGAATCATCAGTCACGCAACTAATACACAATACTGTTTTATGCTCCCCACATACGCATGAATTGCGTATGACACAAAATTCATTTATCTCTCTGCCTTTCGAATGATCACACAAGTTACATCATCTTCGTTTCATCTGCAAACTTTAATTGTATGTGAGAGTGAATTGTTCCTTTTTTCCCCCTAACACATTGACAGTTGTCAAACGAAGAGCTCTCGAAGTGCGTGAGTTGGACATACTTTTTACCATCACGGCTTTGGTCAAACCCAATGCGAAATTTTTTAGGAACGTGGCCCGTGCACTTACTGGGAATGAATCTTGGTTCTTATTAAGTTTGAATAAAAAGAAACTGTTCACAGCTGCGGTGTTTAACATTAGGAGGACACCTGGCTGAAAATGACTTAAAAGTTCGTGGTCCCCTCCATCGGTAATGCTGGAATTCAATATGGTGTTGGCCCACACTTAACCTTCCACTCTGGCAGACATACGTTAAGTCAGGTGCTGGAAGGTTTCTTGGGGAATGGCAGCCCATTCTTCACGGAGTGCTGCTCTGAGGAGAGGTATCCTTGTCGGTCGGTGATGCCTGGGAAGTCGGCGTTCCAAGACATCCCAAAGGTGTCCTATATTCAGGTTAAGACTCTGTGCTAGCCAGCCCATTACAGGGATGTTACTGTCGTGTAACCATTCCGCCACAGGTCGTACATTATGAACAGGTGCTTGATCGTGTTGAAAGATGCAATCGCCATCCCCGAATCGCTCTTCAACAGTGGGAAGCAAGAAGGTGCTTCAAACATCAATGTAACTTCATGTAACTGCCATAGTACTCGCAGTGGATCCTGATGCAGTTTGCAATTCCTGTATGATGGTCTGGATAAATGTCTGCCTATTACACATTACGACCCTCTTCAACCATCGGCGGTCTCTCGTCAGTCAGCAGACGAGGTCGACCTGTACGCTTTTGTGCTGTTTGTGTCCCTACACCTTTCCACTTCACTATCACATCGGAAATAGTGGGTCCTAGGTATGATTAGGAGTATGGAAATCTCGCGTACAGATGTATGACACAAGTGACACCCAATCACATGACCACGTTCGAAGTCCGTGAGTTCTGCGAAGCGCCCCATTTTGCTGTCTCACGATGTCTAATGACTACTGAGGTCGCTGATATGGAATACCTGGCAGTAGGTGGCAAGACAATGCACCTAATATGAAAAACGTTTGTTTTGGGGGGTATCTGTATACTTCTGATCACATAGTGCATGTCAATGGCCACCTTCGGGTCTTCCGTTTGGTAGTCTTTGTCTTTGTCTTTGCAGAATTTGTCCAACACGTCCACTCCATCTCTTGCTAGGTTATAGAATTCAACAATATTAGGCTTTCTTGGCTCATCGCTTATTCTTCCATTGTGATGGATTGTTAAAATTAGGATAACATTTTTGTTCTTTTTAGGGGTTAAAGAAACTCCCATTTTGATGTCTTGCTAGACGAAGTTTGCAGCACCATCTGGGGCCATTAACATGGATAGTGGTAACTCACGCTTGTTTTTACGTAGTGTACAGACCAACTTAAGCTTTTCGTGGGACAGTTTGTCTGCCAACTCATAAGAAGTGAACCAGTTATCAGTTGTCACATCTCGATTGCCCCCTGTCTCTGAGTCAGTAAGTCTAAGAACATACAGAGTCGGTATGAATTAATAGTACTTCTTGTTTCTTTGCTCTTTTCCAATATATGGGATGACTAAAATGAAATTGAACGTTCTGATGATTTTTAAATCATACTTACTAGGTGTTGATGGTATAAACATTCTGAAGGGACACCTTAGTGTTTCATCCAACGTCAAATCCTCTGATGAGCTATAATACTCCAAACAATGAGTTACAAAAGTAAGTGCAGTAAATTTTCCCTAAGCCTTTGTCGACTCCCTAGTACTATTTATCATCGAATCTCAAATTTTGTGGAATGAATGCAAATCTTTTCTGCGACATAACACAGCGAAAGACCGGTGGTCCATACTTCACGGAAAACATATCCTGTTGGCATAAGCCAGAATCTTTCAAGACAACCACTCATGAACTAGAGACCTGTGAAAGCTTTTATCTCAGTTATATCTGTGGGTGTAAAAAATGAATTGCTGAGGTCAATGTACTTGAGCTTTGAGTGTTTATTTCGTTATTAGTATGACCAACAATGTTTTTTATCTGTACTCGCTCGAGCCTTTCCTTTAGGTCCAGGCATGCGAGTAATCACATTTGAAGAAGAGATTCGTGAACAGCTTGTCGGTCCAGATTATTCGCTCGTCCATACGTAACTCAAAATTCCTTTTTTCTGTTCCTTCGTCTTCCCTCCTGTACCACTCATCCGCATCATCACAGTGGAAAATAACTTTTTCTTTATATCACTGTTCATAAGACTTCCATCGTCAGGTTCTTAGACTTTTCCAAGTCAGGATCGCCGTCCTCTTGGGCTGAAGGATCCTCCTGGCGGCGTAACGCAGCTAGAACTGCCAGAGGTGTGTGTAACAATTGTTTCAAAGCCATTTTCGTATCAAAATTGTGAAACAGATTTATAGTAAAATTAGTAATGTTGGCTACGGTCGGGTCGGATCGGATACGACCAAGAATTGACGTAACAAGCCAAGGTCACTTACGCGATAACTACAGTGACTCCAACAGCCATCACACGAGTGACTTGTAGGGTTCCTGGCTCGACTTCCTGCACTGAGCGATTAGAGTGGTGCAAAGGTAAACTGAACCGTTGCTTCGAATCAGACCCGAACCGTACCGTTTGAGGGTTAATAGTATTAAAGAGACCGTTAACTTAAAAAAAAAAATGAGCCTTAAAGCTAAGCCGTTACTCGAAAGGTTGACTCCGTTAATTAACCATTAACGGTCTTGTGTACAGCTGTGGGTACTGATAACGGAAATTTCTTTTATCAAAAGGATTTGAAACGATTGCCATTGGTTTAAGCGCCACCATAGTAACTTCAGTTAGTGACCTGTGCTGCAATTACGTATCAATGAATTTTGGATCTTCTTAACGTACGCTCGCATTACATAGAGATATGTATTGATGTAGAATACAGTCGATAATATGTGTTAATTCTTCTTACGTGGTTCCGCTGTAGAACTTTTTTTAATAAAACTTAGGCATATTTTTATGGCTGTCCCTTAGTTTTTCGAGATTAAAAATGCTGCGTTCTCATTAAATTCTCTCGCTTGGCAAAGCTGCTCGCAGAGACGTCCGTCCCATTATTTTTACAGAATGTGTCCTTTACCGTCTGCTGGCAGCCGATTCAGCCCCGCGCGTTCCATTTCGGTCGCCGGGTTTCGGTCTGAAAGACGCTGGTGTGGCTGTAGAGGGTCGCGCCTGAAAAGATACGCCACTGGGAGAGGCGGCGAGAACGCGAGCCCATTGAGAGAGCGGCGCCGGCGCCTGGCCGCCGTTCAAGGCGTGCAGTGGCAGTGGCAGGGGCTGCCTGCCGCCGGCATTTGATTAGCGAACCACCTGCGGCGCAGCGGGCCGCACTTGGCACAGCCGCCGCCCATCCGCCTCTCCGTCACGGTGCGCGCCTCCTGCTCTGCCAGCTCGTGCAATTAATATTCTCGCCACTGTGTGTTACTGCGCTGCTGTGAGCGCGTCCAACCCTTTGGCATGTGTGTCACCGTTAACGCAGCGTCTTGACGTTTATTCCACATCACGTGAAACGTTAACTCGCAGAATGCACTTTAAAACTTCACAACCAAATAATCTGACCCATAATTTATCCTGAAGAGAGAACATAAAACTTTTCTTCATCTGTCAACTTCAGTGTTTGTCTGTCTTTAAACGCACACAGAAACCTTCGTTGTTCATTCCACGATTAGATTTTTACCCTATTCTGCGTGCGTGACTTGTCTGGCACAAGAGATGTGCATCATTTGAATTAGATTCGCAGAAATAAGATACAGGGCGAGCCAAAAAGAACTGTACAACTGTGTAACGATATGGAAATTGATGGAGGTAACGTGCAGAATCGGTAGATGTGTCACGTTGTAGCAAACCACCTCAGGTTTCACATAAAAGTGTCAAGTGTCATTTTGATTCGATGTGACTATCATTTGTGAAGAGGCAAACGTCCCAACGGCAATCATTTTCTCCTCACACTCGTTGTAGCAAGTCGGGCGTAACTAAATCGTTTGGTAGGGGAAGAAAGGTACATAAGGTTTTTAATAAAAACCCGGAGATAGAATCCAATGGTGTCGAGTCTTGGGAGCGAAGTTGCCCTGCGATTGGCTCTTCATGGCGAATCCACCGACCTGGGAAGCGATTATCGACTAAATCTAGAACTTAGGTGAGGAAGTGTGGTGGTGCACCGTCTTGGTGGTAGTAAACCATCCCGTCTCTGTCCTCTTCATCGATCTGTGGAATTAAAAAGGTTTTCAAGCATATCCAGAAGCACAATGCGTGTGACAATTTTCTCCACGAAGAAGAAAGGGTCGTAACGCTTTCAGTTTGCTAAGGGCACAAAACACATTAACTTCGGAGCTGTCACGAACGGGTTCCGGGGTTGCGTGTGGATTTTTACTGTCCCATATTCCGCAGTTGTGGATGTTCACTATGCCACTGATATGAGACGTTGACTCATCGCTGACGAGTGTGTTCAGGAATATCTCGTCATCCTCCATCCCATGTAACATTTCCCCCACGAGCAGCCGTATCTGCATCACTAATGTGCTGTGCCATTGTGAATCTGTATGGATTCAAGTGTAAACTCTACGCAGTACTCGCCAAAGTCTTCTCTAGAATGCTGGTCTCGCGAGACGCCCGTCGCGTTGATGTTTGTGGACTGTGGACAGATATCGCTAACCTGTTCGACATAATTATCAACGCACGGGCGACCCGATAATTTTTACATGTCCAGTGCCAACCTGTCTCAACAGAGCTCTTGGGACAGTAGTAAATCGTAGGTCTGCTTTGAGGTTATTTAGCAATTCTTTGCGAAATTTAGGCCAAACAGTTGTTGCAAAGTTCGTTTCATGAAACCAAAACACATGCACTGCTTTTAAATGGGATTCCTAAAACCGGATTTCGTAAACCGATTTCCCAATACCGCTTCTGGGTGGTCATGTAAACACTTCAAAATCGATTACAGAAATACGCTTCTACGTGCCAGTTTTCCAATTCCACAACCAATTTTTGTTTCCATGTAAACGCACAACACGGTTTTCTAACATGTTTGAATTGTCAGGTTAGCCGGCCGGTGTGGCCTTGCGGTTCTAGGCGCTTCAGTCTGGAACCGCGTGACCGCTACGGTCGCAGATTCGAATCCTGCCTCGGGCATGGGTGTGTATGATGTCCTTAGGTTAGTTAGGTTTAAGTAGTTCTAAGTTCTAGGGGACTGATGACCACAGATGTTGTTAAGTCCCATAGTGCTCAGAGCCAATTGTCAGGTTATGTCTTGTTTTCAAAATGTTCGCCTAATGTGGATATGGTGATTTATTGTCCTGTAAAGGAAAAATAGAAATACTAGACTGAGTATGAAGCTGTCTACCTCTATAACTAAGAGAAATGGCGATTGTGGTGACTAAATCGGAAACTGAAACAGCTGTTTTCCAGACACCATGTTCAACTGGGATACCAAATCCGTTTCAGACCGTAACATGTAAACATGACAGCGAGAAAAGGTTTCCGAAATTCGGTTTTTGTCTTTCGGAAGATGTGTCGCATGTAAATACGGCGATAGCGAGCACGCTCCACACCAGCCATTTTAACTGTTCACTACGCTGGCGCTTCTGGTGGTTGAATGTGCTACTGATGCACTACGTGAATCGAACGAACTTAAGTTTGTTTGCTGCAAAAGACACATCCCCTGATTCTGTAAACTGTCGCAATAAAGTTCTAGATCATTCCAAAGCTGTTAAGTCCGTTTTGACCCATCCTGTACATTAAACGGATGATATATAAGCGGCAGCCGGTCAACAAAAATTCTGAAGCGGTATATATGAATACGCCGGGACTAATGAAATGTGTGCTATAGAGGGACTACATACCGGTTACTAGTTCGTTGCTACACACAACGCACTCGTTACATTTCAGGTTTAACACTATGGACCAGTTTTCACTGATACAGTTTCATGTCACCGTATCTTCATTGATTCAATGCCCATCATTTATTCGTTTCGGTTCAGCCAACCTGTTTCCAGTGAAAAAAATGTCATTTTATTCGGAGTTACTCGTGAAGTCGGGTACATATTATCTTTTATCGACGACCATGTATCTCTGTGCCTTTGTTCGGGCTACAGCTACTAGTTGATGGACAATCTCTTTCTCTCCTCTGTGTGTGTGTGTGTGTGTGTGTGTGTGGGGGGGGGGGGGGAGATAATCACGCAGTAGTGTTGAAATAGTTGTAAATTTTTATTGCTCAGGAGCTCGTTTTCAGCCCACTTACTTCTTGGATCTCGCTTCTGTAACTTTTATAGAATCGCAAATATGTTAGCTGCTTCGTGCATGTGTAGTCCACTGGGATGTTGCCTACTGTAGGTGTGCTTGGCTCACCACAAAGAAGTAATTTCCTGAGATGAATGGTATTCCGTATTATATTGTCGTTTGTTCTCTGTACAGTGTGTCATTACCGATAGAGACGGATTCTGAATCACATTATCTTCTTCATTTGTGACTACCGAAATGCCCAATGCCTCGAATAGGGACATAACTAATAAAAACATAATTTTGTTGTGAACTGCCAGTCCTGCGTCTGGGAGCGTTCGAGATGAAATAACTTCAGAGGAATACGCCTGGAGTTAGAGACCAGGAGACGTAGGAATTGGCCCACCTTTACCCCTCCGAAGTAAAGTAAATATTACTCCTGTTTCACAACTGCACGATCTTGTTAAGTATTACGTAGTGAAAGATTGTGCCTTCCGAAAATAGCATTCCTGTAGAAATCGTACATCGCCCTTCAAACGCTATAAGTATCTGATAAATTTGGTCTTTTATCTGGTTTACAATGCTTATGGTAATGAACGTATTACTGGCTCAATTGAAGACGTTTTAAATCATAGTAGTATTGTGTACGAGAGATAAGCAGTTCGTGTGAGATACTTTTGAACACTTTTGTTTAATGTATTAGAATTCAACATCTTTGGTTCTAGTTCAGGGAGAGTCACATTCTGTCTCCATAAAATTGTGAAACAATCGTGCTGACGGCTGCGTGATGGTTCTTGGCCACATCATTTTCTTTAGTTTCTTTGTACAAATGGTTCCGAGGTCGTTACTGTATATGTCTTCAGATAGTGTGCAATTGCTTGTGGGGATTTCATTATACATAGCCTGTAGAAAATAAATAAATATTTATTTAAAGCTTTGTTTAAGGCACCTAAACGAGGAGGAAATGAAATGAAACGAAACTTCACGAGTTGAGAGGCTATGTGATGTTATTTCGGTGATTTCAAAATAGCAAAGAACTTGGCAGTATGAGTCCACTTTTAGGTATGATGATGCACCCTCTGTGGTGTGTATGCGTGCATGCACTGATACGTTTGGGAAGGGTCTCACGAAGCCGACGTAGCCTCTTCTGATGAAAGTTGGCCTACAGTTGTCGTAACAGCCACTTTATACTCTGGATACTGGCACTGGGACGGAGTTGACATCCTAGCTGGTCACACACCTCTTCTGTCTGGGAAGGATGTGGTGATCTTGCTGGTCGTGGGAGCACCTCAGCGACGTGTGTCGCGCGGACGAGCATGGCACTGATGAAAAATGACACCAGAGGACTACCGCATGAGAAGTAACACATAAGAACACAGCACGTCCGTGACATTGGCTCCATCACTACTACCAGCCACCTGTAGTCATAACAGATGGCTCTTCACACCACGACACCTGGAGAAACACCGCGGTGCCTCTCCAAAACGATTCGAAGTGTGGATACTCTCCCCAAATAGCTGTCATACTTACTGACGGTGGTGATCCGGGGTAGTGCAGAACAGCACTGACGGTGGGGATCCGGGGCAGTGCAGAAAAGCGATTCATCACTGAACACAGTGCGACGCCTGTCCCGATTAGGGCACCATTCCAAATCGGCCATTTGTGTTGAGGTGTAATGAGAGCTCATACGTGGGATGGGAACTCCCTAGCCTAGCTGCTGCTAGTCTGCGACCAGTGGTGCGTTGTGGCACAGAATTTTGCACAGAGTCCTTTACTTTACGATATGCTTGGTGCACAATACTGCGGTCAAACGTGGTCGACTGGGACTCTGACGACGATTATGCGTGCCCTCACGTTCCCACGCATTCCAGCATTATGCCACTGTCACCTGTGACCGACCAACAGATCTGGATATTGCACAATTCGACCAAACGACCAAATGGAGATCCACAATGACGGCTCTTACCAAACTCTGGTACCGGTAACTCTGTACGAAGTTACATTGACATCCAACGATGCTTCATTTTTCCTTTTTTTTTTTCCATGCAGTGTTAAAACCTCCAGTTACCTCAAAAATACAGCATTACGCCACATGACGCTCTCGTACATTTACTGTGTTGTTACGAAGTGTAAAATACATTTTGAGGACAATCTGTACCTTACATCAGACATTCTGCGACTAGACATGAAAACAATACACTACTCCGTGCTCATTGTGTCCTCCAACGTCTTCTTCAATAAAACGTTGTCGTCGTCAAGCAGAGTCCTCCCGTGGCAATTTTAAGAGTTACAACCTAAAGCACATGCCTCGTTGGAGGATGAGAGAGGCTACGGCGATACGATGCAGACAATGACTAACATAAAATTTGCAACTGAATATGACGTCGGCCAGAGTCCAGTTCAAAATGCCCTTCACGCATTCCCTCTCCTGCGGGACGTATGAGGGCCTATTTGTGTTTTACCGTATCAAAGCTGAACACTGAAATTCTAATGTCGCCCATCCACCTGGCATCTTTTGCAGATGATCTTGTCCGTTGCACAGAATAGCCCAATCAACGAGGGAAAATTGGGAAAAATAGTGGCCGAAAATTTTTGTATTAGATAGGAGGGGGCGTCGTGAAGAACATAACTTAAAAGTCCCCACTGGTAGGGTGTGAGCGTCACTTTGTGTTTTTCTTGAATAAGTCAAAAACCGCAGTTTCTGGCGAATGTTTCCCGTTACAAAATTTATACTACATTTCCCACAAAAACGGTCATATTAATTTTTTATCTCTAGGTCTAATGCTTTATTCATCTCACCCCGATAAAAGAAGCAACTACACGGTCCTTCATAAAATTATACGTACGGTACCGTCCACAGCGCTCCTTATGGATCACCGGTGACGCAGTGCGCAGACGTGCCCGGGGAGTGTTTTATTTCCCACAGAGTACATGAACACGACGCGGAATGCAGATACAAGTTACCAATAATACTAATTCAAGAAACTTATATGACAGAATCTACATATATCTCTGCCACTGTTCTACACTGCCAGAAGGGATATTGAATCATAGTTATCCTGTACCGCAGCTGTAACGTTCTTCCGGGAAAGGCAACTTGCCCTATAACAATCGCTTCTTGCTTTTCATTTTACAGATTGACTGTACTTCTACAGAATTTCCTTCCAGTTCTCTGATGCGAGGCCACAAAATAACTTTGTGTACTTGTGTTGCAGCCACTAGGTGGTGAATTCATGAATCACCAGAAGGTTACTGCACTTCTCTCACCGTTGTCAACGATTCGGTATCTGCTGACACTTGCAGAATGGGCTGTACTGATTGGAGCCACAGTTTATCTTCCAAGATGGATTTGAATATGTATGATGGAATGCTTCTGATCATGTTCGAGTCTGGAACAGTAATCTGCTGTGTAACGCAGTGCTAGTTTTTGTCTGAAGTTCCATAACACCTAGGTGACCTGTTGTAGATGGACACAAGCTAAGCTTGTTGGCCTCATCAGTTGTTAGCAGAGCTGAGGGTGTGGTCATGCATTAGATACCCAGCATGTTGTGAAAAATGTTCTAGCCAGTAATGATGGAGATAAAATTTACATTCTCGAATATATATATATATATATATATATAACTCAGCAACTGGAGCTGAAGAGCCTGTCCCAAGTGTAACTTGCCATATATTTTTTTTACATAATAGCTCACTTAATAACTGCGAATAAGCTCCGTCTATTTAAGAGAACTGGTGGGCAGCAACAGTCTGCCTGCAAAATGAAAAGGAGCCAGTGTTCGTAGAGGGAGGAGTCACTTCTCCCGAAGGAGCGCTACAGCTGTCATGCAGGATGACTAAGAATCAGTTTTCTCACTACCAGGGTAGAACAGTGTGTACACATTTACGAGTAAGAATCAAATGAATAAACTTCAAAGTGTAATTTTTAAAAAAAATGGTAGTTCCCGCCATTGTTTTGTAAGTTAACAATACTGATGTGAGGAATGCCCTACAGGCGACAGCATACTACAGACAAGTGAAACGCGGGCAGAACACCAGTTCGAAATGGCTGCCCCGCTTGTGATTTTGCGCCAAGGAAAAACAGCGTTATGTCCTACGTTTTTTGAGCAGTAAAGGTGCGAAGTCTATTGAAATGCGTCGGCGAATGAAGGTCCAGTGGGGTGATCTATGTCACTCCAGCAAGCGTAGCAGGAAGTTCCGGAACGGCTGACTTCTGTGACAGACGCTGAGCGTCCAGGGTTAGGCATATTAATGTTGTGAGGACACCAGTCTACCTAGGCAGTTGAAGTCACTATGATAGAAAATGGCCGGTGACTGTGGATTAAATAGCCTCTCAGCACATCACAGCATTCATGAAGTGTTTTATTTTCACAAAGTTTCTGCGAGATGGTTGCCACGGCAGCTAGCTCCACATCTGAAAGGGCGACACATTGATTCCGCGGCGCATGGAGGCAGAAGGTGATAGGTTCTTCGCGAGAATAGTTACTGGAGACTAAACATGGATACACTACCACCAACCGGAAACAAAGAGAGCGAGCAAGGAACGCCGCCATTCATCACCACCTGAATCCAAGAATTTCCGAGCACATTGATCATTTACAGGCAACGTTTTGCTGACGCACTTTAGGAATAAGCGACGCGTTCTCCTGGAACACTGTAAGTTAGGGGAAACACCATCACCAGTGCATCATATTCCAATATGCTAAAAACTCAGCCTCCGTTTGTAGAAAGATCAAAGCGTTGTGGACTTCTGACTTTTTGCGACATGATAATGCTCAGCCTCATACAGCCCGTGCAACAGTTGCAACCATCGATGAGCTGCTCTTCGATACTCGGCAACATCCTCCATATCCACAAGACCTCTCGCCAAGTGGTTACCACGTGTTTCGAATACTCACAGAGGCGTTGGGAGGAAAGAAATTTCGTTCCGATGAAGAGATGCAGCAGCCGGTACACGAGTGACGACTGCGCACACGACCAGCTTCCTATGCTCTGGAGGAAGTGTGTTAAACGACAGGGAGACTATGTTGGAAAATTATACTTATGTTCCACATTTGTTCGATAAAAAAATTTAAGGTTTTCGTTTGACTCCCCTTCGCATATAGATTCTGTCCATATTGTTAGTAAATCATGCTGCATTCCATCTAGTGGTAATGCACTTTGTTTAAAATAATCCCCTCCTCCCTCCCTCCTTCGGGACAGGTCTGCGCTCTGTGTTATCAGCTATTTATAAGACTTCAAGTGGGAGGGTCGCCATAAATTTCTGAAACACCCTGTAGTTGCTTCCTTGACGTAATAAGGTAGAGACCGTGCGGAATCACTTGCTCCCGGTCCTGTTTGCAGACCTATGAAGCAGAGAGGTGCATGACCACTGCGCCGATGATCCACCTTCCCTCGCGCTTCTACCCTCCATCCCCGCCCCGAACTCTGTTACACCCCCAGAACACAATTTCTCTCTTTTAATACGGCTTTACTGCACTTCCATACGATACATGCATTTAATATTTGTTCATAACTCTTTTAATTTAAAGGTAAACATTAATTTTATGCAATTTTAATAACTTTTTAACAATGATTTTTCCATCCGCTGCAACGCGAAAACTACGTCCTAGGAAAAAAGTAAACAGGGCGTTCTCTCTCTCTCTCTCTCTCTCTCTCTCTCTCTCTCTCTCTCTCTCTCTCAAGGAAATTTGTGAGTGTGTGGAAACGTGTTTGGACATGAAAGTCTCTATGATGTGCTTTCACCAAACCTTGTTATTTCCGTCGTAATTTATACCGTAGCTGCTGATCGGTACGAGTCGCTCGATTCCGTACGTTGTCAGCACTGGCCGGAAATAAGGAAACATTCCCCCTTTCACGTCCCCACAACACGTGGCGGCAATGTGATTCTTCCGCTGCTCCATGCCCGCCTAAGAGCCAGTCGGACGGCCATCCGTAACCAAGCCTTACAGTTGTGTCCAGTTTCCAAGTTCTTGTGTTGGCACCAAAGTGTGATGGTGGAAGTATTTTGAGAATGGTGACAAAGGCCAATGTAACCTTCTTTCAAAAATGTGAAACTTTTGGAAATGTGTACAACAATTACGATGAATCACTTCAAAATTTAACCATCCGTCTCTAAAAGACAATTTTCCATTACGTTGTAAAGTTCAATAAACAACATTTAGCGGAAAAAATAATTACCTAGTCGACTCTGTTTTACTGAAATAGAAGAGAAATATAAGTATGATGGAATCACTTTATTCTTTTGTAAATCATACATCTTCATCGTTAATAATTTTAGGAGAGTGTCGTATAGACCTATAAACAAAGATGTAATAGTTAATCGAATATTCGATTGGTAGGATACAATTAATTGGTATGGTTATCTTATTAATTTAGATAACCGAAAAGGTAGATTAATTTAATTACTATTATACTATTAAAATGAAATCTGTATTGATAGGATGACAGCTTGCTGTTGGAAAGCGTAGATCCTATTATTGTCAGTAAAATCTGAATTTTACTTCAACAAAGATTGTTAAATGAAAATGTGAGATTCGATTCGCTGGGCCGAGAGTAACTCCATTCTGTCGTTGTAGCATATCAGGTTATACGACTACTAAGTTGGCACAGTTTCTCATAGAATTTGTACTCGTTGTACCATCCGTTGTCTGTATCTCACTTCCCACTTCTCACAGTAGGTCTGCTAATGCATTCTCAACTAAACGACGAGGTGAAGCTTGGGGTTGAACATTACGGTTCCTAAAGCCAGAAATATTACAATGTAGCACGACCTACGCTTGATTTTTGCTGTTACATCGTTTGCGTGGATAAGAGACAAAGTGCTACAGGCCTAAGGAAACAACACTACTGTCAACATTTGTGTTTGATTTTGTTGGTTACGTAAAGATCCATTATTATGCATGGAAGATCCATTATTTTCATGGAAGACTCTTGAAGATAGACGTAAACAACCCCAGAAAGTCTGTTAACACAGTCTCAAGAACCGGCTTTTAAGTGACGAGTCTAGGAATATATTACAACCCCCTGCGTACCACTCAAATAATCATCGTGAGGATAAGATAAGAATAATTGCTGCACGCACAGAGGCATTCAATCAATCATTCTCCCCACGCTCAGTATTGAATGGAACAGGAAGAAATCCTGATAACCGATACAATGGGACGTACCCCCTGTCATGGAAGTTACTGTTGTTTGTAGAGTATACATGTAGCTTCCTTAAATCATACCGCTTTCAAACACAGTTGAAAAGGGCTTGCCAACTATTAATAGTACAATCGTCATCGTCTCGAGTAAACCGTTCTATTCTTACATGAAACGCATTGCTGACAACATGCAAATACTGGGATATTGAAGCTGCTGCATTTTTAAAATGTTTTGTGGGCGATCAATACGCAGCAATATGTATCCGTTAGGTTCGGCTATCGAAACACATTTTGTACAAAGAAATAACATTGGGAGCGTATTCCGCAAAGTGATCCTTCGTGTCAGGATGACGTAGAAGGTTAGTAGAATGAAATATTTCTCGGTAGATGGTGGTATTTCGCCGTGTCGCTTGGCAAATGTCAGCAGGCGGACAAGGAAAGGCCATTGGCGCCGAATTGTCGGCGTGGCATTTGTCGTCACATCTACCAAATTGTGCGTTACCTGGGAGAGCCCGCGGTAAGAAATGTTAGCGTCCTACTGGCGCCGTAGGAGCAGTGAAAAGATAAAAAAAAAAAGGTTTTCGTTCCTGAACTTAAAAAGTTTTGGGAAGAGCGCTTAAATCTGTTTCTCCTTCTAAACGTCTCTGAAACATGTCAGAGCTAAGAATATCCTGAATGCAACCCTAACTTCGAGAGAACTATGCAGACTGTGGTCTGACTACTTTTGTTTTGCGACGGGTGCCAAGTGAACCGCATTGTTTTCGGAGTTGGGCACCTTTGTTCTGGCGAATGCCATTTCCGAGGACGTGTTTACTCAGTATAGTCGTCATTCACACGTCTGGGCATCGCACTTGCCCCATATATTTTCTACCCCCTTTTCTTGCCATGTTTTGGTATCTTCGCATAAAATTTATCTTCGTAACTACCTGGGTCCGGGGATTCGGCGGGACCCGCTTCAAGGCTACTGCTCCGCTTATGGTGGTGGAGCTGTCGCCTTTTGCAGCCACCGGGTTCAGAAGGAATGGCCGGGGAAGGAAACGCCTGCAGTCCGGTTTCCAGGTCGCCCCACTTCCAGTCGCAAGCTCTGTAGCGCATAAAAGGACCTACTTGGCCTGACCCAGCTTTCTCGAATAGGCAGTAGGGATTCGAGCATCTCTGGGAAACGCAGAGCTTTCTCCCGTGGAGAACGGTAATTCCCGCGAGGAAGCCGACGCCTTCTGCATAATTACTGTTGTTCGGTCGCTGTCCGTCCACTTGGTATGTTTAACTGATCTGTATTGCTCGATTGTTTTGCATAAAGATTCCGTCACTACAGGTGAATTAAAGTTTTCGCTTTAGAGTCACTATGCAACAAATTGAAGAGCCTAAAAGTTATGAATGTTAAACGAAGAGCCTAATTATAAACAAAAACGTTCTAGAAGCCATTGTACAGTGCACGGCGGAATCTACTAAGGGTAGCTGAATGCAGTTAAGTTTTAAGACCACGCCAGGTATTAAATACTTTTGTATTACTCAGCATCAAGTCACCAAATTTTTTATGTTTTTTCTTTTTTTTAATTGTATATTGCAACGCATTTCGAGCGCGTGTTGCTAATAATCAGAGGATGACTCGAAACAGAATATACAGGGTGTCCCAAAATAATGTAGACACTATTTGAAACTGAACATCTCTTTAATTAAAGGGTTAGAAATACAATTTTAGTGGTGTTAGGTGCCTTATGGTCCGACTTAAAATGGTAGATGTTCAAACAGGTATCGACAACGACTTAAGACTAAGCGGCATGCCAACTTTGTTTCCAACGGAATAGCCTCACAGGCTTGCTCAATTTGTCCTCTAAGATCATCCAGTGTGTGTGGTCTCGCAGCGTAAACTGTGTTCTTGAGAGCACCGCACAGAATGAAGAGTTAAATCTGGAGATCGAGCGGGATACTCCACACTCCGTCTTTGTCCTATTCGTCTGGCAGGAAATGTACGATTGAGAAATGCCCTCACATCCAAGTGAAAGTGAGGTGGCGCTCTATCCTGTTGAAAGTAATAATCTTCATTTCCAAACACAACGCTAAGACCAGGCGTTATCATTTCCAACATTTCCAAGTAGGAGTCGCCCGTGACAGTGGAGGCAAAAGTTGCTGTTCGACACAGCAACGCTATTTAGAGCCTATGGAAGCCAGCTAACAATTTCATATCTTAAAATAATGCGTGACGGTATGAGTCGATTCACCGCGGACATTGACGTATGGAACTAGTTCCAAGAAACAGAGGCGGGATATGGTAAATACAAGGTGGTTATAATTAAACTTTCGCTACTTCAGCCAGTGTAGACGGATATCTTTTTATTGTATGGGTTCTCAACTTTGTGGGAATAATGATCCGACTGTGCGCTACAGAATTGCGTTGTTAGTAGTATCAGTGTCACGATTTGCATTTAGGCGCCTATCCTGCTACGGCGACGTAGAATTCAAAGAAAAGCATCAGTGCGAATTAAGTTGCAGTCAGTCAACTTGGGTCAGAAGGTGAGCGGGCCTGGTGCTCTTAGCTAGTGTCAGTGCGTTGAAGGAATACGGAGAGGCCCTCTTTCCGCACAGGGTTGAAGATGAAGGTGTGGGAGTTAGAATAACTGGTGATCCTGGGAATAGCTCCTGGGAGAGGCCGACGGCCAATTGCACCACAAATTGTTGAGGTTACTGATGCCGTGGCTGAGAATGCTGGACGCAGTGTGCTGTCTTAAAGCAGTACACAGCTGAACATTCTATGGTCCACAGTTCAAACAGTGCTGCCAACAAGTGTGGAATGGTATCCGTGTACACACCCGGCCGTCGTGGATGCAGATTGTCGTCACAGTGAGGAACATGGTACGCAAATGACAAATGTTACCCTCTCGTGTGGAAATCAGAAGTGTTCGTTTCAAAGGTTTATTCGTTATTTCGCTTCCGTATGCCCTTACAAATGATTCCACAAAGTTTCATTGTCCTGCGTTCGCTAGGGTTTCATGTGTGCCCTCTCAAGTAGCGAAAATTTGATTATGACCACCGTTTAGAAAAGCAATTAGACATATGCGATAAGTTGAAAATCTTACTGAGAAAATACGCTTTAGACCATTACCACCACAAGCACCACCACGAGCCATTTGTTACCCATCATTGGTTACAGATCGCCTCCAATCATAGGTATCCATGTTTGATCGTATCTCTTGTTATGTAATGTTGGTCCTGATTATCGACAAAGAAAATATAATGCACACGAGTACGTCAGCGATAAAGGCGACTCACCAAAAACCTTGTTGTGGCTGTTCAATTGGACGGAGAGTGGAACGACGACGTCAATGCTGTAATGATTGCCTTTCCTTTTCTTGTGAGACAAACGTTACCGAAATGTTTGTCTGCAGGGGAAACCCATGATTGAAAAGGTAGTAGTTAGAAGAAAAGCTGCCCGTTTAGAGAGTAGTTGTTTGATACGGCGTCACAGTCTGTTGTTTCAAACGGAAGGTGTCTCGAGACTCTTTCCCAGAGGTTTCCAAGAAGATGGATTCGTGTTCTAGGGAGTAAGAAAGCGGTGTGGTGCCTTGCTTAACGCAGTAGTACACGTGGGGAGCATAAGGGCGTCCTCTGCTGAACGGTCGAGTAGCGCCAGCGCCCAATGCGGTAATTGGGCCATGCGTCCGCGTCGTTTTACGACGTCCTAGCAGGCAGGCATCTGGCGCAGCTTCTCAGGCTGAGCGGTGGACGGCGAAACCGGCTGCTCTCCGTGACCTTGGCTGTGCGCGCATCTGCCACAAAAAAGGGCCGCCCGGGAGCGCGGTGCGTGCGTGGCTCGGCGTCGCTCAGCCCGCCTGGCCGATGCTCCTGTGCGGTACTGCACTGTTACTGCGGCTCTACGTTGCACGGCTAGTTGCGGTTCCAGGAAAATACCGGCCAGCATCCTATTACATCCCTAATTCTCTCGGAAATCATTGAGTTAGAGAAGATTTTTTTAAATGTAGACATAAGAACTTGGCTCCAGGCAGGTTTCTGTGACCAAAATTTCAACTTCTAATGCTGGAGACGCATTTTCAGAGGGTATTGAGACGCAGTTTACATTTTCAAACTGAAACCAGCTTAATAAGTTTCAGAAGTCTTTGTAGGTTCCGATGATATCGCTAGCATTAGGGATCCGGACAACCACGTGGTACTACTGAGTGGGAACACCATGGTGTTCGGCGTATGGCTCTACATCTACATCTACATTTATACTCCGCAAGCCACCCAACGGTGGGTGGTGGAGGGCACTTTACGTGCCACTGTCATTACCTCCCTTTCCTGTTCCAGTCGCGTATGGTTCGCGGGAAGAACGACTGTCTGAAAGCCTCCGTGCGCGCTCCAGTCTCTTATAATTTTACGTTCGTGATCTCCTCGGGAGGTATAAGTAGGGGGAAGCAATATATTCGATACCTCATCCAGAAACGCACCCTCTCGAAACCTGGCGAGCAAGCTACACCGCGATGCAGAGCGCCTCTCTTGCAGAGTCTGCCACTTGAGTTTGCTAAACATCTTCGTAACGCTGTCACGGTTACCAAATAACCCTGTGACGAAACGCGCCGCTCTTCTTTGGATCTTCTCTATCTCCTCCGTCAAACCGATCTGGTACGGATCCCACACTGATGAGCAATACTCAAGTATAGGTCGAACGAGTGTTTTGTAAGCCACCTCCTTTGTTGATGGACTACATTTTCTAAGGACTCTCCCAATGAATCTCAACCTGGTACCCGCCTTACCAACAATTAATTTTATATGATCATTCCACTTCAAATCGTTCCGCACGCATACTCCCAGATATTTCACAGAAGTGACTGCTACCAGTGTTTGTTCCGATATCATATAATCATACAATAAAGGATCCTTCTTTCTATGTATTCGCAGTACATTACATCTGTCTATGTTAAGGGTCAGTTGCCACTCCCTGCACCAAGTGCCTATCCGCTGCAGATCTTCCTGCATTTCGCTACAATTTTCTAATGCTGCAACTTCTCTGTATACTACAGCATCATCCGCGAAAAGCCGCATGGAATTTCCGACACTATCTACTAGGTCATTTATATATATTGTGAAAAGCAATGGTCCCATAACACTCCCCTGTGGCACGCCAGAGGTTACTTTTACGTCTGTAGACGTCTCTCCATTAGTAACAACATGCTGTGTTCTGTTTGCTAAAAACTCTTCAATCCAGCCACACAGCTGGTCTGATATTCCGTAGGCTCTTACTTTATCGGGCGACAGTGCGGAACTGTATCGAACGCCTTCCGGAAGTCAAGAAACATAGCATCTACCTGGGAGCCTGTATCTAATATTTTCTGGGTCTCATGAACAAATAAAGCGAGTTGGGTCTCTCACGATCGCTGTTTCCGGAATCCATGTTGATTCCTACATAGTAGATTCTGGGTTTCCAAAAACGACATGATACTCGAGCAAAAAACATGTTCTAAAATTCTACAACAGATCGACGTCAGAGATATAGGTCTATAGTTTTGCGCGTCTGCTCGACGACCCTTCTTGAAGACAGGGACTACCTGTGCTCTTTTCCAATCATTTGGAACCTTCGGTTCCTTTAGAGACTTGCGGTACACGGCTGTTAGAAGGGGGGCAAGTTCTTTCGCGTACTCTGTGTAGAATCGAATTGGTATCCCGTCAGGTCCAGTGGACTTTCCTCTGTTGAGTGATTCCAGTTGCTTTTCTATTCCTTGGACACTTATTTCGATGTCAGCCATTTTTTCGCTTGTGCGAGGATCTAGAGAAGGAACTGCAGTGCGGTCTTCCTCTGTGAAACAGCTTTGGAAAAAGGTGTTTAGTATTTCAGCTTTACGCGTGTCATCCTCTGTTTCAATGCCATCATCATCCCGGAGTGTCTGGATATGCTGTTTCGAGCCACTTGCTGATTTAACGTAAGACCAGAACTTCCGAGGATTTTCTGTCAAGTCGGTACATAGAATTTTACTTTCGAATTCACTGAACGCTTCACGCATAGCCCTCCTTACGCTAACTTTGACATCGTTTAGCTTCTGTTTGTCTGAGGGGTTTTGGCTGCGTTTAAACTTGGAGTGAAGCTCTCTTTGCTTTCGCAGTAGTTTCCTAACTTTGTTGTTGTACCACGGTGGGTTTTTCCCGTCCCTCACAGTTTTACTCGGCACGTACCTGTCTAAAACGCATTTTACGATTGCCTTGAACTTTTTCCATAAACACTCAACATTGTCAGTGTCGAAACAGAAATTTTCGTTTTGATCTGTTAGGTAGTCTGCCTTCTATTACTCTTGCTAAACAGATAAACCTTCCTCCCTTTTTTTATATTCCTATTAACTTCCATATTCAGGGATGCTACAACGGCCTTATGATCACTGATTCCCTGTTCTGCACATACAAAGTCGAAAAGTTCGGGTCTGTTTCTTATCATTAGGTCCAAGATGTTATCTCCACGAGTCGGTTCTCTGTTTAATTGCTCGAGGTAATTTTCGGATAGTGCACTCGGTATAATGTCACTCGATGCTCTGTCCCTACCACCCGTCCTAAACATCTGAGTGTCCCAGTCTATATCTGGTAAATTGAAATCTCCACCTAAGACTATAACATGCTGAGAAAATTTATGTGAAATGTATTCCAAATTTTCTCTCGGTTGTTCTGCCACTAATGTTACTGAGTCGGGAGGTCGGTAAAAGGAGCCAATTATTAACATAGCTCGGTTGTTGAGTGTAACCTCCACCCATAATAATTCACAGGAACTATCCACTTCTACTTCACTACAGGATAAACTGCTACTAACAGCGACGAACACTCCACCACCGGTTGCATACAATCTATCCTTTCTAAACAGCGTCTGTACCTTTGTAAAAATTTCGGCAGAATTTATCTCTGGCTTCAGCCAGCTTTCTGTACCTATAACGATTTCAGCTTCGGTGCTTTCTATCAGCGCTTGAAGTTCCGGTACTTTACCAACGCAGCTTCGACAGTTTACAATTACAATACCAATTGCTGCTTGGTCCCCGCATGTCCTGACTTTGCCCCGCACCCGTTGAGGCTGTTGCCCTTTCTGTACTTGTCCAAGGCCATCTAACCTAAAAAACCGCCCAGCCCACGCCACACAACCCCCGCTACCCGTGTAGCCGCTTGCTGCGTGTAGTGGACTCCTGACGTATCCAGCGGAACCCGAAAACCCAACACCCTATGGCGCAAGTCGAGGAATCTGCAGCCCACACGGTCGCAGAACCGTCTCAGCCTCTGATTCAGACCCTAGCGCATCGTACAGCAGCAGTTGGCACCACAGTGACACAACGAAATGTTGCAAATCTGTTACTTCAAGGGCAGCTCCTAGCCAGCGCCCTGTAGTGTGCATTCCACTCAGCCGAAACTACCGCCATTTGGAACTTCAGTGGTGTCAAGCTAGACTTCATGGGATTCATTGGAGGGTCAGGTGGAGGCCTGTTGTGTTTTCTGATGAAAACTGATTCTGCCACGGTGCCAGTGACGGCCCGTGGTGGTTAGGAGGAGTCAGTTGAGGGCCTGCAAAAAACCTGTGTGCGTGCTCACACACTGGACCTACATCTGCAGTTGTGGTGTGGCGCGCGATGTCGTCTGACAGCGTGAGCACTCGCGTGGTTATCCCACGCATCCTGATTGCAAATTTGTGCTGGAGTTTTGTGATTCGGCCTGTAGTGTCGCCATTCATAAACTACATTCCAGGGAATGTTTTACAACGGAGTAACGCTTGTGGACATGTTACCTTGGCCTGCCCGATCACCAGATCCGTGTCCAGTCGAGCACATGTGGGACATCATTCGACAACAACTCAGCGTCATCCACATACAGCATTAACTGTCCCTCTACTGACCGACGAAGTGCAGCAGGCATGGAACTCCAACCCACGAAGTGAGATCAGTCACCTATGCGACACAATGCACACGCTTTTGCATGCTTGAATTCAGCATTCCGGCGGTTACACAGATTATTAATGTACCAGCATTCCATATTTGCAGTGGCTTATGTCGCTCTTCCATTAACCTGTGATTTTGGGCGATTTTTTCTGTCAGTATCTTTTAAATTGTTACTGTTGATTAAATTTGAACGCGCAGATGAATGGGGGTCTCGCCAGGCAGCAAAGTGTTGCTAGTTCGGGTTATTTCAAGTTTTAAATGGTCATATTACAACAAAAACGCCACCACTGGAACGTACACACAATATAGTTTAATAGTAATACTTGCCTCTATCAATTCTCTGCTTCACTGTTTTCGCACCAAAACCCTTGCTGTGCTTTCCGAACGCTTGAAACTACGCGGCTCTCTTCTTAATTTTGTCATGGTACGCGAGATGTGTACTTCAGGTCTTCCAATTAACAATTCAGCGTCGACGACTGCATCCATGATAGCCTGACGGCACCTGCTGCTAGGTTTGCGAACACGTGTACACTGCCCAGTTCTCCCGCGACTGCTGCTTCGCTGCGCTCGACGAAATCTACTGCCATATGTGTGGCTCCATCACGCCACACGTATTGCTAAAACGCGCGAGTAAATAGCGCTGCGAAGTCGCGATAGTACATCGCTCGTGTGCGTCGAGCCTGAGAGTGATCGAGAAAGACGGCAGATGTCCCCACAGCATGGCGGCCAGATGAAGCGCAGACGAGCGACGCGTCCTTGTGGTAACGGCGCCGCCGGGCGCGTTCCAGTGTCGTCACCGCGGCAAGGCCGCCGCTGCATCTGCTGACGAGCGCTCCACGGCGGGTCATCGGCGGCTGCAAGTGCACGCCCAGGTGCAACGCCGTCTCAGGCGGCCGGCGTGCCTGTCCTTGGCGCCAATATCTTTTCTTAATGTTGTTATGTTGCATGTATTTTCCGATCGTATTTTAGAAACTGTTTTCCCTCGTCCATTCATATCCCTCTTTTCTGGTTGGGCTTCAGTGTCCCACAGCGATTGAACACCTCGTGAAAGACCCTGCTAAAAAGATTTGCAAAAATCACCCTTCTTGTAGGTGGATTGGGATTTGAATCTGGTCCTTCCTACTACGACATAAGCGTCACAAATTGTGCATCTAGCTAAATCGTTCGTAACTGCTTTTCGACATTATACCCGTTTCAAAGTTCGTTGCTGCGTTTGCAATATATCAATTTTCGTCGACTTCTACACAAATTTTAAGGCCTAAGTAGAGCAGCAGAGAGTTTAATATGGTGGGTTTTTTCCGGAGTTTCGTTCTCTCTCATCATTTCGTCCCGCGGTAAAATGCTGATGGATACAATATAATGATAAAACGATACACACCACGGATGTGTGGCGCATGTTGCCATTGTGCACTAAATGTTTTGGCATTAAAAGAAACCCTTAATCGCTGCGCAAGACTGCAATATATAAACCTACTTCGTAACACGTATTACCTTTAAGGCCACACGGTTTGTAGAATTAAATTAAGGTGATTGATTTAATGGTGTTCGTAAACGCATCTTTTCTTCGATATCAGGTCTCCTGCACCGAGCAGTGATCAATCTTGCTAATTTCTAGATTTCGTTATTATAACTTCGGTTCATGTAAATAGCGTATAGTGATGAGGTCCAGTACGCCCAAATGTGTCCAGCTTCAATGTATCTAGCCAATTGCGCTATTAGTATTACGTCCAAGGTAGTAACCGAAACAGAGTGGCCTAGCGGTTAAAGGCGCTACAGTCTGGAACCGCACGACCGCTACGGTCGCAGGTTCGAATCCTGCCTCGGGCATGGATGTGTGTGATGTCCTTAGGTTAGTTAGGTTTAAGTAGTTCTAAGTTCTAGGGGACTTATGACCACAGCAGTTGAGTCCCATAGTGCTCAGAGCCATTAGTAATCGAAACACTGTCTTTGTCCTTGACATTGCATACTTCTCGTTTCTTTATCATTTCATTCACGTAGCTGGCATAGGCCACTGAATACAAGACAATCCCAACAGATGTATTTATAAAGCAACGGCGGGCGTTAGCAACGGGGGCCGTTAACTATTAACCAGCTACCGCTATCGACTACTCTGTTATGAACCAAATTGCTCCCGTCGAGTGTCTCTCACGTCCAGGCCGCACTTGGTTTCCAGCGCTGGTTGCGGGAGGTCAACGGCAGGAAACAAAGCTATGAAAAACATAATAAAAGCCGTGAGGCGAGTTTGTGCAGCGGAGCGCGCCAAGCGGGTTACAGCGGTCACCAGCAGCCCAGCAGGCAGCTCGGCTAGTCCAAGGTTGCGTCGACCGCTCTGACTCACGGCCGCGCCCTCTCGCGAGCGCGGGCTTTGCACAACGATGAAGCCGTGACCAGAACGCCGACCACTTCTCAGTGACAGCGCGTTATGCAGAAATAAGAACTCCTGTCACGGTAACTATATCTCAACAGGAACGTATACTTATGAACAGCAACTAAATAAATACTGTAATGTAAACTGAGGTGGTTTTACAGCTTTCATGTGCAATTATGCCTTAAATTGTGAATTTGTGAAACACTTGGCAGTATATCTTGTGTGACGCGCAATAGATATGCACAAAGTGACAATTGTGTTTAAAAATTAACACTTACTAGTTCACCATGAAAGTGAACGATAAAGTTCAGTAATTATCTAACGACAGTTAACAGCATTAATGTGAAATTAATACGTTGATAATGAGAACTAGAATGATTCTTTCATTTATGCACTCGTGATTGCCTCTTGTTCCTGTACGTTACAAGGACCTTATTTACAACAGTTCGACAAAACACCCTTGTTAAAGTAAATTTCTGGAGCGTACCTGAAACGCAGTGAACTTTATCCCCCCCCCCTCCCTCGTAGTACTCGGACCTTATAGACTTTAAAGGAGGGCAAATTACCTGTGCACGCTTACTTGTTTCATCCGTTATGACAGTCGGTCATTTAATAGGTGTAGCTGCTATAGCGAATGCATCGACTGTGTACTCCTGACGCTGTTCACAACAATGAGAAAAAAATTTTACTGTTAGAGGAGCGCGCATCAAGTAGAAATGTTACCTCTGGGAAACTGCGCGAACACGAAAGTGACTCTTGAGCAAAGTGTGCCTCTCGAGAATACGGAAACACGAGTTACGAAAACTGCAGAAACAAAACTATCATCATCGACTTGCAGTTGTCAAATGACTATTATATCAGGAGACGACAAACCAAAAGTTTCAGTGGTACAGTGAGAACGTAACATTGATTTCCGACCAAAGTAGAAACTTAATGTCGCCCCCCCCCCCCCTCACCTGTTCTCTTACGCTGGACTTACTTACGTACGGGGAACAAGCGTAAGGGTGTAAGCCACTGTCTCTTCACAGCTGTAAGGAATGGAGGGCCTGCAATGGTTTCGTAATTAGTATTTGGTTTTACGCGAGTCCCAGTATCTCACTGAAATGAAGGGTAATTCTAAGGTCCACGAAATATTTTACGTAACTTGCCTCAATAATACCGGCATTCTTTTCATCAGGGGAGTGCTCCTTTCAAATTGCAAATACTCCCACTAATATAATTTGAATTAATAAATGGTAAGGATCCCATTGCGCACCACTTAGGATTTGTATTCAGACGATGCTGACGAAAATAAAATTAGGAAATTACACACGCAAGGTAACAGATAATGTTCCTTGTAGAAAAAACATTAAATGCAGACTGCAAGCCAGAGAGAGAGAGAGAGAGAGAGAGAGAGAGAGAGATTTTGTTAACATCGATACAAATCTGTTGGGCAGTCTGTTCTGAAGGTATCTATCTGGATTGCAGCCTTGTACTGATCTAAAATGCAGAGGATGAAAGAATTCCAAAGCATAAGTCTTTGAAATAAGATTTTACAGAAAAATGCTAGGGCTGATTAAGTACTGAATCAAATTTGGGAGAAAAGAACTTTTGGCAAAACTAGACTAAAAGAAAGGACCGGTTGACAGGAGAAGCCCTAACGCACAAGTAACTGTCAGTTTGATAATGGTAGGAAGTGTTTTTTTTTGTTTGTTTGTTTTTGTGTGTGGGTGAGCCCGCGATGGAGGGAGGGGGTGTAAAAATTGTAGTCAGACACCAATACGTGAATATAAGCAAGTTCATATGAGTGTAGGTTGCGCGATAGTTAGGCAGAGGTGAAGAGGCTTGCATGGGATAGATTTAGCATGGAGTGCTGCATCAAATCAGTCTTCGGACTGACGACGACGGTCATTCAGCCCATATTCTGTCCCTATTTGCCTTTAAAGGATTGTTCTCCCGAGCGTTAAGTATTGCCTTCTTACTCAGTGCCCACAAAATGCTTTTTGTTGCTTCTAATGCTTTTAAAAGTGAACGTTCGCTTGGATCCTGCGTAATTCGGCATGAATTCAGTAAGCAGGTTCAAAGGGAGAGTGCAATAGCAATGGAGAGATGATGAGGCTTGCACAGGATAGACTAGTATCGAGAGCTGCATCAAAGCCGCCTTCGAACTGAAGACCCTAACACCGACGCGGCGATTATTTTATGCAGGCTAATTTTTGTTTTGTGGGAAGTGGTCCAAGGGGATGTTACTTGTTTATCCATATGTCATATTGTTGGCTAGACCGGTCTTGACATTTTTATGTCTTTCTCAACAACCCATATTATTCCTTAGCTGATGATTAAGTCAGAATTTAGTAGGAGCGCTTAACTCCTCGGGTCTCATAGTGGACTGACGTATACTGATTACTATACCGACGCAGCCATCCGGCAAGGAATAATACGGGCTATGAGCTACTGAAAACGACGTAATCGTCTAAATAATTCTAGCCAGTAACATATTGTGAGTATTGACTTCAACCTCTGACCAACGCTGCCAGCAAAATAATAATAATAATAATAATAATAATTGTCATACAAATATAAATGAAAATTCTACGTTGGGGTGGAAAAAGCGACGTCGAAGTCTTCACCCGTAAACGCTGACATGCACTATGTGATCAAAAGTATCCGGACACCTGACTGAAATCACTTGCAAGTTTGTGGCGCCCTCCATCGATAATGCTGGATTTCAATATGGTGTTGGCCCACCCTTAGCCTTGATGACAGTTCCACTCTCGCAGGCAAAGTTAAGTCAGGTGCTGGAAGGTTTCTTGGGGAATGGCAACCCATTCTTCACGGAGTGCTGCCCTGAGGAGAGTTACCGATGTCGGTCGGTGAGGCCTGACACGAAGTCGGCGTACCAGAACACCCCAAAGTATTCAGGCCAGGACCCCGTGCAGCCAGTCCATTACAGTAATGACATTGTCGTAGAACCACTCCGCTAAAGACCGTGCATTATGAACAGGTGGTCGATCGTGTTGAAAGATGCAATCGCCATCCCCGAACTGCTCTTCGACAGTGGGAAGTAAGAAGGTACTTAGAACATCAATGTAGGCCTGTGCTGAGATAGTGCCACGCAAAACAACAAGGGGTGCAAGCCCTCTCCATGAAAAACATAACCACACCATAACACCACCGCCTCCGAATTTTACTGTTGGTACACACACGCTGGCAGATGACGTTCACCGGGCATTCGCCTTACCCACACCCTGCCATAGGATCGCCACATTGTGTACCGTGATTCGTCACTCCACACAACGTTTTTGCACTGTTCAATCGTCTGGTGTTTACGCTTCTTACACCAAGCGAGGCGTGATATGGCATTTACCGGCGTGATGTGTGGCTTATGAGCAGCCTCTCGACCATGAAAGCCAAGTTTTCTCACCCCCCCCCCCCCCACCTAACTGCCATAGTACTTGCAGTGGATCCTGATGAAGTCTGGAATTCCTGTATGATGGTCTGGATAGATGTCTGCCTAGTACATATTACGACGCTCCACAATTGTCAGCGGTCTTCGTCAGTCAACAGACGAGGTTAGCCCATATGCTTTTGTGTTGTACGTTTCCCTTCACGTTTCCACTTCACTATCACATCGGAAACAGTGGACCGAGGTATTTTTAGGAATGTGAAAATCTCGCATACAGGCTTATGCCACAAGTGACACCCAATCACTTGACCACGTTCATAGTTCGTGAGTTTCGCGGAGCGACCCTTTCTGCTCTCTCACGATGTCTAATGCGGTAGCTGATATGGAGTACCTGGCAGTAGGTGGCAGCACAATGCACATAATGCAAAAAAAAACTTATGTTTTTGGGGGTTGTCCGGATTCTTTTGATCACATAGTGTAGTTACGAAATTGAACAGAAAAAGAGCAGCGGTCTTAACATAGTTTCTACAAGAAACTTGTCACATTTAATTTAGAGACCTCGTAGAGTGAGCTGTTTGTTCCGTTGTCGATTCAAACCAAATGTCGCGTTTCCCGTTCCGTCCACACAAACTTGGTGAATTTACGGATAACATCTATGTAGCTGCAGCGAAACGCGATGAGGCGGACCACATCCGCCTTGATGGAAATCTTATAGCCTCATTGCGAAGCAAAATTACTCTCTTCTTATTTCAGCAGTGAGCCAACAAAGCTTGATACGTCAAAGCAAGATCGGCGCCGTGTCTACCCAGCGAAATAGAGGAAGTCAGGCATCTCGGCAGGCGTGAAGGCTGACTTGTTATAAGGTGAATCCTCGTTTGCAGAGAACACGACAGCCGCGAGACGAGCAGAGTGTTACAAGAAGTTATACTCATTTCTGGAAGAAGCACGGGTCTCATGCGACGGTAAAACAGGGCCGGGAGTGATGCTACGTTCTGAGAGAGCGAGGTGGGGAATACGCCTAGATTATTCACAGAAGTCATCTGCAAATAGGAGAGACTGTAGGGCGTGCCTCTGTATACGCATTTTTAAATCTGAAGTTTCCTAATGTCAGGCAGAGAATCCTTTATATTAACATACGGTCTAATGCTCGATGTAAGTAACGCACGTCGACACAGAGACAATCGCAGACGGAGCAATATATTAGTTTGAAGACGGTGGAAGGAGGAAATTTCCCGTAACCTCGTTGCAAGATCGTCAGCACGGGTTAGCATGCCTGGAAATGATTGGAAATCTATTTCCAAAAATATTATACACCCTCGCTCATATTGTTTGCCAAGTACGGCGTTGTTTTCACGTGTAACTTAGAACCTAGTTGGAAGCAGGTGGACTTGTGGTGGAGGTGTAACGGGAAAATATTCAGAGAAACGTTGAGACGGTTTCTGTAACGAAGAGGATTCTGGTTGTGAACAGGTTCTAGGTGGCTATAATGTAGCTGATCGAACGGAATGGGTATCACTTTCATTCTGTCCAGTTGTAATTAGCTCATGTGCTTCATGGCAGTTTGTTGTTGTTTTAGTAACTTTAAACGGCTAGTCCATCTTTAGCTGTTTCCGGCTATCCCATTTCGAAGAAAAGTTAAACAAATTTCGGACTCAGGCTCTTGGTTTTATTTGTTTTTGTTGTTACAGAAAAGTGATTGTTATAGAAAAATGTTGTGTCAGAGTCGACAGTCCATTTTGTATACGTTATTCCCAGTAGTGCTGAAGAACCAGCATTTTGTATTTTCAGTTCTAGCTTTGTAGTCGTGCCCTGTGTAGATATACGCAGTAATTTACGGGATATATCAAAACGCTACCGACAAACACGAAGGGGCTATAGAAAATGAAGCCATGTCAGCAAATATCATCCTACGACACTACAAAGCGTTGAAATTATGGGAGTATCCTACTTCCGCAAGGCCACTCCTTCGGCCTAACCGAACCATTACAATGACCAGATTGTATGCCGTTAACTCCATGTTGCCTTTGAAATGATTCACCCAGCCAGTAATCGGGGGAGCTACAGATTAAAGTGGACTCTGAACAACGGTGCAACTCGGTATTTTTCACATCGATAAACGTTCCCAGAGTTGACATGGACTTGGAATCGAACCCAATATTTTAGGATTTGTGGTCTGGCACTTAACCACCTTGTCACATATCGTTTTGTTACATGCTCTGTATAACGAGCAGGTCAATTTTTCAAGTATCATTATTGACGAGAAAAGTTTTGGCCGCGGTCAATAAGTTTGTACATAGGCAGTAATGGCATTCAAGGTCATAACATTCGTGAAAGCTACCCCTTAAAGCAATGTTGACATAGTAAAGTGGACAATTGTAAATAGACTTTCTCTCCTCTTATTGCATTCATTCGGTTATTAGTCTATACCATTTAAAAGCCGAACTATATGTTTGTCAGTTTTATTTCGTCATTTGTCAGTTTTATTCAAAAAATGGTTCAAATGGCTCTGAGCACTATGGGACTTAACATCTGAGGTCATCAGTTTCCTAGAACTTAGAACTACTTAAACCTAACTAACCTAAGGACATCACACACATCCATGCCCGAGACAGGATTCGAACCTGCGATCGTAGCAGTCCCGCGGTTCCGGACTGCAGCGCCTAGAAACGCACGGCCACCGCGGCCGGCTGTCAGTTTGATTCCGTCATTGTTCAGAAAGTTGATAATTTCATCATCTCGTGATGGGTAACCGGAAGAGCACATTGAACAGAGAAATAACAGTACTATATGCGATAGCTGAAGGCGCAGTTTTTGTTATCTTCGAAAAACAGCATATTTTTAATCGATTACTTACAAAACATTCCGTAAGCTAATGTCCATATTCATGCAAAGCTATGTTTTTAGAGTCTTGAAGCATTTTCTTTACACGTGGAAGCATAGAAGTATGTTCTTGGAGGTATGGAGGTAAGGAGTGGTCTCGTTGACTTGCAAAGCAGGCGGAGAAGCATTTATTTTTCTAACTCCATTGGTACAGTTAGAGCAGTTGGTGTGCACATTTGTTTTTTTGGCGCGCGCGGTTTGTTCCAGGCCGGCAACGAAGCACGCCTCCTTATCGCCACTACCTGAAAGCAAACAGCAGTATATCATCATCTCTGTTGGTTTAGCTTATCTCTCGACTCCACGGTTGCTGTGTTGGGAGGGGCATTAGTTTTATTTGTGTGTACTGACTGTATAACTTTAAAATACGCTTTGTGTTTAAAAAACTTAACACGTACTCAAAAAAAACTTTCAGAGATGTGCTCGAGAACGCTTTCCAGAACGGATTGTTTTGACCCTGTACGCGTTGCATCAGGACGTTACTCGTTTTGACTGACACATGAGACCTCTCAGGAGCTGTGTAACGACGCCTCTTTGTGTTTTAAGAGAGAAATAATTTTCTGGGCGCTGTAAAGGTTGTTTCCACGTTTTAGAAGGTACGGTCACTAGCTGTAACGCTGGAAGTGAAACTCGTCTAATATTCGCATCTTTCACATGAGACATAAAAAAGGCGAAACGGATTAAGTTCATAGTTCTCAAACTAAGTCTTAGCTCTGCCAGCGAGCTTAATATTCGTAATTAACATCTCGTTAAACTTTGCGTGTGCTGCTGAAAACTTACGAAATATTCTTGACAGGATGTTTTACACTTTTCTGTTGTTTCGGTTTCATGTGCTAATCATTTTCTGTCTTACACTTAGAAATATTTTCCTTCCTTATTCTCCTAACAGTTATTTCAGATGGTAATCCCGGCATTGCCTGTAGTAAATAATTAAGCGAATGTAATTCTTCCGTCGTAATTTAATATCTTTATTATCCTTTGTTTTATTTATAAATTTCGTCCTACGTCTGAAATAGTCACCGATGATACTTCCGCAAATGGAGTTAATGATCGAGCCTAATGTACGGTATAGCCATAATATAGGCCACCTCCCTGTGCCACTGTTCTGGAGGAGACGCCGAGATCGGAGAGTGCGCGCATTGGCGAGCATTGCTGCACGCGGAGCTATGTGGGTCGCAGAAGCGCGCGGCGCGGTACTGTTAGCCGGCCACGTAACGGCCCGGCGAACGGTCCCCACAGCGCCGACGTAAGCTGTGCAAGAAGACGCCGCTCCGTCCAGTCGTCGGGTTTCCCTTCCTGCCGCCGCTCCTCTCCACACAACGCGCTGCACCTCGTCATTCTGTACCTTTGTTCAGCAACTTTACAGAGTTTGTTTTCACTTCTTACCTTTCTCGTTATTACTACGTCGTCGTTTGTTCGGCAGAGTACTCTATTAGTATAATGCTCAACTTAGGCATTGCTGGAGATGATGTCTTGATAAGACGAGATGGAACACATCTCTGGATAACTTGATCATCAGTGGTCCGTTAAATTCATAGCATTTTCTTGAAAGTACCTTTGCGTTTGTCGGCTGATGCGTTCTGTCAGTAATGTAAATTCTCGCATCCCAGTTCAGATACTAACAGCTCTACCGGATCACTACTAAGAGGTTAAATATGAAAACATTAAAAACAGTATGCAGCTCCGAAAGATGGATAATTTTTGCATATTATTGTGTGTAAGGTGTATGTGTGTAATAGATAATTTAAAGTGAGTTTTTTGTCTATAAACAGGCAAGTTTGTACTGTAAAGAAGCCAATAAGCAGAGTTTTCGGCATCTATTCCCAATAGCTACCATGATTTTATTTTTCATGACGGGGACGACGGAAAGAGTCCTATCCGCTCGTGATGGTGCCATGTGCGAAGCTTCTCCAGTAAATAAGCAGTTACATCGACGCGAAAGCCACGTAAGTGGTGGTAACTCCAAATACTAGCACCAAGCTAGGAGCGGCACAACGTTTATTTATCTAACGAGCTGTAGTCAGATTATTTCACTTTCTAGAATACTAATACGCTTCACTTATACGTAGAAGGCGTACGTAGTACTGAAATTAACCAAAACCTGTCACGAAGTTGAGCAACACCATGCAGACGTGGCAGATAGTTGTAATTAGTTTCTGCGTTTGATAGAAATTGTTCTGAGCTTCCAGGTGTGTACCTTTCTCATACAGAGGCAGGGAGGGAAAATATTAAGTACAACGGAAATTCGACTGATAATTCACAATGTCCTCCATCGACATCAGCGGTGCCAGAAACCAGTCAAACCAGCAGAAAAACTGTACCAACTAGAAAATGGCCCTCAAGTATCACTATGAATCTGGAGAACGTATTTTCGTTATTTGCCTCTCTACAGAAAAGGGTACTGACGTTTTTTCACGCTAGCACCGAAGCGGTACCGGGAAAATCCAGCCTACATTTTCATAAAGCAAGGTAATAAGCAGACTCAGAGCCAAACAGAACACCGTAAACAGGTCGAGCAGAGACTTTTAAAACAGGTTTACCGGGAGGGAATGTTGGTTGACTGTGCGGAACCCATTGACCAGAGCGGCAGGGTGACGTCAGTGGCTCCTAACAGCTCCCCGCAGACGGAAGTCTTGCCCCGCGCCGTCGCTCGTAATCTGCCGCTCGATACGGCGTCAAGTGTGCCGCGGCTGCTCGCTGCCGCCTCACCCACCCTCTGCCACCTCCATATTTATGAAGAGCTGGAAATAAGGCTTACGTCTGTCTCTTGATAATAAAATCGTCGCAGTTTTCACAACAAAATCTAACTGGCTAGAAACACAAAACTCTTCCCGAACTTTAGTCTCTGCGAGACAATCGTCAAAGCATAGTCTGTCCGCTGCCAATGACGCATGTGTACTACTATACTTTCATTAAGGATGCAATAAATGCAGTATGGGATTGTGGCTTCGCCTTGATGCAAAATAGAATGGAAATGAAGTCCCATGCTTCTTGACAGAGCGTAGGGGAACAATTCGGGAGACCCGCACCGCTGTACTAGGGATGGTCCTAATGGAGGTGGTTTGACGTTACGTTCCTCAGACCGGAATGCGTAAGAATTATGATGAAGACGTCTCGCGCTACCGTTCTCGCTTCCCGACCTCGGGGTCCCCGGTTCGGTTCCCGGCGGGTCAGGGATTTTCACCTGCCCGAGATGACTGGATGTTGTTGTTGCAAAATACTTACGTTAAATTTCTTCCCCAAATTAGTTACAGCGAAAACGTCGCCATGATCATTGGGTATTTTTTGTTCTTTTTATTTTGGAGTCACTGCATGTTATCTATGTATGTCGCCGTTTTTCAGCGTAAAACATGTCACGTTCATTGGTCGGCTTTTAGTTGTCCTATAAACACAGAGAAACTCATCATCTTGATGTCCGTCTCAGTAGCGCAGCGGTAGCGTTACCGCATACCACGCAAGGGGACCCGGCTTCGATTCCCGACAGGGGACTGGGTGTTGTGTGTCCTTCATCATTATTTTCATTATCATTGACACGCAAGTCGCCGAGATGGTGTCAACTAAAAAGATGGCGGCCGAACCCCGAAGTGATGCATTTAATATTGTCGTCTTTTGTTGACCTTATATCTCTGACACGTGTGTCTTGACGGCACTCGCTTTTCGTTTGCATGTCCAAAAACTCTTCGCTTTAATTTCTCGTAATAAGCATTCGGTGATTGCTGTCGTTCATTGTATATGCATCTTACAAATATCTGTAGTATAATTAGTTAAATGTTGTGAAATGTGATGGTCTAATGAGCTAACTTTAACAAATATAAATAAATTGTACTATTCACGAGGTTGTCAGACATCGTTTAATAATATCTTAAACTGCCGCTTGCAGAGACCAGCCGGATCTTAACTTGCGGTACCAGGAAAAATGGAAAAAACACGTAAGATACAGACGTAATGAGGGAAGTCAAGAAAAAACCGAGTAAGAGATGGGTACCGCAACAGGCAAATGTCTAACACGTAAAGTTTAGAAGAAGAAGAAGAAGAAGAAGAAGAAGAAGAAGAAGAGGAAGAAGAGGAAAGGAAAAAAATTAATAAATTCAGTCGAATCGTATATTGTCCATTTCTACCCTAACTTTTTTCTGCCCTTCTTAGGAATTCCCAGCACGCAAATCTCCATTGATCGCAAACAACCCTCAGTTTTTTGAATGGCTTTCAGACCAAAATTCCGTGACTCACTGCCATAAAGACTGTAGTTTTTTCCCTTCCCGTTACATTGGAAGCAGAGTTTCGGAAACGACATATACACTCCTGGAAATTGAAATAAGAACACCGTGAATTCATTGTCCCAGGAAGGGGAAACTTTATTGACACATTCCTGGGGTCAGATACATCACATGATCACACTGACAGAACCACAGGCACATAGACACAGGCAACAGAGCATGCACAATGTCGGCACTAGTACAGTGTATATCCACCTTTCGCAGCAATGCAGGCTGCTATTCTCCCATTGAGACGATCGTAGAGATGCTGGATGTAGTCCTGTGGAACGGCTTGCCGTGCCATTTCCACCTGGCGCCTCAGTTGGACCAGCGTTCGTGCTGGACGTGCAGACCGCGTGAGACGACGCTTCATCCAGTCCCAAACATGCTCAATGGGGGACAGATCCGGAGATCTTGCTGGCCAGGGTAGTTGACTTACACCTTCTAGAGCACGTTGGGTGGCACGGGATACATGCGGACGTGCATTGTCCTGTTGGAACAGCAAGTTCCCTTGCCGGTCTAGGAATGGTAGAACGATGGGTTCGATTACGGTTTGGATGTACCGTGCACTATTCAGTGTCCCCTCGACGATCACCAGTGGTGTACGGCCAGTGTAGGAGATCGCTCCCCACACCATGATGCCGGGTGTTGGCCCTGTGTGCCTCGGTCGTATGCAGTCCTGATTGTGGCGCTCACCTGCACGGCACCAAACACGCATACGACCATCATTGGCACCAAGGCAGAAGCGACTCTCATCGCTGAAGACGACACGTCTCCATTCGTCCCTCCATTCACGCCTGTCGCGACACCACTGGAGGCGGGCTGCACGATGTTGGGGCGTGAGCAGAATACGGCCTAACGGTGTGCGGGACCGTAGCCCAGCTTCATGGAGACGGTTGCAAATGGTCCTCGCCGATACCCCAGGAGCAACAGTGTCCCTAATTTGCTGGGAAGTGGCGGTCCGGTCCCCTACGGCACTGCGTAGGATCCTACGGTCTTGGCGTGCATCCGTGCGTCGCTGCGGTCTGGTCCCAGGTCGACGGGCACGTGCACCTTCCGCCGACCACTGGCGACAACATCGATGTACTGTGGAGACCTCACGCCCCACGTGTTGAGCAATTCGGCGGTACGTCCACCCGGCCTCCCGCATGCCCACTATACGCCCTCGCCCAAAGTCCGTCAACTGCACATACGGTTCACGTCCACGCTGTCGCGGCATGCTACCAGTGTTAAAGACTGCGATGGAGCTCCGTATGCCACGGCAAACTGGCTGACACTGACGGCGGCGGTGCACAAATGCTGCGCAGCTAGCGCCATTCGACGGCCAACACCGCGGTTCCTGGTGTGTCCGCTGTGCCGTGCGTGTGATCATTGCTTGTACAGCCCTCTCGCAGTGTCCGGAGCAAGTATGGTGGGTCTGACACACCGGTGTCAATGTGTTCTTTTTTCCATTTCCAGGAGTGTAGTTTACTAAAAGTACTCTAGGGGATTTTTACTTTCGTCATCTACAATGGACAGATTTGTTTACTTAAAAACCCTTTCACAACCCTAAAGAAAGGTGCTATTGTGCGAACAGAATGAGTTAATATGTTAGTAAGCGTATCCCCTCTTCTTACAGTTACACCTTCTGCGGTGCCTGATACATTGGACCCACACGAAGACTGGATCGAGTTAGGAATAATAGTACATCCGAAAATATTAAGTTCATATATACTTTAAAAATAAATACCCATTACAATGTAATTAATGTGAAGTATAGCTCGTTATTACTTTGTGTCGTCTAGTTACGACAGCGAAGAATGTTTTTTTGTTCTTGTTTTTCTTTTCTACAGTAATCGTCCTTAAGACGATAAATCACACGAACTTCGAGGTCTTCATTAGGTTTCATCGTATGATAGGTTAATACAGGGCTATTACAAATGATTGAAGCGATTTCATAAATTCACTGTAGCTCCATTCATTGACATATGGTCACGACACACTACAGATACGTAGAAAAGCTCATAAAGTTTTGTTCGGCTGAAGCCACACTTCAGGTTTCTGCCGCCAGGCCAGGAAGTGGGAGAAGACAAGGTCTACCTGTCAGGAGTCAAAGCAAGAATAGCACAATGGGGAGTAGGGCTTTACATGGCCTCCACGCTCTCCCGACTTAACCCCATGCGATTTCTTTCTGTGGGGTTATGTGAAAGATTCAGTGTTTAAACCTCCTCTACCAAGAAACGTGCCAGAACTGCGAGCTCGCATTAACGATGCTTTCGAACTCATTGATGGGGACATGCTGCCCCGAGTGTGGGAGGAACTTGATTATCGGCTTGATGTCTGCCGAATCACTAAAGGGGCACATATCGAACATTTGTGAATGCCTAAAAAAACTTTTTGAGTTTTTGTATGTGTGTGCAAAGCATTGTGAAAATATCTCAAATAATAAAGTTATTGTAGAGCTGTGAAATCGCTTCAATCATTCTTAAGTAGAATTTCTTATAGTAACAACTTGACAGCTTTTGAGCGTTGACGGGGGTACCTATTTTTAACTGTGTCCACTCGGCTGTTTCTCGTGTTTATAGGCTTAATGTTCTACATTAATGACTTCGTTCCCAGAATGTCGGAGTAGTAACCAGGATTACTCTAACCTAACATGCCCCCCCCCCCCCATATGGGTTTTTAACCGCAAGTTTATCAGTTTTCTGTGTGAATGAAGTCTCCAGCAGCTACTGTGGCTACTATGAATGTCTGTCCTTGTCTTCCTGTATTTTGGTCATAGGATGAGACCGCTGTTTGTTGATCCTACGAAGTGACGGAGTTCATAGGGCACTTGGACTCAATATGAGTTACCGGGCTCCAAATCCCGGTGCGGGTATTATAAGTTTTGCTTCCTGTTGTCTCAAACCACTTACGGAGTTTGGAAGAATATCTTTGACAAGCCATGGTCACATCAGTCACTTATTAATCTCCATCTGAACAGTCTGTAATTATGATAACTTTCTCTTACATATATTATTGTGAGACGTCATAATACAGTGTCTAAGGAAAGACAAGCACCTTCAACTTTTCAATCCTGATTAATGTTTGCATGCTTTCTGAGCATAGGGGTTGTTCAAGCGAGAAACAATACGAAACAGAATACCCAAAGATTCGCTGTTGCGTGCTCGGTGCTCTTGGATTTGAAACTTTATGTGTGTTAGGTGATCCACTGTAACCTGCCTAACTTGTATTTCTCTTCGCACTATACATTGTTCGGCACTAACAGTGAGTGTATGACAAATGGTATTTGGTTTCACTATACGTAATACGGTTACCGAATCTATCTATCTCTCTCTCTCTCTCTCTCTCTCTCTCTCTCTCTCTCTCTATCTCTATCTCTATCTCTCGTGCAGGTTCGCCCACGCTGCTCATGGCACGCCGTCTTGTGTCCTCGGAACGATTGTCGTGTAGGGCGACGGCAGCGTACACTGTGTGTGTGTGTGTGTGTGTGTGTGTGTGTATGTGTGTCGTAAAACAGGGCGCCTGTAGACTGCCTTCTGCAGCGTCCCACGCTCGCAACCTTCATTGACAGCTACGCCTCCCAGACTCGGAAGAAATGACGCCTTTGTGTTCAGGATAGAGGCGCGGTGCTGCTTAATCGGCTCAGAGATTTACTGACACGATTTCGCCTCCACTGTACGTCGCTTTCCGTAAATTTATTACCAACCTCCATGTTTCCTAACGTTCCCAGTCTAATGACGCAAGTTAAGAAGTACTCCTACTCAAGGTGGCAATGAATATAGTAGACGAAGCGAGTAGACGCTACTGTCGGGAGTCGGTTACCGATGGCTATGCGTTACAAAGTACTGCTTAACCATCACTTCTTTGTATGTGACTCGGTAGCTTTGTTCGCTGTAGGTGGATGTTACGATCATCAATTTGAATCTCATTGTTGTATCAAGGTCATTGCCTTTCTTTATATATTTCCTCCGCCACCCGTGCCATTAATCACATAGTAACAAGTTTTAAGAGTTTCTTACGTGGTGATGGGACTTAATAAATTCTTTTCTAAGTTTTCTTTTCGGACGTCGTATAAAATTTTCGTTTCGGAGGAGCTACACGCAAGAGTAACACTTATTATGCCGTTCTCCTGAATCTAAGCAACCATATGTTGTCGGCATGTGACAAACAGCAGCTGTCAGTCTTGCCCCATAGGATATAACTCTCTGCATAAATCCACGTTGTAACACTCGGAATCCCGTTATCATATTCACATAAGTGTACGCCCAAATAAGCGATTTACGAGAGTATTAGCATAGAAATTCGAAAGGCTAGTTTCAGAGCAAATCTTGGAATTATACTTAATGCGATCGGTGATAGCATCTGGTATTGTGGTTTAAAGACTCACTGCTTGGGATTGTTACATACCAGACTGAAGAAATGGGATAGGCGCTTTATAGACGTTTTCCGATAGTTGTAGGCGTGGTCATCACGATGCCAGACTTACCCCTATTAGATTTTTTTCAGACACCTCTATTGTAGACATTTGGTGGATTTGGTGTTTTCCGACGGCGATGAGGATTGGTCGGACTAGCAATGTTTCCCAAATGTGGCAAAGGATCAGTGAACCTTCATAGTTTGCACCACAAATGCAGCTCTCACAGGGGTCTGTTGAAACTAGAGCTGTATGTGTCCTCTGATACGCCAGCCTCTTGTAACATACAGACTTACTCAGAGACAGGAGCACTTTCCATTAGTTAATTCACAGACACCCCGTATTAAACATTTTTCATTCCGCTTACTGCACTGCAAAAGGTTATTCATTGTTGAGTTGCCTGCCGAAGTGGCCGTGCGGTTCTAGACGCTGCAGTCTGGAACCGCGAGACCGCTACGGTCGCAGGTTCGAATCCTGCCTCGGGCGTGGATGTGTGTGATGTTCTTAGTTTAGTTAGGTTTAACTAGTTCTAAGTTCTAGGGTACTAATGACTTCAGAAGTTGAGTCCCATAGTGCTCAGAACCATTTGAACCATTGTTGAGTTGATGGATGTAGCAATTACCAGAATGACGCCCTCCACATTTCCGTTATTACGCTCTACTCCGAAAGGAATTATCCACGCAAGTAGCGCACCTGGCGTAAATATAAAGGCTTGCATCAGACTGGTAGCCGGACATATATATTTATTTATATACGTGCTGCGTTGACGAAGATACTGCCACCGCGTGTACCACATGTGCCACTGCGACGTGGTAAAGCGTCAGAGACGCGCCCTATCCTGGTAGCGCTGCCGCTGCGTTGCGTCGCGCCGTGTTGTGCGTGTGGCGTGAGCGCGGTGCGCTCCGCTCCGCTCGGCTGGGCTGAGCGCGGCGCGGTGAGGCGGTGGATGCGCCGCCTCCCGCAATGCTTCACCGGCGTGTGAAGTTTTGTTCCGCACGCTGCGCCCGCAATCGATCCGCTTTGCCTGCCAACGAGTATGGAAAACGCGCCTCAGCGCCACGCGCCGCACGCCACACTGACGTGCTCAGCGGTAGCTTGCACACCGTCTAGTGTAATGACTGCGCCTGCCCACACCGTCGGCCGCTGCCGACCGCGTTTCTCTTTCCACGTTTACTGCTTGTGTAATATGTACATCGAAAATGGTGTAAAACAGCTCATATAATCGTAAATTAAATTGCAGCTCTTAATTTGTTACAGTCATTCGTATCTGTGCCCAAATGATTTTGCGAGAGTTCGTTAGAAGCATTGACATGAAGTAACGTGATACACCGTTACGAGACTGACTCTTCGACGAATGCAAAGGCGAAGTGATCTATTTTGGTGTCGTTAAACGGTATTGCTTAAAGCTCAGTATTGAATTCCTTACTAACTGAACGTACATGAAAAACTTACATTTATTCTGGTAAACATTTCACGTTGATTAATTTTTAACACCCTATTGTACAGTTTGTATCAAAGATTTCTCTCTTGACGACGTACTTCATACAACAGAAACTATTTTCAGCATTTCTGGTGACCTCCATAGCGTCACCAAAATCGAGAAAATCAGTGTTCATTTCATAGATAATGCTGAAGTTGCACTTTTCCCGCCATGACACCCAAGGGTGTGCAGGGTCCATTCCGAACAAGAAACTCCAAGGTTCCAAGGTAGACGGCAAAGATACTAATGGTAGATAGTTTAAAAGACCATGACTCCTGTTTTTTGTGCCCTGAAGTGTTACCCCTTTATATTAAGGATGGCCCATATGTGAATAAATGCAATCTTACTGAAATTACTTAAGTTTCGGGATGGTAAGGATTTTCACAAAACGCGACGGAACAATAAGAGGTGGTTAACAAAGACAAATTGCAATCCTCGTTGCAGACCTCATGCAGATACTTAGTATGTATATAAAGTAATTGCATCTTACAGATGAAATTCGTGCAGGTTGAGTGAACTCACGTGGATGTATGGAACACATGGAAGACTGGGGAAGATAACTCCTAAAAATCTCGCATACTCCCAACATAATGTAACGACCAACATCTGAGTACAAGATACCATACTTCATGTGCAAATACAGTTCAGGGGACCATGAATTTTTACAATGCGTACTACAAAAAATAAAATCACCTCATAACTGATTAAAAACTGGGTAGTGATCGCCATGTGTTCTAAAGAAGTTGCAAGCGCAAACAGAGGCCTAACGTTTCCCATGCTAAACACGTCTGTATAACAGATCACGGAAAGAAGGTGTGAAAAACCACCGCCCGCATAATGAAAAATCACATAAATCTACCGGAAATGTGCAAAGCAAGCAACAATCTCACCACAACACAGAACTGAGTCGGATGAATGTTTCCATTTCACCATCATAACAAAAAGACTCTGTACTACTAATCAGACTGGCGCATTGTCGTCACAGCAGCAGGAGGAGACTGTCATTGTGTGTCAGTCATGAGGCCTCGTGAAAACGTTCAAAAATGGCTCTAAGTAGTTATGGGACTTAACATCTGAGGTCATCAGTCCCCTAGAATTAGAACTACTTAAACCTAACTAACCTAAGGACATGACACACATCCATGCCCGAGGCAGGATTCGAACCTGCGATCGTAGCGGTCACGCGGTTCCAGACTGAAGCGCCTAGAACCGCTCGCGCAAAACGTATTCTGCCTCCTAGCATCCCTATTAGTGGGAACGCGTCAAAGATCACACGACCTGTCAAAACAAAACTCGCAGTTACTATTAGAGATAACCTACCTCAGCAGACAGGTAGGTGACTGTATATCTTTGAAGCAGACAAGTGCCTGTCGTCGCGCACTCGAGTAAATGACAGATCAGTGATTACACATGTTAATTACAATTGCTTAAAGTTACAGTACTTTTAGAACCCAAATAAAAACCAAACAAAACTTGATTTTTTGATGAGCATTTGGCAACGCAGTTCTCCCCTCGAGTCAGCTCGTCACCAAGGAACAGTTGCTCCTCACGCGTTGCTGTCGCGGTGCCGCATTTAAAACCGCGGCAGTGTGTTGCTCATCTCTGGAGGCTGCGAGCCCTGCGATGGGATGTCCGGTGTGAGATTGCTGAGCACATAAAAGCGAACAGGATGCTTTTTTCCCCCCACATACCCGCTATTCGATCAGCATGGGCTTTCGAAGGGCCATTGAAGGTGGTATTGTTGGAAGTGAAGCGTCACTCTCCCCCCGTCAGTCACTACTTGGACAGGAAAGACTTTTATTTTCGTGAAGACGGATTTGATGTACTCGTGCAGTGAACGACAGTCAGCTTTGGCAGCGAAGGTCTCGCTTTCCTGCCGAAAGTAGTCCTCCTTAGCTACAGAGGCTGAGGACTTGGCAAAGGCAGCCGCCGCGTTCCAGGACGGCAGTGCCCACTGCACTGGACCATTAGAAATTTGCAGCCACGGGTGCCAGGTTGAAGAATGCCTCGTTAACCTTTTGAGAAGCGGCTGCCGCGTCCCGGAGGACGGCCATTTGCGCCCGCTGAACTTTGCGCCAAGAAAGGTCCCCCGCGCTCCCGCCGACAAGCCATCATCAAAAATTCACTGCCTCGTTGTCTTCCTGCGCCCCACCCAGTTCTGGTGCCTCGCTGCGATGACGGCGAACTTGCTTAACAAAGACTTACTATGCAAAATGGCAACTCTCACTCCTTCGGGGAATAAATTTAAAATATAATTTATAACAACTACAGTTCACTGTCATTACACCATTACAAATCTAAGCGCATCATTTCTCAGACAATGACTTCTTTTAAAATGCTTTACGTCCGTTTGCTACTACCCAATATGTCGCAAATTCTGTTGCTGTCAGGATTGCTTTACTTACAACCTTACTTACAATATTTTATTTATAGCTGTACAAAACAATTAAGATGAGGAGTAGTTTATGTCCCTGTGATCAATGCCTTCAGAATTCCGGAAGGACTACGATGGTCGATTTTGACGCTCTAGAGAGAGATGTACATCGAGTCTATTTAAATTGGGCACAACAGTTTGGTTCTATTCTTCATCCGGCCACCATGAGTTTGATTTGCAGTACCTCTAAGGCATTCAAGATAAATGATAGGATTGTTCCCTCAAGTAATGTTGCGGTATATATTCTAATCGCATCCTGTCCAACGGAGCTTCTACTCTGTATCCAGTTAATTGCCTCAACTCTTCTCTTTCCTTCAATTTTATTGGTGTCCATTTAACCCTCTGTAGCATATCCAGGCAACTTGTCCTGTAGGCCCAGCAACTTCGTTTCACTGAATCCAAAAGTATACACGTCGTTTCACGGAAGTTTCACAATTTGGTGGTGCCGAACCATAGTTAATGACCACACTTACTAGCCAGGCAATCCTAATTTCCGTGTCAGGTGATACGGTTGTTAGTTCTGTCATTAAGTGGAGCTCTGAGCCTCAGGCGAGTGTGACGGAGTGTATTGGCAGTAAAAGTGACACCAGGGGGTGCGGCTAAATTGCTGTCTAGCCGCTACGTGGGCGCAAGAGACGTTAAATCGTATCCCCGAGATAGCGTCTCATTCTCTCTGGGAAATTATACGGTCACCTAAAGCTCATCTTAGTGTGTTTCGATTTGTAGGATGTTTGTTTTTACTGTGTGACGTGAGTGAAGTACACAGTTTATACTATTAGCAGCTACTGCTTACAGAAGATCAACCGATTTACATGAAGTTGCTATATTTGTAATTCTTTTCATACGCATTGTAAAATGACTTAGCACTGTGGCAACTAAGCACGCTGTCATATACATTGCTGCTCGTTTTATAAAAGTTGACAGTCCATGAATGCTGTCGATGTCATACGAAGTAGTGATACCCATTTTTCCCCGGTGATGAATTTGGAGTCCCGTAAATCATGGTGTCGACGCTCGGTACCAGTTCACACATACGGATAGTTAAATTTTATTGCCTTCGTTGCTGCTGTTCGGCGTATCTTGTCGTCAGTATGTCTATACTTTTCGTATTACTCAAGTCTGTTTCAGACCATCGGTAGCCGCTTGTTCGCATGATTTTTGATTCGTTGTGTAATTCAGTTCACTTTCAAACGTGCGTAAGTAACGCGACAAATTTTTCGTCTTTACGATATTGCTGCACAGGCCTTCGGACTCGTCCGAACTCCTTGTTTGTCGTTGTCTTATCAGAACATGTGTTCCGCCTTTAATGACCGCGTCATCGAAGGAACGTTCACATCCGAAAGTTCAAGTCTTCTGACGAGAGAATTCACTGTACTAGAATCAGCGAAAGAAGGTCCCTGACAGCTGGTAGCACAAATGGCTGGAGACGAACAGTAGTCGTCTGTAGAGCCGCGGCAGTACTGAAACGTTCCCATAGAGACGTATACATAATCGGGTGACGTGGTAGGTCGAGGTGGGTGCGGAAGCAGCCGCGCGAAGTTCACTGGAACTGTCAGGGATCGTCTTAGGCCGACTGCTCTAGATAGTATGCTGTACTTGTAGCACCAAAGTTAGGAGACCCCAATCAGTTTTAGCTTGAGAGGACACCTTGTCCTCTACATTTAGAGACGATGCATCGTGCCTCTGTCCGGCACTTGAATGAGATTTGCAGGGTATCCATGTAGGTGTAGAATTTTTGTTCATTATGGCAGCATTCTCACTGTTGGAAGAAAGCACCTGAGCTCGGCTTCTTACCTGTGTAACCATCCAACTCTTTTTGGTCGGTACATCTTTGAACTGTGTAGCAACGTAGGTGCACTTTTTATTGTATTTGCTCTTGCTTATTGTTTTTGTTACTGTCTTGACGAATATTTATTACGTAGGAAAGAGCACTGATGACCACTGTGTTCTCTAACCCACTAAGAATTACAGCTAATTGTACTATGTAGAGGTGATACTTTCGACGTGAACTGCCAAAAAATTACGTTGGTTCAGTATGTTGTCATGCAGCCGAGGATGAACAGGGTGTTTGCTTATAGGGTGCTGAAAAGTCGAGAACCCGTTTTGGGAACCGCGGCGACCACACCCTTCTCTGAACTGTGGCGCCAACGCCCCTGCACCCCGGTTATTATGGAGCGAAACTTCGGATGTCTGCCCTCCACCCTTGGAGGATTTTGGCGCGCGCTCTGCCATCGCTCTTGGAAAAATGTATTAAACTCTTCACTGGCAAGCCCCGTCAAAATTTTATTCAATGTACAGAAAAATGTAGCTCGTTTTCTTCAGCATCACACTGTGTCTTTAGTTCTCTGTCGTCTCACATAGAATGGTTGCATCAAGGCAGAAAAATTTGGTGCCCGTTAAGGTATTTACAAACCAGGAAGTCAATAAAGGTAATTATTTATGTCAAGAACAAACTTAGTGTTCACAGAAGTGGATGGTCTCGTCTGTGACAGACGGCGTTGCGTAGTAAATAGATCATCAACTCGTTCGAAAGAAATCTTTGTCGACCTGTGCATGTCAATGAATTCTTACTTTTGGGCCCTAATGTTACGACGCTCCGAACTTGCGTATCTCGTTAACTATGCCTTTCCTGAGTTAATAGTGTATTAAGTACGTATCCCAGAAATTAAACAGGACTTACGGTTCTACCGCGTTTGGTCACAGAGTGTTATATTTTTTCATTCTGCAGTTTGTAACTGTAGTTGACACAGTTGCTGAAATAGTCGCAGTATGTAAACATTTTACTCGCTTGGTGCATGTCGGACCCCGCACTACAGGATTGTAGGTGATCTTCCATAATAGAAATATTTACACATTTACTAGCAGCACACAGATCGTTGTTTAAGTTAAAAAAATTGTTCAAATGGCTCTGAGCACTATGCGACTTAACTTCTGAGGTCATCTGTCCCCTAGAACTTAAGAACTACTTAAACCTAACTAACCTAAGGACATGACACACATCCATGCCCGAGGCAGGATTCGAACCTGCGACCGCAGCGGTCGTGCGGATCCAGACTGTAGTGCCTAGAACCGCTCGGCCACTTCGGCCGGCTTGTTTAAGTTGAGCAGTGGTTTGTTGATATACTTACTAACATCGATAAAGCTTTCTCTCCAGTTGTTTTTGATAGCATACGCTTGATGCACTGAGAATTGATGAAATTGTGCTGGCTCTTGACTGGAACCCGTAACCTTCCCATCCGCACATAACGCCGAATGACCTACACAGGTACGACCCACACCCCGCCCTCTCAGCTTTAATTCCACCAGTAACTCTCCTACCTTCCAAACTTCACAGGAGCTTTCCTGCATGTTTTACTCGACTGGCACTCCTATAGAAAAGGATATTTTCTTTCTCTTATCCCAGGCGATGCCAGTGTTCGCCGACCTTAGGCACGTTCTTAAAAATCAGTATCACTCCTTCCAAGACGATGGAAGAAAGTAGCTTAGATTTTTTTCCCCTACAGATATGTTTCGGGGAAGACGACGAGGTAGGGCGTGAGACCGGGGGCGGTGTCACGGTACCACGATATTTACAGCGATTAGAAGCCCCACCCACTACCCAGCAAAATGGGATCTATAGACGCTGCTCGCGTGAGACACGAAGCGTGACGTCAGTTGGTACACAGACGTCACGTGCTGTTGCGTCGTACGTGTTCCGCTAGCGGACGCTTGCCCATAGGGTGTGTGGCTGTGTGGTATGCCAATTTTCGTTTATGCTGTTCGTCCTGTGCAGGTGAACTGATGTGTCAGACGGCCATATGTCTTTCACATTTCTGTCCTTCTCCGTCGCCTGTTATCGACTACACAACTTTCTTTTTCAGGTGAATCAACATTCTATCGTCTATGATGGAACGTAATATCTGCAGAAGCTGACTGATTTATAGAGGGATCCCTAATCAGGTCTGCAGGTAACGACTTAGCACTGACTGGATTGGTCAGAACGCTCTGGTAGGCGTTTCATTACGTTTGGAACGGAACCCTCAATCAAAAGTAATCGGTTCCCAATCATATCTTGCGTTGAACTTCATAAACACTTCGCGATTTCTTCTATGTAATGTACACTACCAATGCAGCATTGGGTCTTGGTTGTTAATCACTGTAGTCCTATGAACTCTGTTGGATTGATAGGTTGACGGATGGATGGATGGATGGATGGATGGGCGGGTGATTGGGACGGGGAGCTGTTAGGGAATAGGTACTTAGTTTACAATGCAGTTTGTTCTGAAACGTACCATAGTCCGAATAGAAAGTGGGCGGTAGAATGAAATGTTCCAGTGCTCTCTGCTTTTAGTGCTGTTTTGAAGCATGCTGGGGGTGCAAAATCGAAGTAGTAGTATTTTCCTCGTATGTAATTCTGTTAGAGGGTTTGTCGTATCAAAAAAAAAAAATGGTTCAAATGGCTCTGAGCACTATGGGACATAACAGCTATGGTCATCAGTCCCCTAGAACTTAGAACTACTTAAACCTAACTAACCTAAGGACAGCACACAACACCCAGTCACCACGAGGCAGAGAAAATCCCTGACCCCGCCGGGAATCAAACCCGGGCGTGGGAAGCGAGAACGCTACCGCACGACCACGACCACGAGCTGCGGACGTTAGTCGTAGCGAAAAAATTATTTTTTAGGTACATGTCTACGGTGCTCGTACACATTAAAGATTTCCGCTCCACAGTACCGTAACACGGCGCTAGAGGAGCCAAAAGAAAATGGCAGAGTCCCTTGATAGGCGAAATATCGTACGGTAATTCTTTTTTGGCAGCAGCGGAAATGTTGAAGCTATGTCGTATCAATCTGCACGACTAAAGAAATCATCTGGACTGGCCTGACATAGCTGCAACATTTCCTGTGCGGCCGAGAAAGAATACCGCACGATATTTCGCTTCATCAACTGGCTTGTGCCACTTTGTTTTGTCTCCTCTATCGGCCGGGTTCAGTACTGTGGCATGGGAATTTCAATGTGTACCAGCAATGCAGACGTGTACGTGCAAAATAAATAAATAAATAAAATAATTACGTAACTTAATTTTTCGAGGTGGTAATTAAGTTTGGCAACCTTTCGTAGGTAGGTATGCTATATGTTTTACTCTTTTTACTTTCGGAAACATATTTTATTTGTGGTTGTATATACAGGGCATATCAAACTTTTTGGTTCAGATTGAAGAGGTGGCAGTGGGTCCACAACCGATTATATTGAGATAGGGGACCAACGGTCGGAAATTCATATTTATTGTGTTATGGACACACACAGCATACACAGCCTAACAATTTAGCTCATAGTACTTGTTGAAAGTGACGACCGACAGTCTCAATGCATGCATGGAAACGGCACATGAAAAGAAGGCGCAGTCTTTCAAAGACCTTTGATGTCTTTTGTACTAGAAGACAGGCAGCTTGGACCCAAGCAATCAGGTCTTCATCCTTTTCTACGGAGTGTTTCACACACTTAACGTCTTGACGTAACCCCCGAGGGAAAAGTCAGGAGGTATGACTCCGCCGATCCTGCTGGCCACGAGACGTCACTTCCCGTTCGAATCCTACTGTTGAGGATATGTGTTGTTCAGGTGCTCGCGGACATTAGCATCGAAGCGGGCTGGTGCACCATTGTGTTGAAGCAACGCCCTTTCGCGGACAACAAAGGGGCACAGTCCCTCCCGCAGGAGGCTCGAGTCCTCCCGCGGGCACGGGTGTGTGTATTGTTCTTAGCATAAGTTGGTTTAAGTAGTGTGTAAGTCTAGGGACCGATGACCTCAGCAGTTTGGTCCCTTAGGAAGTCACACCTAATAGAAAGGGGTACAGTCCCAAAGAACTGGTCAGCCCATCTCGCAGGAAGACCAGCTAACTTGTACTAGTGGGGAGGCAGCGAATAAGATCCTATTGTTATGTGGTGTACGCTATGTATGCCCATAACACAATAAATATGCATTTCGACCATTGGTTCCCTATCAATATAATCGTTTGTGGGCCCTCTATCACCTCATTCAGCTTGACCCAAAAGGTTAGAGACACCCTGTAAAGTATGCGACAGATACTGAATAGTTAGACGATTCTTACTGACCTGCTTCGATAGACTCAGCTCTTCAAATTTTCTCTTTGCAGGAGACAGAAAATTGTGAAATACTGATATCTATAGTTACGATTACTCTTTTTAATTAAATGCAATGAATCTTGAGTAATTTGCGCCGTGAATAGCTGCTCTCGTCTAGGAAGAGGAAATACACTGAGGGTAAAGTGACTGGCTTGAGATCCGCCTGCTGACGTGGAAATGGACTTGGCGGCGGCGGCAACGGCGGGGTGGTTATTTGTCTTTGGTGGTAGTGTGAGTTGGGCGGGGCGTGGCCGACGCTAATCAGCCGAGTGGGCCCCGCCCTGCGGAAATGAGCCGCCGCGGCCGTATCAGATCGCCCGCTACCGGCGCCAACGCCCTCCCCACCTGCCGCTTCTCCTCTGCCGCCCTCTTACCCTAAAGCGCTTAACGGCAGCCGAGACGAAAAATAAAGATAATCGTAAATTCGGCAAATTATAAATTAATACATCCGTGGGTGGTCGCGGTTACTACTCTAGTTTTGACTACCTGTACATTTTTCTCTCGATGTATACTGACGGGGAAAAAATGTCGCTATACGAAGGAGGAGTTGTGCGACATACAGGAAAGTTGGTAGACACATTTTTGCATCTGAAAGATGTCTGTTCAAATTTCGTGCCAGTCGCATAGAAGCGGAGCTAGTAGCGGCACTGTGAGATTGCAAATCAGGTTTGCTTTAAAAACGCTGTAATGTTCATTAGCGTTACTTACCTTTGAGATTGGACGTGGTGAGTTGACATTAGTAAAGAATGCTTTTAAAGCGGCAAAGACGCCATTATCAGAAACTCACGGAGCTTGAACGAGGTCGTGTAATAGGCCTGCGTGAAGTTGGATGTTCCTTCTCGGATTTTGCAGTAAGACTTGACAGGAATGTAGCAACTGTACATGACTGCAGGCAGCGATGGTCACGGGAATGTACGGCCGCAAGAAAACCGAGCCCTGGACGGCCACGTGGCACTACGAAGAAGGAAGACCATCGTGTTCGGCGTGTAGGTCTGGTGCATCGTATTGCATCTGCAGCAGCAATTTGACCAGCAGTAGGCAACACGGTGACAACGAGCTGTTACAGATCGATTACTTTGAGGACATCTTGGAACCAGGCGGCCTGTAGCGTGCATTCCACTGACACCAAACCACCGCCATTTGCGATTTCAGTGGTGTCAAGCGAGAGCTCATTTGAGTTCAAGGTGGAGGCCTGTTGTGTTTCCTGATGGAAGTTGGTTCTGCCTCGGTGCCAGTGGTGCAGTTGGTTAGGAGGAGGTAAGTTGAGGGCCTGCAACCAACATGTCTCCGTGCTAGATACACGTGACCTACACCTTGATTTATGGTCTGGGATGAGATTTCGTATGACAGCAGGAGCGCCGTCGTGGTTATCCCACGCAGGTTTGTACGTCAGTCTGGTGACCCGACCTGTTGTGCTGCCGTTCATGAACAGCAGCATTCCAGGGGGTGTTTTCCAACGGGATAACGCTCGCGAAAATAAAACAGCTGTAAATCAATATGCTCTACGGAGTGTCGACATGTTGGCTTGGCCTGCTTGGTCACCAGACATGTCCCCAGTTCGGCAAATATGGGGCATCGTCCGAAAACATCTCCAGAGTCATCCACATACAGCATTAAGTGTCCCTCTGTTGACCGACCAAGTGCAGCAGGCATGGAACTCCATCCCACAAAGTGACATGGCACCTGTACAACACAGTGCATGCACGTTTGCGTTCAATAGTCTGGCGGTTACGCAGATAATTAATGTACCAGCATTTCACATCTCGCACCTACAGTGACTTGTGATCTTGCTGTGTTAATCACTTAAATATTTTACCTAGACAAATGTAGTCCCGTATTTTCAACACTCTACATTAATAGTTTTTTGCTGCTGCGATTTTTTTCCGTGAGAGTAATCTTGACAGTTAAGCAGTATCTAATTGTTCTCACAGTGACTGCTTCGTTCCCGTTCCATGTTTTTTATCGATGCTCAGTCGGCAACATGTACCAGGAAATAGCGTGTAACACCTTTTCAGCTACTTTATATAGTATTTTACTATCGCGAATAAATTAGTGTTATTTCAGCGTGGTGAAGATGTGCAAAAATTTTTATAGAAGTGCACGCTCCAATGTGTAATTATTATTATCGATTTTAATATATTTAGAAGCAGCCAGTGTCTTTTGCTGCTCTTGCCAAACAGAGTGTTTGTGGCCATCTCTTGCAGTAAAAAGATTGTCTACGAGGAATGACATTATTCTCTCTAAGAGTTTAGTCCATATTCTGCAAGGGCGTTGATAACCTTGCCATTGAACGTCCTGAAACCAAGAACATCCACTATAAAGGTACATTCTAGCGAAGCAATTGAACAGTGATTGTGAAGTTAGAACCTCCAAAATCCATCATATTCCGTAGTCTCTCACTCTCTCTCTCTGCCCAGGCCATATAAACGTAAAATTTGTTTCCTGATTATTTCACGCAGCTTTATCCGTGTGAAAGCAAGAAACATTACAGAATGATAACGGAACGTAAGGCATTAGTTCGTGTATGTACTTCATATTTTATGAATTTTACCAACGCCACATCAACCACATCATCTTCATACTGTCAAACTTTCATTTGAATGAAAGAATTTCGATACAAGATTAAAGTTTAATTAAGAGATGAAAGGAGAACCGATAATTTAAACGAAAGTGTTTTGCACTATAAACGAATAGTCAGTCGCATATTACACTGTTAGAGAATGGGCAAGTCAATGGCTGACGGAGCGGTGCATGCGTATTTACCAACCACCTTATACAGTAGGCGTCATATGAAACTGACATTTCTTGAAGTAGATGTAAGGATAATTCTCAGATTCCAAAGTGACGTAGTTATGCGTATTCGTCATTATTATTGTTTCAGTGGTCGTCGCGTGAAGTCTAACGGATAAGAGAAATTCGGCGTACTGATATTGAGAAATTGCACTTGATCGGCATGTTTTAAATGTAAATAAATGAATTACAGTGAAGATTTTAATTTTGCATTCGGTTAGTAGAAACGTGAACTAGGGGCTGCTCGTTTTTAATTTCCATTGTGAATTTTTCGCACAATTCCGATGCTTGTTTTGGACGTACTGAATGTGTGCGCATTTGTCTCAGTCAGGCTTCGTCGGGTGAAGAGGGTACAACTCGAGGGCGTCATCCTTCACAGGCTTGACCCTCTTTCAGGAGACGGGTAGGTGTCGAGCCAGGCTAATGAGAGGGGCCGGTGAGAGTGGCCATTGTGCTGCACCTGTTGTTACCCGAGCACAATGCCGGCCGCCCTTTTACTAAACACTAGTCCGCAGCTTCCGAAACTTGCAACGAGATCATGACTGTCGACGCAGAGCAGATTAGAGACAGGTCGCAAGTGAAACCTGCGACTTGCGAGACAAAGCACTGGATTCTTGTGTATAGTAACATACTGTTAGGCTCACTGAGATTTTTGTTGGTCAGAAACATGTAGATATTTTTAAAATGTTAACCTTTCTTTACTTAAAGAGATAACAACCAGCTTCTTTTTATGTGGCTTTATTTATGCAATGACGTATTACGGTTTTTTACGTGTCTTCAAAAGTGACTGGTTACTAAATTTCTCCAACGAGTTTAATTCTCAGCCATGGAGCTCAATCACAAGTAATGATTAGTAATGATAAATTAATCTGCCTTTCTTGGAAAATAAAATGTTAACACAAAGTAATAGGGTACTACGATTTTAGAGAAATGCCAAAAACGCTTGACTTTGTAAATATTGTAGCAGTTTTGCGTGTTCCCGCATTTGACTACGCCGAAGAGCATCGGTAATAGTTTCAAAGTAACCTACAATTGTAGCTGATGCAGTGGCTTAGCGAACAGGCGTCCTTGTCAAGACGCTTTACTACACCCTCCACCCCCAGCCGGCGCCCGGCGTACGATACTGCCGAGGCGCCAGCCCCCCCCCCCCCCCTTTCCAGAAACACATACGATAATATAATAGAATTTACTGTAATAATAATAAAAATATATTTCCTGGAAAATCTTGTCTGTCTTTGATACCATTTGGCGCTCCTCTGCAGGAGGCGCTGGGGGCCTGCCCCCCCCCCCCCCCTCTCTCTCACACACACACACACACACACACACACACACACACACACACACACACTCATTCGCTTCGCTACTGAGCCGAAGTTGTTGAAGGACGCTAGTGCGGCGCTTGAACGCAAAGTAACTAGTTCATATCGTGGCGGTGGAACAAACGCTCGCTACGTATGCGGTGCAGGAAGCTTAGGCTATTAACGATACCATCTGCCACATAGTACTCAACAGTTTTTCGTACGTTACCCAATGAAGTCTGCCTGCCAGTAGCCTAAGATGTGCTACATTTTTAGTTACTAGCTCTCTTCTTACTTCCTGCAGTTCTTAGTGGTACAAAGAGCTGCCATACTCCTTAGCCACCTCCTACCCTCGTTTACTGATACTAATCAGGTTGTGTTCTGATTTTTTTTTTTTTTTTTTTTTTTACTTCGTCATTGGAACCTGTCGCTGTATTTTGCTAACTTTGCGAAACAATTAATACCGATTTTTTTAAGTGATAGGACGTGAGTTATGTCTTTTCTTCGATTCCCTGTGCTCAGTGTATCTGGACCCGTAGCTCTTAGAGCCTTCGAAAATGGGTCTACTGTAACCTATTTTTTGTGAATTTGAGTTTTATGGCTTTTGTATTCAGTTAAAATACGTTCGCTTCCTTAATTGCTGTTCTCTTTTTGCAAACTGAATACTGTCGCGCAGTCGTATACCAATGCGAGATATTTTTCATTTGTTTTTGGTGCCGTCATTCACGAGGTGCATTGAATATAAATCTCATTTCCGGAATAAAACTTAAAGTCGACGACGTAATAAGAGTTTGTCATCAAAGCGTAGACAGTAACAAGGACGCTTGCAAAGCCTGCCACAACATAGACTGAAAGGCACAGTTGCCTAGAATTGCGACAGCAGTGAAGTATTGTCATAGAAACGTAAGCAAAATCGCTTTACATGACTGATGATAGTAGACGCTCGAAGCAGTCACTCCAAGCACCCTTCATCTGTCACGGATTATCTCATGCCGATCAAGCCGTAATGCTCTGCTCAGAGATAGGTGAAACTTCAAGCTCTAACCATCTTTGTTCTCATGTGCAAGAAGTCTCCACGTGTCTTCTTTACTTACATGTCTTTAATCTGCTATATTGGGGGGGGGGGGGGGGTTAAACATTACCTTTAGCGTAGATAGCATATCGGACGTCTGGTTTTAGTCTTACATTTTTTACTGCTGTCTCATTTAGTAGACGCACAAATAGGTGTCTTTGAAGTGGGACAAGCTGCTTTTCTCAGTTATTTCCCAAGGATACTGTTCCGGTATGAAACAACCCGTGAGTTTAGGCGGGAAACCTAGAAGTAGATCATATTTGCCCTGAAAGCCAATTTTATGACTAGGTTAATGTCATTTATATTATAAATTCGATAGCAACACTCATTCTCACAAGATACCCTTTAGTGTATATTTCTGTAGTCGTTTTAGAAGAGGTTACTCCTCCCTCCCAATTTTTTACGATACTTTCTCGTCAAGAACTGGTGGGCTAATTCCACGCAACGTCCGGAAAGCGTCTATAGGCGATCAGATTACCTGTAAAAAAGGGACAGAATTTTTCTTGGCGTTCTGAGCGTCCTCACAGTCTACAGGAACTGCCCCTCTAGTAATTAAAATGTTTGCAGTCAGGCACAGGCTTCCTCCGGAAGCAGCTTTCTGACAAGTGAACGGTCCCCTTGGCGTGCGTAGGCGTTTCCTCGCCCATCCACTTTGCGCCGAGCCGCTTCAGTCATCAGTCTTTCCAAGTACTCTCGACTGCTGTGGGGCTCTATGTTCGGTGTAGTAACTCGTCGTGCGCTGCGCATTGTGAGTTACACGATGTAGCCCAAGGCGTGTCATCGTTACAACCAGAAAACACCGGTTACCTGCAAAGTGCCGAGCTCACGCGAGAACAAGGCGTGGTCACAGTAGCGGTCGCTCGATACACGACTCGAGTATCACCACCATACATTTTTTTGGCTATCTACGCTAGTCTGAAATTATTTTGCCTCGTCTTTCCTAAGATTGATTTTAAATAACAAACCCTGCAATTCATCTGGATATTATTTGCAGCGATGTCAGTATCTAGTCGACACACTAAGAAAGATGATATATGTACAGTGTTACTATAAGTAACAAAGGAAGACCTGCCTCAGTTTAAAATATGAACAAACTTTTTCGATCACATGAAGATGATATAGTTAAGAATTAGTTCTGTCAAGTTGTTTAATGCTTGTGTTCGCCCTAAGTGAGAGCAGTAGCCTCCTGTGGAACGTGAGTATTCTTAAACCTACAAGCCTTATGTAAAGCTCCCTACATAAAAACATTTGCTGCTGCTTCGAGGAAGCATTGGTTTCGAGGTCTTTTCAGCCATTAAAAACCACGTACTTGATTCTGCTATGTATGAAGTCTGAAATGCAATTGTACACTTGTAAAAATGTAAACAAGTATTCAGCTACGAAACGTCACCGCAGAACTGTGTCGAAGGCTATCCGGAAGTCAAGAAACACACAAGTCTAAGCTCCACTGCCTCCAGCCTTCTGGATCTCTTGATAGAACAAAGCAGGCTCTTTCACATGATTGGCCCTCGACGAGATTATGTTGATTTCTTCAGAGAGGTTATTTCGGATCCTTGGAAAATCGCCATATGCGAGTGCAAGATACTTTTATTCTGCAGCAGATCTGTATTGATAAGATAGATTAGTGGTCTGCGCATCTGTCTTGTCAACCTTGCTTAAAGAGTAGAGCGACCTACGAATTTTTCTAATCACCTGAGAACCGCTGTTGCTCAAGTACCTACGGTGGACTGTTCCGTGCAGAAGTATCAGTTCTTCCATATGCTCCGTAAGAATCTAACGGGTACCTCATCAGATCCACCGATCTCCCCTATATCAAGCTTCTTTGTTTTTCAAATTCCAACCGCAGGACAGGGATCGACTGTAGATACTGTCTTATGATCTTCGCTGAAGCAATTCCTAAACACATAATTATTTTAGCTTCCTTTTTATCCTCGGTTATGTTAATGACCATATGGCCGGCCGGTGGTGTGGCCGTGCGGTTCTAGGCGCTTCAGTCTGGAACCGCGTGTCCGCTACGGTCGCAGGTTCGAATCCTGCCTCGGGCATGGATGTGTGTGATGTCCTTAGGTTAGTTAGGTTTAAGTAGTTCTAAGTTCTAGGGGACTGATGACCTCAGATGTTGAGTCCCATAGTGCTCAGAGCCATTTGAGCGACCATGTGTATAGACAACACTGTTTCATTATTTGTTTAACATTGTATGAGAACATTTAGTTTTTTCTGGCAACCCGACAGGCAGTACGTTTCTTTCGAATTCATTGAAATGTTTTTGCGTAGATACTTTCAAATTTATTTGGGCTTGATTCAGTTTTTTTGTCGTAAATGATTTGGTTTCTTTGAACATGTTGTAGGTAACTTTCAAATATTATTGAACCATGTTTAGTGGTACCATAGTTAACTATATTCCTCGGCACAAATTTATTTAACAAGTGGTTACCTGCCTCAGAATTTGCGCCATGTACTCGTATTTACACTTCCCTCTCTAGATCTAAATGTTACCTATTGAATGCTCAACTTGTTTCTCATCATCTTGCTATCGCCCACCTTACATTTCGTAACTTTTTGCAACACTCTTCACTATTGACGCTATAATAGCCTTGTCACAGATTCCTTTGTTTACACTGAAACTAAAAGTTCGAACACTTTCGCCACTAGATGTAATACGTTTCACTCGCGGCTGAGTTATTCAATAACGCGAACACGGTAGGTTTCATGATACGCATTTTGTACATCATATGAATTTTTGTCGTTGCAACCCGTCCTAAACACTCACGACTGAAGGTCTAGAAATCCAGATTTGGAAGTGTTCTCGGACATAGAGCGTGGGGGACAGCTGCCCCGATGTAGCCTTGCCCCACCCGTTCCGCAAAACCCACGTGCGCGGCTGGCTGTCTTTATATGGCGATCACATCCGGCCCGCTCGTCTGCCGCCCACAGCTTCTGTGCGCCTTCCACGGGACTTAAGTGTCCCAGTCGGTGCTCCTAAAACTTCACTACTCTGTGCTGATAGGTGAGAAATTAGACACCGTATTTGTTAACGCTTTACTAGCCTCTGGAACACCGACACAGCCAGTTCACAATTATAGGACTGCCGTTCAATTGAGGACATCTTCTGTGTATTTGCTACCGGTCGGTAGCAGTTCTGGTTGAATTTCGTATGGCAGTGGCTATTACGCACTGCCTCCAGTTCCCGTTGCCAGCAAAGTTTCGTTTTGTATCACGTGTTTAAAGCAGTAGCGTTGCGGCTTCGGTATGTATTAGGTTGGTGCATAAGTTCGTGGGGTTTCTCCAGTAGTTTAATACACACAACAGATACACATACATACTTTAGTCATCGATAATATACATCGAAGCGCCAAAGAAAGTGATATAGGCATGCGTATTCAAATACAGAGATATGTAAACTGGCAAAATAGGGCGCTGCGGTCGGCAACGCCGATACAAGATAACTGTCTGGCGCAGTTGTTAGATCGGTTACTCCTGCTACAGTGGCAGGTTATCAAGATTTAAGTGAGTTTTGAATGTGGTGTCATAGTCGGCGCACGAGCGGTGGGGCACAGCATCTCCGAGGTAGCGATGAAGTCGGGGACATTCCCGTACGACTATTTCACGAGTGTACCGTGAATATCAACAAAAGCAAAACTAGGATAATGGAATGTAGTCAAATTAAGTCGGGTGATGCTGAGGGAATTAGATTAGGAAATGAGACACTCAAAGGTGTTTTGCTATTTGGGGAGCAAAATAACTGATGATGGTCGAAGTAGAGATGATATAAAATGTAGGCTGGCAATGGCAAGGAAAGAGTTTCTGAAGAAGAGAAATTTGTTAACATCGAGTATAGATTTAAGTGTCAGGAAGTCGTTTCTGAAAGTATTTGTATGGAGTGTAGCCATGTATGGAAATGAAACATGGACGATAACTAGTTTGGGCAAGAAGGGAATAGAAGCTTTCGAAATTTGGTGTTACAGAAGAATGCTGAAGATTAGATGGGTAGATCACATAACTAATGAGGAGGTATTCAATAGAATTGGGGAGAAGAGGAGTTTGTGGCACAACTTGACTAGAAAAAGGGATCGATTGGTAGGACATGTTCTGAGGCATTAAGGGATCACCAATTTAGTACTGGAGGGCAGCGTGGAGGGTAAAAATCGTAGAGGGAGACCAAGAGATGAATACAGAAAGCAGATTCAGAAGGATGTAGGTTGCAGTAGTTACTGGGAGATGAAGAAGCTTGCACAGGATAGAGTAGCATGGAGAGCTGCATCAAACCAGTCACAGGACTGAAGACCACCACAACAACAACAGCAACAACCTTGAATATCAGGAATCTGGTAAAACATCAAATCTCCGACATCGTTGCGGCTGGAAAAAGATCCTGCAAGAACGGGACGACGACGACTGAAGAGAAACGTACAAAGTGGCAGAAGCGCAGCCCTTCCGCAAATTGCTGCAGGTTTCAGTGCTGGGCCATCAGCAAGTGTCAGCGCGCGAACCATTCAACGAAACATCATCGATATGGGCTTTCGGAGCCGAAAGTCGACTCGTGTACTCTTGATGTCTGCACGACAAAAAGCATTACGTCTCGCCTGGGCCCGTCAACACCGACATTGGACTGTTAATGACTGGAAACATGTTGCCTTGCCGGACGATTCTCTTTTCAAATTGTATCGAGCGGATGGACGTGTATAGGTATGGAGACAACCTTATGAATCCATGGACCTTACATGTCAGTAGGCGACTGTTCAAGCTGGTGGAGGCACTGTGAAGGCATGGCACGTGCGCAGTCGGCATGGGACCCCTGATATGTCTAGATATCACTCTCGACAGGTGACACGTACGTAAGCATCCTCTCTGATCACCTGCATCCATTCACGTCCATTGTCCATTCCAGCGGACGCTAACGCTGGGATATCTTTTCGATTCTGCGACAGCAAAATCACGTAGTTTTGAGGCGAAGAACTCGTCGAGCCATGTTCGGAGCGCATTTTCGTCTGGAAAGAGAGTTCCTTGAAGGTTGTTCGATAGAGAGGGGAAAAGTCGAAAATACGAGGACGCAAGGTCAGGCAAATAAGATGAGTGCGGAATGACTTCCCAACCCAACTCTGTTTTTTGTCACTCCAGCTTATTGCGGACGGAAGTTATCACTACAAGCAGTCTTTCTGGTCGTTGTTCTTGGACTGCGACTACAAGACATCTTATTTGTTAACAGTAAACGTCAGCAGTGATTGTTACAGCTCGGAGAAGCAATTCGTGATATACCACTACGTCGCTGTTCCACCAGATGCATAGCATTATCATCAGTGGATGCTAGCTGGTTTCCTTGTGTTAGCATAAAGACACTATTTCTCGTCACCATAATATGATACGGGATAGGAATGGTTGGTGCTGTTGATGAACCAATTGATGACGAGCAAGCAGGACGTACATACGGTACGCCCACCCGCTGATTTTTTGTGATTTTGACGTAGGGGATTTGCTAGTTCTCGAGTACACCGATATGTAGCATTGTGGATTAATGCGTTTAAACCATTTTCATCAAATCCCGAAGGTCTTCTTGAATGTTTTTCTATTTTCTTGCCGTGCTCTGTCCAGTGGCACAAATGTTTCCGGCTGCCTCCGATGCTGTCACCCCTCTATTGAACTCAAGCAGAACATGTCGGAAATGTTCCGATTTCTCCATTTGGCACTCCATTTTCTATCGTCCACAGTTTCATTCACTATCTCCACATGACAATATAAAAACTCAAATAGCGACAGTAAACTACAAATAAAAGATGACAATCTATGAATAAACTTGTAGCAACCGGTATACCAACATGTAAAACAAAAACTCGCGCACCAACCGAAAATAAGTGAATTTTTCTGTAACAGATTCTCTTGTGCAGATCTTGGGTTTCCCGCACTTTACTTCATTGTCATCTGGCCGTGTCTGTGACTACAATAATTAAGTCCCCCCAACGGGAATGGTTCGCTCTTGTATTCCATTCTTTGCTGCACTCGCTGCAAGTAGGTCGGCCTTCACATTCCTCAGAATCCTGGCAGTAGCAGCTATTTGTATGGGAAATACTAACTCCTATAGCCCTTACCATTGAATGTTGGCAACGCGAGTAGCGACTCAGTTATTATTGCAATTTGGTCACCATGGATCATCATACTGCATCTTAGCTCTCTTTCGATGCCAGAGTGTTAACGCCGTGTAAACTTAACGCTTCTTTCGATAGGTGGGATCTGCGTAGGCGCAACCAATGGAATCATATTTTAAGGCGGCATTTCATTGTTGGATTAAGTAGTTTCCTTTTTGCTGTTAAGTTGAATTTTTTGTATAACTCGGAGAATTTAAAAAAATAACAAGCAAAAAATGGTTCAAATGATTCTGAGCACTATGGGTCTTAACATCTAAGGTCATCAGTCCCCTAGAACTTAGAACTACTTAAACCTAACTAACCTAAGGATAAAACACACCTCCATGCCCGAGGCAGGATTCGAACCTGCGACCGTAGCGGTCACGCGGTTCCAGACTGTAGCGCCTGGAACCGCTCGGCCACTCTAGCCGGCAAAATAACAAGCATTTTCGTTGCTCCGCGAAAGAAAGAAAGAAAGGAATTTACAGTGCCGATTTTGGAAGAGAACAACATAACGTGCGTGAAAAATTAATAGCATGATTTGTGGCATCACTGACGCAGAATAATCGGTAGTCAAGTGTTGAATTGAAGGTGAAATAACGTAACCATCAATTAATACACGCTAATACTAAAATCGAAGTCAGTGTGCCAGAACGATAACTTCGCTAAAAAGTTTATTTCCTTTGGTCTGTAATGGCATAGAGAATTCCCGAGGTGTAAAATATCTCATTTTTATGTAGGAGGAGGATAGAGTGAGGTGAGAGTACTATCGCAGCAGACGAAGACTCGTTGTTGATGTAAATTAGTGTTTGTATGAACGAATAAATCCAATAGTGATGAATATAATCGAAAGAACAAACATCCGTTTCGTATTTCACTTCCTGCTAGATGTTCATAAACTTCATGACAGAGAAAGATGTTTTTAACTAAAAATTGCCGACTCACCGCCGTATCGACGGGTGTAGTTTTTGGATCGGAAATCAAAAAACAGGTAGCTTAGGGTAAAAAATTAGCCCATCTACCTGAGGGGTTAGTCTACAACGGTTCAGCTGTTTTCTTTGTCCCTCGGTAGCTCAGAGAACAACTACATCCAGTTCCAGAATTTTTATATCGAGAAAATAGTTCAGTTGTCAACAATGCAAAAGGAACGTTTGACCACATTAATTGAAAACATCTGACAACATGTAGGGTAGGTAACATTTTAAATGTTTCTCAGTTGTTTTAATCTTGTTGCGTATCGGTGAATACAGTCGCTCAGAGTCCTAGTTCGGACGGATTGATCACTTTACTGTGGCGTCTTAATTATTGTTTGGTCATTCCCCATCACATCAGAAAATCATATTATGTAGTTGCTGTCTTCTCACTATTGCTTGCAGAAGATGGCAGTGTTAAAACGTCCGTGAAGAGAAGTATCATGACCCCCGCAGTTTGTTCTACTGTTCATGTTTTTTCTTATCTAGAGTCATATTCGTGAGAAACTGTTAAAGGAAACACTGTTGCCTAAAAATCCAGGAATACTACTAACGTGTTTCTTCGCTTCGTACGATGCAGTGAACGTCTGTGACCCGCGAAAGTGGACCATTTCCGATTGTGGAAACTTGTGCGTTCTTATAAGCTGGGGACGATATTTCACAAATTGAGTTGAGTAGAGGTGCGACACGAAGGCTGAGGAACTCACGACTCCTCTGCGAGGCAACCTCGTGAGCGCGAAAGTCGTGGAGCCCGCAGCTTTGTGCTAGGCCGTCGACCCACGCGCTGCCCTGCTCGTCAGCGGGCGACCATCTCCGTAGCTGGCGGCGTCGTAATCGCGTGCGGAAGCGCAACAGTAAAACAGCAGGTAATGTGATACCTGTTGTAACGTTATTTGGGAACTACAGTGAATCACAGTTTTGTGCAACAGCAACTGTAAAATTTGTTGAAAATACACAGGGAAAATATTCAATTGCACCTCATCTTCTCATTATAGAGTACGAACCAGATGGCTTATCAGATATATTCGCGCACTGCGTTCTTTATCATTTACATTATGTCACTTCTTCATTTACATTTCACATATTTTATGGGCATCAGTGGCTGACAGACTCTGCGCATTCAGAAACAGCACGAGTGGGCGAGTGTAACTTAAATATTCTTGGCATATTCGTTATCTTGTGTATTAACCACAGCCATATTGCACATGAACATTGTTGTTGTCTCTAGCATTGATGTCTGTCTTTCACAGATAAATCAAATGAGTCAGTGTACCTGTCAACCATCTGTTCCTTCAACATTGTTAATGCACTCGCTCTGTGAAGGCTATATATATATATATATATATATATATATATATATATATATATATATATACGCTCAGAAAGTGGGGCATTACTTTTTTAGTTGACAAGGATAGCATGCACGTTAGAGAATGGGGTTTGGTGAAAGAACTGAGTGATGGCGTCGTTAGAGACGTACCATCATCAGAGAGTTTACGAGATGAATTTAGCATGCATTAAAATAGCATCAAATTTTTGTAGTGGCTTGGTAACTGAGAGTGTACTTTGCAATATAGGTACAATTAAATCTTGAGTTCAGTAAGAGTACTATAACATATTTCTGTCAGCATCAAAAAATGGTTGCTTGTACAACCACAAATAAAGAAAAAGACTGCTGAAGTTCGTTAGATGCTAGTTTATGGACATACATGTTAAACTGCTTCCTGCTGTTCTAAGTGACAATTGACCTTCTGTTTACTCTCCCTGATCACTCACAAAGATGTGAGAAGGCTGCGGATTAGTTTTTAGGGACACACATTCTCTGCTGATATGCATATGCCCTGTCGGTATGCCGAATTTTCCAAATGCAGTGTTTGATGAGCAATTTAGGAGCTAATTTAAATTGTGCTTGAATTGTTATAGAACAATCACGCAATTTCAAAACTCGAGGACACGGTTAAAATCCATTTCCTCGGTCATTGGATTTTCATCTTGCCTATTTTCTAACATGGTAAACTGTGCTCAATGTGGATCACAGCTAAGAAGAAAAACTAATATTTGATATGAGATGAGATACTAGTGTAAGTGAAGCTGTGAGGATGGGTTGCGAGTCATGCTTGGGTAGCTCTGTCGGTAGAGGCGAAGGTCCCGTGTATGAGTCCTGTTCCAGAACACACTTTTAATCTGCCGGGAAGTTTCAGTATTTGAGGATGTTATGGGAATAAGTTTCCTTCAATTGATTGGAAACTAAATTTAACTTTGGTAAGGCTTTGCAATGTTCATGATTCAAGAACAATTTTTTACTAATGTTTCGATGATATCACTCTTAAGAATTGTAAATCATGTAAATAAATCTGTATGTGTCTAAAGCATTTTAAGTCCATTGTTTTTATCTATTTGTCTTCTGTTTTGTGGTTAAACTGAATCAAGCTGGTACTCAGCTTTTGTCAGAAGTAAAAATAGGAAAAGAATAAGGAAAAAGAGAGGAGGACTGGGACTAAACTCTCAGAGTATTAACTTGGGCCAGTATGCATCGGCTATCTTATGACTACGACAACCGATTCCATTGAAAATGAAGTGAAATGATTACATGGCATTTTTGAGGTGCTAAACTAATATTTTCCACTTTTTGAGGGTATCTGTTGGATAGGGACCCATCATGGTAAATGGCTTAAGGGTGAAATACCTGACATAGTACACTACTGGGTGGTTGCTATTAAACTTTCCCTACTTGAGAGGGCCTCCATGAAAAACAAGTGACTGTAGTACAGTGAAACTTTGTGGCAACATTTGTAAGGACACGCAGAATAGATATATTGAATAAACAGTTAAAAGAAACACATTTTAATTTCCACATATCAGGGTAACGTTTGTTATTTGCGTACCATGTTCATGTTCCAGGTAACAAATGATGCTCAACGTGATGACTGTGCATCCATGACATCTTAGAATCATACTAGAGATTGCTCTGCTGCTGGCTGAAACATTCTCATTTGAGATTTTGGCTACATCCCTCACTATGCTCATCTTCAACCTCCAACATGTGTTAGTGTCCTATTTGTAAAACCCATTGTTCAGGTAACCCCACAGCCAGAAATCACACGGGTTCAAATCTGGTGATCTTGGTGGCCATGCAGTTTGAAATGATGAGCCAATGATTCACTTTTCTCCAAATGTGTTATGGAGTAACCGAGTGACCTCACGAGCATTGTGAAATGGAGCTTTATTGTGCATCAAAACAGTTGAGTGCAAAGCATTTCTCTCCCATACGGCAGGAATCAGTGTTGGTGAAGCAGATCACAGTAATGTGTGCCGTTCACACTGCATGTCATTGGTCCTGGGAATCAGAGTTCCTCCCTGTGTTACCGTACCAGTACCAGTGCCTAATGTCAAGTCATGAAACCAACACTACTAAGAGTGCAAGTCCTGCTGTGCGCAGTCTAAACGTCATTCTTATGAAGTTGGGTACTTGTGCAGTACGGTAAATAGTTTTTTACCTACACTGGCTCAGGTAGTTAAAGTTCCATTATAATCGCCCTGTGCATCACAGTTCAGTACATTGATTGATCACCATCCCAGCCTCGAGCGCTCCTCTTGTGAGTCTCTCTCTCTCTCTCTCTCTCTCTCTCTCTCTCTCTCTCTCTCTCTCTAAGCCTGATAGTATTCTAAGGTGCATTTGTATTTAAAACAAGGTGGTTTGCAGTTAGTGCATATTTATCAAAAAAATTGTAAAGTTGTTGTAATATGTTACACTGCCAAAGTTACTCAAATACAGTACACAGCCGGGAAAACATTCCGTAGTTGGTTTCATATTGTGCTGCATTTTTAGACAATCTGTTCTAGACCATGACCATTGTGAGTACATAATTTTGGTGTCCACAAATGTGTTAGCGCATCTGATTCAATTGTGTTCAACGTATCTTAGCAAATATGTTCTATAAAATGCTTTCATCAGTCACTCTGAGCATAATTGCTTAATGTCATACGTAAGGTGGCATCTAGAACAGGAACACACAATAATAATAATATGGGTAGCACCTAAAATATTACAGTTTAAATTACTGGATGTTGAAGAACAGTGCGTGGTCTTCAAGCTATTAACAGTAATTTATTTATTCACAGCAACTGTTCCGCAGTCAGCAGCAGCAACAAGCTACGCCTCAACAGTTGCTCTTGCAGCAACAACAGTACCTAGCAACACAACAGCAGCAGCAACTTGGTGAGTTTACAGTTTTAATTTAATGTTACTCTGCACTAAACTTTCAGGGTCCTTCTTAAAAAGAGTTTAGAAAAATCTTTTCATCTTTTAAAACCAGTTCATAGGAATGAAGTGTACAGCATTCATAGTAAATGTAAGATCTACTGCCTCCTTTTTTATGGTCTATTTGTCATTGGAAAGCTGTTGACTTGTACATATTGTAAACAATTAATTGATTTACTCAGAAACTTAAAGACCAGAAATGCTAACATTTTCAAATTTTCATTTTCCTCATATGTTACTTATATTGTACATATTTTGTGTACCGGTGAAATTGTACATATCCATTTTCAAATTATTTGTTTAGTTACATTTACTTGAAGTAGCATGTTGACTCCATAACAGTTGTGCGCACCAGTAACAATAAGTGTAGAATGTCTTAGCAGTTGCATTACTGAAATTTCACAGATGGTGCTACAGAGTTGTACATGTGAAAGTTCAGTATATATATATTATTGATTTCTGCTTTAACCTTCATAAAGTGAGAAATGAGACACAACTGAGACTGTACCTGGACTGCATAGTTATTAAAAAAAATTAATTAGATGATAAAATGTAACTCATATACTACGTTACCCTTAAACCACTCATTTAAGACCTAAATATTCTATGCTGGTCTGTAATACACTCCATGCAGGATCACATGACTGCCATAAGAAATCAATTTTTCAAGACATTTAAATGACTACCCAAGTTTCAGCCCATGATATTATCAGCCATTTCAGATTTATCAAAGCTCGTTCACTGGTTCAGCTGCCCATATTTTATTTCTGTTTTAAATTTTCAGTTATGGAGCAGTTTTTTTCAGAACACATGTAACAGACTTTGGATCTGAATGCAGAGAGACCTAATGAAAGTGAATGCTATCTTGTAGATCATTTTAAGTGTTTCTTTGCAGGGCTGGCTGCCCCTGCTGCAGCATTTACGAGTGCACCTTATGTGATAAATGCACCCCAAGAGCCTTATGTTGGAACACTTATTGCAGGTGAGGTTTTATTTTCCATGTTATTTGTTTCCTTGTGTTTTAATATTGGAATCTTCAAACAATTCATAAATTTCATCATATTAAATAGAAGAGTGAGGGTATAGTCATACATTGTATCATGATACTTGGTGTCATTTTAATTTTTAGTTTGCTTTAAGAGAGAATTTTAATATCCCCCAATGGCAATCACATTTTTGTCAGTATTTTGTATATTATTCAGTTTTTGGTGTTTATGCTTTACACTACAAAAATATCAGTGCCCTTTACTTGTTTTTATTGTATCCTAGAAGGCTTCTTAACAAAAGAAATGTGGCCTAAAATAATATCAGAATGCGTGCATCTAACAAGAAGTGAATTTTGTTAGAGGACATTCCTTCCTCTTACACAGAAATATTAGTACTTCAAATCTATAATCTTACAATGAAACTCGTCAATGAACTTGCCAGTTACGAAGTTTGCGGAAAAAAGATTTATATTACCAGCTACAGAAGCTTCATAATACATAATTATTCAAATGGGATTTTAAAAAAGTGCTTTTTTCTAAACCAAGCTTAAAGAAACCAATGTTTCAAAAAACTAAATCCTCGCAGATTAAGAAGATAAAAGTACGTGGATGTTGGGACTGTTCAAATGTAATATATGTTAAGGAACAGAGATGAAACAAAAAAAAATTGTTTCGATAGAAAAAACAAAAGTAGATGTCAACTTTCTTTGTTTACATGAAAACTGTGATGAAGGCTACGGCGGTTGTTCTGTTTTTGTAGTATTTAAAGACTTTTTTTTCCTTTTTATTAAGTATAGTATCTATACAGCCACATGCATTCTGGATTGTAATATTAACTACAAATGAATGGAATTGTTCAGCTATATTATCTGAAGAAGAAACCTGCTGCCAGAACCACCACCACCACCCTTAAGCAGGAGTAAGACATGAAATGGTGGGAAAGATGATGTAACTTACCAAACGAAAGTGTTGGTACTTTGATAGAGACAATAACAAACAAAAACACACACAAAATTCAAGCTTTCGCAACCCACGGTTGCTTCATCAGGAAAGAGGGAAGGAGAGGGAAAGACAAAAGGATGTGGGTTTTAAGGGAGAGGGTAAGGAGTCATTCCAGTCCTGGGAGGGGAAAGACTTACCTTAGGGGGGAAAAAGGGACAGGTATACACTGCCACGCGCGCGCGCGCGCGCCCACACCCACACACACACACACACACACACACACACACACACACACACACACACACACACACACATTTTTCCCACGTGTAATGTTTCCCTATATATATATATATATATATATATATATATATATATATATATTTCATTATGCACTATCTTTAAAAAACAGAATCTTAAACTGTTACATTGAACCACAATACATTTACTTTGGGGACAGTTTGTTATACTTCTTAACTAATTGATTTTGCTTGGAAGTGATAGGGATACACACTCGATATGCATTGAACGGTGCATACCACAATTAAGCAACCATGAGTATCATTGTGTGGACTGTAAAACTTCAATTAAAATGAGAATTAATTTTTTTATGTTCATACAGCTCACAATAAAAATGTAGTAAATTGCTTTGTTTTTTTTTACTTAAGATTGCTGTAGTCAGTGCTGTAACCATACATATCTAATAATGCCTTGTACAAAGGAAGCAGTTGTGTCCTGATAATAGGTTATAGTTCATTTGGTGATCACATGAGGGTACTGTATTCCTGCCAGGTTCCACTAAAATCTCTTGAATTAATGTAGTCCTGGATCTGGTCTCATTCTGCAATATAAGCTGTGTACCAGACTGGGACTCAAGCGTAGATCATCTGTCCTTCTCAGGCAAATGCTATACTGATGAACTGTCCAGGCATGACTCGCTCTTATTGCTTTACCTCCAACAGTACCTGTTTCCTACTTTTGTTGGTTTGCATGTAAATTTTAATCTTGTGCTATTTGTAATTTGACATGTACACTTTGGAAGAGGCAATTATGTCCTTGTTCACCTTCAGTTATGCTTCAAATACTCTCATTATGTACAAATACTGCTTGTACTTAGCCTTGCTAAATAATTAATATTTTTAGTCTCTTCCCCAGTTTTGAACCTGATACGTAATTTACATCTTGTGTGATAGTGTTGGCACTACTGTCTGTGAGTAACTTCATGAAGTGTTCATCATCATCACACTTCCTCTTGTAAATACTGTTCTTCTGAATGATCCAGATGAATTGTTCATTCTGCTGTGTCGGTTTTTAAATGTGTTTTTACATTCTTAAGTGCACAAAACAATATCAGATGGTTTCTGTTACTGGCTTATGACTATAAATTTTGTGGTAATGGTGGAGGTGTTAAACTGTGTAATTTTTTGTTGAAATGTATTAGAGAAGACATTTAATTTTCTTTTTTTGTGATTTGTTTTTAATCTTGACATTTTCTTTAATATATTAATTTTAATTTTTCAAGGGATGCCAAAAATCTGTGTTCAGGAGAAGGTTTTTGTAACCAATTGTCATACGACAAGAAATCTTAAAACAATGATAAAGATACAAAACAACAAAATTTTAGTTTAAAGGGCATGTGGTCTCTGGTGCCTTGTTACAGAGTTATAATTAAATTAAGATTTATTTCATTTGTTACCACTTTCGTGAAAATAGCCTTCCCATTAGTGATAAAGCCTGTAATATGCAATCTCCAAAGTGAACAACGCATGTACTGAAACAAAAGTACTGTGATGTGGCTGGTGGCACAATGGGGACAGCCCAGATGTGTGGTTGTGCCACTCATTCATTGCATTGAGTGAACTCATACAAAAAAGTTGCACATAAGCCAAGTCTCCGTCAGTAAACATATCAATAGTGCTGTATATCAGTGTTAATATAATAAGAATGCTACTGGGAAAAATAAACCTGAGATGGAACCAAGCAATATTGAATGCAGCTTGAGGGCAAAGAGTAAAGTAGGCATTACTGTTGTCAGCAGCAAGTTCCATAAGTAACTGGAACAAGTTTGTTCCCAAACAAGACGCATGGTGTATACTGTTACCATTCACACTGTTTGACAGATATTTTCAGTGCAGCATAGATAAAAAGATAATTGGAAGTTTAAAGTAAAAGAAATGCAATTACTCTGTAATGAGCCACTGGAGGCCAAGGGTCCCTGATATCAAGATGCTCAGAAAATATCCTGGAAAAAGTTAGAAAATTTTGTCTGTAGAGTCTGGGTTCACCCTGCACACTGACAAAAATCTTAACATTTGAAGGCAAATAAAGTGTCTTTTATGTACCTCATAAATGCCCATGTAACTTTAATCAAACTGAAAAGTGACACATATAACCAAAATATAAATACGGATTATTAGTAGTAGTAGTAGTAGTAGTAGTAGTAGTAATTAATAATAATAATAATAATAATAATAATAATAATAATAATATGTGCCCTTAGCAACGTAAAATGGTTGTGGTCACATTGGACCAACATGAGACAGTTACTATATCGTTAGCACACAGGAGTAATTTACTGGTAACTCAGAAATACTGTGGTTAGAACTCCTCTTTGACGAAGTAAATCTTAACAAAACCACCACCTGTCATCATTGTGGAAGCACAATCGCTTCCCAAATGGGAAATGCGCACCTTTTCTGTTAGTACACACATTCTGTTTGGTCCAGAAGTTGTCAGTAGTATCCAGCATTCACAGTATGGCATTTGTGGAGAAAATAATGAGAAAAACTACTTTAAAAAATAAAAACAGACTGTTGCAAGAATCTCCTCCATGGAAGGACAGATTTTTCCTTCGACAGGGGCATATTTGTCCCTTTTTGTGCCATTTCATGGAGGCCCCCCCCCCTTACCTTGTGGTATAATGGTGGTGCACTCATGTTTCATTGCAGATCACAGTGCCTAGTGCAAAAAAAATTTCCCCTTCTGTTTCGTAGCCTGTCAGTAGTCATTTGCACACCCCTAGACAATGAAATTTGTGCTTCGTGGTGAAAAAACGAGGCACCTACAGAGACCCTTTATCTAAATCTAAGGTCGTCAGTAGTGACCACCATAGCATTACCATGTATTATTGTGACCTCAGTAGCAATTTTCGCAACAGTCATTCAGTGATCATCTGTAATAAGCTGGCTAGCAGTGTGAATATTCTCTTCAGGCATGTTGGTCCTTGGGCGATGTTGGTGAGCCGCAGTCTCAACTACTTCTTGACCCCTAAAAAACTGTTTGTGCCATGTGTACACTTCAGTCCTTTTTTAGAATGTTGTCCTTGACCTGTGCCGCAAGTTGTCTTAAAATCTTGCACAGTCGTATGCCCTCTGTTACGAGAAACTTGATTATAATGTATTGCACAACAGATTGCGGTACCTCTTGCTCTGACATTGTTATTATTACTGGGGAAATGGTACAGCAACATTCTAGTTGTAGAGAACAATCACTGGAAGTGAAAACAACAATGAGCAGAGATCACTTCACACTAGTTTACAAAAGTTCATGAAACAAAAATTCCGGTATGTTTTATTCACCCTCATATAATGTGTCTATTTAGAGAAATCTGCCTGTAACATTATATGTTGGTAATGTAAAGTCCCTTTTTTTATTTATGTTCATGCATTTAAAGAATGGTAATATTCAATAGTGCAGGCTTAAAGTGTTTTGAGGATTGGATTCTTCTTAGCTTCATAAAAGAGGGAAATGTAAAGTGTACTGTAAGTCTAAACCTTTCTAAAGAGTAAGTCTTATTTTGTAAATGTCTTCACATAAAATGTTCGCTTTGATATCTTAACTTCTGCAATGAAGTTTCAAGAGTTTGAACCGCTTTTAAAGACCAATGGAGCTCACGTAATAATAGATACTGAAAGTTGGCTAAAACCCCAAATCGATAGCACTGAGAATTTTGGAGCAAATCTGAGTGTGTATAAAAAGTGTAGGTTAACAGAAAATGGAGATGGTTTTTTTGCCACAAAAAACAAGTAGCTCAGATCTGTCAAGATAAAAATTGAAGCTACATGCAACATTGTGTGAGCAAGACTCAGTATTAAGGGTGGGCATAAACTTATAATTGAATATTTCTGTTGACCATTTGGCCTCACCTCTGGTTGTAACTGAAAAATTCTGTCACTAGTACATATATTCTCCTATTAAACTGTCGTTGTCGTCGGAGATATTAAACACCCAATGAGTGCCTCAGATAGTTACAGTTTTGTAAGTGGTAGGTTTGACAAAGACACATTGCAAAACAATAATACATGTTTTCTTTGAAAATTACTTTGAATAAATAGTTCAAAAGCTCACTGGCAGTGGAAATATATATAATGGCAACAAATAAATCTGAGCTCTTAGACAATATTCTCATTGAAACTGGTATCAGTGACCGTGAAACAATTGTACCAACAATGTTGCAAAGCTGCATAGGGCAACTAAAACAAGTAAAAAGATTAATTACATTTTCAGTAACCTTGATAGATGTGTCGTATCTCAAAGAGAAACTCCAGACATTTACTTCTGAGCAGAAGCTTGTAGAAGAACTGTATCTCAAGTTTAGTAGAATAATTGACAATGCGCTGGGTGAATACAAGGTATGCCCTGGGTAAATACAAGATATATACTTAGTAGAACAGATCATGACGTCGTGACGAGTGTTACCCTCTATATAGTCATTGTAAAGAAACTTCTGAAGAAACAGTGAATACTGTCCAACAGGTTTAAAACAGGGTGGGGCTGTAGATGGAGAGGTACTAAACGAAACAAGATTATGTAAAAAGGGCGATTTGTGAAGCCTTCAACAGCTACTGTAGCAGGATCTTATAAAAACACCGCCAACAAGGCCCAAAGAGATTGTGGTTATATACATATATCTTATCAGATGTATCGGGAAACTCGTGGGTGATATGGGAACTGAAATTGCTGAAATTGAAGGTAGTAAAGCAGAAGCAGAAATGCTGGATTCCGCTTTCAAAAGTTTGTTTGCAAAGAAAAAATCTAGGAGTACAGCAACACTTTAATTCTCACACCATTGCATAGATGAATGCTATAGATGTTCCTGTTGGTGGCATTGTGAAACAGCTGAAATCACTAAAATGGAACAAAGCCTGTTTAGTTCTGTTAAATTCAACTCTTTTGGTGGCATCTCGTATCGTCTTGTACCTGGTCAGGTCAACCTGTCCAGTATAAACTAAACTTTGTTGATAACTGTATTTATGTGCACCTACCTGGAACACGATGACCTTGTTGTTCAGATAACTTAGAAACTATGCATTTGACTGCAGGAGCCAGAGAGAAGTGGGTAAATAATTGTGCACATTTTTAGTCTTCTGTAAGTGTGACCAGTTGTTTAAAATTTTCCATCGATTTTCTGCTATTTAATGCAAATTTCTGTTATATATGCTCTGGTTTGGAAGATTGGTGATTGTTAATAATGGTGAAGCCATTATGACACAAGGTAATGTCCTTCATATATCTGTTTATATGTTGAATCCTATTGTATTTTATTTAACAGGGCCAACAGTTGTGCCCCAATATTACGGGGTTGCTCCTTGGGGCGTCTACCCCGCAAATTTAATCCAGCAAGGTGCAGCAGCTGCAGCAGCTCAACAGAGGCGTCCACTCACCCCTTCATCGGCAGGAGAGCTGCCCTCCACAACGACAAATCTCACACAGGTATTTTGTTTGAGCAGCTGCTGCCACATTCAGCAAGTTAAGGTCTCAATATAAAAAGTTATTACAGATATAATTTAAAGTAGAATAAATTTTAGATACAGAAGAAACTCCATGTGGTGGTTTTATGACAGGAAAGAATTTTTAAATACAGGATGTGTTGTGCTTACTGTAGTTACATCACGTTTCATGAATAAACTGAAGACCCAATAAGTAAGACTAGCTATTTTCTTGCAGTTTGTGCCTTAATCACTTTTTGTGAGAGTGGTGGGTTAAATTCAGCAGCTTCTTGAATAAATGTTTGTGAACAGTCACCTCTGCCATTGCTGAAATATCTTTATCTAAAACACAGGCTTATGTGAAAGTAGCATGTAATATGAGACAAACATCACCGTAACAAGCAGTTTCCACAGGGCTGAGGGTAATTTCCGATGAGGAAATGTGTGAGAGTACATGGTTGCTTCAACAATTTCAGCAAACCCCCCCCCAGAAAATTTTGCAGTTCTATGTTACATACATAGAAAACAGTACATTCTAGAAGGGCTTTATAATTCAGTGACTGACACCAGCAACAGTAAGATAATTACTTGAATAGTTAATTGGAATAAAGCAAATTTGAATGACAGTATGAAGGAAGGTAACTGGGAATAAATTTTTATGAGAAATCAGCAAACTCGAGTTTTTTACGTACTGGATCCCTGTATGTATAAAGTTTGTCTGGAATAAGTTTTACAGGAATGAACCATCAGTGCTACCTCAGACGACTCAGAGGTACTATCCCATATATCTTGCTGAGAGAAACCATTATTTTCCCTAGCTGTTTGGAGTCTCTTGTGAAGAACAAAAGATGTTTCTTATTGTTTATGCACACCATATCCTTTACTGTTGGAGAATGAACATGAGTGCGGCAATTGGGTTTTTCTCCAAATGTTGAAAACAATAATAGAAACATTCGAAATGATGAAGGTATATGTTGACACCTATTTGATATGCAAACAATTGTGTAAGAACAGTACATAGCGATTTTAAGAGATAAGATTGTCATTAGACAGTTAATCAGGGAGGGGGTATTGTTGCAGAAGCAACACTGACAAACATACGCAGAACCAATGTTTAACATGTTGAAGCATAATAAATTAGTTTTAGTACAGATTATATTGTCTCTCTTCGTGAATGAGATATTTGAAAAATTTATTCTCCATTTTCTCAGTCTGTCAATAAAATTTCGTGGAAAGTTCAGCAGTTGCTCCCAATTTCCTATTATACGTCAACAGTGGTGTTGAGACATGATGCTTGAAGTACGGTCCAGACAAAAAAAAAAAGCTAAGTCATTGAACAGACAAGAAAAGCAAATAAAGGTCAGAAATTTTATGTAACAAAAAGGCTCATTGCAATCTTCACTTGGCAAAGCATCATTTACAGGGAACCTTTCTCAGAATGATTTGTTACTGGCAACTTCTACAAATATATGGTGCACTTCCTTCTTGGTGTGTTAGAACCTTGTGATCCAGTAAGCAGTGAAGCAAGGTGACATGCTGCATGTCAGTATCACTGCAAACTGCCCATGTGCCCCCCCCACCCCCCACCCCATCCCCCTTCTTCCCAGGATAATAATTGAAATTCATTGGAAGACCCCACCCAACTTCCTTCTCTGTTTACGTATACATCTAGATCTATACTCCAAAAACTAGTGTGAGGTGCGTGGAAGCGGGTATGTCCGATTGTACCAGTTATTAAGCTTTCTTCCTGTTCCATTCACTTATGGAGCAGGGGAAGAATTATTGTTTGAATGCCTCTGTGTGTGCAGCAGTTATTCTAATCTCATCCTCACGATCCCTATGTCAGCAATGCATAGTGGGTTCTTGTATATTCCTAGAGTAATCATTTAAAGCGTTTTCTTGAAACTTTGTTAACAGGCTTTCTCGGGACAGTTCATGTGTATCTTAGAGTCCTCCAGTTCAGTTCCTTCAGTATCTCCGTGACAGTCTCCCATGGATTAAACCAACCTGCAACTATTTGTGATGCCCTTCTCCATATACATTCAATATCCCCTGTTGTTAGTCCTATCTGGTATGGGTCCCACACACTAGAGCAATATTCTAAAACCGGTTGCACAAGTGATTTTTAAGCAGTCTTCTCTGTAGACTGATTGCACTTCCTCAATACCAGGTCAACAAAATTCTGCTACATGGAGGATATTGGTCTTGCTTGTAGAACCAAAGATCTCGGACGAGCAGAGACAATTTTCACAGAAGATCTAGCCGTTATGAGCTCCTATTTTAGAAATTGGAGACTTAAACCCAGTACAAGTAAAACTGAAGTATGTACGTTCCATCTGAACAACAAAAAAACTAACACAGAGCTCAGAGTTAAACTTAATGGAAACACTGTTTGCCACAACACGTACCCTAAGTACCTTGGTGTCACCATATACTGCACCCTTTCACATAAAAACATCTTGAAAATACTGTTGCCAAGATAAAAGCTCATAACAATATTATGATATGGGGAGCTTCAGCAGATACCTTGCCCACATCATCCATTCTGCTGGTCTTCTCAGTAGCTAAATGTTGTGCCTAGGTGTAGCTAAACAGCTGTCACACCAACTTGATTGATGTCCAGTTGCACTACACTATGTGGTTAATAAGTGGGACAATCCGACAAACACCCAGAAACATCTATCTACTCGCAGTCCGTAGAAGTGAAGTCTTAGAGAGTAACGCAAGCTAAGAACCTGGAATTACTAGACTCCATTCACCGCTCAGCAAATGGAACAGTTAGATGCCAGAAGTATCTAGGTAAGAAACCTATGGGATCAGAATTGTCATCTTATTGAAAATCCTGAAGAGCATGAGTGGTTCCGAAAGAATAACTGCGATACTGCTGGCACAGACCTCGACAGGAAGCTGTCGGTCCAATTGAACAGAGCTCTCACTGGGCATGGTCAATGCGCAGACTCACTTTACAATTGGGGTGCTTCAAAGTGTCTGGTTTGTGACTGTGGAACTCCGAAGAAGTGAGTCAAGCACATTAGAGATGAATGCCCATTGCATTCCTATCAGGGTTGTTGGCGACCTCATTAAAGCTGACGATACTGCTCTTACATGGATTAGGAACTTGGATATTGATGTTCAGTTAGTTTTGTGTAGTTTTATCTTTCTGTATTCTTGTTACATACCTATACTAAAGTTATATTCCTGTATTTTTACTCTGCATGTGGGCCACACAAATAAAAACGTCCCCATTATTCTGCCAATAAAATGAAGTTTACCACCTGCTTTACCCATAAGCTACAGCCAGGTATCTGTAAAAGTTAGTCAATTCCAACAGTGACTCGCTGATATGATAGTCATAGATAGAACATTTTTCTGTTTTGTGAAGTGCACAGTTTTACATTTCTGAACATTTAAAGCCCACTGCCAATCTTTGCACCACTTTGAAATCTTGTCAAGATCTGACTGAATATTTATACAACTTCTTTCAAATGGAACTTCATTATAGATAACTGCATCATCTGCAAAAAGCTTGATTTTACTATTAATATTGTGTACAAGGTAATTAATATACAACATGAACACCAAGGGTCCTAACACACTCCCCTGGTGTACACCTGAAGTTATTTCTACATCTGAAGAGGACTCTCCATCCGAGATAACATGCTGTGTCCTCCCTACCAAAAAGTCCTCAATCCAGTCACAAATTTCACTTGATACTCCATAAGATCATACTTTCGATAATAAGCATAGATGTGGTACCCAGTCAAATGCTTTTCGGAAATCAAGAAATACGGCACCCACCTAATCGCCTTTATCCAAAGCTTTCAGTATGTCACATGAGAAAAGTGTGAATCGAGTTTTATATTATAGCTGTTTCCGAGATCCATGCCGGTTGACATTGAGGTGGTCACTCTGTTCAAGATACCTCACGTTTGATGTTAAGGATATTGGATAGTAGTTTTTTGGTTCACTTCTACTACACTTCTTATAGACAGGTGTGACCTGTGCCTTTTTCCCAGAACCAGACAATATTTTCTGTTCGAGGGATTTACGATAGATTATAGTGAGAAGAGGGGCTTAACTCAGCCCTAAATTCAGTATAGAATCCGACAGGGATTCCATTGGGCCCTGGAGCTTTGTTCAATTTTAACGGTTTCAGCTGTTCCTCAACAGTACTGACACTAATACTTATTTCATTCATTTTTTCAGTGGTACGAGTATTAAATTGGGGCAGTTTTCCTGGGTTTTCCTTCATAAAGGAAAATTTTAAACTGGAGTTAATCAATTCAGCTTTTGCTTTGATACCCTCAGTTTTACATACAACCAGAATTTCTTTGGGTTCTGTGAAATATCACTTGACAATGTTCTGCCGTGGTAGTCATCAACTGCATCACGCATTGCTCTCGTGACAGCGAAACGTGTTTCGTTCAGCATCTTTCTATCTACACTCTGTTTTACTCCTGTTATGTTGTAATATCTGTTTCTTTAGAAGTTTCTTTACAGTAAGTGTATACCATGGAGGTTCCCTCCAATTATGATCTGTTCTACTGGGTACATATCTATCCAGTACATGGTCAATTACTCTTTTAAACTTGTGCAAGAGTTCCTCTACATGCTCCTGCCCTGTGTTGAAAGTTTCAAGTTCCTCATTGAGATATGACATTAATGATTTTTTATCTAATTTACTGAATATAGACATTTTTCTGCTTGTTTTAGTTGTCCTTTCTAGTTTGCTAATAATTGTTCCACCGCACCGCGGTCAACGATACCAGTTTCGATGTGGACATACTCAAAGAGGTCAGGTCTGTTTTTCGCCATTAGATCCTATGCATTTCCATCGTGAGTGGGGTTGCAAACTATCTGTTGTTGGTAGTTTTCAGAGAAAGCGTTTACTGAAAGTTTCACAGGACATTTTATTATGCCCACTACTAACAAAACTGTAATTTTCCCAGTTTATTGTTGGATGGTTAAAGTTTCTACTGGTGATTACAGCATGATTGGGGAACTGAGGTTTTCTCTAAAGTTTTTGATTACATCAGGAGATATATCCTAGTTTGTACACATTTTATGTATGTATTTATTGTTTCTGTAATGTGGCTGACATTTCCGATGGTGTTGAACTGAATGGTAAAAGGACAAACAAATATATATAAAATGTGAGAGAGCTATTTACTAATCTCCTAGTTACAAACTGTAATACTGAACTTCCAAAGAGACACAAAATAACTTAACCAAAAAATTCTTTTTTTCTGTGTATATTGTTTATCTACGAATACGCAAAAGTCAGTCAAGCATTTAGCTTCTCTGGCGTGCCACCAGTTTTATTGGCAGGGAACCCTTTAAATCCCCCATCCGAATCCCACATTCGGTCTTCGTGACAATCGTATAACTTGGATGATGAGTAGTCACTTGGCCACAGTCGCGTAATCTCGGCACAGGTTGTTGTTGTCCTGGGACCTATGTGCTTATCACCTTCTCAGCACACACCATAGGTATCGCGCCGGCTTTAATGTTGGTCCAGTTTGTGTTTGTTTCATTGCCACCAGGTCACCAACTTTGTACTTGGGGGCTTTCTTCCAGCAAAAGTTGAAGCTAGTGTGGTTTTCGTCTTGCACCATGCTGGTTTGTTGCTTAGCATATTCCTTCTGTTTACTGTCTCTCTCTTCAAATGAATCAATAATTTCTTGTAATAGTAATTTTGTGATGTGAAGATCAGTTTGTGTGTGCATCTTAACTCCTGTCAAAAGCTTAAATGGTGTTCTCCCAATACTTCTGTGGTATGATGAGTTTATGGCACATTCAACTGATGGTACCACCTTATACCATTCATTTGGGCTTTCAATGCTAAGCTTAGCAATGATTTCAGCCAACGGAGGACTGATCTTCTCAGTTTGTCCGTTGGCTCTAGGAAGTCATGTTGTTAAAATGTATTCAGTTACATCTGTAATGCAGTATTCCATGAAAGCAAGCCTCTCTATCAGTAATTACCTGGACTGAATTCCCAAAAGGGACAGAAGAAACCTTTCTTTCCTGATTTCTTATTCACAGTTAAACATTTCACTCAATTGGAGGTAACACTATGACATTTGGCAGTCACATCTGGTATATAATATTCTTTTTACTTCCTCTTCAGTTTGCCTTACTGCATAATGACCTTCCTCATGCACCAACTTGATGATTTCACATTGAATAGCGCATGGAACCACCAAGGTGTCTCTTCAGACATATAAGTTGAAAAGAATTCCATTTGTCATTGAAAAGTTGTCCTAAGGCTGTTCTTTGAGAATGCTCTTGATTACTGCTAAATATCATCTTTCTCTTTAGCTTTTTTGATTGTAGCTATTAAGGTATGTGCGAAACCAGACAGTATGTTCTCACAGCAACTTAAGGCATGTATGTGTTTCGTCCTAGAATCAATCGGTCTTTGATGGTGTAAGAACACTCTTCCAAGACAAAGCTCAACTTGATATTCTTGGTGATAAGTCCTTTTTATCGATAGTGTTTTGGAATGCAGTGCAGCCTGTTGAAACGAAACTAGTAATTACATCTGGAATTGCCTTAAGACGTTCACAATAGCTAAAACTTCAAGCTCATAACTACGGCATTTTTCCTCTTGAGGTGTTTTTTTCCTCTTAAGGTGTTTTTTTTTCTTACTTGTATGCAAAACTGGCTGCAGCTTATCTTCTTATCTTATCTTCACCTGGAGATTTTTGTAATAACGCTGCTCTAAAACCTCCTTTGCTTGCGTCTATGTATAGCTCGGTTTTGTATTCGCAATGAAAGAAGATCTTTGAGCATGTTGAATGCTTGCCTCTGCTCATCTTCAAACTTATATTATTGATTATTTCTCAGTAAATTGCTAAGAAGTTAGCAGTTGCAGAGAATTTGAGATGTTGTTGTTGTTGTTGTGGTCTTCAGTCCTGAGACTGGTTTGACGCAGCTCTCCATGCTACTCTATCCTGTGCAAGCTTCTTCATCTCCCAGTAACTACTGCAACCTACATCCTTCTGAATCTGCTTAGTGTATTCATCTCTTGGTCTCCCGCTACGATTTTTACCCTCCACGCTGCCCTCCAATACTAAATTGGTGATCCTTTGATGCCTCAACACACGTCCTACCAACCGATCCCTTCTTCTAGTCAAGTTGTGCCACAAACTTCTCTTCTCCCCAATCCTATTCAATACTTCCTCATTAGTTATGTGATCTGCCCATCTAATCTTCAGCATTCTTCTGTAGCACCACATTTCAAAAGCTTCTATTCTCTTCTTGTCCAAGCTATTTATCGTCCATGTTTCACTTCCATACATGGCTACACTCCGTACAAATACTTTCAGAAATGACTTCCTGACACTTAAATCTATACTCATGTTAACATATTTCTCTTCTTCAGAAACTCTTTCCTTGCCATTGCCAGCCTACATTTTATATCCTCTCTACTTCGACCATCATCAGTTATTTTGCTCCCCAAATAGCAAAATCCCTTTACTACTTTAAGTGTCTCATTTCCTAAGTGTCTCATTTCCTAATCTAATTCCCTCAGCATCACCCGACTTAATTCGACTACATTCCATTATCCTCATTTTGCTTTTGTGATGTTCATCTTATACATTTCATCTCATCTCATACACTATCCATTCCATTCAACTGCTCTTCCAAGTCCCTTGCTGTCTCTGACAGAATTACAATGTCATCGGCGAACCTCAAAGTTTTTATTTCTTCTCCATGGATTTTAATACCTACTCCAAATTTTTCTTTTGTTTCCTTCACCGCTTGCTCAATATACAGATTCAATAAAATCGGGGATAGGCTACAACCCTGTCTCACTCCCTTCCCAACCACTGCTTCCCTTTCATGTCCCTCGACTCTCATAACTGCCATCTGGTTTCTGCACAAATTGTAAATAGCATTTCGCTACCTGTATTTTACCCCTGCCACCTTCAGAATTTGAAAGAGCGTATTCCAGTCAACATTGTCAAAAGCTTTCTCTAAGTCTACAAATGCTAGAAACGTAGGTTTGCCTTTCCTTAATCTAGCTTCTAAGATAAGTCGTAGGGTCAGTATTGCCTCACGTGTTCCAACATTTCTACGGAATCGAAACTTATCTTCCCCGAGGTCGGCTTCTACCAGTTTTTCCATTCATCTGTAAAGAATCTGCGTTAGTATTTTGCAGCTGTGACTTGTTAAACTGATATACTTTTTAAAGTATCCTTTTATATCTATTGCTGCAATAGATTTAGGTTCTAGAAAGTTTTGAGCAGCTATTGTCTTCTGCGAAGGAGGTTAGATTTGTCCACACTGTGTAACACAGCCAAGAAACTCATCAGTTCCACTCAGGAACTGCCATTTTGCAAATTAATTTCCAAGTTATATTCTGCTTCAGGTTTTAACACTAAAGCAATTTGTTGAAGTGCCTCATCACTCTGTTGGTATTGTAATATCGTCCATATTAACAAATATTATGTTCTCTTGAGCCAGTGCCCAAAAACAGTGTTAACAAAATGTTGGAACACAACAGGTGAATTTTATAATCCAAATGGAACTTTCCTGAATTGAAACTGCCTTGAATGTGTCAGATATGAGGTATATTTATGACTTTCCTGTTCAACATCAAGTGGGGGGGGGGGGGGGGGGGGGGGAGGGAGACATTCTTGGGGTCTAGTGTGGAAAACACAAATGCATCTTGTAGTTTATCTGAAAGATCTTCTATGGTGGGCAATGGGTAACAAACTTTCACTGTGATCTTGTTTAATTTTCTGTAGTGTATACAGATGCGATAATCTCCATTTTTCTTTCTTACAACTGCTACATGGCCAGCATATTCAGATGAACTTTGTGCTATTATTCCCCGATCAAACCACATCTAGATAGACTTGCCTGCCAACAATATCTTTCTCAGTTGTTCTCTTACAACAGTCTCCATTCTGAAATCAGTGGACTTTGTCTTTGTTGGGGTGTAACTAGTCACTAAATCTTCTATATGTTCCTTTGTTTCATCACTAACAGGGCTTTCAGTATCCAATCCTGGTTTGTCTGCTATATGGGTACACCCTCTTCTGGCATCCCAAAAGTAACTGTACCCTTGTTTATTGATATTCCAATTTGATGTAGAAGGTAGTTTCCAACTACCATTTCTAAATTCATAGTGTGTCTAGAAACTTATAAATTTGTTTCAATTTTCAAATCATAAATCCCAACAGTACCTGTACAACACCCTGTGGAGAACCAAAGTTTTCCCAAATCCCGTCAAAACTTTTGCAAACTTCGAGGATCCATAATTTCAAAAACATCCTGTTGTAATAAATAAAGTTGACTGCCCCAGTCAGTTATCGGTTACTTATTTGTACATTTTAAAATTTACGGTTGTTAATACTCTGTTAACAGTGTTTGCATTCATTGCCGCTTTTCAGTTATTCTTCTTCTTCGTGCATTCAGTTGAGATATGGCCAAAAGTGTTGCAGCTGAAGTGTCGTTTGCCTTTGCGCTTGACCTAATGACCACAGGCACCACAATTGAAACACTTTTTGTTTGGATCCCAAGCTGCACTTTCAGTATTTCTGTTACTTAGAGTCTTTATTGGATTTATAGGATTGGGGAGAAGAGAAGTTTGTGGCACAACTTGACCAGAAGGAGGGATCGGTTGGTAGGACATGTTCTGAGACATCAAGGGATCACCAATTTAGTATTGGAGGGCAGCGTGGAGGGTAAAAATCGTAGAGGGAGACCAAGAGATGAATACACTAAGCAGATTCAGAAGGATGTAGGTTGCAGTAGGTACTGGGAGATGAAAAAGCTTGCACAGGATAGAGTAGCATGGAGAGCTGCATCAAACCAGTCTCAGGACTGAAGACCACAACAACATAGAGTCTTTAGCATATTTACTACTGAAGTTTAAATTTTCATTTCTGTAACTTTTATTATTTCTTTTTGGCAATGACTTCACAGCTCTTTCGTAATGCCTCATTTTTTCCTTAGACTCTTTCCTCTTTTACACTTCCAGCACTATGAAGTAGAAGTGTGCCCGAGTTGTCTTCTGTCCTGTCAGTTACGTACTTAAATAGCGAGTTGTTATCAATATCAGCATGGCTGGCAATTTCCTCCATTCAGAGAAAATATTCTTGGAGAGACTGTTCCGATGTAGTCCTGTGGTGAATAAGCAGTTGACGGATCTTGTTTTCACATCAAATTCCTCCTGCAAAACACTCTAGAAATGACAGAGAAGATTTACATATATCTTGTGAACACGGTGGGAATAGTTTTTTGCTTTGTTGCCCATTCCTAAATTGTCTCGCTATCCATTTGGATTGCATGCTCCTCTTAATCATTGGTATCATGATCTTCCTCTTCATATTCTGTGTTATCATTTTTCACCCAAAGTTTGTCAATGTTGAATAAATTAGTACAAATATCGGTAGTCATTTCTGTTTTCATCCTACTAGCTAGACATACTATTTTGCATATTGCCCCTAACTCCACTTCTGAAAATGATGCTTTAGTAAATGACTTCTTAGCATCAAGTTCAGTTGCTATTGATTAAAAAGTAAAACAAGTAAATTCTCTGAAGTATTTTGACTTTCTTCTGTCATCTTGAACTGTTCTGAAAATTAATGTGTGGATTTACACACACACACACACACACACACACACACACACACACACACACACACACACACACACCACATCCCACGCCGGCTATTTCTCCTTTAGTCGCGTTTTACTTGCAATACTCTGCTACTACCAATCGTAGTTAAAATGTGAATCCTTACCATAGATTGAAAATCAACACCATTGCACATTGCTACATCACAGGCAAAACTGTATTGTCACATGTTCAGTTTATTTCAGGTAGAGCCCCCAAAATTTGTAGGTTCTGACTTTCATGAAGACATGTTTATTAATCTCCTAGTTACAAATTTTAATGCTGAAGTGTCAGGAAGAAACAAAAGAACTTACCCCCGCATCTGTGTGGGTAGTATTGGCATGCATTGCAGGGGCTGAAAGTTTGGATGGGCATAGTTGAGCAGAGAGAGGTGGTAGGAAGAGATTTGACAGATACTGAGAGGGAGTAGGATGAGATGGGGAGGAAAAGGTAGACAGAAGGAGTGTTAGGAGTAAGAGATAGAGAGATAGGGGTTGGGGAATGAAGTGATGGGGAGATGGAGAGACATAGAGGGGCATGGGATGGGATTGTCAGAGAAGGGTGAGGAGGAGATGTGTGTGTAACTTGTATGCAGTTGAAGCCAGGGGGGACAAGGTTAGAAAATTATGAAGACTGAAGAAAAGATAGGTGATGCAAAAGAGGAAAATGTAAATTTCTTACACACTGTTTGGCAAGAGACAGTCCAGGAAAAGGTCAGAACTAATATGTGCTGAATGTATCATTATTGTTTTGTTCAAAATCATCTTCTTTCTTTCTTTCTTCTTCTTCTTCTTCTTCTTCTTCTTCTTCTTCTTCCCCTTTTTTTTTGACTCTTGACATTTTGTATGTTGTAGCCATTAATTTGGTCAGCATGTATCGATTTTATAAAACTGCTGCAATGTGGGGTGCATTTAGATTACTAAGATTGCAGCTCTAGCTGAGTATTAATACCAGTACTAAAATTATTAGTCACCCAATAACCCTGAAATTGCAAGGTATAACAATGAAAATAGTGGTATATATGTTAAGTTCATTGAATTGTTCTGTATAATTTTATATTGTTATCTTTTAATAATCTTTCTTAACAAGCAGGTGCAAGGACAGTATCAAGTAATACCTGCCTACTACGATCAAGGATCAATAGTTATGGGCAATGTACGAGGTATTGGAAGTGCCACTCCAATGCGGCTAGTCTCACCTGCACCTGTTATAGTAAACACAGGCACCCCTGGTAAGTGCCCCAGCCTTTTAGATTGAAACATTTATACAGTGCTGTTTGTGACACATGCAGTAGAAAACTAAATTAGGTGTACATCATATGAAGTACAGGGTGTTTCTAAAAGAATATATGTATTACAAAGTATCATTTTGTCCAAACTATCAATCGCTGCACCTCGGCTTGGCTATTGGAGAAACGAGTACGTAGTCTAGTTTATATTAATAGCTGCTAGATGTCAGTTGTCCTCTGTTTTGCTTGGTAACCATCATATGTTTAAAATGGTTACTCTGCAGAAGAAATCATTTTGTGTTCTTGAGTTTGTGAAGTGCAATTCTGTGATTACAGTGAAAAGACATTTCAGGTTGAGGTACCAAATTGATCCTCTGAATGGGTGGAACATTCACAGACGATATCGACAGTTTCTAGTTACAGGATGTGTATGTAAAGGAAAGAGTCCTGGCCACCCTCTTGTTCCTGAAAAAAATGTTGCACGAATTCAAACTGCTTTCCAACGTAGTCCTTCAAAATCAACTCGTCATGCCAGTTGGGAGTTAAAAATGCCTACAACAATAATTTTGCGTGTTTTGGGACGCCAGTTCGTTATGAGGCTGTAAAAGTTAAAGCTGTAAAAGTTAAAGCTGTTACAAGCTCTGCATCCTGATGACATATGCAAACGTGTGGCATTTTGTAACGAGATTCTTGATGCTATTGACAATGATAACACTTTTGTACAATGCATTGTGTTCAGTGATGAGGCAACTTTCCATGTTAGTGGTCAGTTAAACAAACACAGTGTTCAAATTTGGGGCCTACAGAACTCACATGCAGCCATTGAACATGTACGAGATTTGCCCAGAGTCAATGTGTTTTTTTGCGATATCCTGATCATGTGTTTACGGCCCATTCTTCTTTGATGGAAACACGGTTAATGATCAACAGTATCTCGCTACGTAACAAAACTGGTTGTTTCCGAGGTTGCACGAAGACAACTTCGTTTTTCAACAAGGCGGGGCACCACCTCACTGGAGTCGTCAAGTGCGTGAATATCTAAATGAAACTCTACTGAACCGTTGGATTGGTCATCAAAGAGCTGTTGATGTAGCATGTCTCAGCTGGGCTCCATGGTCACTGGATTTGATACCCTTTGACTTCTTCCTGTGGGGTATTGTTAAAGACAACGTTTATGTACCACCACTCTCTCAGAACCTGGAAGAGTTGAAGAACCGGATCCATACTGTCACACCATCAGTGACTAAGGACATGCTTGCCCGAGTATTGGAGGAATTTGTATTGATGTATCATGTCGCTGATGGAGGGCATATTGAACATCGGTAATCTGAACTTGCTAGGTTCGTAAATGTGTGTGTAAAGTTTCATATTCGTATGTCTTAAAGTTTAATAAATATATGCATTCGAAATATGTATATTCTTTTTGGAACACCCTGCACTAAGTGTAATAACTGCAAAATATATCTGCAGTCATCTGCAAGTTCTAGTAGTACAAGTATGCTTTGATTATGGAACTTCCTGGAAGGTGAAATTGTGTGCCAGACATGGACACAGCCCATTGATCTTGCTGGATGAGATATCCATACACAACTCACAACCCACCCACACAGCTTTCTGCCAGTAGCTCATCTCCTACCTTGCAAACTTACTTTTTTCTTCTGAGAGGCTGGTCCCGCAAGGTATGCAAGAGAACTTCTGTGTAGTTTGGAAGGTAGGAGATGGAAGCGTTGGCAGAAAGCTGCGAGGGCAAGTCTTATGTCATATAGATAGTGCAGTCGGTAGAGCACTTGCCCACAAAAGGCAGAGGTTCCAGCTTTGAAGACAACTGCCCACACTCTGCCGTAGGAAAACATTTTGAATATGATTGAACTAACAATAAGACTGTTGTCTTCATACTTGGGGAAGCAGTGTGTTTTGATACACTAATTCACTTAAAGATATTCAGCATAGGAAGTGCAAATGTGGCATGTAATAAAGAATGTTAAGATTTGGCAAGCTATTACAAATAAGAAAAATTAAGTGCAGAATTTCTCAAAATGAATAATAATCCAGAATGAGATTTTCACTCCGCAGCGGAGTGTGCGCTGATATGAAACTTCCTGGCAGATTAAAACTGTGTGCCCAACGGAGACTCGAACTCGGGACCTTTGCCTTTCGCGGGCAAGTGCTCTACCAACTGAGCTACCGAAGCACGACTCACGCCCGGTACTCACAGCTTTACTTCTGCCAGTACCTCGTCTCCTACCTTCCAAACTTTACAGAAGCTCTCCTGCGAACCTTGCAGAACTAGCACTCCTGAAAGAAAGGATATTGCGGAGACATGGCTTAGCCACAGCCTGGGGGATGTTTCCAGAATGAGATTTTCACTCTGCAGCGGAGTGTGCGCTGATCTGAAACTTCCTGGCAGATTAAAACTGTGTGCCCGACCGAGACTCGAACTCGGGACCTTTGCCTTTCGCGGGCAAGTGGTCTACCAACTGAGCTACCGAAGCACGACTCGCGCCCGGTACTCACAGCTTTACTTCTGTCAGTACCTCGTCTCCTACCTTCCAAACTTTACAGAAGCTCTCCTGTGAACCTTGCAGAACTAGCACTCCTGAAAGAAAGGATATTGCGGAGACATGGCTTAACCACGGCCTGGGGGATGTTTCCAGAATGAGATTTTCACTCTGCAGCAGAGTGTGTGCCCGACCGAGACTCGAACTCGGGACCTTTGCCTTTCGCGGGCAAGTGCTCTACCAACTGAGCTACCGAAGCACGACTCACGCCCGGTACTCACAGCTTTACTTCTGCCAATACCTCGTCTCCTACCTTCCAAACTTTACAGAAGCTCTCCTGCGAACCTTGCAGAACTAGCACTCCTGAAAGAAAGGATATTGCGGAGACATGGCTTAGCCACAGCCTGGGGGATGTTTCCAGAATGAGATTTTCACTCTGCAGCGGAGTGTGCGCTGATATGAAACTTCCTGGCATATCATATTGGTAGAGCACTTGCCCGCGAAAGGCAAAGGTCCCGAGTTCGAGTCTCGGTCGGGCACACAGTTTTAATCTGCCAGGAGGTTTCATGAATAATAATAATAATAATAACTTTCATGTGGCATAGTACAATCATGTTACAGTACATAAGGTAAATTTTAGTTTTAGTGTTGACATTTCTGAACGACATTTAGTAAGAAGTGTATCCAAGAATTTGTGATAAGTCATGTTACATGAGCAATGAGACATTAATGATGTATTTCTTCGCCAAATAATCATTCACGTGCACATCTACATCATACATCATACTCTGCAAGCCATTTAACAGTGTGTAGTGGAGGGTACTTATGGTACCACTAACTGATCGTCTACCTTCCCTCAGTTCCCTGTTCCACTCACTACTGGCATTTGAGAAGAATGATTGTTGATAAGCCTCTGTATTAGCTCTAATTTCTTGAATTATCTTGTGTTGTTCATTTTGTAAGATGTATGTGGAAAAATTAACATGTCTAATTCTTCACAGAAAGTGCTTGCTCAGAACTTGAGTACCAAAGTTCTCCATGATGCATTGCGCCACTCTTATAACATCTGCCAAAGGAATTTGTTGAGCATCTCTGTAACAGTCTCGCTCCAACTAAACAATCCCTTTTTGAAAAGTGCCACTCTTTGGATCTTCCCTCTCTGTTGTACCAGTTGTACCTGGTAAGGATCCCCGATAGATGAACAGTACGCGGGAATCTGTGAAACAAGTGACTCGTATGCCACTTCCTGCGTGAATGGATTACTTTTCCTTAAGATTCTTCCTGTAAATCTGTTTGGCATCTGCTTTTCATACTATTAGCTTTATGTGATCATTCCATTTAAGGTTGCTATAGATAATTACTCCTAGATATTTTACGATAGATAAGGTTCCCAGCAGTTTGTTAATTGTACAGTAGTGGTTTTCTTTTCCTATGTTTGCACAATACGTTACATTTATTTATGTTCAGGGTCAACTGCTGGAGACCGCACCATTCATTAATCCTCTGTTGGTCATTCCGCAAATCGATATTATCTTTTGGTGTTGCTTCTTTCTTATAGGCAACCGTATTGTCAGCAAACAATCTTTGGATGTTTCCTACTACATCATTTACTTACAATGTAAACAGTAATGGTCTGTCACACTTCCTTGGGGTGACGCGTTCTTTGTCATGACAGTATAATCAACCAATTGCCTTTACATCTTTGACCTTCCATGTAAGAGAGGACATTGTCACAAAGAAGGAGACCGTAAGGTTTCATGCTGTGTCCTCCCCCCTCCTCCCCTTCCCTCTATGAAAGTGTAGATATTGCAGACATAAAGCTGGATGTGACATTTGTAGCTTTGTTGAAGAAAATGTAGATTTGTCATTTTCTTTAATTATTATTAGTTTGTGTGATAAAGCATCCGGTGCCCTGTTCGCATAGATTTGAAGCTCGAAGAAATTAATCTGTGATATGACAGAGAATATAAAGACAGTCTGAATTTCTCCAAGCATTTACATACGGATCAATTTTCTCATGTACACAAGTACCTATCAGCTTCCTCCCCTATTCTTTGGGATGATGTAGGTGGTACAGTACTTGCTGCTCGCAGTCCATGTTTACTGTGTAGTTCTACTCTAAAGCAGTGGTTACAAAACAGCCAATGTAACTGAAGAAAGTCTCTCTTTACTTTTGCTTTTTGTTGACGCACCTAAAGATTTTATTGCTACATTGTGTCTGCTTTATATGAATATGTCGAAGTTTCTTTTCTTGTGAAAATGTTGTATAAGGATTTTGCATTTACCAAGTTGAATTTTTTTACCATGTCTTAGGCAATCACAGCTATGAATAGTCATCTTGTGTATTAGTCCTTTATTATTGGATCACTACAAGTTTTATGCCACTAAAAACCACGTCTCCAGATGAACATTGACTAAAACACCAGAGCGGAAAAGCTCAAGACCTTTTTACTCCATAATAAAAGACTAATTACAACTCAAGTGGTTACTAATACCCAAGATAACAACAGTCAGGTTTGAGCTTTGGTCAAATAGTGAAAAATCCACTAGGAGCACAAATTTTTTGTAGCTAAATGTTCTTGCAAAATTGCTTATACTGTGTGTGAATTCCTAAGGGACCAACCTGCTGAGGTCATTGGTCGACTATACTGTCATGACAAAGAACGTGTCACCCACAAGAAGTCATGTGATCCTCTTCAATCATTTGTCCAATGCAGCAGTGTTTCTTGGAACAACAATCTATTTCACTAAACCTTAATGAAATCCATTGTCTGCAAACAAATTTTTAAAAAAATTCCTGAGTGTGATTGGCTCTCAGAAGCTAATCAAAGTTATTTGAGGTATAGGTATTGAGTTGTGACATTAGGTAAATCATAAAGCATAATCCTAGGAAAACTTTAAAATGAAATTTCCGTTGGTATCACAACACTGCATCAAATGTTCGATCTAAACTAACTACTCGGGCAGGTGCTGGGCTGCAATTGTTTCAGCTGTAAGAAATGGCAAATTCTAAAACAGTTATGTCACATCTCAGGAGCTCCATCCAGTGGTAATGTATAAAAAGATGGACAGACATATTCAACTGTTATTAAGTAAACTGATCATTAGCAGTTTTTACTCTTGAGTAAGGAACATCTTCAAACATTTTTGAAAGGTCCTGGGAAAAACAATATGGTTGTATTCTTTCTCAATTTGTGGAGGAAGATCAGCAGCTGTAGTGCATCTTGTAAGTGTTCTTGTATAAAATAGATTGTATTTGTATAAAATAGTTCTCACCATCATGGTGGATGGTATTTCACCATGTTTGCAATTTGGAATTCCACAATAATCAGTTTCTTCCAGTAGATGGCTCTATTTGTTCTGCATTTGATATACTCATGTCATATTTCAGGAAGTAATATGAGGTTACTGGGCAGTCAACCTCAGCAGATTGCAACACCACCCTCAGCCTCAATCTACAACAGCAATCAGCAGCCTTCTCTCTACAACTCATCTGCATCAAATGGAACTACTATTGGAGGTCAGTACAGACTGGTCAAGCGTAAGCTCAATCACTGCATTAAGGTGCAAATGAAAATGGAGGAAGGAGATACTTGCCTCTCTTCTGTAGCATCTGCCTGTGAAGTCCAAGCTCGCATTTCTTCAGCAGTTGGAAGTGAACCTGTTTAATTTCATCCAAAGTGTTTTAATATATTACAGAGCCCAACAACAACAGCTCTACGATAGATATACACAGCAAGCTCAGCGTTCACCATTCTTTTTTCTCATCCTTTTAATTATGTTGCACAGGCTTAGCCTAAATGATTCATAGGATTTTAAAACATTGTTTATTTAAATATATGTCCTACAAAGATGGGTGGTACATAAAAAGACAGGTACACTCCAAGTTTCAAATACATTTTACAAATGTTCAATGTGTGTACTCCTGGTACTTCGCACACATCCGGTGGTAATCCAATTCATCCGTGTATGTTTCAATCTATGTCCATAACAGCAACAGTGATGTGTTCCTGCGGTTCTTGCAGAGTTGTTGGCATTGGCACCACATAAACTTTGCCCTTTACGTAATCCGACAGGAAGAAATCGCACAATGTTTTATCTGGTGACCTGGAGGGGCATGACAACAGAGGAACATAACTCAAACCATCGTGCCCCACCAGCAATATGGCTGAGAAAGGTACAGACAATTGTGCTCCAGTGTGATCAAGCCTCATCCTGTTAAAGGATGAAAGTCAAGGAGTGAGCAGTGAGCAGTGAGCAGTCAGTCGTGTCAACAACCACAACTGCAACATGTCCAAGTACATGAAATTTGTCACCATCTGCTTGGTGAAGCAAAAGATGTCATACACGTGTGTCTTGGATGTGGTACAGAAGAAATTCACTTTTGATGAATGCCTTTCCAGCTCCTCACAAACATGCGGCAGTTCAGTACCCTGCACTCTCACTATGTCATGATTCACGTTTCCCTATGGATGGAAAGCCGCCTCCTCGCTGAAAATCAGTGCTTCTGCAAAGCCATCATCTTCTATAGCATGGTGCATTCAGGTACAAAAGTTGGTGGCCGTAGTCGTCTGGAGTCAAGTGGCGTAACATTTGTAGATGGCAGAGTTTGAAATGCAAACGCTGCCTCGAAACATCCCACACTATTTTGTGGAGAATGCCCAGTTCATGGAATAAAATGCTCTCGGGTTTCCAATTGTGTCAATTGCTTAAAACTACACAGCTTTCAGCCAAGCAGTTATTCAATGTTATCGCCGCGAGACTCTGCATTCCTACACACCCAGTTCATGGCTTGCACAAGTGGTTGATTTCTGTGGGCTGTGCACAGAGATCTTTTTCACGCATTCCCCAATTTCCTCTTGAGACTCACAGTTGCCCTGTGCTTTTCGCTTTATACTGACCGCCAGTACCCCTGATCTGCTAAGACCACTGCAAAATATTCTGATGACCAGATGCAGTTTTCCTGTATTTGCATACAAATACACATTGAACTCTCATACCGACGAACACTGTTCATATTATGACAAACTAAAACTCTACTCCTGCATTGGCTCCATCTTGTAAAGTGCTGCCACAGGCCTGCCATTTAGCGTAAATGCGAGCCAAGAGGCTGGTTTTTTAAACTGGGTGAGTGTATATGTCTGTTCATGCATCACCCATCTTTGTACATTGTATACTCATCAGTAAGCATTGCTTTGAAACCCAGTGAATTGTGTAGGCTAACCGTGTCTTTTATATATGAACTAATGTCGGTTGTTCACTTACATCTTCATTATCCTTCTGCCTTTAATCAGTTTAATTCCTTCTACTGTAACATTTATTATCCAGCCAGTCATCACCAGATGTACTGACAAATTAATTTTCTTTTACTTTATTGTCCTTACTGAATAAATTCCTTTAGTCACTCAACCCAGTTTTAGTACCTCTTCATTTCTCATTTTGTATTTCACTTCACTGTATCTATCTACCTCAGAATTCACATTTAACAATCTTCTAAAGGGGCGGAAATCAGTAGATGTGATGTACATGCACAGACAAACAAATGATTACAATTTCAGAAAAAATTGATGATTTATTCAATGGAAAGAGCTTCATGAATTAAGCAAGTCAGTAATGCATTGGCCCACATCTGGCTCTTACGCAAGCAGTTATTCAGCTTGGCATTGATTGATAGAGCTATTGGATGTTCTCCTGATTGATATGCCAAATTCTGTCCTTTTGGCACATTAGACCATTAAAATTCCAAGGTGGTTGGAGGGCCCTGCCCATAATGCTCCAAACATTTTCAATTGGTGAGAGATATGACGACCTTGCTGGATGAAGTAGGATTTGGCAAACACGTAGACAGTCAGTAGAAACTCTCACAGTGTACGGGTGGGCATTATCTTACTGAAATGTAAGCCCAGGACGCCTTACCATAAAGTGCAACAAAACCAGTTGTAGAATATCATCGAGGTACCACTGTGCTGTAAGGGTACAATGTGTGACAACCAAAGAAGTCCTCTTATGAAAAGAAATGGCCTGGTTGTCGAGCTGTTTGGTGTGTGACAGTCAGGCTGGTATCCCACCACTGTCTGGGACGTATCTTCACTGGTCATCGGGGCTCAGTTTGAAGTGGGACTCATCACTGAACAGTCTACTCCAGTCAGTGAGATTCCAGCCCAAAGATGTGAAAACTTAGCTAACTTTCAGTGGACAGGATAATGTTCGAAACATCTCTTGGGGATATGCGAGATGTAGATGAAATTAAAATCTTGTTTTGAAATGCTGTTCTTTGAAAACCTTAGGCTGTCCACCGAGGAAATGTTAATTATCTACTACTGAAATACCAGGTGTAGAAGTATGAAACCTGTATTTGGATGCAATAACTACAAATCATTTGAAACTGATAAAAAATGTTTTATTCAAAATAATCTCCATTGCTATTTATATATTTCTCCTACCTATGAACTGAAGCATTGTTCAGTGAGTGTGTGTCCCAGTGTTGCAGATAGGTGATAATCGGACGGAGCAAAGCATGGAGAGTAAGCCGCATGGCCCAGTATTTCCCAAGTGAGCGTGCCTCGATCATTTCCGTGACTCGTTTTGCTGTGTATAATGGAGCGTTATCATGGAGAGATATGACTTTGTGTTGCCTTTTTCCATGTTCTGACCATTTTTCACGTATGCTCAATTTAAATTGATCATTTGCCATTGGTAGTGGTCAATGTTAATGGTTTCACCAGGTTTTAGCAACTCGTAATAGATGACACCATCCTGATCCCTCCAAACATAGGGCATTGTCTTCTTTCCTAATTGAATTGGTGTTGCAGTGGCTGGTGTGGTTTACCTGGATTCACCCTTGATTTACGATGCTTAGGATTCTCAAAATATATCCATTTTTTATCACCTGTCAAACGGAGAAACAACTCTTTTGTATCTGTCGAGCAACATTCCATAAGTGGTCTTTAAATTTACTTGCAGTGTTTCATTCAGTTCATGCGGAACCCATTTTTCTCACTAGTTGTCGGGAGGGTGGGAGGGTGTGACAGTCGGGCTGGTATTCCACCACTGTTTGTTGGGATGTCTCCAGACAAATCTTCACTGGTCATTGGGGCCACTGCTGTATTCACAATATCCGTGTTTCATACTAAATCAACAGTGGTTAAAACACTGAACTTGCATTTCACATAGTAAATGTCCAAGTCCTGTTTTAGGCTGGCCGTGGTGGCCGAGCGGTTCTAGGCGCTTCAATCCGGAACCGCGCTGCTGCTACGGCCGTGGGTTCGAATCCTGCCTCGGGCATGGATGTGTGTGATGTCCTGATGACTTCAGATGTTAAGTCCCATAGTGCTCGGAGCCATTTGAGTCCTGTTTTAGTTTTCTTATGTTTTAATGTAATGCAAGTGCTTGGATTTCTTGTTTTCTTCCACATTGATACCTAATCACAGCTTATGGACGCACACCACCACCACCTCCTCCTCCTCCTCCTCCTCCTCCTCCTCCTCGTGTGTGTGTGTGTGTGTGTGTGTGTGTGTGTGTGTGTGTGTGTGTATTGGTTTTGCACAGTAGTATGTTGTCATTTGTAATACTGGTTAATTTTTTGAAATAAGTGCTCTAAGTAGTCTGTAACTTAGTTGGAAAATACATTGTACTTTTAATTTATGTCTGGATATTTAATGTGTTTTTGATTGGTTTCCCATAGCTTTCTGCATCAAATTAAATTGTTCTGTGAGTTCCTGTTGGGTTTGAGTATAATCTTCATCCAATAAGGCCTGCAATTCGTGACCTTCGAATTATTTCAGTGGTTTCCCGTGCTTGTCGTTTCTTATGTCAAAATCACCACTTTTGAATTTTTTGAACTGAGAGCATGTTCACCGAAAGCATCGACGAGCATTTGATGTGATTCTGCAGCAGTTTTCTTCAAATGATAACAGGAAACCAATACAGTGCACAAATCATAGTTCCTAGGCACAAAACTAGACATGTTTACGCATTTGAAACAGATACTGATGTGTGGAACTTGGGTTATTGTGTGTTGACATTCATAGTCAGCCATTACAGGAAGCAGGTGGCACTGCAGGCGCGATCTCATGGGCCCTACACTGACCGCTAGCACCATCTATAGGGAAATTCCGGTTTCATACTTCTACACCTGGTAAATGAGTTACTAAAAAGTTTCTGTAATTTCAAGCTCTTTGATGAACTTGTTCTTCACCTAGAAATTTCTTTATTAATTCTTCTTATTTTCTCTTGACAAGTAGTTCAATCTTCTTGCTGGAAGGAATAAGTTTTTTCCTTGGAAACACTGATTTTGATGTTCTGAAGTCGTTTAGAATTTTACAATACAATTTCTAATGTAATTCAATTAGTTGTCAACACACTCCCGTGATGTTAAATAAAAACATATGTTGGTTTTGCACAGTAGTATGTTGTCATTTGTAACCCACAATTTAGTTTCATTTAATCAATTAATACTGGTTAATTTTTTGAAACAAGCGCTCAAAGTGGTCTGTAATTTTGTTGGAAAATACATCGTATTTTTAATGTATGTCAGGATATTGTGTATGTTTTTGATTGGTATTTCATAAGAGCTCCTAAAGTTCCCTAATTCCTCATTGGTTTATTACCTTTGTGGTTTTCTACTTGTTACTTACGTGATGCACTATAGTACTAAACTTGCTTTCAAAATTACTGCCACACCTGTGTAGTATTAATCACAACTAACTGAATGGTGCTGATTCTTAAAGTAAATGTATACATATTAAAAGAACATCAGATGTCTAACTCATAATTCACACTTGCAAACTTACAGTGCAAAATTACCTAAGGATTATATTATTTTGAGGTATGCCTTGTTCAGTAGTTGTGTGGCTTCAGTTAAAAGGCCACCGTGAGACTTTGAAACTGTTGTTGAATTTCAGTGTAGTTTTATTGTGTTGAAACACTTTAATTTGTAAGTGGTTTTACTATCACAGGGAGTGATATTTTAGAGAGATCAGTGTGTGTACAAACTAACATGGTGGTTGGCTGCTTGTACAGGGCTGCAGTCAGGGTCAGGTGTAGGTGGTGGGTTTGCATCACTGGCCAACTCGTTGGGATACAGCAACAGCAGCTGCAGCCTTGGGACCATAGGCTCACCAGCTGCCTTAGGATCAGGTACTTGCTTATGTTAACGCGTGTGTGTGTGTGTGTGTGTGTGTGTGTGTGTGTGTGTGTATTTTGGACAGTAGAGATTTAGGTTTAGACTAAATTCATTGTTATTTTCATAGAACAAGGAAAGATATAATGCTCCTATTTTGTTTCACTATTCTACCAATTTTAGGGCAAATATGCAGAGCTGCTGAATTAGTGAAAATGTCGTAACTGTAAACTGAGTAATTCCGTTTGAGCCTGTGTCTCGTTTCATAACCTGTTATATCATTCTTGTTTGGTGATAAACAAACTAAATTGGGCTGGTTTTAAAATGTTTTCCCATGCTCTCTTATTCCTCTGGTGTAAAAAGAACGGCTGCAGTATAAGTTTTTGGTATCTGTAATTCACACAAATGGTTTTGTGAGATGTGTTAATGCTGTAGCTTCCATTGTATAAATGTTTGGCATCTCTAAAACTACTTCTGTAAATACATTCTTCTACTCTTTAACAAAGTTGCTTTAGAATTGCATTAACAACTAATGTCCTCCTGAATATGTGTAATAAATGTACAGATGATTTTTGTGGTGTTCATATTTTATGCATAATCTGTATCCTGCTTATGTGTCTTAAAGCAACTGTGATAGTTTCGGAGAATGTTTTTAATAGGGTAGTAGAGCTTGAGACCTTGAATGGCTTACTTTGAATACTACCATAGTGTAAAGAAAAGAAATAAGTGTGGAATGATGGCATATTCATGAATTTGCAAAAGCAAATGTGTGGGTATGTGTGCACTTCTCTGCTGCACAAGATCTGATAAAACATTGAAGGCAAAGTATTTGTGTGATATGCAGGCAGTTAAGTTTTCAAAACTGAAAATTTCCCACAATTCCTGTTTGAGAATTGGAGGTGGTGGAGGGCATTGAGGATTGCTTTCACTTGTTTCTAAACTTCTGCTCCAGCCTCATATGTCAGCTCATATTGTATTGCATTCATCAGCCTTCAGTTTCATCATCATATTCATTCAAACAAGGGTAGTGATGGAGTAGGCTTGATAATGAAAAGGAAAATAGGAATGTGGGTAAGCCACTATAAACAGCATAGTGAGTACATAATTGTAGCCAAGATAGGCATGAAGCAGACAGCCCCCATAATAGAAAAAATTTGTATGCCAGCTAGGCTTTCAGGTGCTGAAGAAATTAAAATAATGTATGATGAGTTAAAGGAATTTACTGAGATTGTAATGGAGACAAAAATATAAGAGCATGTGCTGAAAAGTAATGCCTCTCAATTTTTTATGTGAAAACTCTCAAAGCTTTACTGGAATATCTTTATTCTTCATGTCTACATATTTACAGCTCTTTGCCACTTAGAGGGCTCCAAATTGTAGCATGAAACATTGCAGTGTGTAACGGTGCATGAGAAACAGCATGCTGTAAACGAGTTTTGAATTTGAAGAGTTCATCCACACTTGGAGCACTGTGACATGTACAACAGTCCGAGGCCTTTGCTGATTGTTAACAATCATCTTCCATACAGTCCCAACTTGGCTTCATCTTGATTTTCATCTGTTTCCAAAATCTAAAAAACGCCTTCATGTATTTCACTGTGGTGGTGGTGAAGCGATGCAAGTAGAAGTGAGGTTGGGGCTCTGGCAACAAAGTCAAACATTCAACAGTGATGCTATCAACAATCTGCTCTCTCATTGGGAGAAGTGTGTGCATTGCCAGGGTGACTATGTTGAGAAAGAAATATGTAGACACGAATAATACAGACGTATGTTTCATTTAAAAAAGCTTGAAGAGTTTTCTTGTAAAAAAAAAAAAAAAAAAAAAAAAAAAAATCAGAAGCATTACTTTTCAGTGTGCCCTCATGATTGTGATGGGTGCCTGGGATTTGGTAGTAGAAAAAGGAAGAGAAGGAAATATAATAGGAGAACATGGCCTGGGGTAAAGGAATGAAAGAGGAAGCTGCCTCATAGAATTTTGCACAGAGCATTCGTTAATAACCATGGAAACTTAGAAAGAAGATTGTATACGTGGAAATAGTGCAGGACATGGGAAGGTTTCAGATTGATTGTATAATGTTAAGACAGAGGTTTTGTAACCAGAGTTAAACTGTAATGTATTTCCAGGGACAGTTGTAGTCTGACCATAATTTATTGGTTATGAGCAGTAGATTAAAACTGAAGAAACTTCAAGAAGGTAGCAAATTAAGGGAATGGGACCTAGATAAACTGAAGGTAGCAGAGTTTATTGGGAGTTTCAGAGGATGCTTTAGGCAAGATTGGATTAAAACAGAGAAGGAATACAATGGAAGGTAAATGGTTAGCTTTGAGAGATGAAATATGGGAAGCAGTAGAGGACCACAAATGTAGAAAGACAAGGTTGAGTAAAAATGTCTAAATAACACATGAGATACTGAATTTAAGTGATGAAAGGAGAAACTATAAAAATGCAGCAAATGAAAGCGAACAGGAATATAAATGTAAAAAAAAGTTGACAGAAAATACAAACTGCCTAGGCCGGCATGGGTAGAGGAAAAATGCAAGGCTGTTGAAGCATGCATAACTAGGGGCAAGATAGCTACCACCCATAGGAAAATTAACCCTTTCACTGCTACAAGCATTCTCTCTGCATTCCGTGCTGAGGATGGCGTTTGTTATGGCTGTACTGCTTACCAAATGCTTGTGCATGTGCTGAGAGACTGCATTCTGGCTGACAATGAAATGCTAATCATCCGATTTTTGGAAACCTATTAGGTGAAAAAAAATTTGATTCTTGCACATCTTACAGTCTGATATCTTTGCTCAATAAAGAATTGCATTCCTTTTCATTATCCATCATACATACAGCACTGCGTCAAATTAAGCGAGACATTCATAAAATATGAAAGGTTTTGCTGTGGTAAAAATGCATTGTGTAAACTTTGCGTTTGGTTGATTTGTAACTCATACTCTGCAATGTATGAAACGTAGATAAGATATTTAGAATTGAGAGCAGAACAATACCTAGTCCGCAGCACATGGTCTCGTGGGCAGATTCTCGCTTCCTGAGCACAGGGTCCTGGGTTTGATTCCCAGTGGGGTCAGGGATTTTCACCCGCCTTGAGATGACTGGGTGTTTGTGTTGTCCTCATCATTCGTGAAAGTGGCGAGATTGGACTGAGCAAAGGTTGGGAATTTGTATGGGCGCTGATAACTGCACAATTGAGCGCCCCACAAACCAATCGTCGTCGTCATCGGCATCATCATCATCATCATCATCATCATCATCATCATCATAACGATACCTCATTTTATTCTCAAGTTATTAGATTTTACATCTGATTGATAGTCATGAGTAACATGCCCATTCATATTCTTGCGAATCACAAATCGTGGTCGTAACAATCGTCATATCTCGTAAATGATTTGAGATATCAAAACAAGTTTTTCTTTTTCTTTGCAAATGATAGCAAGCTGTGAGCACACATGTTACATGATAAATACACAAAACATGTTTTATTCACCGTGATGTGAAAGTAACGTGCACTATACAAAAACCAAGTGGCATTGGTATACATGTCCACACGACCTGGTGAACAGTGCAACAGGACATGTTATACACATCCACACCAGTGAAAGGGTTAAAGACACCTTCAGTGAACTGTGAAGCTGCTGTATGAAGAATAGGACCTCAGATGGTGAACTAGTACTGAACAAAGAAGGGAAAGTTGAGAGGAGGAAGGAGTATATAGAGGGTCTATAATGGAAACCAACTTGAGGGCAGTATTATAGAAGGAGAAGAGGAAGTAAATGAAGATGAGATGGGAGATACAGCACTGTGAAGAATTTGACAGAGCACCGAAAGACATAAGTGGAAACAAGGTTCCTGGCCTAAATGATGTATTCTCATAGTTACTGAGACACTTGTAGGAGGCAGAGAAGACAAAATTATTTGACCTGGTGTGCAGGATACGAGACAAGTGAAATATCCTCAGATTTCAGGAAATCCTGTAATAATTCCTATGCTAAAGGAGGTAGTCATTGAAAGATTTGAATATTATCAAAATGTTAAGTCATTGTTGGAAAATATTGATATGAAATATTGAAGAAATGGATGCGTACCTGTGTTCATAGCGTTTGTGTATTTAGAGAAAGATTTTGACAATGTTAATGGGACTAAAAGATATTTTGAGGGTACTGGACTGCATTTATAAGAGTCTAAGAAAATGAAAAAAGTAGTTGAAAAAGAAAATAGAGAAGGTTATAGCTTACCCCCATATTATTTAGCCTGTACATTGAGCAAGCTTTGAAGAAATCAAAGGTGAAATTTGGAAAGGGAATTAATGTTCGGGAAGAAGAAACGAAAACTTTTGACGCTCGTCGATGACATTGTAATTCTCTCGAAGATGACAAAGGACTTTAAAGATTTGTTGAATGGAATAGGAATGTCTTGAAAAAAGTTCATAAGATAAACATCAGAAGAAGTAAGACAAGGTTAATGGAATATAATGGAATTAAATCAGGTCATGCTGATAGTTAGTTTAGGGAATGGAGACACCATCTGTAGTAGGTGAGTTTTGTTATTTGAGCATCAAAATAAACTGATGATGGTGGTGGTAGAGGGGATATAAATGCTGACTGGTAATAGCAATAAATGGGTTTTTTTTTTTACATCGAACATGAATTTCAATGTTAGAAATTCTTTTCTGGAGGTATTTGTATGTTATGCAGAAGAGAGGTGTGGAAGACAGCACAGATAAGATGAGAGTAGAAGCATTTGAAATGTGGTTCTAGAAGAATGCTGAAGATTTGATGGGTATATTGAATAAGTAATGAAGAAGTGCCGAATCAGATTGGAAAAAAAAGAAATTTATGGTACAGTTTGGTTAAAACAAGGGCTCAGTTGATATGACACATACTGAGGTACCAAGGAATTTGGTAGTGGAAGTAATTGTGTGTGTGTGTGTGTGTGTGTGTGTGTGTGTGTGTGTTGGGGGGGGGGGGGGGGGGGGGGTAAAAATTGTAGTGGGAGACCAATCTACAACTACAGTAAACAGGCCAAACAGTAGGGTGTAGGTTGTGTGGTAGTTATGCATAGGTGAAGAGGTGGGGTGTACTAGTGTGGAGTGTTGCATCCATCAGTCTTCAGACTCAAGACCACAATATCTTCATTCATGCATCATTCATATTCCATACCCATTTGCCTCCAAGAGATCAGTTTGCCCATTGAAGCTATACTTTGTTCTAAGAATAAGTCTGATGTAAACACAATGATTGGTCAGCAGCTGTAGCTCTCGTACATTAGTGATGTTCTGCTCTTGGAAGTAGGTCCAACTTACATAGTAGACATCTTATTACTGTGTCACGGTAAATGCAACGTTAAGACATTTTGAATAATTAACAGCCATCAATGTTTTTTTAATCATACTTGAGCTACATAATGTTTATTTCAAAAATCTTGTACAGCAACGCACTCTGTAAACGCCATTTTCTCGCTGTTAATATGAATGTGAAAATGGATGACACTGCTTCCTGCTTCATAGTGAAACATTCACTTGGAACACCATTAATGGCAAGAAACAAGTTATTCTTAATCTTTTTCACAAGATCACAGAGAAGAATCAGTGTTCACATTTTTCGAGAAACACTAGATAGTAAATATAATGATAAATTCCAATTGTGTGCAGGGCGTAATTGGTAGCATTGGAGAATAAAAATGGTATGCATTCTGGAGTAGTAGTTCAAATCTCATTCTTGTGTGTAATTTTTTTGTTCAGTTTGAATACATAAATCATTTAAATATGAAGTTCATCAAGTATATGTTAATTATCTCATACTTAACTATCATTTTCAAGAAAAATGCACGTCTTCTAGTTTCTAATTACATATTGCATGCAAAATTTTGGTTTTCATTGCAAATATAAATTCTTAGTTACCATTATTTTATAAGATCGTTGAAGCTAAGAAAACATTAAACAACTACGCTCTCTTTTGAGAAAAATCAGATACTCTTTATTTGAATATGCCCGTTGTTTTGTAGGACACGTGGGTTTTTTGCCGATTGCGTTGTTATCAGTGAAGCAGTACTGTAATGTATTCCTTGGAGTCTGATATAGAAGGGGTCCAGAGATTACCAGACGACTGACTATTATACCTTCAGTGGCTTCAATATTTAACTATGTGGGAAATCAGCAGTGCACTTTTATGCCCCACATAGCTCCTGCAGGAAATTTGCTCTTGTTAGTCAGAAATTTTCATCACTCATGTTTTTAATTACAGTACTATGTCAGCTAAGATCGAGAGCATGGTATGTTTTCCGTTTGGTAATCTCGCGTGAGTTTTGCCATAAATTATTTCCTTCTGTTTAAAAATTAAATGACATTCAAAGCTATTTTGTTCTCTGCTCATCTCATTTTACATCTTTACTGCAACTGTTCACAACACAGCAGGTTAGTTGGATCACTCACACAAGTTAAAAAGTGCCAGTAAAGCTGTTGCTCTGTATCATCACTGAGCCTGTGTACTTGACTGTACTTCAGATAGCTTGGCTTCAGTTTCATGTGAAACGAAATCCAATGAGGTTCCAGCAAATGTGGTAGAATACGTAGTGTAATGTTTACATGAGGCTTATTCTTATGTTGAACGGACTCTCTCTCTCTCTCTCTCTCTCTCTCTCTCTCTCTCTCTCTCTCTCTAGCCCCCCCCATCCCTATCCCCCTCCCCATTGAAGATGCTATACAGGCAAAGGTTAAATTAAGTATTGTCTTCATAGGCTCAGTGGCCATGAAAAGCCTTCGAACATTGCTGTATATTCCCCCCCCTCCCCCCTTTGCTTTTTTTAATAATTGTTGTTTCTACTGCCTTTAAGTATCAGCGGAAGCTGTTCAGTACCATATGCTGCAATTTTCATAAAACTGTTATCTTTCCACTTTTTATCCACATCCAGCAGATTATTTACATACATTTCCTTAAATATCTGAAGTACTTTCGATTTCCTGTGAAACCACACTTCCCCTCCCCTCCCCCCCCCCCTTTTTTATACATGTAATAAGTACACATTATAACGATAAAATAGTGTTATGTTGTTCACTTGCTCATACACTGAATGTATAAAGGCCTCCTCTTCTGTAATTTTTAGCTCTCATTCCATATCCTTGCTTAAATAAATGTCATTTGTATGTCAGTATATGTTAACTGTTTTGTTGTACAGTTTTGTGATTGTGGCAATTCCAGGTCTTGGTTTGGGAACCAACAGCTCTGGACGCAGAGATTCCTTCGACAGAAGTACCTCTGCTTTCTCCCCTTCGCTTGATTATGGGCGTGGGAAATGGCCACAAAACTACGGAGCGCTAGGTGGATAAGAAGTGTTTTGTTATCTGTAATGCATGTTACTTACATTAATGTCAGTAGTTTAGGATACTATTTAATTCCAGAATGTCAGCAATGTTGAAATTTGTTTTTCTGTGATGCTGTGTTAGAGAGAAACAGTAAATCTTGACAAGTGTTTTATTTATTGCAGCAAAGCAGATTTTTTGGGAGAGCAGCTTACAATTTGATGGGAAGAGAAACTCTTGTTATTTTACTAATTGCTTAATCAAAATTAAAATTCTTAAACAGGAGCTTTATTTACACACTTCCTTCACTCAAGTTTTCACAATAGAAAATTTGTCTTTAATTGCATATGCGTCTGTACTATTGCCCTGTTTCCATACTTCTGCAGATTCTGTGTGTAAATTGGCAAATTGTGATGGTGATTCTGAAAAGCAGATTTTTCAAAGCTTTTTTTTATGTTGTACATTATAAAACATTTTCTGCAACTTTTCAAGACCAACATAAGTTCAAAATTTTATGAAGCAGAAATCCCCCCCCCCCCTCATCATGAGACACAGGCAGTTTTGTTGCATAAAGTTTAGCAGTGAGAGAACTTGGTATAATCTGAACTGTGCAGTAGTGTTAACAGTTCGTATGTGTTATAATTACATCCAAAGTTTGTACAACATTTCAACTAGGAATTGTACAAAGAAATTGGCATGTAGCAGGATGCAAATCTGCTTCCTTAAAATCTGTAATTGCACGCCCCTAACCATAAGCCCACGGTGAACAGATATTATTGAGCATTATTATCATCATTCATCTTATGATATTTTAAAAGCTTTTAGTCTTGATGTGTAATTGAAATTTAGTTATAAGAAATCACAAATCCAATAAGGTGCCTCCAAAGCAATGACTGGTGGATGTCACGTGAATGATTTCAGATTTCAGGCCAAATGCCATCGTAGGCTCATTATTTTAGTCACTCATGCTTTAATAAAATGCTAAATAAAATGTCTCAGGTCATAAATCAAAAGATAAAACTAAAAATAAATACCAATAAGACTAAGGTCATGGTTATAGACAAGAAAGAAGGTGGAGGCAAGACTGACGTAGGAATAGATAATGAGCAACTTGAACAAGTAATTGAATTTCACTATCTCTATAGCATTGCGAAGAAAAACAATAGATGCCTCAAGGAAATCAAGAGAACAACCAACACTGGCCAAGAGTCTTTCCAAAATACGAACAAGTGTATCACTTCGATACTAAGAAAAGATTTGTAAAAATCTTTATGTGGAGTGTCCTGACATGTGGATGTAAAACCTGACTGTTAAAGACTCACCTCAAACCTGTGGGTATGTGATCCTGGAGGAGAATGCAATAAATACAATAGAAAAGCAAACAAGATGGTTCTACAGGAAATAGGAGAGAAGAAAGAATTATTGAAAATTATAGGCCAGCACAAAGCATAACTTGTTGAACACTTAATTAGCTGTGATGTTCTGGTAAAAAAACATTTTCGAGGGGATGTCATAGGTGGCCAAGAAAATGTTGCTAAGGGTCAGGGCATGGCCTTTTGGAAGAAGGACAAAGAATAAAAAGAAGAAGAAGAAGTAGTGCTTTGATAGTGTTGGTGATACAGAAGTAAGATAATGTTAGCTGTGTTTTGATTTGCTTTGTAGTTATATGTTGAGCATCAGTAGTGTGAGTGTTTGTATTTGGGAGATCCTGCACTCATTTTGATGAGAGATATTCAAAAGAAAGCTAAAAGATTACAGAGTAACTTCTAGTGCTATGCCAGCATTTAATGTTCAGACCCTTGGTCCTCCAGTGGTTCTACCACCAGTGATGTCCCTGCTGTCCCACTGGAAGACTTTTAGGTCACACATCTGCCAAATTTAGCTGGTTGGGTGTTCCATTATTACATTCTGGAGGTTATCTAGACTATAATCTGCTTTTATGTTCCTGGAATTTACGTTTCCTTGCTGTTTAAGTACTTCCATCAAATTTCCTATGTTAAGTAACACCTGATTTTGCGTTAACTTCTTTATAACTTTTCCGCGATTTATGCTTTATGAAAAAAATGTTTGGGGAGAAAAAACTGACGTAAAATGACTTTGGCGTGATGCTGGCCATCGAGTATTGTTTACACTGAACCAGTAAACGGATGAAAGTTAGAACAATTCATGCCATTTCTTGTGTCGTTTCCAAGCTCTGCTCGGCTTGGTGGCTGATGGGAGTAACTAAGTTCGTTCAAATAAAGATATAATGACCAAACGCAACCATTTCATAACTGTCTCTACTGCACATGCATAGCTTCATGATTATTGTGATCGCCATGACATCTTTGTCGAACCATATTTATCGTGTTTTGTCATTTTACCACTTGTAGCGCTAGAGGACAGCTTCACTGACTTTGCATTACTCAGATGTTTTTGGTTTTAACACAGCACCAGTTACGTATATTTTCATGCTTAGCAAGACTTATTTCGAGAATTTATTCTCATTGCCAAGAGCAACATTTACGTATGTATTTTTTGTCATGTTTCACAAACAAACAGTGTTAGAGAGTTTGCATATGTTTGGTTTTCTAAATAATTTAGGAGGCACAGTACCGATAACCTGAGAACGACAACCACAGGCAAGAGATGCAGAACAACAAATATGCAAAGCACCACATACAATACTTACATAAATATTTGTGCTTGACAACGTGAAAAAATTCTCGAAAAGTGTCATGGTAAGCAAAAAAAATGTAACTGGTGCAGTGTTTTATTATGTAAATAATGAATGACAGCTGCAGGCTTTTCAAAAACATCAATTATGAAGTATGAAATTAAGTCAAACATTTCTTCTTCCCAGACAATTACCAGTTCCAGTTACACCAAGTGGTTTTTATTAGATGATATACAAGTCCTTGACAAGATTTTGATGCCTGATATGTACATACATCATACATAAAAGTGGGAAAATGCAAGAGGGGATCCTGTGTGCAACTTTTACCACTTAAAACATTATTTCCCCCATTTTATACCGTTTATTTAAAGTTCCTTGAAAAGTGTAAAAGACACTGTGAACCCTGCCATATCATGTCTCCACATAAGCATTTTAGTTTACCATTGTAGCTCAAGAGTTTCACCTTTTTCTTCCCCTCCACGAAAAAACCACTGGGTTCAAGAAACATGTTGCTATGTGTATAGAGTTAGATTTGAGCTACATTAGGATTTTTCTCCCATCATTAATCACTTCAGTGATGCTTCCTTTCTTCATAACTTCTATCCTAATTTTGAAGGTTTCATGTAATCCCATGTTTAATTATATTCGTATAATGTTGCATGGACATTATCATGTGTTATTGGGTAATAGCTCATTGGTTGTGTGGCAAACTCCAGATACATTACAGTGTCTGTAGTTAAATTTTATTTTTAATATGAGGTGATTATTTTCTACCACTTCTGCTTGAGCATATTATTTACAACGGAGTACAATGATGCACCAATATCACTAAATCCTGGAAAATCGCAGATTTATTAATTATTTCATGTGCACTCACTTTGTGAAGTAGCTTTAGAATTGGTTAATTACTTTCAAATTTCCAGAAAGCCCACCAATTTTTTATTTTCTTCTTTTATATGGTTGCTGGTGTCAGTTGGGGAGAGAGTCCACTTCAACAGGATTCTAGAATTGAGTAATCTTTTAACCCACAAAGGCGAGAATTTTTACATGGAATTTCTGTATGTTGTTACTTTTCTGTTCACTTAAATTTCTTTGAATCACTGGTCTGAATTCCATTATCAGCATTTTCTTAAATCTTCAAAATAAATCCCCAGAAACTCAAAAGTATGCTTCATTACATATAGCAACTGTTAGTGTAGTAATTATCTACAGTAAAAATAATGATTCAATGAAAGTTCCATCTTCCCAATTACAGCCTCGGGCTTAACTCAGGAATTATTTCTTTTGAAAGTTGTTGGCAGTTCCTTCCTTTGAGACATTTTATTTCGGACTCATGATTAGTATACACCTTGGAATATAGATAGACAAACTTTTGTAGCAGTTGTACGTATACCATGTTGAGGATTAAGAGCTTCAGACAAAATAAGTACATAACATTGCAGGGCACCATAGAAGCAACTGCACCATACAGAGCTGCTTTAAAGTCAACATTGACTATTGTGGATTGTATGTCTACACCCTTCTTTGATAAAGCAAGCAAAGAATTTTACAAATAAGTATCATAATGTACTTGTTTTGTGACAAATTGGCTTCCTTTCTAGGCTTATTGATAGCAGCAAGGCTAATTTCCACAATACAGATTTCTATCAGTGAGAGGAAATACTCCATTACATACCAAACTGTGATGGTTGAGATGAGGAAGGGTAAAAGAAAAGGTTATCATGTCTCATTCCATATTTCAGTTTGGGACAGGATTGTTTACTTACTTGATCATGTAGAGAATTGTGCGGAAAACCGCCATACCACCCTTTGAGCCCCAGTGGATTATGCCTCAAATCACCATTTTATTCATTTTGTTTTGAAGTACCAGTGCCTTTAGTGTGAAAATACCATTGCTACAGAAGTGCTGAAACAGGTATTTACTGGTGTTGGCTGTTTCATGGTAAATGCACTCATTCTTAAAAACAAAATGAATGAAATTGTAGTTTGCAGCAGAAATGACTGGAGCTCAAAGGGTTAAGCATTCGTAAAATCGTCTTGAAACTTCATTAAGATTAAGTGTGTCCCATGTCAGAGTATCAATTGTTTTCTGTAATTAAGGTCAGAGGCATGTCTTGATGTTGGTTCAAATGCCAGCCATCCACAAAGAACCTCACAGGCCATGACATCATGCAGTCGCAGTTTTAGAGGGCAAGAAAGGGAACGACAAAATACTATTAGACTGCTTAAACTGCAGCTTCTGGAAAGTATGGGAAGCAGTCAAAAACATTTCAGGCCAGTATTGCAGGTCACCTGTATCAGACTGTGATGATGTCAAACACTAAGCCGCTACATTTAATAATGACTCGCAAAGTACCAAGCGTTTACCAAATTTCTTTTCATTTCTCACATTACGGGTGGAAGGAACGAATGGAATGGGCATTTAGTTGGTTTGATAAACCGTTTCACGCATTAGTGTGAACTTCAGAGTAATTGTGTAGCTATAGTTGGTGTGATTGAAATGAACTGTTATTCCAGTCTGTACTTGCTCACATTCTTGTTATTCACTGGAATAATATTTCATTTAAGATGGTAAAGCATGGAGTGGAGAAGAGGTGCTTAAAGAAATGAACTAAGTGATATTGATAAAACAACATGACAACTCACTCTGTTAATAATAAATGTATAAGAGGTGACCAGAAAGTTTCCATTTGAGGGAATTGCTGTTGCATACATTCAGCATAGTGTGACTCCAATGTGGGTGTACGAGTACCAACATTTAGGCAACAGGATTAGTGTGGCATTTGTCTCTTCCCAAATGTGAGCAGTAAATGCAGAAATTTGAACTATAGTAACGTTATTATCAAATATATCCAAAAAGGAACAACATGCTGCTATTCTTTTCTTGGCTGCAGAAGGCCAAACACCAGTAGACACCTGTCAGAGAATGAAGAATGTGTATGGGGGCAGCATGTCTGCGAAAAACACTGCTGTTGAAAATTGTGACAAGAGGCACTGCTGCTTCATGATAAAGCATGTCCCTGTATTGCGAATTTCATAAAACAGAAGTTATGCCATCTCAAGTGGGAGACACTTGAGCATCCAACCTATAGACTTGAGCTCTCTCCATGCAGTTATCATGTCTTTGGGCACTTAAGAAAAAGGCCTTGAAGGATCGACAATTCCTGTTGGTCGAATTTGTGCCACAGGCAGTTATGGATTTTCTTGCAGCAGTACGTGGTGTTTTACCAAATGTGTATTTTCAACCTGGTGCATCAGTGGTACTTACTACTAGGTGGTCACTGTGATTTTGCCAAATATGCGTACTGATGCTGCACTGTATGGCCTTGGAAGAGAAACTTTTTGGTCACCCTGTTTAATATGCTTGTATATGGATTTCTGTTTTTAATTTCAAAACTTGACTTTCCTAAGCTCTTACTGATAATATCTTCTATTACTGCTACTGTTCTAATGTATGTAATATACGGTGCATGTTACAAGTAGCTCAAAGTTGCGCAGCATGTAATCTTCTTTTCAATCAGTTTGATGTAATATTTTGTTGGCATGCTTTGAATACATGTATCATAAAAGTTATTGTAAGCATTTCTATAGGCTTGTGTTTTGTGTCATTTATTGCTGCTTTCCTACATTTGTGGTCTAACAACAAGCTCTAGTTCAAAAGTTTTACAACTTTAACAATAATGTTATGGACTCATTGGCACTTCATAAAAAATTACTATTTTATATTTCTGACTTGGTTGTGGGGGAATAAACTGGGGAAATAAATTTATGGGGACTTTATGGTTTTCTTTGTATGATCTCCAGACATATATGGAAGTTCACATTCCATGAAAATACACACTTGAGTGTGTGTGTGTGATATGAATTGTAATTTTCACAGTGATGGAAATTGGAAGTAACTGACCCTTGTCTTGTAGCAACTACTGCATTGGGCAAAACTTATTACTCCATGTCTCCATTCTAAACACAAGAACACACATAATCCAAATCATATAACACTGGTTATTATAAGAGCAAATGTCATTGAGTTTAGATACTTTGAAATTTTTACTGATGATTATAATCATGTAGACATATAGCAAACACATTTGTAAAAGGAATTGGGTAAACTATCGAACAACAGAAAATACAGGATGGAATGTAACAGTATAATGAAAAGGATAGTTACCACTCACCATATAGCGGAGATGGTGAATCGCAGAGAGACACAACAAAAAGACTGTCAGGAAGTTAGCTTCCAGCCGACAAGGCCTTTGTCAAAAATACACACACACACACACACACACACACACACACACACACACACACACTTCTTTCCAACTCCCTCTCAGCCCTCTCACAAATCCTCTGCCGCCGCCCCCCCCCCCCCCCCCCCCCCTTCCTTACTCCTTGTTGTCACTCTTTCCACCCGAAACCCTCCATCTTTAATTTACTATAAATGGAATTTTGGTATCTCTTCGCACTGTTATTGTATTTGTTAGTAACTTCTTATTCTGTTAATAACTAATACTTTTCTAATTACTTAAAATCTGCATTAATGATTTTTATCTGTCTCAGGTACAGTGACCGCCTCTCCAAGTCCTCTTGGTCTTACATCGGGATCTTTGACACCCCCACCTACTCTTGGAGGAAGTTCTGGAAGCCTCCAGTTGGGAACACTAGGTGTAGGAACTGGCCGTGGTGTGTTGTCTGCGGCACCAGGAGCAGAAGCTGCCAAGTTCCGCAATGGCGTTGGTGTTGCTGGGTTAGCTGCTAATGGAGTATTTGGATCAACAAATTCGCTCTTCACAAAATTGGGTTCAAGTAACAGGGGAGCAGCAGGTGTCACCCCTGGTGTTGACAAACCACCTGGTCGCAGTCGTCTCCTGGAAGATTTTAGGTATTATTTTGAAAACTTCTTAAAATTTAATGACTTCTAATGTTCAGAATGTGTCCTATATTCTTGGATGCAATCTCTATAGGGTTAAAGAGAAACTTTGAATAGGACTTAAGAATGCAGTACATTTTAACAGCTCATTCAACTAGCAACTTTTTAACACTTTCGTGGGTGCAACTCAGCGAAGATAACTTTTTTTGCTATCCTATTAGAAATGTAATCAACAATAAATATATTTATTTTTTGATACTTATATTTTTGTGATTTAGGACCGTTTTGATACTTATATTTTTGTGATTTAGGACCGAAAACTATCACCACAGCACCTTTGTGAGGTATTAAAAAAACTGGTGGTAAATGGATTTCCCACTTCCCCTTCTGTTTGCTGTTAACGTGTTGCCATTATGCATAAAAAAGAATATTTGTTCCTGGTATTTAAGTTTACTTACAAAAGTGTGAAAACAGTCCTGAAACTTCATCGTGCAATGAAAGTATACTACTGATACGGGTCACCATAATGTATATTGCAGAAGTGATGCAATGTGTTCCGACAACTGTTGTGATCCTACGACAAACAGAAACTAATTGTTGTAGCACTTTTCATACACCTGGTGCAGTGTACTACCACACGATGTCAGTATAGACAGAGGTTGTAAAACATATTCCCGCAAGCTTCAGGATACCTTAAGTTGGTGGTAAGTATGCTTCCCAAGGACCACAAATGATGGGTTAATTTTGTGGTAAGTATACTTCTCAAGCCACTTCCAGAAACTACACTGGTGGTAACCATACTTCCTAATAACCATTAAAACACTGTTATTCGGTGGATTATATACTTCCCACAGTCCTGAAGGCTATATTTTACAACAAACAGAAACTACAGCTGGTGCAGCAGACTGCTACTAGATGTCAGGAGCGTACAGAAATGGGAACACACATTTTTTTTAAATGCTGTAAAGAAATACGTTTAGTGGCCCGCGAAAGGGTTAAACCTTGAGATGCAAATAACTCACGAGATTTGTCATGTGTGTCTGACATTTCTTTCGGGAGAGAAACTAATTCTTCGAACATTGCAACAATTATATTTTCTAATTTTGATACTTGTTAAAAGATTCTCGTATATGGAGAGTAAAATGTTGTGAGATAAATTGTTTACTACTTTTTCACAAATTGTATTACAGCATATACCGAACGTTATACCATATAAAAAGTAACATCTGAGAGATGTGTTTCTATTAAAAGGTACATAATTGGAAGAGTTACGAAGATTGATTGAGACTTTGTTATGGAAAACAAATGAGAATACATTGTGTGCAGTAGAAATGCCAGAGGATTTTTCATGAGAATTGCATTCCCAATGTGATGCTGATCATCACTTACTAACGGCATATGCAAAAGCTGGCAAAAAGTATTTCATAAATATAATGCTGTGCAATAAAATTAAAATTTTTGATATTTGAAAGGGATTGTCAAGTACAGTGAAAAGAAGAAACTCTGTTTAAGGGTGTGTGTATCAGTGATGTAAAAAAATTGGAGAAGGTTGTAAGATTCAATAAGTAACTTCATGGGCATGTTTGTGTAGCTGCTGTGGGTAGAGCAGACAACAATGTATCAATATCTTCTGGAAATAATGCTGATATTCGTAAATTGACATTGTACTATTGGTATATTGACAATATAAATATGTTTCCCTGATATATCAGACTTCAGTACTTGTATTTGCTATATACTGGTGTTGGGCAGTATAAGTTATTACTGTTTTTCACTCAGCCTATCAAATAAACTTAACAAAATATTAATTAATTATTTGTATTATCACATTAATATGATACCTTATACCTTTAAAAACAAAGATGATGTGACTTACCATACGAAAGCGCTGGCAGGTCGATAGAAACACAAACAGACACATACATACACACAAAATTCAAGCTTTTGCAACAGATATATTGTCTGCTCGTGTCTGAATACGTGTGGATGGATATGTGTGTGTGTGCGCGAGTGTATACCCGTCCTTTTTTTCCCCCTAAGGTAAGTCTTTCCGCTCCCGGGATTGGAATGACTCCTTACCCTATCCTTTAAAACCCACTTCCTTTCGTCTTTCCCTCTCCTTCCCTCTTTCCTGATGAGGCAACAGTTTGTTGCAAAAGCTTGAATTTTGTGTGTATGTATGTGTCTGTTTGTGTTTCTATCGACCTGCCAGCATTTTCGTATGGTAAGTCACATCATCTTTGTTTTTAAATATATTTTTCCCGTGTGGAATGTTTCCCTCTATTATATTGATACCTTATGACGTTCTGTTGGTAAGTACTTAATTAGTTTTAATGTTTATTTTGACTTACTTGCAGTCCAGTCTCTCTCTCTCTCTCTCTCTCTCTCTCTCTGTGTGTGTGTGTGTGTGTGTGTGTGTGTGTGTGTGTTTTCTTGATTATTTCCCAGTGTATTTGAAGTAGCTAAATCCAGTAGATCAGTTAACATCCCTACTATGTTGAAGCCAGTTGTGTGTCTCCATCTGTTCATTTGATGTAGTGTTGAGTCATGTTTGTGAACTGTTACAGTTGATAATGTGACATAGCATCTTCTGCAGAGTTGTTAACTGAGTTTGGTGTATGTTTACAAGCTAATCTGGCGAGACATGGCTCTTAAAAGTTTTATATAGGGACATTTCACAGAAAAAAATAGAACAGACACGAAATGTGAAAATTGCATTTAAAGTTTAAGCACTTTTGAGAACAGATTCTTAAGATTTTGGATCATATCATAAGACACTGGAGACGACTAAGGAAATTAGAGCACTTTTGTCCTATACTGCGAACCTTGCTGCAGCAGTAATACCATTCTACAAGTCAGCATCAGCTCTGCATCACAAAACAATGTCCTTCAAAGATGTGACAAGACTAGCCACATACTCAGGACACTGTTTCATCAATACAGGCCTTTAGACTCGTTGCTGCTTCTATTACAGCTGAGAGGCTATTGTTGCTGCTTCTGTCCTAACTGAGACAGTTGTCAAAGGCAAGCAGCACTGTCAATGAAAACAATAAACTACTGTCACAAGCTCATACCAAAGTTTTTTTTTTTTTCTCTCTCTCTCCAATTATTTTGGAAATAAATATATTTCATAAGTTCTTGCAAATTCTTTTGTATTCACAAAAATAATGGAGTTTCACTTTTACAGTAGAGGAAAGAGTAGTTTCACTACATTAAGCTCATCTTCAAATTTTTCAATAGTGACTGTATTTTTTAATTCATAATTTTTTTAGTGTTCAAACACAGAGTATTTGATATCATTATTTTGAGGTAATGTTTAATTATTAAATAAAGCTCTAAAAATGATACTGTTGCTGGTTTCCAAACACTGTTTTCCCTTGACATCTGTATTACTGTTTTGGGTTTATCATTATTAACCAGTTCTATAAAGTTCGTCATTACCATCTTGCGATTAGTCTAAGACTGGCGCTGCTTCTTGCTTCCCATATTGCACTTCCTCAAATCGTGCCAGTTTCCTAGTATAAAAGGAATGAAAAATGATAGTTTTTTGTATAAATTAAAGAAATTTCTGGAAATCAACAGCAGAACACACAAAATTAAATAGTTTGTGTTTCAAACCTAGTAACTTTTTCAAATAAGGATATTGGTTTGTGTTTTTATACATTGGAAAGAATATTTTACTTCTGATGTAAAAGTCAAGTGATTCATTGAAAACTCAGTTTATCACTATTCCAAAAAAAATGTTTTCTGTAATCAGGTCTCCAATTTATGTAGCTATACTAGATAATAATTGTGAACTGCATATAATCACTGTGGAGGCCATAGTAAGTATTGGTGATATAGAGACAATCTATTCTTCAACAAATTTGTTGTCAAGTAAGTACACTCTGGGCTCATATTTCATCAAATGTGGATGCCAAAAACATATTGTGAAAAGCTTCTGAAACAGTTTCAAGCTAAGGTGATTCTTTTCTACATTTGTCAAAGTTGATAGAAAATATTTGTATTGTTTCACAAAAAGCCGAAACAAATATACTCATTGTGGACTCGTACAACAAAAAAGGATTACTAACATCTGTTGGGGAAGTATTGTGCACAGTGTTTAACATCATTAGAGATGGCACTACATTTGTGGACAATCTTATACCTGGGGACACATTTAATACTAAATGTTATGTTACCAGAGAAGGAAAGTTGCTACTCACCATATAGCGGAGGTGCTGAGCTGCGAGAGACACAACAAAACGATTCACACGATTATAGCTTTCGGCCATTAAGGACAGCGCGCGCCCACACACACACACACACACACACACACACACACACACTTACTCAAACGCAACTTGCACACACATCTGCAGTCTCAGAGAACTGAAACGTGACGTGTGTGCAAGTTGTGTTTGCGCGCGCGCGCGCGCGCGCGCGCGTGTGCGTGTGCGTGTGCGTGTGCGTGTGCGTGTGCGTGTGCGTGTGCGTGTGCGTGTGCGTGTGCGTGTGTGTGTGTGTGTGTGTGTGTGTGTGTGTGCGCGCGCGTCTACTGCTGACAAAGGCCTTAATGGCCGAAAGCTATAATTGTGTGAATCTTTTTGTTGTGCCTACCGTGACTCAGCATCTCTGCTATATGGTGAGTAGTAACTTTCCTTCTCTGATATTGTTACATTCCATCCTGGATTTTCCATTGTTTAAATGTTATGTTACGTTACTTTTATCTTGCGTGCTAAATGAGGTTCAGAAGAAACTACATAGAATGTAGTTGCAAACCAACAATTCTTTCCACATTTTTGTCCATCCTTATTTAGTACTTAAAATTACAACATGGTAGTCCTGCAGTGAAAATGTTTTCTGTGCTGTGTTGCAGTTGATACCTGGTATTGAATGAGTATCACTAATTTTAACTTACCAGGGATTGAAAGGATGGGAGGAGTTATATATGTGTGAAGTGCTCCAAGCCACCATCCTTTAGTAATTACAACAGGAGTCTATATGTCTCTGCACTACAGGAATTGTGGAACTCATATGGGTTTGTGTATGTCATCCCATATTAGATTTACAAAGAAGACTTATGGCCAGTCTTTAAATGCCCACATAAAATCTAAATCAAAAATCATGAAGCATAGTGTACACAATGAAAAAAACTGAGGGAGAATAAAAAAAGCTCAGATGGTCCATCTTCCAATTCCTCCTCTCCCCTTGCTGTGTAAATATGATTGAAATCGGTGCTGTTCAACTGATTCTTTAATTTTTCTAAATGTCTTGAATGTGTGTGTAATGCTTTCAATGAGTACTAAGCTGCTTTAAATTGCACTGTAAATACTCTGGTAACCTTGTTCGTGTGATTTTCAGAAATAACCGGTTTCCAAGCCTTCAGCTGCGTGATTTGGTGAATCACATTGTAGAATTCTCTCAAGATCAACATGGTTCAAGATTCATTCAACAGAAACTTGAGAGAGCAACAGTAGCAGAAAAACAAATGGTATTTTCAGAAATTCTTGCTGCTGCCTATAATCTCATGACAGATGTATTTGGCAATTATGTCATTCAAAAGTTTTTTGAGTTTGGAACACCAGAACAAAAAACCACCTTAGCACAAAAGGTAAATATTTCACATTTTAGATAGGTTGTAGATACTCCAACACTCTCCATTCTTGTTATTGCTAATGTAATTGTTATCTTAAAGTTTAATGATGTCGTGTTTTGGTATGTGTTGTAAAAAGAACTTAGTGTAATTGTTGCTTCTCCAGTTTCACTGGAAAATGTAGTGTACAATTTTCGGTATTACATGTAAGGGGCACTACTTTTGAGATTTATTTGACCTTGTTCATGTGCTTATTACCACAATTACAAAAAAATTAAATTTCAGTATTTTTGTTTAGGTACGGGGACATGTTTTGCCCCTTGCACTGCAGATGTACGGCTGTCGCGTAATCCAGAAAGCTTTGGAATCGATTTCTCCTGAACAACAGGAAGAAATTGTTCGTGAATTAGATGGACATGTGTTGAAGTGTGTCAAAGACCAAAATGGCAATCATGTTGTACAGAAATGTATTGAATGTGTGGATCCCCATGCTCTTCAGTTCATTATTAATGCATTTTCAGGACAGGTATGTTTACACATGGTCTTTGGTGCTGCTTTGTTACTACATTCACAATTTTTTTATTAAAATAAATTAATGAAGGTAAATTACTTCATGTATTTTATTTAGCAATTTCAATTGTCTAGCTAGTTCACTGTCACAGACATTTGTGTAGCACTTCACTGGAATGCCATGCTTTCATAGCTCTCCTTCAGAGCTATTTGTCACTTTCACAATTACATGTAAACTAAAAAGCCATTACTTAATATTTCATAGATACTGTTAACTATCAAGTCTTATAATGATTGAGATTTCCATTCCCCCTCCCACCCCCACCTTGTAGAAAAGACCCACACTTGAATCATTTGAAGCATATAAAATATACTGTAATTGATTCAAGTTCAAAAATAATGTTAAGCTGTGTTCCTCTTTCGTATAGGTGTTCGCGCTATCAACACATCCCTATGGTTGTCGTGTCATACAGCGCATTCTAGAGCATTGTACTCCAGAGCAGACAGCACCAATTTTAGAAGAGCTTCATCGGCACACAGAGCAGTTAATTCAAGATCAGTATGGGAATTACGTCATACAACATGTTCTAGGTGAGTCAAATTTTAGTGTTTGTATTTAATGCTCTTGCATCTTTCATTACATTTTGTTCCTTCCCACTGCTCATGACAGTGGGGAGATATCTTTTGAAGTCAGGATATTCCTTCTAAATTAGTGTGGTTTTTCAGAATTAAAATGCTGATATCAGTTGTGTTGTAAGTTTAGATTAAACATGTTAGTGAAAGCTAGGTCTGTTTACTACATGAAGTATGCTTATACAAAAAGTGACAGAGAAATAGGTGTTTGAAACTACTTTCAGATTAAATCCGAGGCTGGATTGGGACACGAACCTGCAAGCTTTGCTTTTTGCTAGCAATTGCTTTACCAACTAAGCCGCCTAGGCACAACTTGCAACACCTTCTCAGCTCAACTTCCACCATACCTTTTGTAGTTCTCCACACAGTTTTAATCTGTTGGGGGCTGGCACACATATCTGTAGAGTGAAAATAGTAATTCTGGAATTTTCAACTGATTTAACATTTCTCTGAAAATTTGTGATATATACATAATTTCTTAAGGGAAGATTATGGTAGAATTTCAGTGTCACTATTGTGAAACAAATGGGGTGGGATGAAAACGTGGAGATTTCATTACCAGAAATTGTGCCCAATATTCTTAAGTCGTTGTCGTTCAGTGTCTATTATAAACATCTCAAACAAGATCATTGTTACAGAATGTGGGCTGTCACAGCTGGTATTAACACCCTTGCTGACACAAAGTGATTGACAGTGAAGTGTAGTTGAGGGCGGAAGGGTGCAATGTTGTCGGTTTGCTGGTGCGTGTGCACACATTATGGCTGTAGGAATAACAGCTGTCTGTGAACTACCGTCTCGCACCACTTTTTAAATATGCGATACTGAGTTCGCTTTATGGGATTATTGTATCCTTGTGTCTTAACGAACACACTCCCGTGTATAAAATGACACAGTGTTCCTATTATTTGTATATATCGACAAAAGCAACAGGAAGTGCATTGTTTTTACAATGATTAGAATGAATCGTGTTCAGATGTTGTATTTGGAACGTAAGGAATTTTAAAATGGATCTAAATTTTTCATATAAATACAATAACGAGCAACACTAAAGTAATATAAACTGCTTGGGTACTTAACCAGTAACTGTAGCATGCAAGCAGTGTGTCATACTTGGGCAGAAGAGTATTCCTTAATAATGAGATGAGATTTATTGTGCAATTGCTGTACACACCATTCATTTAAAAATACAAAATGCAAACACAATTAAAAAAACAAAGTAAGGCAAAGAGTAAATGCCAGTTTGCTCAGAATCACTTTCTCCCTTGGCACTGTTGTTATCTGTGTTCTGGTTTACCGGACTTGTCCAAGGATATAATTATATTTTCTATATTACTCTCGGCACTCACTTCACTTTTCCATGCTTCTTTAACAACACATTTCTGGTTGCATATGTTTCTCCACTTCTCTGACTTTATTTGTGCCAGTGCTTCCTCTAACAATCGTTGAATTTTTACTACAGCGAAGTTTTTTTTAAATTATTATTAACTTCTCATTTTTTTATTTGTTGCCATGTAATTTTTAATTTGTGCCCAAATCATTTCGATGGTGTTAAAGTGGCACTGGTATGGTAGAAGCCTAAGAACCCCATGACCATGTTCTTTACCTACCTGTACCTTATTTTTCTTCACTGTTTCCATGAGCTCTACCTTACATAAATTGTTCTGAATTTTCACATTGTGGCATTTCAATCATTCAACAATGTCAGCTTTTTTCGTTGCCATCTTTGGAACTTTACCTATGTAACTGAATGGTCTGGGGCATTATTCATTACATTGACAGACAGCCGATTTAAGTTTTCCAGTAGCTGCGCCTTCAACAACTTTAGAAAACTATCATGGTTCATCTGCTCGTGGTAATTGTTTGTTTTTGTTGATTTGTAAAGGAGGAGACAGTTTGGTAAGAAACAATATGCAGTTCCAGCATGCAAGAATGCACCCTTTTCCACTGGAACAGCAGGACTTCCACGTATGATATCATCTGTCCACTCTTTACTAACAGAATGACCAGTGCTTACCTAGGTTTCGTCGAGCCACACACTGTCTTAAAATGGCGCTTTAATGATAGTTCTTAAATAGACAATGCCATGCTACAATGTCACCTCTCTCCATTATAGCCTCTCTCCATTATAGCCTCTCTCCATTATAGCCTCTCTCCATTATAGCCTCTCTCCATTATAGCCTCTCTCCATTATAGCCTCTCTCCATTATAGCCTCTCTCCATTATAATTTCCCATCCATTAATTTTTGTGCACAGAAAACTGAGGACTCTGACAACCATTCAAAGACACTTTGCTGCATCTGAATAACTCTGCTTTGCGAAGAATAACACACAGCTTTTTTATATTTGTATGTTTTTTTTCTCTAGTAATATCCATATATGTGGTGATGAACAGCATCTTGTTGAAAATAGTCCAAGTTTGTTACGTGTGGTTCTGTCCTCCTATTTCAGGGTGTCCACTGTTTGGATGAACCAGGCTCTTCCCTTCTGCACAGTATTTCTCCTTACAACTTTTGATGACAGTATTTTTGTGGATCTTCAAGGTATCTGCAGTTCTTTTGACTACCTTTGTTAGAGGCAGTGGAGTTGCACCATTGTTTCTCTGTTTCTCAATATTCCCACACTGAGCACACAAACTCGTGTGTCTGACCATGCAAAACATGAAGAGGTCACTGAACTTTCCATTCAGCAGCCACAGTATTTTGCACACTTCCACGACAAACTTAAGATATTCTGTAGCATCAGATAAACTCACCACATGGAGAAACTAAGCACACAACAAAACGAACCACAACTGTTTATGTTACCGGTCACGAGCGTCGTCTACAACTGTCTCCAGTAGACACTACCTACAGTAGACACTATCTGCAGTAGCAGAGAGATTTGACAACAGTGAATGGAACAATTCTCTGATTGGCTGTTGCTATGGTGGTTGCACTGTGAACAGGTAGACATCAGTCTCTTTCTTATTCTGATCCGGGTGTTGGCCTTGATCTGAGGCGTACTGTTTTACTTAACTTTATCTCCTACTATAGGAGATACCCTCAGACTTAATGAAGATGTAGCTAGTTTATTATTTTCAGACTAAATGTGCTCAGCTTACCGAAATTGCTAAACTGTTTGTTAGTAACTGTGCAGCAATTGAGTCTTTACATCATCCAACCCTTACCAAAGATCGTAGATAATAATTTTTGAAGTAATACTGGAACAACCGCAATTGTATTTAACAGTTTATAATAAAAACACTCAGTCCAGATGAGAACAAATATTTATTTACAAGCAAGTTTCAACTGATTCCCTTTGGTACATACAGCAGTCCCACGAGTTGGTTTAGTTTCCAGAATTTATAAATATTTGTTGCAATATTGACTGTCTTTGTTATAAAGATATCACTGTATAGCACTCAAGTGTTAGGGATCTTGTGCAGTATAAGATGTGGTGCTATTTGCTTTATATCACTTTTAAGGCACATAACTTGTGTAGGTCCCTTCCAGTATTCAAATACTTCTGCACCTTTCTGGTCAGTTTAAACACTATGTCAGTTCTGTATCCTCATAGTACTCTGCTGCTGCAATCTATCAGCGTTTTTAGGGTCCCCTAGGTCCCGTACCTCAATCAGTAAAAACAGAAACCTTATAGGATTGCTTTGTTTTCCATCTGTTCGTCCGACAGTTAACAAACCTCTTTCTCAGGAGCAGATAGATGGATCAAATTGAAATTCGTCACATAGTAAGGTATACGGTCCCTTGGTGATGTAAAACATTTAAGCTTCTAAGTCGGTGCAATCAAAAGATACAGCCATTTATGTTACATAATTGATACTCACAAACTCACTCATCAGAGCCTATAGGGTACTTCCAATTGTCCTAGAACCACGAAATGTGGCAAGAACCAGTGTTTCACAGAACAGATAAAGGGATATATAAAAAAAAAATAGAGGGAAACATTCCACGTGGGCATGTGTGTCTATCGACCTGCCAGCGCTTTCGTTTGGTAAGTCACATCATCTTTGTGTGTGTGTGTGTGTGTGTGTGTGTGTGTGTGTATATATATATATATATATATATATATATATATATATATATATGAAACTCTTTGTCTTTAAATATGTCTGCTTGTGTCTGTATATGTGTGGATGGATATGTGTGTGTGTGCAAGTGTATACCCGTCCTTTTTTTCCCCCCTAAGGTAAGTCTTTCCGCTCCCGGGATTGGAATGACTCCTTACCCTCTCACTTAAAACCCACTTCCTTTCGTCTTTCCCTCTCCTTCCCTCTTTCCTGATGAGGCAACAGTTTGTTGCGAAAGCTTGAATTTTGTGTGTATGTTTGTGTTTGTTTGTGTGTCTGTCGACCTGCCAGCACTTTCATTTGGTAAGTCACATCATCTTTGTTTTTTTATATATATATATATATATATATATATATATATATATATATATATATATATATAAAATGTGTGTGGGAATGACTAGCAACAAACTGTCCATTTGCATGAATGGACACAGGCAGACAGTGTTTGTTGGTAATGAGGATCACCCTGTGGCTAAACATGCCTTGGTGCACGGCCAGCACATCTTGGCACAGAGATGATGTGACTTACCAAACGAAAGCGCTGGCAGGTCGATAGACACACAAACACACACACAAAATTCAAGCTTTCGCAACAAACTGTTGCCTCAACAGGAAAGAGGGAAGGAGAGGGAAAGACGAAAGGATGTGTGTTTTAAGGGAGAGGGTAAGGAGTCATTCCAATCCCGGGAGCGGAAAGACTTACCTTAGGGGGAAAAAAGGACGGGTATACACTCTCTCTCTCGCGCGCGCGCGCACATATACAGACACAAGCAGACATATTTAAAGACAAAGAGTTTGGGCAGAGATGTCAGTCGAGGCGGAAGTGAAGAGGCAAAGATGATGTTGAATGACAGGTGAGCTATGAGTGGCGGCAACTTGAAATTAGCGGAGATTGAGCCCTGGTGGGTAACGGGAAGAGGATATATTGAAGAGCAAGTTCCCATCTCCGGAGTTTGGATAGGTTGGTGTTGGTGGGAAGTATCCAGATAACCCGGACGGTGTAACACTGTGCCAAGATGTGCTGGCCGTGCACCAAGGCATGTTTAGCCACAGGGTGATCCTCATTACCAACAAACACTGTCTGCCTGTGTCCATTCATGCGAAGGGACAGTTTGTTGCTGGTCATTCCCACATAGAATGCATCACAGTGTAGGCAGGTCAGTTGGTAAATCACGTGGGTGCTTTCACATGTGGCTCTGCCTTTGATCGTGTACACCTTCCGGGTTACAGGACTGGAGTAGGTGGTGGTGGGAGGGTGCATGGGACTGGTTTTACACCGGGGGCGGTTACAAGGATAGGAGCCAGAGGGTAGGGAAGGTGGTTTGGGGATTTCATAGGGATGAACTAACAGCTTACGAAGGTTAGGTGGACGGCGGAAAGACACTCTTGGTGGAGTGGGGAGGATTTCATGAAGGATGGATCTCATTTCAGGGCAGGATTTGAGGAAGTCGTATCCCTGCTGGAGAGCCACATTCAGAGTCTGGTCCAGTCCCGGAAAGTATCCTGTCACTAGTGGGGCACTTTTGTGGTTCTTCTGTGGGGGATTCTGGGTTTGAGGGGATGAGGAAGTGGGTCTGGTTATTTGCTTCTGTACCAGGTCGGGAGAAAGCTGTTGTCAGGTTGTTGGTGTAATGGTTCAGGGATTCTGGACTGGAGCAGATTCGTTTGCCACGAAGACCTAGGCTGTAGGGAAGGGACCGTTTGATGTGGAATGGGTGGCGGCTGTCATACTGGAGCTACTGTTGCTTGTTGATGGGTTTGGTGTGGACGGACGTGTGAAGCTGGTCATTGGACAGGTGGAGGTCAACGTCAAGGAAAGTGGCATGGGATTTGGAGTAGGACCAGGTGAATCTGATGGAACCAAAGGAGTTGAGGTTGGAGAGGAAATTCTGGAGTTCTTCTTCACTGTGAGTCCAGATCATGAAGATGTCATCAATAAATCTGTACCAAACTTTGGGTTGGCAGGCCTGGGTAACCAAGAAGGCTTCCTCTAAGCGACCCATGAATAGGTTGGCGTACGAGGGGGCCATCCTGGTACCCATGGCTGTTCCCTTTAATTGTTCGTATGTCTGGCCTTCAAAAGTGAAGAAGTTGTGGGTCAGGATGAAGCTGGCTAAGGTGATGAGGAAAGAGGTTTTAGGTAGGGTGGCAGGTGATCGGCGTGAAAGGAAATGCTCCATCGCAGCGAGGCCCTGGACGTGCGGAATATTTGTGTATAAGGAAGTGGCATCAATGGTTACAAGGATGGTTTCCGGGGGTAACAGATTGGGTAAGGATTCCAGGCGTTCGAGAAAGTGGTTGTTGTCTTTGATGAAGGATGGGAGACTGCATGTAATGGGTTGAAGGTGTTGATCTATGTAGGCAGAGATACGTTCTGTGGGGGCTTGGTAACCAGCTACAATGGGGCGGCCCGGATGATTGGGTTTGTGGATTTTAGGAAGAAGGTAGAAGGTAGGGGTGCGGGGTGTCTGTGGGGTCAGGAGGTTGATGGAGTCAGGTGAAAGGTTTTGTAGGGGGCCTAAGGTTCTGAGGATTCCTTGAAGCTCCGCCTGGACATCGGAAATGGGGTTACTTGGCAAACTTTGTATGTGGTGTTGTCTGAAAGCTGACGCAGTCCCTCAGCCACATACTCCCGATGATCAAGTACCACGGTCGTGGAACCCTTGTCCGCCGGAAGAATGACGATGGATCGGTCAGCCTTCAGATCACGGATAGCCTGGGCTTCAGCAGTGGTGATGTTGGGAGTAGGATTAAGGTTTTTTAAGAAGGATTGAGATGCAAGGCTGGAAGTCAGAAATTCCTGGAAGGTTTGGAGAGGGTGATTTTGAGGAAGAGGAGGTGGGTCCCGCTGCGACAGAGGATGGAACTGTTCCAGGCAGGGTTCAATTTGGATGGTGTCTTGGGGAGTTGGATCATTAGGAGTAGGATTAGGATCATTTTTCTTCGTGGTGAAGTGATATTTCCAGCAGAGAGTATGAGTGTAGGACAGTAAATCTTTGACGAGGGCTGTTTGGTTGAATCTGGGAGTGGGGCTGAAGGTGAGGCCTTTGGATAGGACAGAGGTTTCGGATTGGGAGAGAGGTTTGGAGGAAAGGTTAACTACTGAATTAGGGTGTTGTGGTTCCAGATTGTGTTGATTGGAATTTTGAGGTTTTGGAGGGAGTGGAGCAGGAAGTGGGGGATTGAGTAGATGGGAGAGACTGGGTTTGTGTGCAATGAGAGGAGGTTGAGGTTTGCTGGAAAGGTTGTGAAGGGTGAGTGAGTTGCCTTTCTGGAGGTGGGAAACCAGGAGATTGGATAGTTTTTTGAGGTGAATGGTGGCATGCTCTTCTAATTTGCGGTTGGCCTGTAGGAGGATGCTCTGAACAGCGGTGTGGATGTGGGAGAGGAAAGATTGAGGACTTTTATTAAGGATAGGAGTTGACGGGTGTGTTCATTGGCTGAGTTGATGTGTAGGTGAAGGATTAGGTGGGTGAGGGCAATGGATTGTTCAGTTTGGAACTGGTATAGGGACTGATGGAAAGAAGGGTTGCAGCCAGAGATGGGAACTTTAAGTGTGAGGCCTTTGGGGTTAATGCCAAATGTCAGACAAGCCTGAGAAAATAGAATATGGGAGCGTAATCTGGCTAGGGTGAAGGCATGTTTGCGGAGGGAATGTAAATAAAACTTAATGGGGTTGTGGGGGTGTTGTGAGGGTGACATGGTATTAGAAGGTGGAAAGTGTAACATGAGGCTGAAATGAAAATGAAAATAAAAATTTATGGGGAGAGATAAAGGTGAACTGGAAAGTAACTGGAGACCTGGTGTGAAAAAAGGCGAGAAGGTGTTGGTTACAGCTGGGCTATGTTGGACTTGGGTTGGTAGACAACGATGTGCACAAAGGTTAGGTGGTTGTGTTGCCGCCAAAACACGTTAAAGGACGGAGAAATTCGGGAAAATTTCGAAAAAACTGCGTGTAATATATTAAAAGGAGTGGTTTTGTGGTGGCAGATTATGAAAATGAGGCTAACAATTGTCTGACGAAGAAATAATGACGTTAAAACCTGTGGGAAGCGGATAAAAATTATCAGTGATGTGGGAAAAACGTAAATGGAAATAAAGCGAAAGTTATTAGAACTAGCCGAAATGGTTGTTTAAAAGGTGAAAGGAACTGTTTGTGAACTAGAAATGGTGGATTTTATAGCGGCGGTAGTGTTGAAAGCGGCAAAAGAATTTTTTTGGTTATGGTTTGGAAGTGGGTTACGTATTATTGAGTATATATAGGCGGGATAAAATAGTATAGCAGATTACGGTAAAAAGGAGAAGGTGAATACAAAGTGAAACTACTGGCAAAAACAGAAAGAGAAAATAAGACGACAGAAAAGATTTCGAAATGCAACAGTGACAATAACAAACGTAATTGTTGGGTTCAAATTACTGATATCAATATAATAGAGGGAAACATTCCACGTGGGAAAAATATATCTAAAAACAAAGATGATGTGACTTACCGAACGAAAGCGCTGGCAGGTCGATAGACACACAAACAAACACACACACCCACACACAAAATTCAAGCTTTCGCAACAAACTGTTGCCTCATCAGGAAAGAGGGAAGGAGAGAGAAAGACGAAAGGATGTGGGTTTTAAGGGAGAGGGTAAGGAGTCATTCCAATCCCGGGAGCGGAAAGACTTACCTTAGGGGGAAAAAAGGACGGGTATACACTCGCGCGCGCGCGCACACACACACACACACACACACACACACACACACACACACACACATATATACAGACACAAGCTGACATATTTAAAGACAAAGAGTTTGGGCAGAGATGTCAGTCGAGGCGGAAGTGAAGAGGCAAAGATGATGTTGAATGACAGGTGAGCTATGAGTGGCGGCAACTTGAAATTAGCGGAGATTGAGCCCTGGTGGGTAACGGGAAGAGAGGATATATTGAAGAGCAAGTTCCCATCTCCGGAGTTTGGATAGGTTGGTGTTGGTGGGAAGTATCCAGATAACCCGGACGGTGTAACACTGTGCCAAGATGTGCTGGGCGTGCACCAAGGCATGTTTAGCCACAGGGTGATCCTCATTACCAACAAACACTGTCTGCCTGTGTCCATTCATGCGAATGGACAGTTTGTTGCTGGTCATTCCCACATAGAATGCATCACAGTGTAGGCAGGTCAGTTGGTAAATCACGTGGGTGCTTTCACGTGATAAGATTGGTGTGAAAAAATTTGAAGAGTGTGTAATAAAATATTGGGAGAGACATTGGATATGGAGAGTAAGTGAATGGGGGAAACAGAGAAAGGGAGGTAATTGAAAAGAAAGGTGAAGCAAAGGGAAAGAAACTGTGGTGAAGCAAATTCATTTTACAAAAGCAAAGTGCAGGGTGACCGTTATTGAACTACATGAAATAAAATAATATAATCATAACTTCTGAATGGTTTGGGTTAGGGTGTTCAGACTGCATGGTTGGCTGTGGGGCATGATGGGAATTAGTATGCACCCTATGGTTTGTTTTAGCGATGAAGCCTATTTTCATTTGGATGGGTTTGTCAATAAGAAAAATTGATGCATTTGGGGGACTGAGAATCCGCATTTCGCGATCAAGAAGTCTCTTCATTCATAACAGGTGTCTGCGTGGTGTCCATTGTCCAGTCATGGAATAATTGGTGTGATATTCCTTGATGACACGGTGACTACCGAATGGTATTTGAAGCTTCTGGAAGATTATTTCATCCCCATTCCATTATCCAAAGTGACCCTGAGGTCGACAAGTTCATGCAAGATGGAGCTCGATTCGATCGAAACAGTAGAGTGTTTGATGTCCTGGGGAAGCACTTAGGGGACCGCATTCTGGCTCTGGGGTACCCAGAGGCCACTGACATGCGCCTTTATGGGATGCCATATTCTCCAGATCTGAACACATGCGTCTCCTTTTTATGGGGCTCAATTAAAGACATGGTGTACAGCAATAACCCCAAAACCATTGCTGAGCCGAAAACAAACTTTCAGGAGGTCATTGACAGAATCGATGTTCCGACACTTCACCTGGTCATGCTGAATTTCGCTATTTGTCAGCACCACATCATCGCCAGTGATGGCAGGCATATTGAACATGTCACAATCTAAATCTGAATATCTGGAATTCAGTGTTCAGTTTATTCACCATTGACCACGTACAGCAGAATAGGTCTGATCATTAAATATAAATTAACAATAACTTTACAGTAAAGTTTTGACAATTTAATTCGACTTCTTTTAGGAATATTCTTATATACTAATGTCAGTGAGTATTTCAAAATATTCTGTTATCTTATGAAATGGGTGTTCGAGCAACCAGTCATAAATCTTAGGTTTGAAAATATGACTGGTCAGTGATCGAGCAGATGCTGGAAGTTTATTGAAGAGTTTTAAACTCATTATTTTGTATGTGTTTGCAGTCTTTGTGAGTCTGTGTCTTGGTATGTCGAAGTCCAGTTTGCCTCTGGTGTTGTGAGGATATATGTTCTCTTTGGTCTTGAACTCATTAAAGTTGCTTTTGACATAAAGCAGTGCTGTGTAGATGTATAGATTCATAACAGTTAATATCATGTGCTTGATAAAGAGGGGAGGCAGTGTTCCTTAGGCTTAACTTTGCTCATTATTCTGATTGCTTTTTTCTTTGAATTTTCAGAATTTCACTGACAAAGCAAGAATGTCCCCATAACAATATACCATAGGAAATGTGTGATTGAAACAGGCCAAAATATACCACCTTTAGATACTCATCAGTGACTACATCTGTCAGTCTCCAGATGACATACGAGGGGGGACCCAAAAATAGTCGGAATTTCTTTCTAGAAAGCATATACTTTATTATTTTCAAATACAACCTTAATCTCCTTCGAAGTACTCTCCATTAGCATTAATACACTTGTCCAAATGTTCATTCGAAGCACCTTTTAAATTTGTCCTCTTTGATACCTGCTAGCACTTTCATGACTTTGCATTTTACATCCTTCACATCCGCAAAACGCTCAACTTTCAAGTCTCTTTTCATCCTCGGGAATAGGAAGAAGTCCGAGGGTGCTAAATCCGGCGAATAGGGCACGTGGGTCAAGGTAGTCGCCTTCGTTGAGGGCAAAAACTGGAGAACGCTGAGAGCCGTGTGCGCGGGAGCGTTGTCGTGACGCAGGAACCACACGCCCCCACAGAGCCGGACGTTTTCACGACAAACTTCTGCGAAGCCGTTTCATGACCTCCAAATAGAATTGTTAGTTTACTGTCTGGTTTTCAGGGACAAATTCAGTGTATGATCCCTTTGATGTCAAAAAAAAAAAAAAAAAAACACACAGATCATCATTGTTTTCACATTCGATTTCACTGGTCGAGGTAAGCCAAATGACTTCCATTGTGATGACTGTTGTTTACTTTCTGGATCTTACCCGTAGCACCATGACTCTTCACCTGTAATGATTTTGTTGAAAAAATGTGCATCATCTTTGAATGTGTCGTTCATTTCGAGGCAGGCTTGAACGCGACGATCCCTTTGATCTCTGGTAAGAAGCTTCGGCACAAATTTTGCTGCCACTCTTCGCATCCAGAAATTGATGGTCAAGGAGTGCTGAATTGAGCTCCAGGACAACTCGGACAAGTTCTCGAGTTGGTCGATTGTCCTGCGTTGATCTTCACTGATGAGATCAGGGGTTTTGTCTATGTTGTCTTTGCTTCGAGCAGTTGAAGGTCAATCGGAATGGCGCTGATCTTCAACCACCATTTCTCCCTTTTTAAACTGAGAAAACCATTCGTACACTTGAGTTTTACTAAGAGCATGGTCTTTGTAGGCTGTCTGAATCATCCCAACAGTTTCTGCTGTGTTCTTGTTGAGCAAGAAACAAAACTTCACTGCCACACATTGTTCATAAGAACTAGCCATTTCCTCGTGTCATGTCTGCACTGTACGCACACTCAAATAACTGCCAAAAAAAACCACACTTCTCAGTGTTGGGTGACACTGCGTGGCAGAACGACTCAGCAGAGCTCCTCCTACAACCCTCTGACGGCACAACCTGCTACTACAACTGCATTATGTGCAGCATTACGATTCCGGTTACTTTGGGGTGCCCCCTCGTATAATGACTGTGCATGTTGAATAAAGTGTGTGCATGCTTTAGTTTGTAACCAATTTATGTTTTATTTTTTATTTATTTATTTTATTTTTTGTATAGTTCACGAATTGTCCCCCTGTATGTGTTACTGCTTTTTTTCCCCCTTTATCTGGGCAGTTATGCTTGTGTCTTGTTTTGAGATCTGCTGTGTGTTAAGAAAGAAAAGGAAAAAAAAGAGCAATGCTCTCAGTTCCCTCCATAACCACAACCTCAGAAATCGCAACATACTTGGAAGAAATAGCCAAATATTTGTGACAACACAGCTGTGCTATTACGATGATGATGATTGAGGATGATGATGATGATGATGATGATGATGATGATGATGATGGAAAATAGTGATACCACAGACGACATCACCAAAAAAGACGGTGAAGATAAAAATTCATGTAAAACATCTCTTTTGGTTTATTTTATTTCTCCTTGTATTACCAAAATGTAGACAATGAATAAATGACATAATTTTAGAACAGATGCATAACTTTTTAGGCATATACCTTACGTCCATAAAAGTTTGTAATTTTGATTAGTCAGAACATATTTTTCTCAAAGAGCCCCTGTAAAAAAGAGGGGGAGGGTTGGCTTATAATCAGGCAAATACGATATATTTAATACTGCAGCATTGTTGAGGTTTACTTCCTCAGCAGTCTACATCCAAATGTCTTCGCTGTGTGTTTACTTTCTAATATTGGATTTGGATCCCCGTCTTATTTATGACTATGAGTGTGTTACATGTCTTTTGTTCGCCCAGGCTGACCTTGCGTTGCAGTGAAATATTATCATCAAACAATGGAAAATCCAGTATGGAATGATGACAGTATTGTGAAAAGGATAACTTGCTACTCACCATTACTAGTGGAGATACTGAAAAATTATCTGCCTTTCATTATTCTTTTAAGCACTTACTTTACTTAGTTTGTGCTAAATAACCACTATTTGTCTGGATATGCATGTAAAGATCTTTTTAAAATGTATTGACATCTTCTGTGGACTGTCTCTCGTACAGTACACAATCTGAAATCAGTTGACACAAAAAAGTTACACAGTAAAATAATCATACACAGCAAGTAACAGATTCCCTATTGTAATTTTTGGCAGTTAGTGTAGGTAATTAATCTTTGACAGTACTACGTCTGTGGGTTCCATTGATGGAGATTCTTTCATAATTTTTGAAACCATAACTTTTATGAGCTTTTCTTCAAATTCCAGAACACGGGAAGCCAGAAGACAAGTCTCAGATTATCCTGTCTGTAAGGGGAAAGGTGCTGGTGCTTTCACAACACAAGTTTGCTTCCAATGTCGTAGAAAAGTGTGTCACTCATGCTACAAGAGCTGAGCGTGCAGTTCTGATAGAGGAAGTCTGCAGCTTCAATGAAAAGTGAGTTATAATCTTATCATTACAGTTAAATTTGTGTGTGTGTGTGTGTGTGTGTGTGTGTGTGTGTGTGTGTGTGTTTCTCAGGCACCATAGTTGCAGTACTAAAAGTGTCATTTGATTGCTTTGTGCATTTACTACTGCCAATCACCATAAAAAGAAACTTGTGTTTATTTTGGTGTACAGGTACAGTAAATTGTGTAGAGGACAAAACCATCCTCCTTACTGTCAAGACATAGATATGTATATGTATATAAAGAATGAATATTTTAATTATCAGACATTTTATCAGTAAGAGCACAGTTTCTGTAATATTATACTGTTTATGTTTATTTTGGTTGGTGTGAAGTGAAGTGAAGTGAAGTGTTTCAATCCTTCTATTAATAAACATTTCCATTGATTCTTCTTCATTTGGAAGTGTATGATTTTTTTTCATTGAGTTGTACTGGGAATCCACACTATTTCCAGAATATCATCAGCAATTTGTAGTACCATAGTATAATGCAACTTATTCTCCTCTTTGCCTTCAGTTGCCAGCCTTCTTAATTTTCTTTGTACATGTACATGTACAAAAATGTTAAAAATCGGAAACCAGTGTCATGCACTCCTTGTAAATTATTCTTCTCCAAAATGTCAAATGTTTAATAATTCATATAACATATTCATGATTAAAATCCAGACTCCCCTTCTCTCCTAACATTAGTTTAAAAAAAAAAATGTTGGGACAGCATTTATATTGACCTGCTCCAATAAAAGTGTGAACAGAAAGGGAATATGGATAGTTATAATGGTGATAAGATATAATCAAAAGCTGGTGGATTGCCTTTGATAGTCTAAAAATCGAGCATGATATCACTGGCTGAACTGGACTTCCTCTGCTCTACTGTAGTAAACTGTAAACAGTGTGATTAAAAACACAGTCAAGTCATTACAAAGTGTTTGCTGGTAAATGAGTTTGAATGGAAGATTTTGTTGATGTGGGAAGACTGTGATTTGTAATAGTGTGTGCTTGCATTTTATTACCACAATTATTACTTAATTTTCTGCAAATGTCAGTATGGGTTTCATATTTCAGTGAGAGTTGTTGCATATTTTTCTCATTTATCAGTTTAACATTCACTATTAGGATGCATATAACTACACATGCAGATTTGTTAGATATCAGCAATAGATAATACAGTCTGTATATATCAGAGATTGACGTGTTATATAAAGACAATAGATATGTATAATAGACTCTTAAATACTGTATTTTCTTTTCTTTTCTGGCAGTGCTTTGCATGTTATGATGAAGGACCAATATGCAAACTATGTTGTACAGAAGATGATTGACGTATCGGAACCTGCACAGCGCAAGGTTCTTATGCACAAAATTCGACCACATCTGAACTCGCTTCGCAAATACACATATGGCAAGCATATAATTGCAAAACTTGAGAAATTTTTTATGAAGACAGCATCAGCAATGGGAGTTGGCGGCCCCGTCGTTGTGAGTACTGATCTCGGCCCCATAGGCCCACCGAGCAATGGTGGTCTATAGGGATACACATCGGGCAGCATACTGCCAGAGCATCTGCCTTGTATGTACTTTTAGTATAAGGTTTGACCTTACACTTTTAACGCAAGTTTTGGAAGAAACTGATCAGCACATATGAATTTTCAGTGAAACGCATTTATTTTAATTTTTTTCTAAGTTGTGACATTCTCGCAAAAACTGCTCTGGAAGTAATGCATTTGGATTTTGTATGTAATGTATCATCATCTTGGTGATGATCTGTGTGAAGATGTGGATATTTGCAAGCATGAGATAAGTCTCGCCGAAGAATGTGAATAAGATAAGAATCAAAGATAGGCACAATTTTATTGGTGTAAATACTGTTTTGCTGACGTTAAAATTAACAGTCATTCAGTTAACCTGTGAAAATATTACAAAATGAAAGTTATGCAGCTTATATGGCATATCTCATGAGATACAATCTGGTTTATAGACAACTGATTGCTGATAACTGAAGTAAACTAGGTGAGCAGTGTGACGGGAGTATTCAAATATTTTCATATGCAGTGAGTATTGTGTCAGCAAACAATCAATTTACAATAAATAAAAATTCCTGTATACTGTTGCTTGAAACAGCATGCACTAGTAAGCATGTTTCAGTCTAGGAATACAGTTATTTTGTTTTAGACTTTCTTTTTTTAGGAGCCATTTAACTATGTAATTTCTTTCTGTTACAATCAAAACTAAATGACTGTATGTAAACATTTATTGGATAAACACAATGAAATTAGTACTGGAAGGCATTGGAAATAATAACTGGAACGTGACATGTCTTTTGCAGGAGAGAATGGAGTTCACATTCACAAACACTGTTTTCACATGGGGAAATCATTATTTTAACATAAATAATTTTCATTAAATGGAACATCAAATTGTGATAAACCCCTCAGGTAATAGTTGCTAAGGGATTTTAAAGAAAACTAAGAAAACATTTGTAGTTATTGAAATTTAAGAGAAGATGGCAACCGTAAACATTAAATCTTTTTTAAAGTTTTTGTCATATATTTACTGATCTTGAGGCAACACACACACACACACACACACACACACACACACACACACACACTGCTAACATGCAGAGGGAATAATTGATGAAAGTGGTTATGACATCAGTCTCAAAAATTGATGTATTTAACACAAGATATGAGGTTGTAGTATTGAAAACAGTAAACTCCATGCTACCTTGCTGGTTATTTCTCTGTCTTATATATTTGCTGTGGATGCTTAATATCATTGTTAAATTAATGATTTTGAATTTTACTGTAGTATTAGAGCCAAGGTAAAAGGGCTACATGCCTTTACTGAACTGGTGTAACTTTCAAAGCTCACAGTTCTGAAATTAATTCCTTTTTGGGTATTATTCTTATTTTGATGTACATACAGATATGCTACCGCTGTGGATGTTTGAAATTGGTGTTTTTAATGCATTTGTTTTTATGAAATGAAGTAAATGCATAGAATATATATAAAGAGCCATTATATTGATATATTTTGGATGAGTGTTTACAGTGGCTCAGCTTCCATTGCAGGAAGTTCTTCAGTCTGTGTCACTCGATACTTTCCCAGAGTGATTGTATGTAGAAACCAAATCCCAGTTTTTTAACAGTGAATTGTAATAATATGATATGTACAGTTGATAAAATATTTGTACCAAGATTATACATACATATATATATAAATAACTTGTTATTAGTTTCTTTGTAAGTAATATCTGTTTAACAAAAATCATGTCAAATAATGAACATATGCCATATTCAGAATGTAAAGTGTACAGGCAAAAGACAAAAGTACCTATTTTTCATAATCAGATTAACAATAAAAAATAAAAGAGAACAAAAAATTCTTATTCAAAGAAAAATTATGAAATGGAAATGTAGAACTGAACATGTAGCATAACAGGAGCTGCGTTCATACCTATATAAAGCTACATGGTTGAGCACTTGTGACTGCAGACAGTTTTTATTCGTGACACAAGTCCCTCTGAGGACTTGCTATCCATTTCATATATTTGAGTTTTTAAAAAGATACACGTTAATAGAAACAACTTCTTTGTGTAAAGGATTCTTCCTGGATATTTTCAACTATTCTGCTGAGCACAACCTGGATTAACTGTCAGATATATTTATTTCTACTGTTCCTTAAATGTGCAACTAAAGATAATTAATTCTTTTGTCTACAGGTCCCTCTCTAAGAACATTTTTACTGTATATTTCACAGTGGCGTTCTAAACCCTTAGAAGTTATTTTGTAATTTGCACAACATTATTTGTATGTAATGCATCCATTTTACAGTGTTCGATAATTTACCTCGTAAACATTTGGCCATCCAAATTACACAAATGAATAGAAAATTTAGTTACTTATGTAGTTTCATTTTGTGTAGTTGCTCTTAATTTCTGTTTATATATTCTTGGAATTTTCTTTCTTGGGCTTCTTTGGAGATGGTAAACTGTCTTGACATCCAGCTTACTTTTTGTTGTAGTGTATTTATGTAATTATTAATGTCATAAAATTACCATTATTGATACATCTCATAAGAGTAATGGGTGCAGTACCTAATTTACTCTTCGTGGGGGCTTCAGGACAAGAGTTCTATCAGCTCTTTGTTGCATTCACTTGTTGTAATTTTCTGTTTTTAAACTGAAGTTGATTAGTCATTATTTGAAAGAGGGATCTTGCTTGGTTTGGTACAAGAGAGATTTTTTCAAAAAGCATTTTGATAACCAGACAACAAGGCTTGCAGGGTCTTGCTGGATGGTTTTGGATTTACCTAAGTGTTGAATAATACAGTGATAGATAATTCATTTACCTCATGGAATTTCTTTGATTGGAAAATCTGATAAGTTCTGGAACTAAATATAAACATTTTCTGAAATGAAAGAATCCCTGCATGTACTTGAATGTTATTTTTTCTTTGCATAAGGAGTGTTATTTCGATGTCGGGAAATTGCAAGACAGTGTCTTTATTTTCTAAATGACTAAATGTTCTGCAGTCATGACCTTGCTGATAAATGAGCACACAAATGGAAAGTAAGATCTTTTGCCAAACATTTTTGTGCTCTGTGTGACAAGTTGGAGCTCGGATGGAAAATTTGAAGTAGTAAGCATAGGTAGTTCCCAGTTTTTATAAAGGGATTTGTTTACAGAAGGAATAAAATCTCTCCATATGCTAAATTGAGCCCTCTTTTCAAAAGGTAATATATTTCGAAAAATCCTGTGTATCACTGTGGAACGGATCGAGGTATTACTGATCAATTCATAAAGTAGTGTCTGGAAGCAATCATTATTGACAAAATTATAGCTATTTTGTGTGTTCACATTCCATAAATTTTGTCACAGTTGTTGAAGAGTGGTACCCTTTCAATTAAGGTTTGTCAGATGATATGTGAACTGTAGTTCACAAGTACTCCTGTTCTCTGTATGCCCGTACTCCATGGCATCATGTCACACCTTATTTGTTTTTTAACTGTGCTTGTACCCAAGGTACATTTCTCAACATCTTTATTCATAAATCCAGTAGGTGAGGAGACAGTGCACATAAAAGTATTACTACATATTTAGGTTTTTCTGTGGTTTGCTTTTTTCTTCTTTTTAAAATGCTCTTGCTGTTCCTCTTTCAAATCACTAGATGGAGCCTATGTTCTGCAGCTCATAAGAGCAATTTTCACATTCATTTCAGCCGTTGTGCAGCAGAAAAAATTCCTTTAATCTACCTGATGTTTTAAAACATATTATCTGTTTGTATTACGGCTTGAATTTTGTAGATTCGCGGCATGCTGGTTGCTAAATTTTTTCCTGTCCGTCATTATTACTGTATATTTTTAAGGAAAAATGCATGTCAGTCTGAATTTTAAATGTTTGTGTAAGTAGTCACATAATCCCAGTCAGTCACTTTCATGTAAATAATTCATTATTTCATCCATTTTGCCTCAGTCTGTGAATGTTTTCATGAATGTAAGCATGATGTCTATGTAATTGATAGTTAATCATTATAAATAAATATATATTTAAAGTTTCATCAAGACTGATGTAAAGGATTAAAAAGTATAAAAATAATGTGAAATGAAATCTATTGATCAAATATTCGCATTTGTATAATGTATGTAATGAATGGTTTGCACAGTTTTGGTGTTTATATATTGTAAAAAAAATATAAATCAGCTAATGCAAATGCTTGTATGAAAACAATTTAGGCTGTTTTGTACGTAAATATAAATAAATATATACATATATTCTGTCATCCATTCCTATGGAAACTTTTCCATGTGTTTTAAATGTAGAAAAGAAATGTTTAGTTTTTATATCATTTGTGAAGCACATCCATTACTTAGTGCACATAACATATATATAAACTGAATGTAAATTGTGTGTAAATCTATACATAAGAGTTTTAAGTGCATCTTTTTCTATTGTTAACATGGAAGCAGGGTTTGACAAAGATATTGCTTTTTGTTCAAAACATGATGGATCCAGTCAGTTGTTTCCTTCACTTGACGTTGAATTCAGTAGCCAGTGTCCTAATATTATTTATTTATTTTTTTGCATTCACTGGTTCCATTTAAAATAAAATGACAACTATTTCATGGTTTGTCCCCAAACACATAAATCACACACAATTCCAGTGATGTACACTGTTGGGTTTGCACCTGTGTCCAGTAGCTGTTTTCTTTTATACACATTTTACATAATTTCCAAATTGCTATAAATGTGCTGACACTTTCAGCCTTGAAACTGCTGTCAAAAACCGTTTTTACTGCTTAGTTAGTGCTGATAATCACAAAAGTGGAGATCAATTATTTTCCAGAAATAAGATAAGTTACATAATGTTTTTATCAGTATTCATTTGTATTTTTTAAGAAACTGTCCCCACAGGTGTTACTTTACATGTGTTTCATTATCTTCAAACAAAAGTGGTCATTCATTGTCATTTGCAACACATATTAGCACTCTTGATACAGATTGGGAAAAGTAAGTAATGCAGTAGTTTTTCTATAGCATTCAACACTGATATCAGCATTCTTACAATTTTTTTAAGACAGTGAAGGCAATTCATTATCTTCATGTGGTTAAAAATAGTGTTTGTTTACATTATTTATGGATACTCTGTATCCCTTTTTTTAAATATGAAATAGTTTTAGTTGTATGTAGATTTTTGTCAAGTCCCTATTGGGTGTATCATTATATATAAAAGCTTTTTTTTTATAATTTTGTTATATTGTATAAATGTCATGGAACCCACTACATGACCAGCAAACTCTTAGTTGTAATCCACTGGATCCTACATGGAGAAGGTGTAAATAGATCTGTATGGTAAACAGGATTGATTTTTTTCTGTATCTAAATTCCTAAGTTTTTCAAATGTGTTTGTGGATTAATCTCTGTAGAAAACTTATTCAAGTGACATGTATATTGTTGTACAAATGTAACAATTTACTTGTGAGTAAAATAAACTTTCTGTAATGATCATTTAATTCAAGGCAATAGGCTCTTTCAGTTTGAAATCTTTTTAAACATGTGAAGTAATGGTGTAATTCAATTCTTAATAATACTGCGCTGTTATATTTCTCCATGCTCTTCCATTTCCATGCCAGTTTTTGCATTTGTGTATAGTTCATCCATTTAATAGCATTTCTTTATCGTCACTTACAGTTAAAATTATGGTTACAGTTATTACTGCATTGCTTTGGAGTGAAAAATAAGTGGAAAACTGATTTCCTGACATTCGAATGTGGGTTAGTGGAGGAGTTCCAACATGTTATCATATTCAATATTATTGGGAAATACATTATTGATCAGTGTTTCATGGAAAACTTCACACAAGTATTTTTATATGTAACAACATTAAACAACTGAAAATAAACTAGTAAAATAATTTGTACTTATGTTGTCACAGCACAGGAAGAAGTCATATGTATCCAGTTTTTTGCGTGTATGCCATTCATTCATTCTTTCGTACGTTCTGTTCCATAGTTCCTAGTGTAAAGTAGAATCCCCAGGAATGTGGATCAAGCCAAGGTGCACATTAACAAAAGGAAGAAACAAACATGAAAGCTGCATTAACAATTAACACTGAAGACATATGAAACTCATTACTAATTATATGGAAAACAGTTACTTCAAGAAAGAAAGACTGCTGCCTTACACCCTATACTATGTAGTTGCAATTCATCCACTTTCATTTCTTTAGGCTTTTATTGTTTGAAAAACTGACAGAACTTCTAAGATCATTCTGGAATTTGTTTCATTTATTCTTAATTTACATAAGAATATCTTAAATTCAGAAATAAAAACCTCATATATTGTGGTTCTAAAGGAGTGAGTGACATTTTTGGTATACTGCTGTGTGAATGCAGATCCTTGATATCATACCTATTGGTGTATCGAAACAGACTTCTCATTGCAGGCAGGGAGAAGATGAGTAGTAGAAAATGGATCAGGTCTAGTAACTAAGCCTGTTATTTCTCCTTCAAAAATGAAATAAAATAAACCTTATCAGTTTGTAGGATCGTCAGATTTACTACTGCTATGTGGGCTCCTGTAGATAGGTGATAGTGGTGGTGGTAGTAGTCGTAGTCTCTCTCTCTCTCTCTCTCTCTCTCTCTCTCTCTCTCTCTCTCTCTCTCACTTTATTACAACACATTTTGTGATAACCTGTTAAAATAGGTGGGAAGGGGAATGAAGGATTCTTATACAAAAGCTATTTCATCTCTCTTTGTGCGTGCGAATTTGTTCATTTTTACGTACAGTGTTAAGCATTGGAAATCCGTAGATAATTTTTTTTTTTTTTTTTTTTTTTTTTTGCTGCCAAGGCCATATATATATATATATATATATATATATATATATATATTTATGAATCATTTGCACTATTTCAGATTTTTTGTTTTTCATATTGGATCATTATTTACTTTGCTGTTATTTAATAAGACTAATTACTGTAGTGTTTATTGATGAAATCAGTGTTACCAAGTTTCTTGCCCAACTTTGTGTGAAATAAGTGAAGCAAGCCGTGAAGTTGAGATGAGGGAGGACAAATAGTTTGTGTTGGTGTAAGTTGAATGCTTGTAATAGATTTTGTCTCAGATTTACTAACTTTGATATTGTAACAGAAATCAGAACCAATGAATACACACCGTGGTATATTAAGACAGGTCATAATACACTGAGACATGAATGCATAGAAAAACTGAAGAATACAGCAAGTCACAAAATTACCATTCCAATCCATAGACACAGACTATTACAGCAAGTCACAAAATTACCATTCCAGTCCATAGACACAGACTATTGAGGGGAATGCTTTAATTATGAAACAGTATGGTGCCCTCCCCCTCCCCTTTGTGTTTGTGTGTTGGGGAGGGGGAGTGTAAAAGCATGGCAGTATATGAAAGTGTGTTGTCGTTGTTGGTCCTGGTCCTGTTCCCAATTTTTTTCCTCTGTATTATGATCATTCTACACACGTGGACAATGGAAGTAGAGAGATTGTTGGCAATGTAGGACGGAGACCCATCACCATAGCAGATGTAGTTTTTTGGTGGATCTTTGATGGGTATGTCATCAGAACTTGTAGTGACATTTGGCTGGATCGTCGAGTACAGGATGTGTGTATGAGGGGCATTTGGAAATGATTTATAATTTTGTTGTTTTGCAAATACACTATGAGCACATCCTCTTGTAGGGCGATGAAGTACACAATGGAGATGCTAGATGGCAGCTGTGAACAGTATGTACAGTCAGAGGACAGCACTTGTTTGTTGGCAAGTAGAGAAAGCTGTGGACAAGTGCAGTATTTTCCTTTCTAGTGTGTGTATAGGCAAGCATGTGCATGCGTGGACTTTACTGCAACACCATGAGTAGGAAGCACTGTGTGGCATATTTGTTAAGTACGATGCGGTTTAAGTTGGTGTGGCTGCTCATTACCACGGCTGTGCATGAACTTGCCTTCGTCTGCAGGCAGGGTGATGCTGTACGGGTGTGTCTCACTACTTCCAACTACAGAATGACGAACACTTCTTCAGCAATAGTCTTCTGTATTTTTACAGCTGTGTACATCAATTGTGAAGCCAGCGAATATTAGTAAGACATAAATGCAGATACATCAGTTGATACATCGTACCACATCAAACTTGATCTGATCAAACAATGGAGAATCCAGGATGGAATGTAACAATATTATGAAAAGGAAAGTTACTACTCACCATACAGCAGAGATGCTAAGTCACAGATAGGCACAACAAAAAGACTGGCACAAATAAAGCTTCCGGCCAGTAAGGCCTTCGACAACATTAGACCACACACACAAACACATGACTGCAGTCTCAGGCAACAGAAACCACACAGACACTTAAGATCTAAGATTTGTGATCTTCATTTGTATTGAGCATTTACTTTCTAGTATGTCTGTTTTCTCTGAGGTGTTCATGACCCCTTCAAGGGGCACCACCAAGGCATAAATGTCCACGTCCAACAAGTGCTACTGCACTCGGCATACCGTGCCTTGCTGTCGCTGTGTTACATGACTGTATATGCCCCATTTGCACAGATCACAGGTTGGAGCACATACAGTTTATTTTTCACACTGCGTAAAATATTTATAAGAGATATTACCTCTTTTACCAGTGTAAGCGTCCTCAGTGGAACATAGGTCATTTTCATAAATAACCCATGTTACACTACACAGGATGTAAGGTGACTATTATGGATACAGGTGGAGCACATGGTATTTGTGGAAAGGAGGAGTCAAAACAATGGAAATTCATAAACTTTTAACTTCAGTGTGTGATCAAGAAGCTCCTGCACAAAATACTGTTTACAACTGGATCACTGGGTTTGCTGGTGGAAGAGAATCTGCACTCAAGAATGTGAGTACTGGTCGTCCGTCAACATCATGGTCCCTGGGGAGCACAGGTTGTGTCTCAGTTGATTAGAGCTGGTAGGTGCATAACCTTTTTTATGAACTGGGATGGCAAATAGGCCTCGGCAACACAAATGGTGACTCAGTTATTCATGACAGTTTGTGTTCCATGGTACTTGACACAGGCTCGTAAGGAGAACAGTTGACAGTCCTCAGTTATTGGAAACGAAGAATGAGGATCCACATATTTGGGAGAAACTGGTGACTGGTGATGAATCGTGGTTTCACTACGATACACCTGAAAAGAAAATCCAAGCCATGCATTGGAAACATCACGGGAGTCCCTCGCCCAAGAAATTTCATTGCTCCGTCTACAGGCCTTACATGACTTTGATGCGGGATTCAGCTACGGTGACAGAGGAAGTAGTGAACAGGAGTGCTCCTCCACCACAATAACTTGTGACTCCACACCATTACTGCTATGACTGAAAAGTTGACATTGCTGGTGTTCACCATGTCTCTCCATCTGATTATGCTTTGTTCAGGAACATGAAGGATGGACAATGAGGTAAACAGTTTAGCAACAAACAAGAATTACAGGCAGCTGTCCACAAGTGGCTGCGTAATACTACCAAACAGTGGTTCAGTGACACAATAATGAAGTCACCATGAAGGTGGTAGCAGCGTATTGACACTGTTGGTGAGTGGATTGAGGGATCCCATATACAATGGCTCATATTGACTAATAAATGAAGAACATAAAACTACTATTGGAGATAATTTCTGAATGCTCCTCGTAATATCAGCTCAATAGATGGATAGTAAGATTCCTGCACAACAAAATTTTGTTGGTAGAGATCACCACAGAGCAGCTTACCATTCACTAGTTCAGTTGTGGATGACAACAATTGATGAACACGCCTACCATCAACAACTACTCCCTTACACGATTTTAGTGCAGGTGCAGAAATTCCACAGTTGAGTGCTCAAAGTGTGGAAGGTAGTCACCCATACTGATGTCACAAATGTTGATAAACACTGATATCAGGATACAAGTACGTCAGAAGCCATATTTGGTGATGTGACTCACTTGCCTACATAAGACTCTGAATTCTGCACACCAACAGGCCCCTATTAAAAAGATGGTGTGCGAGGTGTTCACAGGGTGAAATGATATGTCAGAAGTGTTGACAACACCTCAATCATGGACGTGAGGTTGCTTGTGTGTGGCCTACCACCTGGTCTCGGGGTTACCTGATCTCAGCGTTATTGAATAAGACAGAAAATCTAGGGAAGAAATGGTACGAAAATTAAAAAACACCCACACGGGCTGATCAGTACTTACCTCCAGATGTCACAACTCCGGTATTGCTGATACGAAGTAATACTTCTACCTTTCAGAAGTGTGTGATCCTCCTTCGGGGAAGAAAGGTGAACTGTCTGATAGGTACACTCCTATTGTGAGGAGGCAGATGGGCAAAAATGGAGCACTGTCAGAGGTTGTAGATTTTAAATTAAGGGGTCCTCACACGTTCAATAATATTCTCAAACTGTCAATATACTAACCGTCTGAGGGCGCTTATTGATATATTGTCAATCATAGAAATACTGTATTGATGGATCACAAAATATTCTGTTAGTATTGTCAATACATACTGAACGTCTGAGATCAGGTGTTGACTGTTTTGACATTATTTCCATTCAGATGTTGACAGAGCTTCATGAGCCTGGCACACAGCGATAGTTTGCACTGCTTTTTTTTTTTTTTTTTTTTTTTTTTTTTTTAATTCGCCATTGTGTATATCATACTTCACATTGATTTTTTAAGAAATCTTTTAACACTCGAGAATTTTAAGAGGTGTGTGCAAGGATAATCATTGTATACGCCACTTTAGGATTGTTAACGGAAGATTCTCTATGACATTGCTTACTTCATTAATTTAAAAATATATCATAAATTGTATTATACATGGCAGTTTTGAAAAATACTCGCATTTCAAAAAATATGCCATATATCTGCAGAGACTTGTAAGAGGTCTGTCAGTTTCACCAAATCATCACTAGGTGCAAAAAGTTTGATGTTTATTTCCTGAACAGGTCCTTGCCAAGCAGATATAATTGCTACTTAGGTTTCCATAGAATTTTACTAATTGTGCTTGCTGACAGTACATAACTAAACTTTGAGCATTGGAATGATGTCTCTGTTGCCAGATTAAAAAGTTACTTCTAATCACTTGTCGAATGCAGTTGCCTCTCTTGTTGACGTATTATGCTTCTCCTTTCTATCATTAATAAAGTGTCGCATGATGCAGGACTCGTCGGAAAACAATGTATAAAATCTTTCAGGTCTGTGATTCCTATTTCAGTCAGTAAATTAACATGTGACCAGTGGCTCCTTTTTTCAACCAATCTTGGACCCATTTCCTCTTTTTTGTTGTTTTCCGAGGCTTGCAAGCTATAGCTTTTATAATTACAGCACACGCTTTCTTTTGGGTCCTTGTCAACTTAACCTTGTAAAATTGCGTTGTCAACTGACGATTTGGGCAATATTATTGAAGGCGTGAGGTTGCTTCAATATATTGAAGGTTGGACAAACTACTAGCGTCAATAAATATTGAACATGTGTAGGCCCCTTTAGTTTGCCTTATGCCAGCTGCGGGTCATAGAAGATACAAGAGACAGAGGGCAGAAGTAACTGGATTGAAAGAGGAAGAGTAAGTGAGAAGTACAGAGAAAGAAAAGGAGGAACATACTTCTAATGACCACTTTATAGGGATACACGTCTAAAGGAACATTGCATTATTCTTATTAACAATACATGCACTGTGATATAAAATTTATCCACCGATACCGGGCAGTGACTTCCTGTTAAAATGTTCTTCCCTGTACGGTAATTACACAATGTGTGTAAAAGTGCAGATTGTGACACAGGAACAACGGCATATCAAAGTTTGGACATGGCCGTGAGTCTTGTATGGATAGCCAAAGCAGTTAAGCTAAACGATCGCGAAAAATGGGAAATCTTGATTTTAGCCCCGGTCTGGCACATATTTTTATTGTCATCATTTCCTTACATAGTTGGTTGGTTGTAATCTTAACTGCAAATATATTTCATGTATTTCATAACGAGTGTAATTGCCGCAGTGCTTGTTCCTTCGGATATGCATACATGTCTGAAGGAACATTGCATCATTCTTCTTAACAACACAGGAACTGCAATACTGTATTTATCTGCCAATATAGGACACCTTCTTTCAATTAAAATGTCCTCCCCTCTACAGGAATTACACAATATGTGTAAGCATACAGATTGTGATGCAAGAATGATGATATATGGAAATTTGGGCCTGGCCGTGAGTAGTGCACAGATAGCCAAAGCCATTAAGATGACTGCTCGTAAAGTGCGAAATCTGGAGTCTAGTTCCAGTGCGGTACAAATTTTCATTGTTTTCAGTCTTGTATATAGCTGATGGTTGTTCATAATTATAACTGCAAATAAATTTCACGTTATTCCGAACAGGGTCCATGACTGATAAGTCATACTTACAAACACCGACAGCTGCTGTCGAAATAAATCAACAGTTCCTGACAGTTCAGAAATATGACACTCTCTCTCTCTCTCTCTCTCTCTTTCTCTCTCTTTCTCTCTCTTTCTCTCTCTATTTCCCTCCTTCCCCAAACATGTAGGGGCTCTGGGACGCTATCTGCAGGTAAGAGCTCCGGGAGCTGTAGTGTTAGTTAAACAGTTGTGGAGGTGGCTCATCTATGTTTTCAGTGTCCTGTGGAGGCTCTGACACTTGCTCACTGGGATTGTCAAGCAAAAGGAGGATACTAAGCTCTGAGGTAGGTGTCCTTAATTTAGTTGAAGGTTACTATACATCATAATTCTCTAGGTGCTCATTCACAAGTGTGATTAGTACAATGTAACTAGTTTGATTAACTATGGCACAATACCAAGCAGTCTTAGCCACGAGTAAAAGCTCAGCTTTTGTTAATGCAGTGGTTAAGTTTTCATTATTCTTCGTTGAGTCTGGCTGATTTTATTTTTAATGTGACAGACATAATAGGACAATATTTAATGTAAAAATGAGTCAGAAATTCTTTAGTGGTTAATGGATAGACGCTTCAAAGCTCTTCTGATTATTAAATTGCCAATATTTCACTGCAGTTGAACTAGGAGGTAGTGGATCTGTCATGAGTGAAGCAGGAAATCTCTTATCAGATCCTCCAGTGACAAGTTTCATAAAAAAGTGAGTACAGAGAAACCATATGGATTCACTTAATAAGTGAAGAGAGAGCAAATTTTACAGTGTTGGCTTTAGCATAACCATGTTGACTAATCACCATGTGGAGGAGTGAGCAATGAAGTACCATCTCCCCCCAAGTAGTGCTGGCAACAAAATCTACTCTGTTTTATTCTTAAGTTACGGCAACAAACATTTTAAAATTGACCTGTATATGTAATGTAAACTGAAATCTCGGAATACTCTACGCAAAGCTAGAAAGTGATGCAGACAAAACCCAAAACACTTACTAATTTTCCAAACCTAAAGGATTCATATGTACGAAGCTGTGAGCTACTGATAAATAAAATGAACAAATAGTACTCTGAGGAAGTTGTACCTTTTTCTTAAGTTACTGTTTGTAAAGCAGGCAAGTTTTATATGCAGTTACAGGAATACTGATTGTCTGACATTCTGTTGTGACATTATAGAAATTTTAATGCCCAATAATCGATTATCAACTTAGTATTTGCATGCTGAATTTAATAACATGGAAAAATTCAGATGGTCTTATTAAATCAGAATGTGTTTTATTATGTGGCTATGAAAATATAGACAGTGAAGGCATGTAATATCTTCACACTCCACAGACTTCGTAGAAATATTTCATTGCTTGAGCACCTATGTGACTGTGCAGATTATAGTTGAAATTATTTCTTTGAATATATATGTTGTGACTGTGTGGGTAAATATACAGTAGTCTTTGAATTAAAGAAAAAAATCTAAATTTCTTTTGACAGTGGTTGCAAAATGTAGAAATATTTTTTCTTTGTTTCTGCTATGTACCTGCAACTATTAAACTCTTCACATTTCATGCAATGTGACATTGTTATATTTACTCTGTGATGAGTATTTGATTACTCAATTTAGCATGCCCCTAATGTTTTAGATTTAGTGTATTTCACTTTAAATCTATAATGATATAATGAATTTGTAATTGAAGACTTATGCTTCAAATTCTGACTAGCAGCAAGAAATTTTAGTTCACTTAAAGTGTGTCACTTATTCAGAATTTTTACTCAACCACAAGTATTTCAGATTTTCCATATTTAAAATTTCCCCAACTTAACAGATCATTTGAATTCAGCATCTTTTTTCATTTTTGCGAAATCGTGTTTCACAGTTTAGCAATACATATGACTAGTAGTAGTATAGGTAACCATTCACTTTAGAGTTGAGGTATTGAGCAATCAACAGATGCACAAAAAAGACTAAAAACATCGCTGAGATTTCAGATGATGTCCATTCTTCAGAGCTAACACACACATCTACTCAGTTACCTTGTCTTGGCATTGTTATTCAGCAGGGGTGAGGGTTTTGTCGAAATGGGTGTGAAGAGAAAGGAGGCAAGGAGGGAACAGTGGCTTAGTGTTGAGATGTGGATCTACAATTATGTTGTTGAGACCAAGATTCAGTCTTGACAATGAGTTGGGAAAGGTTCCCCAACACCAAAAAAAGCTCATGATATACTCTTCCACCCCTACACAACCCCTGATCCCAGCCCTTTACCTCATGGCTCGTACCCTTGTAATAGACCTAGATGCCAGACCTGTCCCACCACCACCACCTACTCCAGCTCATTCACAAATATCACCTATCCCGTCAAAGGCAGGGCTACCTGTGAAACCAGTCACATGATCTACAAGCTAAGCTGCAACCACTGTGGTGCATTCTATGTGGGCATGGCAGCCAACAAGCTGTGTGTCCACATGAATGGCAACTGACAAACTGTAGCCAAGAAACAAGGGGACTACCTGGTTGCTGAGCATGCTACCAAACATGACATCCTTAATTTCAATGACTGCTTCACAGTCTGTGCTATACGGATCCTTACCACCAACACCACCTTTCTGAATTGCACAGCTGGGAACTTTTCCTACAATATATCCTACGTTCCTGTAACCCTCCTGGCCTCAACCTTCGTTAGTCATTGTCCTCACCCATCCAGTCTCCCGGATCCCATTCCAGCAGTATTTACCCCTCATTCCACCATCACACCCAGTCTTTTTACTTCTATCCTTTCCTGCTATCCCCACCTCCCCCCCCCCCCCACCCCTTCCCTCCGTCTAACCTCTCGACTGCACTTAGCTGCCCTACCCTCTCTGCCTCCTCCTTGCGTGCTCCCTAGCAGCAGTGCACTATCTGCCACCCTTATTCTACTGTCCCTCCCTCTCTTCGCCCCAGCCTCCTCCTCAACCTCGCCCAGTCTCCACTCTCATCCGTGCTGCTGCTCGCAGCGTGGCTACAGTGGCCTTAGACTGCAGTGCGTGTGTGTGTGTGTGTGTGTGTGTGTGTGTGTGTGTGTGTGTGTGTCATCTATTTTTGACGAAGGCCTTACTGGCCGAAGCTTTATTTGGAACAGTCTTTTTGTTGCGCCTATCTGCGACTCAGCATTTCTGCTGTATGGTGAGCAGCAACTTCCGTTTTCGTAATACTGTGCATTCCATTCTGGATTTTCCATTGTTTGATTCATATTTAACTGAAGAGAGTACAGAAGATTGCAATAAAAAGATCACATAATGTGCAAAAATCAGCTTACTGAATCTGAGGAGGTATCAAGGATGGGATCCCACAAGTTTCACTCTTGAGTCTCTCATAGTTCTTAATACATGGTAATGGCTTGCCACTCTATATTCACAAAGATGCGAAGCACCCAACAAACAAGAATTAGTTGAGTAAATTGTAAATAATGTCTTTCAGAAGTTTATTAAGTGGTTCTCTGCAAATGGCTCTCATTAAATTTTGATAGCACAGTATAAACAGCTCTGTACTGTAAATGGCACAACACCATTCATAAATATAGTTTGAACAGAAGTCTGTAACCAAGGCAGAATATTCCAAATTTCTGAGTGTGTGCACTGATGAGAGATTGAATTGGAAGAAACACATGGATCATCAAATGAAACATTTGAGTTCAGCTACTTATGCTGTTAGGGTTGTTGCAAATTTTGGCAACCATGACTATTTTCATTCACTGCTTTTGTTTGGCATCATATCTTGGGGTAATTCATCATTAAGGAAAAAAACATTCATTGCACAAATGCATGTAATCACAATAATAGCTGGAGCCCAGCCAAGATCATCTTGCAAAGATTTATTTAAGGACCAAGGGATATTCACAGTAGCTTTTTGATGTTCAAAATCAATAACCAAGTGTGTAGCTACAGCACCCGGAGAAAGGTTTGGTTAAATCTAACTATGACACAGAAAGGAGTGAATTATGCTGCCACAAAACTCTTCGTTGACTTACCAAATAGTGACAAAAGTTTGACAGATAGCCAACCAACATTTAAAAACATATTAAAAGAATTTCTGAATGACGGTTCCTTCTACTCAGTAGATGAATTTTTAGATATAAATTGGTAATCTTACAACTAAAAAACCTTGCATTGTGGCATGTAAAGAAACGTTTTGTTAAACTGACACATTCCACAGCGTTACAGTGCCATATTCATGATCTACGTAATAAGCATTAATATAATCTAATCTTTCTTTGAGGCTAGCACTACATTGGCATCTCCTACAGTTATCATTGTCAGAATTGGTGGGAAAGTCACCTAAGCTAAAACACCCTTGTGTGCACATCACTTAAGTGAGCTACCTGGCTAGCAGCCTCTGAAGCGTATTGCACCTAAGATTCATTTAGGAGCACCCAGCAATTCTTAGCTCTATTGTATGGATCCCAAAAGTCACATTCCAGATTGTTGTACAACCTTCAAAATCTGTGGTTCAAGCCTTCTACCTTGGTCAGAACCAGAGGCTTTTGATCAGTTCTGTGGACAATATTCTACACTGTGAGCTTCATTGGAACTCCATGGGGGAAAGCTGTTCTCAACTCTCTCCGCCATTTGCTGGGCTGAACCAAATATGATCTCAGAGTCTACAAAACAGGCATCATGTGTTTCAATCTGCAATTGGTTACAGCTTGTTACCTAAAGTTAGCTATGTGTTGGGTGTAATATCCTGAGTTGTTGTGGTTCCTGCCTCCCCTGTGCTGTGACCCTAGGTATATCATTGAAATTTCAATCATGTCAAGTGGACTAATGGTGACAGAGCCTTTTCTTCCTGTAGACTAGACATCCATGGAAGAGGATAGTATTTCATGCACCTTCGTCATCTCTGTACACAACTTTTGGAAGTTCGCAAAACACACCCACTCACAGCAGCTTCCAATGACTTGATAGCAGTCAGGTTGATTTCCAGCTCGTTACAAACAGCTTTTACAGTGGAGACTGCATTGTGACTTATGCAGCATATGTCACAACACTAAATAAGTAATTTTAAATTAGTCTGACTGATTCTGTATTAATTTTTTGAACTTATGTTTTGTCAGTCATATGCTCACCAATAGACTTGTGTAACAAGATCAGTAGTAGTGATATTTTAAGACATAAGTTAACAATATACACTACTGTTGAAGGGAGAGGGGGGGGGGGGGATTAATTGGAACATACTACAATAGTTATAATGTGCACAAAACACAATATTGCACTACAATGGCTGACTTCTTAACAGTAAGTTTACATTGAGATCATAAAGTTTCAAACACTGACTCAGAAGAACAGGTCAGTGAATGGAAAAGTGGAAATATTGCCCTAATCACATAAATACCTACCATGCAGTATTGGGAAACAAGGTTTTGGGTGTCTGTAAGTTCCCAGAAATGTGCTTATAAATATATTCCGAAATTAGGGGAGAACAACTGAATGTGAGCACAGTTGCCAAAATTTCGAATAAGCACAAATCTAGTTTACAGTTAACTATGCAGTATGAATCTTTCATGACACCTGTGAATGGTTTAAAATACTTTCTTACTGGCTAGGTTAGCCACACAATCCACAATCAGTCTTTGGTCTCAGCAATCAGCCACTTCCAACTTCTTTGGTCCATCTCTTTTTCTCCAGTTCATCCCATTGTACTCTTCCTCTCTCAGCCCAGCAATTCATCTGAGCTATGGTCTCCTCCTTTGTATGTTACCTTTGATGTCTTCTTCCATCACCTGCCTGGTAATCTGGCCTTCTCCATGCATTGGATATCCATACCATTTCAGTCTCATTTCATTAATCATTGCTATTGGTGTCCAGCATTTTTATGACTCCTGCAGTTCACAGTTTTTCCTTTTTTTTTCTCGGCTGTCTCCATCCTTCATTGGGCAAAAAGTATGTTTGTGATTAACATTCTCAGATGTCATGAGTTTTCGTGAGCAACTTTCTGAGTACAGATATTGACCTCTTTCCTGCTTGAATTCTCGCCATTATTTTTTGGTCCATCTCATTTCTTTCACTGAGTTCTGCCCCAAGATGTTTGAAATGTTTTACCCATTCAAAATTTTTCCTTCTACATCTAAAGATTTGCCGTCATTCTCTCTGCTTGCTTCACTTTCAAGCCTGCTCTATTGCTTCTTCCATTAACTCCAACACTCTTGTCATCTGAACTAAACACTCTTGTCATCTGAACTAAATGTTGTTCTTTCTGTGCTATAAAAACTAAATAATCCGCATAGGCCAGGGTATTGATCCTTCTACCCAGTTGAATTTCTGTCTTTAGGCTTGTTATTTTTCTCAGTGTTCATTCTAGTACCAGATTAAAACAGAAAGGGAAAGGTGTAGTCTCCCTGCTCCAGTCCAGTCCTCACATGCAACTTCTCTGACATCTTTCCAGTCACTTTTGACATGCTTGTTGTCTCTTGTATACGTGCTTTTATTAGCTGTATTGGTTTAGGGGGAAAATGAGGCCTTTCCAGTTTCTGCCATATTGCTTGCCTGTTCATGGTATCATACACTTCCTGGAAGTCCACAAAAAGATAGTGAATATCTCTGCGAAATTCCCAGCTCTTTCCTTGCCTCATTATATGTAGCTGGTTTACAGTTGATTTTTCCTTTCAAAATCCTGCTTGTTGGAATGCAGGTACCTCCTCAATATATGGTGTTAGCCACTTCAGCAAGAGCATGCTCATGTTCTTATAAGGTGTACACAGTTAGGTAATTCATCTGTAGTTGCTGCATATCATTGGGTCTCCTTTCTTAAGTATTGGGCACATGACAGATTCCTTCCATTCTGTCAGCACCCTTTCTCTCTTCCAAATGAAACAGATCAGGTGGTACATTCTCTCTTGTAGGATCTCTCTTATCTCTTTCAGCACGTCTGAAAGTGTTCCATCTATTGGTGGTGCCTTCCCTCTCTTCAGCATTTTTATGATTTCACCTACCTCTTCCATGCTCAGCACTCTATTCTCCCCTGCTCGTACTGTTACTCTATTTTTCTCTGTACAGTTATTATTCTTATGCTGTTGTAACACAGTTGATGGTTTCATCCACATTCAAGAGATTTTTCACAGTAGTTTTTCCATCCCTCCATAGCTTTCGTTTCACCTATTATCTTCATCCTACTTGGTTGTTAATCATGTCAATCCATATGTTATATCCTTTCTTGAAGAACCTGACTGTCCTGTAGAAATCTCTTGTATTGCCTTCTGTTCAGAGGACTTTTCTTACTTCTCTAGTTACTTTCATGTATCCCAACCTTGTCCTTTCCTCTTGCTCATTTGCCAGCCATAACAGCATTAAAATATCAGAAACTAAAATTTTGAGTTGGTCCTATCTGGCATGAGCTTGTCACACAGAGGAAAATATTGGAGATCAGCTTTTATTTTTAAATAAATTGTGCAAAATGAACAAATTTTTAATGCAGCTGAATTTCTAACACCTTATACACTAACGTGCCAAAGATGAGTACTACCATAAATTTATCCCACAAAAAATAACAAAACTAGAGGAACATCAACACTGCACATCTTACACTTGGTGTGGCTAACAATCCTTGCATTTACCTCTCTGCATATTAACTTGAGTAGCACACATGCCTTCTCCACTGCATCCACTCTGGACAAGGGCTCAACTGCAAAGGAATTTAAATTTTGTGTTTTTGCTCTGAAAATGTTATGTCTGATTTCCTACCCCAATCTTGTCCATTCTGAGTATGTGCTCTGCCTCTAATACCCTCATCTTCATGTTTTAGAAATTAAATTATAAGTAGTGTCAAAACAAATATTCTGGACTATATGGTAACTTTACCATGTAAGTGTCACGATTTGTGGCAGGGGAAAATGTTGCTTATGGTGACATTGTTTTTGTTGTATGCAAAAATGGGATTTTACAATACGCTGAATTTTTTATTCACCTCTTGCTATGTGTAGGATGGAGCAACTATTAACTTAAATCAGCTCTTCATATTGTATGATTACAAATCTTGCTCCCTTCTTCTGTCTTAGACTATACTGTTATACTGCATAAATGGTATACAGTGTGAAACTCACTGTGAGACACCCTGGTCTGGACACGTCTGATGATGTCAAATATCAGAGTCCATAATGAATGAAATTTTCATTCTCCAGCATAGTGTGTGCTGATATGAAACTTCCTGGCAGATTAAAACTGTGTGCTGGACTGAGGCACGAACTCAGGACCTTTGCCTTTCGTGGGCAAGTGCTCTACCAACTGAGCTACCCAAGCACGACTCACGACCTGTCCTCACAGCTTCAGTTCTGCCAGTACCTCATCTCCTCATATCAGTGCACACACTGCTGCAGAGTGAAAATTTCATTCTGGAAACATCGCCCAGGCTGTGGCTATGTTAGGTCTCCGCAATATCCTTTCTTACAGGAGTGCTAGTTTTGCAAGGTTATATGAGAGCTTCTGTAAAGTTTGGAAGGTAGGAGACGAAGTACTGGCAGAACTGGAGCTGTGAGGGTGGGCCATGAGTCATAATGGGTAGCTCAGTTGGTAGAGCACTTGCCAGCGAAAGGCAAAGGTCCTGAGTTTGAGTCTCAGTCTGGCACACAGTTTTAATCTACCAGGAAGTTTGATCAGGGTCCATATCATTGAAATATCACAGTTTACCTCATCAATTATTAGGTTGGTGCATAGGTTCAAAGTATTTTTGTTTTGCATGTTGGTATTCTATGTGCTATGCATTTATTTATCAATTGTCATTTTTTTTATTTCTAGTGGACTGTTGCTATTTGAGTTTATGCTTTGTCATTTGGAGATAGTGAATGGAACCGTGGATGCTACAAAATGGACTGACAAGTGGAGAAATCGGAACATTTCCAACATAGTCTTCTGTTTGAGTTCAATATGGGGGTGACAACAGCACAGACAGCCAGAAACATTTGTTCTGTGTACGGGGATAGTGTCGTTGGACAGGGCACGACAAGAAAATGGTTTTCTTGTTTTAAGGAGGCTCACTTTGACAGTGATTCTCCACATTCAAGGAGACATTTGCGCTTTGACACAGATCATCTAAACACATTATTATACGATGATCCATGTCAGTGTACTCAAGAACTTGCAAATGTAATGAACTGTGATAGTTCCATTGGGAGACATTTTCATACAATGGGGAATTTTTCATTCTGACAGGGGTATTAATTCTGTAATTATTAGCAGTTCCACTTCACTGTAATGTATTCACATATGTTGACAATCTCCTGATAAAAGATCAGGGTCGTGAGTATTACATTCAGATGTTTTATATTTTTTTGTTTTAAGATTTTCTGACTTGATCCACATCCATGAGAATCATCTCATTTTTGGGTCTACAAAAACTGAATTTAATCTAACCTAATCAAAAATTGGGTGTTTGGGTACCACATGCTCTAAGCCACAATCACAAAAATCAGCAGGTGACCATACTACACGTGCACCTCTCTCGTCATCAATTGGCTCGTGAACAACACCAACCATTCCTACCCTGTATTGTTACTGGTGACTACAAACGGTATGTTTATGCTAACATAATGAAACAAAAGGAGTGATTGAGCCCAAAGAAAGCAGCAACCCCCCATACAATGATCTGTGCACATCCACAAAAGATAATGTTATGCATCTGGCGGAACAGTGGCGGTATGGTGTACTACGAATTGCTTCCCAAGATGTAACCATCATTGCTGACATTTATTGTCAACAACAGAGATGTCTTGCAGATACAGTCCAAGAACAATGACCAGAAAGACTGTGTGAAGTGATGCTACACCACAATAACGCCTGCACGCGTTCTGCTAGACTTACAAAAAGCACTATGCAGGTGGTGGATTGGGAAGTCATTCCACAACAACCTTATTCAACTGATCTTGTGTCCTCAGGTTTTCACATTTTCCTCTGCTCTCTATCGAACAATCTTCAAGGAACTTCCTCTCCGGATGAAAATACACTTTGAACACGGCTCAATGAGTTCTTTGCCTCAAAACCACGTGGTGTCTACAGTTGCAGAATCAAAAAGTTGCCCCAGCATCAGCAGACTGTTGTAAATAGTGATGGAGAACATGTTATTGATGGCTAAAGTCTCTGCTGTGTTTATTAAACTTGTGGAAAAACCCTATGAACTCAATAGTTTAGAGTCTAAATCTGCAAAACCTAAAATACCGGGAATTTGATTGTTTTTGTAATTGAGAGATGCATTTGGTTGTATGATACAATGAAGAAGAAGAAGAAGAAGAAAAAGAAAGAAAGAAAAAGCTATGGATCTTATCCTTCACCTTGTATGGTGGTAACAAGGGGCAAAGGGCTATGCAATAGGATTACCAAAAATAAAATCTGAAGATGGGACAGGTTCTATGTACCAGTGGGTGTTTGTAATGGGATATTTGCTTCTAAATTTTGAAAACATAAAAAATGGTGAATTTTACCTTCCTTTATTGAGTGGATATGGCTTTTAGCTCAGCATGTGCCATGAGATCAATAGACAAGAAACTGATTGTATTTTGCATGCACGTGCGCATGAGAGCCGCCCCCCCCCCCCCCCCCTACACACACATACACACTTGTTTATCATGTGACCAAATGATATCCATGATAGAATTACATTGTAATCATATTAATTTGTGGTGTAGAATGGAGAGAATCATGAGCAGACCCCTCACAAGAAAATAGATCCCAATTTCATGTCTACAGCCACAAGCAGGTGATGCACACACTCTTCAGAATAAAGGTTAACGTTTACCTCTGGATCTCAGTCTTCAGAAATGGCTGTTCTCACTCTCACTATTTGATTTTCAGCCTTCTCATTCACTTGTGGTCTGTGTAATCTCTACTTGAGCATCATGTCCTCGGGTGTCTTTGCCAAATGGTATGTTCCACTTAAATCTAGACAAAAGCTTTTTGTTTATACTCTCCCTTCCATATTCCCAATATATGAGGCACTTCCAGGAAATAAGTACCGTTTTGGGAAAATACTCATAAAAACATTTTTTCAAATCAAAATTTATTTTTACAAGAAAGAGCATTTCTTAAACTATTTTTCTACATAGTTTCCACCATTGTTCACACACTTGTCATAGTGTAAAACCAATTTCTCTATGCCCTCGTCAAAGATACATGCCAACAGTGTAGACAGCCACTGCTGAACACCATTTTTTACATCATCATTGCTGTTTTGAGTGACACCAGCAGAAAGGAGATATGATGGCACGAAGCAGGACAGTGCCTTGACTGAGCATTCCACGTCTTTTGAATTGTGTTCTGTAGTTTTCTCAGTGTTTGACAATGTTGTACTGCAATGATTGTTTCACCTCTGGGAAGTAAAACAACAAGCAGAATGAAACTTCCTGACAGATTAAAACTGTGTGCCGGACCGAGACTCAAACTCGGGACCTTTGCCTTTTGCGGGCAGTTGCTCTACCAACTGAGCTACCCAAGCACGACTCACACCCCGTCCTCACAGCTTTACTTCTGCCAGTATCTCCTACCTTCCAAACTTTACAGAAGCTCTCCTGCAAGCCTTGCAGAACTAGCACTCCTGAAAGAAAGGATATTGCGAAGACATGGCTTAGCCACAGCCTGGGGGATGTTTCCAGAATGAGATTTTCACTTTGCAGCGGAGTGTGCACTGATATGAAACTTCCTGGCAGATTAAAACTGTGTGCCAGACCGGGACTCGAACTCGGGACCTACGCCTTTCGCGGGCAAGTGCTCTACCAGCTTTCCGAGCGGCTATCAGCGAGTTACAGAGAATCTCGCTCCTACATAATGCACTGTTGCCATGCTTCGTGACAACTGAATTATTAATTCAACTGTCAGTTTTCTTTTGTTTCTTTGTTTTTTCTTGTAGCTGTATAGGTGTGAATGTATATCTGTAAATGTTTAGGTGCGATTAAAACAAAAACAAAACCCTGGTAACAGCAATAAATGTGAAATACTTCACAAGCAGGCAAGGGGGATTATTTACTGCATTTATAACTTTTTCAAACGCAGGTCTCCTACTGTTGACAGTTGAAGACCCAAGAACGGACTCCAGAACCATGTGGTGTCAGCAAGAGAAAGTGTCAGAACTGTAGGAACTGGTTTCGTGTCACCTGGAAAGCACTGAATTCACAAGGTTGCTGTAACACAAATGGATGGTTTTAACAACGATGTTTTAAGGTCTCAATGTGAATGAGAGTGTGTTACAGTTATGCAGGAGAAAAATAGGTTCAATGGTAAACGCTTTGTCACTGTAAAGAATTTAAAAAGGTGTTGGTTCCTGATATCTTAAGAAAAAGAGTTTTTAGTCCAAAGAAGTGACATAGGTACAGCACAAACTACGTCCCATATAAAGATTCATGATACAACAGGAAGTAGTTTAACCGTGTATTACCTTTTTGAAACATGGGCCAATTAGAATCATTCCAGGAAGATTGGCTGGAAAATGAGTGATGGTACTGGTGGTTTTAAAGTTTTCATAGGAATAGGTTCACGGTTAATTATTCTGCATGCTGACTCTTCTTCTGTTTTGTTTCTGAGAGTAAACTTGTATTTATGTGTAAGAAAAACAGAATGACTACCATTCGGAAATGAACACTGTCAGTTTCATGATGTGGTTCACAATTCTTGTCACACCTTGCTTCAAAATCGGTCATTGCTAGTTATAATTCAACTGTTACAGAGAAAACACCAGAAAAGTGGATAAATCTTCCTAGCTTAAAAATAAAAATATTACGCACAGTATAAACCAGACTCATGTCGATCTCCTGCAGCTCGTTAATTTATACAAGACTCGTGACAGAACATACAAACTTGACTTCCTAGCACATGAAGGGAGCCACACACTTTTACGTTTACCCACCTGTCACTGTCAGTGTAGCCCTATGGAATTAATTTGGGCAAATGATAAGGCTATATGGGAGAACAAGAAAACATTCATGATAACATTCACTGAATCACTTATGCATGAGGCAATAGACAATATCCCACCTGAAGTGTGGGCATATCTGTGCGGCATGCTGAAAAGCCTCAGAAAGAATAATCTGACATGGGAGTGATGATGGGTATAAGCCTCGAACCTGTCATCAGAAACATCAGATTGTTCAGAAACAGACTCAAAAAGAAATGATTTTGGTATTATGATGTAGAATTTGGACAAAGTAATAATATTTCTTAGTTTTAAAGCCTCGTGGCTTAAAAAATGTTTTTGTCAACATATCAGTTGCATACATAATAATGAGAACTTCCTAGCCTTTTTGATTAGGACTTTGTATCCTTTGAATTATACAGGCTATAATGTTCAACATATTACCCAAGGAGAAGTTAAGCTTCTCCCACCATTTGTATGCTCTAATAACATGCAAGAATGCAGCTGGATGAATTTGTCAAAAGTCCGATATTTCCACATGTAAACCCATCATTTTCAAGGGACGAACTGGATAAGGCCTAAAATGGCACTAACTGTTACTGTTCGAGATATAAGTGGTTTTCTATGTTATCTGTCATTAATCCCTGCAGTTATTCGCAGATGATGGTTAACTGTTTGCTTGTTCAATGGATTATAAATGTGTTCTCTCACTGTTATGTCAAACAAGTTAGCTTACACTCATAATGCCCATTAACAGTGAAAAATATGACAACTTAATGACCATTTTTATGCTAGACTTTTCATTAGTCTTTCCTAGCACTAATTCTTTTTTTTATGCACAGTGATTACACCTCACTACAGTCTAACACATCAACACACACATTATACACATTTTTAAAAATTCTATTGAGTAGAAGTAGTTGTCAAGCAAATATAATGATTTAGTTGGTGCTTGAAGTTAATTTTATTGTGTATGAAATTTTTACTTATAATACAGTTCAATCCATCGAGCAGTGTTCACAATGTCGTCAAGATGTAAATTAATATTTCTCTCATGACGACTGATCAAAATTGATTTTAATATTTACTATTCCCCTTGTAGATTTGAATATATAATACGATGTACCATAGGCAAATGAGCCTGACTGTTGTCCGTGGCAATCCAGTTTGGCAACATGGACTTTGTTTGCCCACTCTCTGCTGCTGCGCATGTGCAGTTCTCCTCCCTCCACTGCTCTGCCTCTATGCACAGAAGCATCATCTTACGTGACACGAGCTATACATAGTTTCATGTTCCATGCATCATTTGCATGATAAATCATAATGATGTGTAATGGGTTATTATATGTTGACATCAATTTTTTTTTTTTTTTTTTGTGAATATGCCTCCACGCTTATCGTTTATTAGGTTTTTTTTTTCTTTTTTCCTTTTTTTTTCTTTTTTTTTAAAGTAAAGACAGACAGGTGTTAAAAATTACTACCCATTACTATTTACACTTTACAGTAACAGATACTGGTAATCTTCTGCGGAATAAGAGTTGTCAAACAGCAACATTTTCTGTTTCGTTTCAAATTTTACTTTGCTATCTGTCAGGAATTTTATATCAGTGATAAAAACTTTTGTTTGCAGCATTGTGAAACCCTCTTTGTGATACAGACAACCTTATTGTGATGCAATTAATATCATTTTTTCTTCTCGTGTTGTAATTATGTACATCATTGTTCCTGTTTAAGTGCTGTAAATTATTTATAACAAATTTCATTGGGGAATAATAATGAATAATTATCACCAAGAGGAATTTAGGGCGTGAGATTCTGCCCCAGCAATCAAATCGGTTACATACCCGTGTGTTGTGTGGAGACAGGACTTTTCTTATCAACAAGACTTCAGTGACAGCAAAATATGGGAACTGACGTGGTCCACAGACGTCTCATCCAGTGATCTCCATAGAACATCAATTAGAAAGCTTGTAGTGGGACACCCTCTCTAAACACTACATTTTTTTATTAATGTAATAGAGGGAAACATTCCATGTGGGAAAAATATATCTAAAACCAAAGATGATGTAACTTACCAAATGAAAGCGTTGTCATGTTGATAGACACACGAACAAACACAAACATACAGACAAAATTCAAGCTTTCGCAACCAACGGTTGCTTCATCAGGAAAGAGGGAAGGAGAGGGAAAGATGAAAGGATGTGGGTTTTAAGGGAGAGAGTAAGGAGTCATTCCAATCTCGGGAGCGGAAAGACTTACCTTAGGGGGGAAAAAGGACAGGTATACACTCTCGCGCGCGCGCGCGCGCGCGCGCGCGCCCACACACACACACACACACACACACACACACACATACAGACACAAGCAGACATTTGTAAAGGCCCATTGGGGAATAATAATATTTACAAATGTCTGCTTGTGTCTGTATATGTGCGGATATATATATATATATATATATATATATATATATATATATATATATATGTGTGTGTGTGTGTGTGTGTGTGTGTGTGTGTGTGTGTGTGTGTGTGTGGTTGCGATTTTAAAATAATATGTTTTATTTTAATATACATTAACTTAGTGTGACATTTGATCTGTTCTTGTATCTAGCTAAGACCAAAAACGATAGCAAATAAATAAATAAATTGTTAAGTGTCTCCTGAAGTTGTGGCTGTACAGTCTAATTCTACACAGACACCCAATAGTTGGAATTGTGGGCCTGAATTGTCATTTGTACAAAAAATCTTGAGTTTATTCATTAGACTGTTCTGGAAACTGCTGCTTTTATTGTTTCTGTACTTGAGATGGCAATGTTAAACACAATAATTGGTAAAAGTCTATATAGAGTGCCCTTCATTACAGATGCCACACTTACATCAAATATTATCAATACCTGGTACTCTGAGGCTGAGAGTATTTTTGACAGATCACATATCTTTAATTTTCCTGGTTGGCCAGAAGGTTGGTCTGATTTCATGGCCAGTTTGGACTCTACTTATCTTACTCACTGTTGCACCACAGAATGGGAAGTGTTCTATGTGTTGGACCACATGGCTCAGGTGAATGGTATCATGTCTTAGTTTCTTTGACAGATTTGACCTAATTACACAGGCAGAATATGCACTGGGTTGGGGGTGGAGGTGGGTTAGATTTTGCATGAGTAATGAAAAGGTGAGCAGGCATGGGCAAGGGAAGAACTAAGCTAAATGAGAAATAAAGAGGTGAGGGTGAGGGCTTGCGGTGATGAGGTGTTCAAAGCCATAAGGTGTTAATAGCAATTAAGATAAGTCTGCGGACCACATGTCCTAATGCATAAATGCAATTTTTATAGCACTGTACTATATGAATTAATAGCAACCCCACTTTCATCTGGTAATTTGTTAGCCAATACCTATATTACATAATATCTCAATGAATGCAAACATTATAAACAATCTTGTGCTTGGATGAATACGCTAACACACACAACATTTCAGTAATACTCCATGAAGATAAAAAAGAAGTCATTAATTATACAAAACAGTAAATGACATATAAACATGGAGAGAAGAAAGAAAGTCTTCACCTGAGTGCAAAAACATACTCCAGACCAGTTGCACAAAGACTGTATTACTGCACCCAGAACGTAATGTTTGTCAATACCAGTCATTATAAGATGACACCTACATTTACTGTTAGTGTTTGCATTCGCAGTTATCAGTACCAGGAACCGTAAAATGGTGTCTGTCTGGCCTGTGGTTTCACAATCAAATGAAGGCACCATTCCCATCTACCCTTGTTTCATATGCCACGCTGCCCCAACTCCCCCACCCCCTTCCTCCCACAACTTTCGTCTATTTTCTGTTTACATCTTCCTTTGATTATACAGGGTCACTTTCCATTTAATCATGCAGAATCAACTCCACCTTTTTTCTTGCTCCCCTCCCCTTACTTGTGCATCCCAAAAGTAATCATTGTAAAAATAAACAGATGTGGTGTTTTAACCAGCATGAGTGATTCGTGTTTAACTGATAGAATAGATGATTTCATATAAGATATGAAAAACTGTACTGTAATTTTAATTCTATTTGTGGTGTACTCAAATGCATGTCTTTTTTATATTTAATGTTGGAGTACAGGGTCTCCTCTAAGGCCTGGTGTGCACAATTGCTGCTCTTCATTGCATCTTTGGTGTTAGTAAATTTTAAGATATTTTATTGTACTGTGACTTTGTAAGTGCAGTGGCATTATAAGTCAATAAAAATAAATTTGCTGAGTGCCCAATGCTCCTCCACAATCCTCCTACCCATTCTGGTGCATATTCACCCAAGCTTCTTCCTATCCAACTTACTCAACGATGTAAATAATATTATGTGGAATAAATATGTATAAACGGTTGCGATAATTTGTTTATGCACTGTAAAGAAATTTCCCTTTCACCATATTGTGTGTTTTTGCAACACCTAATAGATTAAGTCTCCCTTCCATATTTTAAATTTCTCAGTGCTAGAGATTGCTGGCTGTCATTTATATAAGCTGAGATTATTTTGTACTCCTCCCACTGTGTCTCTCTTGTCCTCCTATCCTTCCCTTTCCCATCCCATCATCCCTTACTCGTACTACATGTAATAATGATGAACTTTTGTTTGAATGTGATCTTTTGCACTTTTATGATTCTTAGTTTTCACATGAATCTCACTGGAATCTTATAAATTCCCAGAGAAAGCACGTGTTGACAGATATGAAAATTACCGAACTATCAGTCTAATAAGTCATGGCTGCAAAATACTAACACGAATTCTTTACAGACAAATGGAAAAATTGGTAGATGCCGACCTTGGGAAAGATCAGTTTGGATTCCATAGGAATGTTGGAACACATGAGGCAGTACTGACCCTACGACTTACCTTAGAAGATAGATTAAGAAAGGAAAACCTACGTTTCTAGCATTTGTAGACTTAGAGAAAGCTTTTGACAATGTTGTCTGGAATACTCTCTTTCAAATTCTGAAGGTGGTCAAACACAGGGAGCAAAAGTCTATTTACAATTTCTACAGAAACCAGACGGCAGTTATGAGTTGAGGGGCATGGAAGGGAGTGAGACAGGGCTGTAGCCTATTCCCGATGGTATTCAATCTATATATTGAGCAAGCAGTAAAGGAAACAAAAGAAAAATTTGGAGTAGGAATTAAAGTCCATGGAGTAGAATTAAAAAGTTTGAGGTTTGCTGATGACATTGTAATTCCGTCAGAGACAGCAAAGAATCTGGACGAGCAGCTGAGTGGAATGGACAGTGTCTTGAAAGGAGGATATAAGATGAGCATCAGCAAAAGTAAAACAAGGGTAATGTAATGTAGTCAAATTAAAACAGATGATGCTGAGGAAATTAGATTAGGAAATGAGGCACTTGAAGTAGTAGATGAGTTTTGCTATTGGGTGAGCAAAATAACTGATGATGGTCAAAGTAGAGAGGATGTAAAATGTAGACTGGCAATGACAAGGAAAGCGTTTCTGATGAAGAGACATTTGTTAATATCAAGTAAAGATTTAAGTGTCATGAAGACTATTCTGAAAGTGTTTGTATGGAAGTGAAACATGGACAATAAATAGTTTAGACAAGAAAATAAAGGAAGCTTTCGAAATGTGGTGCTACGGAAGAATGCTGAAGATTAGATGGGTAGATCACGTATCTAATGAGGAGAGAAGAGGAATCTGTGGCACAGCTTGACTAGAAGAAGTGATTGGTTGATAAGACATGTTCTGAGCTATCAAGGGATCACCAATTTAGTACTGGAGGACAGTGTGGAGGGTAAAAATCGTAAAGGGAGACCAAGAGATGAATACATTAACCAGATTCAGAAGGATGTAGGTTGCAGTAGGTACTTGGAGATGAAGGAGATTGCATGGGATACTTACACCTTTGGGGCACTAATTATTACCACTTTTTGCATATACTGAAACATCACCTTAAGGCTTGATTTCTCTACTGAAAGATGAGCAGAGATGCTTTGTTAATACGTGCAAAATACGATTCTTCATTGGTATACCAGTGTTCAGCATAACTGAAACATCTGGTTTATTAACGCACGCTATGATGTCAAAATCACTGTGCTTGTTTCCTAGGCTTGTATGGTTTCGGTGGATAATCTTGAAACTGTATTTGGATTGGTGGATTGTATCTGCAGATTTAACTCCAACCTAAGTCTGCAGGGTCCATTGTCACCACATCTTTTTTTTCTTTGTTTGAAGCCATAAATATCCTCATTAAGCAAAACAGATGTACAAAAATGCCACACATGTAAAATAATAATAAAAAGAAAGATTCCAAGGGAGTTCCTGACAGATAAATGAAAAGCTTATTTCTTTTTGGGTATATTACTTATGTATATCTTTCATTCAAAACCTTAAGAAGGCTGTTAGTTTACCACCTTCAAGGTATAATGCTGCTTCACTGAGCATCGCAACAAACAAGCCTGAGATAATAGAGTATTGTAATGTTACCTAAGACGAAATCGATGCACTGGATGTGAAGTGCACAATTTACTCTACCCAGCTGGTGTTCCAGATGATGGCCTTACACTGTTCTATACCATCATGCGTATTTCTGTAGTAAATACATGAGTGATATATTCATCACTGACAGAAAATTGAAGAATCACATTTTTGCTTCAAGTTTGTAAAATGACAGTTGGTGAGACCATATCTGAAGAGACAGCTATCAACCCACACTTTCTGCAGAAGGTAGGACTACCAATTACCAAAATTCTGAAATGTGGATCTTGTAAACCTAGATTTGATCTAGCAAAACAAGTAAGACACGATATGTGTCCCAGATCAAAGATGAGAAAACAAAAGGTTACTGTATTAGTTACAGCATACAAATATGCAATGACTAAGAAGTGTGTATAATGACTGTGTTCAAAGCTATGTACATTTGTTTAATTCGTGGTTTAAGTAATGTACATAATTTCATTGCTGTAGTTCCTACTGTTATCCATTAATATCAGAATGTCAACAACTACTTTGTTACTTTGAAATCTTCAACATGTTCACTGTGGTCAACACTTATAAATGTCAACAAGAGCCACTAACCCTGTGTTTTTAAGTGTCAGCTGCAGTGAATGTGTAAAAAACAAGAAAATTTTTGCAATTTATTTGAAAGTCTTAATTCAGCTTTCTTTTTCAGATGTATTTACTTTGAAATATTAAAACTGATGATGGCCCCTAATTTTGAAATCTGGATAACATCATCCGAGTACTGCAACAAGAAGTGCACCATGTACAACAGGATCAACACATTCTCTCCTCTCCACAAATTTGCACCTCAGACATGTTGAAATCACTGGAAATTCCCCCAAATATTCAATATAATACTACAGTTCATCTTCCATATTTCAAGCTTGATGCATTACTTGTTTTTTTACATGGTGAGTTTCCTCAGTAGGCCTATAAACGATGAAACACACAAAAAGCTAATTCTCGCAGTCTTCTCTTCTTTGGACTTCCACTACCACTTCAGAAACTCTGAAACATACATTACAAAAACAGATTACACCCCTCACAAATATGGATTCTGTTACTGCAATTCATAGCTGTTTTACTGTAAAAAGTACTGACTATGGTCACTGATGTAATTTTGAACATTCAAAAGTTTTCAAGTGTGCAGAAACATGTTACTGAAACCAAATATTTGAGTGGTTCTGAAGTTAGAATACAGTTACTATACAATTTCAGACTCACAAAAAGTTATGATGATTGCAACTTAAATGCTGAATCCATTTCTTATGAGAATACGCCGTTACCACAAATAATCCACATAGATGCATTGAAAGAATCTTTACAGTGTAACATAGTGTATCAGAATACTGTAGGTACAAAGAATGAAATTCTGTAGTTTTACTAGGCACTTGACTTTTCTTGTGCATCATAAAATTATTATACGAAGTTACTTACCATCCATTGTCTGGTGTTATACTCATGAATGTTATAAATGGCAGATTTAGTTTCATAGTTGTGTTGTGTGCAACTTAGAACTGTTTCAGTGGCTGTTGGAAGGCTTCTTCAAAGCTAACTCTTGTTTAAACATGTTGAGATGTTAAGTAATGTAGTCGTTGAACTTTATTTTTAGTCACTGAAGTATATAGTGGTGAAACTCGCTAAAAACAGGAAGAGAAATGCAGCAAAACTGGAGATACTGTGGGAAATTTGCATTTGCAGAACATGATGCTGAAATAGCAGGTAAGAATTCATATGAATGTCTCGCCTGACATTCAGAAAATTCGTAAATCAAATCAGTGTCTAGTAAATGCGCTCTTCATTATTAATCATAAGTACCATTAGGGAGGATGTAAGTATTAGAATGTTAATGTTAGAATGGACAATGTTTAGATCTTAGCTGCGCTGCTTGGAAAGAAAATGCTGTAGGACAGATTGAATAAAACTATGCTATCAGTACTGTTTGTGGGCCAGTACAGTGAGAAAGATCTCCTAAGTGCAAAGCAGGCAGTACTGACCTTTTTGGGTTGTACCAAAAAGATGCAAACTCTGAACAAATGTTCCAATAGTAATTACGTTTCATTCTTGATAATTTAGTCCTGTTTTCTTGCCAATTGGCAGTCATTGTCTCATCACTATTTCCTGCCTGATGCCAACATGACGTTATTCGTACAGGGTCAGGTGCTGATGCTATACCCATCTGTTTTGACCTGTAATGTCATGGTGAGCCTTGATGTTTTTGAGTGTTTGTGTTTGTAGATTGTGTGTTGTAGTATTTTGTGGCTGTCTGTTGTGCTGGATGTTTGTTAGTGAGTTGTTTGACATGAATTGAATGTTTCAGGTTGCTATTGAAAAAAATTGTGCTGGCTTTCTGCTGAGTTACTTTGAATTTGCATATTTTGGCTGATGGGTTCATATTTATGTTTGGATATATTAGTGCCATGTGTTTCCTGTGGTCGGAAATTTAATATTTTTCTCGTTTCTTCAGTTGTGAAGAAGATACAGATATTTATGAGTAGCTCATTGCTTGTTGCAATGGGCAAAGTTATTTGAGTATATTGAAACTGGTGGTGATGAAAGTTTTCATGAATTTTCGGGATTTCCTTGTTAGTGTTCAGTAATTGTCTGATTGTTATTGGTAGGTATCATGGGTACTGATGTACGATCCTTGGTAAGGATAGATTTCTGATATTAGTTGTGTGAGCATGGTTTGGTTTGTTGAACTGAGAACTTTGGTTTAAATAGAGTAAGAGAAAGTGTGGTATCTAGGGATTTGCTTGAACTATGTGGGTGAAGTGAAATTTGCAACACCATGTTTTAGAGTGGTTGGTTCCTGGTATCGAGGCTTTGTTGGAGCTATGTAGATCAAGTGAAAATTGTGTGGAGTTTCTGAGTTCTGTATGGGTTACTGGTATTGAGGTCTTCATTTGCGACATATAGGTCGTGTGAAATTTACAGCAGCAATAGTTTTCATTTTTGTAATTTTTTTGTAAATTTTGAGGATTTTGTGTGCTTGATTTTTGGGCAAATATTTGTTTTGCAGTGATGTCATTATTGGCAGTGAGTGGAAAAAATCGCTATTCTTTTGAAATTGTGATTGTTTATTTATGTCTTGTCACATTAGTAAATGTATATACTGTGAAAGTGCAGTGAGAATGGTTAATGCCTTGAAGATGCACCTACAAAATGACTGTTGTTAAACACTAGAGGCTCTGCCTGCAGTTTCTTGCTTACAATTTGATGCAATATATGATCAGATTAGCTGGATATGTGCTTCAGCATTTGACAACTTAATATTTGTTCAGATGCAGGAGTTTTTACTCATAGGTACTTCATTTGATGTTGATTTGTATCTCATTGCCGATGGAGTGGTGTACTCTGCATACAAAATTCATGTTACTAAACAGTACGTACTTAATTCTTTTCTAATTTGACATGTAGTGATGATATTCTACTTATGTTTGTTCTTTTCATTACTGCCAGGTTCTATCAAAAAGTATTCAATAATTCATTCAGTATACCTTTGATTTATTTTCAGAAACACATCGCAAATCCAGTACCGTACCAGGACTACAGGACTGTACAACCAAACGTTCTCTGCCACCATCCTATATTTTCTGGGATGGTTACTAAGGATAGGCCATGGCTAATACCCAAGATCATTATTTTATATTTTACCATCTGTGCCAAATTAATGTGTCCAGTAATATATTAATTTTATGGCACTGCCAATAGTATTATCATAGATACACTTTAAGAAAATGAAATGGTTTACATTCCACTGTGAAAACCCACTGCCATAAAATGTTTATTGAAGTGAATGACTACTGTATATCTTGTGTTGGAGTGAGTGTTGCAATGAATTTGATTTTTTAGTATGATATGTTAAAAACAACTGCAGTAAAATAAAGTTGTTTATTGTAAAAGGGGTTATGTCTCTTACATATGTTATATCATCTCATTTTATATGTGTGTTGTTCTGTCCATCCACCACTAATGCTTATAGGTCCATATTTTTTGACTGAGTTGCTTACATTTCTTCAAAAGTAAAGGTGTGAAAAATATGAAATCAAAATATTTTGTGATTGACTCTCCATGGAATGTTGAATGTTTCGTTATAATATATTCACTTACTGTGAACTGTTAGACATCAGCAGTATTAGGTATAAATGTAATACCTATTAGGACATGAAAATTTCTGCCAGACTGCGACTTGAACCTACCTTTCTCTCTTGTTGTGAGGAAATATTCCATGAAGTTCTGGGTTTGCAATCAGATGTTACTGAACCAGTCTTTTGACTGCATAACTTCCAGCAATGTGAATGGGATGAAGAAATACTAAATATTCATCTTCCCTAGAAACCTCAGCAAAGATTCACTGTGTATGTGTTTAGAATAAGTTGTAATGAGCCAATTGTAACACATTCAGCGAATGATATACTGCTTCTTATTTGTCATGTTTTCAGCTCTTTTTCTTTGATTATTTCTACACATCACCTCTCCTCTGCTTGTAACTTTGGATTGATCAGTCTGTAAGAGTACATCATGGGCTCTGAAAATGAACACTAATATACAACAGTTTACAGCAGTTCACATAATATGCAAAAAACTGGTGATTTCTCAAACTGGGGAACAATCAAGAATGGGATGCCGCAAGGTTCGGTCTTGGGTCCTCTGCTGTTCTTAATATATGACTTACCATTCTATATTCATGAAGATGCAAAGCTAGTACTTTTTGCCGATGATACAAATATAGCTATCGCAGCCAACAGACAAGAATTAATTGATGAAATTGTAAATGATGTTTTTCAGAAAATCATTAAGTGGTTCTCTGTAAATGGGCTCTCATTAAACTTTGAAAACACAGTATATACAGTTCCACACATTAAATGGAATGACACCATTAATAAATATAGACTTCAGCCAGATATCGGTAGCTAAGGTAGAATATTCAAAATTTCTAGGTGTATGCATTGACGAGGGGTTGAATGGGAAAAATCACACTGAAGATCTGCTGAAACGTTTGAGTTCAGCTACTTATGCTATTAGGGTCATTGCAAATTTTGGTGATATACATCTCAGTAAAGTAGCTTATCATGCCTATTTTCATTCTCTGCTCTCGTATGGCATCATATTCTGGGGTAACTCATCACTGAGTAAAAGAGTGTTCATTGCACAAAAGCGCGTAATCAGAATAATTACTGGAGCTCATCCAAGATCATCCTGCAGACACTTATTTAAAGAGCTAAGGATCTTCACTGTAGCCTCACAATATATATATATTCACTTATGAAATTTGTTATTAACAATCCGAACAAATTCAAAAGTAATAGCAGTGTACATGGCTACAACACTAGGAGAAAGGATTATCTTCACTACACAAGGTTAAATCTAACCTTGCCTCAGAAGGGGATAAATTATGCTGCCACAAAAGTCTTTGGTCACTTACCATATAGCATTTAAAAGGAAATTAAAAGAATTTCTGAATAGCAACTCCTTCTACTTATTAGATGAATTTTTGGATATAGTAAGTGGGTAATTTCCCCACCCCCCCCCCCCCCCCCCCCCCACAAAAAATTAAAAGTATTAAGTGTCATGTAAGATTTTGTGTAATGTAATATCTTGGATGGACACCTTTTATTAACTTAACATGTTCCACATCATTACAAAGTGTTGTATTCATGTTGTATGGAAAAGTACTAATCTAATCAGTTTCTTCTAGATATGTTCAGTTTGGTTTGACCTTTTGGGTATGACATGATCTTGAAGAAATAGAACAAGCAGAAGTAGCAACTGTTACGACCAGTGCTTGATTTGTAAAAAAAAGTAGTAATACCAGTACTGTGACCTACCAGGGACTGCTTTTTTTAAATTAATGTCTTAAAACCTTATTTTAATGGTTTATTATCAGAGGTATCGATACGATATACCATCACAAATCGAGCACTGGTTATAGCAACAAAAGCAGTCATCTGGTTTAAAATAGTGACACTAACTGTACCTGGAGTGCTTTGTCATCTCACAGCAATAAAAAAAAGAAGATTAATGTTTGACAATATTATAAAAAGGATAGTTGCTACTCACCATATAGTGGAGATGCTGATTCACAGTTAGGCACAACAAAAAGATTGCCAAACAAAGCTTTCAACCAAACAGGCATTCATCACAATTAGACAACATATATTCAGTATCTCTGCTTTTTGGTGAGCAGCAACTACCCTTTTCATAACATTGTCATTATTACACAATGAATTTTCCATTGCTTATCTCTTACTGTGTGCTCTCCATCAAGATGGACACAATTTTCCCTCAAGGTTTTTCGCATCAGATCTGTGGCTGAGTAGCAGCCAACTGAATGTGGCCTCCAACTGAATTAGTGATAAGTAAAGAAAATAAACAGAGAGGAAATTTGTTCAGGGCATAAACTTGAAACTGATATTAAATTGACAGATTCTTTGACCAAAAGTTGGCTTACACTACACAAAGTGTTTTCGCAGTAGAAGTTTTCTTCTTAATTGAAATTCATAACAGTTTCTGTTCATCAGTGTGTTTGAAAATTATTCCCAAACTAAAAATATATGTAAAAAAGAGTGGCAACTGAAGTATAGTAAGTTTGTTTTCATGGCTATTATTTATTTCCGTTTATCTGCTTTCCTTTCCTGATTTTCTCCAGCTGGTATGCATGGCACAGCTGTTTCTGCCAGAATGATGGATTTTCATTTCCTTACAATGCAAATGAAGGTGAAAAAAATACTGCTTAAGCCAAACAAGGTAAAAAATAGGGAAATTCCATGTAACTGCAAAAGAATGAAATACTGTTTAACTGGAGCTTCAGTAGTTACGTGAGGCTATTTGTCTGTATGGAGGCTGAGAAGCTGGAAGACTGCAGGAAGGCTGAAGTTTTGGTACAAGAACTGCTCCCCACACAACAATGACTTGTGCCTGTGCACATTTTTGCATTTATGCAAAAGCAAAGTCTGTTACGTGGTATTTGTTCTTCAGTAACAGTATGTCTATAGGTAATAAGTTTCCAGTAACATTACAGTGAGAGAGATACAGAAGATGAAATGGGTTGTGGCTAAGACTGTGAATTCGTTTGTTTCTCAGGTGCATGGTACGATGATGTAAATTCTTTATCAGATGTAAATTCTTTATCAGAGGCCATCAACTGATTTGGACATAAACCTACATGACTGAAGTCACTTCTTTTGTCTTCGGTGAATACAGTTTAAAATAATATAACATATCATACTGCTATGTTACTTACCTGGTTTATGCTTCAGGAGCAAAGTTTGTGAGAATTTCAGGTCTCCTGATGCAATAAATCCATCGTTTTAGGATGATCTGGCCAATAATTTACTTATTTCTGCAAAAAGTGTTTGGGAACAATAACTTCTTAATAGAGACTCTGCTTCTGTGTATCTAAGAAGAATGACAAAATTTTTGTGATTGACATGGAAATGTCTAGTTGGGGGCACTGAATTGATTGTGTAACTTAAGCCATAGCTATCGTAAATGTAAATGACATGGTTGAGAGATGGTTATGACAGTTCACTTCATGGTTTTATGGCTGGTGAGTGCCATGTCTAGACTTCTGAGGGGGGATTTTTTTTTTAGGGGGGGGGGGGGGGAGGGGGGCTCATGTGAAAGTTTACGGTGTCATCTCATATCTGTAACTGAGTAGGCTGATGACCAAACAAAAAGATAGCACCACTGTAGTTTATTTGTCGCAGTAAACATGATGCTGCCACAGGGTTTTGATGTCTGCCTGATGGCTCTCCTGCTATGCAGTGCTGTGACGGGAGACCTCAGCAACATCTTTTGACATGCATCTGGCTGGTGTTAGGCACTTTTCCAGATTATTGAACCCCATTCACAAAAGTTTCACTATGATATTGATGACAATGATACAATTAACTCTGAAACACACATTGCCTGAGAAAGCAGAGAAATGTGATTATGATTTTTGCAGAAAAGTTGCTGAACATATCAAGAATGTTTTGTGTTCAGTAGCTGCAGAAGACTGTTATCATCAAGACTGCTATGCTGAATTAGTGTCAAACCCCTCCTCTGTTTGAAATGGGGGCCACACTCTTGGTACCAAGTTTGATGCCGCTTTGGAAGAAGTATGCAATTTTCTGGATTCTTCAGATAAATCCCAATATTCACTGTAGGATTTACTGCAGAAAGTCAATGAATTACTCCCAGACTGAGATACAATTACTATAAAAATGCTTAGAATACAAATTGACTGAACATTACAGTTATGGAGTCATTCCCCAGTCTGGTTAAGGTTCATTGATGATATACCTTCATGATCTGGACTCGGGGCCAAGGCAACCTATCCACATTCCGTCAGAACCTCAACACCCTTTCTCCTGTCTGCTTCACCTAATTCTCCTCTACACAGTGTGCCACCTTCCTGGAAGTTGACCTCCACCTCTCTGATGGCTCCATCCACACCTCAGTCAACATCAAACTCACTAACCACCAACAGTACCTGCATTTCAGCAGCTGCCATCCCTTCCACACACACACACACACGACACACACACACACACACACACACACACACACAAAATCCCCCACATACAGTTTAGCCACCTGTGGATGGCATATCTGCTCTGAGGAAAACTCTCTTGCCCTGTATGCTGAAGGGCTCACAAAGGCTTTGGCAGACAGTAACATCCCCCAATCTAGCCCACAAACAAATTTCCACTGCCATATCCTCACATGTCCACGATCCTCCCACCATCCCCAAGAATCAACTGAAAGGAGACCCCCCCCCTCCTCCCCCCCCCTCATCACCCAATATCACTCTGGACTGGAACAAGTGAACCACATTGTTCACCAGGGCTTTATCTCTCTTCCTGCTCTGAAAGAGGGACATCCTACCCAACATCCCTCGCACCCCTCCTAAAGTGGTGTTTCATTGCCCACCCAACCTACACATCATCCTAGTGTATCTCTGTGCCACTCCCACTCTCATACACTTATCACAGAGATCATATACATGTGACACACCAAAGTACAAGATCTGCTTAATCCACACACCCAGCACTTAATACTCTAGACATGTCACTGACTTGTCCTACCCCATCAGAGGCTGGGCCACCTGTGAAAGCAGCCATCATATACCAGCTCTGGTGCAATCACTGCACAGCTTTCTGTATTGTATGACTACCAACCAGCTGTCCACCAGGATGAATGCCCACCCCCAAACTATGGCCAAAAGCAAAGTAGACCATACTTGGGGCACAACATGCAGCTTAACATAAACTGATTGATTTTCATGGCTGGTTCACAGTCCAGATTATATAGACCATCCCCTCCTCCACTAACTTGTCTGAACCACACAGACTGGAGTTATCCTTGTAACCTGTTCTCTGTTTCTGAAATTATCCCGGCCTCAATCTACAGTAACCTGCTGTCCCCACATCCTCAGCCCAACAATTTGTGTCCTCTCCATCCTGTCACCCCTCCCAGGTTAAATTGCTTTCAGCATGTGCCCCTTCCCATTGGCTGCTACAATTGTGCCAGCCCATATACCTGCCACCCCTCCCTCCCACATTCCTAGCTGGCAAACTGGCCATCTCCCTCCGAGCTACTAGCTACCCATTACCAGATCTCCCAGCCCTCCCACCTCCTTTCCCTCTACCCATCCTGCTTGACACTACCCCACCACAATCAGCCCACCTGCCACAAAATCAAAATAGCACTGACACTGTCAGCCTAGCTGGCAGCAGGGAGAGAGAGAGAGAGAGAGAGAGAGAGAGAGATTGTTAGTTTAGCTCATCAAAGGATAAATCATAAAGCTAGCAAGTTTCATTCTTTTGTTTGTTCCTATCGACAACTCAGTACTTCTGTTTTTCAGTATGTGGTCTCCTGCAATCCTAACATGCTTATCTTGGTTAAAACATGCATATGAACTTCTTTGAGCAGAATTTCACTAGAAATATTTGTTGTCATAATAGATGTCTTCAAAAGATGAACTGTTTTTCATAAAAACAGAAAGATAAAGTTCAAAAAATTGCATTAAGGGGTGGTGGAGGCAGACGCTCACCCCCTAGGGGAGGGAACTTTTCTGTTTCTCACTACTACATCCAGTATGAGTACTTTCCTAAAGTTTCGAAAGCTTATAAATTATTTCCTCTTATTTTCTTAATTTGCTTGGGGTATAAGAAAGGTGGCAAGCCAAAGGTTGTCCATTGATTATTCTTAACTGTTAAAAAAAGTTATGTCAAAGAAATAACACAGATAAATAACTATCAACTACATTCCCTGAGTAACACATATTTAGAACCATGGGCATGGCATGTCATTAACAACATGGCTTAACACTGTATCTTACTTTTATTAATATTAGCAGCAAAAGCAAATCGCTCCATTGCTATCCTAGCACCCCCCCCCCCCCCCCCCCCCGCCCCCCAAAAAGAATTTTGCCTTGAGGGAGTATCCTGTGCGGCTTGCTTCCTGTGTTGAAATATGTATCTAATACTCTTTATTCATGGGAAAGCAATTTATAAGTAGCCAATTTTTTAATCAGTCATTTTGTAACACTAAAATAAAAAATATTGCAAACATACAAATCTGCTAGGAGATACACAGAAAACCTAAATATTTGGAGGCCATAATGATTAAAAACTATTTTGTATTTAATGTTTTTTGTGTAAACTTGCTGGAGTCTGTGAGTTATGTAATACACCAAGGAACATGTGCAAGACAATTGCACCCTAGTTTCCTTTGTTCAGAACACAATAAAAAATGAATCCAATATTTTTCTTGGACAATGGCCTTGCCACAGTGGTAACACCATTTCCCGTCAGATCAGCAATGCTAAGAGCTGTTGGGCTCGGCTAGCACTTGGATGGGTCACCATCCAGGTCTGCCAAGTGCTGTTTGCAAGCGAGGTGCACTCAGCCCTTGTGAGGCCTACTGAGAACCTGCTGGACTGAGAAGTAGCGACACTGGTCACGAAAGCTAACAACGGCTGGGAGAGTGGTGTGCTGACCACACGCCCCTCTGTATCCACACCTGGTGATGCCCAAGAGCTGAGGACGACACAGCAGCCAGCCAGTACCATTGGGCCTTCAAGGGTTGTTCGAATTGTGTGTGTTTTTTAATACTTTCTTGAACATGCTGGAACCATGTTATAAATGGGTCTACATCCACTGACTATTACATCAAATGTTTGTTGATAGTAAATATTGGAACTGAGAATAGTTAATTGAAAATAATAATGATACAGATGTACATTTAATACCATTTAGATGCAATTCTGACAATTAGTACTGACGCACAAATCCATGAGGATATCACACTTAACAGCATTGGCTGTAGCTGTAATTAATTTCCTCGGGAAACTTGGATACATTTTGTTATAAGGCACAGCTTCCACTACATTTTGTTATAAGGCACAACTTCCATCCGTTTGAACCTGCTTACAGTAGTCATACCTAGTTGCAACTCTGTAATTTTTATCCCATCCACTTCCCTCCAATATCAAATTGACTTGACGATTCCTTGATGCCTCGAGATGTGTCCTAACAGTCAGTCCCATTTTTTAGTTGTGCCATTAATTTCTCTTCTTACCAAATTGATTCAGTACCAACTACTCAGTTATCCGGTATACCCATATAATCTTCACCATTCTTCTGTAACACTACATTTCAGACACAATATTCTTACGCAAGTTCATTTTCAGGTTGTGTAAACACATACTTTATCGCCCTAAATGAACACTGACATAACAAGATTGAATAGGCATTTTATTGTGATGACTGTACTGTAGTGTAACCAGAGGATTAGGTTAGGGTGGCTAGGTGACAGTTCGGTTACGTGTGGCCCAGCTGAATGTGGAAGCAGAGTGTTAAGAGTAAAGTATTGTCCCATACCTGTGCAGATAGTATTGTACGGGTGGGAACAGTGGAAGTGGTGGGGGTTTCGCTGTGTGCAAGCACTATCTGGTAGCGAGGATTCAGTTCAGTGAATGAGGCCTACTCAAAAATAGAACTCCTAAGTTACAGTTAGCGAGTCTGCAAAATATCATACGGACAGCTCATCCCACTATGACTAATAATATAACTGACTGGAGTGCGTAATAAGAAACTCAGAAACAATTACATTTCTTTCATAGGGCAGTATTGTAAGGCTCTACGGATTGCGCGCAGCCGTACGGTGCGTTAACACGTGTTCGCCAGCCGACCTGTCTGGGATGCTGACGATTTGCTTGGTCAGTAGACGCGCGTCCGGCTGCCCTGTGACAGAGAGAAGGCTACGCGACTGGCCGCCGTCCGCAGTGGGCAGTATTAACTAGCGCGGCCTCGGGCGCGAATATGTCTCTTTTTCTTAGCTCACCATGCAGCCCCTCGATACGACCGTAGGGCCGGTGTTAGGATGTCAGACACAGTGATGATGGATGTGCGTAGCGTGTGTGTTTTATAATCCACCTTCGTTAATAAAACTGTTTAAACTTACTTATCGTGTTCACGTATTGCCGTACCTCAAGGTCCCACCGCTTACGAATCCTGACAAAATATTCGTGTAATCATCATCCGGGACCATAACACAGACTAACTCTTGTACAGAAGTGGTGTCAGAAGAGGGAACTGGAAAATCTAAAGTCCTGAAGAGGCGCAGTACAACATGAACTTCCAGCAGCAGCAGCATCAACATCTTTCCACTACGCGGGGACATCCAATGCTGAAATCCAGGTTGGTCTACTCCAGTTTCGCTAGAAAACAAAAGGCATTGATGGATTTTTATTTTACATTTGAGTGACTCATTGGCGTTAAATTAGACGAAATGTCGCAATCCAGTAAGAGTAACGTTGTCGATCTACAAACTGTTTTTAATGAACTGCAAGAAGTGATTCGGCAGTTAAAAGCAGAAAGAAGCGAGCGTAACATTTCGAGAGACTTGTCAAATGATAGTTCATGCAGTACAAGTACCACTGCAATAAAGAATTTTTCATTATTGCCATTAGTATCAGTGTTTAGCAGGAAACCCGAAGATGTTGTGAAAGTGTTTTATCGTAATCTTGAAGGTGCCGCCCTGTTAGGATCATGGACAGATTCCGATAAGCTAATGGTTGCCAAATTAAGAATTTAGGGAGCACCGCAAGATTTCATTAGCGCTGAGCCTACTTTTAGAACGATTGTTGTTCAGAGATTTAAACATAAAAACGCGACCAGATTTTACAGAGAGCAGCTTCACATTTTTTGAATGCAACGAGATGAATCTATCGAGCAATTTGCCGACAGAATTCGAGACATCAACGCTCAAACGCACGAGTTAGTAGAAAATGAGAATGAAAATCGAATTCCGTTGTTCGAAGCCGACCAGAGAGCCTTGGACACATTCATTCGTGGGTTGCATGGCGAGGAAGTAAGCAAAGCTGTTAGATTGGCGCGATGTAAAACGTTTCAGGAAGCGGTAGAATCAGCTCTTGGTTTCGTTGAAGCACTAAGACGCCCGAATGAGATGCAGAAACAAGAGCGTAGAGTTTTCAACACAACAGTACAGTGCTACAGATGTAATAAGCTGGGTCAAAAGCGTAAGGATTGAAAGGAGAATCGAATCTGTTATCATCGTGGGATGCAGGGTCATGTTTCGAGAGATTGTCGCAACAAGAAGAAAGGTAATGCGAACAACAGAGAATCTGCCAGACCTTTAAACGAGTACGGGGGACGTACGGGCCACCACTCTGACCGCCCTCTGCCAGAGAAAGTGATTCCAGTTAGTTCCAGCGAAAATCAGACCGAAAATGACTTCGTGATAGGTGCTGTATATCGTGGGAAAAACATCAAACTACTTATAGGCACAGGAGCAAAGATCTCATTAATGTGGTGGTGCATAGATAAACGGGATAAATTGAAACTGCCGCTGTTAAAAGTGTGAGGGTTAAACGGAGGAAAGTTACGTAACTATGGAGTAGTTGACGTAGAATTAATTCTTGACCAAGGCCAAGATGAAGGTGAAAATAAAGATAAATACATAGCAAGGGTGCAAGTAGCTTCAAATAACGAAATGCGTTATGACAGTGTACTTGGATTTGATTTCTTGTCTGCTAAAGAGGCAGAGATATTTGTCACAGAAAGAAAGATCAGATTAGGCCGTAGTAATTACAACCCAGGAAATCGTTCTTCAGATTGTACTCAAAGGAGCAGCAATACTGACGTCGTGGGAATGGACGCCCAAACGATGCAACAGTTCAAACCGCCCGAGTCGATGTTCAAATTGATCAGCCTCAGCAAATTCCCAAGGGAGCAGGAAAGACACTCTACGTTGAAGTTAAGTCACCCTGATGCAAGGAAGGAACTTTGCTATTAATTGAGCGATCCGAGAAAAGTGAGTTATTGGATACAATGCATTGTTATGTTGCTAGAAGCGTAGGTGTCGCTACAATGGTGAGACAGAATGTCGCCCAAGTCCCGGTTACAATAACGAATATGAGCAATGAGGATGTTGTTTTGCCACGAGGAACGAAAGTTGCTGAAGTGTCGAGCGTAAGTAAAAGTGACGTAATATAGTTCCAGATGAGGCAACAAATGCCGTAGTTATAAACACAGATTTTTGTAACAGTACCACAAAATTGCAATGAGGAGACGAAGTTAATAGTGAACTGAAGCACAAGATTTGGAAGAAGATAGAACATTTGACAGATGATGAAGAGAAGATTTTAGCACCTTTTTTGTTGGAGTATGCAGATTTATTCCGAGAACGTGCAAATTTACCTGTCACTCATTTAGTTCAGAATCGTATTCATACAGGGAATGCAGCCCAAATCACACAGAAACCTTCCCTAATACGGTTTAGTCAAAGAGAGTTGGTAGAAGATATGGTTAAAGAACAATTAGAAGCCGGAACTATAAAACCAAGAGATCCTTCAGACCCACCGTAGTGTTCGCCTGTTTTAAAGAAGAAATCAATTGCAGTAGAACCACAGTTCCGTTTTTGTGTTGATTGCCGATCTTTGAATGCTGGCATCACACCCGACATTTACCCCTAACCGAATTTAGTGGAAACCTTGGATTACTTGGGCAGATGTTGAATTTTTTTAGTATGTGGTTTAACAAGTGGTTATCCCAGTTAACAATGCATCCAGATGATCAAGCTAAAACTTCATTTGTAAGAGCAACAGGAGTATATACGTATCTTCCTATGCCGTTTGGAATTCGTAATGCTCCATCTACATTTCAGCGCCTGATGGATTCAGTTTTACGAGGGCTCCCCCGAACACAAGCACTTCTTTACCTTGATGATGTAATAATTTTTGATGAAAACATGAAGCAGCATACTGAGAGACTGCAAGCTGTTTTTGAGCGTATAAGAAATGCAAACCTGTCTTTATCAATAGATAAATGTAATTTTTCACAAAGTAAAGTTAACTACCTCGGTCATGTTATAACCAGTGAAGGTGTTCGACCTGATCCAAAATTAATTGAAGATGTAAAGAATTTTCCTGAACCACAGAATTTTAAAGAACTATAATCATTCTTGGGATTGTCAAATTTCTACAGACGATTTATAGCCGTTTATGCGAATATAACACGTCCAGTGACACAGCTGCTGAAGAAAGGAGCCACATTTAATTGGTCAACAGAATGCAAAAAGGCAATGGAAGAGCTTAAAACTGCTCTAACCACAGTCCCAACCTATCCGGATTTCAGTAAACCTTTTATTCTTTCAACTGATGCATCCAATTTTGCCATAGGTGCAATCTTGTCTCAAGAAGTTGATGATCATGAATATCCAATCTCATTTGCTTCCAGACAATTAAACAAGCAGTATGTAATTATACTACTACTGAGAAGGAGCTTTGTGCTTTGAAATTTGGTATAACACATCAAAGATGTTTCTTAACACTAAGAGAATTTACAGTTATTACTGATCATACCGCACTTAAATGGTTATTGAGCTTAAAGGATCCAAGTTCCAGATTAACAAGATGGACATTAAGACTGAGTGAGTACTAACTTAAGATTATTCACCGACCTAGTAAACAAAATGTGAATGCTGGTGCAATGAGTCGAAAAGTCAATGTTTGTGTTACAATAAGTCGAGAAGAAGAGTTAAAGGCAGCTCAAGAAGAAGATCCACGATGCAAATTATGGAAAAATGATCAACGTTTTGTCGAAATAGATAGAATATTGCACAAAATCATTAGTAAAGGAAACCGCCTATTTATTTCAGAAAGCATGAAAGAGCAATTATGAGAGAGGAACTCGGTTCTTGATTATCAGGACATTGCAGTAAAAAGCCACAAACATTAGAATAGCTCAAATGTTTTGGTGGCCGAGTCGCAAAGCTGACGTTTTCGAGTTTCTTTCACAATGTGATTCCTGTACAGATGGAACAATGTAGGAAAAAGTAGAGCGCCATTGCAAGAACTGCCAGAAACAAGTGAACCATTTGAACGAGTAGGACTAGATGTCGTAGGGCCGTTGCCTAAGACTAAAGATGGAAACAAACACATATTGATAATGTTAGATCATTTCTCCAGATACCTTCTCATGATACCAATACCTGATCAGAGGGCTGAGAATATAGCTAAAGTTTTTGTAAAAGAATGGATTCTTATGTTTGGATGACCATTAAGTATAATTAGTGATCAAGGAACGAATTTAATGAGTGAATTACTTAAACAGATTTGTAAGTTCATGCAAATAACTCAGTTAAGTACTACACCAGCACACCCTGAAGGAAATGGAAGAGTCGAGCGAGTCCACAGAACAATTATTAAAATGGTTAGCCATTATGTAAGCAGCAAACACGACAATTGGGATGTCTGTTTACCATACTTGGTAAGTTGTTACAATGACAAAATGCGCAGTTCAACTGGTCTAAGTCCATATGAGATCGTCTGCGGAAGAAGAATGCATTCACCCTTGGACGTTGCACAATCAGCTGCCGGAATCAGCAATGAACACGTAAGGGATCTAGCACGCAAGCTAAAGGAAGCATGGAGGGGAGTGAAACAATGGAGTCATCAATCCTTTCTTCAGCAAGCAAGACAACACGACCGCCAAGCAGCAGTGCCACAGTATTGAGTTGGTGATCTTGTGTATATGAGCCATGTGGTGTTAAAGAAGAGTTAAGTCAAAAGGTTTAAGAAGTTTTGGAAAGTACCCTATCCAATCTTGGAGGTGTTGTCGCCAGTCACTCTTTAGCTCCAACTGCCCTTTGGTTCAATTGTCGTTCATGTCAGTCGTGTAAAGCCATTTCTGGGTAGATTTCCTGTAGTATCGCAAGACGACGAGGACCGACCGAGAGGCAGACCCGCTGTTCCCAAACCCAGGAAGCGAGAATCGCGAGGTCGCAGTGCAGTCTTCGAGACCGAGGGATCATCACATTCCGAGCAATCCTATTCCAGACACCATTACAATCTGTGTAAACGTGTGTAGTGTGTGAGAGCGCAATGCATGTGTTTATTTCAGCCATGTGCTAATGTAAATGTGTTGTGAAAATTTAGTATTGAAGCTAGTGCACAAGTGAAACTAAACCAGGTTACCCCAAGAAACTCATTTATTTTATGTTGATTGTTATCATTAGTATTTATAACTAATTAACCATGTTCATTTTTATTCTAATGCTTGCTATGATAGCGTATTCTACTAATGCTGTAGTAATAGTACCACAGTTGACAGGTGTTTTGTTTGAACCACGATCAGACATGGTAGTTTCAACAAGTAATACAAAACTTGTCCTCAAGTACAATCTGGGTGAAATCCAGAAACAGTTCAGTTCTGTAAAGAAACAAATTGACCTAATTAGGCATAAACGATCCTGGTTTGATTTTGGAGGGGGTATCCTTCGTACTGTATTTGGTACTTTAACTAGTCGAGATCTACTGAAAGTTAAAGGCAAAATATTAGCTCTTGAACAACAGTCTATTACAGATACAACTAACCTCTCTAATGCAGTTATCGTATTAAAGAATATGCAAATAACCATTACTAACCACACAGTTTTCATTGAACAAATTGTAAAGCAATTTATCTCACATTTCCACGTACTTCATAATGAAACGAACGCAGATATCCAAGAACTATTCCAAGGATTAAATGCGCTGAGTGCACACTTACTGATAGTTTATCAAATGCTAAAATTGATGCCCTTAACTTAAGAACAGACTTAGAAAGTAGTTCAAATGATTGTTTGAGCAGCGTACTACTACATCCAGAACAATTTTTACAGATCCTACTATCAATTGAATGAAAGCTAGATGTAACATATACCATGCTTTACCCTCTTAACTCTTATAATTTATATGCTTACTGTAAGTTAACCACCACACACTCCTTAATGATTGAAGATGAATTAACTGTTATTGTTTCTATTCCCATTGCTAGATCAAAGCATAATTTTGAAATGTATAAGATTTATACTTACCCTGTGAAATGGAGACAGGCAGGTATTCATGTAAAGTATGAGTATGTACTGAATGATTATCTACTGATAAGCAAGGATCAAAGATATTTTGTGTCCCTAAATGAAAATGATTTGCATATGTGTAAACATAGTCATAATTTAATTTGCCCTGAATCGGCAGTATTCTTAGGCAGTAGAGGTTACAGCTGTGAGGAAGAATTTTTTATGAATCAACCCTCAAGAGACGATTGCCCTACAATTTTAACACATCTTTGTCATCCATTTCTTAAACGATTTTCTGAAGGTATAATTTTCTCATTTAACTCCACCCTTAATTTCACATTACACTAAAATCGAATAATAGTGGATTAATCTTGAATGCCACACATTGTGATTTATCATATCATGTGAACTATTTGATATGCCTAGTGTGTTGCCAACTACATTTCATGCAACTGGACATTTGCCATTAACTAGAATGTTATCTGTTTATTACAGTGTTTCATACATATCAACATATGGAAAGCATTCCTTATCAAGTTTTTGTGTAGACAATAATTTGATTAAGGACATCCATGAAAATGCAATCTCTTCAAATAACGAGTTAAATTTCATTGAAGTAGCAAATAGAATTAAGTCCTTCGATTCCTCCAATGATGTTAATGTTTACTTGATTGTCAGTATTGTGTTTTTATTGCTTTTATTAATTTGTCTTTTGTCAGCAGCGTTTGTCAAGTATGAAATAGTCATTTTGAAAGTACGCTTCTCTGTACCGAATGTTACTGTGTCTGCAAATGGAATACATGCTGCAATGCCTTCTGATACCTCAAATGGCTAAATAGATTCATAACGCCCAGGAGGTCGTTTTGAGCCACCTCTGGGGAGAGTGATGTAAGACTACGGATTGCACACAGCCGTACGGTGCGTTAATACGCGCTCGCCAGCCGACTAGAGATGGGCAAAACTGTTCTTTTTAGAGATCGGATCAGAACTGTTCACTCCCTGAAATGAACTAGCTCTTTTTCATGACTCACCACTCATTCACAATAGAAAATAAATGGAAGGCACATTGCCCTTTAAACTTGGTTTATTCCAGTACTATACCTGTATTTTGATCTTATTTGGTCCTATTTTGAAGTAACACAGATAATGATTAAGAATTTTGTATTGTTTATTGAAATTTCCACGATATGACAAAGTTTTTGATCATTGATTTATTTTGCACTATCGTGGTTTTTTGGGTGATCGGAAAATGTTGTAACTTGAGATTTACATTAACAATATATTTGGCTATAATGTATTATAATTTCATTAACCTCGTACAAATACATCGCAAGCCATATATTTTTGAAGTGAACGTTTCCTTCCGAAGACGCCTAAAATCGCAAAATCCGTACCAGAATAAGAAAAAAAAAATTGACTGTAAGACTAAACTGCTGCATATAGCCTTACGCAGAATAAAACAAGGAAAATATTGATGTATCACATTTTGCAATAATTTTATCGGTTCGCTCGTAATTAAAGCGTAAATTCGAGTGTCCATAATAAAAATCCTATAGTAAGAGGAGTCATCAGGAACCTAATCTGATTAATAAAAATAAAATAAAAACAAATGATATATACATAACATAATAATGTAATATACATAGCGGTATCACTACGAAGAACAATATCCAGTAGAGTCGAACTCCGATGCAGAGGCACTGAGTCAAGCAGGTCGAGCCCCGAGCTGTATTACTGCGTGAGCCAAGACCGCAGAGACCAGAGTGACACCTGAGTTGCTTTGCTCAACACTCTGGCTAGAGTCGAGAACGGTGGGGTGAGCGTTGAGAGGGCGAGTTCCGAGAGTGGGGGGAGTGGTGAACGGCCACCAGTCACTCGCTCCGAGACAAATCGTTCTCTTGCGAGCAGGTTGTTGCAAGTAGTTCTTATGTTCTCCGCTAGGAGGCTCTCTGTCCTGTTGCTCGCATCAACTGTCCAGAGGGCAGGACGTGCGACTGAAACGATCGCCGACGGAGTGCGATGCTAAGTTAAGCTGCGGAAGACACTGCATGCGGCAGAGGAAGCGCAGAGACGGCACGGCATATGTGAAACACAAAATTCAATGGGACACTGCACAATGCAGGCAGCCAAGGCAGAAGCAGGGCAGAGGCCGGCGCTGGCTGTGTTGTGTGGTGTGCAGTGTGCTCTGACCAGCGGAGGCCCCGCTGATCTGCTCCGACTCTCTCTCTCTCTCTCTCTCTCTCTCTCTCTCTCTGCTGTGGGAAACGTTTGGAGCTACCGTTGTTTTTTTCTGAATCACTGATTGTTCACTCCTTTGAAAGATTCAACTCTATGAATCAGTTCAGGAGCGGATCCCCCATCTCTACAGCCAACCTGTCTGGAATGCTGACGATTCGCTTGGTCAGTAGACTGCACTGTGATGGAGAGTAGGCTACGCAACTGGCTGCCGTCTGCAGCGGGCAGTATTCATTAGCGCGGCCTTGGGCGCGAATATGTCTCTTTTCTTATCTCACCATGGAGCCTCTTGATATGACCATAATTAGCCGGTGTTAGGATGTCAGACACAGTGATGATGTGATCTACCAAGTGATCTGCAACCAATTTCTGTCATACTACATGGTCAAGACCACTGCCAAGTTGTGTGTCCACATAAATGGCCAGTGCCAAACTGGCCAAGAGACTGCTGGATCACCCATATGCTGAGCATGCCACCCAACATGATATGCTTGAATTCAATGACTGCTTCACTGACTGAATTCTTTCAACGCACACCACCACCCTGATTTCAACCTTCCCTGCTCCCACTCCAGACCTACACAACCTTCTATCCCACCGGTGCGCTGGCAGAATCCTTTTCCCTTCTCTACTTTACTCCACTTCCCCCACAGTCCCAGCATAGCCTGCAGATGCTGCAACTAGCAGCTCATTAAGCTGTCTCTACTGTGTCCCAGCATGCTCCCACTCTCTCTCTCTCTCTCTCTCTCTCTCTCTCTCTCTCATGCCTGTTCAGTTTACTTTCTCCATTTTCTAGATTCGCCAATGACTCTAAAATATCGTCATTCACATTTCACAAGTCGGATTTCAAAATATTTATACAAACAATTTTCGTCAGTTCTACATGAGTACATAAAATACACGTAATTTGTTTTTCATTATAAGTGTCAATCACTCATAATGAGATTTGAAAGTGAAATCATGTTTTAATGTATAGTTTACTGCAATAGGTGGGCAAATGGTGCCACCTGCAAAATTGCAAGATTCAGTTTCTGGATTCTGCTATCTCTCAATTGTAAAATCACAGTTCTTTTATTTTGGTTTATGCTATACAGTACTGAGAAGTTCACAATCCATGTTGCTTATTCATGTTGCTTGTATAAATTCAGTTACTGCTCTTAAAATATCTTGGCAAGCTGTTGTACCACTTGTGTCTATTCATAAATTATTGTTTGTCTGAAGTAATGGTATTGTGATCAGGTATCTTATTACACACAGTTGATTGATCTTAACTGTATATGGAAAATAAAAAGTATCTGCAAAAGTAAATATCTTTTTTATGTTTTCTTGTATCATGTCCTGACATGAGGTCCTTCCTACACAAGATTATACCTACTGAACCCAGAGTCCTTTTTTGTAGCTCTTTGTCTAAGGTACATATCACAAAATATTTACGCTGGATAGCACCTTCGTGGATGTAGATCTGGTGCAAGTGTTACTGCTCTCTTTTACAACAACAGTGTTCTGTTACTGTGTGTACTAACCCAAGGAAATACTATTATTAGAATACGCTGCCATTTGTCAAAAGGAGGGAATTATGTTTAATCCAAGAGCTATAATGCTTATCCCTGAATTAATTAAAAATTTGGCGATTAACACAAACTGAATTCAATATTATCCATTTGTCGCCGGCCACGGTGGTCTAGTGGCTCTAGGCGCACAGTCTGGAACCGCGGGACTGCTACGGTCGCAGGTTCGAATCCTGCCTTGGGCATGGATGTGTGTGATGTCCTTAGGTTAGTTAGGTTTAAGTAGTTCTAAGTTCTAGGGGACTGATGACCACAGATGTTAAGTCCCATAGTGCTCAGAGCCATTGAACCATTTGTCAAAGATAATTTTAATCCAGAAAGTTACGCATATGCAGTGAAAGTTTCATGTACTTTTTTATTTATTCTATTGGGCCTTCAGCAGTATAACACTATTTAGCCAAGGTTTTCTGTACTTGAAATGTGTTTATTGTTTATGGATTCATCACCTCAACAAACTCATTGCATTAGTATGTAGACTACTCCATAATTTCATTGTAAGATGTGCATATTAACACTTTGTATAGGTATCCAGCCCCCATTTGTAATTTTAGTTTTCCTAAATTTGCCTGATGAACTTGTAATTGACTTAACAGTAACTCTTACAGGCATATCTTGTAAAAGGTGCACAACTTTGCTTCCGCCGTTTTTTTCCCCAACATCTGAGGCTTTAATGAAGCAAATTGGTTACACATGTATCATTCAAAGTATTTTCCATCGCTGGCCACTACTTTCTCCCATCTTTCTGGCGGTGTACAAATCCCACGTCGAAAAAATCGTTCATCTTTTGAAGCGATCCAATTTGCGACTTCTTCATGCGATCGGAAGTGTTGGTCAGCCAGGCCATGCGCCATTGATCTAAACAGGTGATTGAGGGAGCAATGTCTGGAGAATACGGCGGGTGGGGTAAGACTTCCCATTTTAACGTTTCCAAGTACATTTTGACAACTTTTGCAACGTGGGGTCGAGCATTGTCGTGCTGCAAAATCACTTTATCGTGCTTCTCACTGTAATGCGGCTGTTTGTCTTTTAATGCTCTGCTTAGATGCATTAAACTGTGTTCAGTAACGAGCACCTTTGATTGTTTCACTTGGTTTTAACACCTCATAGTACATGACACCGAGCTGGTCCCACCAAATGCAGTGCATGATCTTGGAGCTGTGAATATTCGGTTTGGTCGTTGACATGGAAGCATGGCTGGGATATTCCCATGATTTTTTGCGTTTAGGGTAATCGTAACGAACCCATTTTTCGTCCCCAGTCACAATGCGATGTAGAAATCCTGTTTTTTACTTTGAAAAAACTGTTCACAAACACACAAACGCCGTTCAACGTCTCTCGGTTTCAGCTCACACGGGACCCTAGTTCCTTCTTTCTGAATCATGCCCAAAGCCTTGACACGTTTTGAAATGGCTTGCTGTGTCACTCCCACTAATCACGCCAATTCTTCTTGAGTTTGACGCGAGTCTTCACTCAGCAATGTCTCCAATTCTGCATCTTCAAAAACATTCTCTCTTCCACCACAATGCCGGTCTATGACGTTAAAATCACCGTTCTTGAAGCGTTGAAACCACTCATGACACGTTCTTTCACTAATAGCGTCCTTACCATACGCACTTGAGAGCGTTCTATGAGAATCAGCCCCTGTTTTCTTCATATTGAAACAGAGTCAAGATGGCGGCTAGAGTAAAATTAAGCAAGTGTCCTTCCAGAAAAACATACATTTTGCCGTAAAAAAGAAATCGTGTGAAAATTGTATGGACGAAATTACGAAACTGAATGAACGCATAACGAGCTTACAGTTCATAATCGGCAGTTTGAAAACGGATATTTCGGAAATAAAAGAAAATAGCGAACTGAACGCGCTAAAACTTGCGCGAGATAGTTCGTCCGTTACGGAAAAGTGGTCAAATGTAAAGTGCAATAACAGCAAGACCAAAGTGCAAATTCGGAAAACCTGCGAAAGTTACGCAAGCTTTGTGCACGAAAACACATTTCAAGTACTTTCAATCGCCGATAGTGAAAATGCAACTTACAGTTCGCGTGAACGATGGGAAAAGCAAAAAGGCACTGTGAATAAGGTAAGAAAATTTACTGTCGCAAACAAGCGTGAATGAGGTCAATGTAACTGTGGCGACCAAAAATTGTGCCGAAGTGTTTAGTAAAACGATTCGCACATTGTGAACTCCAATAACAAAAAACTGTTTGTGTTTTCAGACAGCCTTAGTCGCGGACTTGCGAATAAAATAAAAGAAAAAAACTGAAACATAATCGTGTGGTATAGTGAAACCGGGAGCCCCACTTAGTGAAATTAAAAAAATGACTTCATCCGCAAAGGCAAAAAATCTGCACGATAAAGACTTCGTTGTACTTCAGGGAGGCGCGAACGACATCTACAAAAATGAAACAGCGAGTGCAACGCGCGATCTTAAACAGTGTCTGAGGAACGTCACTCACACTAACGTAGTAATGGTCAGTATTCCGCATCGCTATGATCTTGTAAGATGGTCATGTGTTAAGAGGAAATAAAAAGTGCCAACAATCACTTTGCAAAAATCTGCAGACATTTTAAAAACGTGAAATGCGTTGATATGAGCAATATTGGACGTAGATTCGGCACGCAAACGAACGTCACCTGAGTGGCTTGCGGAAAGAATATCTGGCAAACCTGATAACCAAGGTAATAAAAAGTCACAAAAATAAATTCAAAACCAAAAACGATAATTGCATCGCCAGACTCCATAACGAAAACACTTTAAAAAAAGGTAAAACCATTAGAACCATCATCAGCACCAGCAAAGCATCTAAAAAAAAAACGTTATGTTAACAGAAAGAACAGTGGACAGCGATTTCAACGACAAAAGAACTACAGTTTCTCATCATCCAAATACTATTTTTGACGAAAACAAGAAAAACGAGAAGACTGCAGGTTCACAAGAAAACACAGGCAGTAGTGGCAAAACCAGCATTTGAAGTGTCAGAAACAGCATCACTATCGACAACAACAAATAGAAGGCTGTTGAGCAGAAGAAATGCTGAGCCTCCTTTTCAACTCAACGATTTTTTATGTGTGGGCCTGAAGAAAAAGAAGGGACAACAGTAGGTAGTGTCAAGTGTCTCCCCCCTCCTGTCTCAAGACAGACTCCAGTGGATTCTCAGTCAGGTAGCAGCACTTTCATCAAAATATAAGGGGACTCTTAAACAAAACAGATCAACCAAAATATCCACGGGTGTACTGCCGGTCTACAGTGTCCAATGGGCATAATATTTCGGCGATCATACATGTCGCCATCATCAGGTGAACTGACGGACTGAGCTCCTGTGAACGTGCCGGCACGGAGATCCGTACGCTATGACTGCTCAGGGGGAACTGGGTTCGGTCGCTGCTGCTTACATCTAATACTTTCCCCTCTTTGGGGAAGTGTGAGGGGGAGTTTGTAGCCTTTCAGCTTTTACTCCCCTGTGTACTTGTGTGTGTGATTATTTCTGTACTTTTTTGATGTCTGTGAGATGTGATGTTTGTTCTGTGTGAGTCTGGTACTTGCCTGAGGTTTGGCGAGATAGTTGTAGCATTTTGGGTAGGAGTAGGATTTGGGAATGGGTATTGGGATTTTTCTCTTCGACTTAGTCGTCGAAGATCGTCATGGGGCGATTGTGTTTATCGCGGGACATGTCATACCGACCTAGGGAGTGGATGAGGGCGTTTCCCGACCTGGAAGTACCTTCATAGAAGGCCCTTGCCAGGTCTTGAAAACGCTCTCTCAGGAGTGGGATTTCCGCAGCGGCATGCAAATCGTCGATAGGGAATCCAAGGGGTAAACGCAGTGCCCTCCTGAGGGCGCGGTTCTGCAGCCTCTGGAGTTTGTCCAGGTGCTGCTTCGCCGCGTATCCCCAGACAGGACACGCGTATTCCATGACTGGCCGGATCAGGGCCAGGTACACATTCACTCCTACTGAGCAGGAAAGGGAGCTGGATGAGTTGAGGATTGGGTACAGGATGGACATTCTGGCGCAGACCTTCCTATGGACCTCGTCTATGTGGGGTTTCCACGTAAGACGAGAGTCCAAGGTTACGCCAAGATACTTGGCGGTTCTGCGCCAGGGGAGTTGGGTTCCGTTTAGATGAAGGTGGAGGGGGGGCCGTTGAGGAGGTTCACGCCTTCCGAGCCTACGGGTGATCAGCATCGCCTGCATCTTTTCAGAATTGATAGTGATTCGCCAGCGACGGGCCCAAGTTTCTGTGACATCTAAAACCCTTTGTAGCCTACGGATGATCAGGTCCTTGTTCGCGTTTCTTGTGTAGAAGGCTGTATCGTCAGCGTACTGTGCAGTGTGCACCAGGGGGGCCGTTGGAGTGTCCGCAGTGTACAGACTGTACAAAACGGGCCCCAGGACCGATCCCTGTGGCACCCCAGCACGAATACGCCTTCTGGTGGAGGTGGCCGTTTCTACTTTGACAGAGAAAGTTCTGTTCGAGAGATAGCTTTTAATCTGTTTAACTATACTCCCGGGGAACCCTTGGGTGTACAACGTTTGCTCGATTTACTCTTGATTAACCCAATCGCTGGTTCCCAAGCCTTGCTAAGATTATAGCCACAGTCACGGTTTATGAGGTCGTCATTGGTGCGAATTTCGATGGCCTCTCTAACAACGCTGTCCCAGTATCTCGACGTCTGTACCAGAATCCTCATGCGTTCATACTCCATAGCGTACGGAGTCGCCATGGGTAGCCCACTCTCACCGGTGGTAGCGAATTTGTACATGGAGAACATCGAGGAGGTAGCCCTGTCGTCATCCGAATGGAAACCTACTTGCTTTTTCCGTTACGTGGACGACACGTTCGTCATCTGGCCACATGGTGTGGATAAACTCCTTGACTTCCTTACACATCTAAACTCCATACACCCCCACATCAAATTCACTATGGAGACTGAAATGGAGGGCAAATTACCTTTCCTTGATGTCTTGGTCAAGAGAAGGGCTGACGGCACCCTAGGTCATAGGGTGTATCGGAAGACAACGCACACTGATCTGTATTTGCACGCAGACAGCTGCCACCACCCTTCACAGAGGAATGGGGTACTTAAAACTCTAGTACATAGGGCGCGCACTATCTCTGACGCAGAGAGTCTACCCCAGGAATTGGAACATGTGAGAACTGTATTTCGAAAAAATGGGCACTCAGAGTGGCAGATTCAACGTTGTCTCCGCCCAACCGCTACAGCACAACCTGTGGAGATGGATGAAATCACGAGGGAGGAGGTAGGCACCGCGTTTATTCCATATACAGGCGCACTCTCGGAGAAAATCGCCCGCATTTTGAAGAAATACCGGGTCGGAACTGTGTTTTGTCCTCCGAATAAAACTCTTGCACTGGTGGGGAGCGCCAAAGATGACCTCGGTTTCAGGAAGGCCGGCGTGTACCAGATTCCGTGTCAATGTGGCAAGTCGTATATTGGTCAGTCGATGCGTACCGTCGAGGATCGATGCCGTGAACACCAGAGGCACACTCGACTGATGTATCCGAGCAAGTCGGCGGTCGCTGAACATTGTTTGTCGGAAAATCACGCTATGGAGTATGAACGCACGAGGATTCTGGTACAGACGTCGAGATACTGGGACAGCGTTGTTAGAGAGGCCATCGAAATTCGCATCAATGTTGACCTCATAAACCGTGACTGTGGCTATAATCTTAGCAAGGCTTGGGAACCAGCGATTGGGTTAATCAAGAATAAATCGAGCAAACGTATAGTTGTGACGACCACGGTGGACAGAGCCATCACACCGACGTCACCTCAGACGCCGTCGCAATTTGTTCCATCGCGCGACCGTGGCGTGGGGCGCGGACGGCGGAGTGAGCTCGCCGCGGGCGGAGGGTATTTAAATCGGCCGCCGCCGCGACCGAACCCAGTTCCTCCTGAGCAGCCATAGCATACGGATCTCCGTGCCGGCACGTTCACAGGAGCTCAGTCCGTCAGTTCACCTGATGATGGTGACATGTTGAAACGCGTATGTATTCAGTACCAGCGATGGCGAGGCATGACAGAATCTCTGACCAGAGAGTTATTTATCGTTGCTAGTCTGCACTTGACTGTGCGAGAGTTCAGTTGCTTGTAGCGAGTCGGCAGGAACAGTGAGTTGCGAGTTGTACTCAGCCGGAAGTTGTGTGTGAGGAGTCGGCCGGCGTCGACATGGGTCTCTGGTCAAGGTTCGGGACGAGGTATATTGTTAAATAAGGTAATGAAGCAGCATTGCGCACATCTGATAATGTAATGTATGTTAATTGTAATTAATTTGTTCAAGAAATGCCCCAATAATAATTTTGTTTTCAAAGCAATCGTTTTTAAGAAAAGAGTCATTAGAATTGAAACAATATTTCCTATGCTTTTCCTCCCAGAATCAATTTATCAGATTAATTATTGCACAGGGCCTAAGGTCAGCGCAGCTGTCCTTATAAAATTTATCATGTTCATCTTAACGTTAATTTTGTGGGGACTTAACATTTTTGCACATTTCTATTATCATTGACTTTTATTACTGTGGGAAGCTAACATTTGGCACTATTTGCAATTATATTCAATTCTTTTCATTTTCATAATACCACAGGGAGGTTACACTTGGCGACATCCGGCCAGGATCGTATTTCTTTGTGAATCTTCTAAGAAACAGTCAGATATCTGCTCTTATTTACTTAATACAATTAGCATTTGGCACAACGCTTTTACTAATTTTGTGATTTTCTTCCACAGATCATCGGCAATTCGTTGCTCTCTCTTGTATTTGTGTTTGTTGCTTTTTGCATTGTGCTTATTTCATTTGTGAATAATTGTGACTATTGTAAAAATGCCGCGAAAGACTGTGAATAGTGCATCCCGAAGTATAATGAGTGAAATAACCGAATTAAACAACTTGACCGATAGTAATTGTAATACGCAATGTAATGATGACAATCCTCCATTTAGTAACAATCAGTACGTACCGACCACTAATAATGATTTTGATCTTAGTGATGAACAGACGAATTCAATTGTGTCCTCTGTTAATTTGACGACAATTGATGACGCGGGGCGTTCTGTTGCAATGAGCGCTGCCCAGCTTAATGCAACTGGTTTGCAAAATTTAAGTAATAAACAGACAAATTTGTCTAATGAAAATGAACAGTGTAGTCAGAGTACGACAGATTTATTTAATTCCTAGGTAGTGACTAATAGTGCGCATCCGATTGGGAAACATTTTCAAGAATCACAGAATAACCAAATGGTTACACAAAACGTGACAATTGCAAGTACGTCATCAAACAGCACAGAGAATAGAGCCGGTAATATTGACTTGGAACAAATTATGGCAAGATTGCTACAACAACAATTTAGTGAACAGAACAAAAAACTTAATGAAATTAGTGAAGATAACAAACAACTTAGGGAAGATTTCAAACAACAACTTAAGGAAAATTCCAAACAACAGAATGAAAATAACGAAAATCTCAAACAACACTTTAATGAAAAATTAGATAACAATTCCAGACAATTAAATGAAAAATTAGACAACAATTCTAGACTGCTTAGTGAACAAATTAGAGCCGTTGCCGCGCAGTGTCCTGATACTAAGGAACAATTACGTGTGGAAATTGAGGCTTGTGGTAGGAAAAGTAGCGAAGAAATTAGATCTGTTGCTCAAGAATTAAGGGATATGCAAACAGCTACAACAGAGACACTTAGAGAGGAAATTAGCGCAGTCGGTAAACAATGCTCTGAAAAAGCTACACAATTACGCGACGAGTTTAAACTAATGACAGCAGAACTTTCGCGCACAATGGATGCAAAGATAGACGCGAAATTCGAGCAACAGAACACTCAAATTGACGAACGTTTTAATCTTCACCTACAAAACAGTGATACGCGTTTCCGCAAATTTATACAGGATCAAAATAAAGTAAAACGACAAGTAATGGAAACAATCACAGCACAGAGACAAGAAGACAAACATAAATTGTTCGCGAAGGCAAAAACATACGTGGACAGCAATATTGCTGCAGTGTCCGATGAAATTAATACCATCAAACAGTCGAACACAGAATTACGTGACGAAATTTCTGATTTTAAATCGAAAACGGACAAACACACAGCAGACTTTCAGACAGTGACAGACAGACTCGAACAATTAGAACTAACACAGGATTCCCATGTCATTAAAGCAGATGTTAAAAAATTGAACGAAACCGCACGTAAAATTCAAAAACAAATTAATGGTTGTGACACTAAAACCGATGATCAGGTAAAAATACTGACTGAAAAATATGATGAAATGGCCATTCGTATTGACGTTATTGAAAGTAATAATGACAGCAAATCAGACGATACCTCACCGGTTTCATTTAATCAAACACCTGAATTCCAAAATCTACAACAGACAATCAATGAGATCGATTCAACTAATAACACCTTACTTAGAAATGTGGTGCTACAGAAGAATGCTGAAGATTAGATGGGTAGATCACATAACTAATGAGGAAGTATTGAATAGGATTGGGGAGAAGAGAAGTTTGTGGCACAATTTGACCAGAAGAAGGGATCGGTTGGTAGGACATGTTCTGAGGCATCAAGGGATCACCAATTTAGTATTGGAGTGCAGCGTGGAGGGTAAAAATCGTAGAGGGAGACCAAGAGATAAATACACTAAGCAGATTCAGAAGGATGTAGCTTGCAGTAGGTACTGGGAGATGAAAAAGCTTGCACAGGATAGAGTAGCATGGAGAGCTGCATCAAACCAGTCTCAGGACTGAAGACCACAACAACAACAACGTAGAAAATTGTCATGTTTACAGCAAGAGGTAACAGAGATAAAAAATGTTTCGGTTAATAACACATCACAGCAGACGCCACTTAGTGAACATTCGTCAGACTCACGCAGCGCGTATAACTTGGGTAATCTACAGAGAGCACGGGACTTAGATTCAGAACAGTCACAGTCAAACAGATTCCCATACAATCCTGAACCTGTTCCGTCATACAGAGATGATAATTTTGATTACAAACATTTTCTATCAGTGAGAAAATTTAAAGTACTTAATAATGACAGAGCACAGGTACACGCTTTGAGCTGTATACGACAATTTATTTTTGTACTTTCACCGCTATTACCTGTAATGCAGAAACTAGCTTTGGACTGGATACAACATTTTGCCTTTGTATTTTCATCAGCATTGCTTATAATGCAGAAACTGGAATTAGCATGGATACAACAATTTGCTTTTAGATTTTTACCGGCATTGCCTGCAACGCAAAAGCTAAAATTTATTTGCAGTGCGTAATAGACCTCAGGGGATTCATTACACTTTAATGAATATGTGCCGTGGCGTGCATAGGGCCTCGAGCTGTAGTAGTGCTGTTTCATCTTTAGTTTTCTGCACTACTGCCTTCTCTTCTACTATCCTTTATATCTATCAAAACAGCTCTTTAACTATTGCTCTACCTAGAATTAAGAAACATGTAATGAAAACCCAATGTGACAAAGTTATACCGAATGTACAATTTTCATTAGACGCTCCAGAAATGACAACTACGAGAACTTTAATATTAGATCAAATTGTAATCATCAGTATGTATAGCATTTTCAGCAATCGTCAAAATTATCAGCAGTCGCAACCACAGTTTTGTAACAATAGAGGTTTTTTCTCCGCAATAGTATGAAAGTCAGCTGCTTAGCATACCTAACCAACAATGAAGTCTACAAGGTCAACCAAACTTTAATGTTTCGCCGTGTGCATGTATAGTCTCAGCTCCAACAAATAGTAACGCACGGCAGCAAGGAAATAACTACGTACAGAAAAGACAGTATTTCAATTCCTATCGCAATGCACCGTATAGGAATGACTATCACGACAGACGTAAAAACGATGAGCATAATTACCAACATACGTTTAATAACAGTCGATCTTTTCAGCAGCAAGAACATCAGCAACAACATATTATCATGAATGAACCAGACAGCAGGTGTCATCCTCAGCGTAATACGTCAGGAAGATATAATAATATAGTTCAAATAGTCGAAATGCCACAACATCCTCCAGAAAATTATAACACACCAGATAGAATTTGACCAGATACAGTACAGGCTGCATATTCCAGTAACGCAAGCAATACTTTTGACACGCAGAATCTTGTTCACGAGAATGTTATTTGAAACATGCTTTGTTGAATGCACCACTTTTATCGCACACAGATCTTAGCAGAAATTTTTCCATTGCCACCGACAGTTCTAACACCGCTTTAGGCATACATATTTTTTCAGGAAATAGAAGAAGATGGCTCTACAGTAATTAAAAACATCGCATTTGCAAGCCGCATTCTGTCACCTGCTGAACGAAATTATTCTCTTACAGAACTGGAAACGTTATGCGTTGTATGGGCTTTTACGAGATTTAGGCATTTTCTTTATGGAAGACACACCACCGTTTACACAGATCACAGAGCGATACAATTCGTACTTTCAGCTAAATTCACTCACGACAGATTAAGCAGATGGAAACTTTACTTGCAGGAATTTAATTTTACAATAGTTCACATTCCCAGTGTAACGCCGGAAATGCATATCCTCCTATTTCCATCTATTGTACTATTATTTTTTTTCCTTGTTTTGTTACCTCAAGATATGACATTTCTGTCTCTTTATATATTGTAATTGTTTTACTGTTTGTATATATATATTTATGCACTTATGTCGATGTATAATTGGTTTGTTTCGTAAATATTATTTGTATTTTTGCGCTGGGTCTTGCCTAGGGAATACTGCTATCGAACCATTACATCGATGGGTCGTGTGAAGAATCAAAGTGTGTAGGATCTTTGGTAGTGTTAACTCTGCCGCGTGGAGCGCGGACAGAGGGGGTCTGGCTGGAGTAGCGAGTGGAGCAGGTGTGTTGTGTGTAGCTCCCGCGAGTTGCCGCGCTTTCGGGGTTTGGTAGCATGTAATTGCGCTCGACTTGCGATAATAGTTTCTGACATGGTGTCGCGGACGGGAAGCATTAGCTGGCGCACATCAAGAGCCCGTTTCGCCTGGTGACCGTGTTGAGAAGAAGGCGCGCCAACATCCAGCTTCCGCAACAGCGACGGCCGACAATGAGTGACTGTCGCCACCTCCTCGATCGACGGCTTCAAACCTTCAATCAACCAACAAGGAAGACTGGAAGCACGTAAAGTTTTAGAACTGTATGGCAGACCTCAGCTTTTCAAATTGTTCCATTTGCCTCGCAAAATTACAGCAACTTAGCATGAACCTTTGTTGCTCATTGTCCCAATTGCATTACCAAGCAGGGTCCCTTCCTTTTCCGAAATCAACCCGAGTGTCGTTGAAATTCAGATGCCAGCATTAAAGTACAATCATTCCATTTCACTGCTTTAATTTCAAAGTTCAATTTAAGTATTCATAGCTGGCTACAATATTTAGATTACGCAAGCACAAATTAAGAGTGCGAGTTTTGTTACCGTATTTTAGCTTACCTGTGACTGCAGCTCAGCTTGGTACGTACTAAATTCTACTATTGTTAATTGTTCGGAATCATTTAATTCAAGTTCAAAGCTAAATCTCTTATTTCTAAATTGCGTAGATTCAAGTAGCTTTTGAAATGATTGTTGAGGTAGTCCAAGACTAACCGTATTTTACTAAATTTCGATGTGCTTAAGAAAGAAAGCTTCTTATTAATTTCAGTCACTAAATTAACTTTCAGTTTTCCGGTTTTATTAATTCTTTTGCCAAATCAAGTCAGAGTGCAGCGAAAGTTATTACTTCTGACAAACTTTCGGTTTTCACACTACACGTGTCAACCTTCAGTTGCCACGCTTCTAGTGCTAATTATATGTGTAATTACCTTTCTTTTTCAGTTACTATAGTAATTGTCCTTAGGATTGGCGACCGTAATTTCCCCCAAATCTCAAATATCTAATTACTGCTAGTTAATTGTTAACGTAATGGCCACACATTTACTTTCTTCATTAACTTTACCCCTTTTCAAAATTAATTTCCACCAGTTTCATTTGCATTTTTCCTTTCATTTAGATGTAACCCTTTCCTCCCTCTTTACCGACAGATTAACTTCGGTGACGATTGCTTTTCCCAAATTTCCATTAGGTACACGCGGTTTAATTTTTCACTGTCATTAAGGTCGATAAGTGAGGGGGAGGTTACACCGGCACACAAAATATTGTAGCAGACGCACTATCCCATTCTCTCAACAACAATCAGCAAGACATCGCAACCAACTTCTGCAAAGCAAATTTCAGCGTCATGTACATTCAACAAGTTGCATTTGAAAATTTCATTTCGTCATCATTACAGGACATAGCACAAGAGCAGAATGAAGACAACGTATGGAAAGAAATTAAACGCCTTTGGCAAGATAGGAATAATGTTACGATTAGAAACCATTACACTGTACGCTATGACATTCTGTTTCGCCGCTCTCATCCTGACAGCAACAATTAGTTATTATGCATTCCTGATTAACTGGTTAACAAATTAATCTGGTATACTCATTTAAGTTACACACATTATGGAGCTAGAAAATGTTTTCTTATACTGAGACAGAACTGTTATTTTGCCAACATGGAGAAACGTATACGACGAGTTTTAGCGTCATGTAAAATCTACCAGAAAGCTAAGTCAGACACAACTTCACATATTCCTCCATTATATCCCATTGTACCTGTTAAATTAAGACATATGGCCGCTGTAGACATTTTTGGTCCGATTCCCAGAACTAATAGAGGTTTTTGCTACATCTTTGTCGCTGTTGAACTCACTTCAAAATTTGTTACCTTCACTCCGCTACGCAAAGCTACTGCTAAAACTGTTTCGAAAGCATTTGTAAAACATTTTCTATTTCATGTAGGGCATGTGTTGAAAGTAATTTCCGACAATGGATCACAGTTTCGATCTGCTATATGGACACGTATGTTACGAGCTAGAAACATTTCTCCGATCTATATATCCAAGTACCATGCTTCTTCGAACCCTTGTGAACGATTAATGAAAGAAATTGGTAAACTGTGTAGAATATACTGCCACAAAAGACGTATTGATTGGGACACACACATATTCTCATTCCAAGATGTAATTAATTCCATTCCAAATGAATACACTATGCTATCTCTGTCTGTTATACTGAAAAATGTTGAACCACCTAACAAAATTAAAGAATTAGTAACATTTCCTACATCTCGTCGACTACGACACCATGAAATAATTGACATTGCGCTGAACAACATCAAATGTGCCGCAGAGCGCCGGAGAAGACAGCAAAAACAGGTTTGTACACGCCGTGACTTTCACATTGGACAGAAAATATTAGTACGTACACCTTATTTATCCAACAAAGGAAAAGGTAGGTGCAGTAAATTTGAACTTCTATACGCTGGTCCATATCGGATTCGCAGCATTCCTCACCCCAATGTTGTACACGTCGAAATGTTGAGAACCAGAAAATACAAAGGCAACCACCATTGGTCAAACATCAAACCTTTTATTGAATGAAGACACTTTATGATTTAACATGCTATAATGCCATTTTGCTAGTTTTTGATCACTTATGCAATTATATTCACATGACTAATTACCAATGATTATCGTATTTTTTCTTGGCAAGTGCCCGGCAAGGTAAGGTTAGCAAGTCGCTTTTCTTGTCGTTACACATCAGACCGTGCATATTTTCCCAGATGAATTTACACATTTTATGACCACTCTTGCAATTATATTTATGTAACTACTTACTGATGATTATCGTATTTTTTCTTGGCAAGTGCCCGGCAAGGTAAGGTTAGCAGATCGCTTTTCTTGTCGTTACACATTAGACAGTGCACATTTTCCAGATAAAATTACGTATGTTACGAATAATTATGCAATTCTATCTAGTGATATATTAATTTTATCAAATTTTTTCTCTATTAAAGTCTTCAATTCTCGCCTCTATTAACTACACAACATACAAGCTGAACACAACGAACATCACATTTTTTGTCTTTCTTAGGTATATACGATTGTTTCATGTTTTATTTGTATGCACTATGAAATAGTTAATATATAGCAAACACCAGTTGACTTTGACATTTTGCCTTATGATATCTCAACATCGTGACTACTTTACTGTTACATTGTGATATACTGAGTACATTTTTGCCACTGAACACTATATAAGTTTTTCACATATTACGTTTTCTGTCATGTTATGCTGTATGCTTAATTATGTTACCATAAACCAGTCATTATTTAATGAGTATATGATTTAAATGCAAGATATTAATCTCTGTTCATCAATTTCAGAAAGAAATGATGCGTGAAAGAAATAAATTAAACAGAAATGGGAATTTCACTTTCGGAATGATCGAAAGAAGATGCAAACCTCGTGAGGAAGAGTAAATGGATCAGGATTAACAAGCATTGACAAGAATATACTATACACATCGTAGAATAGCAGTCTTAACTAATTTTTTCTTTCAGAATACAAGGCGATTGATGCAGGCTGTCAGACAGAACTGCTCTGTAGTTATTTAAGTATTTGTTGCAGTTCGCTTTGACAGCAGGTGTTATATTGCATAGTATAATGACTAGTTTTGGAAAGGACAGCTATGGAACACATTTTTATACACATTTCACTACCTGTTAATTCGAAGTTCACTACTTTTCAGCATAAAATGCGTTTCTTCTTTCAGCTTAATAATCCATTTTTTTATATATTTTTGCAGGAGAAATTATTTATGAAATTAATATACTATAAGCAGTTGTTCATTAAATCTATGTCATTTATGAATGTGATTACATATACTCTACTTGTTTCATAACCTTGCTACAGCTGACTCATGACGAATGACGTTACACATTTTCATTTACAGGAACAACCCAGAAGCAAATTTTTTCTTTTTCTCTTCTTGCTTTCCCCTATAAATACCCAAAGCAATGCATTGCTAACAAAAAAAATGTATTACCAGTTTAAGAGAGTTCTGAGTAATACTGATTAGCTCTGAATAGTATGTCACTTGAATAATGAATGCTAGTGATTACTGTATTGAGATGACCAATGATTAATTAATAATGCTTTGTAACTGGGAAATGAATGCTACTGATTACTGTATTGAGATGACCAATGATTAATTAATAATGCTTTGTAACTGGGAAATGAATGCTACTGATTACTGTATTGAGATGACCAATGATTAATTAATAATGCTTTGTAACTGGGAAATGAATGCTACTGATTACTGTATTGAGATGACCAATGATTAATTAATAATGCTTTGTAACTGGGAAATGAATGCTACTGATTACTGTATTGGGATGACCAATGATTAATTAATACTGCTTTGTAACTGGGAAATGAATGCTACTAATTACTCTATTGAGATGACCAATGATTAATTAATAATGCTTTGTAACTGGGAAATGAATGCTACTGATTACTGTATTGAGATGACTAATGATTAATTAATAATGCTTTGTAACTGGGAAATGAATGCTACTGATTACTGTATTGGGATGACCAATGATTAATTATCAACATTATTCTGTAATACTATGTTATTGACTACCTCCTGTTTTAAGTAATGACTTCTGATGATTTGTAATTAGGCAACGAATTTCAATGTTCTCTGTAAAACGAATGACTACTGATGATTTGTAATTAGGCAATGAATGCCAATGTTCTCTGTAAAACAATTTATGAACATTTTTCTGTAATACTACATACATGGTACAGAAATGTTCAATAACTGGGCTATGAATGCCGCAAACTACTAATGTAATTCCCAATGAAGACTAATATGTGACTTAATGTCCTTCACCTTCTGACCTAACTACCCTGAATTACTGCAATATCCGCTTGTCCTATATATCCTCTTGATCATGGAGCACTATATTTGGTTTTTGCACTAATTCTACGTTGGTGTGCCTTGTAAGAGCGTGGTGTTGACATGACATGCTGTCCACCACTGTGAGCGATGGAGACGTTATTATGGTCCCACTGTTTGGTGTACCTGATGTAGTGCCAAAATGATAACATGGAATATTACTACGACATTTCAGTGTCTTGGCTACGCTGATAAACACTTCTGGGAAAAGAACTTCAGATTGTCTCACTTGGTGTTGTACTTCTGTGGAAAGATATGGACTTTCAGTGCAGCTACGTGCAACCTAAAGTGCTACAACCATGATGCAATCCTTCCCTTTCCTATCCTAATTCTTGTAACATAGTGAAAATCATTTTTTTGCTAACATCATTTGTATTCATGGCCTATACATTTTTTTCGATTTGCTGATATATTCTGAACTACAGTGCGTGTGCACTTTTGTCATTTTTCTAACATGATTTCTACTTATTGTATATACATTTTGTGATTTGCTGATATATTCTGAATTTCAGTGCGTGTGCACTTTTGTCATTTTTCTAACATGATTTCTACTTATCGTATATTCATTTTGTGATTTGCTGTTATGTTCTGAACTATAGTACATGTGCACTTATGTCACTTGTCAACATGATTTTTGCCATTACGTTTATTTGTTGTGAAAATGGTAAAGAGTTTTTCAGTGTGTGTGCACTTTTGTCATTTTTCTAACATGATTTCTACTCATTGTATGTGCATTTTGATTTGCTGATATGTTCTGAACCACAGTACATGTGCATTTATGTCATTTGTCAATGAGATTTGTGCTCATTGTGTTTATTTGTTGTGAAAACGTTGAAGAATTTTTCAGTGCATGTGCACTTATGTCATTTGTTAATATGTTTTGTACTCACATTTTGTTATTGTGTAATATGTTTTGTACTCGGTGCATGTGCACCACATTTACTTCATGTTCTACATCTGAATATTCTGTGATGGTAAAGTTAATTAGCTAACAAAAATTTGTTGCTCATGACAAGTCCAAATGACTCACCATCGCTGCCAAATTTTTCCTCCCCAGCGGAGGGTTATGAAACGCGTATGTATTCAGTACCAGCGATGGCGAGGCATAACAGAATCTCTGACCAGAGAGTTATTTATCGTTGCTAGTCTGCACTTGACTGTGCGAGAGTTCAGTTGCTTGTAGCGAGTCGGCAGGAACAGTGAGTTGCGAGTTGTACTCAGCCGGAAGTTGTGTGTGAGGAGTCGGCCGGCGTCGACATGGGTCTCTGGTCAAGGTTCGGGACGAGGTATATTGTTAAATAAGGTAATGAAGCAGCATTGCGCACATCTGATAATGTAATGTATGTTAATTGTAATTAATTTGTTCAAGAAATGCCCCAATAATAATTTTGTTTTCAAAGCAATCGTTTTTAAGAAAAGAGTCATTAGAATTGAAACAATATTTCCTATGCTTTTCCTCCCAGAATCAATTTATCAGATTAATTATTGCACAGGGCCTAAGGTCAGCGCAGCTGCCTTTATAAAATTTATCAGGTTCATCTTAACGTTAATTTTGTGGGGACTTAACATTTTTGCACATTTCTATTATCATTGACTTTTATTACTGTGGGAAGCTAACATTTGGCACTATTTGCAATTATATTCAATTCTTTTCATTTTCATAATACCATTGGGAGGTTACAATGTATGATCGCCGAAATATAGTGCCCGTTAACGTTAATGAAAAGGATAGTATAAATAATGCTCAGATTTTGTGCTTAACTGAGCACCATGTTACTGATAAATGTGCCTTGCCATATATAGTAAGCTATAGTTTAGTAACATACCATTGTAGGGAAAGTAAAGACAAAGGTGGAGTAGCAATTTATGTTAAGAATAGTGTAGCATACTAAGCTATAGATATTATGAAATATTGTGTGGAACAACAATTTGAGGCTACAGAAATAATAACTAAGTTCTACACAATAATAGTGTTGGCTGTCTACAGGGCTCCTTCAGGTGACATAAACACTTTTCTACATTTAATGGAACTCCTTCTGTCAGGGTTACTTTGAAAAGCAAAGGATGTTGTAGGTTTAGGTGATTTCAATATAAACTTTATGACATAAAATAAGAATAAAATTGACTTTGAGGTTGTGATTACCTTACGTAGGTGATTTCAATTTAAACTTTATGACATAAAATAAGAATAAAATTGACTTTGAGATTGTGATTACCTTACATAGGTGATTTCAATATAAACTTTATGACATAAAATGAGAATAAAATTGACCTTTCAGATTGTGATTACCTTACGTAATCTGATATCAGTAATAAACTTCTCAACAAGAATTACATCTGAGTCCCAAACTATGATTAATAACACTTTTTAGATATAAGTAGACATCAGACTTATACTGTCAGGCAGGTTATAAGTGGGCTTTCAGATCATGATACACAAATTCTCACTCTTTATGATGTTAATCTGTTAAAAAAAATTCCTCATTGGAAATTCATAAGAGTAATGAATGAAGAGGCAAAAGAAACTTTCAACCATAGGTTGCAGCAGATGGATTGGTCTTTAATATATAGCCATGATAATGTTGATATTAAATTTAGCTGTTTTATAAATGAATTCTGTGCTCTTTTTGAGGAAATATTTCCCAAGAAATGGGCCGGAAACAGTGCCTCCAATTCTGTAAGTAAGCCTTGGATTACAAAAGGTATAAAACAGCCATGTAAAACCAAAAGGGAAACTTATGCTGCAATAAGATTATGTAAAGATATAGAAAAATGGGAACACTATAGATTATACTGTAAAATTTTAAAGAAACTAATACAGAAATCAAAAGCTCTTTATTATGAGAAGAAAATACATAATTCTAATAATAAAATAAAAACAATTTGGAACATTGTAAAAAAAGAAACAGGAAGAGATACAACAAGCAAAGAAGATGTAAATAAAATCAGATATGAAGGTACCCTAGTAGATAACCCCAAAACTGTGACAGAGATTTTTAATAAACACTTCCTATCAGTAACTCAACAGATTGGTTGAAAGCCCAATGTTGAAGAAGCTATAACTCTTTGTCAAGCAGTATATTTAAACACAATTTCAGAAGTGCACCTTAATCCTGTCACTGTAGAAGAAATTCAAAAAAATCATCATGTCTCTAAAGAGTAAGAACTCTGCAGGGGTTGATAATATACCTAATAATTTATTGAAATATTCTTGTTTGTGGATGAGGAACATTCTCTGTCATACTTTCAATGCTTCCCTTCAGAAAGGTGTTGTTCCCAGTAGACTTAAGTATGCCATTGTGAAGCCCCTGTACAAAAAGGGCGATAAAGCTGAACTAACTTACTATTGACCTATTTCTATGCCGACAGCTTTCTCCAAAATTCTAGAAAATCTAATACATGTAAGAATTACTGATCATCTCATGAAGAATGGAGTTCTCAGCACAATCCAATATGGCTTTCAAAAGGGCTGTTCAACGCAAGATGCAGTCTATGCAGTTGCAAATGAAGTCTTAGTAACCCTTAATGTAAAAATGCTAGCACTTGGTGTCTTCTGTGATTTATCCAAAGCATTTGACTGTATTGATCACCAGATTCTCTTGCAAAAAGCAAAATTAGTAGGAATAAGTGGTGTTGCAGGCAATTGGCTACTGTCGTACCTCCAAGACAGAAAACTGTCTTGAATAGCTTGGGTGGAGTATGTGGCGTTTCCTCACATTCTGAATGGAGTTCCATTACATGTGGAGTGCCTCAGGGCTCAATTCTAGGACCACTATTATTCCTGATTTTTATAAATGATCTACCATCATGTACAAGCCTGCCATGTAAATATACATTATTTGCTGATGATACCACAATTTTTATGAGCAGTAGAACAGACAGTAATCTTAAAGAACTCATTAATCACATAATCTCAGATGTGGTTAATTGGTTCAAGGTGAATGTTATCTCATTAAATTCCTGATTCAGTTCTGTACAAAAACAGAAAAAGTGAGACAGAGAAGTGTGACATGTGGTAATCAGCCAGTAGTAAGATTGGAAACAACAAAATTTCTTGGAGTGCACTTTGACAAGAAAATGAACTGGTCTTCACATATTATAGATCTCTGTAAGAGGCTCTGCTCTGCTTCATATGCTTTACAGGTTGTCATTGTCACTACATGTGTTGAACCTCACACTGCAAAAGGGGCATACTATGGCTGTTTTCACTCACTCATTGAATATGGCATTATTTTTTGGGGCAACCAGCCATTAGCAAAGGAAGTGTTCATTGCACAGAAGCGAGCTTTAAGCATTATATGTGTAAAAATAGCTTTCAAAAACTTAAAATATACACAACTACATGCCAATAGGTTTTTTCTCTCATGTGTTTTATATGTAAAAATATAGAGATATTTCAACCAAATAGTAATTATCATGATCATAACACATGCAGGAAGAATGACATACAAAGCAAGCATAGAAATTTGAGCTTGGTGCCAAAGGGTGTCCACTACACTGGAACAAAACTCTTCAATGCTCTTCCTTCTGAAATAAAGACAGAGATTCATAACGAGAGTAAGTTTAACAAGGCACTAAAAATATTTCTGCTAGAAAAAGCTTTTTATAGTCTAGATGAATTTTTAACTAAATAAATGATAAAATTTTAATATTATGTAATACAAGTTAACATAATGCCACTAAGAATGTTATTTAACTTGAGCTCTGTATCTGTGTGTGCTCTGTATCTGTTTTCTGTAGTGCTTTAATGTATTTCTTTTTACTGTATTGCTGCTCAAAGAATTCACTGTGTAAATTTTTATATAATTATGTACGCAAATGTCTGTATATGCTATAAGATTATCACATTGTATTTGTAAAAAAACTGACTCATTCCATGTCCTTGTGAACCCAACACAGTTGGACCTAATGAACATGAAATAAATCAAATCAAATCAAACAGTAAAACCTCCCGCAAATGCACAAAGGTACAGACGGTGTTTAGAAAGGACAGATTGCAGGCAACCGGTGGTGGAGTGTTCGTCGCTGTTAGTAGCAGTTTATCCTGTAGTGAAGTAGAAGTGGATAGTTCCTGTGAATTATTATGGGTGGAGGTTACACTCAACAACCGAGCTAGGTTAATAATTGGCTCCTTTTACCGACCTCCCGACTCAGCAGCATTAGTGGCAGAACAACTGAGAGAAAATTTGGAATACATTTCACATAAATTTTCTCAGCATGTTATAGTCTTTGGTGGAGATTTCAATTTACCAGATATAGACTGGGACACCCAGATGTTTAGGACGGGTGGTAGGGACGGAGCATCAAGTGACATTATACTGAGTGCACTATCCGAAAATTACCTCGAGCAATTAAACAGAGAACCGACTCGTGGAGATAACATCTTGGACCTACTGATAACAAACAGACCCGAACTTTTCGACTCTGTATGTGCAAAACAGGGAATCAGCGATCATAAGACCGTTGCAGCATCCCTGAATATGGAAGTTAATAGGAATATAAAAAAAAGGAGGAAGGTTTATCTGTTTAGCAAGAGTAATAGAAGGCAGATTTCAGACTACCTAACAGATCAAAACGAAAATTTCTGTTCCGACACTGACAATGTTGAGTGTTTATGGAAAAAGTTCAAGGCAATCGTAAAATGCGTTTTAGACAGGTACGTGCCGAGTAGAACTGTGAGGGACGGGAAAAACCCACCGTGGTACAACAACAAAGTTAGGAAACTACTGCGAAAGCAAAGAGAGCTTCACTCCAAGTTTAAACGCAGCCAAAACCTTTCAGACAAACAGAAGCTAAACGATGTCAAAGTTAGCGTAAGGAGGGCTATGCGTGAAGCGTTCAGTGAATTCGAAAGTAAAATTCTATGTACCGACTTGACAGAAAATCCTAGGAAGTTCTGGTCTTACGTTAAATCAGTAAGTAGCTCGAAACAGCATATCCAGACACTCCGGGATGATGATGGCATTGAAACAGAGGATGACACACCTAAAGCTGAAATACTAAACACCTTTTTCCAAAGCTGTTTCACAGAGGAAGACCGCACTGCAGTTCCTTATCTAAATCCTTGCACAAACGAAAAAATGGCTGACATCGAAATAAGTGTCCAAGGAATAGAAAAGCAACTGGAATCACTCAACAGAGGAAAGTCCACTGGACCTGACGGGATACCAATTCGATTCTACACAGAGTACACGAGAGAACTTGCCCCCCTTCTAACAGCCGTGTACCGCAAGTCTCTAGAGGAACGGAAGGTTCCAAATGATTGGAAAAGAGCACAGGTAGTCCCAGTCTTCAAGAAGGGTCGTCGAGCAGATGCGCAAAACTATAGACCTATATCTCTGACGTCGATCTGTTGTAGAATTTTAGAACATGTTTTTTGCTCGAGTATCATGTCGTTTTTGGAAACCCAGAATCTACTATGTAGGAATCAACATGGATTCCAGAAACAGCGATCGTGTGAGACCCAACTCCCTTTATTTGTTCATAAGACCCAGAAAATATTAGATACAGGCTCCCAGGTAGATGCTATTTTTCTTGACTTCCGGAAGGCGTTCGAAACAGTTCCGCATTGTCGCCTGATAAACAAAGTAAGAGCCTGCAGAATATTAGACCAGCTGTGTGTGGCTGGATTGAAGAGTTTTTAGCAAACAGAACACAGCATGTTGTTATCAATGGAGAGACGTCTACAGACGTTAAAGTAACCTCTGGCGTGCCACAGGGGAGTGTTATGGGACCATCGCTTTTCACAATATATATAAATGACCTAGTAGATAGTGTCGGAAGTTCCATGCGGCTTTTCGTGGATGATGCTGTAGTATACAGAGAAGTTGCAGCATTAGAAAATTGTAGCGAAATGCAGGAAGATCTGCAGCGGATAGGCACTTGGTGCAGGGAGTGGCAACTGACCCTTAACATAGACAAATGTAATGTATTGTGAATACATAGAAAGAAGGATCCTTTATTGTATGATTATATAATAGCGGAACAAACACTGGTAGCAGTTACTTCTGTAAAATATCTGGGAGTAGGCGTGCAGAACGATTTGAAGCGGAATGATCATATAAAATTAATTGTTGGTAAGGCGGGTACCAGGTTGAGATTCATTGGGAGAGTCCTTAGAAAATGTAGTCCATCAACAAAGGAGGTGGCTTACAAAACACTCATTCGACCTATACTTGAGTATTGCTCATCAGTGTGGGATTCGTACCAGATCGGGTTGACGGAGGAGATAGAGAAGATCCAAAGAAGAGCGGCGTGTTTCGTCACAGGGTTATTTGGTAACCGTGATAGCGTTACGGAGATGTTTAACAAACTCAAGTGGCAGACTCTGCAAGAGAGGCGCTCTGCATCGCGGTGTAGCTTGCTCGCCAGGATACGAGAGGGTGCGTTCCTGGATGAGGTATCGAATGTATTGCTTCCCCCTACATATACCTCCCGAGGAGATCACGAATGTAAAATTAGAGAGATTAGAGCGCGCACGGAGGCTTTCAGACAGTCGTTCTTCCCGCGAACCATACGCAACTGGAACAGGAAAGGGAGGTAATGACAGTGGCACGTAAAGTGCCCTCCACCACACACCGTTGGGTGGCTTGCGGAGTATAAATGTAGATGTAGATGTAGATGTAGAATTAGGCTCGTAAACTGACAGTTTCAATCAAGAACAACTTTATGATGCTGACACAAATCGACTAATGTTTGAATGAGGTTATGTTGGCTGAAGTCCAAGCTAACTGCCTGACATTTGCGCTCTGTTTCTTTCGTCCGCTACTTACCATTGTCGCGACCTATCGGCAAATGGCGGAAGCAAAAGGGTACACCTTGTATATGAAGAACAGAAATCTTTCTAAAACGAACTCATTACTCATATGATTTGTTTACTTCACAAAATAGAAACAAACACTTCAAGTGTCAATGAGTGCATTGTACAGTATAGCATTTAGTATTGCAGTTTTAGGCAACCTGTTTTTCCAGTTGGAAAGGAAGCTGCCTACAAAATGCTTTTTTTGATGTGCACTCCTCTCATACTTAGTTGTATGGGTAGCCACATTTTATGTTAAGTGCATCATAAGGAAGTTTTTCATCATAATTAGGGAGTCTACAGTTGCCCAGTGAAGAACTAAACACACTATGTATCATTACTGACCTGGTTATATTGCTGGTATTCTTTCATAATACTAAACTTTTGAAGTCTCATTCTCTGAAATTGGTGATAGACATGACATCATTGATTTAAACTAGATATTACTTCGCATTTCTTAGCGCCAAAACACACAATGATGAAGATTAACTTCTGCTATAACTATTTTTTTAGTTCAAATAAACCAAGTCAGCTACTACACTTGATGAATTCTAAAACAGCGGCAGGTTCTTTCCATGGCGAAGTCGTCATCCAAGTCCACAAAAAAGTAAATCTTCAGAAAATAGCATTTGAAAGAACTTTGTCACTGAAGCTTTACTAATACTTTAACATAGAGAAGTTATGTGAAAGACTACGGACAGATTTTCCAAACAAGTTCTTTAAACAATCACACTGAGTGACTGTAACAGTAAGACCTGTTCATATTAGTGACTTTGACATTGAAATGTGGAATGGATGAGTGTACTCTATGAATTTTTACATTGAGATATTAAGATGAAAATCGTAGTCATGACTCTGCCGTGGAGAAGTTACTGTGATGATTACTAGGACCTAAATTCCTATTGCTATATAAAGAGAACAAGTTTGAAATTAGTGGCAATAACATTATGGGGAAGCAAGTAATAATTTGGTTTATCTTGTAAGTAGGCTGTTTATGTTTTCTCTATGTAAGTAGGCTGTTTAGGTTTTTTTATTGCTAACGCCACCTCTGTATGAAAATCACTGGCTGTGCTGTGTGCAGTCTGTGGCTGCTTTGCATTGTTGTAATACTCGCCATTGTAGTGTTAGGCAGCTGGCTGTGAACAGCACGTAGCGTTGCGCAGTTGGAGGTGAGCCGCCAGCAGTGGTGGATGTGGGGAGAGAGATGGCGGAGATTTGTAATTTGTCATGAACTGCTATATTTATATATGATGATATCAAGGTAAATACATTGTTTGTTCTCTATTAATATCTTTCATTTGCTAACTATCCCTATCAGTAGTTAGTGCCTTCCATAGTTTGAATCTTCTATTTAGCTGGCAGTAGTGGCGCTCGCTGTATTGCAGTAGCTTGAGCAGCGAAGATTTTTGTGAGGTCAGCAAGGGACTGGATAACAGCATTGCTGGTTCTAAGGACAATTCCAAAAACTTTGTGAGTGCACAAGTGGTGGTTATGGACTTGCTATATTATTCGCAAGACTCTTCAATGGTGATTGTGCACCTGCACAGTCACAACAGATGGTTGCTGGCCGTCTCTACAAAGACTACAGTGCGTCTGCACCTCTGGTGGCCCACCAATACCATTATTTCTACAAGGACTGCAGTGGGTCTGCACTTCTGGTGGCCCACCAATACCACAATCTCTACCAGGACTACAGTGGGTCTGCTCTGTGATGACCTACCCACCAATATTCTTCAAAACTTCGACTGACTCCGCTGTGGGTTTGCTCTGTTGTGGCCCATTACCTGTCTGCATGTCGAGAGTCAGCACTGTCTTTCCTTTGGAAGGACAACACTACTTCTTCAAGACTGCATGGAAATCCACTACTTCTGTGTGCATTTTCTTTTACTGCTCAGACTTTGAGAAAAACTCTGCATTTTTACTGTGATGAACGATCAGGACTGTCTTTATGGACTGTGAGAAAATTTGAGCTTTTGACCAACATTGTGTCAATAAGTGTGTGCATTTGATTTCTTTGTTATTGTAATTATGAAAAATTTTATCAAATCATTATTGGCCACTGCCCAAAAAAAAAATTGTAAAATTTTTTGTGGGGAGCATGGGGGCTATGTAAGTAGGCTGTTTATGTTTTCTCTATGTACTATGTAAGTAGGCTGTTTATGTTTTCTCTATGTAAGTAGGCTGTTTAGGTTTTTTTATTGCTAACGCCACCTCTGTATGAAAATCACTGGCTGTGCTGTGTGCAGTCTGTGGCTGCTTTGCATTGTTGTAATACTCGCCATTGTAGTGTTAGGCAGCTGGCTGTGAACAGCACGTAGCGTTGCGCAGTTGGAGGTGAGCCGCCAGCAGTGGTGGATGTGGGGAGAGAGATGGCGGAGATTTGTAATTTGTCATGAACTGCTATATTTATATATGATGATATCAAGGTAAATACATTGTTTGTTCTCTATTAATATCTTTCATTTGCTAACTATCCCTATCAGTAGTTAGTGCCTTCCATAGTTTGAATCTTCTATTTAGCTGGCAGTAGTGGCGCTCGCTGTATTGCAGTAGCTTGAGCAGCGAAGATTTTTGTGAGGTAAGTGATTTGTGAAAGGTATAGTTTAATGTTAGTCAGGGCCATTCTTTTGTAGGGATTTTTGAAAGTCAGATTGCGTTGCGCTAACAAAATATTGTGTGTCAGGTTAAGCACAGTCCTGTATAAATTGTTCAAAGGGGACGTTTCAATCTCTGTGATAGATGATGGGAAATAAAAAACGTTGGCGGATTATTTTATTCATACCATGTCCACCTGTTAAATTTTTAAGAGGATAGTAGTTAATTAATTATCAAATTACTCTGATAACCAAAGCTATTGTCTAGTTCAGAAAAATTACAGCAAGAAAATTATAACTACAGCTATCATTTTATTAACGTACTTAAAGGTCAAAATAATAATATTATTTTCTGGCTGTAACATTTTATTTAATGACTTTTGACAAATGATAAAATGTTTACTGAAAGACTGAAATGAGGGTTTTCAAACAATTTATGTCATTCTGGAAATAAACAATTGCTAGCTCAAAATACATTCCTGAGCATATGGCTTCTGAATAAAGCAAATTACAGATTTCTCTTAAAAGAAACGCACAGTGTTGGCATTAACTGAACTTGGGTAAACTGATGAATAATGAATTTTACTGAGACATCACCTAAATACAAATTTTGATGATTTATGTAAATGTGGTACATCTACTACCAGCATAATAGAAAAAAGAAATAAGAATGTTACTGAAGGAGTAGATTTACTTGCAAAGTTTCAAGTTCCTCATCTGTACAATAGAAGCGCGTGTTCTGCTGCCCCCACCTCCAAAAATGAGTCTACAGTTCTGAAACCCAAACTGGTGCATGTCAATCATTGTTTATGAAGCTACTGTTGATTGCTTTAGCATTGCAGATAATCTATGTGGATTATGAAAACCTAGCAAATTTGGGATATCTTTAACCCAGCACACAGCTGCAAGTTTCTGAGGGAACACATATTAAAAATATATAAATAAAATGCTGTCAAATAATAATCGAGCACTTCCATACATGGTACACACAGATTTACAAAAGAAAACTTCGATAGTGACATACAAGGGCAGTCAAATTAATACGAAAAATATGGAAAAAAGTAAGCAAACTATTCATTAATGCAGAAGTACTTGCCATAGTTGTTAACACATTTATTCCACTGTAATTGCCTTACAACAACAATTCCTTTGTAGAAAAATGATTGCAGTTGCCAGACACGCACCTCTTTACCTGAAGCAAAGGGACAGCCATGAATGTCTTTCTTCAGGCCTCTAAAAATACAGAAATCACATGGGGAGAGATTGGGACTTATGGAGAATATGTAAGTCATTCCCAGCGAAACTTCTATAATGTACTCTATACAGCCTTGGCAGGCGTTTTATTGGCAGATTGCTTAAACTATGCTGCAGCGTTTTGTCTGTGAAGTCTTCAGATAACCTCCATACAGTCGCAATCTCTCCTCATGTGATTTCCATATTTTTGGAGCCCTAAAGAAACACTCTTGGCCATTCGTTTGGTTCACACCAAGAGGTGCACACATGGGTACAATCATGGTTTCGTAGACAACTGCAAACATTTTTCCATGAAGTGACTAACCATCTTGTCTCACAGGGGCATAAATGTATTCACAATTATGGTGATTACTTTTGAAATACTGAACAGTTTACTTACTTTTTTCCATCAGTCTTGTTTTCATTTGACTGCCCCTTATATATGGAGCTTTCATCTCGTGTGCTCTTTCTGAGGTTTTGCATCAGTGTAACCAAATATATTACGACAAAAAAAGATGAATGTGACAGGTTTCAGATCCCGTGCAGAGCCAATGACAAAATATTTTGATTTCATTCATCACTTTCAAATTATTTTTTAATTCTGTTATGTTGACTCAATGATAAATCTGTAATGGCAGATCCATGACTAGGTTGGGATTTCTTCATTAACACATACTAAGATAGATTTTTCCATGTAAGCAGTACAAATCTTCCCCTCTGCCTCCACCCTCCCCCCTCCCCCAACCATACAAAAATTCATATGACCAATTTCATTTATCAGTTTCTTTGAGTGGCAGTGGCAGTGTGCGTAACCACAACTCAAACACACATAACTGATCACAGTCTCTGACTGCCAAGCTTAGAATGTGAGCAGCAGTGCAAGATGCTCAAAGTTATGCCTTGGCAACCAGGGACTGTGGTCACATCTGCACAAGGTTGCATTCGTGTGTTGTGTGCTGTCTAAATCTAATGAAGTCATGTTTAGCTGAAAGCCGTGTTTGACAGTCTTTTTGTTGTGCCTATCTGCGAATCAGTGACTCCACTATATGGTGAGTAGCAACTATCCTTTTCATAATACTGTCAAAAATAAATCTTCCTTTTTTATTGCTGTGAGATGACAAAGCAGTCCAGGTACCGTTACTGGCGTCACTATTTTAAACCAAACAACTGCTTTTGTTGTTATAACCAGTGCTCGATTTGTGATGGTATGCCATACCGATACCTCTGGTAAGTCACAGTACTGGTACTACTACTTTTTTACAAATCAAGCACTGGTCATAACTGTTACTACTTCTACTTGTTTTATTTCTTCAAGATCATGTCACATGCTTAAAGGTCAAACCAAACTGAACATATCTGGAAGAAACTGTTGTAAATAAGTGGTCATTTTCATAGCCCATTATGTACCCTCACAGACTAATCAATTCGAAGTTACAAGCAGAGGAGAGGTGATGTGTGGAAAGAATCAAAGAAAAAGAACTGAACACATGACAAATAAGAAACTGTGTATCACTGGCCAAATGTGATGCAATTGGCTCATTAAACCTTATTCTAAATATATAGACAGTGAATCTTTGATGAGGTTCAAGTTGCAGTTTGGCAGAAATTTTCATATGTCACTAATAGATATTACATTTATACCTAATACAGCTGATGTCTAATAGTTCACAGTAAGTGAATAAATTTTGAATAACTGAATATATTATAACAAAACAGTCAACATACTATGTAGAACCTAACACACACACACACACACAATGTAACATTAAACAATGATTCTTTAATTACTTTCTCTGGATAGGGATGGGAGCAGAGATCAGAGATTGTGAACAACACACATATAAAATGGGACAATACAATATATGTAACAGACATTTTACTGCAGTTGTTTTTAACATGTCATACTACAAAATCACATTCATTGCAACACAACTCCAACATAAGAGGTATAAGTGCGATCCTCTTCAATGAACATTTTATGACGGTGGGTTTTCACAGTGAAATGTAAACCATTTCATTTTCTTAAAGTGTATCTATGATACTACTATAGACAGTGACATGACATGAAAATATTACCAGATACATTAATTTGGTACAAATGGTAAAATAAAAATAATGATCTTGGGTACTGGCTGTGGCGTATCCTTAGTAACCATCCCAGAAAAAATAGGGTGGTGGAAGAGAATGTTTGGTTGTGTAATCCTGTAGTGATTCTGTTGTGGTACTGGATTTGCAATGTGCTTCTGAAAATAAATCAAAGATATATTGAACGAATTATTGAATATTTTTTGATAGAACCTGGCAGTAATGGGAAGAACAAACGTAAGTAGAACAACATCACTAAATGTCAAATTAGAAAAGGATTACGAATGTACTGATCAGGAACATGAATTTTGTGTGTAGAATACACCATTCTGTCGCCTATGAGGTGCAAATCAATCTCAAATGAAGTACCTAGGAGTTAAAACTCCTACATTTGAGCACATATTAAGTTGTCAAATGGTGGTATATCATCAGCTAATCTGATCATGTATTGCATTCACATTGCAACTGGGCAGCTGAAGATAGTGATACTACGGATTTACTGACAGTCATTATGTAGGTGCATGTTTAAGGCATTAAGCATTCTAACAGCACCTTCACATTATATACATTTACTAATGTGGGTTGACATAAATAAACCATCACAATTTCAAAAGAATAGAAATTTCTTCTACTCATTCTTCATATTTTGTACATCCCACCAAGAAGGTGAACCTACAGGGCTAAGAAACAAATGAAGGTAAACATAAACAAAAGACAACCAAACTATGCTTAAGTTGTACACTATATTAACAAGACTGCTTAATATTAGATTTGTTAATGCCAGTTTAATGTGTTCTAGTGAATTCGAAAGAAAGCTGCTGCTACTTTAGTTATATTAGGTAGCTGCAGGCTGTCTTTCAGTGTGGGACCCATACCATGTTGGGTTGACAGTGGAGATAGAGAAGATCCAAAGAAGAGCGGCGCGTTTCGTCACAGGGTTTTTTGGTAAGCGTGATAGCGTTACGGAGATGTTTAGCAAACTCAAGTGGCAGATTCTGTAAGAGAGTCACTCTGCATCACAGTGTAGCTTATTGTCCAGGTTTCGAGAGGGTGCGCTTCTGGATGAGGTATCGAATATATTGCTTCCCCCTACTTATACCTCCTGAGGAGATCACGAATGTAAAATTAGAGAGATTCGAGCGCTCACAGAGGCTTTCCGGCAGTCGTTCTTCCCGCGAACCATAAGCGACTCAAACAGGAAATGGAGGTAATGACAGTGGCACGTACTTGCGGAGTATAAATGTAGATGCAGATATAGAAACTAAATTTTCTTCATTAATCAAGTATTTTTTTAAAGAAAACAGTAACCTAAATATGTAATTACATAGGACAGTTGACAACACACTACTTGCCATCCATCTAAAGAAGGAATCAAATCCTTGTACTAAGATAATCAGTGGAAGGAGTCACTAATGAGATATGTTTAAAATTTTCCTTTGAATTGGCTGAGATAACTAATTACTTGTTGTATATTAGACACGAGCTTCTCAAATATCTTCATACCATAGTACATAACTTTGTTAAATCCTCGTTAAGGATGCAAAGTTTACACAAAAGCTATATTTCTGTCTTGTATTGATAATGCAGATCAAAGTTCAGCTTGAACTGATTTTTCAAAACCACACTACACCAACACTAAAATAACTCTGTGATTGTGGCAGTGGCTAGGAGTCAGCCAACTGATGACTGATTTTTTAGGCACCATACAGGTTTCTCGGCCACAATTCGATGCACAGGAAGGCAGCAGCCAACAGTTGCCCTATCCACCATCCCCAATGATGTACTTCTCGCTGCTGCTGACAATGACAACAATAAAAGTAATCTGAATGTATGTTTTGCTCTATTTGCATTGCATGTGCAGCTGTTTCTCTTTCTAAGTATGTGGAATGATGTACGTAACAAACAACCCTGTGCCACCATAGCTGTCTATCAACCAACAGGTAATTTTAATAAAAATATAGAAGAAAACATAATAATCGTTTATCACTAAGTCTGCCAAAGGTTCACAAAAGCGTTTGACAATAACCACAAGAGTTTTATACTATTTTCCCACTAATATAATATGAGAGGAGCCAAAAAATTTTAAAACTTTCCAGATATTACTGTCAGACAACTTTTTTCAATCTTTATTTTCCAATTATTTGAATCGCTATCATCAGATGGTGCATATTTATTGCATGTTCGCAGCATTGTTGGAGTTGTGCAGCTGTGGCCAGGCGTGAACTGTACATACTTCTCACCACATTCGGTGCGTATATGTTTCGTTCTCTTGCCATAACTACAAGAGTCACAAGAATGCTGCAAATATGCAATAAATATGTACCATCTGATGATAAATCGCTTGTCAGTTTAAAACAAGTCAAGGTAAATAGAAACTGAAGAATAAAACCAAAGGCATTTGTCTGCTGTATACACAATTTTAAATCTGAACTGAAATTGCTTCTTCTGGCAACTTCTGACCTAAAAATGGATATTTAACAAAAACATAGTGGTATAAAAGACTACAATGATTGCTTGTGCTATTTAGAAGAAGATGTAAACATTCAATAACAGTAACATGAGCAGTGACAGAGACCAATATGTTCATTATTTTTACTTTTCAGCCAATAAGCTGGCTGATAATCTGTAAATCGCCAGAATGTAGCCATAAACACAAAAAAGACACAGAGTGTAAAACCAAAGTAATCTACACCATTTTGATAGAAACAGACCAATGATCCTTGGAACACAGCATTATTTTTAACTAATCAAAACACACACAAACTATGTCCAAAGAACAAAATCATTTTATATAAAGTGATCTACTTCTCAATTATAAACATCTACATCTACATGGTTACTCTGCAATTCACACTTAAGTGTCTGGCAGAGAGTTCATCAAACCATTTTCATACTACTTCTCTACCATTCCACTCTCGAATGGCGCGTTGGAAAAAGGAACGCCTAAATCTTTCTGTTCGAAAACTGATTTCTTTTATTTTATTATGATGATCATTTCTCCCAACGTAGGTGGGTGTCAACAACATATTTTCGCATTCGGAAGAGAAATTAGTGATTGAAATTTTGCAAATAGATCTCACCGCAAAGAAAACCGCCCTTGTTTCAGTGTCTGCCAACCCAACTCGCGTACCATATCAGTGACACTCTCACCCCTGCTGCGCGATAATACAAAACGAGCTGCCCTTCTTTGCACTTTTTCGATGTCCTCCGCAAATCCTACCTGGTAAGGACTACACACCATGCAGCAATATTCCAGCAGAGGACAGACAAGTGTAATGTCGACTGTCTATTTAGTGGGTTTGTAGCATCTTGTAGGTGTTCTGCCAACAAAGCGCAGTCTTTGTTTCACCTTCCTCACAATATTATCTATGTGGTCTTTCCAATTTAAGTTACTCGTAATTGTAATTCCTAGGTATTTAGTCGAATTGACAGCCCTTAGATTTGTGCAGTTTATCGTATATCCAAAATTTATCAGATTTTTTTTTAGTACCCATGTGAATGACCTCATACTTTCTTTGTTTAGTGCCAATTGCCACTTTTCACATCATACAGAAATTCTCTCTAGATCATTTTGTAATTGGAATTGATCGTCTGATGATTTTAGTAAATGGTAAACTACAGCATCATCGGCAAACAATCTCTTAGGCTGCTCAGATTATCACTTACATCATTTATGTAAATCAGGAACAGCAGAGGGCCTATGACACTATGTTGCAGAACGCCAGATATCACTTCTTTTCTACTCGATGATTTACCGTCTATCACTACGAACTGTGACCTCTCTGAGAGGAAGCCACTAATCCAGGCACACGACTGAGACGATACTCCATATGCACGCAATTTGATTAATGGTCACTTGTGAGGAACGGTATCAAAAGCCTTCTGGAAATCTAGGAATATGAAATCGATCTGAGATCCCTTGTCGACAGCACTCATTACTTCATGGGAATAAAGAGCTAGCTGTGTTGCACAAGAACGATATTTTCTGAATCCGTGTTGGTTATGTATCAGTAAGTCATTTTCTTCGAGGTGATTCATAATGTTTGAGTACAGTATATGCTCCAAAATCCTACTGCAAATCGAGGTCAGTGATATGGGTTTATAATTCAATGGGTTACTCCTATTTCCTTTCTTGAATATTGGTGGGACCTGTGCTACTTTCCAGCCTTTAGGAATAGACCTTTCGTCAAGTGAGGGGTTGTACATGATTGCTAAGAAAGGCGCTATTGTGTCTGCATATTCTGAAAGGAACCTGGTTAGTATACCATCTGGACTGGAAGACTTGCCTTTCTTAAGTGATTTGAGTTGTTTCGCAGCACCTACGATATCTACTTTTGTGTCACTCATGCTAACAGCTGTTCTGGTTTCGAATTCTGGAATATTTATTTCGTCTTCTTCTGTGAAGGAATTACGGAAAACTGTATTTAGTAACTCCACTTCAGTGGCACCATCATCGCTAAAATTTCCATCGCTCTATCACAGCAACGGTATTAACTGGTTTTTGCCACTGGTGTACTTTATATACAACCAGAATCTCTTTGGTTTTTCTACCATATTTTGAGAGAAAAGCTCAAAAGCTCAAAAGAAAAAAACTATTAAAAGGATCTCACATTGACGTACGCACTAAATTTCGAGCTTCCCTGAAACTTAGCCAGTCTTCGGGGTTTTGCGTTCTTTTGAATTTGGCACGCTTTTTTCGTTGCTTCTGTAACAGTGTTCTGACATGTACCATGGTGGATCAGCCCGTCTCTTATTAACCTATGCAGTATGAATCTATCTATTGCTGCCAATAATGTATCTTTGAATTTGAGCCACTTACATAATTGGCTTGGAAGGAATGGAGACTCTCTCTTAGGAAGGCATCAAACGAATTTTCATCTGCTGTTTTAAACACGTATATTTTGCGTTTACTTTTAGTGGTTTTGGTTGATATGGTTTTGAGCCCTTTCTACAATGACCATGTGTTCACTAATACCTGTATCTGTCATTATGCGCTGTATTAGATCAGGATTATTTGAGGCTAAGAGGTCACGTGTGTTTTCGCAACCATTTATAATTTGTGTGGGCTCATGAACTAATCGTTCAAAGTAATTCTCATAGAAAGCATACAGTACAAATTCGGAGGATGTTTTCTGTCTACCACCAGCTTTCAACATGTATTTCCGCCAACAAATCGAGGGTAAATTGAAGTCTCCACCAATTATTGCTGTATGAGTGGGGTACTTATTTGTAATAAGATTCAAGTTTTCTTTGAACTGTTCAGCTATTATATCATCTGAGTCAGGGGGTCGGTAGAAGGAGCCAATTATTATTTTGGTACAGCTGTTGAGTATAGCCTCTACCCATAGTAATTCGCAGGAACTATCTATTTCAACTTCACTACAAGATAAACTACTACAAACAGACACAAACACACCACCACCTACTTTATTTAATCTATCCTTTCTGAACACGGTTTGTCCTCTGTAAAAATTTCAGCAGAATTTATCTCCGGCTTTAGCGAGCTTTCTGTTCCTATGACGATTTCAGCTTCAGTTCTTTCTATTAGTGCTTGAAGCTCTGGTACTTTTCCAACACAGCTACGACAATTTACAACTACAATACCGACTGTTGCCTGGTCGATTCTCGTCGTTTCTTTGCCCTGTACCCTTTGAGACTTGAACCCTTTTTGATCTTTCCCGAGACTGTCTAACCTAAAAAACCGCCCAGTCCACGCCACACAGCCCCTGCTACCCGTGTAGCCGGCTCCTGTGTGTAGCGGACACCTGACATTTTTAGCGGAACCCGAAACACCACCACCCTTTGGCGCAAGTCGAGGAATCTGCAATATACATGGTCGCAGAACTGCCTGAACGTCTGATTCAGACCCTCCACTCGGCTCTGTACCAAAGGTCTGCTATGGGTCCTGTCGACGATGCTGCAGATAGTGAGCTCTGTCTTCATCTCGCTAGCTATACTGGCAGTCTTCACCAACTCCGATAGCCGCCAAAAACCAGAGAGAATCTCTTCTGATCCTTAGTAACACGCATCATTAGTGTCGACATGAGACACCACCTGCAGTTGGCTGCACCTTGTATCCTTCATGGAATCCAGAAGGACCCATTCCACATCTTGGATGACTCCCCCCAGTATGCACACGGAGTGCACATTGGCTTTCTTCCCATCTGTAGCTGACATATATCTAAGGGGCTCTATCATCTGCATAACATTGGAGCTCCCATTGACAAGCAATCCCACCCTCTGTGCTTGTCCGGACCTCTCAGGAAGACCGGCCACTGCCGCAACAGGTGAGGCCGCCCTTGCTGGCTCAGAAGTACTTTCAGCAGTGAGCAATACCTCAAACCTGTTACGGAGGCGTACAGCCTTGCAGCTAGGACCAACTTTCGCCTTCCGCCCAGGGATTCGCGACCCCGCCACAGTTCGACAATCACTGTCAGGCAAGTGTCGACTGGCAAGGACGTCCAAATCCGAGGGCGCAGTGGCATCAGAGATCCCAGGCGGTGCTACAGGTTCCAGAGGCGCCAAAGCGCACGCCTTGGGTGTCCCAATATCACCACGGCCCAGGGCAACAGCCTGGGGCAACAGCCTGGAGCCTGTCGACAACGGCCAACACAGCTTCCAGCTGTTTACGGATGGTAGTCAATTCCCCCTGAATCTTTACACAACAGGCACAGTCCCTGTCCATCCCCAACAATTTTTTCCCTCTCTTTTATCTCATAAGCCGTTCAAAACAAATAGATGACTGACGACTACGCGAATTTACACTATACAGGTACTAAAACACGATGCTTCAACTCTGAATACGCCCGAAATTTGTGAATTAAACTATGCAGGTACCCAAAAACATTCAAAGAAATTAAGAAACAAATAAATGAGCTATGAGTGCGACTTGCTGCTGGCTGCTGCTTATCCAATGGCAGCAGGGAGCTCACTCATTGGCGTGAAGTCATGACTCCACCTGCCTACTTTGACCAGTAATGCCATCAACATAGTGTACAATATTTCAGGCACATGCAATATGGTGGCCATGACGTCACTCATTACACTTGCGGACAAACATAACATACATGTGAAGTATTTAACTCCAGCAATAGAATGAAACTAACAGGACAACCAAATGGAGAGGACAAACTAAGTAAATGACAGTAAGAATAATGAGATCACTGCAAAACAAATATTCGCCCAAAAATTCAAGCACACGAAATCCTCAAAATTTAACCAAAAAATTACAAAAACGAAAACTATTGATGTTGTGAATTTCGTGTGACCTATATATCTCAAATGAAGACCTCAATACCAGTAACCCATAGAGAACTCAAAAACTCAACGCAGTTTTCACTTGACCTACATAGCTCCAACAAACCAAACCATGCTCACATGACTATCAGAAATCTATCTTAACAAAGGATCGTACATCAGTACCCATGATACCTACCAATAACAATCCAACAATTACTGAACACTAACAAGGAAATCCCGAAAATTCATGAAAACTTTCATCACCACCAATTTCAATATACACAAATAACTTTGCCCATTGCAACAAGCAATGAGCTACTCATAAATATCTGTATCTTCTTCACAACTGAAGAAAAGAGAAAAATATTAAATTTCCGACCACAAGAATCACATGGCACTAATATATCCAAACGTAAATATGAACCCATCAACCAAAATATGCAAATTCCAAGTAACTCAGCAGAAAGCCAGCACAAATTCTTTCAATAGCAACCTGAAACATTCAATTCATGTCAAACAACTCACTAACAAACATCCAGCACAACAGAGGGCCACCAATTACTACAACACATAATCTATAAACACAAACACTCAAAAACGTCAAGGCTCACCATGACATTACAAGTCAAAACACATTGGTGTAGCATCAGCACCTGACCCTGTGCGAATAATGTCATGTCGGCATCAGGCAGGAAATAGCGACGAGGCAATGACTGAATGAAACTTAATTACTGTTGGAACATTTGTTCAGAGTTTGCATCTTTTTGGTACAACCCAAAAAGGCCTGCTTTGCACTTAGGAGATCTTTCTCACTGTACTGGCCCACAAACAGCACTGACAGCACAGTTTTATTCAATCTGTCGTACAGAATTTTCTTTCCAAGCAGCGCAGCTAAGATCTAAACATTGTCCATTATAACATTGAAATTCTAATACTTACATCCTAAACCATTTACTCCCTAATGGTACTTATGATTAATAATGAAATGTGCATTTACTAGACACTGATTTGATTTACGAATTTTCTGAATGTCAGGCGAGACAGTCCTATGAATCCTTACCTGCTATTTTAGCACCTTGTTTTGCAGATGCCACTTTCCCACAGTATCTCCTTTTTTCTGCATTTCTCTTCCTGTTTTTAGCGAGTTTCATCGCTATATACTTCAGTGACTAAAAATAATGCTCAACAACTCCATTACTTAACATCTCAACATGTTTAAACGAGAGTTACCTTTGAAGAAGCCTTCCAAAAGCCACTACAACAATACTATGTTGCGTACAACACAGCTATGAAACTAAATCTGCCGTTTATAACGTTCAGGAGCACAACACTACACATGGAGAATGAGTACATACGTCACAATATTAAATAAATACTATAACTCTATATTCTATGGAAAAATACGATATTCTAACCACATTCATTTTAACCGATCAGCTTGCTTGCATACCAGAATGCGAATGTTTATTACGTTTCCTGTCTTCTCTCTGGCAATTTTGCGTTCCGCTTTTCGTCTCTTAGAAATCACAATAGCAAAAAGCTTATTACTGAGTCATTGCAACAGTTCCATGCAGCACCTACCACCTCGACGAGAACAATAAGAAACACAGATCTTTCTGCCCCCAAAAATTTCGTCTTCAAAGATAATACTCGCAACGCCTTCAACTCATGGAGGTAAAAATAGAGGAGTTGTCATGGCTTCACAAACTTGAAGCCGACCCAAGTGAAGATCCGCCATTTTAGCTACCACAAAAGATTCGCTTCTGGTAGTTTGATTCCGTGTAGTCGTGAAGTGTTTTGATGAAAAATGCCGGCTTACGTCGCTTACTGCTGTACTAATCGTTCTGATTGTAGTCTAAAGTTTGAACAAATCACATTTCATTCGTAAGTGGACTTATTTAGGCGTTATTTTCTTATATATACTTGAAATTCTGACGCACTGTAAAGTTTTACATTATGGTTTTATTTCTGTGATATTACATTAGATTTCCTATTAATCCAACGCAAAGAGCTCTCTGGAGGTGAGCAATACACTTTGTTTTCATTGTTTGGTTGTTCCCATATAACTGAAAAGTCCTGGCAAGAAATATCCTGGAAATGGGGGCTAATGTTTCAAAATGCGATAATTTAATATAAAAGTAATGTAACTACATGTAGCTAATTAAATCTTGAGTAAAATGTGCGGTACACCTGTTACAGTGGTTAAATTATAAGTACATAAAGGGTTACATATTTGTTGAAGCAAAGTTACCTATCTGTGTCCAGGCTATTTAGATCATTACATTAATCACTGTGTTGTCGTGTTACCCTGTAAGTTGCTGTTATTTCCCACACTGAATGTCACTTGATAGGTACAGTTTAAAAACATAGCAGTTGTGTAAACTACAATGGGCCTGACAATATTAAATTCTGTTCTTTTCCTTCGTAATTTGACGAATCTTTCACTTTCTTGACATGACAGCTGGCTTGTTTATACCACCCCTGCATAAATCCATGGGACACCAAAGGAAATAAGGCAAGTTTCTTGCAAACTTGATCATTTAAAATTTGCTTTTGACTTGAAAATGCAACGAATACAAATCGGTGCCTCTAAACTATCAATCATTGCTTTTGGAGTTCTGGCTTTATCAATTATCGACACAAACTCAATGAAAGTGAATAGAAATGGATTACGAAAGCACGCTTTTCATAGCACACACTTCTCTTCTCGGTTATTCGGCCAGCCTCTGTGGCCGAGCGGTTCTAGGCGCTTCAGTCTGGAACCGTGCGATCGCTACGGTCGCAGGTTCGAATCCTGCCTTGGGCATGGATGTGTGTGATGCTCTCTGGTTAGTTGGGTTTAAGTTGTTCTAAGTTCTAGGGGATTGATGAGCTCAGATGTTAAGTCCCATAGTGCTCAGAGCCATTCGAACCATTTAATTATTCGAAATTTATAAACAAAAAGGAATTACAGTACTGAGGCCAGAAGCGTCATATTTTCGTGTCGTATTACTGTATCGAATACGCATTTAAGACCAGAAAAACGTTTGAATTTGCGTTCCTTATGCTGTATTGTTCACTAAAACAGTGTAACATTTACCATATAAAATAAATATCGCGTGCAGACGACAGAAATAACGAACGAGAAGGAATTGCAAACACTCGTCTGCTAATGTTTTTTTGGGGATCCAAGATGCTGGCAGGCGCCACCCACTGAGTTCAAAGCAACGTACAGCGTAAGTCTGTAGCGCCACTCCCCTTATTCTACCTCCTTGCTTCAACTGGATGTGGTAACTTCTGTGAACTGTGTCACTTTACATGCTTTGCTGTCGCTAGAGACTTGTATCTACTTGCCTTCGTATGAGCCCTAATTTCTGTTATCTGATCTTTGTGGTCCTGACGTGAAATGTACAGTCTTAGGCATAAAAACTGACCGACAATAAAACCGACCGTCCATGACAACGCTAAGTCCGGCCATCTGCACAGTCTGATAACGTTGTAAGACGCGGAAGTGTACGGAGGAAGTGTTATCTACTTTTGAGGTATTGTTGTGTGGTGTGAGCCCGTGGTCTACCTAGCCGGCACGATAACTCAGCGTGTTCGGTCAGAGGGTTGGTTGCCCTCTGCAATAAAAAAACTGAGTTAATGGACCAACGACGAACTGAAACGGGTGTCTTGCGACGTCCGCACGAGCAGCTGTAACGAACGAACAAAATGAGACTAAAAAAAAAAAAAATCTGTAATCGTCGTGCCTTCTGATCTTTCAGTCGCGTGTACGCGTCCAACCGTATCTCTTTTTTTTCCCATATTTAGCCCTCGTCTAAAGTTATGACTCTGACTGAATATCGAAGATAATTCGTTTCACATTCTACCCACCACAAATACTTCCAGAAACAATTTCGCAGGACAGCTCGTGGCTGTGTAGCGATCAGAGCAGCTTACGCCCGAGGGTTTCCTTGTGCTGCAGCAGCTACCGGCCACTGGCCAGACGCCACGCGCCGCCTGAAATCGGGTGCCGTCCAGGTGAAAGCGGCGCGACGCTGTCAGTGTATCTATCAACTGTCATTTCCAAATTGAAGTTATAGTTATCATCTTGCAATTAAGCATTGGATTTTGCATACTTGAAAATCATGAACTATGGTTAAGCGTTGTAAAATTGGGTCGCAAGTGGAAAAAGGTGTAACATCTGCAACACAATATCTACTTTTGGTATAACAGAGGGATGAATGCAGAGGAGGCAGCTCGAAAGATTGGAACTGTGTGTAGAGCGAGTGCTTTTGTCAAAAATATGCCAGAAAAAGAGATTCTTGTTTCAACAAAGATCATTCTGGCAGGAATGATTTTCCACCTTAAGGAAGTCTCATCTACTGATATAAGTGATGGATTACCATTTAACCATCATGCGATATTTGCATTCAACTGGCAATGTTAAAAAATCTCGTGTAGGACTACTGCAAGCTCTAATTCGAAACAACAAAAATCAATGCAGTGACTATTATTGCAGTTTTGCTTGAACGTCATCGGGTCGCTCATTGAGCATTGCTATGCAATACTGTTACTGGTGACGAGTTATGATGCCTTTATCATTAACTTCCTAAGAAGAAATGAAAGACTGAGCCCTACCAATAGACAAAACTCGAGCAAAGAGTAGTGTGAACGTAATATTTTCCATCTGGTAGCTCCAAAAGCGAGGTTTGCACTACAAATTCTTCCCCAAGGGTGTGTCCATCACAGCTGGAATTTGCTGTGAACAATTTAGACACCTTTTGCTCACAGTGTGTCTGTGTAATTGATTGGTGCATTTGTTGTTCAACAGATAGCAGTAGTCACTCTCACTGGAATCAATAACTGTGTGTGTGTGTGTGTGTTTTCATGTTCACGCATAATCTAAATCAATACTATCAACATTAGAGAGACTAGCAACAATAAATATTGCACCAAGTATTTTAAGGCAATGGCTAGTTACTACAAACTCAAGTTTTGCTCAGCCCAAGTAATGCATATTTCGTTAAGTAAGTGAGATGTACTAACTCCATAATATCGTTAGCTGAGGCAGTGCGTTCTTTTGTGCCACCGCGATTTTTTTTATGTTGGCTGAGCATGGACACTGTAACAGACACTTAGCCGTAAACAAAAAGAAATCACCTTGGCCCTGACTACAGTGAGCGGACATCACTGCCTGCATGTTCTTACAGTAACCAACGTGGGTTTCTACTCACAGGTGCAATGGAGCAATTGGAAAGAGTATCATGTCATTATTCATCAGAATATTAACCAGTGATGAAATATCCACTTTATTTGAATCCCAAGAAAATAGGAACCTTCTCACAAAGTAATGTGAGGTGATATCAAAATTTATCCAACACACAAAAATTAACTGCAGAGCTTTCATGCATGCAGTAATAGCACACAAGGAAATGTATACTTCCTTTCCTCCTCTCATATCAACAGACTTGTTATAGTATGAAATAACAAAATAAACACAAGAAACTGAAGTTTCTGAGAAGCATGTAACTCATTTCCTCTTCTCATATCATAGTTTTTGTTTTAGTATGTTATAAAAAATAAACAGTTTAGGGTTCTGAAGCATAATATGACACCAGATCCTTATCTTAGGCCCTATCACAAAAGCAAACGTATTACATTAATTGTGCATTGAATTGCTTGATAAATGTTACTGTCAGTTATACAGCTGAAATGATTCACTACACAGGTACTTTGTTTACTCTTTTTATGTGGATGTCATTGCACTTTCTTGTATTGTACGAGTGAAGATCTGAGTTGCTTTTATAATTATCAATGTGCATTTTTATATTAACAACACTTTTTTTATATAGAGATATGGAAAGGGTAGAATATTTAAGTGTTGAAATAACTGTCTGGAAGGTGTTAGCCTTTTACTGTTTGAAACTGTTCTAACAGATGATTTTTGTTAGTTGAAGATGGTTTTCATGTTTGCCTTATCATTAACCCAGAAGTTAGGCCATAGGTGATAGCAAAATGGGTGTAAGCAAAGTAGACAGTTCTGCTACACTATCTACTACACACAGTACTAATTATGCATAATGCAAAGCAAGCAGAGCTTAACTTGTTAGTCAGGTAGAGAACGTGTGCTTTCCAGTCTAAATTTTCATCAATTTGCACAACTAAGAATTTTGTGGCAGCTACCCTTTCAGTTCTTTTATTTTGAATTTTGAGGGTCACATCATGATAAAACTTTGTTTTCCTGTGATGTATATAATTAGTTTTTCAAATATTTAAGTTTAGCCTGTTCTGTTCAAACCAGTTTTGTATGTATTCCAAAAATGTTGTTGCAGATGTTAGCAATACCCTATTTATGTCTGTTACAACAATATTTGTGCCATCAGCAAACAAAGTTATGTGCGTACCACTGATTGGAATCTTGATATCATTTATATATATAAGAAGTAAGAGAGGTCCTAGAACGCTGCCCTTAGGTACTCCGATTGGTACACTCTGCATGTCTGATCTGTACACAATGCTTTGGTTTTTATTGTTTGCTGAGGTAATTTCTGCTACCTGTTTTATATTGTGGAGGTATGACTGAAACTATTTTAATGCAACTCCTCGTATACCTATAGCTTCTAGTTTGTCTAGCAAGGTATCATGATCAACAGTATCGAATGCCTTCGATAAGTCCAAGTTTATTCCTACTGTATTGTTATTTCTGTCAAGTCTTATTATAATGTTTTCGACAAACTGGGTAATTGCTGTTTCTGTACTCCTGCCTTTGTGAAAACCATGTTGGCTTACAGACAAGAGAGAGTTAAATTATAATTATATTTCTCATGAAAGTCTCTATTATTTTTGAAAATATAGATAACAAAGCTCTTGGTCTATAGTTTACCACTTCATATATTGTATCCTTTTTATACATTGGTTTTATTTTTGAAATTTTTAATCTTTGTGGGAACGCCCCTTCTGTTAATGATATGTTTCTGATATGTGAGAGTGGTTCTGCTATGACACTAGCACATTTAATTATGACTGAACCTGGTACCTTGTCAATTCCAGAGGACATATTATTCTTCATTGTTTTTATTATCTTAAAACTTCTAATTTATTTGTGGGACATTGCAATATTGAATTACCACTTTTCTCTCTTTGAACTGTAGTACTACTATTACTAGCAAAATTTTTACTCAGATTGACTAGAGTATTTATGTAATAGTCATTTATCTAATTTGCTAGAGTACCATTTCTGAGTAACATACCATAATTATCTACATTTTTTCCAAAACTCTCCCAATAAACCCAAGTTGACCATTAATACCTTATGCGCTGCAATCCTTACATGAATGTTCCATTTCATATGGGTTTGTACATTATGGCGAGATATTTAAACAGCATAACTCTATTGCTGTATTTCGAACATTACACAACTGTTTTTTCCTACTCATGTGCATTACATAAATTTTTCTACATTAGAGCTAGCTGCCATTCATCACACCAACTAGAAACTTTGTTTAAGTCGTCTTTTATCCTCCTACGGTCGCTCAATGAAGACACCTTCCCACACTCACAGCATCGCCAACAAACTGCTGCAGATGGCTGCTCATCCTGTCTGCCAGATCATTTACAAAACAGAGAATAATAGCAGTCTTATCACATTTCCCTGGGGCGCTCCTCATGAGACCCCTGCCTCTGATTGTTGACAATATACTGGATTCTATTACTTAAGAAGTCTTTGAACCACTCATATATCTGAGTACCTATTCTGTATGATATTCATTACAGGATATGAGTGATGGTGCTGCAAGCCATGCTGGACAGCACCACAAATATAGCCCATGAATGCAGAGAATGTCACCTTAGCATATGCCATCTCCATGACGTCATCATGATGTAATTTAGCCAGTCAGGTGCCATCCACTGGGTTTTAAAACGTGAGCCTGACCAATTTTATGACAGCCAGATTTTATATAAATTTCACGTGGCATGTTAACACAACATAGTAAAATTATTATGTCAAACCGAAAGCTCAGCATCTTACAAAAATCTCTTTAGGGTCCTTGGGAGTCTTGCACTTACATATCAATATATTTAATCCTTAATTGTATTTGTTGTTATTTTTATTATGTTCAGTGAAATGAACTTGCAAAATAAAAATAATGTCCATGTAGACTATGCATCCCTGTTTACAAGTCAGAATGGAATTCTACATTCCGATACCAAAGACATTACCAGGTTGCTGCTGTACATCATGCAGAAAACTGGAAATCCTGAGATATTACAAAAAACACGAAGTAAAAAATTATTATTAGCCTATCCTATAACTATTATAATTAAGTATAAGGTTTTGACTCAAGTATGGTCAACACTAAGGTTCGTATTAAACACGATTTTAATGTTATCATTTTGTGTAATGCTGAGAGTACTCTTTGTATAATTATGAAATACTTCAATTAAGTATGAGAGATAAGGAGGTTGTTTGTGTTGTTACCCCTGGACTTCAATTACACGAAATATTTGTGAGGATTCCTAAGCAGTGGGTCCCTGAGGTACAGAATATGCGAACACCAAGAAGTAAATTTAAACTGTTTATTAACAAATGACTGATTATAAAACACGCCTGCTATGTGCACCCAACATCACTGTGTCTGACATACTAACACTGGCTAATTACGGTCGTATCGAAAGGCTGCATGGTGAGATAAGAAAAGAGACAGATTCGTGGCCTAGGCCGTGCTAGTCATACGGCGTGCCGCGGATGGCGGTCAGTGGCTTATTCTCCTTTGGCGCACTGCGGCCAGATGCATGTCTACTGACCACTCCAATTGTCAGCATTTCAAGATAGGTTGGCTGGCGAGCGCATGTTACATATTGTACAGCTATGTGCAAACCTGTAGCCCATACATCACTCTCCCCAGAGAAAAAGAGGAACCATATGTAGCACAAACGAACTTCTGGGTGTTGTGAATTTATTTTGCTATTCGTGGCATCAGAAGGCATTGCAACATGTATTCCATTTGCAGACACAGTAACGTTTGGTACAGAGAAGCGAGCCTTCAGAATGATAGTTTCATGCATGACAAATGCTGTTGACAAATTAATAAAAGCAATAAAAACACAATACTGACAATAAAGTATGCGTTAACATTACTGGATGAATCGAAGGACTTAATTCTATTTGTTGCTCCAATGAAGTTTAACTCATTATTTAAAGAATTTCATGGCATTCAAGATTAATCCACTATTATGCAAAGTTTAGTGTAAAGGGTAGCTCAGGTGTATCATAATTCTCACATGTAAATGTGACATCAAGGATGGAGTTAAATGAGAAAATTATACCTTCAGAACACTGTTTAAGAGACAGATGTTAAAGGTGTGTTAAAATTCTAGGGCACTCATCTCTTAGGGGATGATTCATAAACAATTCTTTCTCACAGCTTACACTCTACTATCTAAGAATACTGCTGATTCAGGGCAAATTAACTTATGACTACGGTTACACATATGCAAATTATTTTCATTTAGGGACACAAAATATCTTCGATCTTTGCTGATCAGTAGATAATCATTTAGTACGTACTTTACATGAATACCAGGCTGTTTTCATTTCACAGGGTTAGTATAAATCTTATACATTTCAAAATTATGCTTTGATCTAGCAATGGGTATAGAAACAATAACAGCTAATTCATCTACAATCATTAAAGAGTGTGTGGTGGTTAACTTGCAGCAAGCATATAAATTGTACGAGTTAACAGGGTAAATCATAGTATATGTTGCATCTAGCTTTCTCACAATTAATACACTCCTGGAAATGGAAAAAAGAACACATTGACACCGGTGTGTCAGACCCACCATACTTGCTCCGGACACTGCGAGAGGGCTGTACAAGCAATGATCACACGCACGGCACAGCAGACACACCAGGAACCGCGGTGTTGGCCGTCGAATGGCGCTAGCTGCGCAGCATTTGTGCACCGCCGCCGTCAGTGTCAGCCAGTTTGCCGTGGCATACGGAGCTCCATCGCAGTCTTTAACACTGGTAGCATGCCGCGACAGCGTGGACGTGAACCGCATGTGCAGTTGACGGACTTTGAGCGAGGGCGTATAGTGGGCATGCGGGAGGCCGGGTGGACGTACCGACGAATTGCTCAACACGTGGGGCGTGAGGTCTCCACAGTACATCGATGTTGTCGCCAGTGGTCGGCGGAAGGTGCACGTGCCCGTCGACCTGGGACCGGACCGCAGCGACGCACGGATGCACGCCAAGACCGTAGGATCCTACGCAGTGCCGTAGGGGACCGCACCGCCACTTCCCAGCAAATTAGGGACACTGTTGCTCCTGGGGTATCGGCGAGGACCATTCGCAACCGTCTCCATGAAGCTGGGATACGGTCCCGCACACCGTTAGGCCGTCTTCCGCTCACGCCCCAACATCGTGCAGCCCGCCTCCAGTGGTGTCGCGACAGGCGTGAAGGGAGGGACGAATGGAGACCTGTCGTCTTCAGCGATGAGAGTCGCTTCTGCCTTGGTGCCAATGATGGTCGTATGCGTGTTTGGCGCCGTGCAGGTGAGCGCCACAATCAGGACTGCATATGACCGAGGCACACAGGGCCAACACCCGGCATCATGGTGTGGGGAGCGATCTCCTACACTGGCCGTACACCACTGGTGATCGTCGAGGGGACACTGAATAGTGCACGGTACATCCAAACCGTCATCGAACCCATCGTTCTACCATTCCTTGACCGGCAAGGGAACTTGCTGTTCCAACAGGACAATGCACGTCCGCATGTATCCCGTGCCACCCAACGTGCTCTAGAAGGTGTAAGTCAACTACCCTGGCCAGCAAGATCTCCGGATCTGTCCCCCATTGAGCATGTTTGGGACTGGATGAAGCGTCGTCTCACGCGGTCTGCACGTCCAGCAAGAACGCTGGTCCAACTGAGGCGCCAGGTGGAAATGGCATGGCAAGCCGTTCCACAGGACTACATCCAGCATCTCTACGATCGTCTCCATGGGAGAATAGCAGCCTGCATTGCTGCGAAAGGTGGATATACACTGTACTAGTGCCGACATTGTGCATGCTCTGTTGCCTGTGTCTATGTGCCTGTGGTTCTGTCAGTGTGATCATGTGATGTATCTGACCCCAGGAATGTGTCAATAAAGTTTCCCCTTCCTGGGACAATGAATTCATGGTGTTCTTATTTCAATTTCCAGGAGTGTAGTAGGATCTGTAAAAATTGTTCTGGATGTAGTAGTACACTGCTCAATCATTTGAACTGCTTTCTAAGGCTGTTCTTAAGTTAAGGGCATCAAATCTAGCATTTGATAAACTATCAGTAGTCCTTAACAAAAGAGTGTTTAAATCTGTGTGTGCACACACAGCATTTAATCCTTGGAATAGTTCTTGGATATTTGCATTCGTTTCATTATGAATTCCCCCTCCCCCATGAACCATGGACCTTGCCGTTGGTGGGGAGGCTTGTGTGCCTCAGCGATACAGATGGCCGTATGGTAGGTGCAACCACAACCGAGGGGTATCTGTTGAGAGGCCAGACAAACGTGTGGTTCCTGAAGAGGGGCAGCAGCCTTTTCAGTAGTTGCAGGGGCAACAGTCTGGATGACTGACTGATCTGGCCTTGTAACACTAACCAAAACGGCCTCGCTGTGCTGGTACTGCGAGCGGCTGAAAGCAAGGGGAAACTACGGCCGTAATTGTTCCTGAGGGCATGCAGCTTTACTGTATGGTTAAATGATAATGGCGTCCTCTTGGGTAAAATATTCTGGAGGTAAAATAGTCCCCCATTCGGATCTCCGGGCGGGGACCACTCAAGAGGACGTTGTTATCAGGAGAAAAAAACTGGCGTTCTGCGGATTGAAGTGTGGAATGTCAGTTCCCTTAATCCGGCAGGTAGGTTAGAAAACTTGAAAAGGGAAATGGATAGGTTAAAGTTAGATATAGTGGGAATTAGTGAAGTTCGGTGACAGGAGGAACAAGACTTTTGGTCAGGTGAATATAGGGTTATAAATACAAAATCAAATAGGGGTAATGCAGGAGTAGGTTTAATAATGAATAAAAAAATAGGAGTGCGGGTTACCTACTACAAACAGCATAGTGAACGCATTATTGTGGCCAAGATAGACACAAAGCCCACACCCACTACAATAGTACAAGTTTAGATGCCAACTAGCTCTGCAGATGATGAAGAAATTGATGAAATGTATGATGAGATAAAAGAAATTATTCAGGTAGTGAAGAGAGACGAAAATTTAATAGTCATGGGTGACTGGAATTCGAGAGTAGTAAAAGGGAGAGAAGGAAACATAGTAGGTGAATATGGATTGGGGGAAAGAAATGAAAGAGGAAGCCGTCTGGTAGAATTTTGCACAGAACGTAACTTAATCATAGCTAACACTTGGTTCAAGAATCATAAAAGAAAGTTGTACACATGGAAGAATCCTGGCAATACTAGAAGGTATCAGATAGATTATATAATGGTAAGACAGAGATTTAGGAACCAGGTATTAAATTGTAAGACATTTCCAGGGACAGATGTGGACTCTGACCACAATCTATTAGTTATGAGCTGTAGATTAAAACTGAAGAAACTGCAAAAAGGTGGGAATTTAAGGAGATGGGATCTGGACAAACTGATTAACCCAGAGGTTGTACAGAGTTTCAGGGAGAGCATAAGGGAACAATTGTCACAAATGGGGGAAAGAAATACAGTAGAAGAAGAATGGGTAGCTCTGAGGGATGAAGTAGTGAAGGCAGCAGAGGATCAAGAAGGTAAAAAGACGAGGGCTAGTAGAAATCCTTGGGCAACAGAAGAAATATTGAACTTAATTGATGAAAGGAGAAAATATAAAAATGCAGTAAATGAAGCAGGCAAAAAGGAATACAAACGTCTCAAAAATGAGATCGACAGGAAGTGCAAAATGGCTAAGCAGGGATGGCTAGAGGACAAATGTAAGGATGTAGAGGCTTATCTCACTAGGGGTAAGATAGATACTACCTACAGGAAAATTAAAGAGACCTTTGGAGAAAAGAGAACCACTTGTATGAATATCAAGAGCACAGATGGAAACCCAGTTCTAAGCAAAGAAGGGAAAGCAGAAAGGTGGAAGGAGTATATAAAGGGTTTGTACAAGGGTGACGTACTTGAGGACAATATTCTGGAAATGGAAGGAAATGTAGAGGAAGACGAAATGGGAGATACAATACTCCATGAGAACTACTGACGGCCTTGGAAGAGCCAGTCCTGACAAAACTCTACCATCTGGTGAGCAAGATGTATGAGACAGGCGAAATACCCTCAGACTTCAAGAAGAATATAATAATACCAACCCCAAAGAAAGCAGGTGTTGACAGATGTGAAAATTACCGAACAATCAGTTTAATAAGCCACAGCTGCAAAATACTAATGCGAATTCTTTACAGACGAATGGAAAAATCAGCAGAAGCCAACCTTGGGGAAGATCAGTTTGGATTCCATAGAAATATTGGAACACATGAGGCAATTCTGACCTTACGTCTTATCTTAGAAGAAAGATTAAGGAAAGGCAAACCTACGTTTCTAGCATTTGTAGACTTAGAGAAAGCTTTTGACAATGTTGACTGGAATACTCTCTTTCAAATTCTAAAGGAGGCAGGGGTAAAATACAGGGAGCGAAAGGCTATTTACAATTTGTACAGAGACCAGATGGCAGTTATAAGAGTCGAGGGACATGAAAGGGAAGCAGCGGTGGGAAGGGAGTGAGACAGGATTGTAGCCTCTCCCCGATGTTATTCAATCTGTATATTGAGCAAGCAGTAAAGGAAACAAAAGAAAAATTCGGAGTAGGTATTATAATCCATGGAGAAGAAATAAAAACATTTTGGTTCACCGATGACATTGTAATTCTGTCAGAGACAGCAAAGGACTTGGAAGAGCAGTTGAATGGAATGGACAGTGTCTTGAAAGGAGGATATAAGATGAACATCAACAAAAGCAAAACGAGGATAATGGAATGTAGTCGAATTAAGTCGAGTGAAGCTGAGGGAATTAGATTAGGAAATGAGACATTTAAAGTAGTAAAGGAGATTTGTTATCTGGGGAGCAAAATTACTGATGATGGTCGAAGTAGAGAGGATATAAAATGTAGACTGGCAATGGCAAGGAAAGATTTTCTGAAGAAGAGAAATTTGTTGACATCGAGTATAGATTTAAGTGTCAGGAAGTCATTTCTGAAAGTATTTGTATGGAGTGTAGCCATGTACGGAAGTGAAACATGGACGATAAATAGTTTGGACAAGAAGAGAATAGAGGCTTTCGAAATGTGGTGCTACAGAAGAATGCTGAAGATTAGATGGGTAGATCACATAAGTAATGACGAGGTATTGAATAGAATTGGGGAGAAGAGGAGTTTGTGGTACAACTTGACAAGAAGATGGGACTGGTTGGTAGGACATGTTCTGAGGCATCAAGGGATCACAAATTTAGCATTGGAGGGTACTGTGGAGGGTAAAAATCATAGAGGGAGATCAAGAGATGAATACACTAAGGAGATTCAGAAGGACGTAGGTTGCAGCAAGTACTGCGAGATGAAGAAGCTTGCACAGGATAGAGCAGCATGGAGAGCTGCATCAAACCAGTCTCAGGATTGAAGACCACAACAACAACAACATTATGAATTACTTGGAAATGTGAGATAAACTGCTTTAAAATCTGTTCAATGAAAACTGTGTGGTTAGTAATGGTTCTTTGCATATTTTTTAATACGATAATTTCATTACTTGAATTTGAACTGGACTGTTGTTCAAGAGCTAATATTTTGCCTTTAACTTCTAGAAGATCTCGACTAGTTAAAGTACCAAATACAGTACAAAGGATACTCCCTCCAAAATCAAACTGGGCACGTTTACATCTAATTAAAGCTTTATGTGGCAAAAGCTTTAAAAAAGAGTGAATTTCTTGTTCATAATCAGCAAATGTAGACTGTGCCTGCATTTTGGCTGTAATCCAGTTATTATACCAAGATGTACCCATTTCCAAAAGGGTATCATTGCCCTTAACAGAACGAATTAGATCAATTTGCTTCTTTGCAGACTTTAACTGTTGCTGGATTTCACTGAGATTGTACTTGAGTACAAGTTTTGCATTACTTGTTGAAACTACCATTTCTGATCGTGGTTCAAACAAAACATATATACTCTGTGGTAATATTACTACAGCATTAGTAGCATATGCTATCATAGCAAACATTAGATTAAAAATGAACATGGTTAATACAGTTATAAATACTAGAGTTAATGATAGATGAATTGCTTGTGGTAACCTGTGGAATAAAAGTTTTAGCACTTGTGTAATAGCTTCTACTAAATTTTCACAACACATTCACATAAGTACATGGCTGAAATAAACACACACATTGCAATCTCACACACTGCACACATTTACGCAGATTGTAGGGGTGTCTGGAACAGGATCGCTCGGAACGTGGCGATGCCTCGGCGTCGAAGACTGGACTGTGCTCTCGCGATTCTCGCTTCCTGGGTTTGAGAACAGCAGGTCTGCCTTTCAGTCGGTTCTCATCGTCTTGCGACACCACAGGAAATCTACCCAGGAATGTCTTTACACGATTGACATTAACGACAATCGAATGAAAGGGCAGTTGGAGCTTAAGAGTGACTGGCGACAACACCTCCAAGACTGGATATAGTCCTTTCCAAAACTTCTTAAACTTTTTTGACTTGACTCTTCTTTAACACCACATTGCTCAAACACACAAGATCTCCAATTGCTGCACTGCTGCTTGCCGGTCGTGTTGTCTTGCTTGCTGAAGAAAGGATTGATGATTTCGCTGTTTCACTCCCCTCCATTCTTCCTTTAGCTTGCCTGCTAGTTCCCTTACGTGTTCATTGTTGAGTCCGGCAGTCGATCATGAAAAGTCCAAGATTGAATGCATTCTTCTTCCGTAGACGATCTCATATGACCTTAGGCCAGTTGAGCTGTGCATTTTTGCGTTTTAACAACTTACCAAGTATGGTAAACAGACATCCCAATTGTCGTGTTTGCTGCCCACATAATAGCTAACCATGTTAAGAATTGTTCTGCGGACTCGCTCGACTCTTTCATTTCCTTCAGGGTGTGCTGGTATAGTCCTTAACTGAGTTATTTGCATGAAATTACAAATTTTTTAAGTAATTCACTCATAGAGATCGTTCCTTGATCACTAATTATACTTCATGTTCATTCAAACTTAAGAATCCATTCTTTTACAAAAAATTTAGCTATAGTCTCAGCACTCTAATCAGGAATTGGTACCATGAGAAGGCATCTAGAGAAATGATATAGCGTTGTTAATATGTATTTCTTTCCATCTTTAGGCTTAGACAACGCTCCTACAACATCTAGTCCTACTCTTTCAAATGGTTCACTTGTCTCAGGCAGTTCTTGCAATGGCACTGAACTTTTTCCTACATTATTCTGTCTGTTACAAGAATTACTTTGTGAAACAAACTCTAAAACGTCAGCTTTGCGGCTCGGCCACCAAAATACTTGAGATATTTTAATGTTTGTTGCTTTTTTACCGCAATGTCTTGATAGTACAGAATCGTGTTGTTGCCTCATGATTTTCTCTTTCTTGCCTTCTGAAGTAACTAGGCGGTTTCCTTTACTAGTGATTTTGTACAGTATTCCATCTATTTCGACAAAACGTTGACCATTTTTCCATAATTTGTATTGTGGATCTTCTTCTTGAGGTGCCTTTAACTCTTCTTCTTGACTTATTCTGACATAAACATTGACTTTTTGACTCATTGCATCAGCATTCACATGATGTTTACCAGGTCGGTGAATAACCTTAATTGGTACTCACTCAGTCTTAATGCCCATCTTGTCTGGAACCGCGCGACTGCTACGGTCGTAGGTTCGAATCCTGCCTCGGGCGTGGATGTGTGTGATGTCCTTAGGTTAGTTAGGTTTAAGTAGTTCTACGTTCTAGGGGACTGATGACCTCAGATGTTAAGTCCCATAGTGCTCAGAGCCATAAATGCCCATCTTGTTAATCTGGAACTTGGATCCCGTTAGCTCAATAACTGTTTTAGTGCAGCATGGTCTGTAATAACTGTAAATTCTCTTCGTGTTAAGAAACATCTGACATGTTTTATACCAAAAATCAAAGCAAAAAGCTCCTTCTCAGTAGTAGTATAATTACATTCTGCTTTGTTGAATTGTCTGGAAGCAAATGAGATTGGATGGTTGTGGCCATCAACTACTTGAGACAAAATTACACCTATGGCATAGTTGGATGCATCTGTTGAAAGAATAAAAGGTTTACTGAAATCTGGATAGGTTAACAGTGGGGCTGTTGTTAGAGCAGCACAAGTTCTTCCATTGCCCCTTTGCATTCTGTCGACTGATTAAATGTGGCTCATTTCTTCAGTAGCTGTGTCATTGGACATGCTATATTCGCATAACCGGCTATAAATCGTCTGTAGAGATTTGACAATCCCAAGAATGATTGTAGTTCTTTCAAAATCTGTGGTTCAGGAAAATTCTTTACATCTTCAATTAATTTTGGATCAGGTCGAACACCTTTACTGGTTATAACATGACCAAGGTTGTTAGCCTTACTTTGTGCAAAATGACATTTATCTATTGTCAAAGACAGGTTTGTACTTCTTATGTGCTCATAAACAGCTTTTAGTCTCTTAGTATGCTGCTTCATGTTTTCACCAAAAATTATTATATCATCAAGGTAAATAAGTACGGGGTGAGCCCTCATAAAACTGAATCCATCAGGCATTGAAATGTAGTTGGAGCATTACGAAGTCCAAAACCTATACAAAGATGCTTGTCTACTCCTGTCGCAGCTACAAATGAAGTTTTTGCTTGATCATCTGGATGCACAGTTAATTGGTGATAACTACTTGTTAAATCACATACTGAAAAAATTCGTCATCTGCCCAAGTAATCCAAGGTTTCCACAAAATTTGGTAAGGGGTGTATGTCAATTGTAGTCACGGCATTAAAAAATCGGTAATCAACACAAAAACGGAACTATGGTTCTCCAGAAACTGATTTCTTCGTTACAATTACAACAGGCCAACACCACGGGGGGGGGGGGGGGGGGGGTCTGAAGGATCGCTTGCTTTAATAATTCCGGCTTCTGGTTGTTCTTTAACCATGTCTTCTACCAACTCTCTTTGACTAAACCGCATTCGGTAAGGTATCTGTGTGACTGGGGCTGCATTCCCTGTATGAATACGATGCTGAACTAAATGAGTGACAGATAAATTTGCACGTTCTCGGAATAAATCTGCATACTTCAACAAAACAGGCGCAAAAACCTTCTGTTCATGAGCTGTCAAATGTTCTATCTTCTTCCAAATCTTGCGCTTCAGTTCATTATTAACTTCGTCTCCACATTGCAATTTTGCAGTACTGTTACAAAAATCTGTGTTTATAACTGCAACGTTTGTTACCTCATCTGGAATCTGTATTACGTCACTTTAACTTACGCTCGACACTTCAGCAACTTTCGTTCCTCGTGGCAAAACAACATCCCTATTGCTCATATTCGTTATTGTAACCGGGACTTTAGCGACTGTCTCACCATTGTAGCGACACCTACACTTCTAGCAACATAACAATGCATTGTATCCAGTAACTCACTTTTCTCGGATCACTCAATTAATAACAAAGTTCCTTCCTTGCATCGGGGTGACTTAAATTCAACGTAGATTGTCTTGCCTCTACCCTTTGGAATTTGCTGAGGCTCATCAATTTGAAGATCGACTCGGACGGTTTGAACTGTTGCATCGACGTCAGTATTGCTGCTCCTTTGGGTACAATCTGAAGAACGATTTCCTAGGTTGTAGTTGCTACGGCCTAGCCTGATCTTTCTTTCTGCGACAATTATCTCTGCCTCGTTAGCGGACAAGAAATCAAATCCACGTACACCGACATACCGCATTCCGTTGTTTGAAAATACTTGCACCCATGCTGTGTATTTGTCTTTATTTTCACCTTCATCTTGGCCTTGGCCAAGAATTAATTCTACGTCAACTTCTCCATAGTTACGTCGTTTTCCTCTGTTTAACTCTCGCACTTTTAACAGCGGCGATTTCAGTTTATCCCGTTTATCTATGTAACACCACATTAATGTGGTCTTGTGTCTATAAGTAGAGTAGTTTGATGTTTCTCCCACGATATGCAGAACCTATCAAGAAGTCATTTTCAGTCTGATTATCGCCGGAACTAACAGGAATCACTGTCTCTGGCAGGGGGCGGATTGAGTTGTGCCCCGTACGTCCCCCGTACTCGTTTAAAGGTCTGGCAGATTCTCTGTTGTTCGCATTACCTTTCTTCTTGTTGCGACAATCTCTCCAAACATGACCCTGCATCCGACAATGATAGCAGATTCGATCCTCTTCACAATCCTTACGCTTGCGACCCAGCTTATTGCATCTGTAGCGTTGTACTGCTGTGTTGAAAACTTTGCGTACTTGTTTCTGCATCTCATTCGATCGTCTTAGTGCTTGAACGAAACAACAGATGATTCTATTGCTTCCTGAAACGTTTTACATCGTGCCAATCTAACAGCTTTGCTTACTTCCTCTCCGTACGACCCATGAATAAATGTGTGCGAGGCTCTCTGGTCGTCTTCGAACAACTGAATGCGACTTTTATTTTCATCTTCTACTAACTCGTACGTTTGAGCGTTGATGTTTCGGATTCTGTCGGCAAACTGCTTGATAGAGTCTTCTCGTCGCATTCGCAAACTGTAAAGCTGCTCTCTGTAAAATCTGATCGCGTTTTTACGTCTAAATCTCTGAACAACAATCGTTCTAAACTCATAGCAATCTTCCTTTTTCACGCAAGTAGGCTCTGCGCTAATGAAATTTTGTGCTGCTCCCTGAATTCTTAATTTGGCAACTACTAGCTTAGCGGAATCTGTCCATGAGCCTAACAGGGCGGCACCTTCAAGTTTACGAAAGAACACTTTCACATCATCTTCGTGTTTCCCGCTAAACACTGGTACTGATGGCAATAATGAATAATTCTTTATTGTAGTTGTACTTGTACTGCATGAACAATCATTTGACAAGTCTTTCGGAATGTTACGCTCGCTTCTTTTTCTTTTAACTGCCGAATCTCTTCTTGCAGTTCAATAATAAGCGTTTGTAGATCGACAACGTTACTCTAACTAGATTGGGGCATTTAGTCTAATTTAACGCCAATGAGTCACTCAAGTGTAAAATATAAATCCATCACTGCCTTTCGTATTCTAGCGAAACTGGAGTAGACCAACCTGGATTTCAGCATTGGATGTCCCCGCGTAGTTGGAAGATGTTCATGCTGTGCTACTTGAAGTTCACGTTGTACTGCGCCTCTTCAGGACTGTAGATTTTCCACTTCCCACTTCTGACACCACTTCTGTACAGGAGTTAGTCTGTGTTGTTGTCCCGGATGATGATTACAGGAAATATTTGTCAGGTTTCGTAAGCGGTGGGTCCTTGAGGTACGGCAGTACGCGAACACCGAGAAGTAAGTTTAAACAGTTTATTAACAAAAGACTGATTATAAAACATGCTCGCTACGCACACCCATCATCACTGTGTCTGACATCCTAACACCGGCTAATTACAGTCGTATCGAAAGGCTCCATGGTGAGCTAAGAAAAGAGACATATTCGCGCCCGAGGTCGCCCTAGTCATACGGCGCGCTGCGGACGGCGGCCAGTGGCTTTTACTCTCCCGTGGCGCACTGCGGTCAGATGCGCGTCTACTGACCAAGCAAACTGTCAGCATTCCAAGATAGGTCGGCTGGCGAGCGCGTGTTACGTACTGCACGGCTACGTGCAAACCCGTAGACACCTACAAGATAAAAACAGCACTTGAATAAAAAACTATTTCTAGCTTTCAGGACCATTAGTTCCTTCTTCTGGGAAGATGTAGAACACTTGCGTGACACATTAATGAGTACTGGTCCAGTGTTTAAGATCCCCACCAGATCATATTAAACCAACGCATTGAAGCGACTCAGAGGCGGGATGCTAGATAGGTTACCAGTAGGTTCCAACAATGTGCGAGTATTATGAAGATGCTCGGGGAACTTACATGAGAATGCCTGGAGGGAAGACAATGTTCTTTTTGTGGAACACTATTCAGAAAATATATTAGATATGAGTAACTAGGGCTTGTATGGAGGCATATAAATAGCCTTTGTTCCCTCACTCTACTCGCGATTAGAACGGGAAAGAAAAGATTTGTAACGGTACAAAGTACCCTCCGCTATGCACCATTTGGTTACTTGTGTAGTATATACAGAGGGGTCCAAAAAATGTGTCCACTGTTTAAAAGTCCATAAATGGCAAAATAATTGACGGAGTTGTCTCATCTTTGGTAGTGTAATAGTCTGTAGTTCCGGCAATCGCCACACAAGCGTTGTATTGCGTTGTTTTGTTTTGTCAGATGACAATCGCCAGATAGTCAGTGTTTTGTTCTTAGTTGCACCTAAGGTGCGCGTCATATATCTTGGCGGCCGAGTTTAGGTTCGTTCTGCGCATTTGACGTCACAAATCACAGTCAGCCAATGAACAGAGAACGACGTTGCCAGATCTCGACTGCAGTGCAGAGCACGGACGAGTGTCTTCAATTTTAGAAACGTTCAGTCATAAATGAAGTAATTGAACAAAAGCAATGTCTTGATAGCAGACTTTCTTTTATAGAAGGTTTGGAAAAAGCATTCTTTACACCAATTGCTTCATATTCTATTAATTAATTAAACCAAACAAACAATAAGCCTCCTAATTCAGGCGATAGCAAGGAAAGGTGTTTGTATCAGTCTCACGAACCGCTTTTTCGCAATAAAGAACAGTGGTAATTGTTTATTTCCTATTGTACTTCGACGCAACGTGAGTAATTCATAGTCATCCCAACAGTGTTTGTCGGTATTTTGCAAACGTTTAGAGTGCTCCAGGAGATGCCAGAAATGAGTAGCTGCGTTGGCGCAATGGTAAAGGTGTTGGGCTGCTAATCGGAAGTTTCTGAGTTCAAGGCTTGTTGCATACTAAATATTTCATTTATTTAAAAACAATAGCGAAGTGTCTTACTTAATGAATTTTATTCGTTTGAATGTAATGTTTTGAAATTTCCTGTGCTTCATTATAATCATAATAAGTTTTCAGTTTTTGTAATTTTCTCCTCCAATATTTCTTTTCACAGCAATTAAAAACAACGAAAAGGCACACATACAATATTCATGTTATCCGTTTTGTTTGTATATCGCCTCTTCCGCAGTCGCTGTTTTACTATTCATATTGAGATATATTCTTTTGCGGCAGTATTAAAAGTATTATTTAGAGCAGAATTTCGGCTCGTACGTTGCCGAGCTATTTGATTGTCTGACGGAATTCTTTGCTTCGCTGCTTTGGCAACATCATATTCAATGGTTTCGTCGACTGATCTATGTTTTGGCAAGTATTTGCTGTCCGTTGTGACAAAAACAAAATGTTTGCACTTTGTGCCTCACTGGCAATATATTTTAGTTTTATGTTTTATTACGTCCAAAATTCAGTTTTGTGTACTTCGCCAACTTCGTTTTAATCAGAACGTTTTAGAAAAAAGCGAAATGACTCTGGTATAAAGAAAGTTTTGTTACAGTTGCTAAAGATAGAATATTTCCCAATTTATAAACACTGTTTATGTTATAAAGGGTGTTCATTTTATGGGGACATTGAAATCTCTTGAAAACGACACACAGAGCCAAAAGAAATCCTAATGAAAATTAGTTCCTCCCGGAAGGGGACATCCAATTATAACAAATTTGACTACAAATTCGTCGAATTTGGTATCATTGGATGTCCCCCTCTGAGACAAAAAAAAATTTAGTTATAAATTTGTTTGATCCGATGTGTAGATTTGCGGATATTTCAATGTCTCCAATTAAAATGAACACTCTGTATAGTTGGAACCATGAACGACTGCGGTCGATTTAAGGCTCGTTCTACGCACCTGACGTCACGCATCCGCTGACAGCCAATGAGTGTTCAGTAGTTTTCTGAACGGTCTGCTGGGAATGTCTTGGCGAGTGCGAGTGTTAAATGTGATTGTAGTTATTCTTTGGTGAATTTTTATCGCATTTGTTGCAAGTTGTCATGGCTGATAATGGTGGTAAGCGACAAACTCTCCATAAACAGGCGAGGGACATAATTTACCGGATTCACGCTTTTTTCAAGCGTGAAGCAGAAAACGGTGGACCTATCACGGATGTCGCCAGATCTCAGGAACGCACTGCAGAAGCGACAGGCGTTAGCTTGAGAACCGTTCAGCGGATTGCCAATGAAGGAAAGTTATCTACGGAGACCTGTGGAAGCCCACTTTTCAGATCGCCAGGGAAATATCGCACTCGTGAGAGGACTGTAACTAATTTAGATAATTTCGACAAAGATGTTCTAAGACGAGAAGTGCTCAACGTGTACAACACAGGCGAATTTCCTACTGTAAAAAAAAATCACTGTGAAAATGCGTGACCCCATAAATTTTAAAGGTAGCATGACTTCAATGAATAGAATACTTAAAAACATTGGATTCAAATATGTACATACAAATGACGGAAGAAAGTTTTTAATGGAACGTAGTGATATCGCTGCTTCAAGGGCACAGTTTTTAAGACGTATTATTGAAGTAAGAAAATCCGGGAATAAGAACATTTTTTTCTTGGACGAAACATGGGTGAACCAAAATCACACAAGGAAAGCGTGTTGGAAAATGAGTGATGGTTCGGGTGGGTTTAAAGTACCAGTTGGTAAAGGTGGACGAATAATTGTGCTTCACGCTGGTTCTGCTTCTGGATTCATTCCAGAAAGCAAATTAGTGTTCTGGGCAAAAAAGAGAAATTCAGGGGATTATCATTCCGAAATGAACTCTGAGACATTTAAATTGTGGTTTAGGAATCAGTTTCTCCCTTACTTGCCTGCAAACTCGGTGATTGTAATGGACAATGCGAGTTATCACTCTGTTGTTGTTGACAAGACACCCACAACAAGTACAAAAAAACCCGATATCATGTTATGGCTTGCAAGTAAAAATATTCCACATACTGCCAACCAAACTCGTGCTGAAATGTTGAATCTTGTAGTGCTTCATAAGCCTCGCACAAAAGTTTATGAAATCGATTGTATTGCACAGGAACATGGACACACAGTTTTGCGTTTGCCACCGTACCACTGCCGATACAATCCGATAGAGTTAATTTGGGCACAAGTGAAAGGGTATGTCGCAGAACGAAACGTGACATTTAAAATTGCCGATACAGAAGGGCTTCTGCACGAAGCACTTGACAGAATTACTTCTTCAGCATGGGCTGAATGTGTTCGGCATGCACAAAGGCTACAGGAGGAGGACATGGACAGGGAAATTGTAATTGACAATCTGCTTGAACCCATCGTCATAACTCTAAGACCTGATGATTCGGACTGCGACACTGACTACAGCGATGCAGAAGACTATCGCAGCGATTGACAACAATGAAGGGTAAGGCACATACACAATAATACTCATGTTTTCTTTCTTGTTTTTGTTCCACAGTTGCAATTTTACCAATGGTATTGAAATACACTCCTGGAAATGGAAAAAAGAACACATTGACACCGGTGTGTCAGACCCACCATACTTGCTCCGGACACTGCGAGAGGGCTGTACAAGCAATGATCACACGCACGGCACAGCGGACACACCAGGAACCGCGGTGTTGGCCGTCGAATGGCGCTAGCTGCGCAGCATTTGTGCACCGCCGCCGTCAGTGTCAGCCAGTTTGCCGTGGCATACGGAGCTCCATCGCAGTCTTTAACACTGGTAGCATGCCGCGACAGCGTGGACGTGAACCGCATGTGCAGTTGACGGACTTTGAGCGAGGGCGTATAGTGGGCATGCGGGAGGCCGGGTGGACGTACCGACGAATTGCTCAACACGTGGGGCGTGAGGTCTCCACAGTACATCGATGTTGTCGCCAGTGGTCGGCGGAAGGTGCACGTGCCCGTCGACCTGGGACCGGACCGCAGCGACGCACGGATGCACGCCAAGACCGTAGGATCCTACGCAGTGCCGTAGGGGACCGCACCGCCACTTCCCAGCAAATTAGGGACACTGTTGCTCCTGGGGTATCGGCGAGGACCATTCGCAACCGTCTCCATGAAGCTGGGATACGGTCCCGCACACCGTTAGGCCGTCTTCCGCTCACGCCCCAACATCGTGCAGCCCGCCTCCAGTGGTGTCGCGACAGGCGTGAAGGGAGGGACGAATGGAGACCTGTCGTCTTCAGCGATGAGAGTCGCTTCTGCCTTGGTGCCAATGATGGTCGTATGCGTGTTTGGCGCCGTGCAGGTGAGCGCCACAATCAGGACTGCATATGACCGAGGCACACAGGGCCAACACCCGGCATCATGGTGTGGGGAGCGATCTCCTACACTGGCCGTACACCACTGGTGATCGTCGAGGGGACACTGAATAGTGCACGGTACATCCAAACCGTCATCGAACCCATCGTTCTACCATTCCTTGACCGGCAAGGGAACTTGCTGTTCCAACAGGACAATGCACGTCCGCATGTATCCCGTGCCACCCAACGTGCTCTAGAAGGTGTAAGTCAACTACCCTGGCCAGCAAGATCTCCGGATCTGTCCCCCATTGAGCATGTTTGGGACTGGATGAAGCGTCGTCTCACGCGGTCTGCACGTCCAGCAAGAACGCTGGTCCAACTGAGGCGCCAGGTGGAAATGGCATGGCAAGCCGTTCCACAGGACTACATCCAGCATCTCTACGATCGTCTCCATGGGAGAATAGCAGCCTGCATTGCTGCGAAAGGTGGATATACACTGTACTAGTGCCGACATTGTGCATGCTCTGTTGCCTGTGTCTATGTGCCTGTGGTTCTGTCAGTGTGATCATGTGATGTATCTGACCCCAGGAATGTGTCAATAAAGTTTCCCCTTCCTGGGACAATGAATTCATGGTGTTCTTATTTCAATTTCCAGGAGTGTATATTCCTCTTCTGCAACTGTAATAAGCGTCTTATTTAGACCAGACGCGTTTTTCTCTTTTGAAGCATCTTCATTGGACAGCATTTTGTCTCCTCCATTGCCAAGTCACCTTTCGTAGTTTTGTGCTGAGGTAACACAATATTCAACGTTTCTGTCGGCCGATCAGTGTTTTAGCAAATAAATGCTTTTTGTGTGTGCCACACACAAAAATTATATTTGACATAGCTCAGAGCAATGATACACAGTATATTCAAGTCCTAATGTTTTTGTAAGTCCACAGTTTTGTTTAACGTATTTTGTGTACTTCCTTTTGATTGATTGAAGTGCTTTAAAATAAAGTCAAACGCGCCCGGTGTAAATAAAACTTTTATTACAGTCGCGAAAGACGGAATATTTCTCAATATTACATACGACACCAATCTGGTACTTAAATTAAATGAGATGTTGTTATACAGTAAATTTTATATGAAATTTAGGTATCTTGTCCACATTTCATTCTCAACATTGTGGTAACTACAATCGAACATACGGAAAGTATACGCTATGAACTTTACCTCTGCAACTCTTCAAAATTTCGTGCAATGGTTTACTACATTTAATGCTGCAATATAACTGCGTTGAAAATCGAAACAAAATTAAGTCATTTATGGGGGGAAGGTATCAGTCAAGAAGATGTGTCAAAATCAAATTTTTGGGCCAAATAGTTTTTGTGAAATCGAATGATAAGTGTGTCAAATCAGTCGGAACACTATGTGTCTGCACAGTGGTTACAAAATCGCGCACGGCGTGGAATGCGGGGAGCACGTCTCTGTAGCAGCGAAAGGTTTAATGCGGCCGTGGTGGCTTTACTTCATAAACAGCGCGCTCCCCCCTAAACGTAAGTTTGAGAACTACACTGCTACGGCGCTGCTTCTCTTGGCGCGTACAACTGGCAACGCTGCAATCTCCTGCGTCTGGGCGGGCATGCGCGAACCGCCATAAATGAATTGAACTATAGTTACTCGAGTAAACATGGCTGGCACATGGCTTACATTCAATGCAAGGAAGTCAGTTTTGAAGTGGTATTTTAAGTACGAAAACATTAATGAGGTTCAGCGGAAATGGCGAAATGAGTATCAAACAGAGCCACCGACTCATTTAACGATTCGTCGCATCCGAGACAAATTTGAAGTCGAAGGCTCTGTTAAAGATGTACACAAACAACGATCTGGACGACCTGTAACAGTAACAAGTCCAGCTAACTCCCGTCGTGTGTTACAACAATACACTCGCTCATCACAGAAGTCTGTCTGACAGTGTGCCCGTGAAACTGGAGTGAGACGCTCAAGTTTGCCTGGAGTAAATGTGTGGTGTGGGTTGTCTTACCGGGGCTTGATTGGGCCATTCTTCTTTGAAGGCACAGTTACCGGTGAAGCTTCAGACATCCATTTTATCTGCCATCCGAGACTTGTATGGAGACGGAAGAGTTTACTTTCAACAAGATGGTGCTCCAGCCCACTACCAAAATCGTGTTATGGCGTATCTCGACGACAATCTACGAGGAAGGTGGATAGGGCGTAGAGGTGCTGTGGATTATCCACCACATTCACAAGACCCAACTCCTCTAGACTTTTACCTGTGGGGAACACTAAAGGGCGTCGTTTATCGACAAAAGCCGCGCATATTGGATGAACTTCGAGACTCCATCGTTCCTTCATGTGCAAATATCCAACTGAACACGTTGCAGTCAGTAGTTCGTGCTACAGTTGGACGGCATCGTTTGTGTGTGGATGTTAATGGTGACCATTTCGAACACATACAGTGATATCTTTAAGTTGGACTTTCAGCTACACTTTCACAAAAAATGAGACAACTCCGTCAATTAGTTTGCAAGTTATGGACTTCTAAACAGTGGATACATTTTTTGGACCCCCCCCCCCTGTCTCTCTCTCTCTCTCTCTCTCTCTCTCTCTCTCTCTATATATATATATATATATATATATATATATATATGGAAGAAAATTGCGAGTGCCTACTACATTAAAAAATATTACCTGAAGCTAACCTAAAGCTCCGTGATTTGTTTCAAATGTTTTGTACCACATTTATCTGTACCTGATACGTTCTGACAATCAGTGGCTTTCATCTACAGCAGTCTTACAATTTGAAGATCCCAGTATTGCTTAGATCTATTAAAAATCCCTCATTCAGCTCTTTTTATCGAAAGATCACGTAAAAATAAACTGGATTTTTGAGAAACTGGAAGGTGTGATTGGCATATAACTGTTTGTTTATAGAACATCGATCAAAATTTAAGCATTTCAGTAGCACAGATAGCGCAAGAGCACATATCTGGGCTAAAGTAATATATTAGACTTTGTTTGCGCCATATTTAAATGCAAAGTCCCATTTTGACGCATTTTTCATAAAAAAATGAAGCTACTATGTCATGCCCGAAAACATATATTAGAAAATGAACAAGCATCCGAAATGTGATCTGATGCATGTTATGTACAGATATCGTACACAGACTGGAAAAACGCAAGGGATGCTCTACTACATATCCTTTACCATATTTGATCAGTTTTTCCGCATTTGCCACTGCTGGTATGGGTGCAAAGACAAATTCGTGCTGCAAACGTCTCAGTGGTAGTTACGCTACTAAGGTGCACTTAATCCGTTAAAAAACATTTAGAGCATTGTCCTGAATGCGTAATATGTGTTATGCTATAAATCAGTCTGCCATCCAACTGGTAATTTATAATCAATTGGCTTCAATCAATCACGTAAGACTCTAATCTGTAACTCGACTTTGCTGCGGATTAGTATGTCACTATAATCGAGATTATTCGCAGCCGAACGTTGTTTCTACGTTTAATTCTCTTAACGGAAGTTTCATTCAAACAATCTGGATTGACTTGATGACTCAAAACGACAGTTGAAGGCAAGTCTGTATAAAGACCATGACCAACAGGTGATGACTTCACTTACGCCGACGGAGCAGCTTACAGATCTAGTCATCAGGCGCCGGTCCCACTTCCGGACTTTCTGATGGCGTCATGAAGCGACTCCTCGGGGCTTGCGAGATGAACGTAGGCACAGTTTCTCTCATGATGTATAATATACAAATAAAGGCTTGTCCAGTTTTCGTCCAAGGAGCTGGGAGAGTTCCATTCATTTGTTCAGAAGGGGAGGCCGACAAGTGTTTGCCATGTTTCAGCCAGTCAGGGATGACAAAAGGGATGAGCACGCCCTGCAGCCTTTCTCAAACGATTTTACAAAAACTATTCAGGAAAAAAAGTCAGTTTTGCTTTACTTGTTATTTTATATGCCAGGTTCATTACGATGTGCCATCATTTCGCTAATGCTCATAGTGGAAGTAAAACACTTCGCGTATTTCGAAAAAGTTTGCAATGAAAAATAGAAGTCGTATGATTTTGCGTCCAGTGTGTATTAGATAACATGTTGCTGCGTATTATATTTAGCAAACATATTGAATTTTTCTTTGGACTTGGTTGGAGGCCTCGAGAAAATTGATCTGACGTTGCACACTAATTTGCGGTCACTCTGCGCCAGCGATAAAGCCAGAGTGAAATATCCACAACATTCTGATTTTTATAATGCATTTGAGATATCGAAATGAGATTTTGGCAAATGATAGCACACAAAGAGTAGAGTATTTCGCTGTATGGTTATTACACATAACCTCATTATTCACAATGTTATTCAACTAACTACAGACTTTTCCTATGAAAAAATGTAATTGTTAAGAGCTGTAGCTGATGAGATGAGGAACTGGTATTGGTTTTGGAACAACATAAGTGAAATTATTACGCTTTTACTTTGTAACGAGGATGTGCTTTTTCATAAGATGCTGACCTTATTTTTCCTCAGTTCGCCACTTAACTAAACTTAGTAAACCACTATTTCAGAATTATCTCGCAGTTGCGTCTGCACAACTTGTTAGTGAATTGAGACCATGTAAACTCCTCTGAGTTTTGGCAAAGGAAGCAAATATTAACATGGTAACAAGGCAAATTTGTAGATTTTATAGAAAATTCCCCACTGTTGACTCTTCTCTGAAAGTTGCAGATGGTTAACAAACGAGGCGAAAATAAATCGCTGCATTTTCGGCGGAGTTCTTTTTAGATACTAACCAAAGAGGCGACAAATCTTTTTCAATGGTCACCTTGCGAGTGTGACCGTGGAGGAGCCCCACTTAATATTTACCAAAAATGCGAGTGCAGATTTCAGTTTAGATTGGCATTTCCCCTACAGCGCTCTGAGCGCCCCCCACCACTGCCGCTCTCTCCCTGTGCTTCCCCAGGGGCCCTATTCTGTCTCGTTCGTACCGATCAGTGTAGTAGGCTTGTCTCGGTAGTGACGTCATTTTCGCTTCTTTATCGAAATATACTATTCAGTAAACTTCTGAGACCTGTTACCGAACGGTCCTCCCACCGATTTTACGACAGTTGTACCGAGAGGTTTTGGATTTCGGTGTGGCCCTGTCGATCAGTGAGCTGTGGTTTATGTACACTTATAATTTGTTATTTTAAACATATTTAGTGGTTTTAGCATTGGATTTAGTGATTGTGTTACTAAAAAATCACCAGAGGGCGCATCTGGTTGGAAAGCGAGTTCATAATAGACTATTTTCCTTTGTTAGAAATATGGTTAGGTTAGGTTGTTACTGTGAATGACTACATAAAAAAAAGTTTTCGGCAAATATTCTCTCAAAATACGTGTTATTTTAATGCAAATAAGAGTTTAAAGATCATTAAATATCAAGACATCGGCTCTGCTTATGTATATTACGTGAGTGTGAACTGACGTTATTAGTGACTTTGTGTACTTTTTCCCCTCAAATGGTTTAGTTAGTAACTATCGAAACGTATTGACAACTTTCAAGTAACAACGGAAAGAAATTATGTGAAGCCTGATATTGGAAACCTTCCAAACTATGTCGCATTTATGACTTACGCAACGGCGTTTGGCAACGAAGTCAGCCTACGTTCCTCTGCACAATAGTACCAGAATTGAGGACTAAGCTTCTAAAATTTGGCGTGGCCAAGTGGTTAGCGTGCGGGAATGCCATTCAAAAGTCCATCGGTTCGCGCATGCATGCGTAAAAAAAATTTTGTTTCCTCTTCATATATGCAACACATTCTGAGACGTAGTTATTCGTGTAAGTTAAGATTTTTCTGCAATATTCGTTATTACTTATATGTAAAAGTGCATTCCTCAGTAATGATTTCGTGATTTCTGTGTGTTTAAAAAACGAAACATAAATTGCTGGAGATGAAATTGCTGTGAGTGAAACAACTGGCAGTGACCTTTATATTTTTTCTTGTCAGAAATAATTCACCATTTTTTCCGAATATGGAGCGATTTCCGAGTTGTAGTTAGACAGGAATCTAAGAGCACAACTTAAATTACTGGGAATGTAACTAGCAGCGGTCATCTTCATAATCTTGCTTGGCACAACTGTTTATGTGCGATCGAATCCTCAACAGTAGACAGAGATGAAAGATCTCCACCATAATATTTTTAGACTGTAGCACCATATACGAAACGTTTTCATTCATGAGATGCATGTTACAAACTTCGACGAACTGCAGGAGCTCTCGAAAATGCGTTTCTTCAATTTTGTTTTTAAGACCCAAATCGTTGACGTACCATATACAGAAGTGGGCTAATTAATCACTTGGATGTCTAGGAGCGAGTTATAACCACATTCCGTTTATCTTCTTATTCTTTGAAACTCTCAGAATCAATTTTTCGGGTGTTTTTAGATGTATTAGTACAAAGTGGTACTACACACTATTCCTAACTCATTTTCCGAAACGTAAAATCCAAAACACGATGTCAGTGTGAATGACAATAAGATGACATAATGTGGCGTTTACGACATTCTGCACAATACAGTCAAACACGCTATCGTTATTATACAGGCATGGAAACATGCGGTCAGGGAAATTTCTATGAATTTCAGCTGAGAATCATGGAAATGGATATACCGAGCCTGATACTGTTTAGGAGGAGGCAAGAGCGATGAAGGTGGGCACGTCAGCTCGATGGAATGCAGCGTCATGCGTTATGGCAACGTAAACGCAATTTTCGGTACTTGGAAGAATAGCGCGCCTGTGTCGTCTGCTAGCCGCTTTGTGTTCGTGGCGCTGTGCGCGCTGCAGTGCGCAAGCGGGGATCTACAGCTGCTTGCTTTTGATTGGCTTGCGCGACGCGAACCGACAACAGCGCTTCGGTTCTCTAGACCCGAACGGTATCGCTACCGAATGCATACTGAATAATGCAGGGCCTCTAATTCGTGTACTCGACCGTTCGGTGCTCTTGACCACCGAAATGATCGGGGCAATGGCGGAAAGATACAGAATAGGCACCCAGGCGACTGCACATCTAGCGGCCATGGCATTTTGCATGCACAATATTGTCCTACCACTGCCTTCGAGAAAACCAAAGTATATCTTCGAAAGGAGTACAACCATGGTACCTCTCGTGATGTATATACAAATAAAGGGACATCAAAAAGTGTTCACTGTGCATCGGCCTCCGCATCCTGTGCGACCTTTACAGCGTGGTTAGGGTGTCGGAACATTTGCGATTTGCAAGTCAGTGAAAAACGCAGGAAATCAGAGAAAGAAGGGACACTGAGTAAAGTAACGTAAATCTAATATTAAATGACAGAAATAAAACAACAAAAATAAAAGTAAAGTCCAATTCACGTTTTTTGTCAACTCAGGACAAGTGACCTCAACTTGCATAGCTGTGCTCGACTATTCTTATTGCGGAAATTATGATCTTCGCCAGATGATTTTCAACTGTTTTTACACGTGAAGTACATACAAGCCCTATTTACTACGAAGCAAACGCGAACGTACACAAGCTAACGCGCTTTCGCGAATATGAATAGACTTTTACTCTGGCATCAACAAAAGGCAAGGCACGCTATGTGTCTTTTTTTTTGCGCTAAATCTTTGTCGCGTTAACATCAGTATTTAATACAGCGGGATGGAGAACAGAACCATACAACTTGTTTCATTTATTTTAGCGATCACGCTGTTGGTCATGAAAATCAAACGGGGCACACAGAGAAAAATACGGATCTCTGACTTTTTGCACCAGCGTGAAAGAACTGGCGGTTCGGCTCTGATCTGTGATTTGCAGATGCAACCATCGCTTGGTGTATTGGGAAACTTCACCCATATGTCGATGGATGATTTTTGCCTTCTTCTAGCAGCAATTGAACCGAAAATTTCAAACCAAGACACAAATTATCGAAGAGCCATTCAGCAGGCTAGCACTAACATCGCGCGTCTTAGCAACAGGTTACAGTTATGCCAGCCTCAAATATCTATTTCGTATATCAACAGCATTTGTTTTTCAAATAATTCCTGAAGTATGCAGTGCCATATGCCAAATACTCGTGGATTTTATAAAGGTAAATTCGTGGACGCCGGCCGTTGTGGCCGAGCGGTTCTAGGCACCTCAGTCCGGAACCGCGCTGCTGCTACGGCGCAGGTCGAATCCGGCCTCGGGCATGGATGTGTGTGCTGTCCTTAGGTTGGTTAGTTCTAAGTAGTTCTATGTCCAAGGGACTGATGACCTCAGATGTTAAGTCCTATAGCGCTCAGAGCCAAATGCGTGGAAGATAAGAGTCAATGAAAATGGGTGGTTTAATATAAAAATACACAAAAGACCTTTATGAGAGGCTACTTCATAACCTAAGCTCCGCAGTTTGTAGAATAAAACATGTCATTATCAGAGTGAAAAATTTTTCCACTTATTCTGCATCTGTTTTTAGATGTACTAAATCAGTAGCTAAACTGTGACATTAACACAGATATCTCGAATATAAGTCATGTGAATGATTATGTCCTTTGTATATTTCTATTTTACATTAATCAACATTATTTGTTTTTGTTTATTTTAATGGGATTTATTTCTCTTGCACTAATTACAGTAGAGAGATCAAATGAAATATGACTTAAATATAAAATTTATGCATCATATATTCACTATGTTGTGTCTGTTGATGTGTTGAATGATGTACAGGCAATGTCAACTGGCAGTACTTCCTCTGGAGGATTGAAATTATCCATGTCTGCCTGGAAAAGTACCTCCTGCATTTTGCGCTGTACAGTGTTTTGTACATAAGCATCTCAACTTTTTAGTTTGGACGCAACAAACTCCCCAAAGCAACCTGATAGGGACTTTTCTCTGGCTTACTTCCTTCTTTTATATTTGATACTTAAAAATTTTAAGTGCAGTCCTAAATTCACTGCCTCCTTTAGGCCTACTGCCTTTTTTCTCATTTCTGGTGGCTCACTTCCATCCATAGTCTCCTCTGAAGTACTTTCGAAGACAAAAATCGCCTCTGTCAAGCCTTCATGTTCTACAGGTGCAGGCGCTGTAGTGTCTTCCAGCACATCCTCTTCTGTTTGACTAAGTTCCTGAAAGATAGTAATTTTTTTTAATTATGTGAATCATTTTAAAGTAATATTTGTTTCTTGTAATGCTACAAGAATCGTTTTTCAAATTATTAGATTAAGACATAATGTGAAAGTAGCTGTATTTTGATTGACATCAGTTAATTTCTTACTTCGATGCAGGCACTTTAGTTTTAGTTTACAACAGAATTTATGTAGTAACTAATTCACTGGCAGCACATAATCACACTAAGACATAACATGACAGCAACATACTAGTAACATGACGTTGACGTAAATTAGTTTATTGCTTTTATACAGCCTGTTTAGGTTAAAACAGATTGTCCGAGGGTAAGTCAATCATTATCCGCAATTAAGTTATAATTTTGTGTATTTTGGTAGTACTGTCGTTTTACGTTGATGACGCATGCTTTGTTTATTTGTTGTCATATCTTTGCAATTTTCAAGCTGCTAGGTTAGTTTCGTTATCGCTGCTGTGCTGTTAAACATGGATGCTTCGCTGTCTATTTGCACCAAAGGAGAGCAAAGTACAGTGATCCGTTTTTTGTGGTCGGAAGGCATATCAGGGGTCGAAGTTCATCGAAGACTTTCGGTACAGTAGGGCAACAGTGTTTTGCCACAACGGAGTGTCCATCAAATGGATTGAAAATTTCCGAAATGGTCGCACAAGTGTTGCGCACGATGAAGGAACCGGACGACCGTTTACCGCCACAAATGAAGAAACCATTGAGCATCCACATGAAATGATTCTCTTAGACAGACGATTAACTATTGACTAAGTGGCACATCGTCTGCAAATTAGTCACGGTTCTCCCTACAAAATCATCCAAAACAGACTTAGGTTTCATAAAGTTTGTGCAAGAAGGGTCCCAAAACAACTCACACGGTTACATAAACGCGCTTGCACATCTGCAAAAAACATTTGAATCGCTATGGTAACGAAGGGGACAACTTCTTAGACAGGATCATTACTGGCGACGAAACATGGATCCTTCATTACGAGCCGGAGGGTTAACGGCAAAGTATGGAATGGAGACATCCGAATTCGCCGTGCAAGAAAAAGTTCAAGACCCAACCTTCCGCAGGAAAAGTGATGCTTACAGTTTTTTGGGACGGACAAGGTCCAGTACTGGAACATTATGGGGAAAGGGGCACAACAAGAAACAGTGTACGTTGCAGTGAGATGCTTACTGTCAGGCTAAAGCCTGCAATTCGAAGCAAACGCCGAGGATTCATGTCAAAAGGTGTTGTGTTGTTGCACGATAATGCCCGTCCGCATACTGCTGCCCACACTGCTGAAACGCTCCAGAAACTCAAATTTGAGGTACTGGTTCGTCCTCCATGTAGTCCCGATCTTGCCCCTTCTATCACTTGTTTGGTCCACTCAAACAGGCATTAAGGGCCGTCGATTTGCTTCGGACGAAGCGGTGAAAGAAGCGGTGTATTCCTGGCTCGCAGCTCAACCGAGAACCTTCTTTTTTTATGAGGGCATCAGGAAGCTTGTACAACGATGGATCAAGTGCGTTGAAACGCAAGGAGACTGTGTCGAAAAATGATGTTCTTGTAAGTTTCTATCAGATTACAATAAAGTTGTATAACTACTTTGCGGATAATAATTGATTTACCCTCATATATTGTTACTATTTTATTAGCAGCAGCCTTAATATTAATTAATATTAATTTCTTTTGTTACAGCTTCCTCAGGATGAAAATGAGGCGTCAGGAATTGCCCAGGGCTCTGAGAACCAGTGAAACTTCCCACAATGCTTTGGAACTATTGATGAGAAACGTTGTGAGAGAATTGCACCTGCAAATAGCGGAACATAGTTTTATAATTATGAAGGATATTTAAGCATTATGCGTTTAGGGGAAGCTGACGTTGATTACTGCGTTATATACAAATATATGTATACAAATATGTATACAAATATTGGTTCACAAGGACGTATTTCAGATGGTGGGGTGATGAAAACCACTTTCTTCTTAAAGCAAATGGAGAATAACAGCCTTGGTATTCCAGAGGAGGCACCACTTGTGGGAAGGAGCAAGAGCATACCTTACATATTTCGTTGGTGACAAGGCATTTTCTCCCCATGAACATTTATTAAAACCACATCCAGGCAAACATGCTCAAGGAAATGACGGATGTGTGTTCAATTATAGACTGTGCAGAGCAAGGAGGGTGGTGGAGAATAAATTTGGAATTCTTTCATCTGTGTTCCCGGTGCTGCAAAGCCAATGTTATTGGACATTGAAAACAGTATTCTATGCTCTCATCTGGACAATTTTTTGTGATGAAGCAAGACCTCAAGGAGTGCTTACACGCCTCCAGGGACAATTGATGAAGAAACTGAGGATGGAACTGTGGTTCTGCATAGCTGGTGGCAAGGAACACAAAATGACCGGCCTTTTTTGCCTCTGAGATCTGTCCCAAGCAGATTTTTTTTTAAAGAAGCAGAAGTAAGAAATGAATTTGCAAAATATTTGAAATCAGAAAAAGACCAGGTTGAATGGTAATAGAATTGTGGTTAAAACTGATTAAATACTGTTTGTACTGCTCTCATTAAAGTAAAACATAAACGAATGAAAACTACTATTAACATGTGCTTATCACTTTGCTTACCTCTGAACACCTGCTTCTCCTGAGTTCGTATTCATCCAGGAAGAATGACATCAGTCTGAAAGCAAACCACTTACATATATATTTTTCTACTGCACCCATCCCTGAGGTTGTGTGTTCCTTCGCTCTCTCTCGCCGGAATGAGGGCACTAGAGAGTTCATCTTCTTCTTTACTTCGTCTGCTGGTATTTTGAGACCTTTGGCAATTTCAAGCAACATTCTTCTTGTTTAGAATTTTGTTGTGAGAATCTTTAGTGTCCCACAAACACCTATGGGATCTGTACTCTTCAGTTAAAAGGAGAAGAGTATCATCTAGCCACTCCATCGCTCCAAAATAACTCCACAAAATATTATACACAACAGTTTGCACGGAAAAACAGCACACTGTGGCAAATCAAGTACCTGTTACAGAAGCTGGCGCCGAAGTGGCGAGGATGCAAACTTCCATTGATTGTTTGCCTGAAAACCGAGAATCAGCGGATAACAAGCAAACACCCATGAATGCAACCCCCAAACGACCAAACAGCGTGCGCATAGCGTTCGCACCAGAGGGAATGTGATTTTGGTTATGTTCACTTTAGTGCAGACAGAGCTATACACAATGCGATAGCTTATATACTTGGATGCTGGAGTCCACATTTGTACGACAATGATTTATTGGACTCAAATGGTTTGCACCTTGCAGGGATAGGTTGTATATTAGAGAAGGGGTACAGAAGTGAATAACAACACAAAGAATATGCGTGGATGCGAAAAATGTCATTACATGTTACAGAAAGTGTTGGGTTGTTTGTGGGAGATCAGACAGCGAGGTCGTCGGTCAACAGAAAGGGAATTTCACACATTATACAAGGAGGGAGCTTGAGGAAGAGGAATCCGAATTTTATATTTGGAAAGTGGAAGCATTAGTTTTTTCATTTGTTACATTAAATTGCACCCAGAATTACTAAAAGGAACACAGTGTTACGAGCTGCCATCACATCCTGTGAAAATTTGGTTTAAGGTTAACCTAAGTTTCTAGTCCAATGCAAATTTCTGTGCATTAGTCATACCTCTCTCACTACCCTTCCCTTCAAGAAATACAGGTTTTCTTTACATGATGTATTTGGCTGTTAGTAGTTCAAGTGGCTTATTTGTACTGGGGTTAGCTAGTGAAACCACATAAATACTGACCACTGAAGTTTGCAAAACTTTTTCACACCCAGTTCAAAGAGCTGCTTAACAATAAATAGGTCTGTCACAAATACATATTTAAAGAAACAGCTTGCAGTGTCTGAAGGTTTCAGAGCATTTCTTTATGCAACACTAAAAATTCCTAACAACATATAAATAAATTCCACCTACTAATCAATCTGATTCTACACACAGTATTTTTTTCACTTCAAGTTGTAGCTATGTAGCAATCCATTTTATTATAAAATATTAAATTCGGTATAGGTATTTATAAAAATCCACTTTATAAATGTAGTAGAGGGCAAGCTATTTAGTACCCTCATGTTATACAATTCAGACTGCTGTCTCACTGCTTCAATTAATCTGTGGTCATTTATTGTAATTTTAACAAAAGAAATAACGAAACGTAACAATTTATAGCAAATAACAAACATCAAACACGAAAATCATGACGAAATGAAAAATGGAGGTCTGACCATGGCCGTGTATCATAAGGAAATGAGCTTGTGGGTCACATGCTCAGCAACAGACAGAATGATGTCACTGTCGAAAAACTTTTCTCCAGAGAAACCAGGGCGCTAATGACCATGCAGTTGAGCGCACCACAGACCAAACATAATCACCATCCAGAGAAACCTTGAAGGCTAATTCACACTGTCCATCACGGCATCATGACGTCATCGCATCATCATGTCAAGGTGTATTCACACAGTACTTCATGTTATGGCACGTCAAGGCAATTCTAGTCACATTATCGCAACTCAAATTGCTGTCCTCAACTGTTCTTTCTGCGGGCGTGCACATACACAATGCGGTAGCTTATATATGTTGATGCTGGAGTCCACATTTGTACGAAAATGACATTTATTGGACTAAGTGGTTTGTAGCTTGCAGGGATAGCTTATATATTAGAAAAGGGAGACAGAAGTGCAAACCAGCACATAGATAGTGCATGGGTCAGAAAAAACGCCATTATGTGTTACAGAAGTGGGAATTTCACACATTATACAAGGAGACTGAGGAAGAGGAATCTGCATTTTGAATTTTGGAAAGTGGAAGCTTCAGTTTTTTTGTTTGTTTAAGTCAAGATGTATCCAGAATTACTAAAAGGAACACAGTGCTATGAACTGCCATCACATCCTCTGAAAATTTATTTTAAGGTTAACTTTAGTTTCTAGTCCAGTGGAAATTTTAGTGAATTAGTCGTATCTCCTTCAATACCTTTCCCTTCAAGATATATGTAAGTTTTCTTTACATGTTGTAATTTGCTTTTAGTGGTTCAGTGCCTTACTTGGAGCCACATAAATACTGGCCACTGAAGCTTGAAAAACTGTTTTACACAAAATTCAGATAGCTGTTTAACAATAAATAGGCCAACCGCAAATACATACTTAAACACACAACATGCAGTGACCAAAGGGTTCAGTGCATTTCCTTACGTAACACTAAAAATTCCTAACTACATACAATTAAAATTCGCCTGCTAATCAATTTTTGTCTATCCATGGTACATTTATCACTTCAAGTTGCAGTATGTTGGCAGTTCATTTCATTATAAAATCTTAATTATGGTACCAGTATTTATAAAATTCTACTTTACAAATGTAATAGAGGGCAAGCAATCTCATATGTTCATGTCATATAATTCAGACTGCTGTCCAACTGCTTCAATTAATCTGTTGCCATTTATTGTAAATTTAAATAAAGGACTAACTAAATGAAACAATTTATAGCAAATAAACAAAAACCAAATGATATCAATCATGAAAACCACAATGAAACTAAATTTGGAGATCTAAACATGGCTGTAAATTGGGAGGAAATGGGTTTGTCAGTCTCGTGATCAGCAATTGACGGATGACATCAGCCATCAAACTTGCCACCAGAGTAACCTTGATGGGGATGGGAAAGGACATGACGTGACAGCCAGTGTGAATTGGCCTTTAATGTTTTGGGCTACTTAAGATGGTCGACATCAGCTTCTTGTTTGTGAGATAATGACATCTCCCTTTATTTTTTACCACCATGGTCGGAAGACAATGAAGTGGAGAGATGAGCGCAAATGTGCAGGACAGCACACTAGTGGTCAAGTGATGGTAGAATAAAACAGTATTTACTTTTCAGACATGCATCATACGTTATCTTGGAATTCTGTCACAGCAATAAAATAATGAACATGTAACCCCGAAAGGGTAGTCTGTACCCCACTAAATCACATATTTAAGTCTTATTTTTCTTATCTGTCCCCCAGTACTATTTACACAATTGGAAAGTTCTAAATTGCTTTTTTTACCTTTCTGCTGTGATTGTCTAATGTTTTTCTTCTTTTTGTGAATTGTATGAGACACAACCATATTAAAAATTTCTTATTGCAACCAGTTCCACTGTTGTACCATACTCTTGACATGAAACTACAATACCAAAACTAGTTGCGCTAAAAGATAATTAATGCTGTTGTATCTAATGCAGTTAAAAAAACCATCCTTCTGTTGGAAATCACCTGCAAAATATGTCTTAAGTTTTGTTTTATGCCTGTTGCCTATGTAGAGCTAAGTACATGTTACCACTCCATTTGTTCTTTAGTCCACATCATTTTCTATGACATGTTACCCCCACTATTTACATGTAGGTAGTTTGAAAAGTTTACAGATCAGCATCGAATGTCAGAGCTAGCACAATGAGGTTCCTGTGTAATAATAGGTCACATGAGTAAACACATGATGCATCGGAAGTCCAGGTACAGGTCCGTGGTGCGGACATCTCTCTGTTGTGAAGATACAAAAATATCATCGAGATTTGAGCACTGATTAAGTTCTTTTTAGAGTTTGCTAACAACTATAATTAACCTCAAAATGTATTAGGAAACTAGCAGTTTTTACCACAGGTTTTTGTGTTGTGTTAATAGAAGTTTAGTTTTGTGTATTTGCTTCGAATCTTAAAAAAGCTCAGCAGCTTAAAAGATAATCAGAGGGCTTGATTTAAAGTTATTTATTCACTGTCTTATAGTCTTATAATACACTCCTGGAAATTGAAATAAGAACACCGTGAATTCATTGTCCCAGGAAGGGGAAACTTTATTGACACATTCCTGGGGCCAGATACATCACATGATCACACTGACAGAACCACAGGCACATAGACACAGGCAACAGAGCATGCACAATGTCGGCACCAGTACAGTGTATATCCACCTTTCGCAGCAATGCAGGCTGCTATTCTCCCATGCAGACGATCGTAGAGATGCTGGATGTAGTCCTGTGGAACGGCTTGCCATGCCATTTCCACCTGGCGCCTCAGTTGGACCAGTGTTCGTGCTGGACGTGCAGACCGCGTGAGACGACGCTTCATCCAGTCCCAAACATGCTCAATGGGGGACAGATCCGGAGATCTTGCTGGCCAAGGTAGTTGACTTACACCTTCTAGAGCACGTTGGGTGGCACGGGATACATGCGGACGTGCATTGTCCTAATGGAACAGCAAGTTCCCTTGCCGGTCTAGGAATGGTAGAACGATGGGTTCGATGACGGTTTGGATGTACCGTGCACTATTCAGTGTCCCCTCGACGATTACCAGTGGTGTACGCCCAGTGTAGGAGATCGCTCCCCACACCATGATGCCGGGTGTTGGCCCTGTGTGCCTCGGTCGTATGCAGTCCTGATTGTGGCGCTCACCTGCACGGCGCCAAACACGCATACGACCATCATTGGCACCAAGGCAGAAGCGACTCTCATCGCTGAAGACGACACGTCTCCATTCGTCCCTCCATTCACGCCTGTCGCGACACCACTGGAGGCGGGCTGCACGATGTTGGGGCGTGAGCGGAAGACGGCCTAACGGTGTGCGGGACCGTAGCCCAGCTTCATGGAGACGGTTGCGAATGGTCCTCGCCGATACCCCAGGAGCAACAGTGTCCCTAATTTGCTGGGAAGTGGCGGTGCAGTCCCCTACGGCACTGCGTAGGATCCTACGGTCTTGGCGTGCATCCGTGCGTCGCTGCTGTCCGGTCCCAGGTCGACGGGCACGTGCATCTTCCGCCGACCACTGGCGACAACATCGATGTACTGTGGAGACCTCACGCCCCACGTGTTGAGCAATTCGGCGGTACGTCCACCCGGCCTCCCGCATGCCCACTATACGCCCTCGCTCAAAGTCCGTCAACTGCACATACGGTTCACGTCCACACTGTCGCGGCATGCTACCAGTGTTAAAGACTGCGATGGAGCTCCGTATGCCACGGCAAACTGGCTGACACTGACGGCGGCGGTGCACAAATGCTGCGCAGCTAGCGCCATTCGACGGCCAACACCGCGGTTCGTGGTGTGTCCGCTGTGCCGTGCGTGTGATCATTGCTTGTACGGCCCTCTCGCAGTGTCCGGAGCAAGTATGGTGGGTCTGACACACCGGTGTCAATGTGTTCTTTTTTCCATTTCCAGGAGTGTACATTGCACCAGCCGAAGTGTAGCCCCATTGTAAATGCTGTTTTCGAACATGGGATTAGTTGGTAGACGTTTGTAAGAAGCTGGAAATCACCCTGACTACTGCCCAGCGATTGGCAACTGTTACAAATAGGTGTGTTGGATGAACTAAGACTCATGTACCTGTGATACCTGCACCAGAGGTGTCTTTCACTGAAACTGAGCTAGTGGGACTCACTTCAACTGTTTTGGGGAAACCTGTTTTATTCAGTGTGAGGTGGAGCCAAATGCAAAAGGGCAGGGGTCTATTAATCGATAGCAGTTCAAACAGATGCAGAATGATGGTACCCCTTAGTAAAATGACAGCAAGGGACTGGAAAGGATACCAGATGCACTCGGTGTGTATGCCTGGGGGCCTCATTCAACCTGTTGAAGAAACAATTACAGCAGCCACTGAGAGAACAGAATAGAACCAATTGCAGATTGTGACATATTTTGGAACAAATGACGCGTATCACCTGGGTTCTGCAGTCTTTCTTGGGTCATTCCAGTGATTGGCAGAGAATGTTGAGAAGGCCAGTGCAAGGCTTTCAACAAAGCTCACAATTTGCAGGATTGTCCGCAGAACTGGTCATGGCCCTTTGGTTCCAGCAGGTAGCTGATGTGATGTACACAAGGTTTCTTTTCCTTTTCCTTTTTTTTTTTTTTTTTTTAAAAAAAAAAAAGAATAGGTGACTCTTGTCTGTGCCACCCTATAGATACCACAAACTCGTGGGAGATATACTGTATGAACAGGCTATACCAGCACTGCAATACGCCGGTGCAAAGCAATGTCAGACACTGTAGCTCACTCTCATAATATTAAAATAGGTTGTACTGACAAGATCTTGCCCACACTCAATGACGTGACTAGAAATAATCGTCTGTACGAACACTACAAGGCCATTTAAGATCGGATATCCAGCTTTCCACACTATATATCACACTACAGCTCGCTACATTATTATGTACAAAGTACTTTGGTTGGTATAATGGGGTCACTGCTAGCTATCTTGATATTAGTTACAACAACGCATCTGATTGTCAGGGTCCAGTAGGTTCGAAAAATAAACTAACACTAAAGCTAGTATCAGTCATCACAAGCTGGTTCTGTGACCGAGCAGCTCTAGGCGCTTCAGTCCGGAACCGCGATGCTGCTATGGACGCAGGCTCGAATCCTGCCTCGGGCATGGATGTGTGTGACGTCATTACGTTAGTTAGGTTTAAGTAGTTCTACGTCTAGGGGACTGATGACCTCAGATGTTATGTCCCATAGTCTAAGCATAAGTAGAGAGGATATAAAATGTAGACTGGCAATGGCAAGAAAAGCGTTTCTGATGAAGAGAATTTGTTAACATTGAGTATTGATTTAAGTGTCAGGAAGTCGTTTCTGAAAGTATTTGTATGGAGTGTAGCCATGTATGGAAATGAAACATGGACGATAAATAGTTTGGACAAGAAGAGAATAGAAACTTTTGAAATGTGGTGCTACAGAAGAATGCTGAAGATTAGATGGGTAGATCACATAACTAATGAGGAAGTATTGAATAGGATTGGGGAGAAGAGAAGTTTGTGGCACAACTTGACTAGAAGAAGGGATCGGTTGGTATGACATGTTCTGAGGCATCAAGGGATCACCAATTTAGTATTGGAGGATAGTGGGGAGGGTGGAAATCGTAGAGGGAGACCAAGAGATGAATACACTAAGCAGATTCAGAAGGATGTAGCTTGCAGTAGGTACTGGGAGATGAAGAAGCTTACACAGGATAGAGGAGCATGGAGAGCTGCATCAGACCAGTCTCTGGACTGAAGACCACAACAGCATTAACAACAACAAGTCTTTATTTCCTGCAACTGATTCTATGCAGGTGCAAGTTAGCGTTTTACTTTACGAGAGCTGGTTCTCTATTCCAAACCCCATCAAGCGGAAATTTTATAAAGTACGTAAATAAAACAAAAAACCTAGACGTCACCATCACGTTTCAACTACATGAACTTTAAATAATCCAACAAAGCTCAACCACTTCAGGCATTTGCCTCCGTGTCCCACTAATATTTAAAACTCAAAACCCAGGACTCGATGATCTCTGTGTGAGATAGCTTGTTCTATAATAAATGGTTCTTGACTTGTCGTTTAGGGACAAGCGGGTAAACTTCCGATTGTTTTTCAATAAACAGCTTTCACGTAGGACAACCGTTCCCTTTAATGTGGACTACACATTCCGTGCACCCAACGAGGTTTACTGTATTCCAACGCTCATACCGGTACAAACACCTGTCTAGTAAGCAGCACAACGCATTATTAATCACAAACAGGACAAACTAATCTCACACTTCAATAAATCGGAACTTTTCCTGTATCTAGCGGGTCTGCACTCTACCAAAATCGGAGAAATAATCATTTTCCACACAAGCCGACAATATTCTCAAAATATCTTTCCAAACTATTTAGAAATGCTTTGAACACACTCGAGTTCTTTCCCCATTGCAGACTAATTCACATATTGTACGTGTGAGCTGATCCCATCATATTCTTGAGATAATCTCTTCCGAGGCTCACTACTTGAACAATATTTCGATAGTACTACTGAAACTATAAAAGCACAAGCCAAGACCCGTTCTTTGCGAACAAACATATCACGCTAATTCTCTCTTTAACAGTAACTGTTTCATGGAGGTAAGAATTCTATTCTTAAGCCCGGTCCACACGCAACGATCTGTCTGCGCAGACATCGGCGCAGATGTCTGTACATGCAAAAGATCGCTGCAAATGTGGTGTGTTCACACGACACAAACCCCAATCTACTACTCGCCCGCCATCTGTCGGTGTAGAAAAGAAATATCAGTGGCAAGCGACTACGCTCCCCGAAAACGTCAAAATTTAATTCAGTTATTTTGAAAAATAGAAATGGAGGAAGTTCTGTTGTGGTCTGTGTTCGCAACTTGTGTTGCAAAAAACATTCAGACCAACCGCAGGAAACAGAGAAAGCGGTCAAAATGGTGCAGACAGTGGCTGCTAAAGCGAAAGCAGTTTTGTCACGCAAATTTACTGCGAGAGTTGCAGGGCGAACCTGTTTTGTTTTACATAACCTCGTGTTCCATTTCCTCGCACATTGGCACTCCAATTTCATCTTCAATTGTACTTCTGCTTGGTCTTGGCGTTTCTTGATCACTAAGAAAGCCAAGCAGATCAAAATACCATACCGTTGGCTGGTATACTTGATCTACTCCTTCACCAGATCTTCTAGATTTCTGAACTTTGGATAACTCTTTTCGGTAAACAGTTCGCTGACAGACTAATTTACTTGACTTGCCTTCATGAACTCATCTTTCAGGAAAGCGTAAATAGCTTCACATGTGTTGGGTATTATTTCACTCAATGCTTGTTTCGATATTGCAGATGAAAATTCCAAATCATTGTAGCTCCTTCCTGTTGCTAGGAATCTTAATGTTACTGCCAGGCGTTCATGAGGAGAAATTTCCCTTCTCATACAAGTATTTTTCTCATAATGTAAGGGGTTACATGCTTTAAGAGATAATTATAAGTTTCGACATCCATCCGCAAATAATTTCGCCAGTTCGCAACGAAATTATTTTTTTATTACCGTTTCTCTGTTTGCCGAGGCGCCAACTGCCCGCAATTTTTCAATTAGAGCATTGTATGCTGCTGTCTTTTTGTCTCGGTCACTATATTCTTTACTTTTAATCTTCCACAAACATTGGTGGTTTCTGTATATTTCAATGAATTCACTTACAAACTCTCGAGAACACTGACGAGTATCAGCCATTTTAATGCCCTGTGCACACAAATACAAACACTAGACTGAGCAAACAGCTGTTTCGCGCCAGATTTGCGACGATCTCCTGTCCACACGCTCCAACTTGTCTGCGCAGATGTGGTTTGAACCGACAGATTTGAGAGGTTTCGCTCAAACCTCCAACTCCAACTTCCAGGTTTGCACACACCTCAGGTTGGTGCAAATCTTCTGTTCACACGCAACGATCTGTCTGCGCAGATGTGATGTGCGCAGACATTTGCGCAGACAGATCGTTGCGTGTGGACGGGCCTTTACCTCCATCAAGTGTTTCTTCTTTGCAGACGCCGGCAGAAGTTCGTGGTGGCCAGCTGCAACGTAGTTGTTAACTTTGCTGCACGCAGCGATACAGCAGTCGTCTGGGCATTGCAAACTCGCTGACTTGACAGGACACAGCTTTTCTGGACCATAAGGTGTCACATATCTACGACATTTCAACGCAAACCTATACAAACAAACTCTTCATTCTCCTAGCACCTAAACGTGGTAATAAATTGAGGTGATACAAACAAGTGATGCGCTTTTTCTCGGGCTGAAGACGGTTTGGCGCATTACACTCTCTGTCCAGTCCAGATAACTATAGCTGTAGGGAACCCAGAAGTATCGGTGTAAGATCGAAAGAAATGGCTCCCACAGGCGAGAGTATTAAAATTATAATGGTAAACTGCCGAAGCATTCGCAATAATGCGCCAGAGTTTGAAGATCTCATGGAAAGCAGTGAAGCTCACATAATACTAGGTACAGAAAGCTGGTTGAAACAGCAGTGAGATTTTTGCGGAAAATTGAAGTGTATGTTGAAAGAATAGGTAAATAGGAAATGGAGGTGGTGTATTTGTCAGGGTAGACAAGAAACTCAAATCCACAGAGGTAGATTGTTTGGGCAAGACTCAGTACCAGGAGTGGGCATAAAATGATAATTGGCTCTTTCTATACCCAATTAGACTCATCTCCTGGTGTAACTGAAACTTTAGAGAAAACACCAGTTCAATTGTACGCAAGTTCCGCAAACATACTGTAATAATCAGTGCGCATCATCCAACAATTAACTGGGAAAAATTACAATTGTGTTAGTGGTTGGTCATGACAAGACATCCTGTGAAACTTACTAAATACTTTCTCTGAAAACTACCAAGAATAGATAGTTAGGAACGCCACTCATGATGGAAACATATTGGATCTAATGGCAACAAATAGACCTCACCTCTTTGAGGTTGTTCACATCGAAACTGGTATCAGTGACCATGACTCAGTTGTGGCAACAACGATTACCAAAGTACAGCTACAACAAGCAGAAACATATATATGTTCGGTAAACTAAATAAAAAATCGGTAGTGTCATATCCAGTGGGGAGCTTGAAACTTAAAGCACAGGGCAGGAGCATGTAGAAGAACTCTGGCTCAAGTTATACTGGATAGATATGTACCCAGTAAAACAGTTCATAGGGGGGGGGGAATCTCAATGGTATGCAGTCACTGTAAAGAAACTTTGGAGGAACAAGGATTACTGCACAATAGGTGTAAAACAAAGTATAGGACTGTAGCTAGGGAGATACTGAATGAAATGTATTTGACTCTCAAGACAGCAATACCATAGCAGAATACTGTCAAGCGATCTTTCTCAGAGCCCAAAGAAATTCTGGCTGTATGTAAAGGTTGTTAGTGGCACCAAAGTTAGTGTCCAGTCCCCAGTGAATGTGACAGGAACTGAAATTGAGGATAATAAAGCAAAATCGGAAATGCTTAACTCCATCTTCAAATGTTCCTTTACAAAGGAAAACCCAGGAGCATTGCCCCAGTTTAATCCCTGCACCATTGAAAAGATTAGTGAAATAAGTATTAACATCAAAGGTGTTGAGAAACAGCTGAAACTGTTAAAATTGAACAAAGCTCCAGGGCCAGATGGAATCCCTGTCAGATTCTGTACTGAATACTGTACGACAGCATACACTGTTGTGCAGTCAACTTAAGCTCTAATGCTGGTGATGTAAACAGCCAGCTACTGTGTTTTAAACTGTAAATTCCAGAGATTCTGACACTTCTCCAGTAAAATTAAAGAGCAAAACTGGTAAATAAAACATACTGAGTGTGATTTGTGGCTGTAGTGAAAAACTTGATTTTCAATGTGTTTTCACAGCAACCAACAAGATTTTTTATGCCAGTTTGTGACAACAGATGAAACTTGGGTCCACTGCTCTAGCCTGAGGCAAAACAACAGTCAAAGTAGTGGAAACATGTTGATTCACCACCACCAGAGGGCAATGGCAATATGGTTGGCCAGAAAGGTCATGGTGTCAGTTTTCTGGAATGCAAAAGGAATTCTGCTGATAGACTGTCTTCCCAGGGGCAACACTATGCTAACTTACTGGACTAAATGCAGCAAAAGATACATGAAAAAAGACCAAGTTTGGTAAGAAAGAAATCCTTCTTTCATTAAAGTAGTTTTCACCATGTCAAAAATACATGAGCTATGATACAAACTGTTGCTACATCCACCCTATTCCCTCATTTGGCTTCATCAGACTTCCATCTCTTCCCCAAGCTCAAAATTTCTCTGTGGATGGAGATACTCTTCAAACAAAGAACTGACAGCCAAAGCTGATGGGTATTCTGCAGGCCTGGAGGAATGTAATTTTTGAGATGCTATCAAGGCATTGGAACACTGCTGGACCAAGTACATTAATGTACAGGAAGAAGTTATACTGATACGTTTTTTCTTTCTCTTCCATTCTGAGAAATTTTCAAACCATCATCATATGTTCAGTTTGTTCTAACACTCTTCTTCCCTCCCTTGTTCTACCTCCCCCTCCCCTACCCCCACCATCTCCCTCTCCTTATTCCAGGTTTCAACAACAGATTACTACAATACTGTCAAAGAAAGATAAAAGAAATTTACCCCCACCCCTTTCCCTCCTTCCCTAGAAACCAGACTCAATGGTGCCATGACGGAATAGCTGTATATGCAGATCATACTGCTAAATGGTGTCAAACCCCAACAAGCGACAGAAGTGACAGAATTACTCAAAAGGCCAACAACAATAGAAAAAAAACTGGAATGTTGACTAAGCAAGTGGAGGATAACATCTAACCCCACAAAATGCCAGTTAATATTGTTCTGACACCAACAAATTACGAATTTGCAAGCACAGAAACCACACAAACTAAAATTTGTCTCTGGCACCCAGAAATCACCACACATAAAATACATTAGAATTCACTTAGATGAATTATTAAAGTGGCAAAAACCACAATAGAAAAAAAGAAAAGCAGAAAATGGACTAAACCTATTATAATTCATGAAATAAAAAATGTGTGGTGTGGACACATGACTTTACTACTGCCCCATTACATTGACCTCTCAGTACAAAGAAAATAGAGGACGGACTTGGAGAGCAATGTGCTAGATACAGACTCAACAGATTAAAGTGTGCTGGGTCCATGAAAAATCTACATATCTCCTTCAGCACAAACCTTAAATTGTCAACATTTCACGTACATATCCCCCCCCCCCCCCCCACACACACACACTCACACATCATTCTAGAAGCTACATCAGGTGTATTCCATCAGTCACTCATAAACAATGAAGAAATAAATAAGATTCTTCTTAGATCAACCACACCTACTAGAACATGTGATGCCATAGCATAAAAAAATGACTCCATGACAACAGGAATTATTAATGATGCAGTAGGTTGTAGAAAGTAATGAATATTTTCCTCCCTTCATCCTACATTACAAACTTCATACTAACCAAATAAATATCCACATTCATAACACAAAAGATTGACAAATCAGCATTAAAAACAACTGCTGGAAAGAGCTGCGCATGACCGCAACCCGCCCTCTTCTTAAGAGATGAAGTGAAAGACTGTGGCAAAAATAAAAGGACCTTTCTGAGATGAAATAGCTTGCATGCCTTAATGATTCATAGTGTACTATATGTGCACCCGCAATGGTTCTGGTGTCTATGGAGAGTCCAGATTTATTTATGGTTTCTGTAGAAGGGCAGAAGCCTTCAATAGTTGCAGGGGCGACAGTCTACATGATCTGACATTGTAACATTAGCCCAGATGGCTTTGTTGTGCTGGTGGTGCAAATGGCTGAAAATTGTTAAATCTTTTTCTGGGGTCATGCAGCTCTATTGTATGGTTAAATGATGATGACATTTCCTTCGGTAAAATAGTTACCCATTCAGATCCCCAGTGGGGACTATTCAGGAAGATGTTGTTATCAAGGGGGGTGGAGGGAGGAGGAATGGTGGCATTCTATGGGTGGCAGAGTGTGAAATGTTAAACCCCTTAATTGGATAGGGAGGTCATAGAATTTAAAAATAGGAAATGGAAAGGTGGTGGTTAGAAAGAAGGAATGAAGATTAGAGTTTAACATTGAGGTCATTAGACATGGAGCACTGCTTTGAATGTTTCAAGGATGGGGAAGTAAGTTCAGAGGAACCATTCTGTCATTTGCCTGGAGCAATTTAGGTAAATAACAGAAAACCTAAATGTGGGTGGCCAGATACTGATACAAATCATTGTCCTCCATAATGTAAGTCCAGTATGTTAACTATTGCTCACCTCAGTTGGTTGGAAGTTAGGTATAGTGGGAATTAGTGAAGTGGGGTTGCAAGAAGAGCAGGACTTCAGTCTGCCCCAAATTGTCTGGGATCTCTGTTGTATTCAGGACTGGATACATATCCATCATTGTACAACTATTTAGTAGATGTAGTTGCAGCAAAATCAATACCTGGACTTCTTTATTCCGTCCAAGCAGTTTTTCAGCACCATCACCATAGGTACTTTCTTAATTGACACCAATGCATTATTGCTGGTTAATGGACTCCTCCATCACCAGTTGTAGGTGACGGGGTACCCAGTATACACTACGCAGGTGATTTACTCCCACTTGCAGTTCTGTGTTGTGTCACTGGTCACAACTCTTTCCATTCCTGTTCGATGTTCCACCTTCTCATGTAATGCAGTTACATTGGCAGATTGCTTATGGCTATGGTTCAAATTTATCCTGTCTAGATCTTCTTCATCTAGAACATCTGAATTCATGACCAACAATCTCTTAGACAAATCTATGTCTTCGGTCCCAAAAGCATCAGCTCTGGGGTGCTCAACCATTGCAATTTCCCCGTAATCTGCAGTACTTCATCATCACACTGATCCTCAGTGCTCTTGAATGCAGCTTAATCAGTTCATCTTTTACAAGAAATCAGTCCTGTCACAAGATTAAGCCAAATAAGATGTTCTGTCCTGTTCCCTTGTGTTGTTGTGCACTTCAAGCATGATCTGTCACCCAGACTAAGTGTATGTCAGTTATGAGACATGCGCGGCTCATGTTCATCCCGTTTATTGTTTGTCATCTTCTCTTACTGTACTGCAGTCTTGTTTTCTTATTCCATTTACTGGCATCACTAACTTCCTGCCTTACCTGCCTGTGAGTGGCAGCAGCAGCACTTATCGATAAGTGCACTGTCTTACCATCTCTGGAGTGACCGATAGTATTTCCGGGTCGTCGTGTGTCTGGTGTTGTGGTGGGAGCTCACTCGGGACACAGCAGTAGTGGAGTCTGTATGCAGCAGCAGTGAAGTCACAGATGGAGCGCCAGTGAGGTACAGAGATCCAGTGCTTGCCAACCACTGGTGACACGCATGGACTGTCCGACGGAAGGAGACTAGAGCTGGACGACTGTTGGTCAGTTGTTCGGCTAGTCGTCTCATCGGGCGATATGTATTTGGTCTTTTGACCGTTTCTGGGCCTCGGTGCTTGGTCATCATGCTAGATGTGGGTCGGTTCCTTCCCTGTGCAGATATGTCGTGGCCAATGGGCAAGAGTTCATCTGCATGGATGGGTCCAAGCCAGTGTGCCCAGGTCGCCGTGTCTCCAAGTTCTGAACGGACATGGAGTTGAGTCGGGTTGGAGCTGCAGTCAGCTTTGGATAGCCAAGACTCACCCAACCATTGCCAACACACGTAACTTGAGTGAGAATGACCTGGGGTGGTTGTTCAGTCGGTCGTCTCATCGGATGACGTGTATTTGGTCATCAACCACTTGTGGAAACTCTCTGTGTGTCGAATTGATTCGTCCTTGTTGTTCCACAGTGATTGCTTGTACAATTGTTTGGGTTCTTGTGCAAGTGTGTTTATGTGGAACCGTGTGTAGCTTCTGTGATTTCCACTGAGCAGATGAATGCTGTCTGCGTACTGGAGTAGTCAGTCTGTTGGTTGAAATAGAGCAGCGAGTGTGTCGGATGGAAGGGAATTGATGAGGCTGTTGGTTGGTTCCTCAGCTGTCCCTATATCATGTTGCCAACTGATTGTTCAGTGTTACAGTTGGCTGCCTGTCTCACCTAAACTGTGGTTAGTGTTTCCTCCCCTGGCTGACCCTTGGAACACTTCTGAGTACCACTGTTTGTTGTTTGTGATTGTCATTTCATTTGGTCACAGGTACTGTGCCAGGCTTACAGCCATGTATTAATATTGTCTGTTTATGTTTGTATTGTATTGTATGTTAACTGGGGACCTAGAAATGATGGAGAGGACGAGTGTAACCCCTATGCCCCTATGTTTGCATGGTAGAGTAATGGCGGTGTACGCGTACGTGCAGAACTTGTTTGCGCAGCAATCGCTGACATCGTGTAACTGAGGCAGAATAAGGGGAACCAGCCCGCATTCACTGAGGCAGATGGAAAACTGCCTAAAAACTGTCCACAGACTGGCTGGTTCACCAGACCTTGACATAAATCCGCCGGGCGGATTCATGCCAGGGACCAGGCGCTCCTTTCTGCCCAGAAAGCCGTGCGTTAGACCGCACGGCCAACTGGGCGGGCCTGTTTATGTTTAGTATATGGCCTTCAGCCAAACTTCATGACAACTATTTTAAGATTAGGCCTTCAGCCGTGTTTCATTTAAAATTCTTGTTGCTCTGTTTTAAGGCCTTCAGCCGCATTTGTTTCAGAATCTGTGGCTTTAATATTTGAATCCTTGCCTGTAGGGTTTCTCTTTAGTTATCTGGAATTCTTCAAATGGTCTTCAGCTGTGTTCTGTAAATGTTTATTTTAAGGTTGTCTTTAATTATTCTTGAGTAATTGTTTGGGCCTTCAGCTGACAAGATATTTCAAGTTTTCTTAAGATGTTTGTCTGTTGTACCGTGTAAAATCTTATCTTTAAAGCCTATCTTTTATTATGTAAAGAAAATTTTTTATTGGTCCTTCAGCCAAAGAATTAACTTGAGTTTTCCTTAATATGGCCTTTAGCTGGAATTTGTAAATGCTTGGCTTTTAAGCAATTTCCTTAACTGATCTGGAATATTATTTCGGCCATTAGCCGAGAAGATATTGTAATTTTGCTTAAGTAAGGCCATAACTCTAAATCCTGGTGTTTTAAAGGCAGTCATTCAAACTTATTCTGGAGAAGTTACTTGGGCCCTCAGCCGTGAATTGATCTTTGTTGTTTTAAAGAGGAAACTGTGCATTGGTTTGAGCAGTAAAGTTGTGTGTGTTCGTGTATAACTAACAGTAATTGACCTTGGCTCCTTTCCACAACGTGATCCGCTCTGTCCTGCGAAGCCAGATTTCAAGTTTACCTCATAAGCAATTTTCATTCAAAGCTCTCAAAGTTAATTATCTGTGTGGTCTTGCTACGCAGTCCATATGATTATTCTCTCAGACTTCTCCACTTTGTTGTGATGTGTTGGTGCTGTAGGAGAGCTGTAATCTGTTCAAGCTACTAAATGATGTAAACAGCTTAACAAAAACTCTTCTCTATTTTACAGCCAATGGTTGTGATACACAGATTCAATTACAACAATGGCTGAACACATCTGCAGCTTGTGACAGCCGATTTAAAACAATCGTGTATTTTACTATGACATTAGTGAATGAGAGTGATTAAGTAAGTGGTAGTTCTTAAAAAGATATTTCATTTTTTTGTACTTTTTTACATTACTGAGCACATCCCTATGTTCCTTGAGCTCCAAGACATTGCCACATTGTGATGTCCAAATAACAAGCCCTCTGCCACAGATAAGTGGATTATTCACTGCAGCGCCTTGCCGATGTCTGGAGCTGATGCGACTTACACTTTATCTGAACAGCATACGTCAAGAGTGTGCAGAGTGGGATGTTATCCCTTACTATATACCTAAACAACATTTTCAGCTCTCATGATCATCTTTCATTGGCCTGAGATCATATGAATGGAGCATATTATTCCAGAGAATCCCACGTTATAGTACAGATTCTCCCACTTAGACGAAAGATGTTGTGAAACTCAGGATGCTTAAGTAATTATAGCACAACATAACAGCAAAATATTCTCTAAACAATAATAATCCTGGTTTCTCAGGTGTAACAATCCTTGTTGTGCCTTTACATCATCAATCACAAGAGCATAAGTTTCTGAAATTTATTGAGACAAAAGAAAGACTGATTTCTTCTTTACCATAAGGAGTTACATGCTAACATTTTAATAAGCAATTCTTTTTACAACTTCAAATCTCAGATTCGTTATAAGTCAGCTTGTGAGGAGAAGTGAATACAAGTTCCCAGGTGAGTTCATTATACTTCAACTATTATGGAGAATACTGTACAGCATCATATCTGTGTAGGAGCTGTGCTTACACATTATTCTAGGGCAAATACTGTGCAAATACTTTTTTAATCTCCTCAATGGGTGTGTCCTTCACCTCACCTCTCTAGACAACAGAAATGATACAGGTCATTCTTTACATGGATTCACCAGACCTAAGCATACGCCATTCATTCCACGGGTCCGCATACCATTTCATCTCCAATATCAACCCAAAATGGAGCACACTCCATCTCAAATCTTTAACAATATGCACAGCCTTTAACCTTTCTCCTTCTTCATTCTACAATAAAGTTGCTCCTTAGTATATCAATTCTACCTTAGCTATCTTATACCAAACATGTGCTTCCTAACTCCTTCTTTTATAGCTTTGACCTACTTTTCCTTGCAAAGTTATGAGTTTCACATATGAAAATAATAAAAGCCTGCTCTTATGGTACTCTTTCTATGTTTCTTACTTTATTTGCTATTGATAATATTCATGCTCAGTTACAGCTGCTGGACAATTGTCTCTCTGGACTACTGCTTTTTGTTAGTCTGTCACATCTGTCTACACCAAGGGGATGATTTTTGTCCCCATTCTTCCCCCTGTTTTTTTGATGTGGCTAACACATTAATTTATTATGAAATGGATAGATTGCTACTTGCCTTACAGTGCAGATGTTGAGTCACAGACAGGCACAATAAAAAAGACTGTTAAACAGGTAAGCTTCCAACCAAAAAGGTCTTCATTGGATTAGACTACACACACACACACACACACACACACACACACACATACACACACACACAAACACACACATGCACATTTATACAAACGCAACTCACTCTCACCTGACTAGTCTCTGACTGCTGAGGCCAGACTGGATCACATTCTTCGACAGGGTTTTGACTACCTCTCATTGTGCCCTGAAATGAGGAATGTGCTACCCACTTTCCTTCCCATACCTCTCACAATGGTATCCCACCCCCCACATACAACATGCTCATCCATCCCTGCACCACTGCTGCTCCCAACCCTTTACCTCATGGCTCATGACTCAGATGTACGACCTCTCCTATACTTCCTCCCACCACCACCACCACATATTCCAGTCCAGTCACAGACATCACCCATCTCATCAGAGGAAGGGCTACCTGTGAAACCAGTCATGCGATCTACAAGCTAAGCTGCATTCTGTGTGGGCATGACAACCAATAAGCTGTCTAACCACATGAATGGCCACCAAGAAACTGTGGCCAAGAAACAGCTTGACCACTCCATTGGTGAGCAGGCTACCCAGCACAAAATTCTTCAGTTTAATGACCGCTTCACAGTCTTCACCATCTGAATCCTTCCTACGCAACACCACCTTTTCTGAACTGTGCACATGGGAATACTTCCTGCAGTATATCCTATGTTCCCGGTACCCTCATGGCCTCACCTTCATTAGTCACTGTCCTACGCCCACCTATCCTCTTTCCTGTTCCCACTCTGGCACTATACACCCCTCTATTCTTCCAAAACACCCACAGTCTGTTTTGTTTACTCTTTCCTTTTCTACTGCCCCCCCCCCCTTCTTGCCCTCCATTTAACCTCCTGACTGGACCTTGCTGCCCTACCCTCTCTCCGCCTTGCCCCTGTATGCTCCCACAAGCAGCACTTTACCATTTCCCACCCCTACCTTGCCATTCCTCCCCCTTCCCACCCTAGCCTCCTCCTTACTCCCACAACCCAGATTGCTACTCCCATCACGTGCTGCTACTCTCAGTCTGGCCTAGGCAGCCAGAGACTGTGGTCATGAGCACATGTGTGCGCTCATGTTTGTGTGTGTGTGTGTGTGTGTGTGTGTGTGTGTGTGTGTTTGTGTGTGTGTGTGTGTGTGTGTGTGTGTGTGTTAAACGCCTTTTTTGGCCAAAAGCTTACTTGTTTGACAGTCTTTTTGTTGTGCCTATCCGCTACTCAGCATCCCTGCTATATGATGAGTAGCAATCAATCTTTTTCATAATATTACCATTAATCCAGCCTGCATTTTCCATTGTTTATGTATTTATCACAAGTATATCCTCTGTGTCAGTTAACTGTGTGTGTGTCTTGTTGCCGTTCTTGTGTTACTGCCTCATGCCCTACCTTAGTAGGTTCTAAGTACCACGATATGGTCTGCAGAAAAGAAGGGTTTCTGCAATAAAAATTTATGAATGTGGAAAGAGGGATGGTAGAATGTACTCCAGCCAGAGAAGTAAGAAAAAGAAAATTAAGAATTATTATGCTAGGATCAAAGGAGGGAAGAAGACAGAGGCCCCAAAGACAGAATCCCATACCATCCCTGCCCCCACCCCCACGGCTGGATCCCTTCCCTGATGGGTTCTCTGCCAAGACACTGCCTGATGAAGTGTGTTCAGAATACCCCAGAGAACAGATGTGTTTCTGTGTCACCCTTATGGGCCCCAAAGATTGATCCTAATGTGCCCCTATTGCAAGCATAACACTTTTGGAGTAACAACACATTTGTAATTTGTCAAACAGTCATCACTGCAGATAAATCAGTTTATTGTCATCTTCTCCACTTGCTACTACTGGCTTATGATATATGAACTCCCATATAAAAATTCATAAAAAACCCAACCATAATATGTCATGCTATAGAAGAAGTACAAAATTCTCATTATTTGTCAGTCATGTAATACATGATGTTTATTCTACAACATCATATACTATAATTATTGGATTATGTTTATACAGGGTGGTCCATTGATAGTGACCAGGCCAAATATCTCACAAAACAAGCATCTAATGAAAAAACTACAAAGAACGAAACCCGTCTAGCTTGAAGGTGGAAACCAGATGGCACTATGGTTGGCCCACTAGATGGCACTGCCATAGGTGAAACGGATATCAACTGTGTTTTTTAAAATAGGAACCCCCATTTTTTATTACATATTCGTGTAGTATGTAAAGAAATATGAATGTTTTAGTTGGACCACTTGTTTCGCTTTGTAATAGATGGCACTGTAATAGTCACAAATGTATAAGTATGTGGTACCACGTAACATTCCACCAGTGCGGATGGTATTTGCTTCGTGATACATTACCCATGTTAAAATTGACCATTTACCAATTGTGGAAAAGGTTGATATTGTGTTGATGTATGGCTATTGTGATCAAAATGCCCAACGGGTGTGTGCTATGTATGCTGCTCGGTATCCTGGACGACATCATCCAAGTGTCTGGACTGTTCGCCAGATAGTTATGTTATTTAAGGAAACCAGAAGTGTTCATCCACATATGAAATGTCAACCACTACCTGCAAAAAATGATGATGCCCAAGTAGGTGTTTTAGCTGCTGTCACAGCTAATCCGCACATCAGTAGCAGACAAATTGCGCGAGAATCAGGAATCTCAAAAACGACGGTGTTGAGGATGCTACATCAACATTGATTGCACCTGTACCATATTTCTGTGCACCAGGAATTGCATGGTGATGACTTTGAACATTGTGTACAATTCTGCCACTGGGCACAAGAGAAATTATGGGACGATGACAGATTTTTTGCACGCGTTCTATTTAGCGACGAAGCGTCATTCACCAACAGCCGTAATGTAAACAGGCATAATATGCACTATTGGGCAACAGAAAATCCACGATGGCTGCGACAAGTGGAACATCAGCGACCTTGGTGGGTTAAAGTATGGTGCAGCATTATGGGAGGAAGGGTATTGGCTCCCATTTTATCGATGGTGCAATGTATGCTGATTTCCTATGTAATGTTCTACCGATGTTACTACAAGATGTTTCACTGCATGACAGAATGGCGATGTACTTCCAACATGATGGATGTCCGGCACATAGCTCGTGTGTGGTTGATCGGTTGAAGTGTTATTGAATAGTATATTTCATGAAAGGTGGATTGGTCGTCGAAGTACCATACCCTGGCCCGCACATTCACCGGATCTGACGTCCCCGGATTTCTTTCTGTGGGGAAAGTTGAAGGATATTTGCTATTGTGATCCGCCGACAACACCTGACAACATGTGCCAGCACATTATCAATGCATGTGCGAACATTACAGAAGGTGAACTACTCCCTGTTGAGAGGAATGTCATTACATGTATTGCCAAATGCACTGAGGTTGACAGACATCATTTTGAGCATTTATTGCATTAATGCGGGATTTATAGGTAATCATGCTCTAACAGCATGCATTCTCAAAATGATAGGTTCACAAAGGTACATGTATCACATTGGAACAATCGAAATAAAATGTTCAAATGTACCTATGTTCTGTATTTTAATTTAAAAAACCTACATGTTTCCAACTGTTGGTCTAAAATTGTGAGCCATATGTTTGTGACTATTACAGTGCCATCTATCACAAAGTGAAAAAAGTGGTCCAACTAAAACATTCATATTTCCTTACGTACTACACGAATATGTAATAAAAATGTGGGTTCCTATTTAAAAAAATGCAGTTTATATCCATTTGACCTATGGCAGTGCCATCTAGTGGGACAACCATAGTACCATCTGGTTTCCCCCTTCAAGTTAGACAAGTTTCGTTCTTTGTAGTCTTTTCGTTTGATGCTTATTTCATGAGGTATTTGGCCCGGTCATGATTAGCGGACCGCCCTATATACTATTGTCATTTCTTTCATTGTATAGGAGTCTGGTCCCAGACTCCTATAGTCATCAGGAGGGAGAAGGGCAGGATGTTGTGGTGTGGGCCTAGTTATGCTCGAGAGCACCAAGAAAACATCAGTGACAATAACACATTTGTTAGGTGGTAATACAGTGCCACACCACAGCAGTGCCTTATCAGCCGTGGAAGGCTGTCATGCATTCGACTTGCAGTACTGCTAGTTCAGCAAAGCATCAGGTGGTGGCTGTTACATCACAGGCCAGCTGCTGACCTGTGGACGCTGGCAGCTTCCAGCTCTACATATCAATTATCAAACTCAAAAAGTGCACTCATTGACTTCAAAGATTTGCACTCAGGAGTCAGGCCCCAGGCCCACCTGAAGTGCTCACAGCATTTGACTCTCAAGCCCCAATTAGGAGATAGGAGCTGGCAGCACTGGTGTCTGGCATAGGAATGGGGTGGGTAGCAGCAGTGATACCCCCCCCCCCCCCCCCCTCAAATGTGGATGATGGACAGTGTCCAGGCCACACAGGTGAAGCCTCCAGCAGATCTGCAGGGTGATTGTGGCCACCATGACACATCAACATTGCCTTGTAAGTTGGCAATGCAGCTGGCAGCAGCAGCATCCTTCCAGCTGGACTCGTGGTTCCATAGGTGATTGAAGACGGCTAGGCATGCCAAGGATTGACCTCTACAGCTTCCCCTCTCGCTGGAGAGCTGCAGCTGACATAAGGGCGGAACTGCGCACTGGGCAGTTGGCTGTCAGTGACATCATGTGTCCTGGCTTTATCTCACTGTCAGGTCTCCTAATGACTTCAGACTTTTGCAGCTTCACCTTTCAGAGGCTATTTTCTGCAGGTTGCATTGTGCCTAGCCTTTCTTACAACACTCTACTTTGTCACTAGTATGATGGTATCTTTCAATCTTTCAGCTTCCTCAATGTCATTATGCTTTGCATGCAGACTTGGTCACTTCTGTGTTTGCCCAACTCACGCAGGACTTCCTCCTAGCTGGCAATCTACTGGTCACAGACACAGGCGGTTTGACTTCTGGGAGCTACCAAGGTAGAAATTGGATGGATTTTTAATGTTCACTAGGGATACTGCCCTGTGGCATAACAATTAAGTAAAGAATCACTTTAAATCCCTCCCTCTGTAATAGGACAGAGGTCCGCCCCTCGTGGTCTCGCGGTAGCGTTCTCGCTTCCCGAGCACGGGGTCCCGGGTTCGATTCCCGGCGGGGTCAGGGATTTTCTCCTGCCTCAAGATGACTGGGTGTTGTTGTGTCATCTTCATCATCATCATTCATCCCCATTACGGTCGGAGGAAGGCAATGGCAAACCACCTCCATTAGGACCTTGCCTAGTAAGGCGGTGCGAGTCTCCCGCATCGTTCCCCTACGCTCTGTAAAGAAGCATGGGACTTCATTTCATTTTCAATAGGACAGAGATAATTTTAATGTCATTCTATGACTAAAATGAGAATAGGATAGTGAGAGATACATTCAAGAAAAAGATTATAGAATATAAGAGTGGAAGAAACTGCTCCAGGGAAAAAGAGATATGGAATTTTGAAGCAGCTAATTCGGACCTGGCAGTCATCAATCCACCTAATCTGTAGAGGTGGTAGATTCTCCTGGGGTTTGTATTTCTTTAACATGTCAATACTGTAAATCTTTTTTCATTAACAACATTTAATTTAAAGTAAAATATTCTTACATAGAAACCACTGCAACAGTTCAATTCAATTCAATTCAATTTTTATTATCACATAACATGCCTTATACAATCAAAGATTGTGACATAGGTGACTTGTCAGTTTTTACACTATATATAACAATACTAAAAATATAATAAACTAATAATATACATGGTGTAACATCTTCAAAGAGGTATTTTAATTACAATTATAATGCATTGTTACCATTCATGAAATCTTCTACACTATAGTAACATTTATCTTTCAGATATTTTTCCAGGTCCCTTTTGGTGCCTTTTACATTTGGGTCATCCATATCTTTCCATATTTTATTTACAAATTTCATGCCCATATAGTATGGGGTTTTTTCATATGATTTTAAACGGTGGGTAGGTAACATGTAGCTCGTTCTATGTCTTGTATCATATTGATGCAAGAAGAAGTTGCCCTCAAAAAGTTGTGGGTTTCTTTTCGTGAAAGTGAGAGTTTCATAGATGTATATGCTTGGAATGCTCATTAGATCCAGTTTTACAAATAAAGGTTTGCAGTGTTGCTTTGGTTTTGCTCCCACCATTGCCCGGATGATTCTTTTTTGTAGTCTAAAAGCTCTAAGTAAATTTGTTTTTTCAGACCCCCAGAAAATTATACTATACCTAATGACTGAAACAAAATATGCATTATATACAGTTTTTCTTACAGCTAAATCAGTAATACTATACAAGATATTCATAATATATACAAGGCTATTCAGTCGACCCAGTATGTTGTCCACATGGCGACTCCATAACAGGTTTTTATTGACTAACACGCCAAGGAATTTGACACAGTCTGCAGTCTCTAATTTTTTGTCCATATACCTTATTTCACTTATAGACTGTGCAGATTGTTTTGTGGTAAAATGAACAATTTCTGTTTTTGTAAAGTTTAATGTCAAGTTATTGTTTTTGACCCATGCCTCCACTTCCCCAAGTGTTTGTTCAATATGACGAATTAGGTCTACCTCATTTTTACAACAGACTACAGCTGTTGAGTCATCTGCATAGAGGATAGTATCAGACTGGACCTGACATGGCATATCATTAATATAATATAGAAAAAGCAGTGGCCCTAATATTGAGCCTTGTGGAACACCTAATTGAGTGTTTTTCCAGCCAGAGAGAAATTTCTTGCCGTTGATGTTAATAAGTACTCTTTGTTTTCTGTTTGCCAAGTATGATGACATCCAGCTAAGAGATTTGCCTTGAAGACCATAGCGTGCCAATTTTTGGAGAAGCAGGTCATGATTTACTGTGTCGAAGGCTTTGGACAGGTCACAAAAGATGCCTGACACACACATTCTGTCATCAAGACATCTGCTGACTTTTGTGACTAATTCATTTATTGCATGGATTGTGCTGCGGCCTTTTCTGAAACCATATTGATTGCCTAAGATAATGCTGTTAGATGAATTGTGATTTTCAATCTGATCACATGCAGCTCTTTCAAATATTTTTGAGAAAATTGGTAACAGTGAGATTGGCCTATAGTTGCCCAATTCATCTTGTTTGCCTTTTTTGTGTATGGGCCGAACTTCTGCATATTTTAATCGATCTGGGAAACATCCCTCATCAAATGATTGGTTGATTATGAAAGAGAGTGGATATGCAATACTGTGATGGACTATTTTTATTATTTCAGTGGGGACCTCATCCCACCCCGCAGATTTTGAATTTTTCAGGGACATTATGATTTTGATGACATCTGAGGTGGAAACATGAGAAAACTTAAAACATGTGCAATTGCTATCTGTCATATTGGGCTTTGTATTTGGTGGTGAACAGTCACCAAATTTGTTACAGTTTATGAAAAAGTCATTGAATGATTCACAAATGGCATAACATTCTTGTAATATTTCAGTCTAATAAGATGCAGACCCAATTTAATATACAGTTACATATTAATGCCTGTGAGGAACTTGTTCAACATTAGGCTTATGCTCTGCTGCTGGACCAGGGATTGTATTTAACACTAATCTTTACACCTCAGCAGATGAAAACAGATGAATATGAACAACATTCCTTATGTTATGCAAACCAGTAAACTTTTTTGTGTTTCTTCCCATTTAGTAATCCCTGAATAACAAAATTAAGGCTGAATCACCTCATGTAATCAGTGAAATTAATCAATAACATAATAAATGTACCTAAATATGATTTACATTCATGGCGAGGAAAAAAAGTTTGTACTGTATTGTACTAAGCCATGTGAGAGGCATTACTAATGATAAGCGATGTCCGCTAAATTAAGTTTGGTGATGCCATTGGAAGTTGTGGCTGCACTTGTATGCTCAGAAACAGCATGCATAAATCTTCTGTTTCATTGACATAATGTTTCTTGACTCATGTGTTGACAATTATTTCAACATGTAACTATTTATTGTTGTTGATCTGGTTGCTATGCAACTAATCTTGCTTATCTCTTCTGCTGTGATAAATTACACTTACATGGAATTTACCAAATTACAGAGCTACTTTTCCCTAAATACTGTAACCAACTTTGGTGCCACTACTATGTGTACTTGCCTATATCTTCATCGTTACTGACTTCTATTACTCGGGGCAACATTGTATCTTTTTCTCTTGTTTCCTTCAAAATTTATTGTAAAATCCCAAATTTTCTCTCCCTTTTGCACTTCCAGTTCACGTCTTGTGCAAGGGAGCCAAATGGGCTGTGACGACCAGTCCTGTCACAGTCACGAAACAAAGTGTGGCAACCAGCCCTGTCACAAGATTAAGGTAAATGAGATGTTTCATGGTGTTACCTCATATTGCTGTGTGCTTCAAACAATATCTGTCACTGGTAATATGTGTATGTCAGTTTATCTCATAAGTAATTTTCAGTCACTGTTCTTGAAGTTAATTTACCCATGCGGTCCATCTGTGCAGTGCCACATGACTGTTCCCTTGATTGGATTTCTTCACTTTGCTGTGATGTACTGGTGCTGGAAGAGAGCTGTAATCTGTCCAAACTACTAAATGATGTAAACAGCTTAGCAGTAATTCTTCTGTATTTTACACCCACTGGTTTTGATGCACAACTTCAATTACAATGATGGGTGAACAGATCTCGTAGTTGCTAACAGACTATTTAAAACAGTCAAGTGTGTTACTATGACATTAGCGATAAAAAGATATGATCTGAAAAAGATATCTCATTTGCTTCTGCTTGTTTACATTCTTGAGCATGTCTCTCTGTTCCTTGACATGCAGAGCTGATGTGAATTACACTTTATCTGCACAGATATAATGAGAGCACGCAGAGTGGGACATTTTTCCCGCATCAACTACCTAATCTATGTTTTCTGGTCTTACAAACATCCTTCATCAGTCTGATAGGATAAAAGTGTGACACGTTATTTCAAAGAAAAAACCCTATAGCAGTATGTCACCGCTAACAGTTTTCATCAGGTGGAACAATGTTTTACTGAGTTCTACTATGAGTTGTCCAAGGTCAATTTTAGCATGATGCTTATACAAGAAGCCTAACCCTAGTATCATGCAGTAACCATCACCTACGTAGGGCTGTTCTTACATACATTCCTGGAAATATTTTGTTCCCATCTGAAAACTTAATATTGCTGAACCAGAGAATGAATGTCATTACTCCCTGCTCTATTTAATCTGTACTGTGGAGGGTTTAATTACCTCTTTCTCATGAGGTCTGAACTTCCCCAGACACATGCAAAACTACATGTAATAAAAACTTAAATTGGATTGAAAATCTTTAATGAGGAATGCAAAAGTCCTCACAGTAATTATGATTAGACTTTAAAAATGCTGTAAGGGTACTCAGAAGTATTCATTGTTTTTTTTTGTGAATTTCTTTATTGTTTCTTGTAATGACGTGCAGGATTATCCCATCATCTGATGACATAGAGTATATATGAGCAAGATGACATTGACATACCATCATGAATTTGAAGCTTAAGCTTCATCAGTTAAAAAGTTAATGCCAATAAGAAACCTAACAGGCATGAGGCTAGTTTTGACAATACTTGACCAGTATGTCAATGTCATATTGCACCTATGTACGCTATGGCCATCAGATGATTAGGTAATCCCAAAATGCAACACAACAAGAAAGAATAAGGAAATTCACAAAAAAAGGTGAATATTTTTGAGCAACTTTACAGCATTTTTAAAGTCTATTACACAGTAAAAACTTCTGTTCCTTATCATCCACCATGCCAATGAAGCAAAATTCCACCTCTCATAGTGTCAAAATTTACCTGACACTTCCATTATCGTTTAATGAATGGTAATTCCCATCTTGCCTGTTCCTATTATGCCCTTTAGCTTGCCTACAGTCCCATTCTTGATGCCCAACTTTCCCATGTTTCCTACATTGTGGCTGATGGCAATCACATCATTTATGGTCCGAACAACCACAATGGCAACATTTGACATCAGTGGGAAAAATATTCCTCCTATCACAGATTCATTCCTACAGCTATTTCTCCTAAAATTATTACTGTGCCTATGGCTCCATTTAAATCCCATGAAATTCTGCATGTATTTTTCTCAACAAATTGGGTGACAGTCCCCATAAAAAGACTTCTAAAGCTTCCTGCAGAAGGACACTATTCATGTTGTCACTGTCTATTATTCTATCTATGAAACTTTTGATGGATTCACCCTGCTTCTATGACACAGCACTTGGGATAGTACCTACTATTGTACCTAATCTCTCCTCAGCATATCCTGAGCATTTTTCAGGTCCTCATGGTTCATTGCATAAGTTTTTGTACCTCTGTTAAACAATATTTGGCAATTTGCAACAAATGTTTATTTGTCCAAACCAGATTTGCATTTCTCTTCAGGTTATCCATGAATGCTAGTACATTGCCTGAAAAAGAAGCAACTAATCCAGTGGTAGTAGCACCTAGGATGGGTATTACTAAACAGGACAAGGCTCTGTCCTTCAAAGGATCTAACTGCCTATGCAGATCTGTATTACCTGCTCTCATTTGAGCCGTATGATCTAATGAAGACCAAACCACTTCCAGAGTGTTAACCACCAGTGCCTTTAGCTAGTTAGTTAGCTATTAGATTTTTCGTAGATCATTTGAACAATTCTTTTATCAAAATGTTATGGAACAAGTCAGTCTATAGGACATGTATGCATGAATAGTGTTAACATTAATGAACACATTATTTTTTAGTAATACCCTTCCTTTGATTCAGCCACTGTAAAGCCTCTATCTGATGCACTAGGACAAACACAATAGGATTAATACAGGGACACTCTGTCTTAACACTGCCATAACAACTCATTATACAGGGTGTCCCAGCCATCTTGTCCACCCAAAATATCTCTGAAACAATAACAGCTATTGGAAAATGACTTTCACCGGTATCAATGTAGGGCTGGGGCCCATGAATGTACATATTTGGAAACATTCTAAAATGAAAGCATATGTGTTTTTTAACACAAACTTATGTTTTTTTTTAAATGGACCTCCTATATTTTTTCTTCAGCAATCCATAGCATGACAAAGCACTTACACAATGGCATTGATTGCATCGCAATATTCCCATTACATCCAGAGATATTGAGACGCGAAGTTGACGCTTGAAATACCCGACATGCGCTGCTAGCGCACGTCCTGAGGCTCAGGCGTGAACCCCATGCTGCCCGTAATCGCGATGTGATTGACAAGTAAGTGTCCCTCTTGATAAGTATGGAGGTGTGATTACATATATTTGTGGTGCAAGTTTCACTCTGTATACAGGATGTTTCAGGAGTAATACTAAATATCATAGGAGGTGGCAGTATAGATGAGTTGCAATAAAGAATGCCATATAACAAGTGTCCAACTTTTATTGAGTACAGAGATACAGCTTAGCTCAATGCATTTTCATTTGTATGTTGGTACACTGGTTGCTATGGGCATATTTATCAAATGTCAGTAGTGGGGTGTTGATCAAGCTGTGAAGTGGTGTTTTGGATTACATTGAAGTTTTCATTGTGATTTGTTGGTCAAGTCTACTGTACTGTAACATGTAAACATGCCACATGTATTTACATATGCTGAGTTTGCCAATATGGTATTTGTGTATCGATTTTGCAATGGAAATGTGGCTGCTGCTAGGAGAGAATACAGCACATGATTTCCTAACAGCAGACTACCAGATTCAAGAGCATTTGTTCATGCATTCATTACACTGCGTGACACTGGTACAGTGCACAGCAGTCATATTGCATCTAAATCTTGTAATCTACCCTTCCCTCACATCATTTATTGATCATCACAGTCTTTATGATTAACTCTTTTAATAAGTTCTGAGAGGAGTAAGATTTACAATAAACTTATGGTGCCAATGAGGTCGACACCAACATCCATATATGTTCGTCTTTGAACTCTGAGCATCATCTTTGGACTCTGAGCATTGTCTTTGGGCTGTTCCACCATGTTCAGTTCTTTGTGAGCCTTGCATATATTTAGGTGAATAAATGAACTACTGCTAAATGGGTGTTGTTTGGTGTAACCAATCCGAACTTCCCCCTCATTGGCGACCCCGAGTTGTAACGTCTTCCGTTTTCGCCGTTCTACTGTGTCCGCGACCTCCGCATCGGTTATTTTCGCATGTATTACATCGACACAGCATTCGAACAATGACTTTGGCCCAGCACCTAACGCCGGATTTTGTGATTGACATGCATCGTGTTGCATGTGATGTACACCCGCCAGGACGGCAACATGAGGCCTCTCACTCGATGATTCTGCCGATTTCGCCAGACGTTTTCGAGCCTGCAACAATAAGTGAGGTTAGGAGTGCCCATGACTCCAGCTATCAAACTCCTTTGTTCCGCCACACGTGCCCTCCCTCATCAACTGTGCAGTTACCTGTCACGGATCTCTGTGCAGTGCAGGACCAATGCTGGTTTCTGCAAATGCTTCGTCAGACAACCTACTACCACTAGGACAACGATTTTCCACGCCGCAATGCATACAGTACCACGTGGATACCTGCCACGTGGCCGGAACTGCTTCGTTCACAGGTCTACCTCCTCAGAATCTGACCACGCCCGTGCCTGCCTCGGTTCAGCGTCACCACATACCTTCCTACTTCAATACCTCGGCCTGCAACAGGAACAATAACTTGTTATCTGTGCCTGACCTCCACCTCCGTCCCACTGCTACACCTCAGTGTTTTGTGCTACGACATTCACCTTATCCACACACCGTTTTGAGTGGAGTGACTATCAACAGTGAACATTCACACATTCCGTCCCATGTGCTTCTGGACAGCCTTCACCTCCGCAGCCTCCCTGCAACACATGCGGCCCCAGCTCTGATCATATGTCGAGCTTCCCGCGGACTAACTGTGTTCTCAAACTTTGAACTTTTTCTCACCTGTCGCCCTCGCGCCGGCTCCAGTCGAGCTTCTGCTACTGTTCTCAGCACATCTCGGTGCCTCATCCATGTCGGTCTTCCACAAAGCGTCAATCCAAACACACCCGCAACATGGTGAGCTTCCACAACCGCAATCAACACATTATGGTGTCTCACCCGCGTCGGCAATCCGCGTCGCAACGGATTGCGCTCAACCACAACATGTCACCTTCATGCTGCCACCCGAATAGCCATTGTTGCCACATCCCCTGGAGACACACTCTCCTGGAATACTACAGCAACAACAGCTCGATTCAGGCAGTGCCCCGACGAACTCAACTCAACCTGCTCTTCCAAACATTCTACAATGCTTACCAACGCTGCCGCCGTTTAATCCCGACAGAGCAACAACCTGGTTCAAAATTGTAGATGAAGTGTTTGACCATTACAAACTCAACGAGTCAACCAGGTTTCTGTGCCTCATCACCCACCTGCAGGACCAGGAGAACTTGATTGCTGACCTGGTCAACGCCCCAGACTCATCTGCCTGGTACACTCTAGCCAAAAAGACAGTTCTACGTCAGCTTGCACGCTCAACTGAGGCAGCAATACGGCAAGTGCTCCACGTTGAGCAACTAGGCAATGACAAACCTTCCCAGCTCTGGAGATGGCTACATGCCCTGGTCAGCGCCGATCTATTCTCTGACCCAACTCTCCTCACCATCTGGTCAGATAAACTATCTCCTCACATTCGCTTTGCTCTGGCTCAAAGGTCTCCTGAAACTGTCTAGGAATGAATGACAATTGCTGACAAGCTACACGATGCATCACCACTCTATCTCAGGTTCAGGCTCATCGCTCTGTGGCTGGACACGGCCGGGGCCGTACTGTGCCAACCGTTCCGCTCGCTCCGGAGAGCAGTAAACAAGCAACTGGGACGTCACTGGCTCTGCCCACGGTTACGCCCATGCCTGCAACCAAACCTCAGCCATTGGCACTGGCAACGAACTTTCCACAGGAAATGCAACCACACTACCCATACTGCTACTTCCACACACGGTTTGGTGAGGCGGCACGGAACTGCAGAACACCCTGCTACTTCCCAAACGCCAGTCGCAGGTAGGTCTGGGTGCCGCCTCCTGCACACAACATGACAGGCACCCCCCCAGTGCTCCATTCTGTCCAGGAACGACTGGATAATTGCGGACAACTTTCCATTAAAGACATTTCGTCGGGATACCTCTTCCTAGTGGACACAGGCACTGATGTTTCGCTACTGCCTACGTCCTTGGTGTCATTGAACATCCGCCCTCATCATACTTCACTGCAAGCCATGAATTCAACTAAACTACAATGCTCAGGTTCAACTTTCCACGTTGTCTCACTCTCCGCAAATTGGAAACTCGAGTGGACTTTTTTAGTGTGCAAAATTGGCGAACCTATACTAGGCATTGACTTCTTGCGACACCACAAACTTTCACCGGACCTAGTGTGAAACACCGTGCTTCATCACCTGTCCAAGACTCACTTCCCCCGTCCTGTGTTCCATCGAGCAACCCCCCCCCCCCCCCCCCCCCGCCCGTCCCCCCCGTGACACAACGGTCTGGGCCAAGAAACCACGCACAAGTGCCTTGTCGAGCTTGAACACGTCACTCGCCTGCACAAGGAAAACCTCGAGCTCTCCCTCTGGCTCCACAAAACACAGCTCCAGCTCTCCAATGCATCAAAGGAATTACAAGGTCAGTAAGTGCGACGAATCTGCTTGCTGTCCCAGCAATTGAGCCTCTGTGTGTTTACCTCCCGCTACCCCTCATAACTGTGCTATCAAGACTGCCATAACATGTATTGACAGTTCTGCAGGGCCACACCATCCTAACGCGTTTGACACTCGGCCGGACACAAGTGTGCATGCGCGACGAGCGTCACATGTTCCCGAACTGATGGCTCCTACCCCGCCCCTCATGGACAGCACCTCAAACTGTGCAACTTCGGCTCCTGCACGCCGCCGTGCGACCGCCACTGCAACACATATAGTGCACTCGCGCCAAGCGTTTCGCCTGTGACCGTGCTGCCACAGGCCGCGCTCTTGGACAATGGGCTCACTAACAGCTCACGAACTCTACCAAGCTCACCCGACCACGGTGCCCGCGCCGCTGACAACATTTCCGTCGTCACCAACGACACAGTTCACAAGCTTCGCCTCATGCCAGGTCCCCTGATCTCCAGTAAACCATGGCAACTTTGTCCCGAGTGCCTCTCTGACCTTAAAAATCAGATTTCTGAACTACTAAGCTCCGGCGTCATTGAATCCTCTGCCAGTAGCTGGTCTACGCCCATACATATGACACCCAAGAAAGATGGGTCCTGGCGCATGTGCGGAGACTACCATTGACTAAACACACGAACAATTATGGACACCTAACCCATACCTAACATTGCCGACTTTACCAGCTCCCTCGCAGGTGCGACCACGTTCTCTGTCATTGATTGCAAACGGGCCTACCACCAGATCCCCATGGCACCTTAAGACATTGAGAAGACAGCAATCACCACCCTGATTGGGTTATTTCAGTTTCGATTCATGCCCTTCGGTCTGAAAAATGCAGCCCAGGCCTGGCAACGCTTCATCAGTGAAGTGCTATTCGACCTAATATTCTGCTTTACATATCTTGATGACATTCTTGTGTTCAGCTCCTCCGTCAAGGACAACATTCGACATGTGCAAACTGTTATGAACACTCTCGTGGCAGTAGGCATCGAGACCAACCAGGACAAATTGCAGCTACATCAACCCGCTGTCACTTTTCTTGGTTTTCGGGTCTCTAACGACAGCATCTCACTGCCCCCTGAGAAAGTACAAACAATACTAAACCAACCCAGACCTTCGTCATTCAAAGAGCTCCGGTGCTTTCTGGGGATGCTTAATTATTATTGTCAACATCTACCACAGGCTGTGGTGATTCAGGCTCCACTGACGGATGCCTTGGCAGGCACCAACACTTCTGGATCTCGGCTCGTTCCATGGACCCCTGCTATGACTGACTCTTTCTCTGCCCTCAAAAATCTTCTTGCCGAGGCCTGCATCATCGCGCATCCTCATCCCAATGCACAGCTTTTCGTCACCACAGATGCAAGCAATACTGCCATCGGCACTGTCCTTAGCCAGACAATCAACAGCCAAACTTTGCCTCTGCAGTTCTTCTCGCGCAAGCTCACCAATGCACAACAGAAATATTCCGCGTTTGACAGGGAGTTGCTCGCGGTCTACGAAGTGATCGAGCAATTTAAGACTGACATTGAGGGATGTCCTTTCTATGTTTTAACAGACCACAAACCCCTGGCAGCGGCCATTACAAACCCGCCAGCTGACTCGCCTCCTCGCCGCTTCAGATACGTGGACTTCATATCTCAGTTCACCACCAATGTCAGACCCATAAAGGGTGCTGACAACATAGTTGCTGATTTCCTTTCATGAGTCAATGCTGTCCATTCGCTGTTAGACCTCTCTGAACTGCCTAACGTCCAACCCACCGACGAGGACACACAAACCTGATTTCAGACTCTACCTCTTCACTACACTTCAACAGCACCTTCCCTGGGATTTCTGGTGAGATCTGGTGTGACGACAGTACAGACACGTTACGCCCCCTCATCCCTACCACACTCTGTCGAGCTGCCTTCAACGCATTGCATAATTTAGCCCACCCCGGTGTTTGTGCATCTGCCCGCCTCGTAGCAGAGCACTTTGTGTGGAGAAATGTCAACAAGGACTGCCAGCAATGGGCACGCTCCTGTGTTGCGTGCCAACGCTGCAAAGTACACAAGCACACGTCATCCCCCCTTGGCTCCTTTTAGATACCTCCTGGGCGTTTCCAGCATATTCATATTGACATTATCTGCCCTCTCTCCCCCTCTAACGGCTTTCGTTATGTTCTCTCATCTATCGACCGAACAAGTCGCTGGGTCGAGGTTGTGCCCCTCCCCAATATTACGGCAGAAACTGTTGCTCGAGCTTTTGTCGAGTCATGGGTATTGCATTTCGAATGTCCAGCTATCATCACAGCTGACCAGGGCAGACAATTTGAGTCGGCCCTGTTCAATGGGATTTGTAACATTTGCGGCATCCGGCGCATCCATACCACAGCATATCACCCACAAAGTAATGGGCTAGTTGAGCGCTGGCACCGCACTTTCAAGGCGGCTCTTCGATGCCACGACTCTCTATGGACGGAGGCCCTTCCCCTTGTGCTACTTGGCATTCGTGTGACCTATAAGGAAGACCTCAAAGGCACAATAGTTGAGTTCGTATACGGCCAGAACGTTGTTCTCCCTGCCAAACTTGTGAGCCCTTCCGCTTCTCTCCCTCAGTCTGACTTACCTTCCTTCGTGGACCGCATCAGACGCCACTTCATCAACCTCCATATCCCTCCGCCTGCCAGCCATTCCCACCCTAAGGTTCACATCCCGAAATCTCTGGACAATTGCGAGTATGTCATGCTCCGAGATGACACTGTCCGTGCTCCCCTTCAACCTCCATATACCAGCCCGTACCGAGTTCTCCGGCACACAGCCAAATGACATCCAGATTAAAGATTCAGCTGTTACAGTCTCTCTCAACAGACTTAAGCCTGCTCATGTTGAGCCTTCTTCTACACCCCGTCAGGCCACGACCACGCCACTCACTATCGTGGCTCAAGACACTCCGACCACTCCCTCCACATCGGACTTACACACTCGATTGAGTGACTTCCAGCTCCAATCATTGATCTCTCCTCCAACCTTGGCCTCTATGCCGGTCTCACCCACTCTGCCAAGTACTTCCAGTTCCAATCGTCGAGCTGTCCTCTGACCTCGCCCTCTACATCGGTCTCACGCACTCCGTTGAGTGACCACATACTCCCCACGTTGAGCTTACCTATGATCATGCCCTCGCCGCTGGGCCCTTCGCCGGTCCCTTCGACCTCTCCACCGTCACCTGCCCTGCCTCGTCCTGTCGAGGTTTCTCACGCCCGCCCCCCTCTTGAACGTGCCCTTGCTCGAGGTGTTTGTGCCTGTCCCCCCGGACATAATCCACAACATCTCAATAATATGCATGATTATACACTGTTTGTTGTGTGTTGCTCTTCATCCAGTGCTCAGGACACGACCTCTACCATTCCCTGCCACCTGGTGAAATGTGTTCCCCTCCCACCCAACGTCAACCTGGACATGCTTTGTGTGTTCGCCATGCCCACCGGAGACATCGTCATCGTCGCTCCGTTCCACCTGCAAACCACCGGCCTACCTGTCGCCGCACAACCAGCATGCCCAGTATGACGCCCAGCTCGCTTCAATGACTTCCAGGTTCGGTGGCCAAACCTTCCTTCACGACATCTACCCACACAGCTCCCCAACGACACTGTCGAGCTGACCGTGGTCCGGCTCCTGCGGACCACCCCTGCTGATGCCATAGTCACCCCCCCCCCCCCCCGGCCTCTCAAGAGTACTCTGTACTGGGCGGGGAGGGGGAGGGGGAGGGAGGTGGGGACTATGTGGCGCCGATGAGGTCGACACCAGCATCGATATGCGTTCGTCTTTGGACTCTGAGCATCGTCTTTGGACTCTGAGCATTGTCTTTGGGCTGTTCCGCCATGTTCAGTTCTTTGTGAGCCTTGCATGTGTTTAGGTGAATAACTGAACTACTGCTAAAGGGGTGTTGTTTGGTGTAACCAACCTGAACTTCCCCCTCAAACTTTTTACTTATCTTCTTTTCTCATAGTTGGCTCCAGTTCTTTATGTCTAGGGGCTGATTCTTGATGCTGAAATTTTTGAAATTGTTCTCATGGTTCCAATTGACATAATTAATGTTGAAGTAAGCCTGTTCAGATTTTTTGTTTTCTTCACAATAATTTATTGTCTCACAGTTTTCTATATCACATAGTCTTTTGAATTTTCGCATTAACAATGCTGAAATTACATTGTCATTCCAAATCACAAAATCATGTCCGATCACATCAGAGGCATGGCCACTACTACCTCACTCTGTAGTAATAACAATATTCCAAAGGGTTTATAAATTTTCTTGACAAATGAATTTTTATTAATTTATATTACTATTTTATAAATGAATCCAGAAATGAACATAATAAACAGTGCTAAACTGTGTAATTATTAATAGAAGTTTTAAGTGTGCCAAATGTTTCATAGCTTCAAATGTTTCCAAAAGAAAATAATTTCAACTGTACATTCAGAGCTAGTACATATTGATTGTAACAAAAAAAACAAAGTAATTTCTTTTTACAGATTTTAGCTTGTAAAATAATACATCGTGTACAAAGTCATATGAAATTCTTTTAGAAAAACAGCTGAGACAATATTAACCTATCAAAATTTGAAGATATTTCTGGTGCTCCTGTTGAGGAAAAGTAATGCTGGAGGAGGGTGTCCCTTTACAATATGTAAACGAACAGACTGTGGATGAAGTAGAAGACATTATTCAGTCAGTAGAACATAGTTATTCAGCAAGCACATGTAGAATTGGGCCTGTTGTGTTATTGCATCATCTTACAGAACCCCGTTATCTAAACTTTCTTGAAAATGAGCTTCCAGCATTATTGGAAGCGTTTTCCTTTGGCTACAAGACTGCATATGTTCATCCAGCATGATGGGGCTCCTGCACATTGTAGTTATCAGGTGACACATCATCTAAACCTAACATTCCGTGGAAGATATATTGGTAGACATGGACACGGATCTTGGCCACCAAGGTCCCTGGACCTTACCCCGTTCGGATTTTTGCCTGCTGGGATGGTTGAAAGGTGAAGTCTACAAAGAAAAAGTAACCACAAGAGGTAATTTGATCTTTTGTATTACGAGTAGTGTAGCCCTCATAAAAGAACGCAAAGATGGCCTCAGAAGATCTACATATTGTGTCATCAGAAGTCAAAAGTGCATTGAAGTTGGCAGTGAAATTTTTGAAAATCAACTGTGAACGTCTTCATTTGCTTTTCTTTAAGTCTGATTGGGTTACATACTAACAGCTTTAACTCTGTACTCAATAAAACTTGGACAGATGTTATATGGCATTTTTATTGCAATTTGTCTATACTACCACCTCCTAAAATATTTACTACTCCTCCTGAAACACCCTGTATACAAAGAAAAAGAAGAGATTATGTATTTATAATGGTCAACATATCTCTTAATCTGGTGCACTTTCATGATTGTTATAAATAAATATTTCCTGTATACTCTTCATTTCTCTTTCCATACATTATTTGGGATTCAAAAACCTGTTGCCTTTTTGCTTTACTGCACAAGTGTAACAACTTACTGCTCTTAGGAAAATACACTATTTTATTCATCAAACTTTGCTTTCAATTTACATTAATATTTCCTTTATGCAAGGATTCCAACATTAAGGAGAAACATCAAGAATGTTGATTGAGGTAGTAGTCTCAACAAAATCAAAGCAATAGCCAGTCATCTTGGACAATATCAGTGTCCCTTATTTCACCTAACTCATGTGTTATCAGAGTTGCTGATATTTATACTCATGTAAAATGATAGTGTACCATTTTCCTTCATTGAGAATGGGTGTTATGATGACAAATGCATCTACACTTACAGTTTCTGTTTTCTTTTTATTCATTAATAAACTTGTAAGCATGAACACTTGTCGGTTTCAGGTAAAAACAAAAATGTACAGCCTGTACTTTACAGATGTATTTCACAGTGTATATTCTAAATATGCCCTCAGCTTGTATGCTGATTCCTAACTTAACTTTTACCTGACAGCAGCTGACCACATATTTTTGTGCCGTACTATCCAACTAATTTCTAAATGTGTATCTTTTATGTGATCTCTCACATTTTCACAGTGTGACTGATTAATAGTGAATACCATTACCAGATATTCACATTTTCATGGGATATTTGTAGATCCATGAAGTTGCAAGAATGCTTATAGCTTGCTAAGAAGGTGCTGGATGTTTCACAGCTGAAATATCTCAAGAAAAGAAGAGTAGTTTACAGTCACTTCTGAATGTTGGATGGTTATACATGAGCTACAAAAAACGTATTATATTTTCTGCAAAATGGGACTGAGATCTATTTTCTCAACTTCTTTTTACTTTATAGTGACAACAGGCACTTTTTGAAAGATGACTGTTAGAGTGCTTCAGGATCATTTTGATCATAAGTCCAAAAAGTCTTCCCCCTGTATCCCTGTATATAAGGCAGTGATGTTCATGGCAATTTTTTGGACTTGCAGTCAAAACTGGGTTTATGAATATGGTCCAGAAATACTCAAGCAGTCGTTTTACTGAAAATGACTACTGTCACTCAAAAAACAAAAATCAACAAATGAATAGTGCTGTGAAATTGTGGGTCAACATGAGGAGAAAACCTGGTCAGAATTGACAACCAAACAATGTTTCTGCAGTACAGTAATGAATAGCTGGATATGATTCACACTGTACAATAATTTCTGGCAAAACAATACATTAGCTATTTCACAGCAAGCACTATCATCTGATATAGATGCAGTAGAGAGTTACAATGATTTAAGATCATTGAGGGATGTTGAAACAATATTCAGGTAGAGTTGACATTAACTAATGTGTCAACTGATCTGTCATACACATTATATGGTGTCTGAAGTAGCTATCTGGGCAACTAACTACAGACCACTGATGGCAACTGTTTGAGGTGGAGTACATTTATGTTGCAAAGAAATGAAGAACACATGTCTGAAATCAGATATAATGACATTCAGACTGCCTTGGTGTTCACAACATTATTGCACAATTTGCTTATCCATTGGATTTATCCCCATGTAAAAATGGCTTTATACACACAGCACAGGCAGTCGCCATTATAAATGGATTTTGAACTCTGCAGACGTCAGTCTTACTAAGCAATTGTGGAACCTATGAACAGAATGCCACATGCAATCGTCTAATACATTTACTCCTTCATATTGATATTGAAAGTCACACTGGAGTGTTAGTTTCAATTTATTGTTAGTGTCACTGCTTTGGGATGAATGAGAATGAAATAATAGCAACTGCTCTGCAGTATATTATTGCATTATGTTGTTCTATTGCAGGTCCTGTACACAGCTCATCAGTGGTTTTGATTTTTGTACATGGGTGAGTTGCCTCATCTGGGTAGACTAAGTGACCTTGGAATATAAATTTTAAGCTTTGCTTGATAATACATTATTTTGGCTCCTTTTCATACAGTTGGTTATTTTGCCCATGGCTGCTCATCTGTTTTGTATTTTTCTTTATCATCAAGCTGCATGGGACTTCATTTATTTACACACTGTATACCATAGATCTCATCATGTAGGAAAGTCTACATGGCTGTGGGATGAGAGATAAACCATATTATACATTAAAAGGTAGAAACAGCTGCTTCAGGCAACTTTCGTTAAGTATACTAACAACGTATTATGACTATTGCTAATCTACTCACACTGGTAACTATAGAAATTGTTTTTATTTGTAGGGTATCAGTATTTTATATATGTATAATAGAAGAAAAACAGCTATTCAGAAAAAAAAGCCAATGCTCCTTCTCTTATACTGCTCACCTCATGTTTTTATCCAAATCTTCAAACAAAGTACTTTCCTTACGGCAGACTCAACATCAGTTTAATACAGTCACTTTAATAAAGTGGAATTTACATCCCTCGGTTCAGATTTTCTGGTAAATTATGGAATATTTCTTTACTTCATTTCTGAACCTTGCAGCATTTTCAGTTTTTTGCCTGATATCAACCAGAAACCTCTTACACTTTGCCCCAAAATATAAAACTCCACTATGTACTATATACAGGGGTGCATAGTGTGTGTGGAAACTATTTATACTTCAAGTACTGTGGTTGTGAATTTCATAGTTCATCTGAAATTCACTGTTGTTTTTAACCGCAAATACTATTACAGAATATGTGTGTTTGTAAATGTAAGAGTCCCTGTCCCTAAAGAAGCCTCTCATTACACTCTTATGCAGAATATGTACTATTTTGCATTCTAGAAGATTATGCCATAGGACAGTACTGAATGAAAATGTTTATAGTTCGCTAGCAACCCCTCCCCTTCTGCTATCTGTAACTCATTTTTACATGTTTGGAATTGCATGATATAAGTCTTTGTTGGATTAAGGGTCAGCTGCTTGCAATGGACTAGTTGTAAGTCTGTTCCATGATTCTCCTGGGTGTGTATGGTATGGATGAGTTTGGACTCTTTATCAATGTCCTTGTGTCATCATTAAATACATGGTTTTTGAAGAGTCCTCCACTGTCTTTAATAATTCATTTAAGTACGTCATGGTGGGAGTAGGGCAAACACTTAACATTGTGGGGTATCACATTTACAATTTCTCCACTCTGGACTAAGTCTCATATCTGTAATATCATTGTTAATGTGACATTTTTATTTTCTGCTCCAAAGAAATGACTCCATCCACATAAGGGGAACGCCATTAATGCTAAACCATTTTAGTTTCCATGGTAGAATTTCAAAATCTGCACAATCAAGTATGTTGGCGAGATCAAAGAAAATGCCAACAGAGAACTTTTTGCCACAATATTCTGTTGTAAGCTACATTCTTGAAAAATTATGAGAACAAGGATTGGCTTAGTGTTAGAGATCACTAGCTTCCTTACATTTTTATAAACGGTTGTTACTACTGCACTCTTCAGTCTTTCAGAAAATGTATCTTAACACATATACCTTGACATGTACACTGAGCAGCGAGAATGTTATGACCACCTGCCTAATAGCCAGTATGACCACCTCTGGCATGGATAACAGTGGTGATGCATCATGGCATGGAAGCAATGATGCCTTAGTAGGTCACTGGAGGAAGTTGGCACCACATCTGCACATACAAGTCACCTAATTCCTGTAAATGCCAGGGAGGGGGCAATGAACTCTGATGCCACATTAAGTCACATCCAAGATGTGTTCGACTGGGTTCAGATCTGGTGAATTGGGGGGGGGGGGGGGGAGGCAGTCCATCAATTGGAACCCAACACTATGTCCTTCGAACTGCTCAATCACGCTCCTGGTCTCATGGTCTCATGACATGGTACATTATCTTGAATACCTCTGCCATTGGGAAACACGATTATCATTAGGGTGCATGTGAGGACTCATGGATGCCCAAGACAATGTTCCCCAGAGCACAATACAGCCACTGCCAGTTTGTCTCCATCCTGCAGTACAGGTTTGAAGAAGCTGTTCCCCTGGAAGATTATGGTTTCGGCCCTCCCATCGGCATGATGAGGAAGGTATCGAAGACACTTACGACAGCACTTATTCAACACCTGAATGACATACAGTTTCCAAAATGCTCGTGCTTAGCCTCTGGGCCACAACAATCTGCCCTCAGTCAAACTCAGATAGATTGCGTGCCTTCCTCATTCTCTACACGGACAGCACTCTCACTGATACTACATGCGACATGCATGTGTCTGACTAGTAGCATTCCTTGTCAGATGACACTGCTATTACCTGGATGGGATTATACTGACAGTTGGTTGGTGGTCATAATGTTCTGGCTGGTCAGTGTATATCCTGTACCATTGTTACCATTGTGAAGTGCATGGCAGAGCATAGTTCCCGTTGAACTACATATTATGACTTCTTCTTGTTGTATTTGCATATGAAGTATGGTAAAAATTATTATTTAAACACCTCTGTGCACACTGTAATTAGTCTAATCTTGTCTTTGTGGTCCATAAGAGGATGATATCTAGGGTTTATACTATATACGTAGATTACTAACTTGGATCTTGCAACTTTGTATGTAGGTTTTCTTGGAATAACTGGTGTCTACTTTCAAGTGTCTGCCAGTTTAGGTTTTGCAACATCTCTGTGATGCTCTCCCATCATTCAGATAAATCTATGACAAATCATGCTCCTGTTATTTCTGTTTGGTATGAAACCCATACACTAACCAATATTCTATCATGGATTGCATGAGTGGTTTGTAAGTGACCTTCTAGACCGATTGCATTCTTTTTAGTGTCCTACGAATGAACCAAATTTGCCCCTCTTTTACCTATGACTGAGTCTACATGATTTTTCCAGTTCATATACCTACAGATTGTTACACCCACTTATTTGAACGAATTGACTGATTCCAGTTGTGACTTATTGGTAGTACGGTCAGAAGATCCCTTTTTTGTGAAGGGCACAACTTTGTATTTCTGAACATTAATGTGAATTGTCAATTTTTGCACCACTTTTAAAATTTATCAAGGTGTGACTGAATATCTGGGCAACATTGTTTTTAGGTAGTACTTCATTATAGACAACTGTATCATCTGCTACAACTGTGAGGTTACTATTAACATACTCTGTTAGATCAATATACAGCATTAATGGCAAGTGTCCCAACAAGCATCCCTGAGGCATTAAGAACACTTTGACATCCGTAGGAAAAACACCAGAGACAATATGCTTTTTCCTCTGCACCAATCAACCAATAAATCTCAATCCAGTCATAAATTTCATTTGATACCACATAGATTTTACTTTCAGAAATAAGCATATGTGTGCTACTGGGAAAAATGTCACAAAAGTCAAGAAATACTGCAGCTACTACCTGACACCCCTGAACCCCTGATCCATGGCTCTCAGTTTGTCATGTGAGAAAAGTGCAAATTGGGTTTCACATGACTATTGTTTTTGGAATCCTGCTGGTTGGAATGGAGTGAGTCATTCCGTTCGAGATTCATCATGACATTTGAGCCCAAATTATATTCCAGATTCCACAACATATGGATGTCAAAGATATTGGAAATTAGCTTTGTGGATCATTTCTAGCACCCTTCTTTGAGGCAAGTATGTCCTGTGCTTTCTTCCAACCACTGATCACAGTTTCTTGTTTGAGGCACATATAATTGTTAAAAGGTCTGGAAGTCAAACATAATCTTGCATGGAGAGACAAATATAAACATAAATATCATTGATGAAACCAACAGCAGTCTCATAAACATTTTGGCATGTCACAGTTGGTCAACAGTACAATGATGGTAATAAAACCTCGGCATCAGTAATCAATCATGTTGTTACAAATATAGACAGTGATCATTGTGTTGTACATGTAAAAGATCTTGGACTCTCTGATCATTTCTGCCTAATATTAACAGTAAAAGCTGTGTTGGATAAGTCCACCACATTGTACACCTATAAAATACCTCTTTCAGAATCCAAAATTCAAGGTTTTAAAAGGGTATTGTTAAACCAAAGCTGGAATGAAGTACATGAAGAGAACTTGATGCAAAATTCTCTTAGTCATGTACAATATTTACACTAAACTTGGAGCAGTCTTTTCCAAGAGTATCCATATCAGTAGCAATGCCCAATAAAATCAAGCAGATTACGTTAGATCTAAGAAAGTTCTTCTATACCATGAAATATCATGGTTCCACAAGAGAAACTCATAGTGAGAGAGAGTTCCTAAACAGTTATCAAGGGGTACAGATAGATCCACAGGAAGGTGTTTAGTCACAAAAAGTCAACAAGTGACATAGCAGTCTTGGAGGTTGCAAAACAAGAAAATAGAGACTGAATCACAATAATGTACAGATAAAAGATCGGGATGGTTCAATAAAGAATCCACAGAAACTATCAAATTTTATGAATGAATATTTTTCAGAAACAGCAGAGAAACTACAACAAAAATTTCCAGAACAAAATGATGTACCAATAAAAATGCAGGAAATAACAATTAACACCATATGAAGTCAGGAAAACAGTACAAAAGGTAGAACATAATATTTTATTCATAGCTATTATTTTCTCAGCAACTGTAGTATACACACTTCATAATGAAATTCAGACATCAGTTGGACAGATATTTTTATTTTATTTGCCGGTTTCAATACTAAGTAAGTTTTTGTAGTACACTTCTTATACTTTATTCAGAGGCCACCCACTATGATATACATCGCTGACAGTTGTGTGTGCAATGTCTGTGACTTGATCAGACATTTCAGTTGGATCTTAGCATCCATGTTGTACAGTTGTATGTCTTTGCCTGTGTATGAATTTGTTCAGTAAAGTGTAAGTCTACAGCACCTTGTTGTACATTACTTATATTGTGTCTGCACCATACTCAACTTCCACACTTCATGTAATTGCATGGCAAAGGTCTAATGATTTATAATGTCCCTATTTTTGTGGGCTTCTGATGATGAAAGATTACCCTCTTAAAAATGGTAAAGTGAAATAAAAATATCTTGCCAGCTGATGACTGAATTTTATTCTGAAATAAAAATTAAGAAGTCAGCATGTGTAAATGAAGTGCAAATCTCCATACTCAAAGGGACATAGGTATTGCATTAACTGACATATCAAATGAATCTTTCAGGACAAGTAACTTTCTGGAGTACCTGACACAGGCAAGAGTGGTATCTCTACTAAAGAAAGGTGAAGTAGAAGATAAAGAAAACTGCAGTCTCATTTTTCTGCTGTCATCATTCTCAAACATAACAGAATCTATATAAATGACAGACTAATGAATTACATAACTAAATAGAATCTCATCAATGAAACTATTCAATTTGTGGAGTAATAGAAGTGCAGAATCAATCAGCCATAGGAGAGTTTACAGCACTGGTACTTGATGCACTAGACAAGGACGAATGTGTCAAAGGCATATTTTTAGATCTATCAAAGTCCTTTGCAACTATTGACAAGATTTTACTAACAAACACCAGAGTGCTTAGGGATAAGAGGAATAGCCAATCACTGGATACAGTCCTATCTAAATAAAATAAAATAAAATAAATAAATAAAAAGGGGTACAAATGGTAGAGGCAAATCTGTAGTACATTAATAGCACTGCATCTTAGGATGTTTATTGTTTTTGCTTTTTACGGCAACATCTAAATCACAGATAAGACACTGGTCAATGGCCATGAATTCCTTCTGTAGGTCTCAAAAAATAGAGAAATCAAATGGGGAGTGATCAGAACTGTATGAAGGATGTGTAAGAGCTTCCCAGAAAAACTTCTGAGGTGTACTTGAATCAACCTCAGCTTGCCTGTCCTGCATACAGTCCCAATCTCTCCTCATGTGATGTCCACATTTTTGGGCCCTGGAGAAAGTCATTTGTAGCTGTTGACTTGCTTCAGATGAAGACATGCATGCCTGGGTACAATCATGGTTCCATAGGCAATTGGAAACATTTTTCGATGAAGGCACTGACCATCTCATCTCACAGTGGGATATTTGCATTAACAGTTATAGTTATTACTTTTGAAGTAATAAACAGTTTATTTGCCTTTTTTCATCTGTCTCTTTTTCATTTGAATGTCACTTATAAATCTGTAAAATTAAATATGGATGGTAGCTTCATAGATTGCAAGGAAAACACAAAATTTGTAGAAATTAATGTTGACATTCGGCTGATGTGAGAAGAACACACAAACACATTAGTAAAGAAAATGTCATCAGCATGTGACACCTTCAGTCCTGTCATCAGTGTATAACAGACAGTGCCATATAGTTCTACATTATTGCTATACCACTCCATCTTTAGTGCTGGAATCATTCTTGGCATCTCATACACGAAATACGAACACAGTCTTAAAACTACAGAAAAAGACCAGTGGAATAATAACTAAAATTAATAACCTATCTCCCTGTTAGGATCTGTTTAAACAGCTGGGGATGCTAACTGCACCATATGGGTAAACCTACCAATCTGTTAGGCACATCAAGGAGGATGTGAACTATTACATCATAAACAACAGCTTTCATGAACATGGACCATGAGCCAGACTAAAGTTACATATACCAAGAGTAACCAGACAGAAAACACAGAACAGCATTTTCCACAGGAGAATAAAATTATACAATAAATTTCCAAAGAAGGTCAAGCAGACCCTTAAATCCAAATACTTAAAAAGTCAGTTAAAGCAGACTTCTTAAATAATTCATGCTGAAAGTCAAAAATTATTTTGATAAAACAGAGTAAGAAATGTTAAAAATGAACATTGTTTAATAATAAAAAAAAATCATAGTTTAAGGAATTTTTAAATTAAAGAGAGTGTGAGACACACACACACACACACACACACACACACACAGAGAGAGAGAGAGAGAGAGAGAGAGAGAGAGAGAGAGGGGGGGGGGACCAGTGATAATAAACTAAGGTGATTAAAGTCATGGTATAGTGATACGCACATATACAGATGGCGGTGGTACCACATTAACAGGGTATAAAGGGCAGTGCACTGGTTTGTACTCAGGTGATTCATTTCAAAAAGTTTCTGATGAGTTTATGGCTGCATGACAGGAATTAAAAGACTTTGGATGTGGAATGGTAATGGAGCTAGAGGCATGGGACATTCCATTTTGGAAGTCATTTGGGAATTCAGTATTTTGTGATCAATTGTGTCAAGAGTGTCTTGAGAATACCAGAACAGATTTCAGGTGTTACCTCTCACCATGAACAATGCAGTGGCCAGTGGCTTTCACTTAGGGACTGAGAGCACCGACATTTGCATAGAGCTGTCAGTGTTAACAGAGAAGCAGCACAACATGAAATACCAACAGAAAGCAATGTGGGACATTCAATGAATATATTCAGTAGGACAGTGCAGCAAAATTTCATGTTAACGGGCTATGGCAACAGACGACTGGTGTGAGTGCATTTGCTAACAGCACAACATTGCCTGCTGTGCCTATCTTGGGCTTTTGTCCATATCAGTTGGACCCTAGATCACTGGAAAACCATGGTTTGGTGAGATGAGTCACGATTATGTTGGTAGGAGCTGGTGGTAGGGTTCAAGTGTAGGGCAGAGCCCACGAAGTCTTGGATCCAAGTTGTCAGCAAGGCACTTTGCAGGCTGGTGTTGGCTTCATACTGGTATGCATTGTGTTTAAATGGAATGGACTAGATCCCCTGGTCCAAATGAAACAATCATTGACTGGAAAGGATTGTGCTCGGCTACTTGGAGAGCATTTTCAGCCATTCATGGACATTATGTTCCCAAACAATGATGAAACTGTTATGGATGACAATGTGCCACGTAACTGGGCCACAGTTGTCTGTGATTGGTTTGAAGAACATTCAGGACAGTTCAAGCAAATGGTTTGGCCACCCAGATCACCCAACATGAATCCCATCTAACATTTATGGAACATACTTGAGAGGTAAGTTCAAGCACAAAATCCCACACTGGTAACACTTGTGCAATTTTTGATGGCTATAAAGGCAGCATGGCCCACTATTTCTGCAGGGGACTTCCAATGACTTGTTGACTCCATGTCATATCAAGTTGCTGCACTATAGCAGGCTGTATCTGAAACTGTAAAAGAGCCTTGCTCTTAGCCAGCTAATCTTTATTTTTATTAATTTATTTATTTATTATCATCCCAAAGATCACATTTGTGATACAGCATTTGTCAGGATACATTTCAACAACTGTTGTTGTTGTGGTCTTCAGTCCTGAGAATGGTTTGATGCAGCTCTCCATGCTACTCTATCCTGTGCAAGCTTCTTCATCTTCCAGTACTTACTACAACCTACATCCTTCTGAATCTGCTTAGTGTATTCATCTCTTGGTCTCCCTCTATGATTTTTACTCTCCGCGCTGGCCTTCAATGCTAAATTTGTGATCCCTTGATGCCACAGAACATGTCCTACCAACCGGCCCCTTCTTTTTGTCAAGTTGTGCCATAAACTCCTCTTCTCCCCAATTCTATTCAATACCTCCTCATTAGTTATGTGATCTACCCATCTAATCTTCAGCATTCTTCTGTAGCACCACATTTCGAAAGCTTCTATTCTCTTCTTGTCCAAACTATTTACTGTCCATGTTTCACTTCCGTACATGGCTACACTCCATACAAATACTTTCAGAAACGACTTCCTGACACTTAAATCTATACTCGATGTTAACAAATTTTTCTTCTTCAGAAATGCTTTTCTTGCCATTGCCAGTCTACATTTTATATCCTCTCTACTTCGACCATCATCAGTTATTTTGCTCCCCAAATAGAAAACTCCTTTACTACTTTAAGTGTCTCATTTCCTAATCTAATTCCCTCAGCATCACCCGACTTAATTAGACTACATTCCATTATCCTCATCTTGCTTTTGTTGATGTTCATCTTATATCCTCCTTTCAAGACACTGTCCATTCGGTTAAACAGCTCTTCCAAGTCCTTTGCTGTCTCTGACAGAATTACAATGTCATCGGCGAACCTCAAAAGTTTTTATTTCTTCTCCATGGATTATAATACCTACTCCGTATTTTTCTTTTGTTTCCTTTGCTACTTGCTCAATATACAGATTGAATAACATCGCAGAGAGGCTACAACCCTGTCTCACTCCCTTCCCAACTGCTGCTTCCCTTTCATGTCCCTCGACTCTTATAACTGCCATCTGGTTTCTGTACAAATTGTAGATTAGATTAGATTAGATTAGATTAATACTTGTTCCATAGATTATGAATACGACACTTCATAATGATGTGGAACGTGTCAGCCTTTCGCTCCCTGTATTTTACCCCTGCCACCTTTAGAATTTGAAAGAGAGTATTCCAGTCAACATTGTCAAAAGCTTTCTCTAAGTCTACAACTGCTAGAAACGTAGGTTTGCCTTTCCTTAATCTTTCTTATAAGATAAGTCGTAAGGTCAGTATTGCCTCACGTGTTCCAATATTTCTACGGAATCCAAACTGATCTTCCCCAAGGTTGGGTTCTGTTTGGTTTTCCATTTGTCTGTAAAGAATTCGCATTAGTATTTTGCAGCTGTGGCTTATTAAACTGATAGTTCGGTAATTTTCACATCTGTGAACACCTGCTTTCTTTGGGATTGGTATTATTATATTCTTCTTGAAGTCTGAGGGTATTTCGCCTGTCTCATACATCTTGCTCACCAGATGGTAGAGTTTTGTCAGGACTGGCTCTCCCAAGGCTGTCAGTAGTTCTAATGGAATGTTGTCTACTCCCGGGGCCTTGTTTCGACTCAGGTCTTTCAGTGCTCTGTCAAACTCTTCACACAATATTGTATCTCCCATTTCACCTTCATCTACATTCTCTTCCATTTCCAGAATATTGTCCTCAAGTACGTCACCCTTGTTAGACCCTCTATGTACTCCTTCCACCTTTCTGCTTTCCCTTCTTTGCTTAGAACTGGGTTTCCATCTAAGCTCTTGATATTCATACAAGTGGTTCTCTTTTCTCCAAAGGTCTCTTTAATTTTCCTGTAGGTAGTATCTATCTTACCCCTAGTGAGATAAGCCTCTACATCCTTACATTTGTCCTCTAGCCATCCCTGCTTAGCAGCTTTGCACTTCCTGTCGATCTCATTTTTGAGACGTTTGTATTCCTTCTTGCCTGCTTCATTTACTGCAGTTTTAATTTTCTCCTTTCATCAATTACATTCAATATTTCTTCTGTTACCCAAGGATTTCTACTAGCCCTCGTCTTTTTACCTACTTGATCCTCTGCTGCCTTCACTACTTCATCCCTCAGAGCTACCCATTCATCTTCTACTGTATTTCTTTCCCCCATTTGTGACAATTGTTCCCCTATGCTCTCCCTGAAACTCTGTACAACCTCTGGGTTAATCAGTTTGTCCAGATCCCATCTCCTTAAATTCCCACCTTTTTGCAGTTTCTTCAGTTTTAATCTACAGCTCATAACCAATAGATTGTGGTCAGAGTCCACATCTGCCCCTGGAAATGTCTTACAATTTAATACCTGGTTCCTAAATCTCTGTCTTACCATTATATAATCTATCTGACACCTTCTAGTATTTCCAGGAGTCTTCCACGTGTACAACCTTCTTTTATGATTCTTGAACCATGTGTTAGCTATGATTAAGTTATTCTCTGTGGAAAATTCTACCAGACGGCTTCCTCTTTCATTTCTTTTCCCCAATCCATATTCACCTACTATGTTTCCTTCTCTCCCTTTTCCTACTCTCGAATTCCAGTCACTCATGACTATTAAATTTTCGTCTCCCTTCACTACCTGAATAATTTCTTTTATTTCATCATGCATTTCATCATCTGCAGAGCTAGTTGGCATACAAACTTGTACATTGTAGTAGGTGTGGGCTTTGTGTCTATCCTGGCCACAATAATGCGTTCACTAAGCTGTTTGTAGTAGCTTACCCGCAATCCTATTTTTTTATTCATTATTAAACCTACTCCTGCATTACCCCTATTTGATTTTGTATTTATAACCCTGTATTCACCTGACCAAAAGTCTTATTCCTCCTGCCACCGAACGTCACTAATTCCCACTATATCTAACATTAACCTACTCATTTCCCTTTTTAAGTTTTCTAACCTACCTGCCCGATTAAGGAATCTGACATTCCACGCTCCGATTCGCAGAACACCAGTTTTCTTTCTCCTGATAACAACATCCTCTTGAGTAGTCCCCGCCTGGAGATCCGAATGGGGGACTATTTTACCTCCGGAATATTTTACCCAAAAGGACGCCATCATCATTTAACCATACAGTAAAGCTGCATGCCCTCGGGAAAAATGAGAGCTGTAGTTTCCCCTTGCTTTTAGCCGTTCACAGTACCAGCACAGCAAGGCCGTTTTGGTTAGTGTTACAAGGCCAGATCAGCCAATCATCCAGACTGTTGCCCCTACAACTACTGAAAAGGCTGCTGCCCCTCTTCAGGAACCACACGTTTGTCTGACCTCTCAACAGATACCCCTCCGTTGTGGTTGCACCTATGGTACGGCCGTCTGTATCGCTGAGGCACGCAAGCCTCCCCACCAACAGCAAGATCCATGGTTCATGGGGGAGGGGGAGGTTTCAACAACTATGGTATATAATATCTTTACAAAATTTTTTTCTATGTTGAACTCATATGAATCTATCTCATGTTTAATACTCACCATATAGCACAGATGCTGAGTCACGATAGGCCTATGATGTGCCTATGTTGTGCCTATTGCAACTCAGCATCTCCGCTATATGATGAGTAGCAACTTTCCTTCTCTGGTATTGTTACATTCCATCCTGGATTTTCCATTGTTTGATTTATGTTTAATACAACTAATAAGTGTTTTATAACATAATTTCTTATGTGCTTGACAGACCTATTCCTTAATGTTGCGATTTGATTTGTCACATTTATGATATATATTCTTATGCAGTTGAGCAGAGCTATTTACTCATGCTGTAGTGACATTTGTTAAGCAAGTGGTTCTTAATCTTCTTAAGTGCTTGACAGACATATTCATTGATGTAATTTCATTTGTCACATTAATTTAAACATATTTTCTTATACAGTTGCACAGAGATATTCATTTATGCTGTAATAACATTTGTCAAGCATGTGGTTCTTTATATTCTAATACAGCTGAGCATAGAAATTCACTTACACTGTAGTAACATTTGTCAAGCATGTGATTCTTTATAACAGTTTTAAATTTATCCTCATTTTCCAGCCCTTTGATATGTTTTGGTAGTGCATTAAAAGTTTGATGCCTTGATTACATACATGTTTCTGACTTCATGTCCTTGTTACAGCTTGTAAGTGGAGATCTTTACATTGCCATGTGTCATAATTATGGTAGTCTGTATTGGTTTTCATTTTGTCCTGATTTCTTTTGATCACCAACAGACATTTCAGAATGTATAATGATGGAATTGTTAAGATTTTCAATGCTTTAAAAGGGGGCCTACAATGTGTTTGAGGTGGGCTCTGGGCCATTATCTGAATAGTGCAATTTTGTAATATGAAAATCTCATTTAGAAGACAATTTGTAACCTATATGCCTCATCAGCCCATTTCCACTCCACCAGACCTCTCTTCTTCTACAAAATCCTGCAGCTATCTGCCCCTCATGTTTCCTTGGATGGTATCATTCCTTGGATGGTATCATCCAGCAAGCCAACTTCAAACATCAACAACATGCCAGACTTCGCCTCAAAAATTTATCCCATCTTCTCCTAAATGACCTGAACAGTGGTGTTTCTCTTCCTGTCCCTCTGTAGCTCCCTAAATTGCCACACTATCAACCATCACTCCTCTCCTACAAACCAAGCTTGGCCAACCTCCTTAACATCCCACAGCCTTTACCACTGCCTCCCAGGCTGAGAATAACCCATAAACACAAGAACCAGTTACAACAGTACAATGTTCTTTAATCTAATCCCTTGCTGAATTATCTGCATTATCTAAGGGTCTCACTTTCAACCCTAAACCTGCCTTTGATCATGCTACTTTGGTGAAGGACCTACTTATTTCCTTCAGACATAACATTAATTGGAAATATTGCATTGCAACCCAATCTCAAAACCTTTCCAACAGCAAACTTTAGATTAAACCCTGCCTTGAACAGTTCAGACCACGATCCCAACTTGGTCCACCACCACTACCTCAAAATCATCTCTTACAAGCCTTCCAAGAATTCTTCACATCTCAACATTGCTTCACAACCCTTCCTCAGGTGACTATAGCATGACCCTAACCTGTCCTCTGCAGAATTCCAGGCTCTACATCCCATAAAAGCTGATGACTCCAACAACATCCTCCCATCAGACAAAGGATCTACCATTGTAGTACTTAACCAAAAGGAGTATGTTAATGAAGATCTCAGGCCCCTCACAAGGACTAACATCTCAATCCATAGAATTTCTCACCCAACCCAAACCATGCACCCCCACCTTTTACCTTCTTTCTAAGATCCACAAACCCAATCATCCTGGTCGTCCTATAGTTGCTGGGTTCAAACCACCAACCGAACGTGTATCTGCCTTAGTTGATCAGCACCTTCAACCCATAGTAGAAAGACTCTCCTCCTATATCAAAGATACCATTCATTTCCTAGATCATCTGAAATCCATGCACATCTCACTCCCACCACACACCTTGTTTGTCACCACTGATGCCACCTCACTCCATATCAACGTTCCCCACATTCATGATATGTCTGCTGCTGAACATTTCCTCAGTCAGCACCCACCTTATTGCAAAGCTGTGACATGCTTCCTACTCACTTTAATCGACTTTATACTTATCAACAACTACTCCACCTTTGAGGGGCAGAGTTACAAACAGATCAGGGGTATGGCCACAGGAACCAGGACAGCTTCTTCCAATGCCAACCTTTTTGTAGGTCACTTTGAGGGGGCTTTCCTGGGATCAATAAATCTTCAGCCCCTGATTTGATTTAGATACATTGGTAACTTCTTTACTGTTTGGACTCATAGTGAGACTGACCTGTTAAGATACCTGGAATCTCTGAATACCTTCTCCCAATTAAATTTCACATAGTTCTATTCTGAATCCCATGAAACTTTCTTTGATGTTGATCTTGTTCTCACTGAAGGCCAACTACAACTTCTGTCCATGTTAAACCTACCAACAAACAACAGTACTTACATTTTGACAGTTGCTATCTTTTCCATGTGAAACGTTTCATCCCATCCAGCCTTAGCATTTGAGGCTTTACAGCAATCCACCACCATTCTCACCTCAGCCTTCACTGCACCCCACCAGCCTAGTTCAAAAGCAGATTTCCCGGGCCATCACATCCAATCTTGGTACTGCTGATCCCTCCAAAAAACAACTTCAGAGCACACCATTGGTGACTCGGTATTATCCTGGTATGTAACATATTAATCAGCTACTTCGATAGGGCCATGACTTCTAAAATTATGCCCTGAAATGAGATCCATTCTGTCTGAAATCATGCCCAACACACGTAGAATAGCTTTTCATTACCCTCCCAATCTCCACAAAGACCCTATGCTCCTTCTGCACCCATCTCCCTACCCTATGGCTCCTACCCCTATGACTGTCCCTGCTGCAAGACTTGCCGTATGCACCCTCCTACCACCACCTATAGCAGCCCTGTAACTGGCAAAACATGTAGTACCAAAGGGAGAGCCACCTGTGAAACAACACGTCATATACCAGCTGTTATGTAGACACTGTTCGGCCTTTTACATCAGCATGACTACCATTTCTCACCACAACCCTCACACCTCTGTTACATATAATGCATTTAGCTTTTCACTCTTATTAACTCATGCATCATGTTTAAGCAGTATCTCTGTCTTACATATTACCCTGTCTTCCACTTTTAAGCTCTCAGATTTTCAAATCTCGTCCAATGCAGTCCCCATCAATCAGTCTTTCCTTCTTATCCCATGCAGTAAATCACCCTGGACCCACAGTTCTGGATGACTTTCCTGAAATCTGGCCCTTTCCCTAGACCTCTCCAGTCCTTTTCCTTCATCCCTCTTCCTTTCCCTTCAAACCTTCTGTCTGAAGAAGGAGCCACTGGCTCCAAAAGCTTGCCTAATTACAACTTCCTTTTATGTGTGTGTTCTGCCGCCACTTGGTGAGTAGATTTTTTATCTATCCAATGAAATTCTTTTGTCAAAAATTGATTATTTTCATATAACAACCAAAAGTGCTATGCATACACCTTGGCAGCACACTACAGATAGAAGCTACAACAATAAAAATGAAACCATAACCAAGAAACACTTCAACACATTAAAACAATACAGTGACAAGTTAATTAGGCAATGTAGTAAGAATACAGGTTGTTGACATAGCTTACAAAAGTCACAGTTTGGCACAGAAGCATTCATCAAAATTCAAACATCAAGTATCTATCAATTAAACTACCAGGACTACACTGTCCAGTTACATTAAAACCACATTGTCAAAAGCCTAAATAACTACGTTTGCAGTGTGGGTAACTGCAACGCATGCAGCAAGATAGCCAATGAGGTTGTGAAAGGTACCGACTGGAATGTGGAGTTATGCCAAATCCAGTAGTGTGGCCAGCAGTGCTAGGTTTCTCATCTGAGAGCCAATGTCACAAGCAGCCTGATCAACATGGTCCCATAGATTCTCAGTTGGGTTTAAATCCAGAGAGTTTGGTGGTCAGGGGAGTATGGTAAACACAGTTTGGTGCTTTTTGAACTATGTATAAACACTGTGAGGGGTGTGACATGTTGCATTGTCATGCTCATAGATGCCATCACGCCAAAGAAAAATACATACTGCATGTAGGGGTGCACACACTTGTACTGACCAAGCAAATTGTCAGCATTCCAGATAGGCTGGCTGGCGAGCATGTGTTACGTACTGTAAGGCTGCATACAGCCCGTAGACCCTTACATCACTCTCCCCCGAGAAAAAGAGCAACCATAGGTGGCTCAAAACAACCTCCTGGGTGTTATGAATCTACTTCGCCATTTGTAGCATCAGAAGGCATTGCAACATGTATTTCATTTGCAGACACAGTAATGTTTGGTACAGAGAAGCTTGCCTTCAGGATGACAATTGCATATATGACAAATGCTGTTGACAAAAGACAAATTAATAAAAGCAATAAAAACACAAGACTGACAATCAAGTATGCATTAACATTACTGGATGAATTGATGGACTTAATTCTATTTGCTGCTTCAATGAGGTTTAACTCATTATTGGAAGAGATTACATTTTCATGGATGTCCTTAATTAAATTGTCTTCAGAAAAACTTGATAAGGAATGCTTTCCATACATTAATATGTATGAATCATTGTAATAAACAGATAACATTCTCGTTAATGGCAAATGTCCAGTTGCATGAAATGTAGTTGACAATACAAGAGGCATATCAAATAGTTCACATGATAAATCACAATTTGTGGCATTCAAGATTAATCCACTATTATTCAATTTGAGTGTAAAGGATAGCTCAGGTGTATCATACTTTTTACATGTAAATGTGACATCAAGGGTGGAGTTACATGAGAAAATTATACCTTCAGAACATCGTTTAAGAAATTGATGATAAAGATGTGTTAAAATTCTAGGGCTATCATCTCTTTGGGGATGATTCATAAACAATTCTTTCTCACAGCTGTACGCTCTACTATCTAAGAATACTGTAGATTCAGGGCAAATTAACTTATGACTATGTTTACACATATGCAAATCATTTTCATTTGGGGACACAAAATATCTTCGATCCTTGCTGATCAGTAGATAATCATTCAGTACATACTTTACATGAATACCCGCCTGTCTCCATTTCACAGGGTAAGTATAAATCTTATACATTTCAAAATTATGCTTTGATCTAGAATGGGTATAGAAACAATAACAGTTAATTCATCTTCAATCATTAAGGAGTGTGTGGTGGTTAACTTGTAGTAAACATATGAATTGTAAGAGTTAAGACGGTAAAGCATAGTATATGTTGCATCTAGCTTTTGCTCAATTGATAGTAGGACCTGTAAAAATTGTTCTGGATGTAGTAGTACACTGCTCAAACAATCATTGGAACTACTTTCTAAGGCTGTTCTTAAGTTAAGGGCATCAATTCTAGCAACTGATAAACTATCAGTAATCCTTAACAAAAGAGTGATTAAATCTAAGCGTACACTGACAGCATTTAATCCTTATAATAGTTCTAGGATATTTGCATTAGTTTCATTATGAATTATGTGAAAGTGTGAGATAAATTGCTTTACAATCTGTTCAATGAAAACTGTGTGGTTACTAGTAATGGTTCTTTGTATATTCTTTAATACGATAATTTCATTAGAGAGGTTAGTTGAATCTGTACTGGACTGTTGTTCAAGAGCTAGTATTTTGCCTTTAACTTCCAGTAGATCTCGACTAGTTAAAGTACCAAATACAGTACGAAGGCTACTCCCTCCAAAGTCAGACCAGACACATTTACTCCTAATTAAAGTTTTGTGTGGCAAAAGCTTTAAAAACAGTAAATCTCTTGCTCATAATTAGCAAATGTAGACTCTACCTGTATTTTGGCTGTGATACAGTTATTATACCAAGATGTACCCAATTCCAAAATTGTATCATTACCCTTAACAGAACGAATTAGATAAATTTGCTTCTTTACAGAACTGAACTGTTGCTGGATTTCACTAAGAGTGTACTTGAGGACAAATTTTGCATTAGTTGTTGAAACTACCATGTCTAATCGTGGTTCAAACGAAACACCTGTAGTCTGTGGTACTATTACTACAGCATTAGTAGAATACGCTATCATAGCAAACATTAGAAAAAAAATGAACATAGTTAATTAGTTCTAAATACTAGAGTCAACAATGAACATAAAATAAATGAGTTTCTTGTGGAAACGTGTGGAATAAAAGGTTTAGTTTCACTTGTGCACTTGTGCAGTAGCTTCAATACTAAATTTTCACAACACATTCACATTAGCACATGGCTGAAATAAACACATGCATTGCAATCTCACACACTACACGTGTTTACACAGATTGTAGGGATTTCTGGAACAGGATCTCTCAGAATGTGGTGATGCCTCGGCCTTGAAGTCTGGACTGTGAGCTCATGATTCTCGCTTCCTGGGTTTGAGAACAGCAGGTCTGCCTCTCAGTCAGTTCTCATCGTCTTGCGACACCACAGGAAATCTACCCAGAAATGGCTTTACACGATTGACATGGACGACAATCAAACGAAAGGGCAGTTGGAGCTTAAGAGTGACTGGCAACAACACCTCCAAGATTGGATATAGTCCTTTCCAAAACTTCTTAAACTTTTTGACTTGACTCTTCTTTAACACCACATTGCTCAAATACACAAGATCTCCAACTAGATACTGTGGCACTGCTGCTTGGTGGTCATGTTGTCTTGCTTGCCAAAGAAAGGATTGATGATTCCGCTGTTTCACTCCCCTCCATGCTTCCTTTAGCTTGCATACTAGATCCCTTACGTGTTCATTGCTGATTCTGGCAGTCGATCCTGCAAAGTCCAAGGGTGAATGCATTCTTCTTCCATAGATGATCTCATATGGACTTAGGCCAGTTGAACTGTGCATTTTGGCATTGTAACAACTTACCAAGTATGGTAAACAGACATCCCAATTGTCGTGTTTGCTGCTCACATAATGGCTAACCATTTTAATAATTGTTCTGTGGACTCACTCAACTCTTCCATTTCCTTCAGGGTGTGCTGGTGTAGTCCTTAACTGAGTTATTTGCATGAGCTTACAAGTCTGTTTAAGTAATTCACTCATAAAATTCGTTCCTTGATCACTAATTATACTTAATGTTCATCCAAACTTAAGAATCCATTCTTTTACAAAAAATTTAGCTATAGTCTCAGTCCTCTGATCAGGTATTGGTATCATGAGAAGGTATCTAACATTGTCAATATGTATTTGTTTCCATCTTTAGTCTTAGGCAATGGTCCTACAACATCTAGTCCTACTCGTTCAAATGGTTCACTTGTTTCTGGCAGTTCCATTTAAGTGAGGCATGATCTGTAATAACTGTAAATTCTCTTCCTGTTAAGGTTTCTTAACTGTTATACTAAAAACCAAAGCACAGAGCTCCTTCTCAGTAGTAGTATAATTATATTCTGCTTTGTTTAATTTTATGGAAGCAAATGAGATTGGATCTTCATGACCATCAACTTCTTGAGACAAGATTGCACCTATGGAAAAATAGATGCATCTGTTGAAAGAATAAAAGGTTTACTGAAATCCGCATAGGCTAACACTGGGGCTGTGGTTAGAGCAGTTTTAAGTTCTTCCATTGCCCTTTTGCATTCTGTTGACTAATTAAATGTGGTTCCTTTCTTCAGAAGCTGTATCATTGGACGTGCTACATTCGCATAACCAGCTATAAATTGTCTGTAGAAATTTGACAATCCTAAGAATGATTGTAGTTCTTTAAAATTCTGTGGTTCAGGAAAATTCTTTACATCTTCAATTAATTTTGGATCAGGTCGAACATCTTCACTGGTTATAACATGACCAAGGTTGTTAGCCTTACTTTGTGCAAAATGACATTTATCTATTGACAAAGACAGGTTTGTGCTTCTTATATGCTCAAAAACACCTTTTAGTCTCTCAGTATGCTGCTTCATGTTTTCACCAAAAATTATTACATCATCAAGGTAAACAAGTGCTTGTGTTGGGGTGAGCCCTTGTAAAACTGAATCCATCAGGTGTTGAAATGTAGCTGGAGCATTACCAAGTCCAAACGGCATACAAATATACTTGTATACTCCTGTTGCTGTTACAAATGAAGTTTTTGCTTGATCATGTGGATGCACTGTTAACTGGTGATAACCACTTGTTAAAACATACTGAAAAAATTCGACATCTGCCCAAGTAATCCAAGGTTTCCACTAAATTTGGTACGGGGTAAATGTCAGATGTGGTCACAGCATTCAAAGATCGGTAATCAACACAAAAACGGAACTGTGGTTCTCCTGAAATTGATTTCTTCTTTACAACAGGCGAACACCATGGTGGGTCTGAAGGATCTCTTGGTTTTATAATTCAGGCTTTTAATTGTTCTTTAACCATGTCTTCTACCAACTCTCTTTGACTGAATGGTATATTCAGTAAGGTTTCTGTGTGATTGGGGCTGCATTCCCTGTACGAATACGATACTGAACTAAATGAGTGACAGATAAATTTGCATGTTCTCAGAATGAATCTGCATTCTCCAAAAAAACAGGGGCTCTGATTTTTCTTTCTGTGACAAATATCTTTGCCTCATTAGTGGACAAGAAATCGAATCCAAGTACACCATCATAACACATTTTATTATTTGAAACTATTTGCACCTTTGCTGTGTATTTATCTTTATTTTCAACTTCATCTTGGCCTTGGTCAAGAATTAATTCTACGTCAACTTCTCCATAGTTATGTAGCTTCCCTCTGTTTAACCCTCGCACTTTTAATAGTGGCAGTTTCAATTTATCCTGTTTATCTATGCCACACCACATTAATGAGGTCTGTGCTCGAGTGTCAATGAGTAGTTTGACGTTTCTCCCACGATATACAGCACCTATCACAAAGTCATTTTCAGTCTGATTTTCGCTGAAACTAACAGGAATCACTGTCTCTGGCAAGGGGCAGATGGAGTGGTGTCCTGTACGTCCCTGTACTTGTTTAAAGATCTGGCAGATTGTCTGTTGTTTGCATTACCTTTCTTCTCGTTGCGACAATCTCTCGAAACATGATGCATCCTGCAATGACAGCAGATTTGATTCTCTTTACAATCCTTACGCTTGTGACCCAGCTTATTGTATCTGTGGCATTGTACTGTTGTGTTGAAAACTCTGTGTTTTTGTTTCTGCATCTAATTCGGTCATCTTAGTGCTTCAACGAAACCAACAGCTGATTCTACTTCTTCTTGAAACGTTTTACATCGTGCCAATCTAACAGCTTTGCTTACTTCCTCTCCGTACAACCATGAATAAATGTGTCTGAGGCTCTCTGGTCGTCTTCGAACTACTGAATGCGATTTTCATTTTCATCTTCTACTAACTCGTATGTTTGAGTGTTGATGTTTCAGATTCTGTCGACAAACTGCTCAACAGATTCATCTCATTGCATTCGCAAACTGTAAAGCTGCTCTCTGTAAAATCTGATAACGTTTTTACGTTTAAATCTCTGAACAACAATCGTTCTAAACTCATAGTAATCTTCTGTTTTCACGCAAGTAGGCTCTGCACTAATGAAATCTTGTGCTACTCCCCGAATTCTTAATTTGACAGCCACTAGCTTAGCGGAATCTGTCCATGAGCGTAACAGGGTGGCACCTCCAAGTTTACGAAAAAACACTTTCACATCATCTTCGGGTTTCCCACTAAACAATGGTACTGATGGCAATAATGAAAAATTCTTTATTGTAGTTGTACATGTACTGCATCAACTATCATTTGACAAGTCTTTCGGAATGTTATGCTCACTTCTTTCTGCTTTTAACTGCTGAATCTCCTCTTGCAGTTCATTAATAACAGTTTGTAGATTGATAATGTTACTCTTACTGGATTGCGACATTTTGTCTAATTTAACGCCAATGAGTCACTCAAATGTAAAATAAAAATCCATTACTGCCTTTTGTACTCTAGCCAAACTGGAGTAGATCAACTTGAATTCCAGCGTTGGATATCCCTGTGTAGTCGAAAGATATTCATTCTGCTGTTGCTTGAAGTTCACGTTGTGCTGCACCTCTTCAGGACTGTAGATTTTCCATAACTATCCCACTTCTGACACCACTTCTATAAGGGGGTAGTTTGTGTTGTTGCTCCGGATGATAATTAGGTGAGATATTTGTCAGGATTTGTAAGTGGTGGGTCCTTGAGGTACAGCAGTACGCGAACACCGAGAAGTAAGTTTAAACAGTTTTATTAACAAAGGCTGATTATAAATCATGCACGCTACACACACCCATCGTCACTGTGTCTGACAACCTAATTACGGTCATATTGAAAGACTCCATGATGAGCTAAGAAAAGAGACATATTGGCACCCGAGGCCATGCTAGGTAATACGGCGCGCTGCGGACGTCAGCCAGTGGCGTACTCACTCTGCGTCGCATTGCGGCCGGACACACGTGTACTGATCAACCAAATTGTCAGCATTCCAGATAGGCCGGCTGGCGAGCATGTGTTACATACCGTACGGCTGCGTACAACCCGTAGGCCCTTATATTCAGCACATTTCAGTACCTCTTGAAGATCTCTTCAAAACATTGACTAACTGCTTGGGCTAATGTGTGTGCCAGTATGTTATATACTTCTTTAACATGTTCACACTGGCATGTATCACCAGTGGCTCATGTTAGATTCTCCCACTGCATGGCATTGATCACCAATGGCTCATGCATATCAGCCAGGTGCAACGAACAGCTATGAACACAGTTTTGTGTGATCCTTCAATGAGACAGCTTTCTGAATAAATGAGGTATCTCCTAATCTGTGATTAATTTAGAATAAAATTATTTTGTGTGATCCCTCAACGTCTTGAAAGAATTGACTTACACCATTTTCAAAATAAAATGTCAACATTTTAAAATAGTAGCCTAGGCCATTTGAATATGACCACTGCCCCACATTGAGAAAAAGAAAAAGCAGCACCGCCAGGTGAAGGAAAGCTTGAATTCATGTACTGGCCAACAGTGAGAAACACAATTCTCAGCACCAGCATGAATGTGTTAAGATTTTTTGTGTATATTGCATCCCAACTTGCAAAATTTTCGTTTTTTAATTTTAAGATTGCGTTTTTTATGTCCTTCATAAAAACTTTTAAAAATCTTTAAGAGTTTTCATCAAGGGCAAAAGGATTTATGTTGTTGTGGTAATCTGTTACATGACATCAGACTTTGCTAGATTTATAGAGAGTTCACTGAAGAATTGTGGTATTTGAAATAGAATGAGTATTTCCTTCTTTTTTCTGCAACATTAATTTCTGAAATTTCTTGATTATAGGATTTGACACTTAATTCAAATTTATTGACTGTCCACACAGCCTTTATCTTATCTTTATGGTTTAAAACTATCCCGTCACTTACCAACAGCGCTGCTGCTTTGAAAATTCTTTTAAATAATATTGTACTGAGTCTAACATATCTGCTTTATAAATTATAGAGTGCAGCAATCAGTCATCCTTTTCAAATTTTATTATGCAAATCCAGATTTTGGCTAGTAGCTAGTCATTCTCAATGCACAATTTTTTATTGTCAGTGCATGTAAGTCCCTGTTGTTTGGGCATCAGTCACAGTTGTTTGAATACTCAGTACTGGGAATTGTTTTAAGACTTGTTGCTAGGAAGCAGTGTAAGGTTTGGCCCAGGGGGAACAAAGTAGCTCCTGCCATCTTGCCAATATGTAGCAGCCATTAGCTAAATACTATGAGAGTATGATAGCTATAACATTGGCCCTACAGAACTTACTCCATGGTATGTTAGCTCAAATGCATGTTCATTGTTAATAACAGTGATGCAGTGTATTGTCTTTTCTTCTTCTTCTTCTTCGTCTTCTCTCTCTCTCTTTTTTTTTTTTTTTTTTTTTTTTTTTTTTTTTTTTTTTTTTTTTTTTTTTTTTTAAATACTGTTGTATAAAGAAGGTGGGTGAGTATTCAAAGAACTATGACTGACGCCCTGACACCTAGAAATCAAAGAACTATGACTGATGCCCTGACACCTAGAAAAACTATTTAGGAATTTTTCAAAGCTTTCATTCATTTCCTCTCTTTTAACTTATTACTAAACGTTAGCAAGATTTCTTTGGCAGAGTTGATTCTTATATTGGTTTTCAAACTTGAAATGTTTCTGTGTGTCTCTGCAGCTCAATGAACAGTTCAAAATGGTCTGAGATACCTAAATCTAAACAAAATTTAGATGCAACAATATTGTGAAAAGGAAAGTTGCTGCTCACCAAACAGCAGAGATGCTGAGTCGCAGACAGGCACAACAAAAAGACTGTCACAAACATAGCTTTCAGCCAGTAATGCCTTCATCAAAATTATATGACTAACACATACATACACACTCATTCACGCAAATGCAACTCACACACACACATGACTGTAGTCTCAGGCAACTGAGAAATTTGCAAAATTTAGATGCATATTTTTGTATGTAATTCTGTAAAACATTGTTGATACAGGTCGCTGACTGGCACTTTTCTCTTGTAGATTCAAAGACATTCAGTTTGAAACCATGTTTCTTTACTAAGTCAGTGAATCTCCAACCATAACTATTTTCAGTTTTGATGTAAATGTTAAAATTAGAAGCTATTACATTTTATCCTCTATAAAGATCTTTGTGTATACTTTGAAACTTTGAGAAGAAGATTTTTGTTGTTTACCTACCTTGGAGTCTGAGTATCCAAATTACTGTACCTCTAACATTTGTTGATAAATCCATTATGTCTACATGATAACTCTCAAAGATACTCTTCATTTAAGTAACTAAAATAATTTCTGGTTTCACTAATTGTATCAGTATGGAGTAGTATACGCAAGCCTCTGTGTGACTTGTTTCTTATGCAAGTGTTTAATTGTGTTATCAATAAACTGGTGCTCGTTTAGTCAAATAATTCTGATATTTGCACATTCTCACAGAATGAGTTTCAATCCAGTTATTTTAGAGCTTTTGTTATTCGAAGCCTCAGTACTTAAGCCAATGTATGATATATTTGCTCAGTCTCTTACTTATATGTTTTAGCATATTTCTTTCCAGGTAATGGCTTGGCTTTGTCTTTCTTATTGCCACACATCTGATGAACCCCAACACTGGTTACCAATTTCCCTTATAATTTGGCAAGTATCTGTGAATGTCTTACTAAATATTTCTGAGCCTAACTTATTTATATGTAAACCATCTTTGGCAAGACACTTTTGCACTTATAAATTTGTTGGGCTCAATGGATAGCACTCTTGCTTTATTGCACTGTTCTTTAATATTGTCATATATTTTCTGCTCAGAACTGTCATTCACTGATCTCCTGTACACAATGTCAGTCTGGATGTCATATACAGGATTCTCACTAATTGAATTAGAGTCCTTGTGTGGTTTACAATTTCTTCTTCACTGCTGCCTCAGAGAGAATTTGTTCCCACATGGATAAAAACATCTTTGAGATTCCTGTCACATTTATCTGTTGTGCCTTCTCTTGAATTTAAAACATTGTTGAAATGTTTACATAATTTGTGTGTCCTGGATTCCTGGTCAAATATCAATTCAGGCACAACTATATTTTTTAACAAATAGTCACCTATAATGATGAATTCACTTTCTGCCTAAATTTGTGCCCCTTTTGTCTTCAGTATACATTACTCTGATCCACTTATATTTGTTTATTCTTTTGTTTATTTATTTATTTATTTCATGTTATGTAGATCCAGTTAGTGAGTCAATTGCAAGGATATGGAACATGTCAAATTGTACAGTTTTCAATTTAAACTTACAATAAATACAAGGGCAATTCAATGCCAAATTGTACATAATTTAAGTAAGACATACTATAAATACAGTAATAGATACAATGTCAGCTGTATAACATAACAGCCATTTAACAGAAAAGGAGTTTCAAATAAATGTTACAAATAAGAGCACAAAGTTAAATCAGATATCAGGCCTACAAGAGTAAATACAGCTACAGCCAATCTGTTGTTACAAAAAGTGTGATAATGCTAAAAGGCTCAATAAAATCAACTGAACTAGTTCTAGACACAATAAGTTTAGTGATGCTATACATTTTCTTTCAAATATTCATCCACAGTATAAAAAGATTTCTTCGTCAGGTAATCTTTGAGAACTTGTTTAAATTTTGGCAGTTCTGTATGACAGGCAGGGAAACAGGGAACATGTCGCAGGTAGAGATCAAAACAGTGGACAGTATCATAAAGAACCCTGAGTTGGTTGCAGAAATATTTAATAACTACTTTTTGAGAGCAGCAGAGAAGACAGGCTGTAATGGTTCTATGGAAGAATCATTGTCCCTCCTACAGAAAGCTATTAGCAACAGAATCCCACAATTATCTTTACTTCCAGTTACTCTAAGTGAAGTCATAAGAGTGATTAGATCATTAAAAAACTAAAATTCTGCTGGTGTGGACAATATTTCTAGTAAAATACTGAAACACTGTTATAAATTTGTTAGTCCCATCTTATGCAACATATACAATACATCCCTACAAGAAGGGATTGTCCCTGACAGACTAAAATTGGCTGTAGTGATTCCTCTCTTTATAAAAGGTGATAAAAACAATGTTACAAACTATCACCCAATATCCCTATAACTACCTTCTCGAAAATTCTTGAAAACCTCATGCACATGAGGATTGTAGATCATTTCAACTTCCACAGTACCTTAAGCAAAAATCAGTTTGGTTTTCATGCTGGTCTTTGTACTGAACAGACAATATTCTCTTTCAGCAACCAAGTTTTGGAAACCATTAACAAAAAAATGTCTCCAGTGGGTATTTTTTGTGATCTTAAGAAAGCCTTTGACTGTGTAAACCACCAAATTCTTTTGAAAAAGGCAGAATACTTTGGTTAAGGTGGTACTGTTGACTTGTGGCTACAATCATATCTAAAGGATTGGAAGCAGACTGTAACACTTCATGGTTCTTCTGGAGAACCTGCCTCATCTGAGTGGGGCACAATAACGTGTGGTGTGCCTCAAGGCTCCGTTTTGGGCCCACTGCTATTCTTCATCTTCATTAATGATCTTCCACTTTGTTCTGAGACAAACAGCAAATTTACCCTGTTCGCTGATGATACCACAATTCTAATTGATGATTTGATAGATCACAATCTTGAACAAACTACAAATACTGTTTTTAATGACATCTTAAAACTCATTGTATGAGGTTCCATACATCAGAAAGTAATCTCGATGAAACTAACATAAAATGTAGAGATCAACCAATACAGAAAGTTGAAGATACAAAATTCCTGGGTGCTTATATACGCAGCAAATGTAACTGGTCAGCTCACATTCTTCATCTATGTAAAAAACTTAGCTCGGCAACATTTGCATTACGGGTAATTTATTCAGTGGTTGAAGTTGACGCCATTAAGGTTGCCTACTTTGGCTACTTCCACTCATTGATGTCATATGCTATCGTATTCTGGGGGAACCACTTGCAAAAAAAGTTTTCACTGTCCAAAAAAAAAGCAATCAGAATAATGTGTGGGGTCCATCAAAGACACTCCTGCAGGCACTTGTTTTGAAAGATAGGTATCCTAACAACTGCCTCACAGTATATTTTTTTCTTGCTGAATTATTATTCTATCCATTCTATCTACCAAGACAATAGTAAATTCCATGGTTATAGCACCAGAAACAAAAACAATAAATATGTCGAAATGAAACGTCTCACTCTGGTACATAAAGGAGTTTACTACTTCAGCATTAAGCTATTCAGTGCTCTTTGTACCTTCAGATTCCTTTTCTTCCATAATGATATCATGGAAAGGTTTACGCATATTCGAAGAGCCCATGTTGCCAAACAAGTCAAGAGATGCATTACTTCTTCTCAACATACCTCTTGCATAATGACAATTATGGTAACATAAGAAAAATTGATCTTATACAAAGGAGCACAATAATATTCCTTACTGCAGACTGCCTGTGAAGGGACAAATTAATCTAGTACAAGGTGTATGCTCAGTGACTCCTCATAATACAGTGAGTCCAAAAGGTATTCATCCAACCTTAATGTATAAAATATAACAAGCACAATCATGAAAAATATAGTTAAGAAATAATCAATAACTATTCCCTTACATCAGTTAATATCTATATTTAGAAATAAAATGCCATTTCAATTCATATGTTGCTTAATTTGTGAACAAATCCATATTATTTAAAGTTTTGCCCCAGTTATTGGTAGTCCTATCAGTACAGTGAAGACTATTACATACACATTTGAACAGAACAAAACATGTGAAAACAAGTCATAAAGTGGTCTTCCTGTGGTTCTGTCTTAGATGGAAAAACAACAGCTACTTAAAGAAGTCAAGAAAAATCCAAAAAGTAAGTGCTAACAGCTACTTAAGGAAGTCAAGAAAAATCCAAAAAGTAAGTGCTCCATAACTTTCTACTGCAGTTCAAATGCATATGGGCTGAACAGCCCATAGAAAAGCATGTGTCAGTAAAATCAACAGAAGGAAGCAGGTTGCATTTGCAAGAGAACTAAATCAGATGGGTTTGATTCTGGAAGAAGGTTGTATTTACTGATGAGAGTAAATGAGTGAGTAACAGTATGGAGAAAAAAGAATTGTGAACTAAAAGAGAGAAACTTAACAGCTCAGGTAAATATGGAGAAGGTTCAGTACTTGTCTGGGGCCGATTCAGTGTAAATGATGGGGGGATTTTTGTTTTTATCAATGGAATTAAGGGCCACAAGGTTTACGTAAACATCCTAAAAAAACACACATCTTATACAGAAGCATGAATAATGTGGATTATATTTTCACATAAGACAAAAATTCATAACATGTAACTCTATATGTAAGGCTGTGGCTGTTGTATAATACTCCCCATAGGATGCTGACACCACTACAATCCCCAGAAATTAATCCAATAAAGAATTTGTGCAACAAAAATATGACAGATCATCAGATATCCAATAAAACTGATCTAAATAATGCTCCACTAAAGGAATGGCATAAAATCAGAATCTCCAATGAAATCGATGTCAATGAGAATGCAAGAGATTATGAAGAGGAAAGGAGGGTCTACTAAGTACTAACTGTAATGTTCTATGTTCAGATTGTCATTTACAGTATTGCAGATGAATACTCATTTCATATCCTAAACTGTCCGTCTTTACTTTTAAATGTTTCTGTTTAAATGTTTATGTAAATGGAAATCTGTATTTCTTTATTGTATTCTCATTATTACTGATTAATAAAACACTTCCATGTCCCTGCTGTGCCTCATTCTCAATTTTCCACTATCTGTACATTCTTAAACATAAGATCATGTATTAGACAAATACTTTTTGGAGTATATGTATGCGTAAATGTAGGTGCAGTGAGCCATATAATCCTCATTTGTATTGCTTTCTCTCTACTTTCCTACAAAGCAAAATACAGTCAGACACATCATAAATGGCACTGAGAAAATCAGTTTAAATGTATTCAAGGATATTCATGTGCATGTATGTACAACTGGAGAACAATAGGATATCATGGAGCTTTCCCAACAGCCCAGAGCATTAAACATACAGACACAAGTAACTTTCATTATAAATAATTTAATTCTCTCAGATGAATGGTTGCTATGATGCAGGTGGTTTGGTCATGGAAATGAATAATATTTTGCTGATAGAAATAGTGACGATTACATTTTCTGAACTTCTGGTCACACACACTTGGCAGAAAAACTGGCTCACAACTGGTATAAAAATTCATAGTCCAAGGAAAAACTTTTTGCTTCCTACAAAAATCACAATTCTGTATCACTTTTAGCTTCCTATAAAAATAAAAATATTATCCGTCACTATCTACCACAAAGTTATTAATAATTCAGAAAAACATAAATGATGAATACATCTCCATATCATAATGTAAGACATAGTGAAACATAGTAAAGTGGATTTATTCAATTTGTTATCAGTCTGCTCCTCTTAAATAACTAATATTTTGTTGTTGTTTTCCATCTCACTCATTTTCTTACACGTAGCATATATGCAGCATGCACTAAAACTGTCGAAGTTGTATATGTTGTCCAATTCAGAAGAATGCCTTTTGGCTGAAAGATTACTTGTTTAGCAGTCATTTTGTTAATCTGTCTGTGACTCAACATCTCCACTGTGTTGTGAGCAGTAACCCATCCCATTCATACTATTGTCTTCATTATCTATGTTGTAGTTCACAGTCTGCTGATTATAATAGTATATTTATTTATTTTGGAATCCATGAGACTTCCATTTGCCACCACTGTTAGATATAAAATGGAAGACTGCAGCAATCAGTTGCAAAAATCTGTGTAAATGGATGGATTCTGACAGCCATCATCAGTTATAGAAGTAACAGAAGCAAATACAAGATAGTGTAACGCAGTAAAATTGCAAACGAGAAAAATATGTACATTACATCACCCAATGTGGTCACACCAAACTTATGCTCAAACACATGTATCTTTGAAATTTTAGTAAGTAGTTACACATATAAATATATTGATGAAAAGCATATCTGACAGAATATGAACTGGAGTTATTGTTCGCAGACTACAGCAGAACCAATGGTTTGACCACTTTGACCAAGAGCACCTTCTATGTGGGTAAATAGTCAAGCTAAAGTTTATTTTTGTAAAAATATCAAGACAGGTGTATGTCATTACATCACAATGGTACATTAGACATAACATACAGAGCGTCCATAATTGAAGTTCTAGTTTCAAAACACTGTAGGAATAGAACCACAGATCAAAACGACATCAAATTTGAACAGCAAATTATTGACATGACACATGAAAAAGCATCATGGAACTAAAATAAATTTAATGAAAATTTGACCAGCAGATGGAGCTGTAAGTGTCTTAATATAAGCTGGGTCCATTACCAGTGACAGATGAATCACAATATGATGGCTATCGTTGCACATTACACCATCCATACTGTTCAGTGTGCATAACTGCACAAGTTCAGCAGTCAATAGTTGTGGCACTAATAGCTAGGTGAGCCCATCCACCATGGCAAGGACACAACACTGTATGGGAAAAATTGGTTTTTAATTGTCCTGAGGCCAAAAACCACAAAAAAAACAAAAACAAAATGCACCAATTTTTAATTGTCCTGTGGCCAAAAACCACAGAAAAAGCAAACTGACATCTGTTTCTAACTGCCATGAGACTTGCAATGTTGAATGTTCAGTATGCTGTCAACATTGTGCCACATTTTGAAATCGAGAAACAGCATGTTCCACAATAGATCACAGTCTCTCGAGGATCACATTCAGCACGCACTGCACAATTCATGCCTTCAATTCAGCTACATTCATAACTGGAGCATTGAACACAACATCTTTCAGATGAACTCACAGCCAGAAGTCACACAGATTAAGATCAGCTGATCTGGATGGCCACACTGTAGGGAAATGATGGCCGATAATTCTAGCATTTCCGAAATGCCTCTACCACAGCTGCTTCACTGGCTATGCAATGTGTGGAGAAGTGCCATCTTGCATAAAAATGATACTACCCACATATCCACCTGTTCAAGGATTAGAATGAGGTTGGTGCACAAAAGACTCTCATAGCATTTACCAGTGACAGTACAGGTAACAGGGCCTGCAGGACTCATCTCCTCAAAAAAATAGGCCCTATGATAAAACAATGCCATCAATCAGCACCACACAGTCACCTTTGCGAAATGAAGGGGTACCGGTTGATATTCATGTGGGTTTTCTGTTGCCCATATTTTGCAAGCTGCATATTGACATGTACTTGGAGAGGGAATTGGGCTTCATCTGTCCACAGAATATTCTGTGACCAGTATTTATCCACTTCCTCACAAGCAAGAAATTCCAGAAAAAAATGTTTGTTTTGCTGGCATGTCAGCAGGAAGCAACTCCTGAACATGGATGATTTTGTATGGATAGCAACACAGGATGTTTCATAAGATTTCATGCAGTGTACTTGCAGGTATGTCCAACATTTGGACAATTCTCTGTGCCCTGCATGTTTGTGCACCATTGCTTGCCCCTCTTGCAATACTGTGACCATATCTTCAACAAACATTGGATCAACTGTTTTCCTCCTTAGGCTACATTCACTTTGAAAGAACCTGTCCTTTCAACTTTTATTAGTGTTTTCTCCAGACCCTTGGAAAACATTGGACCAATGCCTTTTTTCACATCCTTGAGTGTCCGGCGCTTTTTCAGGGCTACTGGCGCAGTCACATTCTTGTAAAAAAGCTTTACCAGTAGCATATGATCCTTCTTGGAGGCAGTCATGTTGGCCGTCTCAGACACAAACTGAGTAACAGCTGTGTGCTGTGCATGCATCTGCTGGTGTGCATGTTCTGATGCTTACAGTGCCATCTATTGGTCAAATTTTTATTACTTATTTTATTATTTTCTTCCACGACATTTCCCTCTGCATCAATGATAGTCTGTTCAAATTTAACATCATCGTGAGCAGAGGTTCTCTTTCTACAACATTTTGAAACTGGGCCTCTAATTAAGAACACCCTGTACACTGTTGATATTAGAAGCTACCAAATAATTAAGTAAACTAGCAGTTTTAATACAAATACAAACATAAGTGTGTGAATACCTCAAAAAACCAGTTACAAAGATGTATGAAGTGCCATTTATGAATGGCAAGGGGATACATTTGCATATAAAAGCATAAAATTTAAAAAGCCATAGACATAATCTTGTACAAATATAAGGTTATGTGAAATTTAATAAAACACAATTTTATTTAAAATATAAAACATTGACACAGAAAAGGACAAGGATGTGGGAAACTTGGCTATCAATAGAGGACTCTGGTAAATGACTATACATGGGAATAATGAATCCATTCATGAAAACTAACAGCTTGTGCTGACAGATAAGCTCACTTAGAAAGTGACAAACTCTAAGATTTTTACAAAATTAAAAGGAGTGGTTAAAAGTAAAAATGTTTGCTACCCCATCTTGATACAAATCTAATGAGACATCAGGACCATGTCTTAGTTTTCATGAATAGATTCATAATCACATTTAGTCGTTTTCTGGAGTCCTCTGTAGATGGGCATGTTTCTTGCACCTTTGTCAGTTTCTGTGTCACTGTTTTATTGTTAAATAAAATTGTGGTTTATTAAATTTTACATGATCTTACATTTGTACAAGATTGTGTCTATGGGTTTTTTTTTAAAAAATTATGCTTTTCTATGCTAACATACGCTCTTGCAATTCACATATGGCACTTTCTACATTTTCGTGACTGGTTTTTCAATGTATTGACATACTTATATCTATATTTGTATTAACACTGTTAATTTACTTTTTACAAATTACAAATTTCAGAGACTTTCTTGACCTCATACATAGACTGAAGTGGTGATTAACAATTTGTACCCAAAGCTGGGAATCAAACTTGGGTCTCCTGCTTACTTGGCAGGTTTGTTAGCCACTAAGCCACCTTGGCACAGCAGTTCACACAACTCCACCAATTACCCTGGCATGCCTACCTCCTCAATCCAAATTCTCACTGCTACCCCATAGTCTATTTTAAATTCCCCCTTACCCATGAACAGAATTTCCAAGGCTCTCCATGTTCTGGAATAGCACATCAGCGTCGAACATAAAAGGGGGTCCAGACTGAAACCCAGGTATAGGTAATTATACAAATGAAATGACATGATTTCAGAAACTTTACTGGTCTCGTACAGATATGATTTTATGTATACAGACTGAAGAGGCGAATGAAAATTTGTACCAATGCTGGGAATCGAGCCTGAGTCTCCTGGTTACTAGGCAGGTGCATTAGCCATAAGCCACTTTGGCACAGCAGTTCACACAACTGCACACATTACCCTGACACGCATCCCGCCTCAGTCTACTTTAAATTCCCCCTAACACATGAACAGAAGGTACACTGGGGTGGCAGTGAGAATTTGGATCGAAGAGGAAGACATACCAGGGTGATCTGAGCAGTTGTGTGAACCACTGTGCCATGGTGGCTTACTTGCTAACGCACCTGCCAAGTAAGCAGGAGACTTTGCTGTTTCAGTCTATACACTTTTTTATAAATTATTTGGTAGCTTCTAATATTAACAGTATTTGTTACATCTATATGTACCAGTTTTGATGTAATAACGTGTACCTATGTTGATATTTTTACAAGAATAAACTTCAGGTCGACTGTTTTCCCACATGGAAGGTTCCCTTGGTTAAAGTGGACAAGCTGTTGGCGCTGTTGTAGTCTGTAAACATTAACTTCAGGTCATGTTCATATTCTGTGAGATGTGCTTTTCATCAGTGTATTTCTATAAGTGACTGTATATTCAAACTTCAAAGACACATGTGTTTGAGCACAAGTTTCATATGACCACATTGAGTCATATAAAGCACATACTTTTCTCATTTATATTTTTGCTGTATTACACTGTCTTGTACATGCTTGTATCTTATTTGTTTCATTTACCTCTAGGACCTCTAGTCAAAATCAATATGCAGGTTACTCATGACTGATCATTGCATTCTCCATTTGTATAGTATATTTAGTTTCAACTAAAAGCTTTTTGATTGCGAAAAAATGGTAATTGAAGTTGTTACAATGGTGTGTGACACTGAAATCAGCATGAGTTAATCAGTAATTTTGAGAGGATTGACACCACTCATTAGAAAGTCCTGATTTCATTCCTTCCTGTGACTATTTTACTTTTTCCAATAATTCGTTGACTTAGAAGATACTCGTAATTAAAGATTGGCAACATCCAAAATTACTTTTGCTGTTTGGATCATTATGCTTGTTAAATTTTGGGGGTCTAACATTATACTTTTGTTACACTATTTTTTTTTAATCTGATAATGCCTGCAGTTATTAATTAAGTTACTAATTAATAATCTGAATAAATCAACAAAATTTCAAACATGGCAATCTTGCTTGAAAATAGGGAATGCACTGTGGAGGCATAGAGTGTATTAATACTTTCTTAACCAACTATAATTTAGTTAAACCAGATGATTGTTGGATTCAATAGATCTGCTCTAATGCTAATTCTGACTTGTATCATTTTATAAACTAAATGTAATTGTCAGTACAAAACACAAAATACCATTATGTCAGTCTATAGATACCTCACCCCATCCAAATATCCACAGTCCAGGCTTAGCATTCATCACAATAACATCATGCAGTAACTTGTGTTGTAATTTCGTAATTTCTGTGTTGAACCTGAATGTGGTAATCCATACAATCCACAGCTTTGTGTTTAAGAAAGTGTGTGATCAACGTTTATGTGATAAAAGTCCATGAGTTACAATCATTCTGTTACATCTTAATGAAAGTACATGACTAGCTAGCTCACTTCTCATGTCTTTGTCAGTACTCACTAATAATCATCAAAAGTGCTGAATTCTTTATTATGTTTTTTCTTCCTTGTGAACTGTTGACTAAAATACAATGATGCTTATAAACTTTGCTGAACTGACAATGTTGTGTACGAATTCCTTGGACATGCATTGAGTTATATGTGAAAGTGACATCTTGAGAAATATTTGTTGTAAACTTATCTAAAACCACCACTGAGTTATTGTGTTGTTTTCTAACATAAGTAGGGTTTCTTTTTTGGTTGAATCAAATAAGCTACGAACTCATAGTTGTCTAAGTAACTACGTAAAGAAGTGCTCATTGCTTGATTAGGTTAATGATAAGAATAAACCTGACAATAAATGAAACTAAAGTATATGTTGTTGAGTCTATTATTAAAGAAATTAGAACATCCAAACAATTTTTTTATTGTTTGAGACCATGGTGCAGCCAAGGAAAAAAATGTATGTACTACAAAGTAAGTAATATTACATCAAATCAGGAACATCATCAAATCAGAAATGGCCCCAAACTTTATACAAAAAGTTTAATTTGCAGTTAAAAAATGCACAAGTATTCATTTCCACCATAGAAACTACTTTCAATGAGTTCTTTAGCAAGAAAGCAAGATATTTTGACCTGACCCTTTTTGAAACTCAAAATATACATGAATCTTGAAGTAGAAATCTTTCAGCGAAACAATGTTTCTCAAACAAATTACACAAAATAAACTAACGTTGACAATGAGCTTGCCGGCCGGTGTGGCCGTGCGGTTCTAGGCGCTTCAGTCTGGAACCGCGTGACCGCTACGGTTGCAGGTTCGAATCCTGCCTCGGGCATGGATGTCTGTGAAGTCCTTAGGTTAGTTAGGTTTAAGTAGTTCTAAGTTCTAGGGGACTGATGACCACAGATGTTAAGTCCCATAGTGCTCAGAGCCATTTGAACCATTTGACAATGAGCTCACTAAGTTTTCCCTGTTTCAATGACACTCTTTATTGCAGTATAAAATGAAGAGCACAATTAATTATAGAAACTCTCATCCATATCATTACTCAGTCCTGCCCACAGTTACTTTCTCTAATCTTGTATAGATTGCTTAGCTACTACTCTGAGGGTCACAGACAACATGAATAGTTACAAGTCTCTTGTGTAGCTTACCGTATGGTTTTGTGAAAATCATTGAGATGTTCTTTTCTAAGCTGCTAGAGTTTATAAATTACTAATTACAATCAAATCATCAGTAAGGTTTTTGGTAGCCTACGTCCACAAGAAATGTCTGTGACTAACTGCATGTCATACTAAAATCTATAGGGGAAAAGACAATGGCTATTGGTACACTTGTGGATTTGTCTACACAGCTTAGTGTTATTGATCATGATACATCACTAAATAAATTGGAAGGCAAAGGAATTTGAGGTTTTCCAAATGAGTATGTTAGATCCTGATAACCACTCCAGCAATAAATAGGTGCACCTAAACAAGTCATACTCACTGTAAACACAAACAAAACCCTAATCAGATACAGAGGCAACAAATATCTTCACTTGGCCCACTACGATTTCGTTTGTATACTTGACAGCAGAAAAAATGCCCATAACTGAAATCTGAGATTCTCACTGAGTTAGTTAGCAGTTATTCACATAACATGATGTACAGCACTGTCAAGACAGTTTTCCCATACCATACCACTTCTTTTCTGCTTATATGTTGTTGGTGGGGCTGAGGTCTAATGCAGAAGGTGGTCAGTACTGAAGAGTAATCTTCTTCTGTTCTGCAAACCATCTCTACACTATCAAACAATGGAAACTCCAGGCTGCAATATCAACAATATTAGTAAAAGGATAGATTGCTACTCACTGTGAAAACGACTCATTGAGTTGCAGACAGGCACAACGATAAAACTGTCACACGTTGCAGCTTTCAGCCAAAGCCTTCTTCAGCAAAGAAAGTACTCACATATTCACACAAGCAAGCATCATACCTCATATACATATGACTGCTACCACCAGCAGCTCTGACCATGATTGTATGTATAATGTAGTATCAGTTATATATAGGGTGTCCCATTTATCTTGACCACCCTAAATAACTATTTGTCCAGATGAAAATTACAAAATGTTTCAAGCAAATGTTCTTTAGCCATCAGGGGGACATCAATCAGCATGATTGCCTTTGTTGTAGCTTTGTTTTTTACAAAGACATGAACAGCAGTTTTATTCGGTAATTCATTTTCTCTCCTAAAGACCTATTCAAAAATGTATCACAGTGTCCCATTCACTGAAACATAATGTTATTAATTACATAACACAACTTCGATTTTGAGCCCAGGATCACAAACTCGTCCACTTGCTGGAGTTGTTAGAAAACAAATGAAAACCAAGTAAAAACATAATACAAAATTGACTTTGACTCTCCTATAACATTGCCCAGGAGTAGAACATTCAAAGGTGCTCAAAGTGGTGACCCTGGACACCAATACACTGGTGCACTCATTGCATGAAAGAATAATGTGTGGGGTCCATCAAAGACACTCCTGCAGGCACTTGTTTTGAAAGATAGGTATCCTAACAACTGCCTCACAGTATATTTTTTTCTTGCTGAATTATTATTCTATCCATTCTATCTACCAAGACAATAGTAAATTCCATGGTTATAGCACCAGAAACAAAAACAATAAATATGTCGAAATGAAACGTCTCACTCTGGTACATAAAGGAGTTTACTACTTCAGCATTAAGCTATTCAGTGCTCTTTGTACCTTCAGATTCCTTTTCTTCCATAATGATATCATGGAAAGGTTTACGCATATTCGAAGAGCCCATGTTGCCAAACAAGTCAAGAGATGCATTACTTCTTCTCAACATACCTCTTGCATAATGACAATTATGGTAACATAAGAAAAATTGATCTTATACAAAGGAGCACAATAATATTCCTTACTGCAGACTGCCTGTGAAGGGACAAATTAATCTAGTACAAGGTGTATGCTCAGTGACTCCTCATAATACAGTGAGTCCAAAAGGTATTCATCCAACCTTAATGTATAAAATATAACAAGCACAATCATGAAAAATATAGTTAAGAAATAATCAATAACTATTCCCTTACATCAGTTAATATCTATATTTAGAAATAAAATGCCATTTCAATTCATATGTTGCTTAATTTGTGAACAAATCCATATTATTTAAAGTTTTGCCCCAGTTATTGGTAGTCCTATCAGTACAGTGAAGACTATTACATACACATTTGAACAGAACAAAACATGTGAAAACAAGTCATAAAGTGGTCTTCCTGTGGTTCTGTCTTAGATGGAAAAACAACAGCTACTTAAAGAAGTCAAGAAAAATCCAAAAAGTAAGTGCTAACAGCTACTTAAGGAAGTCAAGAAAAATCCAAAAAGTAAGTGCTCCATAACTTTCTACTGCAGTTCAAATGCATATGGGCTGAACAGCCCATAGAAAAGCATGTGTCAGTAAAATCAACAGAAGGAAGCAGGTTGCATTTGCAAGAGAACTAAATCAGATGGGTTTGATTCTGGAAGAAGGTTGTATTTACTGATGAGAGTAAATGAGTGAGTAACAGTATGGAGAAAAAAGAATTGTGAACTAAAAGAGAGAAACTTAACAGCTCAGGTAAATATGGAGAAGGTTCAGTACTTGTCTGGGGCCGATTCAGTGTAAATGATGGGGGGATTTTTGTTTTTATCAATGGAATTAAGGGCCACAAGGTTTACGTAAACATCCTAAAAAAACACACATCTTATACAGAAGCATGAATAATGTGGATTATATTTTCACATAAGACAAAAATTCATAACATGTAACTCTATATGTAAGGCTGTGGCTGTTGTATAATACTCCCCATAGGATGCTGACACCACTACAATCCCCAGAAATTAATCCAATAAAGAATTTGTGCAACAAAAATATGACAGATCATCAGATATCCAATAAAACTGATCTAAATAATGCTCCACTAAAGGAATGGCATAAAATCAGAATCTCCAATGAAATCGATGTCAATGAGAATGCAAGAGATTATGAAGAGGAAAGGAGGGTCTACTAAGTACTAACTGTAATGTTCTATGTTCAGATTGTCATTTACAGTATTGCAGATGAATACTCATTTCATATCCTAAACTGTCCGTCTTTACTTTTAAATGTTTCTGTTTAAATGTTTATGTAAATGGAAATCTGTATTTCTTTATTGTATTCTCATTATTACTGATTAATAAAACACTTCCATGTCCCTGCTGTGCCTCATTCTCAATTTTCCACTATCTGTACATTCTTAAACATAAGATCATGTATTAGACAAATACTTTTTGGAGTATATGTATGCGTAAATGTAGGTGCAGTGAGCCATATAATCCTCATTTGTATTGCTTTCTCTCTACTTTCCTACAAAGCAAAATACAGTCAGACACATCATAAATGGCACTGAGAAAATCAGTTTAAATGTATTCAAGGATATTCATGTGCATGTATGTACAACTGGAGAACAATAGGATATCATGGAGCTTTCCCAACAGCCCAGAGCATTAAACATACAGACACAAGTAACTTTCATTATAAATAATTTAATTCTCTCAGATGAATGGTTGCTATGATGCAGGTGGTTTGGTCATGGAAATGAATAATATTTTGCTGATAGAAATAGTGACGATTACATTTTCTGAACTTCTGGTCACACACACTTGGCAGAAAAACTGGCTCACAACTGGTATAAAAATTCATAGTCCAAGGAAAAACTTTTTGCTTCCTACAAAAATCACAATTCTGTATCACTTTTAGCTTCCTATAAAAATAAAAATATTATCCGTCACTATCTACCACAAAGTTATTAATAATTCAGAAAAACATAAATGATGAATACATCTCCATATCATAATGTAAGACATAGTGAAACATAGTAAAGTGGATTTATTCAATTTGTTATCAGTCTGCTCCTCTTAAATAACTAATATTTTGTTGTTGTTTTCCATCTCACTCATTTTCTTACACGTAGCATATATGCAGCATGCACTAAAACTGTCGAAGTTGTATATGTTGTCCAATCCAGAAGAATGCCTTTTGGCTGAAAGATTACTTGTTTAGCAGTCATTTTGTTAATCTGTCTGTGACTCAACATCTCCACTGTGTTGTGAGCAGTAACCCATCCCATTCATACTATTGTCTTCATTATCTATGTTGTAGTTCACAGTCTGCTGATTATAATAGTATATTTATTTATTTTGGAATCCATGAGACTTCCATTTGCCACCACTGTTAGATATAAAATGGAAGACTGCAGCAATCAGTTGCAAAAATCTGTGTAAATGGATGGATTCTGACAGCCATCATCAGTTATAGAAGTAACAGAAGCAAATACAAGATAGTGTAACGCAGTAAAATTGCAAACGAGAAAAATATGTACATTACATCACCCAATGTGGTCACACCAAACTTATGCTCAAACACATGTATCTTTGAAATTTTAGTAAGTAGTTACACATATAAATATATTGATGAAAAGCATATCTGACAGAATATGAACTGGAGTTATTGTTCGCAGACTACAGCAGAACCAATGGTTTGACCACTTTGACCAAGAGCACCTTCTATGTGGGTAAATAGTCAAGCTAAAGTTTATTTTTGTAAAAATATCAAGACAGGTGTATGTCATTACATCACAATGGTACATTAGACATAACATACAGAGCGTCCATAATTGAAGTTCTAGTTTCAAAACACTGTAGGAATAGAACCACAGATCAAAACGACATCAAATTTGAACAGCAAATTATTGACATGACACATGAAAAAGCATCATGGAACTAAAATAAATTTAATGAAAATTTGACCAGCAGATGGAGCTGTAAGTGTCTTAATATAAGCTGGGTCCATTACCAGTGACAGATGAATCACAATATGATGGCTATCGTTGCACATTACACCATCCATACTGTTCAGTGTGCATAACTGCACAAGTTCAGCAGTCAATAGTTGTGGCACTAATAGCTAGGTGAGCCCATCCACCATGGCAAGGACACAACACTGTATGGGAAAAATTGGTTTTTAATTGTCCTGAGGCCAAAAACCACAAAAAAAACAAAAACAAAATGCACCAATTTTTAATTGTCCTGTGGCCAAAAACCACAGAAAAAGCAAACTGACATCTGTTTCTAACTGCCATGAGACTTGCAATGTTGAATGTTCAGTATGCTGTCAACATTGTGCCACATTTTGAAATCGAGAAACAGCATGTTCCACAATAGATCACAGTCTCTCGAGGATCACATTCAGCACGCACTGCACAATTCATGCCTTCAATTCAGCTACATTCATAACTGGAGCATTGAACACAACATCTTTCAGATGAACTCACAGCCAGAAGTCACACAGATTAAGATCAGCTGATCTGGATGGCCACACTGTAGGGAAATGATGGCCGATAATTCTAGCATTTCCGAAATGCCTCTACCACAGCTGCTTCACTGGCTATGCAATGTGTGGAGAAGTGCCATCTTGCATAAAAATGATACTACCCACATATCCACCTGTTCAAGGATTAGAATGAGGTTGGTGCACAAAAGACTCTCATAGCATTTACCAGTGACAGTACAGGTAACAGGGCCTGCAGGACTCATCTCCTCAAAAAAATAGGCCCTATGATAAAACAATGCCATCAATCAGCACCACACAGTCACCTTTGCGAAATGAAGGGGTACCGGTTGATATTCATGTGGGTTTTCTGTTGCCCATATTTTGCAAGCTGCATATTGACATGTACTTGGAGAGGGAATTGGGCTTCATCTGTCCACAGAATATTCTGTGACCAGTATTTATCCACTTCCTCACAAGCAAGAAATTCCAGAAAAAAATGTTTGTTTTGCTGGCATGTCAGCAGGAAGCAACTCCTGAACATGGATGATTTTGTATGGATAGCAACACAGGATGTTTCATAAGATTTCATGCAGTGTACTTGCAGGTATGTCCAACATTTGGACAATTCTCTGTGCCCTGCATGTTTGTGCACCATTGCTTGCCCCTCTTGCAATACTGTGACCATATCTTCAACAAACATTGGATCAACTGTTTTCCTCCTTAGGCTACATTCACTTTGAAAGAACCTGTCCTTTCAACTTTTATTAGTGTTTTCTCCAGACCCTTGGAAAACATTGGACCAATGCCTTTTTTCACATCCTTGAGTGTCCGGCGCTTTTTCAGGGCTACTGGCGCAGTCACATTCTTGTAAAAAAGCTTTACCAGTAGCATATGATCCTTCTTGGAGGCAGTCATGTTGGCCGTCTCAGACACAAACTGAGTAACAGCTGTGTGCTGTGCATGCATCTGCTGGTGTGCATGTTCTGATGCTTACAGTGCCATCTATTGGTCAAATTTTTATTACTTATTTTATTATTTTCTTCCACGACATTTCCCTCTGCATCAATGATAGTCTGTTCAAATTTAACATCATCGTGAGCAGAGGTTCTCTTTCTACAACATTTTGAAACTGGGCCTCTAATTAAGAACACCCTGTACACTGTTGATATTAGAAGCTACCAAATAATTAAGTAAACTAGCAGTTTTAATACAAATATAAACATAAGTGTGTGAATACCTCAAAAAACCAGTTACAAAGATGTATGAAGTGCCATTTATGAATGGCAAGGGGATACATTTGCATATAAAAGCATAAAATTTAAAAAGCCATAGACATAATCTTGTACAAATATAAGGTTATGTGAAATTTAATAAAACACAATTTTATTTAAAATATAAAACATTGACACAGAAAAGGACAAGGATGTGGGAAACTTGGCTATCAATAGAGGACTCTGGTAAATGACTATACATGGGAATAATGAATCCATTCATGAAAACTAACAGCTTGTGCTGACAGATAAGCTCACTTAGAAAGTGACAAACTCTAAGATTTTTACAAAATTAAAAGGAGTGGTTAAAAGTAAAAATGTTTGCTACCCCATCTTGATACAAATCTAATGAGACATCAGGACCATGTCTTAGTTTTCATGAATAGATTCATAATCACATTTAGTCGTTTTCTGGAGTCCTCTGTAGATGGGCATGTTTCTTGCACCTTTGTCAGTTTCTGTGTCACTGTTTTATTGTTAAATAAAATTGTGGTTTATTAAATTTTACATGATCTTACATTTGTACAAGATTGTGTCTATGGGTTTTTTTTAAAAAAATTATGCTTTTCTATGCTAACATACGCTCTTGCAATTCACATATGGCACTTTCTACATTTTCGTGACTGGTTTTTCAATGTATTGACATACTTATATCTATATTTGTATTAACACTGTTAATTTACTTTTTACAAATTACAAATTTCAGAGACTTTCTTGACCTCATACATAGACTGAAGTGGTGATTAACAATTTGTACCCAAAGCTGGGAATCAAACCTGGGTCTCCTGCTTACTTGGCAGGTTTGTTAGCCACTAAGCCACCTTGGCACAGCAGTTCACACAACTCCACCAATTACCCTGGCATGCCTACCTCCTCAATCCAAATTCTCACTGCTACCCCATAGTCTATTTTAAATTCCCCCTTACCCATGAACAGAATTTCCAAGGCTCTCCATGTTCTGGAATAGCACATCAGCATCGAACATAAAAGGGGGTCCAGACTGAAACCCAGGTATAGGTAATTATACAAATGAAATGACATGATTTCAGAAACTTTACTGGTCTCGTACAGATATGATTTTATGTATACAGACTGAAGAGGCGAATGAAAATTTGTACCAATGCTGGGAATCGAGCCTGAGTCTCCTGGTTACTAGGCAGGTGCATTAGCCATAAGCCACTTTGGCACAGCAGTTCACACAACTGCACACATTACCCTGACACGCATCCCGCCTCAGTCTACTTTAAATTCCCCCTAACACATGAACAGAAGGTACACTGGGGTGGCAGTGAGAATTTGGATCGAAGAGGAAGACATACCAGGGTGATCTGAGCAGTTGTGTGAACCACTGTGCCATGGTGGCTTACTTGCTAACGCACCTGCCAAGTAAGCAGGAGACTTTGCTGTTTCAGTCTATACACTTTTTTATAAATTATTTGGTAGCTTCTAATATTAACAGTATTTGTTACATCTATATGTACCAGTTTTGATGTAATAACGTGTACCTATGTTGATATTTTTACAAGAATAAACTTCAGGTCGACTGTTTTCCCACATGGAAGGTTCCCTTGGTTAAAGTGGACAAGCTGTTGGCGCTGTTGTAGTCTGTAAACATTAACTTCAGGTCATGTTCATATTCTGTGAGATGTGCTTTTCATCAGTGTATTTCTATAAGTGACTGTATATTCAAACTTCAAAGACACATGTGTTTGAGCACAAGTTTCATATGACCACATTGAGTCATATAAAGCACATACTTTTCTCATTTATATTTTTGCTGTATTACACTGTCTTGTACATGCTTGTATCTTATTTGTTTCATTTACCTCTAGGACCTCTAGTCAAAATCAATATGCAGGTTACTCATGACTGATCATTGCATTCTCCATTTGTATAGTATATTTAGTTTCAACTAAAAGCTTTTTGATTGCGAAAAAATGGTAATTGAAGTTGTTACAATGGTGTGTGACACTGAAATCAGCATGAGTTAATCAGTAATTTTGAGAGGATTGACACCACTCATTAGAAAGTCCTGATTTCATTCCTTCCTGTGACTATTTTACTTTTTCCAATAATTCGTTGACTTAGAAGATACTCGTAATTAAAGATTGGCAACATCCAAAATTACTTTTGCTGTTTGGATCATTATGCTTGTTAAATTTTGGGGGTCTAACATTATACTTTTGTTACACTATTTTTTTTTAATCTGATAATGCCTGCAGTTATTAATTAAGTTACTAATTAATAATCTGAATAAATCAACAAAATTTCAAACATGGCAATCTTGCTTGAAAATAGGGAATGCACTGTGGAGGCATAGAGTGTATTAATACTTTCTTAACCAACTATAATTTAGTTAAACCAGATGATTGTTGGATTCAATAGATCTGCTCTAATGCTAATTCTGACTTGTATCATTTTATAAACTAAATGTAATTGTCAGTACAAAACACAAAATACCATTATGTCAGTCTATAGATACCTCACCCCATCCAAATATCCACAGTCCAGGCTTAGCATTCATCACAATAACATCATGCAGTAACTTGTGTTGTAATTTCGTAATTTCTGTGTTGAACCTGAATGTGGTAATCCATACAATCCACAGCTTTGTGTTTAAGAAAGTGTGTGATCAACGTTTATGTGATAAAAGTCCATGAGTTACAATCATTCTGTTACATCTTAATGAAAGTACATGACTAGCTAGCTCACTTCTCATGTCTTTGTCAGTACTCACTAATAATCATCAAAAGTGCTGAATTCTTTATTATGTTTTTTCTTCCTTGTGAACTGTTGACTAAAATACAATGATGCTTATAAACTTTGCTGAACTGACAATGTTGTGTACGAATTCCTTGGACATGCATTGAGTTATATGTGAAAGTGACATCTTGAGAAATATTTGTTGTAAACTTATCTAAAACCACCACTGAGTTATTGTGTTGTTTTCTAACATAAGTAGGGTTTCTTTTTTGGTTGAATCAAATAAGCTACGAACTCATAGTTGTCTAAGTAACTACGTAAAGAAGTGCTCATTGCTTGATTAGGTTAATGATAAGAATAAACCTGACAATAAATGAAACTAAAGTATATGTTGTTGAGTCTATTATTAAAGAAATTAGAACATCCAAACAATTTTTTTATTGTTTGAGACCATGGTGCAGCCAAGGAAAAAAATGTATGTACTACAAAGTAAGTAATATTACATCAAATCAGGAACATCATCAAATCAGAAATGGCCCCAAACTTTATACAAAAAGTTTAATTTGCAGTTAAAAAATGCACAAGTATTCATTTCCACCATAGAAACTACTTTCAATGAGTTCTTTAGCAAGAAAGCAAGATATTTTGACCTGACCCTTTTTGAAACTCAAAATATACATGAATCTTGAAGTAGAAATCTTTCAGCGAAACAATGTTTCTCAAACAAATTACACAAAATAAACTAACGTTGACAATGAGCTTGCCGGCCGGTGTGGCCGTGCGGTTCTAGGCGCTTCAGTCTGGAACCGCGTGACCGCTACGGTTGCAGGTTCGAATCCTGCCTCGGGCATGGATGTCTGTGAAGTCCTTAGGTTAGTTAGGTTTAAGTAGTTCTAAGTTCTAGGGGACTGATGACCACAGATGTTAAGTCCCATAGTGCTCAGAGCCATTTGAACCATTTGACAATGAGCTCACTAAGTTTTCCCTGTTTCAATGACACTCTTTATTGCAGTATAAAATGAAGAGCACAATTAATTATAGAAACTCTCATCCATATCATTACTCAGTCCTGCCCACAGTTACTTTCTCTAATCTTGTATAGATTGCTTAGCTACTACTCTGAGGGTCACAGACAACATGAATAGTTACAAGTCTCTTGTGTAGCTTACCGTATGGTTTTGTGAAAATCATTGAGATGTTCTTTTCTAAGCTGCTAGAGTTTATAAATTACTAATTACAATCAAATCATCAGTAAGGTTTTTGGTAGCCTACGTCCACAAGAAATGTCTGTGACTAACTGCATGTCATACTAAAATCTATAGGGGAAAAGACAATGGCTATTGGTACACTTGTGGATTTGTCTACACAGCTTAGTGTTATTGATCATGATACATCACTAAATAAATTGGAAGGCAAAGGAATTTGAGGTTTTCCAAATGAGTATGTTAGATCCTGATAACCACTCCAGCAATAAATAGGTGCACCTAAACAAGTCATACTCACTGTAAACACAAACAAAACCCTAATCAGATACAGAGGCAACAAATATCTTCACTTGGCCCACTACGATTTCGTTTGTATACTTGACAGCAGAAAAAATGCCCATAACTGAAATCTGAGATTCTCACTGAGTTAGTTAGCAGTTATTCACATAACATGATGTACAGCACTGTCAAGACAGTTTTCCCATACCATACCACTTCTTTTCTGCTTATATGTTGTTGGTGGGGCTGAGGTCTAATGCAGAAGGTGGTCAGTACTGAAGAGTAATCTTCTTCTGTTCTGCAAACCATCTCTACACTATCAAACAATGGAAACTCCAGGCTGCAATATCAACAATATTAGTAAAAGGATAGATTGCTACTCACTGTGAAAACGACTCATTGAGTTGCAGACAGGCACAACGATAAAACTGTCACACGTTGCAGCTTTCAGCCAAAGCCTTCTTCAGCAAAGAAAGTACTCACATATTCACACAAGCAAGCATCATACCTCATATACATATGACTGCTACCACCAGCAGCTCTGACCATGATTGTATGTATAATGTAGTATCAGTTATATATAGGGTGTCCCATTTATCTTGACCACCCTAAATAACTATTTGTCCAGATGAAAATTACAAAATGTTTCAAGCAAATGTTCTTTAGCCATCAGGGGGACATCAATCAGCATGATTGCCTTTGTTGTAGCTTTGTTTTTTACAAAGACATGAACAGCAGTTTTATTCGGTAATTCATTTTCTCTCCTAAAGACCTATTCAAAAATGTATCACAGTGTCCCATTCACTGAAACATAATGTTATTAATTACATAACACAACTTCGATTTTGAGCCCAGGATCACAAACTCGTCCACTTGCTGGAGTTGTTAGAAAACAAATGAAAACCAAGTAAAAACATAATACAAAATTGACTTTGACTCTCCTATTACATTGCCCAGGAGTAGAACATTCAAAGGTGCTCAAAGTGGTGACCCTGGACACCAATACACTGGTGCACTCATTGCATGAAAGAATTATTTACTGCTTCCAGTGTTGCCTGCTGAAGAGAATTACTAGCAAGCACGATACATTCCTGCATGTCCTTCGGAGTTGTTGGAATTTCACAATAGGTAATGTCTTTAATGCATTCCCAAAGAAAAAAGTCCACAGGATTTAAATCAGGAGACCTAGCAGGCAAAGTAACTGTTCCTCCTCGACCAATCCATCTGGCAAGACACCTTCAGTTCAGAACATGATGTGCATACAAGGCATTATGTGCTGGACATCCATCGTGTTGATACCGCATAAGCATTCTGGTTCTTAGCACCACTTCATCCAGAAGAGGAGAAAGAATTCGTCTGAGGAAGTTGGCATATGCTGTGCCATTTAGACTACCACTGATGAAATAAGGACCAATAATTGTAGTTCCAAGCATTCCACACCAGATGTCAATTCTCCATTGACACTGATGTTCCAACTGTCTAAGCCATCGTGGGTTGTCGCTGGACCAATAATGCATGTTACTTGTATTTACCTGTCCTTTGTTTGAGAAGGAACATTCATCGGTAAATAGAACATTGGAGAAGAAGTTCGGGTTGGCGAGGATTTGCTGCTGTGCCCACTTACAGAACTGTACATGATTCTGGAAGTCATTCCCATGCAATTCTTGATGTAGGTGTACATGGTAAGGATGGAACCAGTGATGTGTAAGAATACGATGTAGACTGGTTTTAGGAATGCCAATCTCGTGTTCAAGCAGTCGTCTGCTCACATGTGGATTCATAGCAATGGAAGCGAGAACAGTAACTTCGGCAGCTTCATCTGTGCAAGTGCTACGACGATTGTGTTGTTGTGAGTTGAAACTTCCTGTTTCCTGAAGTATCGCAACAAGGTGAGAAAATATCCGTCAGGAAGGTGGGTTCTTGTCAAGATATCACTCTCTGTACAGTTCCGCTGCTTGCAGAGCATTTCGCCTACCTTCAACAGCAACAATAAAAGACACGTTATGTTGATGCAGTTTGTAGGGATGACAGCCTTTACTGTATGCCTACTCTACACAACAGTATTTAAAAGGACTAAACTACTGTACAAAATATACATACGAAAACAGTATTGCAATTACTGATCTGCTAACTTACATTCCCCATGGATGAGTAGCATTTCTGCCTTCTCTTCATTGGTGTACATTCTACTCACACAACTCTTCAACTGATGATGATTGATGGAATGACAGGTGTACACTCTACTTATGTTAACATTTGTCCTCTGTCAATGCCAGCATGTGGATGTGTTCCATTACCCCCATTACCTGCACTAAGTGATGGGAGCGTCAACGTCAATGTTGTGTTATGTAGTTAATAATGTTGTGTTTCAGTGAATGGTACACTGTGATACGTTTTTGAATAGGTCTTTAGGAGAGGAAATGAATTACCCATTAAAAAATACAGGGTGCCATTTAAAAAAGTCATACCACTGTTCATATCTTTGTAAAAAACAAAGCTACAATGAAGGCAATCATGCTGATTGATGTCCCCCTGACAGCTAAAGAACTTTTGCTTGAAACATTTTATAATTTGCATCTGGATAAACAGTTATTTAGGGTGGTCAAGATAAATGGGACACCCTGTATAAAGGCTATTTTTTCCACCATGAACAAACTCTAGGGATTGATGGATGAGAGGATATGGGACAGAAAAGGTCTAATGAACTTATGTCCAGAAATGCATGGTTTCCATGCTAGAGACCATTTATTCAGTCATACATTGTTACAGAGACTGTGGTCTAATACACGCTGTACCATGCAGGCACCGTGACAGTATGTGTTGAAAATGGTTTCCATGTGCCTCATCCCACAGATAGCATGTTCTGCCTCATATCGACCAAGCTGCATCTGAACAGTGTGAAAGGCAGCATGAATCTGCTGCTCCAGTGTCTCCACATCTGTAATGGGCTCTACATACTTGATACTTATGGGATGGCCCCAAAAACAGAAATCGCATGGCTTGAGATCCTGTGAACGAGCAGACCACGCAACTGGATCCCCTTGTCCATTCCATTGACCAGGAAAGACATGACTGACTTGTGTCCAGACGTTAATGGGGAAGTGGGCTGGAGCACCATCATGTAGCAGCTCCATAACCGTTCGAATTGTCAATGGCACTTCTTCCAGCAGGGGAGGCAAAGTCACCTGCAGTAAACACAGATAGTTCCAGCCTGTTAGGCAGTGAGGAAAGAAGACTGGTCCCAAAATACGGTCACCAGTTATCCTGGCCCACACATTCTGACCGCACCGAGTCTGATAATTCACTGTCACCATACCGTGGGGGTTCTGGATACTATCCCACAGACGACTGTTATGAAAGTTGAAGATACCATTCTGCATAAAGGTAGCCTCATCTGTGAATAGGATGGATGACACAAATCCACGAACTGTGGTCGCCTGGTGAAGAAACCAGTGACAAAACTGCTCCCGAATTGGAAAGTCTGTCCCTAGTAAGCCCTGCACATGCTGTAAGTGATAAATGTAGTAACAATTGTCATAGAGAATGTTCCACACAGTCATCTGGCTTACCCTGTACTGGTGGACCAACAACTGATAACTGACACGGCAGTCACCTTTCACAATGTTAATCCCATTCTACTCCAAGTCTGGTGTCTGAACATTTTGGGTATGTCCTTGATTTCCTGCTTTCTGAAACGATCCTGTCTCAGACAATCTGTGAAACACTGTTGTAAAAATTGAATGCTGTGGTTGTTATTGGCAGGAACAGGTCTCTTGATACAATGTTGCTGCCCACCACCTGTTGCCATTTGCCTTTCTGTAAGTAAACGCCATGTCGGCAAGCTCTTGGTTCGAATATGGAACCACTGTGTACAACACTGTATCAGATCCACTACAAAGTGAGTCAGCAAGAGAAGTGAATCAGACACAAAATTACCAATTACTACAATGGGAGAGGGTACTAGGGCATTATGTAAGAAGAACAGTGCCATCTTCTAGGAGGATACTGTGTACTGTAACTGTGGTCGCATGGTACAGCACGTATTAGGCCGCACTCTCTGTCATACAGTATGACTGAATAAATGGAAACCATGCATTCCTGGACATAAGTTCATTAGATCTTTTTTATTCCATATTCTCTCATTGATCAATATCTAGAGTTTGCACACAGTGGAAAAAATCACCCTGTATATACTCTACTATCAGTTACATATACATTTCTTTTCTGCCCATATGTTTTCCATGAGGTTGAAATCTGGTTCAGCAGCAAGTCATTCTGTAACACAAACTGTCCATTCACTGCTGCTGATGTGTACTGTGGAGATTGGTCCTGCTTGAAAAAAATGAACCACTCTTTCAGCATTTAGTCATAGAACCGACTGAATTCTCCTGTTCCCAATACCTTGTATTATAGACTAGTGTATTCAGGAATGCCGTACCGTGTCTTGGCATCCATTACTGTCAAACTCTCTTCCTTCACAATAGTAATGACATAACGATGAATATCTTGTGGACTATATGGATAACTCATAAATAAAGTGCCTGAAGCAAAGTGAGCTGGTTCGGGTATCTGATTTTGAATGCTGCACTATCATTCACTATAGTAGAAAAAATGCTGTGCTTACAGACATACACAGATGAGACGCAACATTACGATCATTGGCAACTGTGAGACTGAATGCTGTCTGGTGATGTTGCAGGCACATGATGTGGTAATGAAAGCACATAGATGGAGCAGAGTGGAGTGGGGAATCATTCTAGTAACAATATGAGCGGCAAATCCGGAAATCCACTGACATAAACAACTTTGACAAAGGTCAGATTGTTATATCCCAGCACCTGAGAACAAGCATCTTGGAGATGGCAAAACTGATTGACCAACTGGTACTGTCATGAATATCTGTGGAAAGAGATTGAAGGAAATCACAAGTAGGCAACAAGGTGTTGGACATCCATACCTCAATCACAAAATATGGAGGTCAGAGGCTTTCCAACCCTGTGAAACATGTTAAGCAGTGATCTGTGGCAGATATGATGACAGAGTACAAGTATTTCAGAGCACACGGTTCAGTGCAGATTGTTGAACATGGGGTTCCACAGCAGGCGATCCCTACATGATGCTACGTTGAACTATCACCATCTTCAGTTACTATTGCAGTGGGCACAGGATCATCAAGATTGGACTGTGCATCAATGGAAAGGTGTCACCTGGTCATATGAATCACACTTCTTGTAACACAAAGTCGATGGTACTGTCCACACATGACATCATCCAGATGAATGGGTGCTTCTAAGATACACTGTGCCACAGACGCGGGCCGGCAGGGCATTATTACACTTTGGGTGACATTCATACAGGATTCCATGGGGCCTGTGGTAGTAATCAAAAGCTCCATTACAGCTGTGAATTATGTGAGTGTTATTGTGGACCTTTTATACTTCACATTTACCCCAGTAGCAATGACATCTTTGAACAACATAATTGTCCATGTCACAAGCCCAGGACTATGCTACAATGGGCTGAGGAACATGACAGTGAATTCACAATGATTGCTGGCCACCAAATTCACCTAATCTGAACCAAGTGGAACACATCTTGGACAGTATTTAAGTGGCAGTGCTGCACCCACAAGCCACTGGCCCATAATTTACAAGAACTGCACAACCTATGCATCGATATCTGGTGCCACATCAGCAAGCTCCTCGTCCAGGCCCCGAAGGCCTAAGGGATGCCAGCAGGCCGCTGTGTCACCCTCCACCTTGTGGTGTAATATGGATGCAGTACTGAGAGGCAAGTGGTCAGCACACTGCTCTCCCGGCTGTGTTGTCAACTTACCAGACAGGGGAGCTGCTACTTCTCGTTCAAGTAGCTCCTTAATTGGCATTATGAAGCTGATAACACCCCATCCATTCCTCCCACCAAGGAAAAAATTCTCACTGGCTACAGATGTGAACATTTAGTGTAAGGACATGTTGAATCCATGATGTGCAGAATCACTACTATATTGCATCCAGAGGTGGTTATTAAGCAGGTGATCACATGATTTTGTTCCATTATTGTATACAGCTTACCACATTAGACTGTCAAAGTAAAGGCAGTAAGTGTAGGATCCAATACACTGACCAGTGTGTCTAGTACACAGACAGGCTGGTTGCAGGCCCTCACCTGGCCTCTTAACCAACACATGGCATCACCCACACCAGGGCAGAACCAGCTTTAATCAGAAAATAAAACTGCCCTCCAATGAGCTCTCACTTGACATCATGGAAGTCACAAATGGCACTGGTTTGGGGTCAGTAGAATGCATGCAACAGGCTTGAAGCTATCCTTGAAGTAACCAATTTGTAACAGTTTGTTGTGTCATTGTGGTACCAACTGCTGCTCAGTTTGCTGCTGCAGATGGTGGTCTTCCCTCCCGGTAGTGTCACAAGGCAGTCTTCTTGTGACAAACACTGCCAGCAATCCTGTATAGTGGCTACATTACTGTCAAATCTTTTGGCAATATAAGAAGGAACATCCAGCTTTCCGTAGTGCTATTACACATCCTCATTCAAACTCAGTGAGGTGTTGATAATAGTCATTGTCTCCTTAAAGCCATTCTTGACTAACATCAACTCACCATGCCCAGTGTTTGCCCCCGGCAGCTGAGTGGTCAGCGCGACAGACTGTCAATCCTAAGGGCCCGTGTTTGATTCCCGCCTGGGTCAGAGATTTTCTCCGCTCGGGGACTGGGTGTTGTGTTGTCCTAATCGTCATCATTTCATCCCCATTGACGCGCAAGTTGCCGAAGTGCCGTCAAATCGAAAGACTTGCACCAGGCGAGCGGTCTACCCGACGGGAGGCCCTCGTCACACGCCATCATCATCACCGTGTCCAGTCTCACTCACGACCTTTACAGCATGTATTTAAAGCAAACCTGATTAACATCCTCATAGTGGAGCTACTAGTGCCACTCTTACATAACTGGCATGCAAATTTAATAGACACCATCTTCCAGGTGTAGAAATATGCCTGCCAACTTTTATTTCTGTTGCAAAATTGCTTCTTGGTGTTGCACACTTATTTACTTATTGTCAGTGTATAATATACTCCAGTAGTCTACAGTAAAACCACTCCAGAATAAGCTTTAAGTGCAGCTGAAGTTTACTAGGAGGACACATTTGTCAATATAGACTTCTGCTGCAAGAGCAAAAGCATTGAATGCAGTATATCAGCATACACTGCATCTCATGTTATACAGTGAGGAAAGTTTGGAACCTAGCAAGTAGGGGAATGTTTTGAACATCAATTATTAGATGCTGCTGCACTGTATCATGTTGCTAATGTCTGGAATGTTTTTAATGTGGCAGCCCAGGAGACTATATTATGAATTTACCGTCTAGCGGCCATCCCGATACAGCGAGCATGTATAAAAAACAGATTCTGTAGGAACTCCTAACATGTACAATCTTGTTTCCACTTAGATAGGAGTTCATAATCACTGTATAGTCAAGTAGGCATGTTTTGGCTTTCAACACATAAATTTACTGTTGTAGGAAATTCCAGAAAAATTGTTGTGTCATCAGTTTCTGAAGTCATGTTTCTTATCAGTTTACCCTAGAAATGAGAAATATATAATATTCAGTAATAAACTGATACTCAGACTAAAAATTAGCTAGAAAATCAAGTTCTGTGATTAAAAATAAAATTAATGTTTTTTGAAACTAAATGTTAACATTATGCAGTGAATTAAGAATTTTTCTACAGAAAAATATATTCAGCTGCAGTTTAAAGCACATAAACAAAATTTCCATTTGGTGGAAATCACTTTCAAATACTTGACATTAATGTACAGACATACAATTTTCACCTGAAAGTTTAATCATGTTTAAGAACCAACCATGTATTTCAGTTATTGCATAATAGCAGCAGAGGCCACCATAGTGCAGTTCAGTTTTAGTGTGTGTCTTCTTGCAACCTTTGTATTGTTCAGTATGTTTCATTCAGTACCAGCCTCTGTGAAAATTTTTACAGAGCTACATTTTGTATTGCTGGAGAAGTTAAAAAATAAAAAAACAACATTAAATGATAATACCCATCAACTTCTCTTCTTCGTGGCATTACAACCCCATGTGGGTTTTAGCCTCAACAAGTTTCCTCCATTCTGCCCTATCCAGCACAGTTCTCCACCATCCTTGGACTAATACTCATCTGGTTATTATACTTCATTACAGAAATATGTCCCAAGAAGAATTGAGCTACACTTCCCAAAGATAAGTTTTCACTCAGTTATTGATTTAGTTGGAGTGTTGATGATGTAAATTGGAAATGAATTATTTATTTCTGAACCAACACTTCTCCAGTCAGTGGCATATCCCAGGAAATGAAAAAAAAACAATCTGTAAGTGATAATCTAGTGAGGAGAGCTATGATCGATACGAAGCCCTACAGGTTTTTTAAACATTGATGGAGTAGTGCTGTTCTAAATAACTTAGAAAGAAGGAGCAGTAAATCGGTTTTAATACTCTGTAATGAATTGACAAACTTTACTTCTTACCACAGGAAAGTTTTAAGCTCACAACAGATTGTAGCATGCATTCTTCCTAGCCTATGCTAGGTGTTCTTAGTAGCAAAAAATTTTGTTGTTTATGACTCACAAATGTCGACACAGAACGTGCTTTCTTTTTAAAATAAAAAATAATAATTTTAAAACATTTCCATTACATTATAAAGTTACACTGTTAGAAATGCAACAAACAATGAAAGCATAAAAAATAATATACCTGTGTATGGAGTTTTATCAGTGTAATTTGTCACTAGCTGTTGTGGTGGTTCTTGCTAGTAGCTGATTATTAAAGGTTATGACTTTCTGTTGATTTGTATGGTTGAAGTTTCCTTATGTCAGCTAGTTTCTTCTCATTTACTTCCATATAGTCAGGTGGATACACAGGAGCCCATGGCAACAACGGACAGCTGACTGTAGAGAGTAACAGTTTATGACACAATCCTCTTCCTATTGAAACTCCATAAATTTACTTACATGGGATGTCACTTTTTCACTCTGCTTCCAATAGACTTCGCTGGAAATACTGATTTCCTGAAGTTGGTTGGTTGGTTGGTTGGTTTGGGGAAGGAGACCAGACAGCGTGGTCATCGGTCTCATCGGATTAGGGAAGGATGGGGAAGGAAGTCGGCCGTGCCCTTTCAGAGGAACCATCCCGGCATTTGCCTGGAGCGATTTAGGGAAATCACGGAAAACCTAAATCAGGATGGCCGGACGCGGGATTGAACCGTCGTCCTCCCGAATGCGAGTCCAGTGTCTAACCACTGCGCCACCCCGCTCGGTTTTCCTGAAATACTGGGCCAACAATTATGAAAATCAAAAATTTCTGCTGTCTGTACCATTTTAAAAGTAAATTTGGTTGTTCTTGTTCTGTCCACTCGGTGAATACATTCTGTCTGAAGTAGCAATCTTTCTCTTTATGACACTAAAATCACAATCATGATGTGAAAGAATGACCATTTACTTGAAAATAGTAGTACATGTTGTCCTCTTCCAGTAATAATGAGAGTTTGGAGAAATCTAAGAACAGTGTTATTTTTGTCTGACTGGGACATCCATCAGAAAATATGTGTAGGTACCTGGTAGAATTTGGTAACTTACTATTAATGTCATTTAAGATAGAAGAACAAACTTCATCTGAACTTTTCTTAGTCTCTCCTGTGTGATATATATAAAATTTTGCAGTACTGCCTCTCATGATTTGAATATTAACTGTATTATTGGTAAGATGTCTGCAGTAGATAGCTTCCTGTGCTGATATCTCATGCACGCATTTAGAGCAGGTACAGCACCTCTCCGAAAATGTTGTTTCTGCACTAAACTGAAATTTTACATCCTGTCTGTAGACCAGGGATATATGGTAGAAGTGTTCTTTCTACATAAATATGTATGTACTGCCTCTATAATCACTATATAGATACAGTAGCAACCTAACAGTAGCAACCTAAAGCATGGATGCAATAGCCACAGAAATCATCAAACCACAGTGAAACATAAGCCAAACAACTCAATGTTCCTGAAACCAGTATCTAAAGAGGAACTGACAAAGGTTAAATGAAAAGCTTCAAAGGTTAAATAAAAAGCTTAGGGGGAAAAAGTCTGCTGAACATTATGAAGTGTCAAACTACATAATCAAGCACATGGCACCAAAAGATAATTACACCATTGTTGGAATTTGTCAACTGCTCATTCCAAGAAGAAGTATTTCCCGATCAAATGAAATTAATTAAAGCAGTACCTGTATACAAAAAGGGAAACGCTAATGATCCTAATAATTGCAGACTATTATCCCTATTAGTATCAGGCTTCTCCAAAATATTAGAAATGCTCTTGCTCAACACACCAACTGCTTACCTAGAAAAGTATAATACACTAACTCCAGCACAGCACAGATACCAAAAAGGGAAATCAACACAAACACCAATTGAAAATTAACAGAATCTATTGTGCAAGCCTTGGACAACTGGATGGTACTGTCTGGGGCTTTTCTTGACTTATCCACAGCATTTGACACAGTTAATCGTGTAGGCATGGTAAAGAAACTACAGAATACTGGCAGTCATGTACAAGCGACAGACTGGATAACATTGTATCACAATAACAGGAGGCAATCTGCACCCATAACAACTTACACAAATCAGAAGTTAGAAGTATTAAGTACCTCAAGGATCTGTTATGTGACCTATCCTCTTCAGTTTATTTGTAAATAATGTACAAACATTTGAAAATGAAAATACGATACTGTATGCAGATGATATGAAGTGCTAAATCTTTCCAACAGTTTCAAACCACTTGAGAAAAACACTTTCATATCATTCAATGAAATGAAATGATCATATGGCATTGTTGGCTGGGAGGGCCTGTTGAGGGAAGTTCTACCTCTGGGTGCAAGTCTTATTTCAGGTGACACCACATTGGGAAACTTGTACATTGGTGGTTATGAGAGGGTGATGATGACAACACAACAGCCAGTCCACAGGCAGAGAAAATCTCCAGCCCGGCCGGGAATAGAACCCAGGCCCACTGCACGGTAGGCAAGCATGTTACCATCCAGCTAAGCAGGTGGACATATCAGTCAATAATATGGACAAGAAATTAATTATTAATCAGAAAAAAAACTATTTACATGGTTTTCAACACTAAACAAAAGGAAAAACATACAGATGTTTATCTAAGTGAAAAAGAACTGGAAGAAGTAACTTATTAAACATAACAACAGACAGCGAGCTAAATTGGAAGCAGCAGATAAAAATTGCATCCAACAAGCCAAGCTTAGTGATACTTGTAACGAAACAAATGGCTCACACACATCGAGACCTCTTGTGCATTGTCTATCATGGAGTCTTTGATCCATACATGCAATATGTAATCACAGTATGGGGGAACTCAACTGTCAAAGGAATGGAAAGAATATTCATACTAAAGAAGAAAGCCATTTGAACTACGAGGGTTATTCCAAAAGTAAGGTCCGATCGGTCGCGAAATGGAAACGACTATGAAAATCCGATAAAGCTTTGCACAGATGTGTTGGGTAGTGTCTCTAGTATAACCCCAGTTAGCATCACGTCGCTCTTCTCATTTCTGAGCTCGCAGTGAGTGCGTAAAGATGTCTAGAAAATAGTGTCTGCCGCCAAGTACGAGGGCCTGGTGAGAAATTTCGCCTGAAGCTATGCAGCCAACATTACATAACTGTCGTGCTGTTTCGTCTTCACGACAATTCTCAGCCGCATTCTGCAGGGGCAATGAAGATGCTCCTGCATCGTTTTCAAATGGAAATGTGAGATTACCCACAATACAGTCCGCAATTGTCTCCCCCTGAGTTTCATCTCTGGTCACATGAACCGCTGTCTTTGAAGACAACATTTTGACACAGACAACGAGGTGTAGGCCAGCGTGGAGAATTGGCGGAAAGCACTGGCGGCTGCCTTCTATGATGAGGCTATTGAAAAGTTGGTACAACGCTATGACAAAAGTCTAAGTCAGAACGGCGACTACGTAGAGAAGTAGCTGAAAGGTGTAGCTAATTGTTACAAGTAAAACATTTCTGATGTTCACTGTGGTTTCAATTTGGCAATCAATCGGACCTTACTTTTGGAATAACCCTCGTATATGGAAAACGAAGCAAAAAGAATTTTTTAAAAATTGTTTCAAAGATCTTAACATTTTGATGTTTCCAACACTGTATATATTCAAGAGCATTCTGACAAACTAGAGCTTGAAAGCTAGTGTGAATGCTGTTTTCTGTTATCAAACAATGGAAAATCCTGGATGGAATGTAACAATATTGTTTTCACAATACAGTTTTCTGTTACATGTTTCTACGCTCCTTGCTTTGATACACTGTAGGTGAGTTGTTGCCTTCAACTTATCTTATTTATTGCTTCATCCAGGAATCTGTATTATTGTTAGCATTCGTATTTATAATACTAGAAAGCAAAATCTATTATCTATCTGTAATGTTTGAATACTCCATTAGCAGTGTAGCGCTTGACACAGTCACGTCGATTAAATATTTGGGCGTAACATTGCAGAGTAATATGAAGTAGGACAAGCATGTAATGGCAGTTGTGGGGAAGGCGGATAGTCGTCCTCGGTTCATTGCTAGAATTTTGGGAAGATGTGGTTCATCTGTAAAGGAGACTGCTTATAAAACACTAATACGACCTATTCTTGAGTACTGCTCGAGTGTTTGGGATCCCTATCAGGTCGGATTGAGGGAGGACATAGACTCAATTCAGAGGCGGGCTGCTAGATTTGTTACTGGTAGGTTTGATCATCACACGAGTGTTACGGAAATGCTTCAGGAACTCGGGTGGGAGTCACTAGAGGAAAGGAGGCATTCTTTTCGTGAATCGAGACTGAGTAAATTTAGAGAACCAGCATTTGAGGCTGACTGCAGTACATTTTGCGGAAAGACCACGAAGATAAGATAAGAGAGGTGAGGGCTCGTACAGAGGCATATAGGCAGTCATTTTTCCCTCGTTCTGTTTGGGAGTGGAACAGGGAGAGAAGATGCTAGTTGTGGTACGAGGTACCCTCCGCCACGCACCGTATGGTGAATTGCGGAGTATGTATGTAGATGTAGATATATCACTCATCCTTAGTGTGACACAAAAAAGTGTGTGTGAAGAATCTTAATAATTTAGAAGGTATGTCATCTACACCAAATGTTTTGCTTTGACTGGTGTCTTTAAGTGCTTTGTCAGATTGTCCTTGCAGTATCACATCACCCTTTTCATCTTCTAATTTACAATCAATATGTTCTTCAAATTCTTACCTGTATACAGCTCTCCCACATATTCCTTTCACCTTCCAGCCTTCAATTGTTTACATTATTTTATGGTGGTACTGACTCCCAGCTTCTAAGTATTTAAAAAAAATCATGATTTGGTGCATAATGCACCAGGAGAAAGAAAACTGGCGTTCTACGGATCGGAAAGTGGAATGTCATATCCCTTAATTGGGCAGGTAGGTTAGAAAATTTAAAAAGGGAAATGGATAGGTTGAAGTTAGATATAGTGGGAATTAGTGAAGTTCGGTGGCAGGAGGAACAAGACTTTTGGTCAGGTGAATACAGGGTTATAAATACAAAATCAAATAGGGGTAATGCAGGAGTAGGTTTAATAATGAATAAAAAAATAGGAGTGCGGGTAAGCTACTACAAACAGCATAGTGAACGCATTATTGTGGCCAAGATAGACACGAAGTCCACGCCTACCACAGTAGTACAAGTTTATATGCCGTCTAGCTCTGCAGATGATGAAGAAATTGATGAAATGTATGATGAAATAACAGAAATTATTCAGGTAGTGAAGGGAGACGAAAATTTAATAGTCATGGGTGACCGGAATTCGAGAGTAGGAAAAGGGAGAGAAGGAAACATAGTGGGTGAATATGGATTGGGGAACAGAAATGAAAGAGGAATCTGTCTGGATAAACTGACTAAACCAGAGGTTGTACAGAGTTTCAGGGAGAGCATAAGGGAACAATTGACAGGAATAGGGGAAAGAAATACAGTAGAAGAAGAATGGGTAGCTCTGAGGGATGAAATAGTGAAGGCAGCAGAGGATCAAGTAGGTAAAAAGACGAGGGCTAGTAGAAATCCTTGGGTAACAGAAGAAATGTTAAATTTAATTGATGAAAGGAGAAAATTAAAACTGCAGTAAATGAAGCAGGCAAGAAGGAATACAAACGTCTCAAAAATGAGATCGACAGGAAGTGCAAAGCTGCTAAGCAGGGATGGCTAGAGGACAAATGTAAGGATGTAGAGGCTTATCTCACTAGGGGTAAGATAGATACTACCTACAGGAAAATTAAAGAGACCTTTGGAGAAAAGAGAACCACTTGTATGAATATCAAGAGCTCAGATAGAAACCCAGTTCTAAGCAAAGTAGCAAAAGCAGAAAGGTGGAAGGAGTATATAGAGGGTCTATACAAGGGCGATATACTTGAGGACAATATTATGGAAATGGAAGAGGATGTAGATGAAGATGAAATGGGAGATACGATACTGCGTGAAGAGTTTGACAGAGCACTGAAAGACCTGAGTCGAAACAAGGCCCCGGGAGTAGACAACATTCCATTAGAACTACTGACGGCCTTGGGAGAGCCAGTCCTGACAAAACTCTACCATCTGGTGAGAAAGATGTATGAGACAGGCGAAATACCCTCAGACTTCAAGAAGAATATAATAATTCCAATCCCAAAGAAAGCAGGTGTTGACAGATGTGAAAATTACCGAACTATCAGTTTAATAAGTCACAGCTGCAAAATACTAACGCGAATTCTTTACAGACGAATGGAAAAACTAGTAGAAGCCGACCTCGGGGAAGATCAGTTTGGATTCCGCAGATATGTTGGAACACATGAGGCAATACTGACTCTACGACTTATCTTAGGAAATAGATTAAGGAAAGGCAAACCTACATTTCTAGCATTTGTAGACTTACAGAAAGCTTTTGACAATGTTGACTGGAATACTCTCTTTCAAATTCTAAAGGTGGCAGGGGTAAAAATAAGGGAGCGAAAGGATATTTACAATTTGTACAGAAACCAGATGGCAGTTATAAGAGTCGAGGGGCATGAAAGGGAAGCAGCGGTTGGGAAGGGAGTGAGACAGGGTTATAGCCTGTCCCTGATGTTATTCAATCTGTATATTGAGCAAGCAGTAAAGGAAACAAAAGAAATATTCGGAGTAGGTATTAAAGTCCACGGAGAAGAAATAAAAACATTGAGGTTCGCCGATGACATTGTAATTCTGTCAGAGACAGCAAAGGACTTGGAAGAGCTGTTTAACCGAATGGACAGTGTCTTGAAAGGAGGATATAAGTTGAACATCAACAAAAGCAAAACGAGGATAATGGAATGTAGTCTAATTAAGTCGGGTGATGCTGAGGGAATTAGATTAGGAAATGAGACACTTAAAGTAATAAAGGAGTTTTGCTATTTGGGGAGCAAAATAACTGACGATGGTCGAAGTAGAGAGGATACAAAATGTAGACTGGCAATGGCAAGGAAAGCGTTTCTGAAGAAGAGAAATTTGTTAACATCGAGTATAGGTTTAAGTGTCAGTAAGTCATTTCTGAAAGTATTTGTATGGAGTGAAGCCATGTATGGAAGTGAAACATGGACGATAAATAGTTTGGACAAGAAGAGAATAGAATCTTTCGAAATATGGTGCTACAGAAGACTGCTGAAGATTAGATGAGTAGATAAGTAACTAATGAGGAGGTATTGAACAGAATTGGGGAGAAGAGGAGTTTGTGGCACAACTTGACAAGAAGAAGGGATCGGTTGGTAGGACATGTTCTGAGGCATCAAGGGATCACAAATTTAGCATTGGAGGGCAACGTGGAGGGTAAAAATCGTAGAGGGAGACCAAGAGATGAATACACTAAGCAGATTCAGAAGGATGTAGGTTGCAGTAAGTACGGGGAGATGAAGAAGCTTGCACAGGATAGAGTAGCATGGAGAGCTGCATCAAACCAGTCTCAGGACTGAAGACAACAACAACAACAACAACAACAACAACAATGCACATCACTTAATAATAACTACAAAATTTCAGTCAAACAACAGACACTCCTCATCTATAAGAAAACAACATTAGTTACAGAACACACATCCAATTGTGATCACTAGCATCAAGGCCAACATTATACAAAACAGCACAAAAATAAACACAGGAGAATATCTTATGTATTAAGTTTGGATTTCTGCTTTGTTTTGTTAACATATTATCCACTTGTAAATTGAGTACTCTCCCGCCTTCTATAATTTTGATGCAGGTGTTGTGTAATGTTCCACATCTAATACACATTCTGCAAGTCACCATACAGTGCATGGTGGAGGGTATCTTGCACCACTATTAGTCATCTTACACAAATTGTGCATTGGTGGCAGTATAATCATTTTGCAGTTCTCTAAATTACCTCAATGGCATTTCTAAAATAATAATAATAATAATAATACCCATGGAGGCCCGGGAAAAGAATAGGCCTCCGGTATGTTCTGCCAGTCGTAAAAGGTGACGAAAAGAACAAACCACTAATAGGGCTAACCCCCCTTTTAGTGTGATTAGTTGGTTCAGGACAGAACTAATGAAGCCTCGGACAAGCGCTGTCATGGTCGGGGACGACGCTTGAATCCTATGCCCGTCCACAATGGTAACGACACTGCTAGCCACACGGAAAATGATTTAAATCCAAATAGAGGTGTTTTGCAGGATATGCTTCCTGCAACCACTCTAGAAGGAAAACAAAGACAGAGGATGAGATGGTCAGATGAAGTTAACAGACACCTCATGTTCTATTATTACCAAGCAAAAAACTTAGGAACCAACACAACTGGATACAGATCACACGTATACACAGAATTAAAATTTTTAACAGAACAATGACTAGCTGATCAGATCCGTGTAATAATAAAAAATAACAGGATACCCCAGTCAGAACTAGAAAATATCAAACAACAAGTACAACAAATACTGGAACAAAATAATGTGCAACCAGAAGAAGAAGAAAATACAGTAATGGACTCAAATATCCCAGAGCAAACAAACAAAGAACACCACGCATCAATTAAACAATCATACGAAAACGAAATCTTAAGACAGCCACCAGAACAAGCAAAAATAGAACACAAAGTGACACACATGTTAGATATAGAAGAGAAATTTCAGCTGACGTATATAGAAGAAAAATGGCTAGGAGTGTACAAAATGAATGATATAAATGAAAAATTCGACACTTTCATTGATACATTAACCCATTTCTTTGAACTTGCATTCCCACTGAAAACATTAACCATACGGGGAAACTCTAGAACAAACAGCTGGATCACAAAGGGAATAAGGGTTTCATGCCAGAAGAAAAGACTACTTCATGAAATATGTAACTCAAAAAATTCCACACCTGTAGTACGCGCATACTATAAAAAATACTCCAAAATATTAAGAAAAGTAATAAAAGCAGCAAAAATAATGCATAATGATGAAATCATTTATAATTCAGCTAATAAATCAAAGGCTATGTGGAGTGTTATAAAAAAAGAATGTGGAGAATACAGACAACCTTGGAAAAATATAACACTATCACATAACAATAAAAAAGTAACAAACCCCTTAGAAGTAGCTAACACATTTAACAACTTTTTCACAGGTGTTGCTGAAAATATGTTACAATCAAACTTTAAGAGCATCCAGGCATATGAATATAAAATAAGTACATGTAGAGGATCAATGTACATCAGTTCTGTTTCACAAGATGAAGTAGCTAAAGCAATAAAAGGACTAAAAAATTCCAAATCGGCAGGTATTGATGGTATACCTGCAACAATGTTAAAGAAGAGCGCATCAAACCTAATTGAAGTACTCACACATTTATGCGACTGCTCACTTCAGGCAGGCACTTTCCCTGATGTGTTAAAAAGATCAAAAGTTACTCCTGTATATAAAAAAGGGGATAAAGACAATGTAAGTAACTACAGACCCATCACAATTTCCTCCTGCATCTCTAAAGTACTGGAAAAAGTTATGTATGAGAAACTTATGAAATTTATAAATAAAAACAGCATCCTATGTAATGAACAACATGGATTCAGAAATAAGAGGTCAACGACAACTGCTGTCTATGAGTGCATCAATTCCATCCTAAACCTGATGGACAAAAAAACAGGAAACAATAGGAGTCTTTATTGACTTGTCAAAAGCATTTGACATGGAGGACCATAAAATTCTGCTATCAAAGCTAGAAGGATATGGTATTCGAGGTCTGTCCAACAAGTGGATCAGTTCCTTCCTGACAAATCGTATGCAGGCAGTGTGCGTCAAGCACACAGATATTGAACTAAAAACTGTATCTAATCACTTATCTGACTATAAACAAATAAAGTGTGGTGTACCCCAAGGATCCGTATTGGGACCCCTTCTGTTTCTTCTGTACATAAATGATCTAAGCTTAAATATTGATGCACACAAATCAATCATATTTGCAGATGACACCACGATTCTATTAAAAGGAGACGACGATGAACAGTTACAGCAGACAGTAAACACGGTCACGAAACAACTTAGCAGCTGGGCACAGAGTAACCAGCTTGTAATAAACAGTAAGAAAACCATTGCTCTAAAATTCCACAATGTTCCTAACAAGGACATGTTTATCCCACCAGTCTCTATCAATGACGAACCAGTTGGTAACAGTACTGAAACCAAATTCTTAGGACTTTGGCTGCAGAGTAACATCAGATGGAATAAGCATATTGAATGTCTCAATACAGAACTGAGCAAAACATGTTATCTTCTTTGTTCATTAAAATCATGCTGTAGTGAGAAAACAGTAATGAATGCATATCATGCGTACTTTCATTCTCGTCTTAGATATGGGGTCACCTTCTGGGGAAACTCTAAAATAGCTAATAGCACTTTTAAACTACAAAAAAGGGCCATTAGAATCTTGTTTGGGTGCAAGCCTAGAGACTCTTGTAAACCCCTGTTTAAGAAATCTGGTATTCCCCCATTACCGTGTGTATACATTACGGAAACCCTTTTGTTCTTTAAATTAAATGTAATAGGCAAGGACCAGAGGCTACAAAAAAACTGTGATATACATGAGCACTTTACCAGACAAAACAGGAACTTACATATGACTCAAATCAGCACAGCACTGAGCCAAAAAGGTACTTTTCACATGGGAGTTAAGCTTTATAACAAACTTCCTGAAAACATAAAAGCTATCACTGAGGTCAATACATTTGGAAAATCTCTAAAGTCATACTTACAGCATCACTGCTTTTATTCCATTGAAGAATATTTAAATTTATGAAATGTGTTATATAAATACTTGTGTGTAAAGTGTATTATTGTAAGCTTAAATATGTATTATTGTAAGCTTAAATATGTATGCCTTGAAATTACTTTCAGCCTGTATATTTATAACTTGACTTGTCCAATGTCTTATGCATAAGCTGCTATGTAGACAACAGGACCAATAAAATACAATCTACAAAGACACAAATACAGACATTACACCATTCTTGCATAGACCACCAAATAACCCACAAGTCGAAACAACAATAACAACTATCAACACAATCATACATAACAAAATAAATGAAAATACAACTATGGAAGGGTTACAACTACTGGTTTATATAGGGGCACTCACTACACTAAATATACACACTAGGCAGAGACCAGAACCAACCAACACACAGAAGAAACCCACAAAACCAGCATGGCAACACAGGCTACAGATCAGAATAGAAAAACTGAGAAAAGACATCGAACAGCTAACACAATTTATAAGAAATGAAATATCAGACAAAAAATGAAAAAGGTTAGGTAAAATCTCGCAACAAGAAGCGATAGAGCAATTAGATGATAAGAAGCAGAAATTACAAGCATTGGCCAAATGACTTAGAAGATACAAAAAAGTGAAAATAGAAGGAAACAAAACCAAACATTCAACACAAAGAAAAAGAAATTTTACCAGACAATAGATAACACACACATTAAAATAGACAATCCACCAAACATAACAGACATGGAACACTTCTGGAGCAACATATGGTCAAACCCAGTACAACATAACAGACATGCACAGTGGATACAAGCAGAAACAGACACATACAAGATGATACCACAAATGCCCGAAGTGATAATTTTGCAACATGAAGTCACCCGAGCAATTAATTTTACGCACAATTGGAAAGCTCCTGGAAAAGATAAAATAGCAAATTTCTGGCTAAAGAAGTTCACCTCAACACATTCACATATAACTAAATTATTTAACAGTTACATTGCAGACCCATACACATTCCCTGATACACTTACATATGGAATAATTTATCTGAAACCTAAAGATCAAGCAGACACAGCAAACCCAGAAAAATATCGCCCCATAACATGCCTACCAACAATATACAAAATATTACCTTCAGTCATTACACAGAAATTAATGACACATACAACACGGAACAAAATTATAAATGAAGAACAAAAAGGCTGCTGCAAAGGAGCACGAGGATGTAAAGAGCAGCTGATAATAGATGCAGAGGTGACATATCAAGCTAAAACTAAACAAAGGTCGCTACACTACACATACATTGATTACCAAAAAGCTTTTGATAGTGTGCCCCACACATGGTTACTACAAATATTGGAAATATACAAAGCAGATCCTAAATTGATACAGTTCCTAAACATAGTAATGAAAAATTGGAAAACCACACTTAATATCCAAACAAATTCAAATAATATCACATCACAGCCAATGCAGATTAAGTGTGGAATATAACAAGGAGACTAAGTCCTTTCTTGTTCTGCCTTGCTCTGAACCCACTATCGAACATGCTAAATAATAAAAATTATGGATATAATATTACTGGAACATACCAACACAAAATCACACATTTGCTATACATGGATGATCTAAAACTACTGGCAGCAACAAATCAACAACTCAACCAATTACTAAAGATAACAGAAGTATTCAGCAATGATATAAATATGGCTTCTGGAACAGACAAATGTAAGAAAAATAGCATAGTCACGAGAAAACACACTAAACAAGAAGATTACATATTGGATAACCACAGCAACTGCATAGAAGTGATGGAAAAAACAGATGCCTATAAATATCTAGAATACAGACAAAAAATAGGAATAGATAATACAAATATTAAAGAAGAACTAAAAGAAAAATATAGACAAAGACTAACCAAAATACTGAAAACAGAATTGACAGCAAGAAACAAGACAAAAGCTGTAAATACTTATGCTATACCAATATTGACCTACTCATTTGGAGTAGTGAAATGGAGTAACACAGACCTAGAAGCACTCAATACACTTACACGATTACAATGCCACAAATATAGAATACATCACATACATTCAGCAACAGAAAGATTCACATTAAGCAGAAAGGAAGATGGAAGGGGATTTATCGACATAAAAAACATACATTATGGACAGGTAGACAGTTTAAGAAAATTATTTATAGAATGAGCAGAAACCAGCAAAATACACAAAGCAATCACTCATATAAATACAACAGCTACACCACCGCAATTTCATAACCATTTCTACAACCCTTTAGATCACATAACATCAACAGGTACGAAGAAAGTAAATTGGAAAAAGAAAACACTACATGGCAAGCACCCGTATCATCTAACACAGCCACACATCGATCAAGACGAATCAAACACATGGCTAAGAAAAGGCAATATATACAGTGAGACGGAAGGATTCATGATTGCAATACAGGATCAAACAATAAACACCAGATATTACAGCAAGCATGTTATTAAAGATTCCAATACAACAGATAAATGCAGACTTTGCAAACAACAAGTAGAAACAGTAGATCACATCACAAGCGGATGTACAACACTAGCAAATACAGAATACACCAGAAGACATGACAATGTAGCAAAAATAATACATAAACAACTTGCCATACCACATAAACTAATAAAACAACACATTCCCACAAAATGATGAATACAAATTATACTGGAACAGAACGATTATAACAGATAAAACAACACCACATAACAAACCTGACATCATACTCACCAATAAAAGGAAAAAAATTAACACAACTAATCGAAATAGCCATACCCAATACAACAAATATGCAGAAGAAAACAGGAGAAAAAATTGAAAAATACTTCCAACTGGCTGAGGAAGTCAAGGACATGTGGCATCAGGATAAAGTTGACATTATACCAATTATTCTATCAACTACAGGAGTCATACCACACAATATCCACCAGTACATCAACGCAATACAGCTACATCCAAACGTATATATACAACTACAGAAATCTGTAATTATTGATACATGTTCAATTACCCGAAAGTTCCTAAATGCAATGTAACATATACCGTACAGTTAACAGGAAGCCTTCCTTTAATCCAACATAATGGGCATCCCAAATACTTCAGCAATACTCAATAATGGGTGACAGTGTCCTATACATGGTCTCCTTTATAGATCAGCTACACTTCTCTAAAAATTTTCCCAATAAACTGAATTCAGCCATTCACCTTCTCTACTGTCATCCTTTCATGCTCGTTCCACTTCATACTACTTTGCAATGTTAGGCCTAGATGTTTAACCGACAATACTGTGACAAGCAGCAGTCACTACTTTGTAATACTGTACTCAAAAGGTTGTAGGATTGTGTTTTCTATTCACCTCCATTAGCTTACATTTTTCCATACGTAGCGCAAGCTACCATTTGTAACACTGAATAGAAATTATGTCTAAGTCATTCTGTACCATCCTAGTGATGACACTTTACGATACATATGGTGTCGTCAGCTAAATCACAGATTGGCAATCACATATATGTACAGGGAGAACATGAACAGTCCTATCATACTTCCCTTGTGTACGTTCAATGATTCCCCTGTTTCTGATGAGCACTTACCATCCAGAGCATCACACATGGATCCATTACTTATGCACCCTTAGCCACTCATATCCGGGAACATGTTCCATACCCTTGGGCATTCATTAACAGTCTACAATTGGACACTATGTATTACAGTTTCTGGAAATCTAGGAACATGTAATCTGCCTGTTGCACTTCATCCATGGTTTGCAGGATATGCAAGTTTCATATGAGTGACGATTTCTAAATCTCTTTTGACTTATGGACAGAGGTAAATCTTTCTCAAGAAAATTTATCATATTCAAACTTAGAACAGGCTCATGACTTTTGCAGGAAACGGATGTTACAGATATTGGTCCATAATTTTGAGGGTAAATTTTTTTATCCTTCTTATATTCTGGAGTCATATGTACTTTCTTTCAGTCGCTTAGGACATTGCATTGGGCAAGAGATTTGTGACAAATGCAAGCGAATAAGCAAGGGGCCCACGTCAACGACTATTGTCTGTGAAATCGAATTGAAATTTCGTCTGGACCTGGTAACTTCATTGTTTTCAACTCTTCTATTGCCACAACAGATTGACTGAAGAGTGAGTAGATAAAAACCATTAACCCACTTATTCATTTCACGTAGGACTCTGTAGGTTGAAGTCGTCTCCAACTAAAATATTATGATTGTGGTACTTCCACACTACTGCGTGTAGATTTACTTTGAATAATCCTAAATCTGTTACAGCAGAATTGGGTGGCCGGTAAAAACATCTGGTCATTACCCTGAGTTCACCTAGGCCAATTACGTCCAGATAACTTTGAAGTCTGACTCAATTTTGATATCGAGAAATACTATACTTTCTCTTATTGCATTGAACATTGAATTCCTTCGGCATTTAACCTGTCTTTTCAGTGTGCTTCCATGCTTTCGAGCTTTCTAATTCAGATTTTATCCATTTCTCTGTTCCAACTGTAATATGAGTGTGCCAGCTTTCCTGGAGGGTAATAAATTCAGAAACTTCGTTACAAATTTTTTGGAAATTTACAGCTAAAATTTTGACATTTGAAATATCTTTGCTTTGTATGTGATAAGATTTTGATCACTGTGTATTGATTGGGTAGTGTTCATAAGAGCACCTTAAACTAGCATCTGACCTAGAAAGCCCAATGTCCACTCTACAAATACTCTGCTAACCAAGTAGCTGCTTCTCCTGTGTAGTGTACTGCTGACCTATCTAGTGAAGTCTTACAGTTCTCCACCCTTAACTCAGGTCCAAACCTCAGCCAAGAGAATCACAGAATCAACAGAGCCTCTGGTTGTAAGACCCTCCGGCTGGCTCCTATTCAAAGGACCCCGATCAATTCTGGGTGTTGTTAGCTTTGCTTGCATCCTATGGGTGAGACCAGCAGTCCTCATCACTTCACTTAGGATGACCTAGTAACCTAAGTGACAGGCTTTATTGGTGCTGCCAAAGCCAGAAACCCTAAGGTGACTGCACCCTGTGCCCTCAGTAGCAGAAGGCAGGGATCTCCACATCTTGGATGAGGCCCACAGCAGACATCTTGAGGGCATGTTGGACTTCTTTCCAGCTCTAGGTATTATTTTGTCAAAGAGCTCCACAACATGCCTAACACTGAAGCTCTAGATAACTAGCAGACCCCTCTCCCTATGTACCTGCTTGGACCCTGTGAAGGAGCAATCATTTGGCCATTCACAGGGTGAATGGGTGAGGCTAGATGGCTAGTTCCCACATTGACACTCTGCCTCGAGCAGTGCTTATGTGTTACAATATACCACTCACTCTGCAGTGAGAGCAGTTCCACTTTTTCAGATATTCTGAAAGGTTCCTCAGCAGCCGCACCTGTGGGTGAAACAAGTGACACCTGAGGTGTCCCATCTGACAGGCCAGTTTCTCTGCTGCCACTATACCCCGAGGCAGCAGCCTGTAGACAGCGGTCAGTGATGCCTTCAGCTGTTTGTGAGCTCCAGCCAGCTCCTCTTGCATTCACACACATTCTAAGATTCTAATGAAAACAAAAGGTAAGAAATCCTTGTCTTTTAGACAAGGATTTACACTACCAAACTAGTTAAAAACACATATGCAAGCGACTGGAAAACTCTGCGCTTGTCATTCTCTCATTTACTGTATACTGGCAGACACAAACGACCTACTCTCCTGGTGGTTCATGAAATGAGGCTGGTGCCTGATTGGGATGTGTACAATGGTCATTGGCTGTTCAAAATAAATGACAGTGATGCTACACATGGTGTAAATCAAAAGTGCGCAGTTACTAAACTGTGAGTCTTAGCCTCTAAAATATGTAAACATCCAAGAAATTTAAGAACTGAATACCAAATGCACACAGAAGAAGCTAAGTAACTTGCTTCTATTTAGAAGCTTGTAATGTAATATACAAACAAATTATTTACCTTCTTGGCAGTTCAGAGATGGTGGCTGGCACTTGACATTAAACAAGGTGCAAATAATCAAGACTGGACACATGTTCTGTCATCAATGTCGATTTTTTAATACCTGAAGGTGGCTTGTTTAAACTGATCATTTTAAAAATGTGACATGCAGCTATTGAGTCAAATCATAATTTGTTACAATTTTCCTTGCTTAGTTCTTGTTATCATGTAAGGTTATGTTCACACAGCTATCTCATTCCCCAAGGCATTCTTTAATTTTCCTTTTTACTGTAGTAATAGATGCTTCTTTGTTTTTGTATTTCTTTAGTTATGTCTGCTCTGCCACTGTGCACTTCCTGCCCATCTCATTTTTAATAAAAACTTCACCAGTTTCTTGCTGGATAAGGCTGCTGTGCAAGTGATGTTTCAGAAAGGCCACTTTTTCCGTCTTTCAGCAAAGTGATGGTCAATCACAGTCCATAGCCTCTGTCTTTGTACACCTGGGTCTATCACATCGATTAAAAATTTTGGAAAAAATCTTACACCACACAAATGCAGCACTGCCTCCTCAAACTACATGGATTATAAACACAATGAAGGCTTGAGCAGGAAAATAAATCTGCACTGTCTCAAGCACAGCTTAACAGAAAAGTACATGGTTGATTTCAAAAGGATGTGTCTCATCTGCCAAGGCCAATGGTTTCTGGGCACAGCGTTACTAAGGAGGGAATTGAGATACGAGTGTCAATGTATCTTGATAATTGAGATAATGGATTTGCCCTCTGTGCAGCTTGGTAATCAGTTTTTGCAGCAATAAGATGGCAGAGCCAGCTGTCAGCACTGCATAGGGCAACAGTGGACATAAATTGCCAGCTACATATACAATCAGCAGGGGCACTATTAAACTGCGGTGGAACAGCCAATGTGAGATTTAAATACTCACTGCCAATACCTATATAAGGTGTTACATTAGCACTTCACCAGCAGATGGGAAGAGCAGTTTTTTCCCAAATGTGTCGCTGTGACCTTATGCAGTAATAAACCTGTGAAGATTTTGTTGGACCAAAATGCCACAAAATTCTTAATAGGCACATAAATCTCATTTTTAGTTACCTATATTCAATCTGACCTCTTTCATTTGATACACATTTATCTTCTCTCCATTCATTAGATTAATTACATCCTGTGTTATCGAAGTATTTCTGTAAGGCCTTGTTTTTTTTTGCCTAGTTTTTCTTCTGCTGTCTTCATTGTGTCATCACCACTCAGAGCTACCTATTCATCTCCTGTTGAATTCCTTTCCCTGTTTCAGTTAATTGTTGCCTAAAGATGCCATTTAAATCTTTGATAATTTTAATCTTCTTACATTCCTGCAATTCCTTTGGATTTAGACTGAATTCGCTACTAACAATCGCAACTGAACAAAAAATTATTGACAATTTCATGAGGGTATCTGCAATAAATTCTGACTTTCATTATACTACTGGTAATATCATGAAAAATTTCATCACTATTAGATCAGTATCTACTGACCACGTGCATCAGAGCCCCAGTGATCAAGCTGCTTATTAATCCACTACTGCCCACAATAGCAGATATCTTCAATCATTCCTTGACCCTAAGTGATTTCCCTATGCACCGGAAACAAATGTCAAGACACTACACCAAAGGAATGCTGCCACAGTGTAATTTGACTGCTGCCCCATTTGTATTCTTCCAGGGGTGTCCTAGGCCTTTGACTATGTATTCCAGAGCCAGATTACCCACTACTCATCTACAAAACTTGTAAGAGGAATACCAACCAGGCCCACACCAATTATAGTGTACATCTACTTTAATAAAAGAAGAGACGACCTGAAGTTAGCTACAGATAGAGAAGATGTAATTATAAAGTCCTTTTTAGATTTTAGCAAAGCTTCTGACACTGTCAACTGATATTTTACTTGCCAAATTGAGCAGCCTAAATTTCTCTCAGAGGGCAGTACAATTATTTTGTTCATGCCTAACATCTCACCAACTATGTGTCATGTCTTGACAACATGGCCACACTGGAGATGAGGTATCAAGCAATCCACAATTAGATAATTTTTTTTCTCATTGCACGACATCTCATTATTTCTATCTCACTGTAAACACCACATGTATACTGATTATCTCCAGTGCAAAAACAACCAGCTTAAGACCTCTACTGAGTGTGTCAAAGGTGGCTCATGTGCATCATTAAAATGGGCAGAAAACAGAGTTAAAACTCAACCCATCTCAAACCCCAGTGTCCTGGCTGGTCATTCTTGGGCTCATCAGCCCAAAATGTTAGGAATCCCTCCCATAGTTAATACTAAGTGGGACAAATATACATTTCTCTTCCTCAGCAGAGAGTCCACTAAACTGTGCTGGGCATGTAGCTACAATGTTCAAGAAGGCATCAGCATCCTCAACACCTTACAGAAATATAAAATGCCCTTCCCTCTTGACCTAAAATGGAAATTGTACAAACCCCTCTACTTCCAATTGTCGATTTTGTATTGCACGGAATTGGTGACCTAGAAAGAACAGAGAGGTTTCGTCCTCGCCGTAGCCCTCAGTGGTTCACAACCCCACAACAGGCTACACCAGTCCACTCACCCTACAGTCGCTCCACACCAAACCCAGGGCTATTGTGCGGTTTGGCGCCAGTGGAACCTCCCTTCCCAGGAACGTCTTATACCAGGCGAGTGTAGCCCCAATGTTTGCATGGCAGAGTAATTATGGTGTATGCGCACATGGAGACAAGTGTTTGTGCGGCAATCACCAACATAGTGTAATTGAGGTGGAATAAGGGGGCATCAGCCCACATTCACCAAGGCAGATGGAAAACTGTCCACAGACTGGCCGGCACACCGGACCTCGACACTAATCCACCACACGGATTCATGCCGGGGACTAGCAAGACTTCCCGCCTGGAAAGCAGTGTGTTAGACCACACAGCTAACCGGGGGGGGCTAGTTGTCGATTACAACAAATCCTTTCCTTGGCACTGGTAATGAAAGCCTGCATATTATAAATCCTATAGATATTGTGCTTTCTTTCAAGTCTCTCCATTTTATGGCCAGTAACTATGGCCAGTAACTATAGCTAGTGAAACAGGCTTACAACCTGTTCACAGCATACAGCTTAACTTCTCAATTCTATAAAAACCACCACTATACTAGTCCAAAGAACTAAAATGATCTAGATGAACCAAAAGGAGAGATCAGTGAGTACTCACTAAATGAAGTTGCACGTGTGAAATTCCTAGGCATCCTGATGGATGCTCCAAATGTGGGAAAACGTTAAGCTAATGCAGACAAGTGGGAAAAACAACTTTTTAATGTTTGAATGCATTATTTGTAGTGTGCTGCTTGGCACAATCACATTGATTAAATATCTAGGCCCAAATGTTGCAAAGTGAAATGGGACCAGCACATAAAGCTAGTCATAGGGAAGGTAAATGGTCAGCTTCTGTTTATTGGAAGAATCCTACAAAAGTGTTTATCAATAAAGGAGACCATGTGCACCCCGTTTCAGTAAGACATAGACGGGATGTTGATGCTTTCTTGCACATTGCAGCTTAGGTTTTCACATATTATTTCTCCCAAATTCTTTGAGGAGGGAGAGAAACAGTTAAATGGTGATCTGGAAATCTGCTCAGAGGAATGTATGATACATGGGCAAATAAAGTTCTTTGCTGGATTCCAAGAGATAAGAAAAGGGCAAGACAATGGCAGTGTGTAGATTAAATGGATATGCATAGCTGAAGACTCGTGTACAGAAAAGTTTAGAGCCTACCCTTATCCAGCAGCAATGGTTTCAAATAGCTAGTAATGGTTGTGGAAGGATGCATACTCCAGAATGGAATAACTCCATTATGAAAAAGAAAGATGTACAGCAGCCTTTTCATTGTGTCTACAACTCAGTCTCTCTTCTGTATGATGAGTATCAATCTTACACTTCCCATAATATTGTTAATGATATATGATCTAATTATATTGAGAGTTAATAGTCAATGAGGCAGAAAATAGTTGCTCCAGATGTTAAGTTATACAAAAATAGTTTAATACTATTGCGTACTCTGCAGATCACTATTTGTAAATGTATAGGTATATTATATTCTGAACACAATGTAGAGTGGTACAGCAAAAAATTGGTAACTTCTCTAAAATTAGGTATCTGTTTTAAGGTAGAACAGAACAGTATATAAACAGCAAAGAACGTAATTGCCAGTCTCTCCTTCCTGATGAAGGAACTTTTAGTTCAAAAAGCTAGTTGGTACATGTCATAAGTGACTCTGCAGTATGCAGACTTTCTTAAGTGCCGGCCACTCACTCACAGATTCCGTTTCTTTAATTTATACGGTGTTTGATACATGTACAGGCCAAGTAAACATGATAATATATTCCAAACACTTGTTAATTAACATACCATTTTTCTTATTTAAAATGGGCATTTCATACCTTAGATTAGTATCTGTTAGTACACTTACAGACATGGCTGCTTCACCCTATTTTGTAACTTCAATCCGCACAAATACAAGAAGATTTTCACAGAGCATGTGTGCCAATGACTATCAAGTGGCTGTTTGAAGACACAGCATGATTATTTTACTTTTGTTTCTTTCCTTACATCTGACTCCTGAGACCCGTGTTTCACAGTTACTAAGTTATCACTTCATGGCAACGTGTGTCTACAAAAAATCAAATTCCACCATTCAATAAAACTACATTTCTTGAAAATTTCCTGTTTTGAATATAATTTCCTGTTAGGTAAGAGTGCAACTGAACATCTGAAGAAGAGAAAGGACACCAGAGATATTTTGTGCCACAAAGAACTCTACTCAAGTATGCCATCAAATAGTGTTCCCAGACTAGCTGTTGCAATAGCAGTAATTGAGTAATGTGCACAGTTCAATATTTTTATGTGTAATTATAGGCACTTAAAATATGCAAATTATGACTATTACATCAGACAATGCATAAACCACAAACACTTAGAATAGGCAGATTAGGGTATAAAGCTCCAACAATGCCATCAGTGACAGCAGAAGAGGCAACCTCACACAAATATGCAAGTATTGTGGAAATATCCTCGACCACTATGAAGTGAGAACTGTTATGACTAATGGTATTACTGAATATTAAACTGTAGTGCTGCATCAATATCAACACCTCCGATGACATTGTCAACACAGACTAAAGGTATATTAGCTGAACACTCCAATCTGTTTTCTGCAACCCACTGAACAGCATGACAAGAGGGTACTTATTGTACCAGTTAGGTAGGCAGTCCAACACCTGTGACTATTCATGCTGCCTTTGTGGATGTTCAACATCCCTGTTAATTCTATCTGGTGTGGGTCACAAATTTAAGCAATAGTCCAAGACTATCCACAAATGTGTCGGCACTAGTCTTCGTAGACCACTTTCACCCAGTATCATGTCAAAGGAACTGGAGTCAGCCACCATTGTACTTACAACTGAGCCTACATGATTTTGTTTTATGAACTGATAAAAAGGCATTTTATCAACTTTTTCAAGTGGACAATTTTGCTATTTGTGTGTCTAAATAAAGCTGCCAATCTTCACAACAGAACATACCCAGAGGCCTGACTGGATATTTATGCAGCTTTTCCCCAATACTACTTTATTACAGGTCACTGCAAAAATCTGTCAGTACAAAACTTGAAATGTCATTCACATACAACATGAACAGCAAGACTTACAACACATGAAATTTAACTACCTGAACAGGAAGGCAAGAAAACTACTTCCAAAATATATCTTTCAACACAGTAAAATCACTTGTTAAGCTCATTTGGACAGCACAGCATTTTTTTGCCTGACAAGTGGCAATGTCAGAAACACCACAATACAGTATCAGGATGTGTAATTCACAACATCAGAAATATGCTTCACATTTCAGTAGTCTTCAGAGAAAATTCATAAAGGCCTAGGGTTTCTAAATTCTGACCAGACAATGAAAATACAGGTACCCAATTTCATATTTGTACAAAGGGTACTTAAATTTCCTGCAATTGTCTTCCCACCAATGCCATGCAAAGGTTTTGTTACATGCTAGTTCTTTATGCACTGCAATGTGTAGGGTGATTGGTTGAAATATGACAAGCTTTGTACAAGTACAATCCTATTTCTCTGGACTATGTCCACAATTACAATACTTTTAGGAGTGCTAACTACTTTATAAATTACGTTTGCTCAGATGGACATGTTTCTTCCAAAACTGGATACCTAAAAATACCAATGCAACAGATTATACCCTATTTCAAAGATAGCAACACATAATGGAAGTGTCCTTTCCTCACCAATAACCTTACAAAATGTTTATTAATTATTACTTATAACAGTGCACGAATTTAAATTCTTTTAAATATGTACAATGTTGACAAACAGTATGCTTCATTTTAAAATATGTGCTCAATGTGCACATCTTTCTCAAAGCCTGTGTGTGCCCCTTGTGATTGAGCAAACTAGGGTGTGGGAACTTACCTGCTCACATGACTGGGAAACTCAGCAATCCAATCCACTGCAACAGCTCTCAACTGTGCTGAATAAATACACTAATTAGGCCTAGAGCAAAAATTCTGAAACTTGGAAACCTGTAGTGTAATCAGTATTGTTCAAGCCAGGTAAGTATAAAATACTGTTCAGCAATTATGTTCCACCGAACAAACATCAGATCATGTGCAACCTTTGAGTTTGTGGCAGATGTGAGACTATTTAGGAGACAACTTATCCTCTTGAGCAATATACATTTAAGTTGCTGTGGAATTTTAAACTGTAATAACGTGATTTTATCATAAAGAGGCCCAGAGTAAGATAAATTTACCATTAATGAGACTAGTGTGCTTCTGGAATGTTCAATGGATACTCTACTCCAACAATACCTCAATCCTGTCTAAAAATCATTGATAAATTCACACCACAGCTTACACCTTGTTTGCCTTTGCACATCCACTCAGGGAAAGCCCAACAAAGTTGGGGTTACTACAAAGAAAAATACATCCAGATACCCATGCCTTTAATTTTTACCTCAAATCATGTGTAAAATTTTAATATTAAACTTGCATTCCGAACACTGAACTTTATACAACCAAGTTTGGTCTTGTGAATGGATTAAACTCAAAATAAACTTCAAAGTAACTTTGCCCACAAAATAAAAGACATTTGAAGTTTTGTAGGCCAAGACTTGATTATGCCCACACATTCAATGGCACAAAGATATCCTACCTGTGCAAACTGAAGCTTGAATTTACATTAATTTGCACAACCAACAGCTGTGGTGATGCTTTACATGTGAAATACTATTTCCTCAAAAATCAAAACTGGTCTACTTCATAAGTTTAAAAAATGTTCTATTGGCATAGTGTTTTTTTCCTTTATGATATAAGTGTTGCACAAGGAGCAAATGTTTAATCTTTTCTTCAAGTACACTCATTCCTTTCACACAAGCAATCGTCAATGAAATCAATGTACTCATCTAATTTGACAGCATGAAAGGTTTTTACAGGACTTTGCTACAAGCAGCCTTCAAATCTTACTGTAGTTTAACTTAACCACTAATGTGAATAATTTGAATCACAATTTCATTTCAACTGCATCAAGAAGCTTTTGTCCACATCATCATTAACAAACTTTGTACAAACTTATCTGAAATTAATTGAAAATGGGCAGACTACAGTACAAGAAATAAAATTGCTCTAAAATAAAGTGGCCCAAAGTATTAGTTCCTACCACATCCTTTAGCTGTCAAACTACAACTACCAGCAGTTGAAGCACACTACTGCACTTAAAGGCCCACTCAAAATGTGGAATTCCAACATCCTGACTTACCAAAACACCATGGAGCTTCTGCTTTCTCTTTGACATATTGAACACAAACTGATCCTCCACAAAAATTTTCCCAAATTAAGAGCCATTTACTCATGTTCTAACAAACTAGAGCAATAGACACCACCTTGCAAAACTAAAAATGCATGAGAAATAGCACAAAGACAAAGTTAAACATGGTCTGTCACAATAGTGTAATCTGGGTTTGCACATCAAAAGACTAGAACTAATATTTTACAGTGCAGTCTCAAACTCAACATGACTTATTTATCAACACTAAATATCTAGCCCCTCTTACATTCAAATGGAGCAGGTAACAGCAAAACATTCTGAATCATGGTTCAAAGCTTCTTTATTGGCCCTTGTGTTTAACCATTAAGTTATGTACAGAAGCTGTTACACTGTAATACAACATATTCAAAATGTGAAAACAAAAAAGGAATGGAAAAGAAAGTCTCTCTCTCCCGTAACTGAAAACAAAAAGTATCCGCTTTTACACTCCTCATAATATCGACAAATTACAAAATTAATACAGCCGGGCTAAAAGGAGATAACCGGCCTTTCCTTCTGAACTCTTTTCGATGGAAACAATGTTTTAATAGCCACTTGGAAAGAAAGAGAAGGCAGCTCATGTTGAATAAGCGAAGATGGACAATGGGCGGTGCAGGGAGCTGCGAGGAAACCGCCACTGATGGACCAATCAGCACATCTAGTTATTTCTTCTTCTGGGCCTTCTCAGCTGCCTTCGTTACCTTACCACTGGTGACATCCTTGAATGTCACGTTCTGTATGGAAGAATGTGTTTTAATATTGGATCTATATGGAACCTTGTATAATATAAGATGGACAATATCACAAAATTACACACCTTAATTACACCAACAGCAACCGTCTGCCTCATGTCACGCACAGCAAATCTACCCAATGGAGGGAACTCCTGGAATGATTCCACACACATTGGCTTGCTAGGTACCAAGTTTACAATAGCAGCATCACCAGATTTGATTGATTTAGGATTCTCCTCAGTTGTCTTGCCTAAGAAAAATTTTCACTTTGCATTAATAGTTCACATTAAGATACATTCAAAGTACCTTTCAAATATAAGTGCAATTCACTCACCAGTACGACGGTCACACTTCTCTTTGATTTCAGCAAACTTGCATGCAATATGTGCTGTGTGACAGTCAAGCACTGGTGTATAACCATTTGCAATTTGTCCTGGATGATTCAGAACAATAACCTGAAATTTTCACAAATGTTGTACTCACAGGTCAAAGTAACAGTGACAGTTTAGGATGAATGCAGCTGTCTAATATTGACACAAACACACATTGAACTCACCTGTGCTGTGAAGTCAGCAGCACCCTTGGGTGGGTTGTTCTTAGAGTCACCAGCAACATAACCACGACGAAGTTCTTTAACAGAAACGTTTTTAACATTGAAACCAACATTATCACCCGGAACAGCTTCCTGCAGAGCTTCATGGTGCATCTCCACAGATTTCACCTCAGTCGTCAAATTAGCAGGAGCAAATGTCACAACCATACCAGGCTTCAGAATACCTGTTTCTACTCTACCCACAGGTACTGTTCCAATACCACCAATTTTGTACACATCCTGAAAATTACATGCGATTAGTAGTTATTTTCTTAAATTTAGTACTGAGTTAACTATTCACTTAATTCCAAATTCCGTAATGTACACTTAATTTTATCTTACCTGAAGAGGAAGTCTCAGAGGCTTCTCAGTTGGTCTGCTAGGAGGAAGGATAGCATCAAGAGCTTCAATTAAGGTCTTCCCCTCAGCCTTCCCTTCCTTACGCTCAATAGACCATCCCTTGAACCAGCTCATCTTGTCAGAATGCTCAAGCATGTTGTCGCCATGCCATCCAGAAATTGGGACAAAAGCAACAGCTGCAGGATTGTAACCAATCTTCTTAATGTAATTGCTTACTTCCTTCTTAATTTCCTCAAACCTAGCCTGAAAGGAACGCAAACCTTACTATTTTACACACACACACTACCCTAATAATTAAGCATGTTCAGCCGCAAGTTGAAATTTTCAATCATTTCTCACTTACCTCACTGTATGGTGGCTCAGTCGAGTCCATTTTGTTCACACCCACGATCAGTTGTTTCACACCCAAAGTGAATGCCAACAACGCGTGCTCTCGAGTCTGACCGTTCTTCGAAATACCGGCTTCAAATTCACCTGTACCAGCTGCTACAATCAACACTGCACAGTCGGCCTGAAAATATTTGTGAGTTATGTATGTCACTTGCTATTAATCAAAGCACACTATACCACATGGTTAAGCAATGTACCTGTGATGTTCCTGTAATCATGTTCTTAATGAAATCTCTGTGGCCTGGAGCATCGATGATGGTCACGTAGTACTTGCTAGTTTCGAACTTCCATAAAGCAATGTCAATCGTGATACCACGTTCACGTTCTGCCTTCAGCTTATCCAACACCCAGGCATACTTGAACGAACCCTTGCCCATCTACAATAAATTGCATAGTGAAAATTTTACAAGTTACATCAATATCGACGAATATCACTAATGTCGCTGTAAGCAATATTTTGCACTTACCTCCTGGGCTTCCTTTTCGAATTTTTCGATGGTTCTCTTGTCTATTCCACCACATTTGTAGATCAAATGTCCGGTCGTGGTCGATTTGCCGGAATCTACGTGACCAATGACGACGATGTTAATGTGAATCTTTTCCTTACCCATCTTGGTAGTTTACAGGGAGTTCTTCAGTCAAATAACTGAAACGAAAATTGCTAATTAGTTTCAACATACGCCACGTGGTACTAATATAATGAATGCATTTTAACACGTAATAAGATAACTAGAACACTATTGCCGTTGCACTAATCACGTAACCAGCAAAATTGTTAAATTCTACGAGTCCCTATAGAACGAAGTAATCCACACTACCTAGCTAGAGAGACAACACTTTCTCATACAAAGCAAAATAATTACGACTAAGAAGAAAGCATCTTCACTCTTGCTCAATTCAATACCTAACGAAACTACTAAGATAGTCAAATCCTAACATGGCAGACATCTTTGTAACTCTACAGCGTGGGCTCAAAAATCTCTTACTTTATCAAATTACGAATTTTAAGCTTCTCGTAAAAAATCACGCATTATACACTACGCGCAACAGAACAAAGCAATATCGTATAGGAACAAACCGATCACGATGGTTTAACTACCACGCGGCCATAACGACCGGCATGATCACTTGCAAATCTATCACTACGTTACCGAGGAAAGTATCAAAAATACATATAAATATTAATACTACCAGAAATACAAGAGTTCTAACATTTAAAAAATCAAGCAAATGCTTTCGGATGGCAAACCTTTACTGTGATATCCACCCGATACGCAGAACACTGCAGACAGTCCTACTCACCTCCAGATGCCACGGCAGAAAGAGAACGACAGAGCCAATAGACATGCGCACTTGGTGGGCAGGCAAGTAATCTCGTAGAGGGGGAACTTCCGTAAAGGAAGGTAAAGGAAAGTTGACGGTTTTGAATATGAAATTTGCTTTTGAACAAATTGAATTAATATTTAACAAATACTTTTTGTTTAATTTTATATATATTATTCTTTTAAAACATTTTTAGGAAAAATCAATAGCGTACAGCGCTTTGGGGACGTCTGCTAGACGGAACAGCCAATGGGCATCGTGCAGCCATTACTTGCGCGGGGTTTTCAACTTCCTATAGTACTGAAAGCGTAAGCAGCTGCCTGCGTTACTAAAATGAGGCGGTGAAAATGCTGTAGGAAGCAGCTGTTTATAAATACTCCATGAAAGTGCAAGTGAAAAGCAACTCATGTGTTGGTTGTTGTTGAGACTTTAACGGGCTTATTACACTGATCCGGATCTACTGAACTATCAAACTACGATCAGAAAAACATTGTGTGTGGTCCTGCTTCTGGATTGCAATTGAGGTTATTCATTCATGAAAATTATTTCATTTCTCACTTAATGCAATCATACGAGAATTAAAAGGTTGTTCTGCTGGTATGCTGTTCGAAAGTAAATAACCACTATATTTCTCTAGTAACGTTTTACTGCAATGTTTAACGTTGTTATTTGTATTTTTTTAATTGTTGAAAATTATTTTCTAAGATTATTTGACGTTCAAATCACAGGTCAGATACAAACTAAAACGGTAATCAACGCGCATTTTCTTACAGTGCGTTTGACGTCCACACATACAACCATTACTCGGCAGTCTGTTTTTTTTTTTTCATTTCGTTTAAAAGTGACACTAAACAATTCTGATTAATATCTTATTTCACTGCTCTCATTTCTTGGGGTTCAACCCCTTATATTTTCAAAATATGTTCGCCAGAATAAATTTTTGTACAGGAACTCATATCATTGTAAGAGGCTAGTCTGAACTCTCTACATCTGTTTTGCCTATTTAATTCATAACCAGTCTCCGTCATTCTGTTTATTAATGCGTTAGTTTCTAAGTACAATAATGCAATAAACCCGAAAGCGGAACAACGCCAAGTCTCCCCATAAGAATTACTTGCATAAGCTTTCGCATGTTCTCGTTAACTGTAATGAAAGAATGAAGCTGTGACCCACCAGCTACGAAGGAGGCTAAACACTAGTATATTGAATACAAAATGTAGGCAGTGATGGGCAGCTTTCGGGTATTTAAGGAACTTCATTGCCGATAGCAGACGCCGCTTATAGGGAAATTAAAGAAGCCTTTGGAGAAAACGGAAGCATTTGACAGATTACCAAGAGCTCACACTGCAAGCCAGTACAAATCAAGGAACGGATGGATGAAAGGTGGAATGAATATATAGTTGGGCTATAAGAAAGAAACGAACTTCGAAACAAAATTATAGGAAGGGAGAAGAAGCATATGAAGATGAGATAGGAGATGTGATAGTGCACTGAAAGACATAGGTCGAAACAAGACTCGTGCAGTAGACGGCATTCGTACAGAATTATCGAGACCCTTGGGAGAACACACCCCGATAAAACTATTCCACCTTGTATACAAAATATATGAGACGGGAAAAATATCCTGAAACTACAAGAAGAATGTAATAATGCCAGTTCGAAAGAAGGCAGATGGTTGAAGCTGCGAATATTACAGAACCATCAGTTTAATAAGTCATGATTGCAGAACACTGACGCGAACACAAACAGTGTATAAAAAAATGAAAAGGGTGTTATATGCCGACCTCAGGGAAGACCAGTTTGGGTTCAGGAATAATGTAGAATACACAATACAAGACGGAAATTGTAACCTGAATTTGTAGATTTAGAGAAGGCTTTTGACAAGTTTGATTGGAATACATCAACAAATTGTACAGAAACCATACTACAATTACAAGAGTCGGCGACATGCAGGTGTTTCAGATAGTGGTTGAGAAGAGATTATGACAGGATGTAGCCAATCCCCAAAGATATTCAATATGCAAATTAACTAAGAGGTAAAGGAAACCAACGAAATATTTCGAAACGGAATAAAAGTTCTCGGAGGTGGAACAAAAACGTTCTGGTTTGTCTGTGACCTTTTAGTTCTATCAGAGACAAAGAAATTGCAAGATGAGTTGAACGGAATCAGTTGCGTGCGCAAGTAAGATTATGAGATGAATATCAACAGAAAGTACAGACGAAGTAATTTATTCTATATTACTGTATAAAGGCAAGACGTTGTTACCAAATCTCGGAGCGGTTCTAGGCGCTTCAGTCTGGAACCGCGCGACCGCTACTGTCGCAGGTTCGTATCCTGCCTCGGCATGGCTCTGAGCACTATGGGACTTAACTACTGAGGTCATCAGTCCCCTAGAACTTAGAACTACTTAAACTTAACTAACCTAAGGACATCACACACATCCATACCCGAGGCAGGATTCGAACCTGCGACCGTAGCGGTCACGCGGTTCCAAACTGACGCGCTTAGAACCGCACGGCCACACCGGCCGGCCTTCGGGCATGGATGTGTGTGATGTCCTTAGGTTAGTTAGGTTTAAGTAGTTCTAAGTTCTAGGGAATTGATGACCTCAGATGTTAAGTCCCATAGTGCTCAGAGCTATTTGAACCATTTTTGAACATGGTGTTACAGTCGGCGCACGAGCGATGTGACGCAGCATTTCCGAGGTAGCGCTGAAGTGGTGATTTTCTCGCACGAAAGGGACTTACGACGATTGAAGAGAATCGTTCATCGTGACAGAAGTGCAACCCCTACGAAAATTGCTGGAGATTTCAATGATGAGCCATCAATAACTGTCAGCGTGCGAACCATTTAACGAAACATCATCGATATGGGCTTTCGGAGCCGAAGGCCCACTCGTGTACCCCTGATAACTGCAGGACACAAAGCTTTATGCCTCGTCTGGGCCCGTCAACACCGACAGTGGACTATTGACGACTGGAAATATGTTGCTTGGTCGTACTAGTCTCGTTTCAAGTTGAATCGATCGGATGGACGTGTACACGTATGGAGACAACCTCATGAATCCATGGACCTTGTACGTCAGCAGGGGACTGTCCAAGCTGGTGAAGGACCTGTAATGGTGCGGGGCGTGTGCAGTTGGAGTGATATGAGACCCCTGATACGTCTCGATACGACTCTGACAGGTGACACGTATGTAAGCATCCTATCTGATCGCCTGCATCCATTCAAGTCCTTTGTGCATTCCGACGGACTTGGGTAATTCCAGCAGGACAATGCGATGCCCCACACATCCCGAATTGCTAAAGAGTGACTCTAGGAACACTCTTCCGAGTTTGAACACTTCCGCTGGCGACCAGACTCCCCAGACATGATCATTATTGAGCATATCTGGGACGCCTTGCAACGTGTTTTTCAGAAGAGATCTCCACCCCCTCGTACTCTTACGAATTTATGGACAACTCGGCAAGATTCATGGTGTCAATTCCCTCCAGCACTACTCCAGACATTAGTCGCGTACGTGCCACGTCGTCATGCAGCACTTCTGCGTGCTCTCGGGGGCCCTATACGATATTAGGCAGGTGTACCAGTTTCCTTGGCTCTTTAGTGTTTTTTGGTAAATATACATGGTGGGTCTCTTAAGTGTTGTCAGGCGCATTTCCTCTGGTGCTTCAGCAGGTATTTGCAATTTCGTTTCAGCATTGTGTACCAGGTGTCAGCCCAGACAAATTGTGCTCATCACGTCTTTCAAGCGACACCCGTCAGCAAGACTATTGTGCAAAAATCTGAAGTAAAGAGTTTCGCTAACAACGTTTCCCCTTTACCGCGGGATGCCCAGTGTCAATGGAAAGCGTTGGTTTGTTTCCCGTTACAATCAAAATTATTTTGAAAGCGCAATTTTACGTGCCCATTCGATAGATCGTTGCCAAGTTATTCTAGTCCGATATTCGATTTATTGATGTGTATTAACAGGGGCAGTAAAACACGAAGAATAACTCGCAGATCTTCAGCGACAGCAACGCACTGTCCCAAGCTGACTGCTACCGCCAAGCACGCAGGAATGCTGACTGTGTGTCGTTGCTGGATTGCAGTGTTGATTCTTTATGTCTTGCTGCTCCTGTTAATACATACCGATAAAACGAATATCGGAATAGACTAATTTGGGAGCGCTCTAATGAATGTTGTTGTTGTGGTCTTCAGTCCTGACACTGGTTTGATGCAGCTCTCCATGCTACTCTATCCTGTGCAAGCTTCTTCATCTCCCAGTACCTACTGCAACCTACATCCTTCTGAATCTGCTTAGTATATTCATCTCTTGACCTCCCTCTACGATTTTTACCCTCCACGCTGCCCTCCAATGCTAAATTTGTGATCCCTTGATGCCTCAGAACATGTCCTACCAACCGATCCCTTCTTGTAGTCAAGTTGTGCCACAAACTTCTCTTCTCCCCAATCTTATTCAATACTTCCTCATTAGTTATGTGATCTACCCACCTTATCTTCAGCATTCTTCTGTAGCACCACATTTCGAAAGCTTCTATTCTCTTCTTGTCCAAACTAGTTATCGTCCATGTTTCACTTCCATACATGGCTACACTCCATACAAATACTTTCAGAAACGACTTCCTGACACTTAAATCTATACTCGATTTTAACAAATTTCTCTTCTTCAGAAACGATTTCCTTGCCATTGCCAGTCTACATTTTATATCCTCTCTACTTCGACCATCATCAGTTATTTTACTCCCTAAATAGCAAAACTCCTTTACTACTTTAAGTGCCTCATTTCCTAATCTAATTCCCTCAGCATCACCAGATTTAATTTGACTACATTCCATTATCCTCGTTTTGCTTTTGTTGATGTTCATCTTATATCCTCCTTTCAAGACACTGTCCATTCCGTTCAACTGCTCTTCCAAGTCCTTTGCTGTCTCTGATAGAATTACAATGTCATCGGCAAAGCTCAAAGTTTTTACTTCTTCTCCATGAATTTTAATACCTACTCCGAATTTTTCTTTTGTTTCCTTTACTGCTTGCTCAATATACAGATTGAATAACATCGGGGAGAGGCTACAGCCCTGTCTCACTCCTTTCCCAACCACTGCTTCCCTTTCATGCCCCTCAACTCTTATAACTGCCATCTGGTTTCTGTACAAATTGTAAATAGCCTTCCGCTCCCTGTATTTTACCCCTACCACCTTTAGACTTTGAAAGAGAGTATTCCAGTTAACATTGTCAAAAGCTTTCTCTAAGTCTACAAATGCTAGAAACGTAGGTTTGCCTTTTCCTAATCTTTCTTCTAAGATAAGTCGTAAGGTTAGTATTGCCTCACGTGTTCCAACATTTCTACGAAATCCAAACTGATCTTCCCCGAGGTCCGCTTCTACCAGTTTTTCCATTCGTCTGTAAAGAATTCGCGTTAGTATTTTGCAACTGTGACTTATTAAACTGATAGTTCGGTAATTTTCACATCTGTCAACACCTGCTTTCTTTGGGATTGGAATTATTATATTCTTCTTGAAGTCTGAGGGTATTTCGCCTGTCTCATACATCTTGCTCACCAGATGGTAGAGTTTTGTCATGACTGGCTCTCCCAAGGCCGTCAGTAGTTCTAATGGAATGTTATCTACTCCCGGGGCATTGTTTCGACTCAGGTCTTTCAGTGCTCTGTCAAACTCTTCACGCAGTATCTTATCTCCCATTTCGTCTTCATCTACATCCTCTTCCATTTCCAAAATATTGTGCTCAAGTACATCGCCCTTGTATAAACCCTCTATATACTCCTTCCACCTTTCTGCTTTCCCTTCTTTGCTTAGAACTGGGTTTCCATCTGAGCTCTTGATATTCATGCAAGTGGTTCTCTTATCTCCAAAGGTCTCTTTAATTTTCCTGTAGGCAGTATCTATCTTACCCCTAGTGAGACAGGCCTCTACATCCTTACATTTGTCACCTAGCCATCCCTGCTTAGCCATTTTGCACTTCCTGTCGATCTCATTTTTGAGACGTTTGTATTCCTTTTTGCCTGCTTCATTTACTGCATTTTTATATTTTCTCCTTTCATCAATTAAATTCAATATTTCTTCTGTTACCCAAGGATTTCTATTAGCCCTCGTCTTTTTACGTACTTGATCGTCTGCTGCCTTCACTACTTCATCCCTCAGAGCTACCCACTCTTCTTCTACTGTATTTCTTTCCCCCATTCCTGTCAATTGTTCCCTTATGCTCTCCCTGAAACTCTCTACAACTTCTGGTTCTTTCAGTTTATCCAGGTCCCATCTCCTTAAATTCTCACCTTTTTGCAGTTTCTTCAGTTTCAATCTACAGTTCATAACCAATAGATTGTGGTCAGAATCCACATCTGCCCCTGGAAATGTCTTACAATTTAAAACCTGGTTCCTAAATCTCTGTCTTACCATTATATAATCTATCTGATACCTTTTAGTATCTCCAGGATTCTTCCAGGTATACAACCTTCTTTTATGATTCTTGAACCAAGTGTTAGCTATGATTAAGTTATGCTCTGTGCAAAATTCTACAAGGCGGCTTCCTCTTTCATTTCTTCCCCCCAATCCATATTCACCTACTATGTTTCCTTCTCTCCCTTTTCCTACTGACGAATTCCAGTCACCCATGACTATTAAATTTTCGTCTCCCTTCACTACCTGAGTAATTTCTTTTATCTCGTCATACATTTCATCAATTTCTTCATCATCTCCAGAGCTAGTTGGCATATAAACTTGTACTACTCTAGTAGGCATGGGCTTTGTGTCTATCTTGGCCACAATAATGCGTTCACTATGCTGTTTGTAGTAGCTAACCCGCACTCCTATTTTTTTTATTCATTATTAAACCTACTCCTGCATTACCCCTATTTGATTTTGTATTTATAACCCTGTAATCCCCTGACCAAAAGTCTTGTTCCTCTTGCCACCGAACTTCACTAATCCCCACTATATCTAACTTTAACCTATCTGTGGTGTCACCGCCAGACACCACACTTGCTAGGTGGTAGCTTTAAATCGGCCGCGGTCCATTAGTACATGTCGGACCCGCGTGTCGCCACTGTCAGGGATCGCAGACCGAGCGCCACCACAAGGCAGGTCTCGAGATACGGACTAGCACTCGCCCCAGTTGTACGGACGACTTTGCTAGCGACTACATGGACGAAGCATTGCTCATTAGCCGAGCCAATAGTTAGAATAGCCTTCAGCTAAGTCAATGGCTACGACCTAGCAAGGCGCCATTAGTAACATTGCATGTATGTAAAGAGTCTCACTTGTATCGCCACAATCTCCAGATGTACCAAAAGGATGGATTAAAGTTAAGTACTCCAGAAGCTACGTACTTTTCTTTATAGCATTCATTACGTATCCTGTTTCAGACCTCACGCCATCCTGCTTTAGCTAAACGCGTGCCTTTTGGCTTCCTCTCATTGTGCCTAGGCTGTCTTGTCTAGACACAACACTATCCATTTCCCTTTTTAGATTTTCTAATCTACCTGCCCGATTAAGGGATCGGACATTCCACGCTCCGATCCGTAGAACGCCATTTTTCTTTCTCCTGATAACGACGTCCTCTTGAGTAGTCCCCGCCCGGAGATCCGAATGGGGGACTATTTTACCTCCGGAATATTTTACCCAAGAGGACGCCATCATCATTTAATCATACAGTAAAGCTGCATGAATAGGCACGTAAAATTCCGACTTAAAAATCATTTTGTTTCTAATGGGAAGAAAACCGACGCTTTCCGTCGATATTTGGCATGGGATGAAAGACGTGACGTGCAGTAAACAGGAAACATTGTTGGCAAAACTCTCGAAAAGTTCTTGATCGATTTGCTTCAGATTTTTAAACGATATTGTACTAAACATTCAGACGGACATATGCTACATATTTTTTAATATCTCTGGTTAGAATTTTATCGGAGAAGGGGAAAACATATGGCAAAAGAAAAAAAATAGTTACAAAATGTAGCAATAGATGGCGCTGTAAGCATCATAATTAAATAGTGGTCGACTACAAATGACAAATGAATCATACAGCAATGCCCAAGGTGTACGTCTGACGTTAAACAAACTGTACTACTCAATGTGCATAGGTGTACAGGTGTGATACTGTTAGTTACGTAAGCCCATCCACCACGCCAAGGTCACATCATATCGGATGGGAAAAATCGGTTTTTAATTGTCCCGAGAACAAAAACCGCATTAAAAAGCATCAGTCACATTGGTTTTTAATTGTCCTGAGCCCAAAAATCGCATAAAAAGCATCAATCAAAACCGAATCGGATTATTAATTTCTGTGTGACTGGCTCAAAACGTGTTCAATATACTGTCCACCGTTTTCTGCAACAAGTTGAAATCGAGAAACAGCATGTTCCAGAACTGACCGAAGTGTTTCTGGGGTAACATTCAAAATGTGTTGCGCTATGCGTGCCTTCAATGCAACTAAGTTTGGAATCGGAACACTGAACACAACATCTTTCAGATAGCCTCACAGCCAGAAGTCACACGGATTAAGATCAGGTGACTGGGATGGTCAGACTGTAGGGAAATGGCGGCTGATAATTCCAGCATTTCCGAAATGGCACTTCAGCAGCTGCTTAACTGGATTTGCAATGTGCGGAGGTGCGCCATCTTGCATAAAGATGATCCCATCCACACATCCACGCTGTTGAAGAGCTAGAATGACGTGGTTGTGCACAAGACACTCATAGCGCTTACCAGTGATAGTACTGTTAACAGGACAGGAGGCACCTGTCTCTTCAAAAAAATATGACCCTCTGACAGATGATGCTGTAAACCCGCACCACACAGTGACCTTTTCAGCATAAAGCAGTACTGGTTCATTTGCGTGTGGATTTTCCATTGCTCATATTCGACAATTCTGTGCATTGACATATCCTGTCAGATGGAATTGGGCTTTGTGTGTCCACAAAATCTTCCACGGCCAGTCATTGTCGACTTCTATGCGAGCAAGAAATTCTAAAGCAAAGGTCTTTCTTGTTGACAGATCAACAGGACGTAACTCGTGCACATGGGAGTAGTAAACAAAGTTTGTTCTGCCCCACTCTCCATTGTTGCCAAATATATTCAAGATGGCGGATCCAAGATGGCAGCGATAGATATGGCGATGTCGCAATGACGTCATGGTGGGAAGTTTAAATTTTGGCGGGAAGATAGGTCAATTGAGCTACCTCCACTAACCTAAACTCCCCTCCCTAAGAAAATGACGAGAAGTTCAAATTCCAGCAGGACAATGCAACACACTGCAGCTACCTCTATTAACCTAAGAAAATGGGGAGAAAATAGGTCACTTGGGGCACCTCCACTAACCTAGGTCATCCGACTGCCACCTCTTCCTGTGAATTGGCGGGAAAAGGACTCAGCCTGCACTGGACAGGATGGACACGTCTTTATTTTCAGTTTTTATTTAAACTATTTGAGGCAGTACTGGCATCAAGTGTGTTCACCATGAGGCCCAAAATCCAACTGACTTTGTACACAGTACCGCCACCACAGGGCGCCTTTGCCCCTTCTGTGATGTAATCCAAGATGGCGGTCTGGAGGGGAAAAATGGCAGGAACTAATAGGAACCCTTAATCCAGTCATGTGTTAGACTGCAGCCAGTAGGATGGCGGTATCTGGTAACGTTATTGGAGGGGATACAGGGTGGACCCCCCCCCCATGAACCATGGACCTTGCCGTTGGTGGGGAGGCTTGCGTGCCTCAGCGATACAGATGGCCGTACCGTAGGTGCAACCACAACGGAGGGGTATCTGTTGAGAGGCCAGACAAACATGTGGTTCCTGAAGAGGGGCAGCAGCCTTTTCAGTAGTTGCAGGGGCAACAGTCTGGAAGATTGACTGATCTGGCCTTGTAACATTAACCAAATCGGCCTTGCTGTGCTGGTACTGTGAACGGCTAAAAGCAAGGGGAAACTACAGCTCTCATTTTTCCCGAGAGCATGCAGCTTTACTGTATGGTTAAATGATGATGGTGTCCTCTTGGGTAAAATATTCCGGAGGTAAAATAGTCCCCCATTCGGATCTCCAGGCGGGGACTACTCAAGAGGACGTCGTTATCGGGAGCAAGAAAACTGGCATTCTACGGATCGGAGCGTGGAATGTCAGATCCCTTAATCGGGCAGCTAGGTTAGAAAATTTAAAAAGGGAAATGGATAGGTTAAAGTTAGATATAGTGGGAATTAGTGAAGTTCGGTGGCAGGAGGAACAAGACTTTTGGTCAGGTGATTACAGGGTTATAAATACAAAATCAAATAGGGGTAATGCAGGAGTAGGTTTAATAATGAATAAAAAATAGGAGTGCGGGTTAGCTACTACAAACAGCATAGTGAACGCATTATTGTGGCCAAGATAGACACAAAGCCCATGCCTACTAGAGTAGTACAAGTTTATATGCCAACTAGCTCTGGAGATGATGAAGAAATTGATGAAATGTATGACGAGATAAAAGAAATTACTCAGGTAGTGAAGGGAGACGAAAATTTAATAGTCATGGGTGACTGGAATACGTCAGTAGGAAAAGGGGGAGAAGGAAACATAGTAGGTGAATATGGATTGGGGGGAAGAAATGAAAGAGGAAGCTGCCTTGTAGAATTTTGCACAGAGCATAACTTAATCATAGCTAACACTTGGTTCAAGAATCATGAAAGAAGATTGTATAACTGGAAGAATCCTGGAGATACTAAAAGGTATCAGATAGATTACATAATGGTAAGACAGAGATTTAGGAACCAGGTTTTAAATTGTAAGACATTTCCAGGGGCAGATGTGGATTCTGACCACAATCTATTGGTTATGAACTATAGATTGAAACTGAAGAAACTGCAAAAAGGCGGGAATTTAAGGAGATGGGACCTGGATAAACTGAAAGAACCAGATGTTGTAGAGAGTTTCAGGGAGAGCATAAGGGAACAATTGACAGGAATGGGGGAAAGAAATACAGTAGAAGAAGAATGGGTAGCTCTGAGGGATGAAGTAGTGAAGGCAGCAGAGGATCTAGTAGGTAAAAAGACGAGGGCTAATAGAAATCCTTGTGTAACAGAAGAAATATTGAATTTAATTGATGAAAGGAGAAAATATAAAAATGCAGTAAATGAAGCAGGCAAAAAGGAATACAAACGTCTCAAAAATGAGATCAACAGGAAGTGCAAAATGGCTAAGCAGGGATGGATAGAGGACAAATGTAAGGATGTAGAGGCCTGTCTCACTAGGGGTAAGATAGATACTGCCTACAGGAAAATTAGAGAGACCTTTGGAGATAAGAGAACCACTTGTATGAACATCAAGAGCTCAGATGGAAACCCAGTTCTAAGCAAAGAAGGGAAAGCAGAAAGGTGGAAGGAGTATATAGAGGGTCTATACAAGGGCGATGTACTTGAGGACAATATTATGGAAATGGAAGAGGATGTAGATGAAGACGAAATGGGAGATAAGATACTACGTGAAGAGTTTGACAGAGCATTGAAAGACCTGAGTCGAAACAAGGCCCCGGGAGTAGACAACATTCCATTAGAACTACTGATGGCCTTGGGAGAGCCAGTCATGACAAAACTCTACCATCTGGTGAGCAAGATGTATGAGACAGGCGAAATACCCTCAGACTTCAAGAAGAATATAATAATTCCAATCCCAAAGAAAGCAGGTGTTGACAGATGTGAAAATTACCGAACTATCAGTTTAATAAGTCACAATTGCAAAATACTAACGCGAATTCTTTACAGACGAATGGAAAAACTGGTAGAAGCGGACCTCGGGGAAGATCAGTTTGTATTCCGTAGAAATGTTGGAACACGTGAGGCAATACTAACCTTACGACTTATCTTAGAAGAAAGATTAAGAAAAGGCAAACCTACGTTTCTAGCATTTGTAGACTTAGAGAAAGCTTTTGACAATGTTAACTGGAATACTCTCTTTCAAATTCTGAAGGTGGCAGGGGTAAAATACAGGGAGCGGAAGGCTATTTAAAATTTGTACAGAAACCAGATGGCAGTTATAAGAGTCGAGGGGCATGAAAGGGTAGCAGTGGTTGGGAAAGGAGTGAGACAGGGTTGTAGCCTCTCCCCGATGTTATTCAATCTGTATATTGAGCAAGCAGTAAAGGAAACAAAAGAAAAATTCGGAGTAGGTATTAAAATTCATGGAGAAGAAGTAAAAACTTTGAGGTTTGCCGATGACATTGTAATTCTATCAGAGACAGCAAAGGACTTGGAAGAGCAGTTGAACGGAATGGACAGTGTCTTGAAAGGAGGATATAAGATGAACATCAACAAAAGCAAAACGAGGATAATGGAATGTAGTCAAATTAAATCTGGTGATGCTGAGGGAATTAGATTAGGAAATGAGACACTTAAAGTAGTAAAGGAGTTTTGCTATTTAGGGAGTAAAATAACTGATGATGGTCGAAGTAGAGAGGATATAAAATGTAGACTGGCAATGGCAAGGAAATCGTTTCTGAAGAAGAGAAATTTGTTAACATCGAGTATAGATTTAAGTGTTAGGAAGTCGTTTCTGATAGTATTTGTGTGGAGTGTAGCCATATATGGAAGTGAAACATGGACGATAACTAGTTTGGACAAGAAGAGAATAGAAGCTTTCGAAATGTGGTGCTACAGAAGAATGCTGAAGATAAGGTGGGTAGATCACGTAACTAATGAGGAGGTACTGAATAGGATTGGGGAGAAGAGAAGTTTGTGGCACAACTTGACTACAAGAAGGGATCGGTTGGTAGGACATGTTCTGAGGCATCAAGGGATCACAAATTTAGCATTGGAGGGCAGCGTGGAGGGTAAAAATCGTAAAGGGAGACCAAGAGATGAATACACTAAGCAGATTCAGAAGGATGTAGGTTGCAGTAGGTACTGGGAGATGAAGAAGCTTGCACAGGATAGAGTAGCATGGAGAGCTGCATCAAACCAGTCTCAGGACTGAAGACCACAACAACAACAACAATAACAGGGTGGACTCAGCAGCTCTGGGACCCCAGTCTTCCTCAGTCAGCCAGCAGCAGCAGAAGAGGAAGATCTATGAAGGGTTTAAGCAGTTGCAATCCACAGCCATGCAGAACAGGAGGAAATGGAAAAGCAAGTATCCCATATCACATATTTCTCTGTGGTTAGCATTATTATTATTATATTATTATAATTATAATAATAATTATTATTGTTTGTTTTCGCATCTTGGTCCATATGTAATCCTTCCTCGTCCTTGCTCAGCAGTAGCCCTTGACGCATCTAAGCCCACAGGGTCAAGCACCAACATGCTGATCTCTGCCACATCTGGACCTGTAGCAACCTCAGCTGCCATCTTGTCGAGACCTGCACCGACCTCTGGACCTGTGGCAGCAACAACCTCCAGCATGTATGAACCTGTAGCGACTGCATGGGATCCTGTAGCACACATATCCCACTGGCTGGAGCAGGTCAAGGAGTTGTTGTTGTCTGTTCCACTTATCGATTTGTGTGATGTGGAGATGCGATCTGCTCCCAACACATCGAACGCTGCTGGTGGTCCTAAACAACAGCAAGATGGAGGACTGTACTGGTAACCAACATACGACACATCCCAACAGAACATCCATGTGATAGTGCAACCATAGAGTGCGGATGCTGTGGATAAGAAGGCATCGAGTGTACCCATACAATTTAACTCCCAGTGGAACGAAACGTGTAAATGTTGGTATAGAAGCACATCATCTCCGGGGCTTGCATGTGAGAATAGAAATTGAAAATGCATCAAAGGGTGTTAAAGTGCCAATTTCCGAGTTCGACTGGGATGAAAGATGTGCAGAGCACTACATCAGTCAAAATGGCTCTGAGCACTATGGGACTCAACTGCTACTACATCAGTCAGCAGATGACTACAGAGTTTTATCCAACTCATTCTTCCCCCAACACTCACCTTACTGGTGTGACACTATCTATTACAACAGTGTATGGTGACTGTGCACTATGTGTGAAATTGGGTGATAACTGTGTTTATCTAAGGCACACCTCAGTTACGAAGTTACTTGTGTATGATCTGGATACTGCACTACGTCTTGCTTTGGAGAGATTGAACTGCTGGTTGCCGAGCATAGACTCCACATACAGTGATGTAAACTTCCTACATGTGCATAGTGTACATGTTGATGATCTGAAGCAGTACCTTTGTTTGCACATGAACGCTGAACCGAAAGAGAAACAGATTAAATGTGCTTGTGGAAAACCTGAGTACTGTGTGGCATCCACTGGCTTGAGGGAGATATGCGCAGAATTTATTGCGTGTCAAAAGCTTTGTTTGAGAAATACTGTACAGGTGCGAAGAAGAAGATAAAGGAAGAGTCTGATGATTTTCTTGAAATACTGCATCCTATGTATGATATTTAAATAAATAAATAATGTATGTGTATATAATCTCAGACTGTGTTTGTGTTTTATTTCATACCTCTCTCATTGTAGTCAAAGTATTATGCTTATTAATATTTTTTTCAACGCAACATCTATAACGATGCAGCTTCATGGCAGGGTGGGTGAAACGTCCTCATCGCAAGGACTTTTTTGTCGGTGACTGGTCCTATGAATATGCAAAAGAAGACTTGAGGAAGAAGAAGAATGGAATTCTCCTTCCTGCAATTATTGTAGGTCCATCCAGTTGTGGCAAGACTAATGTCCTCATGACGCTGCTAACACATATAGATGGAGTTCGATTTGAACATGCTTGTGTATTCTCAAAAACACCGTTTCAACCCAAGTATTAGCTATTACAGGAGATAATGCGCAGTGTAGATGGTGTTAATACACGACATTCAGTGAAAACGATGATATCTCTCCACCTGTAAAAGCAAAGCCAAGCACAGTCTTCATGTTTGACGATGTTGCTGTGGAAAACCAGGACCGAATTTGAAAATATTTCTGTTTCGGTCGTCATATGGGTGCTGATGTATTTTATCTAAGCCAGACATATTCCAGAATCCCGAAACAGTTGGTTAGGGATAATGCAAACCTCATTATGGCCTTCAAACAAGACAACCCGAATTTAAAGCACATTTACCAGGCACATGTCGGAACTGACATGTCGTTGATTGATTTTGTAAAGATATGAGCTGATTGCTGGAATCATTCACCGTATGGGTTTCCCACTATTGATAAAACAAGAAAACTGTGTGACGGTTGATACAAGCGAAACTTTCAAGAGTTTCTGCATATACAAGGTTATTACAAACGATTGAAGCGATTTCACAGCTCTACAATAACTTTGTTATTTGAGATGTTTTCACAATGTTTTGCACACACATACAAAAACTCAAAAAGTTTTTTTAGGCATTCACAAATGTTCGATATGTGCCCCTTTAGTGATTCGGCAGACATCAAGCCGATAATCAAGTTCCTCCCACACTCGGCGCAGCATGTCCTCATCAATGAGTTCGAAAGCATCGTTGATGCGAGCTCGCAGTTCTGGCACGTTTCTTGGTAGAGGAGGTTTAAACACTGAATCTTTCACATAACCCCACAGAAAGAAATCGCATGGGGTTAAGTCGGGAGAGCGTGGAGGCCATGACATGAAATGCTGATCGTGATCTCCACCACGACCGATCCATCGGTTTTCCAATCTCCTGTTTATGAAATGCCGAACATCATGATGGAAGTGCGGTGGAGCACCATCCTGTTGAAAGATGAAGTCGGCGCTGTCGGTCTCCAGTTGTGGCATGAGCCAATTTTCCAGCACGTCCAGATACACGTGTCCTGTAAACGTTTTTTTCGCAGAAGAAAAAGGGGCCGTAAACTTTAAACCGTGAAATTGCACAAAACACGTTAACTTTTGGTGAATTGCAAATTTGCTGCACGAATGCATGTGGATTCTCTACCGCCCAGATTCGCACATTGTGTCTGTTCACTTCACCATTAAGAAAAAATGTTGCTTCATCACTGAAAACAAGTTTCGCACTGAACGCATCCTCTTCCATGAGCTGTTGCAACCGCGCCGAAAATTCAAAGCGTTTGACTTTGTCATCGGGTGTCAGGGCTTGTAGCAATTGTAAACGGTAAGGCTTCTGCTTTAGCCTTTTCCGTAAGATTTTCGAAACCGTCGGCTGTGGTACGTTTAGCTCCCTGCTTGCTTTATTCGTCGACTTCCGCGCGCTACGCGTGAAACTTGCCCGCACACGTTCAACCGTTTCTTCGCTCACTGCAGGCCGACACGTTGATTTCCCCTTACAGAGGCATCGAGAAGCTTTAAACTGCGCATACCATCGCCGAATGGAGTTAGCAGTTTGTGGATCTTTGTTGAACTTCGTCCTGAACTGTCGTTGCACTGTTATGACTGACTGATGTCAGTGCATTTCAAGCACGACATACGCTTTCTCGGCTCCTGTCGCCATTTTGTCTCACTGCGCTCTCGAGCGCTCTGGAAGCAGAAACCTGAAGTGCGGCTTCAGCCGAACAAAACTTTATGAGTTTTTCTACGTATCTGTAGTGTGTCGTGACCATATGTCAATGAATGGAGCTACAGTGAATTTATGAAATCGCTTCAATCAAATATGCCATAACCTCAGCAACCGCAATTTCTCATGAACTGCTTTCCACGCGTGAATCACTTTCTGCTTCGCACGCATGTCTAGCTCTCAACCCGAGAGAATGGGTGTACACAGACAGAACATTCGCCTGTACATGGATGCGAAAATTCAAGCTATTGTGCATGAAGTTGGAGGTATGTGCAGGGAACTAGAGACGTATTACCAGACTCTTCTGAGAACGGTGAATGCTTTGAATGAGTTAGTTAACGAAGTCAGCAAGAAAGTAACCAACTTAACTGAAAAGGTCGAGGCTATTGAGGGGAAAATAGATGTAGAGTTCCTTGTTGTTGAGGAGGGGAAGCAGGCACATAGAAAGTGGAAGAAGAAGAGCGGATTTGTAAAGCCTCACGCTGTGGAGATGTCTGATTAGTATACACCAAGGGGTCAACGAAGCAGAAAGTGATTCACGCGTGGAAAGCAGTTCATGAGAAATTGCGGTTGCTGAGGTTATGGCATATGGATCGACAGCAAACACTAAGAGAGACCTTTAAGCTGGTTACTGAATCTCTCAGACAACTCTCAGCAAAAACAAAAACACACAGTAACGATGGTGTTGCCATTAACGAATTCATTATCCGTCATTAGAACATTCGGCGTTAGCAGGGGAAGACTGTACATGTTGGGCATGCATCCTATAACTGTAACTGATGACACAATACAGATTAGTGATAAGCGGTTTGAGAGAACATCTAGCTTAATGAATCTTATTTTCCTAAGACCTACCAAAAAACCTATAAATTATTCCATTAAAGATAGGGAAACGTACCGTGAAATACTGCACATGACTGATGTACATAAGATCGCGAAAAGCCTGGGCAACAGAAATATGAAACCATTATAAAAGCAATTCTTGATGGCGAAACGAACAACTACAACAGCAGTGATGATGGTATTGACATTGAGCATAAAGCAGTGAACAATCGAATCCCACAGTATATATATTATGACGACCCTAACGAGCTAATAGATCGACTACGACTGCTCATCGCATCAGCTACTGCAGGTAATACAGCTCATTCGAATGAGGCTGTTTCTGTAATCTGTGAGCTTAGAGAGAGAGAGAGAGGTAACATCGAATAAGTATGGAGACAGTAGTTCGAGAAATGCTAAATCACTCAGCCAAATACTACACCTGGACATCCATACAAATGCCTACGATGAAGTAAACTGGGGATCTAGCTTTATCAAGCTCCCTAAAGATATAGCTAATAAGCATGCATGCATTAATGTCGAAAATAGAAGGGATCTGGCTTATTTTGCGAAGCTGAACCTCTTACTTCAACACCAAACTCAACTTTGGGGTGTGCAATAATTCGATGCAAAGCATCGCATTGCATTTAATGGTGGGATTCCACAGATCATTGACTAGCTTGAGAAACTCCGTTTCCACGACAGGAAAGTATGCCCTTGGAAATCGAACAGGGTTGCTGTGCCCTCCTGCCGGGTTCTCGACCCTCGTGATGAGATTCACTCCTCAAAAGTGTCTGCAGTCACCGAGTATTCTAACTGTCGTATGATATCACTGACCTGATGTCCTTCACTAAAAGGACGAGAGAGAGAACTGCCACTAGACACAGGATCATCTATATTAGTATTAATACTATTTTGAGTCCACCCCGTTAATGATGGTGTTGGGAGGGGAAGTCGGTATGTGGCGAGGTGCACGTACCTTGCATCCTGACAAGGCTCATACGATGTTGATGATGACAGAGGAGGATATTGTGTTGTTACTGGGTCAGTGCGATGGGAACAACCAGGCTGCGGCAGTGGCTGCTGATGCTGTTGTAGACCTGACCCAGTAACTTGAGGGGCAGTGGTTCGTTGCTCAGCACACGAACGCCAGAGTGGCGATGCTGGGATGGTGGCGGCAGCAGCGGCTACCCACACAGCGAGTAGTGGCGCCCATATAGGTGAGGCGTGCCTTACCGAGTGCCGCTTTGGTGAGGAAGATGGTTTAGCTGCCACCGGTATGCACACCACACTGTATATTCTACACGTCTGCTGTATAAGAAGTGATAAAATAAATAATAGTTAAGTACACTGTTTGCCGCTGCTGGCGCAGTGAAAGAAAGATTTCTGACAATCAGAGGGAGTAATTACCTTTCTCGCTCTGGCTCCATGCCATTAACACTTGATCGGGCGATTCCACTGCACCCTCAAAAAAGTCATCATAATCATCTTCTAGTAGGGCCAGGTCAGAGAACCTTTGTATGTCCTCGTCTGTCTCGCCTACAACAACAACAACAACAACAACAACAACAAACAAGATATATAAACCGATTTGTTACAGAAAAAAACTTCCTATACTACTATCACTACTACTAGAGGCATGTAATCTTTTTTTAAACTTACAGGTATACTGCTTGGGCATCTCATTATTTGCTGGAGGTTGTTCCTGCATCTGCTGGTGAACAGCCTCCAGCTGTCTGTCCAATAAATCAATGTCCTCTAGAGCTGTACCTGTAACAGGACGAGACATAATTTTATTTATTTTGAATGTCGAGTTAGACAGAAAGATCACACATGGATTTTTTTTCTATACTTATGTGAGTATTGTTGTTGCTGGTTATCCACAGCTGGAGGCTGTTCCACGTAGCGTTGCTGCTGCTGCTGCAGTAGATAGTTGTTTTCAGCCCCCACCTCTGCCTCCAGCTGAATTTGCATTTGCTTCAAGTGGGCTAGAGGAACAAAAAAAAAAAAAAAAGTAGAAGAAGTATGAAATAAGAAAAATTTTAATCGCTACTATACAAGAACAAATTACATTGAAAATTATACTCACGAGGCAATTCTGGGTGTGAACCCAACACAGAAGGCTGGACTTCCAGAATCTGTCGCGGTCCAGGCCCCTCCTGTCTCTCCTCAGACTCCAAGACAAAATCCTGGAGTTGTACTATAACAAGAAGACAGAATTAATAAGGCGAATTTAACATACACACGAAAATTTACATTCAAATATAAATTATTTGCTCACTGCTAATCCTGTCTCCAGAACTCTAAGCCTCTTGCCGCTCCAATCTGAAGCGTTGCTGCAGCTACTTCTCTTCATTTTGTGGATAGAAAAGAACAAGTAAACATACATACACGATGGAACGTACAACAAGGCAGACAGCAGCGGACTGAGGACGATTGTGGTTGGTTGTGGGTGTATATATAGACCGAGGCGACCAATGAGAGAGTTTCTTTTGAATGTATAGTCAATGGGAAGCTTTTATCGTATGTCACTATATGTGGAAGGGCTTGAAGCGACCATTCTCTCTCTCTCTCCAAGTAACAAGAATGCTTTTATGATTAATGGTGATTTCACGAGTGTGCACAGACATGGTGAAGGCATTTAGCGACGAGAAATTTACCATTTCTGAGATGTATATCGTACGTGCATTCGTATGTTGAAAGCAGGATATTACGATTTCTGGGAAGGGTAACACGTGATGCCTCGTTAGGACCATCAGGAAGAATGCAATCGCTGTTACTCTGGGCTATTTTTGTGAACAGGTCCTGTTGGGACAAGCATTTCCATTCAGACAAGCTGAGACGTCCTGAAAGCTACAACAAAGGCGAGGGTTAACTATTTCTGTGACACTTTACCAGTTCTGGGAAGGGGTTGATAAGTAATGGACAGGCTGTCCCATGAGGATCGCAAGGGAGAAAGCAGTCGATGTTATCCTGGAACAGATTTCTATAGCGTCACCTGTGACGTGAGTATAATAATTGAAGAACTCTAACTGTAGACACGACTTTCACCTGCCTTCGGCAACAGCATGACAGCGATGGCTAGCGTCCGGTGCTGGCTTGCGTCCGGCTGGCCCTGCAAACCGCGTGCGTGCGTTAGAACAGTTTGCTGATATGATGCGTTTTTTACGTGCACTGAGTGTTTGTGCAGTGCATTATTTTCGGATGTCTAAGCATTGGGAGCATGTTTGCAGAGCATTACACATGCATTATTTCCCTGATCTACGAGTAGTTTGCACGTCTGTATGCTAGGTACTGCATTATTTCGGTAATTTACGAGTTGTTTGCGTCTCTCTACATCAGTATACTGCATTATTTACGAGTAGTTTGCAGGTCTGTAGACTACTTACTGCACAACAGGGTGAGTGTTTTGTATCAGTGCAACAAATACGAAGTTTCGGACAATTCAGATTCCTCAGTAATAATAATCCGGTAACTTTCCTGTTTCCTGTTAAAACTGACTGGATGGAAGAAAACAAAACTGAAAACAGTACAAGATACGATTTTTGTTCAAAATCATGTGCCAGGAGAAAAACTATTTATGGAAAAACAATTAGTCTAGTAGTTTAAATGCGCTGCTACCGTAGGTAAAACTGACTGCTAGAGGGCCACACGGGGTAGCCATGCAGTCTAGGGTACTTCTTCTCTCCAGCAGCCCAGAACAGGCTGAGTCCTTTTCCCGCCGTTTTTCTCTCGAGACCGCCATCTTGGATTATATCACAGGAGGGACAATGGTGCCCTCTGATGTCGGTACTGTGCACTAGGTCAGTTGGACCCTAGACCTCTTGGTGAACACACTTGATGGCGGTACTACCTCAAATTGTTTAAATAAAGACTGAAAATAAAGATATCCATCCATCCTACCCAGCGCAGGCTGAGTCTTTTTCCCACCAATTCATAGGAAGAGGTGGCTTAGGTTAGTGGAGGTAGCCATGGTGTGTTCCATTACCCTACTGGAATTTGAACTTCCCGCCATTTTTCTGAGGAAAAGGAGGGGAAGAGGGAGGGGTGGTTAGGTCAGTGGAGGTAGCCCAATTGACCTGTCTTCCGTGAAAATTTGAACTTCCTGCCATGACATCATTGTGACGTTGCCATATCTCTAGCCACCATCTTGGATGCGCCATCTTGGATCCGCCATCTTGTATCTGCCATCTTGAATACATTTGGCAACAATGGAAAGTGGGGCAGAACGGACATTGTTCTACTACTCATGGGTAATTTTGAATGGATAGCAAAGAAGGATGTTTCATAGGATTTTACACACCATGCTCATGGGTATGTGTAATGTTTGGGTAATTCTCTGTGCACTACATGTTTGCACGCCACCACTCATCTCCTCCTGCATTATTGTGGCCACTACTTTCATTGACATCGAATCAATTTGTTTCCTCCCTCTACCAGGTTGCACACCAAAAGAACATGCCTTTTCGAATTTCCGAATCATTTTCTCCAAACCCATGGCAGACATCGGATCAGCGCTATTTTTCAAACTCTTCAGTGTCCGGAACTTCTGCAGAGCAATGTGTGCACAGCCATTATTCTTGTAACACAGATCCACATGCAGAGCTCGATCCTGCATTGAAACAGTGATAGCAAACATCACAGACGCAAAAGGAGAGTAAGCTGTGTACCCGGAGTGTTTATACCAACTTCAATGGCTCGTGCGCATGACAGGTGTTTTCATTTACATATTCTGACACATACAGCGCAAACTGTTGATCAATTTTTCACACTACTTTTTTCTTGTACCGTACGTTTTCCCCCTTCTCCGATAATATTCCGTTGCAATTTGATGTCATTCTGACCAGCGGTGTTATTTCTATACGTTTTGAAAGTTTAACTTTACTTACAATCAACCTGTTTATAAGAGACATTGTTAAGATAATTTTTCAAAAGTTCTGTACAGTTGTTGTGTTAAAACGGACTGCGAAAAAGAAAATGCTGTGCAATGGAAATGATGTGTAGCTTTGCGTTCTGTCTAGCAGTCAAATTAAAAATTTGTGTTAAGTTCCTGTGGGACCAAAATGCTGAGTTCGTCGGTCCATAGGCTTACACACTACTTAATCTAACATAAACTAACTTGTCCTAAGGACAAGACACATCCCCATGCTCCAGGGAGGACTCGAAGCTCCGACAGGGGGAGCCACGTGAACCGGGCCAGAGTACCCTAGACTGCATGGCTACCCCGTGTGGCCCTCTAGCAGTCAGTTTTACCTACGGTAGCAGCGCATTTAAACTATTAGACTAATTGTTTTTCCATACATAGTTTTTCTCCTGGCACATGATTTTGAACAAAAATCGTATCTTGTACTGTTTTCAGTTTTGTTTTCTTCCATCCAGTCAGTTTTAACAGGAAACAGGAAAGTTACCGGATTATGGTTAGAATATTACTGAGGAATCTGAATCGTCTGAAACTTCGTAATCCTACATCTACATCTACATCTACACTCCGCAAACCACTGTGAAGTGCATGGCAGAGGATACGTCCCATTGTACGTTATTAGTGTTTCTTCCCATACCATTCACGCATGGAGAGCGGGAAGAATGATTGTCTGAATGCCTCTGTGCATGTTGTAATTATTCTAACCTTATCCTCAAGATCCCTATGTGAGCGATACATAGGGGATTGTAGTCTATTCCTAGTCATCAATTACAGCGGGCTCTCGAAACTTTGTTAATGGACTTTCTCCTGATAGTTTACGTTGTCTGTTTGCAGGTTAAAACTACCTGAAACCGACTCGTGGAGATAACATCTTGGACCTACTGATAACAAACAGACCCGAACTTTTCGACTCTGTATGTACAGAACAGGGAATCAGTGATCATAAGGCCGTTGCAGCATCCCTGAATATGGAAGTTAGTAGGAATATAAAAAAAGGGAGGAAGGTTTATCTGTTTAGCAAGAGTAATAGAAGGCAGATTTCAGACTACCTAACAGATCAAAGCGAAAATTTCTGTTCCGACACTTACAATGTTGAGTGTTTATGGAAAAAGTTCAAGGCAATCGTAAAATGCGTTTTAGACAGGTACGTGCCGAGTAAAACTGTGAGGGACGGGAAAAACCCACCGTGGTACAACAACAAAGTTAGGAAACTACTGCGAAAGCAAAGAGAGCTCCACTCCAAGTTTAAACGCAGCCAAAACCTCTCAGACAAACAGAAGCTAAACGATGTCAAAGTTAGCGTAAGGAGGGCTATGCGTGAAGCGTTCATTGAATTCGAAAGTAAAATTCTATGTACCGACTTGACAGAAAATCCTAGGAAGTTCTGGTCTTACGTTAAATCAGTAAGTGGCTCGAAACAGCATATCCAGACACTACGGGATGATGATGGCATTGAAACAGAGGATGACTCGCGTAAAGCTGAAATACTAAACACCTTTTTCCAAAGCTGTTTCACAGAGGAAGACCGCACTGCAGTTCCTTCTCTAAATCCTCGCACAAACGAAAAAATGGCTGACATCGAAATAAGTGTCCAAGGAATAGAAAAGCAACTGGAATCACTCAATAGAGGAAAGTCCACTGGACCTGACGGGATACCAATTCGATTCTACACAGAGTACGCGAAAGAACTTGCCCCCCTTCTAACAGCCGTGTACCGCAAGTCTCTAGAGGAACGGAGGGTTCCAAATGATTGGAAAAGAGCACAGATAGTCCCAGTCTTCAAGAAGGGTCGTCGAGCAGATGCGCAAAACTATAGACCTATATCTCTTACGTCGATCTCTTGTAGAATTTTAGAACATGTTTTTTGCTCGCGTATCATGTCATTTCTGGAAACCCAGAATCTACTATGTAGGAATCAACATGGATTCCGGAAACAGCGATCGTGTGAGACCCAACTCGCCTTATTTGTTCATGAGACCCAGAAAATATTAGATACAGGCTCCCAGGTAGATGCTATTTTTCTTGACTTCCGGAAGGCGTTCGATACAGTTCCGCACTGTCGCCTGATAAACAAAGTAAGAGCCTACGGAATATCAGACCAGCTGTGTGGCTGGATTGAAGAGTTTTTAGCAAACAGAACACAGCATGTTGTTATCAATGGAGAGACGTCTACAGACGTTAAAGTAACCTCTGGCGTGCCACAGGGGAGTGTTATGGGACCATTGCTTTTCACAATATATGTAAATGACCTAGTAGATAGTGTCGGAAGTTCCATGCGGCTTTTCGCGGATGATGCTGTAGTATACAGAGAAGTTGCAGCATTAGAAAATTGTAGCGAAATGCAGGAAGATCTGCAGCGGATAGGCACTTGGTGCAGGGAGTGGCAACTGACCCTTAACATAGACAAATGTAATGTATTGCGAATACATAGAAAGAAGGATCCTTTATTGTATGATTATATGATAGCGGAACAAACACTGGTAGCAGTTACTTCTGTAAAATATCTGGGAGTATGCGTGCGGAACGATTTGAAGTGGAATGATCATATAAAATTAATTGTTGGTAAGGCGGGTACCAGGTTGAGATTCATTGGGAGAGTGCTTAGAAAATGTAGTCCATCAACAAAGGAGGTGGCTTACAAAACACTCGTTCGACCTATACTTGAGTATTGCTCATCAGTGTGGGATCCGTACCAGATCGGTCTGCCGGAGGAGATAGAGAAGATCCAAAGAAGAGCGGCGCGTTTCGTCACAGGGTTATTTGGTAACCGTGATAGCGTTACAGAGATGTTTAATAAACTCAAGTGGCAGACTCTGCAAGAGAGGCGCTCTGCATCGCGGTGTAGCTTGCTCGCCAGGTTTCGAGAGGGTGCATTTCTGGATGAGGTATCGAATATATTGCTTCCCCCTACTTATACCTCCCGAGGAGATCACGAATGTAAAATTAGAGAGATTAGAGCGCGCACGGAGGCTTTCAGACAGTCGTTCTTCCCGCGAACCATACGCGACTGGAACAGGAAAGGGAGGTAATGACAGTGGCACGTAAAGTGCCCTCCGCCACACACCGTTGGGTGGCTTGCGGAGTATCAATGTAGATGTAGATGTAGATGTAAACGCTGTCATTGTAGCTATTATCCTCACAGACCTAGCAGTTAGAGAGGTCACTCATACCCCCTATACCAGTGATCCCGACCGATTTACCCATTTATTTTAGGAGACTTCAACTCTCAATGGAGTTTTCGTTGGCTTCAACAATAAACAAGACTCAAGGTCAGCGATGGGGAGAAAGAGGAGATGGACAGAGAGTGGTGGGGGGGGGGGGGGGGGAGAGAAATGTGTATAGAGAGATGTACAGATAGAGGAGGGAGAGAGACAGGAGGAGGGGAGATGGAAAGAGAGAGTGGAAGGAGGAGGAGATAACAGAGGGGAGAGCAGGAGGTAGACAGAGAGAGGAGGGCGAAGAAGATTAGGACATATATCCAATTCTCATATATATTTAGCTGTCGACGGGTTCGTTGGTATTTTATACACTATGTGATCAAAAGTATCCGGCTGAAAATTCGACGCGCAAGTCGCCGAAGTGGCGTCAAATCGATAGACTTGCATCCGGTGAACGGTTTACCCGATGGGAGGCCTTAGTCACACGACATTTTTCATTTACCTGGCTGAAAATGACTTACAAGTTCGTGGCGCCCTCCATAGGTAATGCTGTAATTCAATATAGTGATGGCGCACCCTTAGCCTTGATTACAGATTCCACTCTCGCAGGCTCACGTTCAATCAGGTGCTGGAAGGTTTCTTGGGAAATGGCAGCCCATCCTTCACGGAGTGCTGCACTGAGGAGAGGTATCGATGTCGGTCGGTGAGGCCTGGCACGAAGTCGATATTCCAAAACATCCGAAAGGTGTTCTATAGGATTTAGATCAGGACTCTGTGCAGGCCATTCCATTACAGGGATGTTATTGTCGTGTAACCACACCGCCACAGGTCGTGCATTACGAAACGGTGTTCGATCGTGTTGAAATATGCAATCGCCATCCCCTAATTGCTTTTCAACAGTGGGAAGCAAGAACGTGCTTCAAACATCAATGTAGGTCTGTGTTGTGATGGAAATGGAAATGAAGTCCCATGCTTCTTTACAGAGCGTAGGGAAACGATGCGGGAGCCCCGCACCGCCTTACTAGGCAAGGTCCTAATGGAGGTGGTTTGCCGTTGCCTTCCTCCGACCGTAATGGGGATGAATGATGATGATGAAGACGACACAACAACACCCAGTCATCTCGAGGCAGGAAAAATCCCTGACCCCGCCGGGAATCGAACCCGGAACCACGTGGTCGGGAAGCGAGAACACTACCGCGAGACCACGAGGGGCGGACCTGTGTTGTGATAGTGCCACGTAAAGTAACAAGGGGCGCAAGCCCCCTCTAGGAAAAAAGTGACCACACCGTAACACCGCCGTATCCGCATTTTAGTGTTGGCACTAGACACGCTGGCAGATGAAGTTCACCAGGCATTCGCCATACCCACACACTGTCATCGGATCTCCAAATTGTGTACCGTGATTCGTCACTCCACACAACGTTTTTCCACTGTTCAATCGTTTAATGTTTACGCTCCTTACACCAAGCGAGGCGTCGTTTAGCATTTACCGGTGTATTGTGTGGCTTATGAGCAGCCAGTAGATTAAAAATGAAGAAACTGCAAAAAGGTGGGAATTTAAGGACATGGGATCTGGATAAACTGAAAGAGGAGGAGGAGGAGGAGATTAGTGTTTAACGTCCCGTCGACAACGAGGTCATTAGAGACGGAGCGCAAGCTCGGGTGAGGGAAGGATGGGGAAGGAAATCGGCCGTGCCCTTTCAAAGGAACCATCCCCGCATTTGCCTGAAGCGATTTAGGGAAATCACGGAAAACCTAAATCAGGATGGCCGGAGACGGGATTGAACCGTCGTCCTCCCGAATGCGAGTCCAGTGTGCTAACCACTGCGCCACCTCGCTCGGTAAACTGAAAGAACCAGAGGCTGTACAGAGTTTCAAGGAGAGCATAAGGGAACAATTGACAGGAATGGGGGAAGGAAATACAGTAGAAGAAGAATGGGTAGCATTGAGGGATGAAGTAGTGAAGGCAGCAGAGGATAAAGTAGGTAAAAAGACGAGGGCTGCTAGAAATCCTTGGGTAACAGAAGAAATATTGAACTTAATTGATGAAAGGAGAAACTATAAAAATGCAGTAAATGAAGCAGGCAAAAAGGAATACAAACGTCTCAAAAATGAGATCGACAGGAAGTGCAAAATGGCTAAGCAGGGATGGGTAGAGGACAAATGTAAGGATGTAGAGGCTTATCTCACTAGGGGGTAAGATAGATACTGCCTACAGGAAAATTAAGGACACCTTTGGAGAAAAGCGAACCACTTGTATGAATATCAAGAGCTCAGATGGAAACCCAGTTCTAAGCAAAGAAGGGAAAGCAGAAAGGTGGAAGGAGTATATATAGGGTCTATACAAGGGCGATGTACTTGAGGACAATATTATGGACGCAGTGGTTAGCACACTGGACTCGCATTCGGGAGGACGACGGTTCAATCCCGTCTCCGGCCATCCTGATTTAGGTTTTCCGTGATTTCCCTAAATCGCTTCAGGCAAATGCCGGGATGGCTCCTTTGAAAGGGCACGGCCGATTTCCTTCCCCATCCTTCCCTCACCCGAGCTTGCGCTCCGTCTCTAATGACCTCGTTGTCGACGGGACGTTAAACACTAATCTCCTCCTCCTCCTCCTCCAATATTATGGAAATGGAAGAGGATGTAGATGAAAATGAAATGGGAGATATGATACTGCGTGAAGAGTTCGACAGAGCACTGAAAGACCTGAGTCGAAACAAGGCCCCCGGAGTGGACAACATTCCATTCGAACTACTGACGGCCTTGGGAGAGCCAGTCCTGACAAAACTCTACCATCTGGTGAGCAAGATGTATGAGACAGGCGAAATACCCTCAGACTTCAAGAATAATATAATAATCCCAATCCCAAAGAAATCAGGTGTTGACAGATGTGAAAATTACCGAACTATCAGTTTAATAAGTCACGGCTGCAAAATACTAACGCGAATTCTTTACAGACGAATGGAAAAACTAGTAGAAGCCGATCTCGGGGAAGATCAGTTTGGATTCCGTAGAAATATTGGAACACGTGAGGCAATATTGACCCTACGGCTTATCTTAGAAGCTAGATTAAGGAAAGGCAAACCTACGTTTCTAGCATTTATAGACTTAGAGAAAGCTTTTGACTGTGTTGACTGGAATACTCTCTTTCAAATTCTGAAGGTGGCAGGGGTAAAATACAGGGAGCGAAAGGCTATTTACAATTTGTACAGAAACCAGATGGTAGTTATAAGAGTCGAGGGACACGAAAGGGAAGCAGTGGTTGGGAAGGGAGTGAGACAGGGTTGTAGCCTCTCCCCGATGTTATTCAATCTGTATATCGAGCAAGCAGTGAAGGAAACAAAAGAAAAATTCGGAGTAGGTATTAAAATCCATGGAGAAGAAATAAAACGTTTTCTGCATACATGGATTTAGAAACATTTAGGCCAGTGTCGTCTGCTCATCATTTACTCCTATTGGCTCTCTAATCAGTGTTAGGGACGCAAACAAAAGCGCGGAAGTGCTGGTATAATTATGAAGCAAGGTTTGAACGACGAGTAGCTGGCGTCTGGCAACTTGTGCGAATCGATTAATTCCTTTTACACAAGATGTTGATCGGGCTTATATTAATGCTCAGCTAATGGCACCGTCTGTACGTGCACCATATGTATGTGCACCGTTCGGATTTTAAGAGCAAAAGCAGTCAGCCTTAAATAACTTAAATAGTAATAATAACAATAAATAATAACTTAAATCAATAAAAATAATAATAATTGGAGCGAGACATATAGTTCAATTTTGATCCACCTTGTTATCGGACCTTGGTTTTAGATGAGTTTTAACGGTTTGAAAAAATCTTGCTTCATTTCGATTTTACGTGCAGAAAACGCATTTTTCTGGGAGTTATTGAAGCGCGCCACTTCTATTCTTTTAAACTTGTGCGAATCGGTTCCACTTTAGCACGAAGGTAGATGAATGGACAAAGCCAAAATGATTTTTTTTGTCTGTTGATCTTTGTTCGTTGCCGAGATACGATGGTTAAAAACCGAGCTAAATGTAACATGTAAAATTCGTTCTTACGTGAATTGAATGCGAGGAAACGGTTTAAAGTGAATCAAATAAATAAAAAATTCATTCTTACGTTAAAATTAAAAACCCGCTTTCCAAAATCTAGCTTCAGTCGAACCTTACGTGCAAAAAACATGTTTCTTCAGTTTTTACGCGTGCGACTTCTATGTTTCAAACTTGTGCGAATTGGTTCAAATGTTATGTACGAATGCATGCATTCGCGGCGATGTCCCTTAGTAAAACATTCTCGGATTTCAAGCCGCGTCAGGTGGTTTACTGCCCACGAGCTTTCGGCAGAGATCTCCTCTGCCATCGTCAAGTGGATGACTGTCGTTTGGTTGTCATTGCCGTCGCTGATGACGTCGCTCGTGACGTCACTGGTGCACGGTCCCGCATCATATATGGTAATTTGTTGGCCGTGCGACTGCCGGGCCCGTTTCAGCTCCCTCAACACCGGATCCCACGCTGTACTCAGCTGCAATCCAACGTCTCTATTGAAGGTGTTGTCAGAAATTCTAATCTCTATGGCTTCGTTTATCACGCTATCCCAGAAGCCACTAGTCCGTTTAATAGTAGACGTCTCATCGAATGCAGTTCGGTGTCCGTTTTCCAAAGCATGTTCTGCTACAGCTGACTTTTCGGGATGGCGCAGACGGTAACGCCTTTCATGGTCTATGCGGCGCTGCTGAATAGTGCGAACGGTCTGGCCGACATAGAACTGCCCACATCCGCACGGTATCGTGTAAATTCCTGGCGTTCTGAGGCTTACACCGTCTTTCGCAGACTTCATTAGTTGCCGGATCTTTGCCGGAGGCTTGAAGATTGTGTCTACTTTATGTCTCTTCAGGAGCCGACTAATCTTCCCTGTTGTCGAACCACAAAAATCTAATTGGTGATCAATCCTGATTTTAAGTTTGTTGCTTTTCTCATTTCTGCTGCTTCTCATTACTTTCGCCTTTCTTCGATCCACTCCCAATACGTTTTCTGTACTCATTAGACTGTTCATTTCAATCAGCAGATCCTGTAATTCCTCTCTCATTTTCACTGAGGATGGTAATGTTATCAGCGACTCTGATCATTGAAATCCTTTCATCTTGAATTTTAATTTCACTCTTGAACCTTTCTTTTATTTCCGTCGTTGCTTCTTCGCTGTACAGATTGAACAGTGAGGGCGAAAGACCACATCTCAGTCTTACACCTGTTTTAATCCGAGCACTTCGTTCTCGATCTTCCACTCTTATATTTCGCTCTTGGCTCTTGTACATGTTGCCGCCTTTCCCTATGGGTTACCCCTATTTTTCTCAGAATTTCGAACATTTTGCACCGTTTGACATTGTCGAACGCTTTTCGAGGTCGACAAATCCTTTAAATGGGTCTTGATTTTTCTTCAGTTTTGCTCCCATCATTAGCCACAACGTCAGAATAGCCTCTATGATGCCTTTACCTTTCCCAAAGCCAAGCTGATCGTCATCTAATACACCTTCAATTTTCTTTTGCGTTCTTCTGCATATTGTTCTTGCTAGCAACTTAGATGCATTAGCTGTTATGCTGATTGTGCGATAATTATCGCACTTGTTGACTTTTGCAATCTTGGGAATTGTGTGGATGATGGTTTCCCATAGTCTGATTGCATATCGCCACACTCATACATTCTACACACCAATATTCTTACGGTAATTATAAGAAGCGTTTGCAAAAATATTTGAGCTTTCGGGTTTTACATGCGAGAAATCACGCACTTGCACATGAAATATAGGGCTATAATTAAAAACTGGTTGTTAAGTTGATAGTAGGGAAAGGAAGAAAAGGAAAAGTAGTAGGCGAATATGAAATGAAAGAGGAAGCCGCCTAGTAGAAATTTTGCACAGAGCATAACTTAATCATAGCAAACACTTAGTTTAAGAATCATGAAAGAAGGTTGTATAAGTGGAAGAGGCCTGGAGGCACTGGAAGGTTTCAGATAGATTATATAATGGTAAGACAGAGATTTAGGAACCAGGTTTTAAACTGTACGACGTTTCTAGTAGCAGATGTGAACTCTAGCCACAATTTATTGGTTATGAACTGCAGATTAAAACTGTAGAAGCTGCAAAAAAGTAGGAATTTAAGAAGATGGGACTTGGATAAATTGACAGAACTAGAGGTTGTAGAAAGTTTCAGAGAGAGCATTAGGGAACGATTAATAAGAATGGGGGAAAGAAATACAATAGAAGAAGAATGGGTAGCTTTGAGAGATGAAATAGTGAAGGCAGCAGAGGATCAATTAGGTAAAAAGACGAGGGCTAGTATTAAAATCCTTAGGTAACAGAAGAGATATTGAATTTAATTGATGAAAGGAGAAAATATAAAAATGCAGTAAATGAAGCAGGCAAAAACGAATACAAACGTCTCAAAAATAAGATCGACAGGAAGTGCAAAGTAGCTAAGGAGGGATGGCTAGTTGACAAATGTAAGGATGTAGAGGCATTTATCTCTAGGGGTAATATAGATACTGCCTACAGGAAAATTAAAGAAACCTTTGGAGAACAGATAACCACTTGCATGAATATCAAGAGGTAAGATGAAAAACCAGCTCTAGGGAAAGAAGGGAAGGAGAAAGGTGGAAGGAGCATATAGAGAATCTATAAAAGGGCTATGTACTTGAGGGCAATATTATGGAAGTGGAAGAGGACGTAGATAAGTCGAAACAATGCCCCGGGAGTAGACAACATTCCATTAGAACTACTGACGGCCTTGGGAGAACCAGCCATGACAAAACTCTGCATCTGGTGAGCAAGGTGTATGAGACAGGCGAAATACCCTCAGACTTCAAGAAGAATATAATAATTCCAATTCCAAAGAAAGCAGGTGTCAACAGGTGTGAAAATGACTGAACTATCAGTTTAATAAGTCACGTCTGCAAATACTAACACGAATTCTTTACAGACGAATGGAAAAACTGGTAGAAGCCGACCTCGGGGAAGATCAGTTTGGATTACGTAGAAATGATGGAACACGTGAGGCAATACTGACCCTACGACTTATCTTAGAAGAAAGATTAAGGAAAGGCAAACCCACGTTTCTAGCATTTGTAGATTTAGAGAAAGCTTTTGACAATGTTGACTGGAATACTCTCTTTCAAATTGTGAAGGTGGCAGAGGGCAAATACAGGGAGCAAAAGCCTATCTACAATTTGTTTAGAAACCAGATGTCAGTGGTAAGAGTCGAGGGGCATGAAAGGGAAGCACTGGATGCGAAGGGAGTGAGACAGGGTTGTAGCATATCCCTGATGTTATTCAATCTATATATTGAGTAAGCAGTAAAGGGAGCAAAAGAAAAATTTGGAGTAGGAATTAAAATCCATGGAGAAGAAATAAAAACTTTGAGGTTTGCCGATGACATTGTACTTCTGTCAGAGACAGCAAAGAACCTGGAAGAGTAGTTGAACGGAATGGACAGTGTCTTGAAAGGAGAATATAAGATGAACATCAACAAAAGCAAAACGAGGATAATGGAATGTAGTCGAATTAAAACAGGTGATGGAATTAGATTAGGAAATGAGACACTTAAAGTAGTAAAGGAGTTTTGCTATTTGGGGAGCAAAATAACTGATGATGGTCGAAGTAGAGAGGATATAAAATGTAGACTACCTATGACAAGGAATGCGTTTCTGAAGAAGAGAAATTTGTTAACATCGAGTATAGATTTAAGTGTCAGGAAGTCTTTTCTCAAAGTGTTTGTATGGAGTGTAGCCATGTATGGAAGTGAAACATGGACGATAAATAGTTTAGACAAGAAGAGAATAGAAGCATTCGAAATGTGGTGCCACAGAAGAATGTTGAAGATTAGATGGGTAGACCGCGTAACTAATGAGGAAGTAATGAATAGAATTGAGGAGAAGAGGAATTTGTGGGTCAACTTGACTAGAAGAAGGGATCGGTTGGTAGGGCACGTTTTGAGGCTTCAAGGGATTACCAATTTAGTTTTGGAGGGCAGCGTGGAGGGTAAAAATCGTAGAGGGAGACCAAGAAATGAACTCAGATTCAAAAGGAGGTAGGTTGCAGCAGGTACTTGTAGATGAAGAAGCTTGCACAGGATAGAGTAACATGGAGAACTACATGAAACCAGTCTCTGGACTGAAGACCAGAACATGAACAACACATTGATTATCGTTTCATTGTTTATACGTTGAAGATTTTACAAACCAGTAGTTTAAAATCGTCGAAAAATCTTTGAACGTACAAAACGACGCATCTGTTGTTGTTGTTGTGGTCTTCAGTCCTGACACTGATTTGATGCTACTCTATCCTGTGCAAGCTTCTTCATCTCCCAGTACCTACTGCAGCCTACATCCTTCTGAATCTGCTTAGTGTATTCATCTCTTGGTCTCCCTCTACGATTTTTACCCTCCACGCTGCCCTCCAATACTAAATTGGTGATCCCTCGATATCTCAGAACATGTCCTACCAACCGATCCCTTATTCTAGTCAAGTTGTGCCACAAACTTCTCTTCTCTCCAATCCTATTCAACACCTCCTCATTAGTTATGTGATCTACCCATCTAATCTTCAGCATTCTTCTGTAGCACCACATTTCGAAGGCTTCTATTCTCTTCTTGCCTAAACTATTTATCGCCCATGTTTCACTTCCATACATGGCTACACTCCATACAAATAATTTCAGAAACGACTTCCTAACACTTAAATCAATACTCGATGTTAACAAATTTCTCTTCTTCAGAAACGCTTTCCTTGTCATTGCCAGTCTACATTTTATATCCTCTCTACTTCGACCATCATCAGTTATTTTGCACCCCAAATAGCAAAACTCCTTTACTACTTTAAGTGTCTCATTTCCTAATCTAATACCCTCAACATCACCCGACTTAATTCGACTACATTCCATCATCCTCGTTTTGCTTTTGTTGATGTTCATCTTATATCCTCCTTTCAAGACACCATCCATTCCGTTCACAGCTCTTCCAAGTCCTTTTCTGTCTCTGACAGAATTACAATGTCATCGGCGAACCTAAAAGTTTTTATTTCTTCTCCATGGATTTTAATACCTACTCCGAATTTTTCTTTTGTTTCCTTCACTGCTTGCTCAATATACAGATTGAATAACATCGAGGAGAGGCTACAACCCTGTCTCACTCCCTTCCCAACCACTGCTTCCCTTTCACGTCCTTCGACTCTTATAACTGCCATCTGGTTTCTGTACAAATTGTAAATAGCCTTTCGCTCCCTGTATTTTACCCCTGCCACCTTCAGAATTTGAAAGAGAGTATTCCAGTCAACATTGTCAAAAGCTTTCTCTAGGTCTACAAATGCTAGAAATGTAGGTCTGCCTTTCCTTAATCTAGCTTGTAAGATAAGCCGTAGGATCAGTATTGCCTCAGGTGTTCCAGTATTTCTACGGAATCCAAACTGAACTTCCCCAAGGTCTGCTTCTACTAGTTTTTCCATTCGTCTGTAAAGAATTCGCGTTAGTATTTTGCAGCCGTGACTTATTAAACTGATAGTTCGGTAATTTTCACATCTGTCAACACCTGATTTCTTTGGGATTGGGATTATTATATTATTCTTGAAGTCTGAGGGTATTTCGCCTGTCTCATACATCTTGCTCACCAGATGGTAGAGTTTTGTCAGGACTGGCTCTCCCAAGGCCGTCAGTAGTTCTAATGGAATGTTGTCTACTCCGGGGGCCTTGTTTCGACTCAGGTCTTTCAGTGCTCTGTCGAACTCTTAACGCAGTATCATATCTCCCATTTCATCTTCATCTACATCCTCTTCCATTTCCATAATATTGTCCTCAAGTACATCGCCCTTGTATAGACCCTCTATATACTCCTTCCACCTTTCTGCTTTCCCTTCTTTGCTTAGAACTGGGTTTCCATCTGAGCTCTTGGTATTCATACAAGTGGTTCGCTTTTCTCCAAAGGTCTCCTTAATTTTCCTGTAGGCAGTATCTATCTTACCCCCTAGTGAGATAAGCCTCTACATCCTTACATTTGTCCTCTACCCATGCCTGCTTAGCAATTTTGCACTTCCTGTCGATCTCATTTTTGAGACGTTTGTATTCCTTTTTGCCTGCTTCATTTACTGCATTTTTATATTTTCTCCTTTCATCAATTAAGTTCAATATTTCTTCTGTTACCCAAGGATTTCCAGCAGCCCTCGTCTTTTTACCTACTTGATCGTCTGCTGCCTTCACTACTTCATCCCTCAAAGCTACCCATTCTTCTTCTACTGTATTTCTTTCCCCCATTCCTTCCTGACGCTCTCCCTGAAACTCTGTACAACGTCTGGTTTAGTCAGTTTATCCAGGTCCCATCTCCTTAAATTCCAACTTTTTGCAGTTTCTTCAGTTTTAATCTACAGTTCATAACAAATAGATTGTGGTCAGAGTCTACATCTGCCCCTGGAAATGTCTTACAATTTAAAACCTGGTTCCTAAATGTCTTACCATTATATAATCTATCTGATACCTTTTAGTACCTCCAGGGTTCTTCCATGTATACAACCTTCTTTCATGATTCTTGAACCAATTGTTAGCTATGATTAAGTTATGCTCTGCACAAAATTCTACCAGGCGGCTTCCTCTTTCATTTCTTAGCCCCAATCCATATTCACCTACTACGTTTCCTTCTCTCCCTTTTCCTACTACCGAATTCCAGTCACCCATGACTATTAAATTTTCGTCTTCCTTCGCTATCTGAATAATTTCTTTTATTTCATCATACATTTCTTCAATTTCTTCGTCATCTGCAGAGCTAGTTGGCATACAAACTTGTACTACTGTAGTAGGCGTGGGCTTCGTGTCTATCTTGGCCACAATAATGCGTTCGCTATGCTGTTTGTAGTAGCTTACCCGCTTTCCTATTTTTTTATGCATTATTAAACCTACACCTGCATTACCCCTATTTGACTTTGTATTTATAACCCTGTATTCGCCTGACCAAAAGTCTTGTTCCTCCTGCCACCGAACTTCACTAATTCCCACTATATCTAACTTTAACCTATCGATTTCCCTTTTTAAATTTTCTAACCTAGCTGCCCGATAAAGGGATCTGACATTCCACGCTCCGATCCGTAGAACGCCAGTTTTCTTTTTCCTGATAACGACGTCATCTTGAGTAGTCACCGTCCGGAGATCCGACTGGGGGACTATTTTACCTCCGTAATATTTTACCCAAGAGGACGACATCATCATTAACCATACAGTAAAGCTGCATGCCCTCGGGAAAAATTACCGCTAAGTTTCCCCTTGCTTTCAACCGTTCGCAGTACCAGCACAGCAAGGCCGTTTTGGTTAGTGTTACAAGGCCAGATCAGTCAATCATCCAGACTGTTGCCCCTGCAACTACTGAAAAGGCTGCTGCCCCTCTTCAGGAACCACACGTTTGTCTGGCCTCTCATCAGATACCCCTCCGTTGTGGTTGCACCTACGGTACGGCTATCTGTATCGCTGAGGCACGCAAACCTCCCCACCAACGACAAGGACAATGGTTCATGGGGGGAAGGACGACGCATCTACCAAACTAAAATTATGTCCAGCCCGGTACAAAATGATATATTGTTTGATCGAGCATTTAAGCTTTACTGATAAGCACGCAGATAATTAAACTAACGAGCAGGAAGAGTTAATTACTTCCCCAAGGGGACCATTTATCACCCAAACCCACCCCCTGTTACAAGTATGGTGAGCAATTTAAGAACAAATAGACATAGCTGTATTTACTTCCAGGGTGTGGGATGCTTTTATAATAGGGAGTATTCAAGAGTGGGGTTGCATCTAAAATAGCAAGTGCCCCAGAGTGGGGATGCGTGTCTCCTAAACTTAAATGACATGTTGCGTCAGATTGCACGACATGATTGATACCATATTTTATGACATGATGGCATGTGTCATGTTATACGACACGACGTAGTGTATAATATTGTTTGACATCATGTGTTGTATTACATGACGTGGGCACTAAAACTAACAAATAAAGAAGCGGAAATATGTCAAGATGTTTTCACTTAAATGTCTTTGAAGGTGCGTGATAAGTGGAAAAGCTAGTTCCCGTCTTTTACATCCCTAAATCTGCTCAGGTTGCATTCGCCATTTTGTTCAATGATGGCAGCATTTTTCGTTCTGATACGTAACCACGATGATGTGTCCTACGTTAGAATTACATAACTGTATACAAGGTAATTTATGGGAATAATAAAAATCACGATTGCAGTCATTGTGACTGCATTTACAGTAAATCCTTTTCTTACGTCCCCAGAGTTTACTTTTCACCGCCATTTATATCATTTTTGGTTGGTACTGTGGTGTGATCTGTTCAAATGAATGTTCTGCATCTTTTAGAAATTTTGTATGTATAGCATTCCCACATTCTGCTCGTTTGAAACACTAGCACAAGTTTCAAAATCCATTTTCAAATCGATTTACGTGGACACCACGTAATGTTCCTGCTCATGCACGTGTAGGACAATGCATAACATAAAACAGTTAGCTTGATTCAGAATCTACCTAATTTTGGGTTCGAAAATAAGATTTTAAATGCATCCGCAATATTTCATCACATTACTCTTCACTGAACTGAAATAAATAATCAAAAATAGCAGTTGAACTTGTTTTTTCTCTTAAAGGCAAGTTATGTTACGCACAAAATAATTGATTTCAACTTAGCACGATTAGTTTGTACTGATTTTGCAAGATTCTGACGAGTTCTTCTGCACTCTTAGTTAACAAAATTACTCGACTTTTCAGGTGATTCTTGTTACTGGACTCCAAAGTATGCAAGTCATAGGGGGAACTGCATTTGATCGGAATACTACTGATGCTGAAGAGTATGACAAACAGCAGTACTAGCGATTGCCAGTAAATAACTAACCCTTACCATTCTTTTACTCTTAATTAGTATTTTGCTGCCCTGTAGAAGTGGGAAAACGTTGAAAGCAGCCAAGTTGTGAGAAGCACGTGAATCACCAAGAGCAGCGAAGTCAGCTGCCCCTCGGCGCTCGAAAGGCCAAAGTGGTAGGGCCAAGGGTCAGCGGCTCACCGGCCAATGGTTATTGCCTTGGAGCACAACCACAGGATGTCAGCTTTTGTGAAGAAACAAAGATAGCATCTCATGTGGAACGAACTCCTGCCGAAAACCTTTATGACCTGTAAATGGAATGAGAAGGATTTTTAGCAGAAGGTACCATTGTACTGGAAATGTAGAAAGCTGGCGATTTCCCGAGAAGGCACTGAACACCAGAGATAAACATCTCGAAGACGGGTAGGGGACACGCAGTCCTGGGCCTTTGAAAACTTGAAACACTGCAGAATGTTTTGACTCTGCAAAATACAAATGTTTATGCAATGTAAAACCCACCAACGTGGGTTCACATAAATAAATTGTAAGTTAGAAAGAGACCGCAGATGGTGACGATACAGAGCGCCTCATTAGTCGAAGAAAGAGACAGAGAGAAAGAGTGACACGACTTTTTTTTCTGTAGAGGATGGCAGGACGCAAGATACTGGTGTTTTGTAGCAGCAGTCTGATCGGTCGGAGCTCGGAAGATCTGGAGCCAATACAATCAAAAGCCAAAGAGAGACACAAGATGCAGCAGTGCAAGATGTCCTCGATCAGAAGTCAGACCTCGCCTTCAGATGCAACCTTCATGACGATCTTTGGGAACTTCCACCCCAGACTTGTACGCTGAGCGCTGCCTAAGCTGATGCATTAGAGACTTGGAAGATTTTTGGGCTAATCTCAGCTTAGCTGCTGACGAGGGTCGTTAGTTCCGCCAATGAATGATTCCGCAACCACTTTAGCACAACATGGAGTATTGCAGTCTGACAGAGCCGCAACTGAGAGGCTATGTGTAGGAGCAGTAAAGTCATTTTAAATTACACTTCAGGTTTCACTCTGAAGACTTGCATTTTAACGCCGTGAACTGTTGCTTTCAACTCCGACCTTATGTCTGACGTACGAGGGTAATCCCAAAAGTAAGGTCTCCTATTTTTTTTTATAAGTACATAGACCTGTTTATTTCTACAGTGGTTTACATCAGTTTACAGCTTGAACATTTAGCTATTTTTCGACATAATCACCATTTCTGTCGATGCGTTTTTGTAGACGCTGTGGCAGTTTTTGTATGCCCATGTCATACCAGCTCGCCGCCATGCTGTTCATAAAGTTGCTTGGTCTCAGGTGTAAAGTTGTATGCCCAGGTTTCGTCACCCGTTACAATTGAGTCCAGAAAGTTGTCCTGTTCGGCTGCAAGGCGGTGAATAAATGTGCGGTAAGTATCAACTCGTTGCCGCATGTGGTCCTCAATCAGCATGCGTGGCACCCATCTTGCGCACACCTTCCGGTAGTTCAATGTTTTCGTTAAAATTCTGTGAGCGGTGCTTCGAGAAACCTCAGGAACCAACGTGCAGAGATCATCCAGGGTGGTCCGCCGATCTTCACGCATGCTTTGCTCAACCTTCAACACTGTCTCCTCAGAAACTGACGGTCTCCCACTCCTTTGTTCGTCGTGAATTTCGGTCTGACCAGCTGCAAACTCTCTACACCACTTACGAACATTTTTGACATCCATGCTCGACTCACCATACACTTCCGTCGATTGGCGATGGATTTCAATTGGCGCGGTGCCCTTTCCGTTCAAAAACCGAATAACTGCGCGCAATTCGCACTTGGCGGTAACATCCAACGGGAGCTCCATTCTCAACGGCTGCCAAGCCAAGACTGAGCGCCTCAGCGCGGCTTGCGCATGTTTACACACAGCGCGTGAAGCACTCTTCATAACAGTGTGACCAACTGTCACACAAACAGAGTTCTGTACTTATAAAAAAATAGGAGACCTTACATTTGGGAATACCCTCGTATTTCCATCTGCAGTAGCACACGCACTGACGGGAAAAAATTGCAACACCAAAATATAATTAACGTAGAGCGATGAAATTTTGAGAATACATTTGTCTTGGTATCATATTTATGCGATGGACATTTGAACATCACATATTATTGTAAGTGTGAGATAAGCCTCTGCAAGAGTAGACTGCTGACACGTTAATAACTGGTGTAACTGCCTGGATGTTGAATGTACACATCCAAACGTGCTTGCATTGTGTTGTACAGGTGCCGGACGTCAGTTTATGGGATGGAGTTCCATGCCTGCTGCCACTTGGTTGGTCAATACAGAGACAGTTAATACTGTTCGTGATTGACACTGGAGTGTCGTCCGATGATGTACTATATGCGCTCGATTGGAGACAAGTCTTGTGATCGAGCAGGCCAAGGCAACACGTAGAGTACGTCGGATTACAGTAGCGGTATGTGGGCGAGAGTTATCATGTTTGAAAACGCCCCTGGGAATACTGTTCACGAATGGTAGCACAGCAGGTCGAACCACCAGATGGACGTACAGATTTGCAGTCAGGGTGGGTGGGATAACCACGAAGTGCTCCTTCTGCCATACGAAATACACTTCTGGCCATTAAAATTGCTACACCAAGAAGAAATGCAGATGATAAACGGGTATTCATTGGACAAATATATTATACTAGAACTGACATGTGATTACATTTTCACGCAATTTGGGTGCATAGATCCTGAGAAATCAGTACCCAGAACAACCACCTCTGGCCGTAATAACGGCCTTGATACGCCTGGGCATTGAGTCAAACAGAGCTTGGATGTCATGTACAGGTACAGCTGCCCATGCAGCTTCAACACGATACCACATCAAGAGTAGTGAGTGGCGTATTGTGACGAGCCGGTTGCTCGGCCACCATTGACCAGACGTTTTCGATTGGTGAGAGATCTGGAGAATGTGCTGGTCAGGGCAACAGTCGAACATTTTCTGTATCCAGAAAGGCCCGTACAGGACCTGCAACATGTGGTCCTACATTATCCTGCTGAAATAAAGGGTTTCGCAGGGATCGAATGAAGGGTAGAGCCACGGGTCGTAACACATCTGAAATGTAACGTCCACTGTTCAAAGTGCCGTCAATGCGAACAAGAGGTGACCGAGACGTGTAACCAATGGCACCCCATACCATCATGCCGGGTGATACGCCAGAATGGAGATGACGAGTACACGCTTCCAATGTGCGTTCACCGCGATGTCGCCAAACACGGATGCAACCATCATGATGGTGTAAACATAACCTGGATTCATCCGAAAAAATGACGTTTTGCCATTCGTGCACCCAGGTTCGTCATTGAGTACACCATCACAGGCGCTGTTGTCTGTGATGCAGCGTCAAGGGTAACCGGGGCCATGGTCGCCGAGGTGATAGTCCATGCTGCTGCAAACGTCGTCGAACTGTTCGTGCAGATGGTTGCTGTCTTGCAAACGTCCCTATCTGTTGACGCAGGGATCGAGACGTGGGTGCACTTTCCGTTACAGCCATGCGGATAAGATGCCTGTCATCTCGACTGCTAGTGATACGAGGCCGTTGGGATCCAGCACGGCGTTCCATATTACCCTCCTGAACCCACCGATTCCATAGTCTGCTAACAGTCATTGGATCTCGACCAACGCGAGCAGCAGTGTCGCAATACGATAAACCGCAATCGCCATAGGCTACAAACCGACCTCTATCAAAGTCGGAAACGTGATGGTACGCATTTCTCCTCCTTACACGAGGCGTCACAACAACGTTTCACCAGGCAATGCCGGTCAACTGCTGTTTGTGTATGAGAAATCGGTTGGAAACGTTCCTCATGTCAGCACGTTGTACGTGTCGCCACCGGCGCCAACCTTGTGTGAATGCTCTGAAAAGCTAATCATTTGCATATACAGCATCTTCTTCCTGTCGGTTAAATTTCGCGTCTGTAGCACGTCATCTTCGTGGTGTAGCAATTTTAATGGCCAGTAGTGTAGAGCCTCAGACAATAACTCCAGGGCTAGGTCCAGTGTGGTTAGCACGCAAACAGGTTGATTGCAGGCTCTCAACAGGTCTCTTTCTAACCGACACACGGCCATCACTGACACCGCGGTAGAACCAGCTTTCAACCGAAAACCCATGAGTCCTCCACCCTGCCTTCCAATGAGCTCTCGCTTGACACCACTGAAGTCGCAAATGTTGGTGGTTTGAAGTCACTGGAATGCACGATACAGGGCGTCTGGCTCGGAGCTGCCCTTGAAGTAACCGATTTATAACAGTTCGTCGTGTCAGCGTCGTGCCAACTGCTGCTCAAATTGCTGCTGCAGACGCAGTATGATGCGCCAGAGCCGTACACCGAATATGATGGTCTTCCCACTCGGTGGTGCCATGTGGCCGTCCGCAGTCCGGTCTTCTTACGGTCATACATTCTCTTGACCAGCGCTATGAGCATTCATGCACAGTGGCTGCATTTCTATCAAGTCTTTCCTCAGTACCGTACACTATCTCGTTCAAACCCAGTAAGGTGTTGATAACGACGTCTTTGTGACCTGGAAGGCATTCATAACCATCATCAACTCACCACGTCCAATCTCAATTGTAACTAACACTCACGAGCGTTACAGCGTGTATTTAAAGCAAATCTGATTTGAATCCTCACCTACCTTGGCCTCACCACAGACTGTCGCATCACCTGGATCCCTCATCTCCGCTCCATTCAATCCAAAGCCCACAACTGCCTCCGACTCCTCAAACTCCTCTTTGGCCGGACATGGGGGTTGCACCCCTCTACCATCCTCCACACCTATAAATCCTTAATCCATCCCATCCTCTGTTATGCCAGTCCTGCCTGGATATCTGCCCCCCCCCCCAAATTCTATAAGTCCCTCCAGATCCTTGAGCATCATGCACTCTGCCTCGCCTTCTGTATACACCTCCCGTCCCCCACACGGATCCTCTATGACCTCATTCCTTTCCCCCATCTGCTCCTATTCCTCGAACATATCCGCATCCTCTAGACCTCCCGCCGCCTTGATCCCTCTCACCCCCTGGTTGCTCCTCTCCTCTCCCATCCCCACCTCCTGCCACGCCTTCACTGTTGTGTCCCCCCTACCCTCCATCTCTACACCCTTCATCTCCTTTCCCAAGGTGGCTTCCATCAACTCCCCCTCCCGGATGATGCCCTCTCTCCCTCCATTTATCCCTCCTATCAACTCTGAACCTCACCCCCTCCTTTCCTCTGTCCTTTCCCTGGGCTCCCTCTCCCCCCCCCTTCCATCCTGTTTTTTTCCTGCCTAACCTCTCCCTACCTACGTTCTCCCCCTGAGTCCTTTTGTACTCCCCTCCTCTGCCTCCCTCACTCCCTGTCGCATCTGCCCAGCACCCCCCCCCCCCTCTTATGGGTCTCCCCCCTTCGTTCTTCCTCTCCTTCCCCGCTTTTTATTTTCCCGTCATCTGTCCAGTTTCCCCCCACCTGCTCTCGGCTGTGGTATGTCGTATTTGCCAACTTTTTAGTGCAGTGTTCAAGTGAATGTTCAGTGTTGTTCATCTTTCCAAAGTGTTGCAAACAGAAATCCTGCTGTCGCTGGTGTGAATTTTATGTCTCTTGCGAACAGAAACCAGACTCTCGCCGTGATTTTTAATTGTCTGTCTATTATTTTACCTGTCTGCTTCATATGTATTTTATTAGCATCATCATCCCTTTGTTTCTATGTTTTAAGTTCCACTATTTTTTCCGCCATGTTACCATTTAAGTCTCCGATTTTATCGCCTATTTTTATTATTTATTATCTTCCTCTTTTTAAAGCAAATTCTGTAGGCTGAAGAGCGACGTACTAAGCTGCTGCCAGCCTGCCCCCTTCGGGGGAAATCGAAACTCAATGAAGAAAAAAATAAAAGTGGAGGCATGGGACGAAATTTTTGTTTCGTCAAACTATATTTTATGTTTGTTGGTAAGACTGTATTCCGCAACTGCTGATTTCTCTGGTTTTCTATTTTTAATATGCCGTTGGTGTTCAGCACAGCGCTGGGAAACGGTACGAATGGTCTGACCTACATAAATGCTTCCCCACTCACAGGGGATATTATATATTCCAAGGACCTTGAGGCCGAGACTGTCCTTAACAGGGCGCATCATCTCCTTAATTTTTTACGAGGACTTAAAATCGTTCTTACACCCCGTCTACCCAGAACTCTCCCTATTTTACTGTATATAGCGCCACAGAAAGAAGAACCACAATCGGTGGTTCATCCTGTGAGTGTGCAGCACTTTCACATTTACTTTACTTGAGAACACTGTCTTTATATCGCGTGTACCATAGCCATTCTTTCGGAACACTTACTTCAGACGGTTAATTTCGGACTGCAAGTGGTCCTCGTCAGAAACATATATTTCTATCGATATCGTGTCTGTTCTTTCGGATATGTATCCATATAAGTACATAGTTCTGAAATACCGGCCATAAACTTCTTCTTCTGTGCAGATGCACACATATTCCCCGAACTCTTACGGGACTTGATAAGAATGTCTTCCACGGGTAATGAGTGTGTTGGGGTGGGACGCTACGAGTGAAGTGTGTGGACATACAAGGTGAGAATGTGGGTCTCGCGGGAGGCGTGCGCGAGATAGTCCCTGCAGTCGCACTATCCTTTGTGCCCTCAGTGGCTTAGATGAATGCCGGCACGATAGCTCAGCGTGTTCGGTCAGAGGGTTAGCTGTCCTCTGTAATAAAAAAACTGAGTTCATCTATCAACGACGAACTTAAACAGGTGTCTTACGACGTCCGCCCCGAGCCGATGCAACGAACAAAAGCGATCAAAATGAGATTTAAAAAAAATGGATAGAGCGTCTGCCATGTAAGCAGGAGATCCCGGGTTCGAATCCCGGTCGGGGCACACATTTTCACCTGTCTCCGTTGAAATATATCAACGCCCGTCAGCAGATGAAGGTATTAATATAATTCTAATTTCGTCAGAAACAGTTTTTGCTCTGGTCAAAACGGCTCTCTTCTGAACAGGATATATGGAAGCTCTGTGCATTAAGATATTAATCGGTATGCGTCGTCTTGCGGTACACAGAGTAGCCGAGACGCCCGTCCGCCTGTCGTACTAAAACGTCTAAGAATGGCGACCTTCCTTCCTTCTCCATCTCGACAGTGAACCGGATGTTCGGATGTATGCTGTTGATATGTTCCATGAATTGTTCGAGAGCTTCTGCGCCGTGTGGCCAGACCATAAAAGTATCGTCAACATAACGATAAAATAAGGATGGAAGGAGGGGAGCCGAATTTAATGCATGTTCCTCAAAATTCTCCATAGAAAAATTATCCAATGATAGAGACAACGGAGAGCCCATCGCCACACCGTCCGTCACTTCATAAAATTTACTACCATACAAAAAGTAGGTGATCGTCATCAGATGCCGGAACAACTTTATAGTTTCAGGAGGAAAAAGATCCGCCAGCATTTTCGAAGTATCCTCCACCGGAATTTTTGTGAACAGCGATACCACATCCAAGCTGACTAAAATATCAGGTGGACCAACTCAAATATGTTTGATTTTCTCAATGAACACCTGGGAGTTTTTGATGTGGTGTTTACAACGGCCGACTATAGGAATCATCAAATGGCTCTGAGCACTATGGGACTCAACTGCTGAGGTCATTAGTCCCCTAGAACTTAGAACTAGTTAAACCTAACTAACCTAAGGACATCACAAACATCCATGCCCGAGGCAGGATTCGAACCTGCGACCGTAGCGGTCTTGCGGTTCCAGACTGCAGCGCCTTTAACCGCACGGCCACTTCGGCCGGCATAGGAATCATCAACTTTGTAGGTATCTGGCCAGCTTGTAGGTAGGAGAACCAATCACTCTGACAATAGGTCTCAAGGGAACATTATCCTTGTGGATCTTAGGTAGTCGGTACAACCTGGAAGGCGTAGGAGCTCGGACTCTGAGATTTTTCGTAACAACATTTGGTAGGCCGGAATTCTTCCGCTGTACGTCAAAGTTGGGTCCCATTTAAGACATTTGTACGTACTGTTGCTATTGACAAGGGATATCAGATCGATTCCGTATTCCTGGATTTCCGGAAGGCTTTTGACACTGTACCACACAAGCGGCTCGTAGTAAAATTGCGTGCTTATGTAATATCGCCTCAGTTATGTGACTGGATTTGCAATTTCCTGTCAGAAAGCTCACAGGTCGTAGTAACTGACGGAAAGTCATCGAGTAAAACAGAAGTGATTTCAGGCGTTCCCCAAAGTAGTGTTATAGGCCCTTTGCTGTTCCTTATTTATATAAAAGATTTGGGAGACAATCTGAGCAGCCGTCTTCGGTTGTTTGCAGATGACGCTGTCGTTTATCGACTAATTAAGTCATCAGAAAATCAAAACAAACAGCAAAACGACTTAGAAAAAATATCTGAATGGTGCGAAAAGTGGCAGTTGACCCTAAATGACGAAAAGTGTGAGGTCATCCGCATGAGTGCTAAAAGGAACTCGTTAAACTTCGGTTACACGATAAATCAGTCTAATCTAAAAGCCGTAAATTCAACTAAATAGCTAGGTATTACAATTACGAACAACTTAAATTGGAAGGAACACATAGAAAATGTTGTGGGAAAGGCTAACCAAAGGCTGCGTTTTATTGGCAGGACACTTAGAAAATGTAACAGACTTACTAAGGAGACTGCCTACACTACGCTTGTCTGTCCTCTTTTAGAATACTGCTGCGCAGTGTGGGATCCTTACCAGATAGGACTGACGGAGTACATCGAATAAGTTCAAAGAAAGGCAGCACGTTTTGTACTATCGCGAACTATGCGAGAGAGTGTCACAGAAATGATACAGGATTTGGGCTGGAAATCATTAAAAGAAAGGCGTTTTTCGTTGCGACGGAATCTTCTCACGAAATTCCAATCACCAAATTTCTCCTCCGAATGCGAAAATATTTTGTTGACACCGACCTACATAGGGCGGAACGATCACCACGATAAAATAAGGGAAATCATAGCTCGGACGGAAAGATATAGATAGGTGTTCATTCTTTCCGCGTGCTATACAAGATTGGAATAATAGAGAATTGTGAAGGCGGTTCGATGAACCATCTGCCAGGCACTTAAATGTGATTTTGCAGAGTATCCATGTAGATGTAGATGTAGATGTAGATACTGTCCTCCAATAGTGATGTCATTTTGCTATGATATTCGGTAGTATTAAGTACGACGGTGGCATTTCCTTTGTCAGCTGGTAATACGACAAGATCTTCATCTCTTCGAAGTAAACGGAGCCCCTCTCTCCTCTCTACTGATATTAGATTTGGGAGGCTTAGCTGGGGCCAAAAATATGACCGTCATGCAGCTATGCAAAGATCGGAGTCATCGTATGAAAGAGCACGCATTGTCGTCAACCCGACGGACAAGAACCTGGACGAAGGAGCCATCTCGGCCCTTAATAAAGGTTTGAACTGTGCTCCTGCACCACATACTGTACCCATCGTGAATCTTATCAGTGGTGTAGAACAGGCTGTGCGGCATCTTGCACAGGAAGACGCCGACGAAATGAGACTTATTACCAGTCGCTTTTTGGGCCGTCGAGATTCTACCCCGAATTGACGCGGCAAGAAAAGAGAGAATTTTTTACGTATCCTTTTTGGTTTTATAAAATAAATGAAATCTCACTACGGCAGCTGCCTGTAGTGCACCTCCCCCCCCCCCTTCCCCTGGGTCCCTCCTCCCCCCTCCCGCCTGCCTCCCTCACCTAGCCATCCCATCTACGGACGCCGCACAACCTGCGGAAGTCTACTTACGAAGTTTCAAGAACCAGTACTGATTAGTGTGTTTAGTAATATACTACAGATCCACACGAATCACTCTCCTAGGGACGTGGAAACAAGAGTAGATTAATTATGATGCGCACAGATCCTTTTAAACTGTCACTTTTCCTGAGCTTTCTGCGTGAATGGAATGGCAACAAACCCTAATATGCAGTACGATGTGAAGTATCCTTTGCCAAGCATTTCACAGTGGTCTTCAGAATATGGTGTGGATGAGGTCGTAGACAGGGACGACAGCTTGTGTACACTGAAGAAAATGGCTGATAATACGAGAACTGTCTTAGATTCCGAAAAAGAAACTCACCCCGAGCTTTTCATAAGTGATTTCCAGATCGAGGTAATGACTCGGAATCTTTGTTTGATGACAGTGGAAAAGGAACTACGTTCGTACTGAATATTTAGCCAAATTTACTTCTGATTGGAGACAAAATATTCCGGATGGACAGGCGTCTTCAGACAATAAGGTAAATTCAGTACTGATCCAAGAAAGTATAACTGAACCATTGTTGACCCCATTACACATTGACGGAAAAAATAGCAACACCAAAACATTATTAACGTAGAGAAATGAAATTTTGGGAATGCGTTTGTCTAGGTAACATAATTAAGTGATTAACGTTGCAAAATCACAGGTTAATGTAAGCACGAGATAAGCCATTGCAACTGGTGTAACCGCCAGAATGCTGAATGCAAGCATACAGACGTGCAAGCATTGTGTTGTGCGGGTACCGGATGGCAGTTCATGGGATGGGAGTTCCATTCCTGTTGTACGTGGTTGGTCAATACAGGGACGATTAAAGCTGTTTGCTAATATCGTCCGATGATATCACATAGGTGCTCGACTGGAGACAGATTTGGTGATCGAGGAGGCTAAGGCAACAAGTCTGCACTATGTAGAAGCTGTTGGGTCTCAACAGCGGTATGTGGGAGAACGTTGTCCTGTTGGAAAACATCACTGGGAATGCTGTTCATGAATGGCAGCGCAACAGGTCGAATCACTGGACTGACGTACATATTTACATTTAGGGTGGGTGGGATAACCACGTCATACGAAATTGCACTTCAGACCATAAATGCAGGTGTAGGTCCAGGGCTGGCCAGAGTGGCCGAGCGGTTCTAGGCGCTACCGTTTGGAACCGCGCGACCGCTACGGTCGCAGGTTCGAATCCTGCCTCGGGCATGGATGTGTGTGATGTCCTTAGGTTAGTTAGGTTTAAGTAGTTCGAAGTTCTAGGGGACTGACGACCTCAGCAGTTAAGTCGCATAGTGCTCAGAGCCATTTGAAGCATTTTGTAGGTCCAGTGTGTCTACCTCGCAGACAGATAGGTTACAGGGCCTCGACTGGCTATCTTCTTATCAACACACTGGCACCGAGTGAGAACCAGCTTTCATCTGAAAACACAAGAGACATCCACCCTGCCCTCTAGTGAGCTCTCGCTTGACACCACTGAACTTTCAAGTGGTGGTGGTTTGGGGTGAGTGGGATGCACGCTACAGGGCATCTAGCTTGGAACTGTCCTTGGATAACAGATTCGTAACAGTTCGTTGCGTCGCTAACGTGCCAGCCACTGTTCAAATTACTTCTGCAGATGCAGTACGATGCGCCGAACACGATGGTCTCCCTTCTCGGCAGTGCCAACTGGCCGTCCAGAGCCAGGTCTTCTTGCGACCGTACATTCTCATGACCACCGCTGCCAGCAATCAGGTACAGTGGCTACATTCCTGTCAAGTATTTCTACAGTATCGTAGAAGGAACATCCAGCTTCTCGTACGCCTATTACACCGCCTCGTTCAAACTCAGTGAGGTGTTGATAATGGCGACTTTGTCGTCTTAAAGGCATTCTTGACTAACATCAACTCACCGCGTCCAATCTCAAAAGTAACTAACGCTCACGGCCATTACATCGTTAATTTAAAGCAAATCTGATTTGCGTCTTCATAGTGGCACTATTAACGCCACTCCTATGCGACTGGTAGGAAACTTATAAAGACGTCATCTTTATGATGCAGAAAAACCGCTACAACTTTCAGTTTATGTTGCACAACTCATTCTTGGTGATACGATTTTTTTCCGTCAGTATATTTTACTGACTTGGGTGGTATTTCTGACAATTCGTAAACGATATGACAGATAAGATGAGGTGTCGTCCCAAGGAAAGGGCAGTTACATCTGTAGATAGCCCGATGCTTTAGGTACATAGAAAGAACAGCACAATGATTCCAAATTAGTTGGGTCATCACAGTCTCTTACAGAAAAGCTGAACATTTTCTATTGGTAGACACTGAAAGAAATTAGAAAATTTCTGGAATGAAATTCCAACGAAGAAATTGGAAGATCGTATAGTACACAGAGGATCGTGAAGATTGTTTTCCTCTAATGACAGTTAGCAGGAGGCAAGCAAGGAATGTTTCTCATCACTTTCCACCCATGAATAGACGGTGGTAACTTACATACACGCTACAATAAAAACACCGTCTGGCTACTGCCTTCACCATACTCGTAGGTACTTACGTAGACGAATACATAAAACAAACATGTTATGAGCTATTGTTTGTACTAGAAATCCCTCCTCTCCCCAAACATTCCTTCAGTCCCACTTAAAGCCCACCGTACAATTGGTTGAAAAGAACTAGGTTCTACAACAGCCTTTCCAGCTCTCATGATTGGGTAACGAGAGACAAAAAAAAAGTTTAATGCAATTGTAACATACGAAGTACCAGGTTTCAAAAGAATGAAAACAAAATGTTCACACAAGTATTTATGGAACTTATCACCTCATATCTCTAAAACTATTGAACTCACTGAAGCACTTTTGTTTTTATTGATTACGAAAGTATCAATCTTCCAAAAGCTGCGTCTCGCGTTGCGTTTACTACATATACGTTTTGGAATACATCGCATTTTCAGCAGTCGTGTAAAATTTAACTCGTAACAAGTATGAATTTTAAAGGCAATATGTCCAACAGAAATAACCTAAAAAGTCTGAAATTCATATACAGCATGCGTCTCCAAGCATCTCAAAAATGTGTTTGTTTTAGGCAGGGCCTGAGTCAAGTTTTTTCTCCAAACAGACAAAGTTTTCGTCTCCGGAAAAGTTTCTTAGGCCTGTACAATAGACTGTCAAAGACCTTCGACAAACCATTTATAACAGCTAGGATCACGCTCTAACTTTTATAAAAGATATAATAAAAATACAGGAGTGCATCGTCAAAGATTTTCTAAAACGTTTTTTTTTAAAAAGGTATTTGACAAAATTCTTTTAGATTATGGGTCAAATTTTGACAGCCAACTGTCATTCAGTCAAGATGGTGTACTCAGTGATGAAACAAAGCAGTAGGCTTTACTAGAAATATCGACCCTTAGACAATGTGTCTAATAGTGTATTTTAAATACGAGAGTATGCGCTGTATAACACTTAAAACACTTGATAATGGCACTTTGAAGAAGAAATCATGATTGTGTAAGTGTAAATGTAACACTGCAAATAAACAACAGTTTAATGGCGGTACTGACTTCAAAGAAATATATTATGACTGTGGCCCCGCATTATGAAAAAATTATTATATATTACGGAAATGCTCCGTGAAATCAAATGGGAATCCTTGCAGGGAAGGCACCATTCTTTTCGCGGAACACTATTAAGAAAATTTAGAGAACCGGCATTTGAGCAGACTTCAGAACGATTCTGTTGCCACCAGCGCACTTTTCGCGTAACGACCACGAAGATAAGAGAAGAGAAATATGGTTTCGTGTGGAGGCATATAGTCTTTTTTGCCTCGCTCTATTTGAAAGTGGATGAGGAAAAGAAAAGTCTAGTAGTGGCACAAGATATGTTCTCGATGTTTTTGTCTTGCTTTACTCTCCGGTTGTTAAGTTTTGATCGAGAGCAAACTGAATGCACTTGCTTCTGAAATATATTTTACGCACTGCGATAATTCATTCGAATCGGACTTGCTCTGTAGCAAGATAATATTGCTCCTGTCCCCTGAGGAACGAACATTCCATCGTTGTTCGAAGGAAATATTGCTGATTTATTGGGTAGGGCAGCATAAAGCCTAGATCTAAGCCTTGTCGAACAGCCTACTGGAGTTTCAACTGCACGTTACAACTGTTCCCCGCAAAAGGTTTCAATAATTATTCACCCTATTTCAGAAAGACTGATAGCAAATTCCATCTTCAGTGCATCTTAAATCAATGGAAAGCAATCGCAGAAGATTTAACGCTTTCAGGATGAGATTCTAGACACTATTTGTTGCGTGGCTGGAACCATTGGTGTCCAGACTTCACATCGTGTATAATCGTTTAGGGGAATCACGTATGATTCTTAGTGCGTGTTTCTTTTGCTCTAATTCAGTCCAACTATTCAGTTAAGTCATGCTTCCCGGTACTGCCAGAGACTTTCCTTTGTGGGAGGACTGGTACGTGCTGCACTCTGCCTCGCGAAGCTAGCTGACGAGCTACTGAACCGACCAGTAGCGCTTCCAAGGTCAAGAAACCCGACGATATACGGGAGAGCGGCGCATTGACCACGTGACCCTTCATACCGCATTTGGTGACGACATTGGCAGAGGATGACACGGCGGCCGCTCTGATCTGATTGGCCCTTCTAGGGTCAGAACGTGGAACTTTATAATTGCCCTATTCAGTTCGTACGAGAGAGTATCTCTTCCGCTCACTGTTCCAACTATTTCATAACAGCGGCTCTCAACTTCCACAATTCGTCTCAAATTATCATGTCGTTCTCCTTTCTATAGTTACATCTACATTGAGGTGACAAAAGTCACGGGATAGCGATATGCACAAATACAGATGGCAGCAGTATCACATACACAAGGTAGAAGAGGGCATTGCATTGGCGGAGATGTCATTTCTAATCAGGAGATTCATGCGAAAAGATGTCCTACGTGATTATGGACACACAGTGGGAATTAACGAGCAAGCAGTAAAGGAAACGAAAGAAAAATTCGGAGTAGGCATTAAAATCCATGGAGAAGAAATAAAAACTTTAAGGTTCGCCGATGACATTGTAATTCTGTCGGAGACAGAAAGGACTTGGAAGAGCAGTTGAACGGAATGGACAGTGTCTTGAAAGGATGATATAAGATGAACATCAACAAAAGCAAGACGAGGATAATGGAATGTAGTTGAATTAAGTCGGGTGTTGCTGAGGGAATTAGATTAGGAAATGAGACACTTAAAGTAGTAAAGAAGTTTAGCTATTTGGGGAGCAAAATAACTGATGATGGTCGAAGTAGAGAGGATATAAAATGTAAACTGGCAATGACAAGGAAAGCGTTTCTAAAGAAGAGAAATTTGTTAACAGCGAGTATAGACTTAAGTGTCAGGAAGTCGTTTCTGAAAGTATTTGTATGGAGTGTAGCCATGTATGGAAGTGAAACATAGACGATAAATAGTTTGGACAAGAAGAGAATAGGAGCTTTCGAAATGTGGTGCTACAGAAGAATGCTGAAGATTAGATGGGTAGATCACATGACTAGTGAGGAGGTACTGAATAGGATTGGGGAGAAGAGGAGTTTGTGGCACAACTTGACTAGAAGAAGGGATCAGTTGGTAGGACATGTTCTGAGGCTTCAAGGATCACCAATTTAGTATTGGAGAGCAGCGTGGAGGGTAAAAATCGTAGAGGGAGACCAAGAGATGGATACACTAAGCAGATTCAGAAGGATGTAGGCTGCAGTAGGCACTGGGAGATGAAGAAGCTTGCACAGGATAGAGTAGCGTGGAGAGCTGCATCAAACCAGTCTCAGGACTGAAGACCACAACAACAACTTGAATGCGGAGTGGTAGTTAGAGCTAGACGAGTGGGATATTTCAGTTTGGAAATCGTTAGGGAATTCAATATTCCGACATCCATAGCGTCAAGAGTATGCCAAATTTCAGGCATCACCTTCCACTAAGGACAACACAGCGGCCGACGGCCTTCACTTAACGACCAAGAGCAATAGTGTTTGCGTGGAGTTGTCAGTGCTGACGGACAAGCAACACTGCGTGAAATAGCCACAGAAATCAGTACGCTTAGTGACTGTTTTATGTCGTCGTGTGAGTGTCTCGTCTCGTCTCGCTAAAATCACGGACATCCTCTGTCCGGAGATGGGGGAGACTAAGCAGCAGTGCTGCCATTCCTCCTTTATCAGCTCTGATGTCATATGTGGCCTCTCGTTGGAATGGGCCTCTGGCTACTCCGCTGAGTTTAAACTAGCGAAGTAGTTGATTGCTGGTAGGTCTTCTGGGGCAGGCTGCCGCCTGCCGGAGCGCCACTCTTCCTTCACCCACTTCTCTGTGACCTGGTAGATGTGGTCCCAGTCCGAAGGGGTGAAGATGGGGCGGCTGTTCAGCAATATGAGCTCCTTCCTCGTCACCGCCTCGCGCAACATGCCACGCGTGTGCGCGAAGGTCGCACGGTTCGTGAGGGAGTGGCGGTTTCGCGTGCGCCGGCGCGAAGGGGTACGGGTTGTCCCCGTGAGGGTACGTGCCGTCCTTCAGCGACGCAACGATCTTCTTCAGGAAGCGCTGCACACTCCGCTCGTCTGGGAGCGGGAGGGGCAGTCCTTCGTCGGTTTCCGCTCCTTCATCGTGCGAAGAAGCGGTCGGCAACTCTTCCTCGGATGATTCTTCTTCTGCGTCTGTCTCCAGGTGAGAAGACAGTGCAGGCGTCCCCGACGTCCACTTCCATGCGAGACGCCGCCTGCATTGCTGCAGGAGGCGGGTCGGTGGACGTCTGGGTGGCGGCGTCTAACCCCACTGGCCGCCTCACAGGGGCGACGGGAGCTGGCACAGGCGGCGACTTCTTGAGAAGCCGCAGCTCCTCCCGCAGCTGTTGAAGCTGTCGGTGGACAGCCACGAGTTCGTCCTTCGTTGCGGCCCTTTCGGCCGCAAGGGCTGCTTGTAAGTCGGCCAGCGCTCGGTCAGTGGCCGCTTCGACGCGGCACGAGGCGCGCCCCTCGCCGGAGCTGGGAGGCAGTGCGGCCGACTTAGCGGCAGGCACCTCAGAACTTGCTGTGGTGTACTGCCGACGGTAGCTACAGCTACGCGAGTTGGCGGCGTGAGGACCGCCGCAGTTCGCGCATCTGCTGACTGCTCCGCGTGGTTTGGGGCAGTTACGGGTGTCGTGTGCCGCCGCGCATTTCAAACACGCGACTGCGTTCCGGCAGACAGCCGCCACTTGCCCCAGCTGCTGGCACTTGTAGCACTGCACACGTTGCAGTGATCGCTGCTTGCGCTTCGGCTTCTGTTGTCGCCTGCGGCCGCGGGAGCTCCCTAAAGCGTTGATGAAGAGATCCAGCGCGGCTGCTAACTTGTTGCCCTTGCGTCCTTCCATAACTTGTGGTTGGAACAAAGGCGTGCGCGAGCGACGGTGTAACGGTGCGAGCCGCAGTCGTGTGAGTGTGCGTCGTCTTTCCTGCGAGCAGCGGTCACAGTACGAAAGCATGTATTCTGGGGTTCCTCTCTCTCCGGAAGCACAATCATCCTGCTGAACCAGATTTACACGACCTGTTAAAAATGAACCATGCCCAGCTGGGATTAGCGTGTTTGACCCTCAGTAGCTCCCTAACGCTGGGAAAAGACGCATATAGCCTCTACGGGCCTTTTCATAGTTGTCTCACTCCTTTGTCATGAATTCACTCTCCAGATTTTGGGGTCTCTCAAGGTCTGTATTTCATTCCCTAAGAGGTCTCTGTATCTGACATGCCCGTTTTCAGCCAATACGTTGCCGCGTGATGCTCAATACATAGAAGAGCCAAAGAAACTGGTGGACCTGCCTAATATCGTGTAGAGCCCCCGAGAGAACGCACTGTGCCGCAGCACGACGCGGCATGGACTCGACTAATTTCTGATGTAGTGGTGAAGGGAACTGACGCCATGAATCCTGCAGCGCTGTCCATAAATCATTAAGAGTGCGAGGGGGGTGGAGATCTCTTCTGAACAGCACGTTGCAAAGCATCCCAGATATGCCCAATAATGTTCATGTCTGGGGAGTTTGGTGACCAGCGGAGGTGTTTAAACTCAGAAGAGCCACTCAGTAGCAAATCTGGACGCGTGGGCTGTCGCATTGTTCTGCTGGAATTGCCCAAGTCCTTCGGAATGCACAGTGGACATGAAATGGATTAAGGTGATCAGACAGGATGGTTACGAACGTGTCATCTGTCAGAGTCGTATCTAGACGTATCACAGGTCCCATATCACTCCGACCACACACACCCCATACCATTGGAGAGATTCTACTAGCTTGAACAGTCCCCTGCTGACAAGCAGGGTCCATGGATTCATGAGGTTGTCTCCATACCCGAACACGCCCATCCGCTCGATGCAATTTGAAACGAGACTCGTCCGACCAGGCAACATGTTTCCAGTCACCAACAGTTCAATGTCAGAGTTGACGGGCCCAGACGGGGCGTACAGCTTTGTGTAGTGCAGTCATCAAGGGTACACGAGTGGGCCTTCGGATCCGAAACCCTATATCGATGATGTTTCGCAAGAAACACCCCTCTATGACAGGAATGAGAGTGAAAGTACAGTGTAGCCCACGACACGAGAGCATCCACGCTTGAGTCACCTAGTACTTGAGAATGAGAGCACTTAGGGACTTGCAACACACTTTACACATAATTTCAAACCTTTAAGAAATTTTTCTCGCTAACGACTCCCATAGAATGATGAAGAAAGCTTATCCTTTGCTAAGTTTTCGCTGTTCATGCAGCAAAACTGCCATGTGAAGCGTGACGTTTTAATTTATTACTTCCTTAGTTCTAACTGTATTCGTGATACATTTTGCAAACGGTTCTCATATGTACCACTTAAAGTGCCAGAAAAATTATATCATTCTGCGACACTTAGTTTAGGAGATATGATGTCGTAAATACTGTGTTGCATGAAAAACTGTGGCATCGTGAGTAATGTTTAAATTCATTTCTTCGTTGCTACTAACTCTATTCGCAACACTTTTTGCAGACAATTTTCGCATATACCGTTGTATATAAAATATATCACTGTAAGACACATTGTTCAGGAGATATGACATCAAACACTAGGATGCATGAAAAGCAGGCGCATCATGTATGACGTTTTAATTTATTACTTCTTTGCTACTGACTCATTTCACAACACATTTCGTTGACAGTATCCATATATGCCGTTGAACATATCCGAAAAGTTATATGATTGTACAGTACGGGAGATACAATACGATGACGTAAACATTGAACTGCGTGAGAATGAAATAGCAAGGCGAAATTCGCTAGACATATAGGTGAAACACTCGTCTGTCCACAAACACGTGTGAAATGTGTTAAATATATGCGCGCAAATCCACGGGTAAAAAAGCTCATTCTAAGCCCCTGGAACGATTTCAGTCAAATCTAGTGCACATTACAATCTGGAAAGGAATACTGTAGGGTTAAGAACAGCCAGCTTCCTGTTGGGGTGAGTGTGATAGTGTGGAGACGGAAGGGAGGACGAGGGGATAGACAGACAGTGAGGCGAAGAAAGAGGAGATGGACAGAGAAAGGGGAGGCAGAAATGTACAGCGAGAGAGGAGGAGATCGACAGATAATGCGAAGAGGAGATGATGGAAAGACACAGAGGGAGCAAGAAGTAGGCAGAGACGTGGGGAGAAGGAGATGAACAGGCAGAGGGGAGGAGGAAATGGACAAAGAAAGGGAAGAGGTGGGGGTGGATAGAGAGGAGGGGAAGGGAGAGGAAGGAGGAGGTGGATTAACAGAAGATTGAAATAAATACATACCCGGATAATGATGGGTACTCAGCTAGTTTTGTGTTGTCTCTTTGTCACTGTACGCTTGTACCATGGGAAGCAAGGAGGTGGCCTGTATCCTCTTTTTATAACACAATAGCACACATGTACTAACATGGTTCTTTATTAACGCAGACGGAGTGCTACTTATCTTAAAGCAAGTTTTTGTGGTACAAGCTCTTCTGTAATAGTCCATGTTAGCCTCACATCTGGTGAAGTACGAGGCCCACTATGCACACTACACCGGTCACTATATGCTGCCTGAGGCTGAGACTCTGATTTCGATTGTGACTGTCTGCGACTGCAAGTGAATGGGCTGCGATGACGACTTGACTCTGTCTGCGACTGACTTTTTCCTCCGGTCCGCGGCGGCGATATAAATACTGGCGGTTGAGACGGTGTTGGTGGCGCATTCTTACGAGTCTGTCTTTGGCCTTTCTCCTGATAGGCTCGCTTGCTCTGGTGCCAACTATCGATCTTCTCTCCATCTCTTTGCCGATTGGAGCGCTGGCGACAGGTTACGCAACCCACAGCTAGTCTACTAGAATGTCTTCTAAGTGAATGGTTCATTGACTGTATGACCACATTTGCTAAAAGAAGTACGTGACTTGTTGCAAATGAGACGAGATGGTGCAGCTGTTAATACATCAGACCAACTCTCCAGGTTTCCTCCTCATCCAACCATAATGGAGAATGTTTACTGTTTTTATTTGTTTATTAGCTGAGTACTGGCGTGGTGTGGGTGTGTCTTAATTCCAATATTCTATTAGTTCATCTCCTCCTTCCTCCTTTCTCTGTCCATCTGCACCACCCCCTCTCTCTATTCATCTCCACCACCCACTCCCACTGGCCACATCCTCCACCCCCCACTCTCTTCCATCTCCTCTTGCCTCCCTCTCTGCCCACATCTCTCCCTTTCTGTCTGTCAATCTGCTCCTCTCCTCTCCCCTCTGCCCAACTGCTCCTTCCTACTCTGCCCATTTCCTCCTTCCCCTCTTATTCCACCTCCTCCCTCTCTCATCAATCTCCATCTCTCCCTGTGTCTGTTCATCTCCCCCCCCCCCCTCCCTGTTCATCTTGTCTCCTTCCCTTTCTGTAGTGATTTCCTCCTCTGCCCTCTCTCTCTGTCTATATCCTCCTCTTCCCTTTCTCTGTCAATGTCTTCTAACTCTGTCCTTCTCTTCCTCCTCCTATCTACCTACCTCCTTTTCCTCCTCATTGTCTGTCCATTTCCTCATCCTCCCTTCTCTCTCCGCGCTATCACACTTACCCCAATAGGAGGCCGGTGGTTCTTACCCCTACAGTATATTCTTTCCAGACTGTAGCTAAGGTATGTGTACTAAATTTGACTGAAATCGTTCGAGGGGTTTAGAATGAGCTTTTCTACTTGTGGATTTGCCTGCACACACACATGTAAAATATATTTCAAACATATTTAACATATTTCACATGTGTGTCTAGTGAATTTCGCCCTAACGTTCCATTTTCATGCAGCTCTTCTATATCTACATCACACTCCGCAAGCCACCTAATGGTGTGTGGCGGAGGGTACTTTCGGTACCACTATCTGATCCCTCCAGCCCTGTTCCACTCGCGAATAGTGCGTGGGAAGAATGATAGTCTGTAAGCCTCTGTACTGGCTCTAATTTTTCGAATTTTCTCCTTGTGGTCAATACGCGAAATGTATGTGGGGGGAAGTAAAATGTTGTCCGACTCCTCCTGAAAAGTGCTGTCCCGAAATTTCAATAGTAAATCTCTCCATGATACACAAACCTCTCTTGTAACGTCTGCCAGTGGAGATTGTTTAGCATCTCCGTAACGCTCTCTCGCCAGCTAAACGATCCCGTGATGAAGCGCGCCGCTCTTCGTTGGATCTTCTCTATCTCCTCTATCAGTCCTACCTGATAGGGATCCCAGAAAGATGAACAATACTCAAGAAAAGGACGAACAAGCGCTTTATAATCTACTTCTTTCGTGGACGGGTTACATTTCCTTAAGATTCTTCCGATGGATCTGGGTCTGGTGTCTGCTTTTCCCACTATCTGTTTTATATGGTCATTCCACTTTTATGACGTCGTATCTGTACAATGACGCTATTTTGGAGGTACATTCAGCGACGTATGTGGCTACTATCTGCGAAAAGTGTTGCGAACAGAGTTAGTAGAAAAGAAGTAATAAATTTAAACTTTTTACACAATGCAGCAGTTTTTTGACCATCTCAATGCTTATGACGTCACATCTCATAAGATAAGTGTTGCAGAATGGTGTAATTTTTGTGGTACATTCTGTGGTATACGTGAATACGGTCCGAAAAATGTGTCACGAATATAGTTAATAGTAAAGAAGTAGTAAATTAAAACGTCTTGCTTCATGTGGCAGTTTTGCTGCATGAACAACGAAAACGTAGCAAGAGATAATTTTTTTCATTCATCATTTTGCGGAGGTCGTTAGCGTGAAAAAAGTTTTGTAAAGGTTTGAAATTATGTGTAAAGTTTGTTCCAAGTTTTAAGTGTTCTCATTCTCGAATACTGGCTGAGTAAAGTACGGGTATGCTTGGGTTGTGGGCTAACCCGCTTTATCAACCCCACCTCTTTGATAGGAGGGTGTTCTTACTCCCATAGTGATTCTTCGTAGACAGTGTACCAAGTTTGGTTGTAATCTGTCCTGTGGCTTAGGAGGAGACGTGGAACATACATATGTACATCCATATTCATAATTTTTATGGATTTATCCGTTATTTCAAATAAACCCAACAGTGGGCTTGACATAAATTATGTGATGGTAGTTATGCGAGTTGTTTTGGTCTGCGGGTATGGTGGAGGTAGTGAGGAGATGGTGAACATCGAATAGAGAGGACGAGACTTGACAGTTAGGATGTACAAGTTATCAAATGCTAAGATTTCAGACGCAATGTATGGAAAATTTGGAAATTTGTGGTAAGAACTATGGGACCAAACTGCTGAGGTCATCGGTCCCTAGGCGTACACTCTTATTAATCTAACTTAACCTAACTTACGCTAAGGACAACACACACACACCCATGCCCGAGGGAGGACTCGAACCTCCGAGGAGGAGGGGGGGAGCCGCGCGAACCGTGACAAGACGCCCTAGACCACGTCGTGGGGTAGATATACATGGCATAAAGAAATTACACATGCAAAATTTTAGTGTGCAGAACAGATAAAAAGAAACACTTTTGTTATGTGTCACCAATGTAACAGGAGTACTCTGTTGAGGACCTTAGAAAGGTTCGACGCTGCGTTTTACTTACGCCTGCGTTCGCATTGTTTTGACTGCTTTGTACGCAACATGTTGACATGGGAATCTGAATTTCAAACAAATTATATCTCACAGCCACGAAGGGTAAGTTTTCTCCTACTGCTAGTAGAGTCCACGTGTCTGGATAAACACTTTCATTAATGTTGTTTATGTTATATTGTATTTATATGAAACTTTCTAAATGGTTCAAATGGCTCTGAGCACTATGGGACTCAACTGCTGAGGTCATTAGTCCCCTAGAAAAAATTGGTTCAAATGGCTGTGAGCACTATGGGACTCAACTGCTGTGGTCATAAGTCCCCTAGAACTTAGAACTACTTAAACCTAACTAACCTCAGGACATCACACACATCCATGCCCGAGGCAGGATTCGAACCTGCGACCGTAGCGGTCGTGCGGCTCCAGACTGTAGCGCCTTTAACCGCACGGCCACTTCGGCCAGCTGAAACTTTCTACCAGTGTTTACTTTAATAGTGGCAACTATTTATTTACGGCTCGTACAACATAGGCACGTGTTTCAAAGTTCCACTGAGCTTCAAAGTAGTCACCAGCATTGTGTATAACCCGTTGAAAGCGGTGTGGAAGTCGTAGGATACTCTTAGCAGTTGCAGTTGTGTTGACAGCTCGAGCGGCGCGGTCTATTGCCTGACGAATTTGTAGCAGTCTGAAGAGAATGCCTTGAAGTGTTTCCTTCAGTTTAGAAATCGAGTTCAACTCACGAGGGCTTGTCAAGGAATGCAGTAGGTGGAATGACACTTAGCAGGCCCATCTGTCAAACAAATGAATAACAGCTTTCACTGTACGTTCTTGAGCATTGTCCTGCAAAATGACGGTCAGGTCCTGCAGAAAGTGTCATCACTTCTGTATCTAAGCTGCGTGCATGTCAGGATGTCGCTGAGGTGGAAGTGGGGTCTAAAAAAGAACAAGTGTTAATTTTTCAACTCCGGTCGGCAAACTGACTCCCGTTTATTGAGAAAACATTTACTGATTGACCTAGCCGGGGTACATTATGTGAGTTTAGCGGTCCTAAGTCGCAAACAGATTGAGCCGGGGCTCGAAAAGTGCACGGAGGCAACCGGCCAATGCGTCTGATCTCGTCGGGGGCCTGTCAGTAAAAGAGGGCGATCCACACGCTTCGTTCGCGCAGCTCGTAGCGGTGGGCGCTCACACGTGATCTCCTGGACTTTTCTGATTGGCTGCTGTAGGAGCTCTGCCTAGGCAGGCGACGCTTCCCTAGGCGTCACCCCGTCAGCGGAAAGGTTGTTTGTTCGTCGAGCACGTGAACAAGCCGTGGGGTAGCGGCACATACTGGAAAAATCTGATGTGCCACCAACCCAGGGCCCGTGCACGGCTTTGTGAAGATCCCTTGCCATCCATAGCTCACGCATTTAAAAAAAAAAAATTTCCCTTTTCTTTTACTGAAAATAAAGGACTTCCGTACTCAATCTGTCAGAACTTGCACAGCTGGACGAAGGTTGTGTTCCAAAAATGAACAGTGTAGAGACAGAAGTGGTGACACTTACTGCAGGACCTGACCATCATTTTGCAGGACAATGCTCAACCACGTACAGTGCAAGCTGTTACTGATTTGTTTGACTGATAGGCCTGCTAAGTGCTATACCACCTTCTGCACTCCCTTGACTTAAGCCCTCGTGAGTTCAACTCGATTTCTAAACTGAAGGAAACACTTCAAGGCATTCGCTTCAGAACTGGTACAACTTCGTCGGGCAATAGACCGAGCCGCTCGAACTGTCAACACAACTAGCACCGCTAAGTGTATCCTACGACTCCCACATCGCTGGCAACGGGTTATACACAATGCTGGTGGCTACTTTGAAGGTCAGTAAAACTTTGAAACACGTATCTATTTTGCACGAGCTGTAAATAAATAGTTGCAAACTATTAAAGTTCCAGCCCTCGTATCATTCAATTTTCGTGAAGTTGTAATCCTTTGTTTGTCTGCACACATACATTACTTCTATCATTTTCCACCTCATTTGGATAATTTCTTCGTGGTGCGTCGTTTTTTTGTCTTTGAGTGTAAATATGTAGGTGATTAGGTGATTTGAGAGTACACAAGCTGCGAATTTAGTACATATTGCTGGCGGTAAAATGGTTCCACCCCAGCTGGGCATCAAGTTGAACTAAGTTTGATTCACAGATAAGGATAGCTCATTCTATGCTGTTTCAACTCTGTGCTGGAGTTCACCAATCGTAGTGGCTGGCGAGTGGTGATGTGCCAGTCTTTCGGCAATCAGTGACCAAATCATTTCAGATGGCGAGAGATCTGAACATATTAATCGTGGTAGCAGTCGCACTTCCTCACTATCAGCAGCATGGGCAGCATTCGAACTAGCATTACCTTGTAGACACGGCAGCTTCATGGGTACCTCAAAGATGAGGCACAGTGCCGGCCTTAAAACTTCCGAAATGTAACGCTTGTTATCGAAATTACCGGCTGTGATAAGTAGAGTTGATCCTGGTGTGTAACCAGTGGCACCCCATACCATCACACAGGCGATGGGGCCGTATGAAAGTGACAAATGCTCTCTGGCGATGTTCATTCTCCTCGGAGCCTCCACGCAAGGGTCCGTCTTGATGTTGTTCATAGAATCAGAAGTTATCTGGGGAGACGACTCGTGCCACTTCCGTGTCCAGTGTCGTATTTGGGCGCACAGCTGTCGGCGTGCCCCTCTGTGGTGCCGCATCTAGGGAAGCAGCACCAGTGCATGGTGCCAGTGCGTGGTGCTCCAGATGTTGCCTCACTGCCGTGTAGATACACTCGTCTTGGTGCAAACAAAGCCCATTTCCAAACTCAAGGTACGTGGCGTGCCTGTACGACAGTGCACGACCAACTGAACAGTATGTGTCTCTCACTCTCAGGCGCTAGTCACGTGGGGCCGCTGAGAGCCTGCTTGGCGTTGAGTACGGCCCTCCTGAGGCCATTGATTCCATGTTCAAGTGGCAGTTCTGGGATTCTCATCAATATAATAACGCAGAACTGTGAACTGAAGCCTTAACACGATCTTTTCACAAACAAACAACATCCAAATTTAATTTGTGAATGAGAAATACAGTCTAGAATCTTCCTCTACACACACGACGCAGATGCTATTACTCCTACGTTACGTGATTTAGCTGAAACGCTAACTACTACGTATTCAAGCATGGAGTGGCCTTCATTTCAATTTGAGGATTATTGCATGTCACATTAATGGTGTTGCAATTTTGGTAGACAACAGAGCAGATTTTTCGCTATGTCTATAACCCACATAAGTCGAAAGACGTTGGGTAAGTGCGTTCATACTTTACAAATTTCCATTTAGACGGCGCATTAAGCTCTAAATTTGCCTCAGTTTTCCTTTCACGGCGAAGGAAATGGCATCTACTGCCAGTGTCCAAGGTTTACCGCCTTGTATAGCAGTCTTGAGTGCGCGGAAGTATGTTCTCTTATGGGAGGATAGTCTGTCATTAACTACCTACGCCGTTTGAAGGAGAACCAGCTACCATCCGCTTCGGAAATGATGTCCGTACTGGTCCCAAACAAAGCGTGCAGACCTTCGACGTCACGTTACTTACGACTCAGATAGGAATCATACTTATTCCATGTTCAGTGTAATGGGTATTAATTTGTAACTTGTGAACTACACTCCTGGAAATTGAAATAAGAACACCGTGAATTCATTGTCCCAGGAAGGGGAAACTTTATTGACACATTCCTGGGGTCAGATACATCACATGATCACACTGACAGAACCACAGGCACATAGACACAGGCAACAGAGCATGCACAATGTCGGCACTAGTACAGTGTATATCCACCTTTCGCAGCAATGCAGGCTGCTATTCTCCCATGGAGACGATCGTAGAGATGCTGGATGTAGTCCTGTGGAACGGCTTGCCATGCCATTTCCACCTGGCGCCTCAGTTGGACCAGCGTTCGTGCTGGACGTGCAGACCGCGTGAGACGACGCTTCATCCAGTCCCAAACATGCTCAGTGGGGGACAGATCCGGAGATCTTGCTGGCCAGGGTAGTTGACTTACACCTTCTAGAGCACGTTGGGTGGCACGGGATACATGCGGACGTGCATTGTCCTGTTGGAACAGCAAGTTCCCTTGCCGGTCTAGGAATGGTAGAACGATGGGTTCGATGACGGTTTGGATGTACCGTGCACTATTCAGTGTCCCCTCAACGATCACCAGTGGTGTACGGCCAGTGTAGGAGATCGCTCCCCACACCATGATGCCGGGTGTTGGCCCTGTGTGCCTCGGTCGTATGCAGTCCTGATTGTGGCGCTCACCTGCACGGCGCCAAACACGCATACGACCATCATTGGCACCAAGGCAGAAGCGACTCTCATCGCTGAAGACGACACGTCTCCATTCGTCCCTCCATTCACGCCTGTCGCGACACCACTGGAGGCGGGCTGCACGATGTTGGGGCGTGAGCGGAAGACGGCCTAACGGTGTGCGGGACCGTAGCCCAGCTTCATGGAGACGGTTGGGAATGGTCCTCGCCGATACCCCAGGAGCAACAGTGTCCCTAGTTTGCTGGGAAGTGGCGGTGCGGTCCCCTACAGCACTGCGTAGGATCCTACGGTCTTGGCGTGCATCCGTGCGTCGCTGCGGTCCGGTCCCAGGTCGACGGGCACGTGCACCTTCCGCCGACCACTGGCGACAACATCGATGTACTGTGGAGACCTCACGCCCCACGTGTTGAGCAATTCGGCGGTACGTCCACCCGGCCTCCCGCATGCCCACTATACGCCCTCGCTCAAAGTCCGTCAACTGCACATACGGTTCACGTCCACGCTGTCGCGGCATGCTACCAGTGTTAAAGACTGCGATGGAGCTCCGTATGCCACGGCAAACTGGCTGACACTGACGGCGGCGGTGCACAAATGCTGCGCAGCTAGCGCCATTCGACGGCCAACACCGCGGTTCCTGGTGTGTCCGCTGTGCCGTGCGTGTGATCATTGCTTGTACAGCCCTCTCGCAGTGTCCGGAGCAAGTATGGTGGGTCTGACACACCGGTGTCAATGTGTTCTTTTTTCCATTTCCAGGAGTGTAGATTACAGCAGTATTTAGGGATTTTGACTTTTGCATTTGTCCATAATTCTCTTCCTGCATCGTATACAAATAAATTGATTGTAGTTTCCTCCAGAACATCGGTCTGACGCAGTCTGAATTGAGTCGAATTCGTTCGGAAGCACCAAAACGAAAATATACTTTCTTCCAAAACTACAGAGTTAGAGAATCGATATACATGACACAAGTTGCTGTAACAGTTTAGTCTGATGACCATGAGGTAGGAGACTCACAGCCGATTACTGGAGAAGACAAAGCATGACAAGCGACGGACACCACTTTAATTCACGTCACATTGGAGATCAGTAAGACTACAATGTTACCGACGCATTTCTGTTTATATCGAGCGAGGTGGCGCATCGGTTGGTACACTGAACTCGCATTCGGGATGACGACGGCTCAAACCCGCGTCCGGCCATTCAGATTTAGGTTTTCCGTGATTTCCCTAATTCTCTCCAGGCAAATGCCAGATGGTTCCTTTGAAAGGGCGCGACCGATTTCATTCCCCATCATTGACAGAATCCGAACTTGTGCTCTGTCCCTAATAACCTCGATGTCGACCACACGTTAAACCAAATCTTCCATCTTTCCTTGATTCTTGTTTATGGAAGAAATAAATTGCACAAAGGGGTTATCATATTTATTTGCTGGTACTATTAGAAAATAATCGGTAACTTTTCGGTTTCACAGTCGCCGTGGTCTTTGAGCATTTCGTTAGTTACGCGCATCTTATTGAGACTTAGAACTTTTCGTGGAAGAGAAGACTTGAAGAATTTGCGTCCTGTGCTGAAAAATGAAAGCGTGTAGGAGAGAGGACAAAGATTCTGTTTCTAATATCACGTAGTTTATAATTTTGCTACCGCAGCAAAAGTATTCGAATTTTGAAACAAGTCATATTTACTTTGTACAAATTGTGTAGCCCTTTTAAGAAATTAGTTATTTTATGTTCCTGCCGTTTGGTGAGACTTCCCTTATTTTCTTTTGGTACTCGCGAAAACTCCGTACTATAGGTTGTGATTATTGATCGTGGTGTATTAGGCGAGGGACTGGATTAATCTGTCAACAGTGTCTTCAGTTGCCATGTACAGCTAAGCCATCGTTCTCAGAAATCTCATTTTTTATAAATGTATAATTATTGCGTCGTTCGCCATTAAATGAGAAACTTTTATTTGACCAACGTTCACAAAACTGCTGTAACTCCGCACAGCAAACTCTAATAACCTCAAAGAAAATGAGTCAGTATGAGTACACGAGCATGATGACAGGAAATATTGACAAATGACAGGCGTATTCCTAAATATACTAAAGTTAAGATCTACGAATGGTTCAAATGGCTCTGAGCACTATGGGACTTAACATCTGACGTCATCTGTCCCCTAGAACTTAGAACTACTTAAACCTAACTACCCTAAGGACATCACGCACATCCATGCCCGAGGCAGGATTCGAACCTGCGACCGTAGCAGTCGCGCGGTTCCGGACTGAAGCGCCTAGAACCGCTCGGCCACCGCGGTCGGCTCAGATCTATGACTCGCCTTTTTCTGGGCGAAAAACAGTCTTCCGTAGAACCGTGGAAAACAATAGGCAAGATAAGAGAAACAGCGGCTAACCCAAAAGTTAGAAAATTGTGAGCTAGCGTTGCGTGATAGTCGATAAGTAGTAGAGCACACGAGCTGTACGGCATTTCTTCGTGGTGAACATGAGGTTGAAACTTGCTCGCTCATTTTATGAAAGCTCAACGTCAGCTACTTGCGTCGTATTTCTCAACGATAACAGGGAGATTAATTTGGAATGAGAAGTTATTGTAATGTCACTACCCTAAATCAAGAATAGACTAATGGTCCCTGATGATCCAGCGTGGACACTGCATAGTGGTCGGTCAGATATTTACCAAAGAAAAATCACCAGACAGGAGTATATTTTCAGAAGTTGTTATTTTGTTTACACGACCAGTTTCGGCGTCTCTACATTCTCCGTATGCGTAACCGGAGCCATCAATACCTGGATTCCGTGAATTGTGGTGTGTGTACCTCGAAAGACTTTGACAAGAATTGTCAACTCCTTCGAAGGACACGCTCAACAAAAAATTCACGGAATCCAGGTACTGATAGCTCCGATTATGCATTCCTTGGTGTATCTAATACTCCGTACGTGGAGTTCATAGGGGCCTGTAGATGGCGTTAATGAGATATCGAAAATGGTCCTGTAAATAAAATAACAATTTCTGAAAAAATATGCCTGTTTTGTGTTTTTTCTTTGGTAAATGGGCTAAATGTGCTTGTAACCCGAGATTCATAAAACATTAGCATCTAATATTAATGATAGAGCGTAGGATCGCTATATGCATGTAGTACAAACGCAATTTGTTTTCTTTGCAGCGTCTATTTGCATTATTCGCTATTTCGTGCATCGTTTAGCTCCATCAGCGATACGAGAAAGAAAATTCAGACCAGTTTGTGTGCTTCAAGACCTGATACAGATGTTGGATAGGGCTGTTTAAGTTTATGAACATTCCAGATGTTAGTTAAGCCACATCTAAAACGGATAGAAATTTTAGTTGGGCTACTGTCCTCGTACGATGAGAGAGACATCCTTGTCAGAAACAAACAGCTCGACCATAGAATGGTGTTGTTCATACAATACATAGTTGTTATTTGTACTCGAAGAATAACAATAGGACCAGTGAAATGCCACGAAACATGCGCCTAAGTCGTTATGGGGCTATATTTATGTTTTACGGTAGTGAGTAGCTAGTCAGATGCGTTGGCATGATCAGACCTGTGTGCCTCGCGAGGTAATTGATGAAACGTCTCAATTGGCAGATACCAGGAGAGAATCTGATACTATTGTACAGTCTCTTAATTTAACGTATCACTACCTGAAAGATAAAATTAGGCTAACAACAAGCTCAGAAGCAGGCAACGAGACATATACTATGTGATAGAAAAGTATCCGGACACCCCCAAAAACATACGTTTTACATGTGCTGCCACCTACTGCCAGGTACTCCATATAAGCGACCTCAGTAGTCATTAGACATCGTGAGAGAGCAGAATGGAGCGCTCCGCGGAACTCACGGACTTCGGACGTGGTCAGGTGATTGGGTGTCACTTGTGTCACACTTCTGTACGTGAGATTTCCACACTCCTAAACACCCCTAGGTCCACTGTTTCCGATGTGACAGTGAAGTGGAAACGTGAAGGTACACGTACGGCACAAAAGTGTACAGGCCGACCTCGTCTGTTGACTGACAGAGACCGCCGACAATTGAAGAGCGTCGTAATGTGTAATAGGCAGACATCTATCCAGACCATCACACAGAAATTCCTAACTGCATCAGGATCCACTGCAATTACTATGACAGTTAGATGGGAGGTGAGAAAACTTGGATTTCATGGTCGAGCGGCTGCTCGTAAGCCACACATCACGCCAGTAAATGCCAAACGTCGCTTCGCTTGGTGTAAGGACCGTAACCATTGGACGATTGGAAAACGATGGAAAAACGTTGTGTGGAATGACGAATCACGGTACACAATGTGGTGATCCGATGGCAGGGTGTGGGCATGGCGAATGCCCGGTGAACGTCATCTGTCAGCCTGTGTAGTGCCAACACTAAAATACGGAGGCGGTGGTGTTAGGGTGTGGTCGTGTTTTTCATGGAGGGGGCATGCACCCCTTGTTGCTTTACGTGGCACTATCACAGCACAGACCTACACTGATGTTTTAAGCACCTTCTTGCTTCCCACTGTTGAAGAGCAATTCTGGGATGGCGACTGGATCTTTCAACACGATCGAGAACCTGCTCATAATGCAAGCTCTGTGACGGAGTGATTACACGACAACATCCCTGTAATGGACTGGCCTGCACAGAGTCCTGACCTAAATCCTATAGAACACCTTTGAGATGTTTTGGAACGCCGACTTCGTGCCAGGCCTCACAGACCGACATCGATACCTCTCCTTAATGCAGCACTCCGTGAAGAATGGGCTGCCATTCCCCAAGAAACTTTCCAACACCTGATTGAACTTATGCCTGCGAGAGTGGAAGCTGTCATCAAGGCTAATGTTGGGCCAACACCATACTGAATTCCAGAATTACCGATGGAGGGAGCCAAGCTCTTGTAAGTCATTTTCAGCCAAGTGTCCGGATACTTTTGATCACATAGTGTATATTCCTCTCTGGGAGATGAAAATGTGGAATGTCAATGAATCCTTGGTCTTAAGTAAATTCACGGCTCCAGGCGAGGGCGCCAATACGATTCCGTTGAATTCTGCGTAATACAAACTTTTAAATAATTTTCTTAGAAAAAACACCTGACTACACTATAGTTTTTGCTTTCTCTGAGAGCTAGGAAGGCCGGCCGAAGTGGCCGCGCGGTTCTGGCGCTGCAGTCTGGAACCGCGAGACCGCTACTGTCGCAGGTTCGAATCCTGCCTCGGGCATGGATGTGTGTGATGTCCTTAGGTTAGTTAGGTTTAACTAGTTCTAAGTTCTCGGGGACTAATGACCTAAGCAGTTGAGTCCCATAGTGCTCAGAGCCATTCAATTTGAGAGCTAGGAGGGTAGGACGGGGTGGGGCGCAGCCCCCCTTGCCCCTGGATATGGATGTTCTTTCAGCGTCATAAGCACAGTCGCTCAGACATCATACCAGCAACAAAAGGATAATACAGATAAGGCACACTGGTATCTGTCTTGCGAGATAGTTTCACTAGAATGTTCCTAATATATAATTCCTCATTATAGTCGCCTCACGAACGCCGAAATGAGATAGACTGATATACACTTACATCACGGATTAAAAAAATTAATAAAAATCACTTAACAGAACAAAGGGAATTGGACATGATAAGACAGCTGTACGGTTCTATGTAGATTACGAGGAAGAACTTTCTGTCCTCTGATTTTAGTCGATGGAGCAATGAAGTGTTCCAAGCGACTGGAGAAAAAGGCGCAGGTCATTTCCATTTTCAAGAAGAATCGTAGGATAGATTCGTATAATTATAAGCATATATCTCTGACATCAGTTTATTTTTGATTTATGGATTATATTTTATGCTCGAGTATTATGAGCATTTTTGGCAACGGTCTTGCCGCAGTGGATACACCGATTCCCGTCAGATCACCGAAGTTAAGCGCTGTCGGGCGTGGCCGGCACTTGGATGGGCGACCATCCGGGTCACCATGCGCTGTTGCCATTTTTCGGGGTGCACTCAGTCTCGTGATGCCAATTGAAGAGCTACTCGACCGAACAGTAGCGGCTCCGGCCAAAGAAAACCATCACAACGACCGGGAGAGCGGTGTGCTGACCATATGCCCCTCCTATCCGCATACTCAGCTCGAGGATGACACGGCGGTCGGATGTTCCCGATCGGCCACTTGTGGCCTGAAGAAGGAGTGCTTATTATGAGCATTTTTGAGGCCAAAAGCTCCACTGTAGGAGGAGACTCTTCAAATAGCGACCTTGTAAAACTCATTTCGTCGTTGTCGATCAACATGTGTATCATATTTTCTGAATTTCATGATGTACAATCACTCAGCTGTATAACTAGTATCAGTCTTTGAATTTTACCGTCTTCAGGTATATAAAGCTTTACATTAGGTAATGTTAAACGGATGGTGGGAAAATTGTGAGATGAGTTAATTGTAATGCACTGTGCCTCGTGATATTCAACTCGCTCTAATGGTCCATGAGTTCTGAAAGGCGCTGTAGAGACTTGCCCAGGTTGATGCCGTAATCCTCGATTTCTTGCTTTTGATATAGCATCGAAACATCGCCTAGTGAACAATACACCAAAAAATAAACACTGGAAAGCTTCGCAACTGGATTGAATACTTCCTAGCAGGCAGAACTCAGTACGTTGTTCTTAATAGGATGAAATCGTAGAAGTGTGAAAGTAGCTTCGGGAATATTCCGAGGGAGTTTTGCAAGGCTCGCTGTCGACAGTACGTATGAAGGAGCAGGTGAGAAACACCAGGAACTCCGGTAGGCGTTCGCAGATGCTGTTGCTAATGCTGCGTATTGAGAAGTCTGCGTGGACAAATGAAGGAAAACCAGGAGATTATTAACGCTTAGTGCAAAGAGTGACAATCGACTCTCAACATAAACAAGTGCAGACCACAGCGATGAGCCACCGCAAACAGTCACAGCCGCAAAAGTCCAGAGGAGTTTTCCATACTCACCTTCAGAAAAAACAGAACTCCTTGAACGACTACAGATGGGTCGTTTTTGTTCACGGGACATGTACATTGTGTTGTGCAGAAGTGATTAGCATTTGAACCACGTAGGCCCGTGGATTCAAGATCAACATCGATATCGCGGCGCAACACCGCCTACCGGTAAAATGTGCCTGCGGCTCTCGTTGTCGCTGCAAACCAAAGGTGATGTATCGGTGTGACTTGATCATACCTGCAGGATGCCTCACAGAGGGATGCACGAGCCGTACCGTCAAATCAATGAGTTTGAAAGAGGGCGCATCATTGGCACAAGAGAAAGTGATGCATCCATACGGGAAACTGCTGATCATGTGGGACGACGTGTTTCAGCAGTGCAACGGGTGTGTCCAGAATGATTCGCGGAAGGCCGTATAACACGACGAGATAGGTCAGGTTGCAACACCCAGACCATCCCCCAAGAAGATCGACACCTCATCCAAAGGCATTGCAGAACAAATCTGTGTCCTCCTCGGCTCTGGCCCAACAGTGGAGCACATCGTACACTATTAGCGGTGACAGTCCGTTGCCGTTTATTGCGGCGTGGGTTACGTGTGCGTCGTCCACTTCTCCGCCTACCTTTGAGGAATTCGCAGAAACATACTGGACGGCAGAACGATGTCACTGGGGACAGGAATGGCATCGGATAGTGCTTTCGGAGGAATCGAGGTTTTGTTTGAAAATGATGGCCTCATTTTGGCTCGCCGCAGACAGGCGGAGCGGCATCACAGTGACTGCATTCGCACAACACATACAGCGGCAACTGAAGGCTTTATGATGTGCCGCGCGGGGTAGCCGTGCGTCTAGGGCGTCTTGTCACGGTTCGCGCGGCTCTCCCCCGTCGGAGATTCGAGTCCTCCCTCCGGCATGGGTGTTTAAGTTAGATTAAGTAGTACGTAAGCCTAGGGACCGATGACCTCAGCAGTTTGGTCCCACGGAACTTACCACAAATTTCCAATTTCCTTTATGATGGCCGGCCATGTGGCCGAGCGGTTCTGGGCGCTTCAGTCCGGAACCGCGCTGCTGCTACGGTCGCAGGTTCGAATCCTGCATACATGTGTGTGATGTCCTTAGGTTAGTTAGGTTTAAGTAGTTCTAAGTCTAGGGGACTGATGACATCAGATGTTAAGTCCCATAGTGCTTTGAGCCATTTGAACAATTTTTCCTTTATGATGTGTGGTAAATCACAGTTGTTGGGTGTGCAGGGCACTGTGACCAACGTGAATGAAGTCCTGCGCCCTATAGCTATGTGCACAACACCACAGACGACATTTATCAGCAAGACAATGCACGACTACACGTTGCTGCACGATCACCTGCCTTCTTGAAGTCACTGGACGGCAGCCTTTTGCCCCGGCCCGCCAGATCGCTAGACTTGTTGCCAATTGAAAACGTGTGGCATATAGTTAAACGACGGGTGCAGCGCTGTGATCCAATACCAACCACCAAAAATGAACTTTGGAATCAGTAAATGGAGCATGGATGGCTACAGCACAGGACAATATTCGCGCCTTATAACCGCCGATGCCATCATGCACGGAACAAGTTAACAGGGCCTATGTCAGACCCCGTGTCTACAAGGCAACAGTATATATTCTGAACCGAGGTGACTGAAATGCTTATCATTTCTGAAGAACACACTAATTTATGTCCTGTGAATATGGACGTCCTATCTCTAGTCGTTCAAGCTGTTCTGTTTCTTTTTTTATTTGCAACGACCACATGAAACTATACATGATGCCTTTTTGCTTTTAAGACTATTACAGCGCAGGGCGTTGAGAATCTGACGGCTATGGACCAGAGGACGCATGCAATAATGTTAAGTGGTTAAAAAACTGTCCACTGACGATGCTTTTAAATGAAGTGAAACACGTTTGGTTTGAATAACACTCCTTACAGTCGAAGAAATTGATAAGGAGCATGTTGAACATAATGGCGGACACATGCATTTACACAAGACGTTATGTCTTTCGTTGTGCCAAAAACCACGGTGGTGCAGGAGGGCATACTTCTACATCTATGGTGTGTACTCTGTAGTGACGGAAGTCATGCTAAACCTCCTAATATCGCGTCAGACTTCCTTTTCCCCGGTGTAGTGTAGCATCTCGAAGTGGCCTGGACTAAATAAGACATTGGTAGCGCCCTGCAGAAATATTGAGCCATGCTGCCTCTGCAATCGTCCATAATTGCGAGAGTATTGCACGTGCAGCATTTTGTGCACGAACTAACTTCTCAATTATCTCCCATAAGTGTTCGATGGGATTAATGTCGGACGATCTGAGTCGCCAGAATGTTCTTCAAACCAGTCACGAATAACTGTGGTCTGATGACATGGCGAATCGTCATCCATAAAAGTTCCGTCGTTATTTGGGAACACGACGTCCATGAATGGCTCCAAATAGACTCGAAGTAGCCAAACATAGCCATTTCCAGTCAATGATCGGTTCAGTTGGATCAGAGGACACAGTCTATTCCATGTAAACACAGCCCACACCATTATGGAGCACCTTACCATCAGTTCTTACCGACTGAAATCGGGATTCATGTGAGCAGGCCACGGTTTTCCCAGTCGTCCAGAGTCCAACCGATATGGTCACGAGCCCAGTAGAGGCGCTGCAGGCGATGTTGTGTTGTTAGCAAAGGCACTCGCGTCGGTCGTCTGCTGCCATAGCCTATTAACGCCAAATTTCGTGGCGCTGTCCTAAAGGATACGTTCGTCGTGACGTCCCACATTGATTTCTGCGGTTATTTCACGCAGAGTTGCTTGTCTGGTAGTGTTGACAATTCTAAGCAAATGTCACTGATCTCGGTCGTTAAGTGAAGGCTGTCAGAGTTGCTTGTCTGGTAGTTTTGATAATTCTACACAAAAGCCACTGATCTCGGTCGTTATGTGAAGGCTGTCAGCCACTAGGGTGTCCGTGGTGAGAGGTAATACCTGATTTTTTTTAAAAATGAAAGCTTTTTTCTTACTAGCTAGGCTATCCATACACATATTTCCCCTATCCATACAGAGTAAAAAAAGTTGGATGAAATTTTATAGGTAAACTTGGCTTCTTAGCTCTATCTTGTCTTGCAAGATATAGCCAAGATTGTTGTGCAGGTGAATGTATATTTCTATTTCTTCCAACAAATTTATGTGTGTTCCTTCCTCAAGAAAATGTAGTATTTCCGTTTTCCTGCATGGTACTCTCCGTGTTGCCATGCGGAGGTTATGTGAGCAGCAATTGTTGATTATCTAAGAAAATACACTCCTGGAAATGGAAAAAAGAACACATTGACACCGGTGTGTCACACCCACCATACTTGCTCCGGGCACTGCGAGAGGGCTGTACAAGCAATGATCACACGCACGGCACAGCGGACACACCAGGAACCGCGGTGTTGGCCGTCGAATGGCGCTAGCTGCGCAGCATTTGTGCACCGCCGCCGTCAGTGTCAGCCAGTTTGCCGTGGCATACGGAGCTCCATCGCAGTCTTTAACACTGGTAGCATGCCGCGACAGCGGTGACGTGAACCGTATGTGCAGTTGACGGACTTTGAGCGAGGGCGTATAGTGGGCATGCGGGAGACCGGGTGGACGTACCGCCGAATTGCTCAACACGTGGGGCGTGAGGTCTCCACAGTACATCGATGTTGTCGCCAGTGGTCGGCGGAAGGTGCACATGCCCGTCGACCTGGGACCGGACTGCAGCGACGCACGGGTGCACGCCAAGACCGTAGGATCCTACGCAGTGCCGTAGGGGACCGCACCGCCACTTCCCAGAAAATTAGGGACACTGTTGCTCCTGGGGTATCGGCGAGGACCATTCGCAACCGTCTCCATGAAGCTGGGCTACGGTCCCGCACACCGTTAGGCCGTCTTCCGCTCACGCCCCAACATCGTGCAGCCCGCCTCCAGTGGTGTCGCGACAGGCGTGAATGGAGGGACGAATGGAGACGTGTCGTCTTCAGCGATGAGAGTCGCTTCTGCCTTGGTGCCAATGATGGTCGTATGCGTGTTTGGCGCCGTGCAGGTGAGCACCACAATCAGGACTGCATACGACCGAGGCACACAGGGCCAACAACCGGCATCATGGTGTGGGGAGCGATCTCCTACACTGGCCGTACACCACTGGTGATCGTCGAGGGGACACTGAATAGTGCACGGTACATCCAAACCGTCATCGAACCCATCGTTCTACCATTCCTAGACCGGCAAGGGAACTTGCTGTTCCAACAGGACAACGCACGTCCGCATGTATCCCGTGCCACCCAACGTGCTCTAGAAGGTGTAAGTCAACTACCCTGGCCAGCAAGATCTCCGGATCTGTCCCCCATTGAGCATGTTTGGGACTGGATGAAGCGTCGTCTCACGCGGTCTGCACGTCCAGCACGAACGCTGGTCCAACTGAGGCGCCAGGTGGAAATGGCATGGCAAGCCGTTCCACAGGACTACATCCAGCATCTCTACGATCGTCTCCATGGGAGAATAGCAGCCTGCATTGCTGCGAAAGGTGGATATACACTGTACTAGTGCCGAAATTGTGCATGCTCTGTTGCCTGTGTCTATGTGCCTGTGGTTCTGTCAGTGTGATCATGTGATGTATCTGACCCCAGGAATGTGTCAATAAAGTTTCCCCTTCCTGGGACAATGAATTCACGGTGTTCTTATTTCAATTTCCAGGAGTGTATAACTCACCTGTTGTGGAGAAAACGGATCTCAGGTGTGTACTTCATGAGATTATAGACCATGTATTAATATGTGGTTTTGTTAGAGATAACCGGAGTTCTTGTCAAATTATTTCGCCTCAGAAGAAAGCGTCTTACTGCCGAATTGTTTGGATGTAGAGAATGTTATTTAATCTAATCACTAAAGCTTGGAAATCAGACACAATTCCGTTACTAATCATGTAAACACTGTACAATTAGACTATACACGTGTTCTCTGATTCCTGTAATCATCAACAATCAAGTTATAACTCGTAGAAATGTGGTAAGATGACTCTAAGTACGATGTTGAGATAACCTGCATGGTTTGACAGCTGTCACATTCAGTTTGGCTTCGCCGTGAACCTTATATTAGACCAATAGCGAACAAGCAGCTTTATTCTATTGGTCGCCGTCCAGAAATTAATGACGGACGCCGCGACTTACGCGCGCGACCGTATCAACTCACTTTGAAGATAACACTGCACATGCGTTCGTAAAACTTCCGTCGAAAAGGCACATAAAACATACGGAACTGCAACAGCATTGATTTAAAAGAAAGAGATAGTTTAAGTAAAATAAAAACACTTATAACTAATGTTGGGACAGCAAACCTGCACTGATAATTAATTGTACACTTCAAGTAATTTTATTTACGCTGCAAGAGCTAAGAAAAGGAAAAGAAAGCAAATAGTCTTATAATAAAACAAACTATTTACAATGTGAACTGCTGAATTCTGTCGGTCTTTAACCGGGGGAGAGCGAACGGCAATGCAGCTTGTTGGAGAGGCCTGGCGGCATGTTGAGATGACGCAATGGCTCGTGATGTTGCAGGTGAGGTTATTAGAGCAGCTCCGTTTGTCGTATTTCCACGGCGAAATATACTGGTGAAGTCTCTTCTCGGATAGGCTGAAAAGTCATCCGCAGTGGCGTTTAACAGACCATTGGCTGAACAGACGTAACTGTTGGTGACAATCCACATGTTTGGCATGTGGACGTTTATTACTCCTTATACTCACCTCGTTCTCGTTTCAGTACATCATACACTGGTCGCCGCAATTTCCGACCGCGACATAACTATTCGTCACTTTTGCACATGATTGTCGTGATCGCGAATTCACAGTCAGTAAAACCGTTCTTACGCCTGATCCAGAATCGTGTTACGTTCACCACGACAGTTACGGCTTCAAACATTCGGCTGCTCATTAAGAAGACAAACATATTACACGGCTTTATGGAGCCTTGACTCTTGCGATGCGGTTAAACGTAAAAGCAGTTTCTCTCATACATTAGCAATAACTATAGTATCTAGTCGCCAAAGCATTGTCATTACCAGTTGCGACACAATTCCTTTACTAATACTCAGACTGTACTGTGTTTCTGTTCATAAGAGAAGTGAGAGAAGATGCAGAGAAGAGCAGCTCATCTCGTCGCAGATGTATTGGGTATGTAATAGATTTCGTACCCCTCTGGTCTCGATGCATGTAGTGAATCGGTTCTGAGGGTGTCATGAAGCCACTGTAGCCTATTTTGAGGCAAGCCAGTCTGCAATGGTCTTATGTCGTCTTGATATTCTAGGAACCGACACAGGGGTTGAGTTGACTTCCGTGGTCCCACACATGAGTAGTAGGGCAAAGAGAGGGTCACCCCACTTTGCATTGTTTCCAAATTTATTGAAGATGGCGGATCCAAGATGGCGGTGGTAAATATGGCAATGTCACAATGACGTCATGGTGGGAAGTTCAAATTTTGGCGGGAAAATAGGTCAATTTGGCTACCTCCACTAACCTAACGCCATCTCCACCCCCTCCCCTCCACCCACCTGCCCAAGAAAATGGCAAGAAGTTCACATTCCAGCAGGACAATGCAACACACCATGGCTGCCTCCACTAACCTAAGAACATGGTGTGGAAAAAGGTCACTTTGGTTACATCCACTAACCTAAGTCATCTGACCACAATCTCTTACTAGGAATTGGCGGGAAAAGGACTCAGCCTGTGATGGAAAGGATGGATGTAAATCTTTATTTTGCATGCAATGTATATTTAAACAATTTAAGGCAGTAGTTCCGTCCAGTGTGTTCACCATGAAGTCTGGAGTCCAGCTGACCTAGTGCACAGTACCACCACCACAGGGCACTGTCGTCCCTCCTGTGATGTAATCTAAGATGGCGGTCTGGGGGGAAAAAGGTGGGAAAAGAACTCAACCTGTGCTGGGCTACTGGATAGGATGGATGTAAGTCTTTATTTTGCAGGCAGTCTTTATTAAAACAATTTGACACAGTAGCTCCATCTGGTGTGTTCACCATGAGGCCCTGAGTCCAACTGACCTATTACACAGCACTGTCACCACAGGGTGCTGTCGTCCCATGGCAGACTGGGGGGGGGGGGGATGGTGGGAAAACGACTCAGCCTATACTGGGCTGCTGGACAGAGGAAGGAGTGTACTTTATTTATTTTGTTACAACTTATTTAGGGACGGATTTCATGTAGTTTATTTATTACACTGATACAAAACACTCACTCTGACAGTCACAATACACATCCTACAGACTTGCAAACTACTCGTAAATCACCGAAATAGTGAAGTACACTGATGTGCAGAGACGCAAAAAACACTTAAATTGTCGAAATAATGAATGTATGAGGCTCTGTAAACACGCTTGCTAATCGTCAATGGTTGAAATCATGCATTGCACAGCCTGCACACCTGTTCACAAAATAATGCAACAGATACGAAAACAACTCGTAAATTGTCAAAAGATAACGCTATGCAAACACGCTTACAACACAACACAACATCCGAAAATAATGCAGTGTACAAACACTCATCACCCATAAAAAACGCTTTCAAACTATGTTCAACCACGACTAATCAGCAAACTGCCCCCCTACAGAACTCCAAGGCTCCCATGCTGGGTGGCGCGCTCATGCCGGTCCCATATGCGAGACACCTCTGGCCGAGTACATGTGTTTACCGTTGCTGGTGCGATACCCCTCTACTTGTGCATACTGACGTCACAGGTCGCGCTATAGAAATCTGTTACAATGCTTCCCAGAATAGCACAGGGTGCAATGTTCCGAGCAATCGTAATGGGACATCTGAGCTGCATCTAGCCATGCATGCGTGTTTACCTGCCCAGCGTGGCTGATGCATCACCACGAAATGTCAGCGTAGTGACTCACCATGGCAGACACATCTAAAAGGTTCTCAGTGTTATACAGACGTTACATGGCTATGTAAGTAAGACCAAAGTCGACCTCTCTGAAATTGTAAGGTGTCACAGAAATAGTTAATGGTCGCTTTTGTAGGAGCTTTCGTGATGTCTCAGCTCGTCTGCATGAAAATTCTTGTCCTAACAGAAACTGTTTACGAAAATAGCCCAGACTAAATGCTGAATGCATTCCTCCTGACGATCTTAATGTAGTACATCACGTTTTACCATTCCTGGAAATCCTTAAGTCCTGCTTTCAACAAACATCTTCGAAACGCAAATGTTCTCACTGCTACGTAGAGGCTCCTACGTCCCGGCACAAAGGATGTCTTGTGAATGAATGGAGCGTTATGATTGGCTCTTACTGAATTTGCCCACCAAATTATTGATGCCGCTGGTGTGGAAGCACTGTGCGCCTTATTTTTTCATTCTGTAGAGCAGACTTCCAGCAGCAAAAGTATTTTGTATAGATCACCATATTGCACTGACAATTAAACCCTGCAAAGTGACCTACAGATCATCAAATATGGAAAGTCTCTTACTCAGTTACACTGCTCTGCCACTGAGTATGGAAGCTTGAACATTAGAGCATAGAACCGATCTCCACTCGACAATATATCACTGAGTGCCGTGTCGACATAGTAAACATACAACTCGTATCCTGTGCCATACAAAATCGCCCCTTTTGCATCATGCATATAACTATCGACTGCCAGACCCTCATACATATACCACGAAAACAGACAGCATAAGCATATGCACCATAGGTGTACTCCTCACTGCACTAAATATTTCCCGCAAGGTCGGTATAATCGACTACTGACACATGACCAGAGCACCCTCAGTGGACCAAAGTCACTCTCAGTACTGTTCTAAAAATTGGGGATTGGCCCCCCCCCCCCCTTGGCAAAAAGGTGTTACTGTTTCTGGCCCGAACCTGCTTGCTTGCTTGCTTTGCACACCCATCTCTAGACTCTGGGATTACAAAAACACATGTATTTTCACATGGTCTGCCAGAATATTATACAATTTACGCGATTCTTCTCGATATCAAGCTCATAGCAATTACACCTGATAGCAGTATGCCTCTCACAACATAATTCCGAAAATATAGACTGGAAATTTTTTCTCTAGAAACCCTGAACTTTTGCAAGGTGGAGTGTGCTGTAATCCACTGAGTAGCTAGAAACTTACCCTGTCTGCGGAAACCTTTATGTGAAAACACGAAAAAAATAGAGGAAACTGATATTTCCACTAGTGAATACTGATGTCGGTAATGAAACAGATTCCAATTCATCCCTATAATTTACAAGGTCAACTGAGTTGTTTCTCATGTCTAGAGAACCAGCAAATGTGTCTTCCACCTGTCTTTCACCTGCTAGGTGCACACACCACAATCGATGTTTCCTCAACTAAATAAAGGCGCGAAATGTGCAGAAGCAGTCAACTGGACGATTTACGTGGGAGGGAAAATGTTCCAGTGCAAACACACGTCCATGTTGAATCTTCTCAAATTTCCACATGATCACAAAAGCTGTCCAACACATACTAAGTATTAGTTCGCTAGTCAGCCGTCCAGAGGACGACATGGCTAAGACAGCTTCATTCCTGCACCTCAGCAGGCCTCTCCATTCGAACAGCTCCTTCCGTTAGCTAGAAACGTGAATCATTCCAGCCACAGGTCACCGGCGCTGCACGCCAAGCGCGCATAGGTAGAATCATCCTACAAAACTGGCCAAATATATATTTTATCACTGTACTTACAATTAAATATTACGCTCGTGGTCTCAATTGGACGATATTCGACGATCAACGAAGTATCTGAAATACATCCTGCAGACAGCTGTGGCTCTGGAAATAGAAATATCTGTACCATTCTTATGACTTGACTTCCCTTTGCTGTCACAGTATTCCACATCAAATCCATACCTTCCTTACGACAGGACATAGTCATTTCCTTTGCACATATCGGAACACACACACACACACACACACACTTTATAAGTCTGATGCTCAAGGTGTACCTATCATGCATCCCGTACTACTAAGTATAACACTTGGCCAATAACAGATTGCCAGCGATTTGAAATAATACTGATCGAAAATCAGCGATGGGTGAACACGTCTCATAAATTTTTCTTGTGAGTGGTACCATTGTGTCTTAGAAAGAGAGATGTAATCGTCTTACTAACCGCCAGATGTTAAAAAAAAACACGACCATGTTACTGTCACAAGCAGTCTTGGCTCTGTAGGTTAAAAGCTATACTGGCTTTATAAATCGATATATAGCATTACCTACGAATGAAGTGGTTTTTCCAGACAAGTACAGCGACAATGAATATAGACGATGTTCGCCAGAGTGTATATTATCAGGCCAACACTTTTCAGGAAAACAGAGAACTATCTGCCTCTAAACTTACATGCATCTGCGTTAAAGGATAACAGAGAGAGAGAAGATGGGTCATCGATTGAGATGGAGCTGTAACGAGGCACAATTTAATGGCAGACTGATGATGCAATCTAGAGAGGGAGATGCAGCTGCAGGTCACTTTTTCTACTGTTCTGTCAGGATGCATTAGCCACGTGACATAGCCTGTGTTCGACTCGTCTACAACCAAATGTCCTGTATGTGACTTAAAGCACATCAACTCTCGATCGATAACCTCTTGGTCATCATTTCATGTGTGATGAAATGCAAACCTATTGTTTCGACACATTCCTGTAAACGAATGAAGATTTTTGCAATGTACTCCATTCCCCTGTCGCATGCTGGACATCAAATCTAGACTTCAGTTTCATAATTAAGAAAGTTCTAAGTCAGCGATACGTGTTTGTGGGACACTGCAAACTTCGTGTATACAGCTGCTTGATAGATGTGATGTTTACAGAGTTAGTGGCTGCATGACATGTAATTTCACATATTGGACACTTGCTGCTATGTATTTATCTGTTTCCTTGTAAGAGGTATTCTCCATTACTAACAATCATTTTATATAGGACTGATTCAGGCATAGCATAATATCTGAACTGTGATCAGATATGAGCAGTGGACACTATACATCTCTGGAAAGCTCGTATATTGCACATGTATCACACAGAGCCACTGTTTTAAGGAAGTAGTTTTTTCATTTTACTGTTTGTTACCATAGTTTATCGTAGAGAAACGTGCAAGAAGAATGTATATCATGCCCTGGAAATGTATTTGATACAGTGGGATATTAACAGTGCTGCATTCCACACGATTGTTACATCGGAAACTGAAGCGAACTAACATTACGGCCTTAGGAGTGTGTAATTGAGTAAGAGTCTTTCCATATTTGATGATCTGTAGGTCACATTGCAGGGTTTAATTGTCAGTGCAATATGGCGATCTGTACAAAATACTAGTGCTGCTGAAACTCTCCTCTGCAGAAGGAAAAAAAAGGCAGACAGCACTTCCACACCAGCGGCATCAGTAATTTGGCAGGCAAATTCAGTAAGAGCCAGCCATAATGCTCCATTCATTTACAAGACATCCCTTGTGCCGGGATGTAGCAGCCTCTGTATAGCAGTGGGAACGTTTGCATTTCGGAGAGTTTTGTTGAAAGCAGGACTTAACGATTTCCAGGAAGGGTAAAACATGATGGGTGGGGTGCAACATTAGTACCATCAGGAGGAATGCATTTGGCGTTATTCTGGGCTATTTTCGTAAACAGGTTTTGTTAGGACAAGAATCTCCATGCAGACAAGCTGAGACATCACAAAAGCTCCTACAAAAACGACCATTAACTATTTCTGCGACTCTTGACAATTTTTGAGATGTCGACTTGGCTCTTGTTTACATAGCCATGTGACGTCCTTATAACGCTGAGAACCTTTTAGATGCGCCTGCAAAGGTGACTCGTTACGCTGACATTTTGCAGCAATGTGTCAGCCACACTGGGCCGGTAAATGCATGTGCATGGCTAGATGCAGCTCAAATGTCCCATTAGGATCGCTAGGAACAATGTGCCATGTGCTATTCTGGAAAGCATTGGAACAGATTTCTATAGCGCAACCTGTGATGTCAGTACCCACAGGTAGAGCGGTATCGTGCCAGCAATGGTAAACACGCGAGCACATCCCAGAGGTGTCTCACGTATGGGACCAGTGTGAGCGCTCTGCCCGGCGTGCGCGCCTTGGAGTTCTGTACCGGGACAGTTCGCTGATACGTTGCAGTTGACGGTAGTTCGAAAGTAGTTTTTACATGCAATGAGTGATTGTGCACTGCATTATTTTCGGCTGTTTAAGCGTTGTGAGCATGTTTGCATAGCATTACACTTGCATTATCTTTTGATAATTTATGAGTTGCTTTCATGTCTGTTGCATTATTTTGTGAACAGGTGTGCAGACTGTGCAATGCATGGTTTCGACAGTTGACGATTAGCAAGCTTGTTAGCAGAGTCTTTTACATTCATTGATTTGACAATTTAAGAGTTTTTTGCGTCTCTGCACATCAGTGTACTGCATTATTTCAGTGTTTTGCGAGTAGTTTGCAGGACTGTAGACTATTTACTGCGACCTCAACCATGCCAGGATGAGTGTTATGTATCAGTGTAATAAATGAACTATGAGCAATCCGTACCTAAATAAACTGTATGCATTATTTCGACAGTTTATAATTAGTGAGCGTGCCTGCACACCAGCGAACTGCATTATTTCGCTGATTTACAAGTAGTCTGCAGTTCTGTGGGCTGTTCAATGCATCATTTTGACAGTTTACAATTAGGAAGCAGAGTAGCACATGCATTATTTTGACAATTTACAAGTTGTTTACATGTCTGCACATCAATGTACTGCATGATTTCGGTGATTTACGAATAGTTTGCAGGTCTGTAGCTGTGTATTGCGACCCAATGCATGTCAGAGTGAGTGTTTTGTATCAATGTAATAAATAAACTACATGAACTCTGTCCCTAATTTAATTTTTTCAAAATAAATAAAGTACACTCCTTCCTGTCTCTAGCAACCCAACACAGGCTGAGTCCTTTTCCCGCCATTTTCCCCCCAGACCGCCACCTTGGATTACATCTCAGGAGGGACAACAGTGCTCTCTGGTGGTGGTACTGTGCACTAGGTCAATTGGACTCTGAACTTCATGGTGAACACACTGGATGGAGCTACTGCCTCAAATTGTTTAAATAAACACTGCATGCAAAATAAAGCCTTACGTCCATCCTTTGCAGCACAGGCTGAGTCCTTTTCCTGCCAATTCCTAGGAAGTGTTGCCGGCAAATGAGTTAGGTTAGTGGAGGTAGCCATCGTGTGTTGCTTTGTCCTGCTGGGATTTAAACTTCCCGCCATTGTCTGGCGGAGGGGGGGAGGGGAGGGGGTTGGGTTAGTGGTGGTAGCCCGATTGACCTATTTTCCCTTCAAAATTTGAACTTCCCGCCATTATGTCATTGCGATGCAGCCATATCTACCACAGCCATTTTGGATCCACCATCTTGAATAAATTTGGCAACAATGCAGAGTGGGATGATGCTCTCTTTTCTCTACTACTCACATGTTCTTTGGAGACAGAACTGAGAATACTGCGGGTTACAAGAGTACCTCAACATCACACAGACAGTACATAGAGACACATATGACACGTGGACGAGCAATGTCGTATTGGAAAATTGCACCTCTGTACTGTTGTAGGAGAAGCAACACATGATGACTAGGATGTCTGTGATAAACCGTAGTGCTGCCGGAGTTCCCTGAATCACTACCAAACATGATCTGAAGTCATGCTCGGTGGATCCTTATCGTAATGCTAGAAGTAACACAGCTCTGCCCTTGCAACACGTTGGAAGAGTGAGACGTCTCCCTAGGTCGGCGCCATACTCGCCAATGGTGGTCATCCACAGTAGTGCAGAACCACGATTCATCACTGAACGCAGTGAGATGCTACTCATCAGCAGTCCAAGGTTCCTGGTCACGGCATCACTGCAAACGCAGCCGTTTGTGTTGTGGTGTTAATGGCAGCTTACATGTGGAATGGTAATTTCCAACTCTGGCTGCCACTAGACTTCGACCCAGCACAGTCTGTTGCAGGAAGTACATTACTTGTTCTAGGGTGGCTGGTGCAGATGTAAAAGAGCTCTAATGCGGCGATCGGCCGTTGTGGTGATTCGGCGCCATCAAACGGAAACTTGATGATGAGTGTGCCTGCCCTTATGTTCCCGTGCAGTACTACATTGGGCCGCTGAATGCTCAACAAGTCCGTATATGGCATAATTTGACCAGCCAACCAAATGGGCGCCGACAATGAGGACGTTTAAAATTCTGCAAGAAGCTGATAACGCTGTCTCACATAAGTACGCATCATCTCTGTCTCCTTCACAGTGATGACTCACATCTATTGCTGTTCATGCACCTTATGTACTGTGACTATTATAGACCAATTTAGTTTAATGTGTCAAGAAATGACACAGTACAACTTCACACGTTGCTATGTTTTGGAACATGCTTTGGAAGGCCCAATGGTACCGACCGACCACCGTATATTCCTCAGAAAAAAGCGTCTCTGCATGTGGATGTGGAGGGGAAAGTGGTTAGCACATCACTCTCCCAGCCATTGTCAGGTAGCTCCTCAATTGACCTCACAAGGGATGAGTGCACCTCACTTGCCAACAGTGCTTGGCAAACCCGAACGGTTACCCATCCAAGTGCTAACCAAACCCGACAGTGCTTAACTTCGGTGATCTGATAGGAATCAGTATTACCACTGCGGCAAGGCCGTTGGCTTTTTGGGACATAGGTAAATTCATTATTCTGATAACAATTGACGCCATAGGATGGGATGATCTTACAAAACTGCAAGACTACACTGGTCTTGCAGTACAGTTTGAAAGGCTACAGGCGACTGTGAGTTTATGCCCTTACAGCAGTCACTTTAACCAGTAAGCCTTCCACTTGTCTACCTGACCCATGCATCTGCTAAATTGATTTTGTCCATTGACAGTGGTTGCTGTGGGTTGTTAGCCTGTATTACAGGTTATCACTTTCATCAGAATCTGAATGAACTTGAATGCAGACATAATTTAATGAAATGGTGGCCCTGTTATTATCGTAGTCAATTACTTACTGGCAACACAAATAGACGCAACAAATAGATAACATTCCACTGTGTGGCGATTGGTTGGAAGAGAATAAGGTTTGTCTGATTAAACTATTTACTCTGAATCAGAACGTGGATTACGCAGTCTGAAATTATTTAATGCTGAATAGACTTTGATGAATTTATTCTACAAAGAAGTTATACTACGTTGCTGCAGCTGAGAATAAGTGACGAGACTGTAATTCTGGTTTCCCTAACAAGCCGGAGCAGCAATACTATTCCCCTTTCTCTATGACTATGTGCAGCAATGTCTCACGTGACGGTCGCGGTGCAAGCGTCTGCAGAGTAGCGATGTGCGGCGTGTGCATTTCGTTATCGTGGGCACGAAATATGCAAAGTCGCCGCTGGCAATTACTCTCTAATGCAGCCCTGAGACCTCGGCAGATTCCAGCGTGTGACATTCCTGTTTGCTAGTCATACCATGGACCAATTTCATACCATGGACCAATTTGACTCACTTATATGCCAGTGCACATAAGGAGATCAAACGTCAAGGCGGCAAACCTGGGTTAATAAGATTTTCCTTGGCACAGTGAGTTGTCCGTGATGACAGGCCTAAACCGTCGGTACAGCTAAAAAGTCTTCATCAAAGGCTTCCCAGTCAAAACCAATCAAGTGTCCCATGTGCAATGCACACAAAATGAGAGTCATGACCAGAGTCCTCTCCAGATCGGATTCTGAATCAGAAGACCAACTTCCATCAAACCTCGATAAACTGCACAAAGCACTCACACAACCGCCTCCACAAGGATTTCGTGCCAACCCCATAACTCCATGAGCTCCATGTCTGTCCTCTAACTCGTCTGCTCAATCCTAATCATAGTTAATAACATTCTTCTCTTTTCTGGGGAAGCAACCTGTCACTGACTTGTAAATTCTCACTCAGAGAGGAGAAGACATTGTGCCCATGACTTGGTTTCTCCCACAGACACTTTATGCAGCGTGCAGCGTTTTTGAGTTTCTGTTTAGCACTAAAGAGAACAACACATTTATCACAGAGATCATTATCTGGATGGGCCAAACGTTACAGCGTGTCCGACCAGGGGCCTCAGATAAACTAAGAGAAGTGCTTTTGTGTCTCAACATAGACCATTTCAGAGCCACCGTAAATAATGTATTCTATTCCCAAATAACTCAGCAGGCAGAGGGATGATGCCACCGGATGGCTCTCTCGATAGCGTCTGGTCCACAGTGAACATGGAAACTCGCGAATTTTTATGGTCGCCATCCCTCTTCACAAAGGGCGTTTGCGACACTGTCGAAACGTCCTGACTTGGTAACCCTGATTTTTCTTGCATCCCTGCCCTTGCCATGACTAGAGGCCCCTCACAGGTAGATACAGGTACGCAGTTTTTTCGTCTTTTCGGCTAAAAGCATTGTCTGGACACCAGTTCGAGAAATTCCTGGGACCAACGTTCTCTCCAGTAAGTGCTTTGAGATATTCCTTTCCCTAATTGCTGCATGAGGCTTCCAAGCCCCAAATATTCACTGCAAGATTACTGTTAAATCACCAAATTGCCTGTTTGTTCTCAACTCCATAAAATACTATCCGAATGAGAGCCACAGTAAAGATCCCGTATGCATTAACAAAGCGCATGTTTCCTTCAGTGCCTGCTCATGTTGATAACTTCCTGTGGCCTCACAAAAATGATGTCTTGGGTGTAAAATCAACATTAAATCGTAGCCTTGAGTATGAAAAATAGTGAGTGAGTGACTATTACTCTTTCAAAATCGTCATAAATATTTATCGTTGAATCTGATTACCACGTGCGCATTATCAATAAAACTGTCATTTTGCGTATTTTCGTGGTGGAAAGTGAAACACAGTACTGTATGAAGTCGTCAGCTTCGTCTTCTTTAACCAGAAGAAAGATTGGACAGGTACATATGAAAGTCTGAAGCACCCGGTGACGTCACCAGGTATAACCCTATGAGCCCTGTGTAAGCACGTGCTGAACCTGCTAGACGAGTTGCAGACCATTAGACGTTCCCCAAAGTTCTGCTTTGCTTTCCACGACAAAAAGCAAGCAGTTGCCTGTTAAGTTCTTGAACCACATCGTAGACATGTTTGCCTTCAAACATTTCAGCAATTTCTCTTAATTAGTTAGTTACTTAGTACTGAGTGAAAAATATGACAACATGCCATGCCACCCACGCGTTATTATTAGACATTTAGGACTTGTATGGAGTAGAGGACGTTTGGTTTCTTTTTAAAGGTAATTTTCACATCTATTAAATTCTCTACATGCACAATTTTTGGGGCTGAATACAGCACTCCTTTCTGTGCTGTAATGAGATGAACGAGTAGTGTTATTGGACGGGAGGGGCTTTTCGGCATCCTGGTGCATTTCTTCCACTATGATGCCACTTCGGCGACTAGCGCCTCGATGAATATGAGATTAGGACAACACAAACACTCAGCCATCGAGCAAAGAAAATCTCCAACCCGGCCGGGAATCGAACATGGGACTCCGCGCTGTAGAGCCAATGAGGGTAACCACTAGCTCCAGATATACACTGATGCGCCAAAGAACCTGGTACAGGCATATGTAAACAGACAGCAGCGCCCCTGTAAGACAAAAAATGTCTGGCGCAGTTATTAGATCGGATAATTTTGAGTTTGAACGTGGTGTTATAGTCGGCGCACGAGCGATGGGACATAGCGTCTCCGAGGTAGCGATGAAGTGGGGATTTTCCCGTACGACCATTTCACGAATTTACCCTGAATATCACGAATCCGGTAATACATCAAATTTTCGACATCGCTGCGTCGGGAAAAATATTCTGCAAGAACAGGACCAACGACGAGTGAAGAGAATCGTTCAACGTGACAGAAGTGCAGCCCTTCCGCAAACTGCTGCAGATTTCAATGCTGGGCCATCAACAAGTGTCAGCGTTCGAACCATTCAACGAAACACCATCGATATGGCTTTCGGAGCTGAAGGCCCACTTGTGTACCCTTGATGACTGCACGACACAAAGCTTTACGCCTCACCCTGAACTCATCAACACTGACATTGGACTGTTGATGACGGAAACATGTTGCCTGGTTGAACTAGGGAATGACGGAAACATGTTCCCTGGTCAGACGAGTCTCATTTCGAATTGTATCGAGCGGATGGACGTGTACGGGTATGGAGACAACGTCACGAATCCATAGACCCTGCGTGTCAACAAGGGACTGTTCAAGCTGGTGCAGGCTCTGTAATGGTGTGGGGCGCGTGCAATTGGAGTGATATGGGACCCCTGATACATCTAGATACGACTCTGACAGGTGACACGAACGTAAGCGTCCTGACTGATCACCTGCGTCCATTGATGTCCATTGTGCATTCCGACGGAGTTCGACAGTTCCAGAAGGACAATGCGACACCCCACGCGTCCAGAATTGCTACAGAATGGCTCCAGGAACACTCGTCTGAGTTTAAACACTTCCGATGGCTACCAAACTCCCCAGACACGAACATTATTGAGCATATCATGGATGCCTCGCAACGTACTGTTCAGAAGACAACTGCGCCCCTTGTACGTCAGCAGGGGACTGTCCAAGCTGGTGAAGGACCTGTAATGGTGCGGGGCGTGTGCAGTTGGAATGATATGAGACCCCTGATACGTCTCGATACGACTCTGACAGGTGACACGTATGTAAGCATCCTATCTGATCGCCTGCATCCATTCAAGTCCTTTGTGCATCCCGACGGACTTGGGTAATTCCAGCAGGACAATGCGATGCCCCACACATCCCGAATTGCTAAAGAGTGACTCTAGGAACACTCTTCCGAGTTTGAACACTTCCGCTGGCGACCAGACTCCCCAGACATGATCATTATTGAGCATATCTGGGATGCCTTGCAACGTGTTGTTCAGAAGAGATCTCCACCCCCTCGTACTCTTACGGATTTATCGACACCCCTGCAGGATTAATGGTGTCAGTTCTCTCCATCACTACTTCAGACATTAGTCGAGGGCATGCCGCGTCGTGCTGCGGCACTTCTGTTTGCTCGTGATGCCATACACGATATTAGGTAGGTGTACGAGTTTCTTTCGCTCTTCAGTGTGTTTCTCCTTTCTGTACTACACTGAGAAGAAATGATGGATTGTGATTATTGTTCTACGGTGAACTGCGATTTTTGTAACCAGTTATTTGCGTACCTGGGAACGTATAGATTGCTATATACTATTTTCTTAGCTTACTAACGTCTTCTGAGAGCTGTTGTAAGATGCTGCTAAACTCGAAGAATTATGTTAGTGTATAAGGTCGTAGCGTTTTGTTTTGCATGTTGATATTCTGGTTGCTGTGGGTTTATTTATGGATTTTCATTTTTATTTGTTCTTCACTATTGGTATTTGAGTTTACATATTGTCATTTTGTCATTCGTAAATAGTGAATGGAGCTGTGGAAGCTAGAAAATGGAGTCGCAATTGGAGAAATCGGAACATTTCCAGATTCTTCTTCTGTTTGAGTTCAGTAGAGGGGTGACAGCAGCGGAAGCAGGCAGAAACTTTTGCCCGTGTATGGGATTAATGCCATTGGGCAGAGCACGGCGTGGTTTCCTCGTTTTAAGGATTATCCTTTTGACATTAGTGACTCTCTACGTTCAGGAAGACATTCGGTGTTTGATAAGTTCGTTTAAACGCATTAATCCGCAATGATCCATGTCAGTGCACTCTAGAACTGGCAAATGTGATGAACTCTGATCATTCCACTATCCTGCGACATGTGCATGCGATGGAGAGGGTTCGAAAATCGTGCGTGTGCTTACCGCATGCTCTAAGCCAAAATCACAAAAATCTGTGGGTGGCCAGAAGTGCATCTCCGCTTGCTCGTCGTTGATTGGCTCGTGAACAACAGACATGTTTTTTTCAAACGAATCATCACAGCATTTGCTTTAAGCGGTTTATGGAAGCCACGGAAAATCCGAATGTCGATGGCCGGCAGGGGATTTGAATCGCCGTCTTCCCGAGTGCGAGTCGCCTCCACACCGCACTACCTCGCTCGCTGTTTGAAGATTCAAGTGGTTTCCTCCGTTATCAAGGAAACTCGTGATTGCTTTTATCATCACCCTGCAATTTTCGCTTTGTTAATCGTATTCCTGTTTGTACGCAACTTTAACGTCAGTCTGGCTTTAGTGTGTGTGTGTACGATGCACCAGTCAATATTGTGCATAGCTCGTGTTCTATATTCCCTCACATCTTATGATGTCGTTAGCTGATCGAACAGAGTAGAAAGTGAAACGATATTTTATCTAACAAAGCTTTAATACCAACAGTTTTCTTTGTTTCTGCGACCTCTGCACATTCTAAATCACTTAAGGTGTACGCTGATATGGTTCCTCTGAAAATGACAGGGTGGTTTCGCTCCCTTCTTTCCCTAATCCAAGCTTGTGCTCCGTCTCTAATGACTTCACCCTCGCCGAGACGTTAGACACTAATCTTTCTTCCTTCAGTATCCCTTATTAGCTTATCTCGGCGTTGCTTTTCGCGGGCAATAATGGTTGTTAAATTTTCTCTGTGGCTTTGTCTCGACAGACCTGTCAACAGTTTTTCTCACGGAAGCGTAATTTTCAGGTTTTGGCTGTTCGTACTTGCCAGAGCGCAGGCTGTGGTTTGAACAGCAACCTCGTAAGCTTCGCCCGACTGGAAGCGACGGATAAAATTAGAGGCAGCATTTTTCCACGTAGCTGTGACTAACGCTTCGAATAACGTGCTGTTTGTCTGCGCAGCCGCCAAGACAGCAGTTGATGACCCTAGGGCCACAATCTACAACAAACTGCATATATCCACAGTAGCAAGACATCTAAGTTATTATATGCCCTCCTCGACTGAAAACGCCGATATATTGTTCCAGGATTAGCACTCTTTTGTTCTTGCGCGAATCTCTCACAGCGTAGCTATGCACACAAAAACGGCAGAGACGCGCATACTCTATCGTCGTGCCTCAGCACACTTAGATGTTGCGAAAACTCCGAGGATTCGAATGACAAATGCATTGAACTCGTATTCGAGAAATGGAAATCTGATCCATGTGCTGCCATTCTGATCGGAATTTTCCACTCTTATTCCCTCAAGAAAATGCCGGTGTGATCCCTTCAGCGACGGCGCAGCTGTTTCCTTCCGCCGTTTTCCGCCTGTGCAGGGTGGTTAAAATCAATCCGAAAAGCTTGTAAGGTTGTTGAAGGCTAAGTTGTGCTGAGAAATAGTCGTTGCGTCGTTTCCGATTAAACTGGCAGTGAAGTTAGCCAATCAGGTAGTTGCCCGCGGAAGTTCAAGCAGCCTGTCAGATAGAATTAGTGTCGGTTGGTCTCATGGCGTCGATGCTAGCATACGAGACTGCACAGCTTTTGGCTCGGGTTCGATCCTTACTATAGCACCATGTCCAACTTTTGTACCTCTCTATTATTCGGTTGTAGGAATACAAAGAAAGAACACGTTTGTCAAGACCGTCTGTGGCAGGCTGCTTGAATTTGGGCGCGCGACGACCTGACTGGCTAACTTCAATGGTAATTGAATCGGAAACGGCACAACCTATCGGATGTTTTTCTTAGCAGCTATTTCTCAGCACAACCAAACCTGCTACATCCTCACAGACTTTTCAGACTGATTCTGACCACCCTGTGTATCTGAATCTCGGCTTATGCAATACTGTTTTGCAATTCATACCGTTAGATGACGTCACATCGTAATGTGACCAGACGGCTCTGCGAGAGATTTATATTCGTAGTGTACAACAGGAATATAATTCAAATGAACTGCGGTGTTTACTGCTATAAAGCTGTTTTCGTTTTTTAAAAAAAAGATTATTATTTGATCCTTAGAAGCTAATGGCCATTTAGCCAACTAAAAAGTGAATAATTTGATCCTGTAAACCTGGATTTCAAAATATATATGACTTTAATATTAATTTACTTTCTTAACAGATGGAGGCGGAAATGTGTTTCTGCAGATCTATGTTTGTTCCTTACTAGAGATATGTACCGTTGAGGAACTCACCCTACTCACCGCGCCACGTTTCGTTGGGGGGGGGGGGGGAGGAGGATTGTAGAATACGTATTTGAATTTTATTTATGTATATGTTGATTTATTGTAAAGCAATGGAAGTGACAGAAATGAGAATGTTAAGTAAACTTTGTGGCGTCACCAGAACCGATAGCATCAGAAACGAAAGAATAAGAGGCAGCTTTAAAGAGAAGGAGATATCAAAGAACGATGAAAAGAGAAGACTACTATAACATGTACACGTCATGAGAAGTGGCGACACCTATGTTGGCAAAGGAATGGTAGAAATGATAGTGGAAGGTGACAGAGGAAGAAGAATACAAAGAAGATGGTGGGTGGACAGTGTACTGGAGCAATTGAGGGACAAACATCTGAGGGAAAGGGACATAAGGGACCGAGGAAAATGAAGACCTGCCAAGAACTTCGACCCCACATTAGTGACAAAAGACGAAGGAAAAGATGGAAATGTGAAGATTCTAGTTCCATAGACGTGAGTTTCGAAAAAAATCCCGACTTTGCTCAGTTTAGAGGTTTGAGGTTCGTACAAAGTTCGTATCATTCGAGAATGATTTTTCACTCTGCTGCGGAATGTGCGCTGATTTGAAATTTCCAGGCAGATTGCAACTGGATGCCGGAGCGCGACTCGAACGTGGCACATTTCGTCCCACGTGCAAGTGGTCCACCGACTGCTTGTCCATGCACAACTGACGACTCGCAGGAGAAGAGGCTCCAGCGGAAGCAGCGCGCGTCCGAGAATCGTGCTTCGATAGCTCAGCAGGTACAGCCCTTGCCCGCGAATGGCAAAAGTCACAGCTTCGAACCCCGGTTCGGCACACAGTTTTAATCTGCCACGAAGTTTCAAGCCGATACACACACCGGTGGAGAATGAAAAATAACTCTGGAAACAATCTTGTAGGTTGTGGGTAAGCCATTTCTCTGCAATATGCTTTCCTTCAGGAGTGCTAGCACCACAAAGTGTGCAGGTGAACTGCGAAATTTGGAATATAGGATGACGATGATGTTTGGTTTGTGGGGCACTCAACTGCGTGGTCATCAGCGCACGTACAAACTCCCAATTTTTTACATAGTTCAATCGAGCCACTGTCACGAATGATGATGATGATGATGATGATGATGAAATGATGAGGACAACACAAACACCCAGTCCCCAGACAGAGAGAAGTCCCCAACCCGGCCGGGAATCGAACCCAGGACCCCGTGATCCAGAGGCAGCAATGCTAGCCACTGGACCACGAGCTGCGGACTGGAATATAGGAAAAGAAGTACTGATGGAAGTGAGGCTGTGAGGGAGAATCATGAGTTATGCTTGGATATCGCAGTCGCTATTTTTTGTTATAAAAGAGGAGTTCTGTTCACCTCAGGAGAGGAGTTTTGTGTACTTTGGAAGAGGAGACCTTTATGTTCCTAGTACTCTGAAACCTTGCTTCTTTACTAATTTCACGATTCTAGGTCAATGGGAACTACCCTATAGGTTTTGATGAGTGAGTTTGCGAGTATCAAAATACGTGAAATAAATCACTGTGTATACACTGAAAAGGAATATTACATATTACGCCTTAACAGAATGTAGAAGAAAAATACAGCATGAGAAGCGAGCGATTGAATGCATTTTTGGAGGGAGTTACGATGGGCTAGAAGGGCAGATGGGGGACACAATAGGAAAAAAGGAAAAAAAGGAGAGCAGGACAAGTGCAAGTGTGAGGTCCTGGGGTGGAGAAGTGTGGCTTCAGCATGAGAGCTGCTCATACACTCAACCTGCTACACCCCCCCCCCTCACCCCACTTTAACTTGTGCACAAAGGACAAACGAACGCTAAGAGAACTATTAAAATGACACTGTAGATGAGTAGTAAAAAGGGTTTCACAAAAGATATAACTTAATAAGGTATTAACAATCTCTATGCTCAATAGTTATAAAAAGGGACAGAAAATGAAATTTATTATCTGACTACTAAAAGATAAAGAAATGAATTATCACAACCAGATGTATTTCATCTACTAAACATGTCAATATGTGATTCTCTGAACAATGCATTAATAGAACAAAGGCTCAAAATAATGATGGTGAGAATGAGTAGGTCGCAGTTTCTTTTAAAGGGGCACCTACTCTGAAATACTGAACACAGTAATCTATTATGAGTGGGACAATCAACAGAGATAATGATAAACCCGACTGTGCCACAGAACGCAAATCGGAAATGAGGAGACTGAAAAATCCACATGCAAAATCGTGAGTACTGTATCGCTAAAACGAGAGCACAAGCAGCTGAGGGCGTCAGAGAAAAATTACAGAACCCTACTATGCTGGTGCTGCAAATACTTTGCCGCCAGAATCTCAGGCGGTGTGTAGACGGCAAGCAGCAGTCGGAGGGTGCAGCCGCTAACCTCTGCACTGCTGTGCTATCTGATGACTGATGACAGCGAATGAGATAAACACCGGTAAGAATCTGAACTTCTGTCTGGATCAATAAGACAGACTTACTACTAAGTCTGGGCAAGAGTATCTCCTGGAGGAGACAGTATCAATACACCTATTCTCCCTGGCGGTCCAGAGGACACTCTCTATCTCGCGCGAGATGCACCAACGTCTAAAATTAGTGCTTCGCAACCGCACCACGCTCGAATATTTTCAACGATAGGACGCCGTGGGAAAATGCACCAAGCATCTGTGATCAGTGCACTCCGCAAAATCCAACCAAGCGGGACAGCAACATTTTTGTACGTGTCGTGGTCGCCGCCGCCAATTTTCAGTAGGGCCATCTGACGTCACATCGTGTCTTCTTGAGTTGCCCAATCAACTTCCTGCATTTCGTGGGACGCGAGAAAGCAGCCGTGAATACTGCCGCCAGAAACGAACAAAATATCACCCGGACGCTAGGCGCCGGTGTTTTGGTCGTCCCGTGGCTTCAGACCCTACGTTCCGAGAACCACCGAAAACAATGCTAACACCTGGCGTTGGCCAGACGAAGGCCAGGTGGCAAAATTCAATAAAACGTTTAATGCAGGCTCCAGAAATTCGTGCTTGCCGTCGCTTCGTCCCTAATAGGAGGGGCGTTTGAAAAGTCCGTGCAAAGTACGACAGATGGCACCACCGGTGCGTATCGAGGTCATGTTTAGTTAGTAGCATCTTTGGAAAGAACGCACACCAAGTCAGCCATTTTGGACTATTTCTTTCTGTTTGGCATTCGTCTGAATCAAGGAAGTCGTGTGATTGTCAAAAAATGGACGAAAAAGAATTTCGTGTGGTGATTAAACATTACTTTATAAAAGGCAAAACGCCTCAGGAGACTAAAGAGAAGCTTGATAAACATTAATGTGACTCTGCACCTTCGATTAGAACAGTTTATAAGTGGTTTCAAAATTTTCGGAGTGGCCATGTAGCCACAAGTGATGCTGAACGTTCTGGACGCCCTCTGGATGCTACGACTCCAGAAATCATTGATAAAATCCATGATATGGTGATGGATGACAGAAGAGTTAAGGTGTGTAAGATTGCTAGTGCTATGGGAATCTCGAATGAACGGGTACATAATATTTTGCATAAACATTTGGACATGAGAAAGCTATCCACAAGATGGGTTTCGCAATTGCTCACGCTTGACCAAAAACAGAATCGTGTGAAGTGTTGCAAGGATGGTTTGCAATTGTTCAGGAAGAATCCGCAGGACTTTAAGGGTCGTTTCGTCACTGTGGATCAAACATGGATACATTACTATACTCCTGAGACCAAACAGCAATCTAAACAATGGGTTACCAAGGGAGAATCTGTACCAAAAAAGGCGAAGACCATTCCTTCGGAGCCGGCCGAAGTGGCTGTGCCGTTAAAGGCACTGCAGTCTGGAACCGCAAGACCGCTACGGTCGCAGGTTCGAATCCTGCCTCGGGCATGGATGTTTGTGATGTCCTTAGGTTAGTTAGGTTTAACTAGTTCTAAGTTCTAGGAGACTAATGACCTCAGCAGTTGAGTCCCATAGTGCTCAGAGCCATTTGAACCATTGCTTCGGCCGGATAGGTTATGGCGACTGTCTTTTGGGATTCGCAAGGGATAACCCTCATCGACTATCTGGAAATGGGTAAAACTATTTCAGGTGCATATTATTCAACATTACTGGACCGTTCGAAAACCGAGCCGCAAGAAAAGCGGCGGCGATTGGACCGCAAAAAAGTCCTTTTCCATCACGACAATGCACCAGCACACACCTCAGCAGCTGTGGTCGCAAAATTATTGGAAATAGGATTCCAACTTGTTTCACATCGCCCCTATCCTCCAGACCTGGCTCCCTCGGACTACTGTTTATTCCCCAATTTGAAGAAATGGCTGGCGGGACAAAGATTTTATTCAAACGAGGAGGTGATCGCAGCAACTAATAGCTATTTTGCAGACTTGGACAATTCCTATTATTCGGAAGGGATCAACAAATCAGAACAGCGTTGGACGATATGTATAAGTCTAAAAGGAGGTTAGGTCGAAAAATAAAAAAGGTTTAACCCAAACACGTAAGTTGTTTTTATTTTTGCACGGACTTTTCAAACGCCCCTCGTACAACCGGCCTAGAGCTGTAGCAGGTCCGCTGCCCTGAGGAGCCGTCACACTCTGTTGTCTACTCCTCCTGGTGTTCGCAGAAAAGCGGACCCTGTCCGACCTCACGTTTTTCTGCCACACTCAGCGCATGTGGCCCTCTTCCTACTGCAGCCTACCCTCACGAGAAGGACAGAAGAGCAAGCAATGTCCCAATACCAGCTGAAATAAAAATCAGAGTCGCCATTACCGCTTTCATATACAGCAATGACCTTTCTCGGCCCGCCCCCACTGAGACAAATTAATAAAATGATACCAAAACAAAAAAATGAGAGAAATGAGAGGAGACAGGCCACAAGAGGACTGTAACCTCTCGCGAGTCATATTTGCGCTCTGAAGGTTCTGTACAGATTTAATTACGTATAACGATAGTTCATCTATAGGTTTTGGTGAGCCAGTTTGCGAGCATCAGAATATAAATATATGATATAAATAGCCGTATCTTTTGATTGCATTGATTTAGCAGCTTAAATTTCTTACACTGCCAAGGAACTGTAGACCTTAGTATTTGACACAAAGTCCAACTTGATAACCTCATGTTCCGGAGAAAGGGTGTCTCAACAGATGGCCGAATCTTTTTATTGCGTTGACTTACAAGCTTAATATTTTTACACCGCCAGGGGGTCGTAGTCCTTAGTATTTGACATAAATTTCAACTTGATACTTGGAAAATTTGTGGTAGGTTCCTATGAGACCAAACTGCTGAGGTCATCTGTTCCTAGGCTTACACACTACAGGGTGATTCAAAAAGAATACCACAACTTTAGGAATTTAAAACTCTGCAATGACAAAAGGCAGAGCTAAGCACTATCTGTCGGCGAATTAAGGGAGCTATAAAGTTTCATTTAGTTGTACATTTGTTCGCTTGAGGCGCTGTTGACTAGGCGTTAGCGTCAGTTGATGCTAAGATGGCGACCGCTCAACAGAAAGCTTTTTGTGTTATTGAGTACAGCAGAAGTGAATCGACGACAGTTGTTCAGTGTGCATTTCGAACGAAGTATGGTGTTAAACCTCCTGATAGGTGGTGTATTAAACGTTGGTATAAACAGTTTACAGAGAATGGGTGTTTGTGCAAAGGGAAAAGTTCTGGACGGCCGAGAACGAGTGATGAAAATGTAGCACGCATCCAGCAAGCATTTGTTCGCAGCCTAGGAAAATCGACTCGCAGAGCTAGCAGAGAGCTGCAAATTCCACAATCAACTGTATGGAGAGTCCTACGAAAAAGGTTAGTTATGAAACCCTATCGTCTGAAATTGGTTCAAGCACTGTCTGCAGCTGGTAAGATTAAAAGAATCGATTTCTGTGATTTTATCCTTGCTCAAATGGAAACAGATGAATCTTTCGTTTCAAAGATTGTGTTTAGTGATGAAGCAACTTTCCACACTAACGGGAAATTCAACCGTCACAATGTCTGTATATGGGGCACTGAGAATCCGCGGGAAACAACTCAGTATGAACGTGACTCGCCTAAGGTGAACGTTTTCTGTGCCATTTCAGCCAATAAAGTTTTTGGTCCCTTTTTCTTCGAAGGTGCTACTATAACTGGACTACAGTATCTGGAGATGTTAGAGAATTGGCTGTTCCCTCAGCTCGAACAAGAAGCACAACAATTCATATTTCAGCAGGATGGAGCGCCACCACATTGGCACTTATCTGTCCGTAACTACCTGAACGTCAACTACCCGAGGCGATGGATCGGCCGCCAGGCAGCCCGTGACAGAGCACTTCATCACTGGCCTCCAAGAAGCCCTGATCTTACCCCCTGTGATTTTTTCTTATGGGGGTATGTTAAAGATATGGTGTTTCGGCCACTTCTCCCAGCCACCATTGATGATTTGAAACGAGAAATAACAGCAGCTATCCAAACTGTTACGCCTGATATGCTACAGAGAGTGTGGAACGAGTTGGAGTATCAGGTTGATATTGCTCGAGTGTCGGGAGGAGGCCATATTAAACATCTCTGAACTTGTTTTTGAGTGAAAAAAACCTTTTCAAATACTCTTTGTAATGATGTATAACAGAAGGTTATATTATGTTTCTTTCATTAAATACACATTTTTAAAGTTGTGGTATTCTTTTTGAATCACCCTGTATTTAATCTAACTTACGCTAAGGGAAACACACACACCATTGCCCGAGGGAGGAATCGAACTCCGTTCGGGGTAGCCGCGCGAACCGTGGCAAGGCGCCTCAAACCACGCGGAAAATTTGATACTTCTTACCCTTCCTGAGAAGACGGGTCTTGACAGACATACAAACAGAGAGACAAAGCAAATGGCAAAAAATTATGTGATATAATTACAAATTAAAATTTTTCGGGTTTTTGTCTTTACTGTGAAAAACATGTTTGTTGCCAAATTTCATTATTCTAAGTCAATGGGAAGTACCCTATAGGTTTTGACGAGTAATATGTGACGTAAATGACAGTATCTTTTGACTACAATGACTCTGTTGTTGTTGTCGTGGTCTTCAATCCTGAGACTGGTTTGATCCAGCTCTCCATGCTACTCTACCCTGTTCAAGCTTCTTCATCTCCCAGTACCTACTGCAACCTACATCCTTCTGAATCTGCTTAGTGTATTCATCTCTTGGTCTCCCTATACGATTTTTACCCTCCACGCTGCCCTCCAGTACTAAATTGGTGATCCCTTGATGCCTTAGAACATGTCCTACCAACCGATCCCTTCTTCTACTCAAGTTGTTCCACAAACTCCTCTTCCCCCTAGCTCTATACAATACCTCCTCATTAGTTATGTGATCTACCCATCTAATCTTCAGCATTCTTCTGTAGCACCACATTTCGAAAGCTTCCATTCTCTTCCTGTCCAAACTATTTATCGTCCATGTTTCACTTCCATACATGGCTACACTCCATACAAATACTTTCAGTAACGACTTCCTGACGCTTAAATCTATACTCGATGTTAACAAATTTCTCTTCTTCAGAAACACTATCCTTGCCATTGCCAGTCTACATTTTATATCCTCTCTACTTCGACCATCATCAGTTATTTTACTCACCAAATAGCAAAACTCCTTTACTACTTTAAGTGTCTCATTTCCTAATCTAATTCTCTCAGCATCACCCGACTTGATTCGAGTACATTCCATTATCCTCGTTTTGCTTTTGTTGATGTTCATCTTATATCCTCCTTTCAAGACACTGTCCATTCCGTTCAACTGCTCTTCCTAGTCCTTTGCTGTCTCTGACAGAATTACAATGTCATCGGCAAACCTTAGAGTTTTTATTTCTTCTCCACGGATTTTAATACCTACTCCGAATTTTTCTTTTGTTTCCTTTACTGCTTGCCCAATATACAGATTGAATAACATCGGGGAGAGGCTACAACCCTGTCCTACTCCCTTCCCAGCCACTGCTTCCCTTTCATGTCCCTCGACTCTTATAACTGCCATATGGTTTCTGTGCAAATTGTAAATAGCCTTTCGCTCCCTATATTTGACCCCTGCCACCTTCAGAATTTGAAAGAGAGTATTCCAGTCAACATTGTCAAAAGCTTTCTCTAAGTCTACAAATGCTAGAAACGTAGGTTTGCCTTTTCGTGAACTATCTTCTAAGATAGGTCGTACGGTCAGTATTGCCTCACGTGTTCCAGTATTTCTACGGAATCCAAACTGATCTTCCCCGAGGTAGCGACTTAGCAGCTTAAATCTCTTACACCACTAGGGGACCATAGACCTCAGTATTTGAAAAATTTCAGCTTGATATCACTATCCGTCCCTGAGAAAAAGGGGTCTTAAGAGGCTATTACGTCAAATTCGATGAAATTTGACATTTTCTACTTTCTATTTCATAATGTACATTAGATTCCACTGGACGTTTTCCTATGTGACTCACTGAAACAGACACTTTTAAGATCTTCAAATAATACTTTTAAATTTGATATGCAACTGACAATTTCACCATCTCGTACACTCTGCCAGAGTTGAACTGTCGTATCTTGGGAATTGCACAGTTTAGAAGCCTGTTAATCATCTTGTTCTGATGCTACTGCTACGTCGCAGAAGTTGACAAATGAGTACTTTGAAACTTCCTGGCAGATTAAAACTGTGTGCCGGACCGAGACTCGAACTCGGGACCTTTGCCTTTCGCGGGCAAGTGCTCTACCAACTGAGCTACCCAAGCACGACTCACGCCCCGTCCTCACAGCTTTACCTCTTCCAGTACCCCGCGAAAGGCAAAGGTCCCGAGTTCGAGTCTCGGTCTGGCACACAGTTTTAATCTGCCAGGAAGTTTCATATCAGCGCACACTCCGCTGCAGAGTGAAAATCCCATTCTGGAAATGAGTACTTTATTTGCGAACAAACTAGTGCCAGAAACAAGTTATGTATTGGACCCCCTTCATTTTTCAGTATGGCGTGGACGTGAACTTTAGGCTGTGCTACAAGTCACTTTGTTACCACAACCTTTATTTGGTTTCCACGTTCGCTGGTTGCGCCAACTCTCAACCATATCGTCATCTTTTAACCTAACTCAGATCTCGGGCTGCGCTATAAAATTTGGAAATACGTGGTAAGGACTACGGGACCAAACTGCTGAGGTCATCGGTCCCTAGGCTTACGCACTACTTAATCTAACTTACGCCAAGGACAACACACACACCCATGCTCGAGGGAGGACTCGAACCTCCGACGGGGGGAGCCGCACGGACCGTGACGAAACGCCTCAGACCGACGGTTATCCCGCGCGGTGCTGCGCTATGGATCAGTCTGTAGCCACAACCAAGATTTCAGGTGGAGGCAATGCCGTACTCTAACCCGATGTGCTAGCCAGTGATTTCCGCAGCGTACTATGTATATAAAGTGATAAAGCGTAAAACAAACACAAATTTGCTGGTCGCAGATATGTGAGATTTGAATTTGTGCCTGAAGCTGTAATAAATAAATAAATAAACAATGTGCAAACGGTAAACGAGATGCAAATAACCAGAATAATGTTCCTGAAGTGATGGTGCCCCTTCGCGCTTGGCATAGTATAGGCAAGTTGAATTTTCTGGTAACCTAGATGCACTTGCACATAAACATTCATGTCCTTTGACAGTAATGGAGGTAATAAAACATATATTGAAAGGACTGACAATCCACAGCTACTAAAGAAATGTTGACATGGGAAGACCCAGAATGTGAACGTTTCCGTCAGTAATCCGTGTGTTGCCGTGTGCCTAAAAATGTTTTTGTTGGCTTCGTGGGTCTATAAAGTTAGCAGTGTCTCATTCTGTAACAACTTTTAACGGTGGGAACTATAAAAAAACTGCCTGTTCTGGAGAGTTAGAGGTGAAAATAGGCCAGAACACAGCTAGTGGACTGTGAGAACTGGGTGTCTTTCATGTCCCCCAAGCAGGTTTCGCTTCGCAGCAAATGACAAACAAAGCAAGAGAATAAAGAAGGCGAGCACTGGGTGACTGTGACACTAAAGAGGACAGAAAAGAAGTCCAGTGCACGAAAGAGTTAGAACTGTAAATCTGTATAAAAGTTTGTAATTAAAAACTTTGAACTTCAGTATCTCGGAACTACAGTTTTTTACTACAAATGTCCTATTGTCTCAAAAAGTACTGAACGTAGGGACATCAAATTTCCACAGCATGCCAAGATGGTTTAAATGGCTCTAAGCACTACGGGACTTAACATCTGAGGTCATCAGTCCCCTAGAACTTAGAACTACTTAAACCTAACTAACCTAAGGACATCACACACATCCATGCCCGAGGCAGGATTCGAACCTGCGACCGTAGCAGCAGCGCGGTTCCGGACTGAAGCGCCTAGAACCTCTCGGCCACAGCGGCCGGCAGCATACCAAGAACATAATTCAAAAGATATAGAACTGGAATAATAAAAACATCCTAAGCTGTTAAGTTTTTATGTTCATTTATTTACAAAATTCTGCTAGATAAATTGAATGCTTGAGAAAAAGATTATAACACGCCTCATTATCGAGTGTTTGCAATAATTCTAGTTGTGTATGTCTAGAACATTGCTTTCATTAATTATGGAAAATTGGAAGTTGGAGTCTTAAAAACGTTTAAAGAAAATGTGTCACAAAGTGTGATAATTTAACATTGGCAGCATAGGACAAACAGTCTCCCCTAACAGATGGACAGACAGGCATACAGCAAAATAATGCTGTAAGCGTTCCGCTTTTACCGACTGAGGACTGAACCCTAAAAAAAGAAAAAAGTCCGTCGAGAACTAGGCTGAGAAAGATAAAGGACCCAGGTTCGAGTCCCTATTTGGCACACACTTTTGATCTGCCGTAAAGTTTAGATCCCGTCTTTGTTAAGATTATAACCTGTCGATCTTCTAAACAGAAGTACACACATGTACACAAAATCGAAGGATTGACTGTAGAGATTTTAGAAGACTGTCTATAGATATGTAGCTAGACAATGTATCTAGACAGTTTAGATATTTTGCCTCGTATACACCTGAATGCCTTGTTCCTCAATATTTGCACAAAAAAGGCTGACCTTGGAATTGCACCTTCTGCAGTGACAACAATGAATAGTGAAAGAAATCGAAAGAACAGACGTTGGTGGAGACGCCTACTATTCGCAGAGGGGCCTCGGTTCGGCGGCAGTTTACTTTCGGCTTTGGAAGTAGAAGACAGCATGTTTCCAACATCATTCACTTTTTTCGTATTGTTTTAGCCAGCTCCTTGATAACCAACTTCTTCTTACTGCGATTTTTATATTCGGAATTACTGACTTAACACACACAGGACGCTCCGCGAAAATCATCAGTCTGGTGCAACACTTCCTCCGTTGGCCACACCTTTATACGTGATGTTTCACAATAAGAAAATAAAAGTAATAAAACACCGGCGAAGCTTTTTCCACATCCCAAAAAGAATAACTAGAGGCAATGTAAGTAGGCTGTATAGGTCTTTATGTTGGTAACGTCACGTAGCGCTCTGTATGAAAATCACTGGCTGTGCTGTGTGCAGTCTGTGGCTGGTTGGCATTGTTGTAATATTAGCTATTGTAGTGTTGGGCAGTTGGATGTGAACAGCGCGTAGCGTTGCGCAGTTGGAGGTGAGCCGCCAGCAGTGGTGGATGTGGGGAGTGAGATGGCGGAGTTTTGAGAGCGGATGATCTGGACGTGTGTCCATCAGAGAGAGTAAATTTGTAAGACTGGATGCCATGAACTGATATATATATGATGACTTTTGAACACTATTAAGGTAAATGCATTGTTTGTTCTCTATCAAAATCTTTCATTTGCTAACTATGCCTATCAGTAGTTGGTGCTTTCAGTAGTTAGAATCTTTTATTTAGCTGGCAGTATTGGCGCTCGCTGTATTGCAGTAGTTCGAGTAACGAAGATTTTTGTGAGGTAAGTGATTCATGAAAGGTATAGGTTATTGTTAGTCAGGGCCATTCTTTTGTAGGGGTTATTGAAAGTCAGATTGCGTTGCGCTAAAAATATTGTGTGTCAGTTTAGTGTCGATCAGAATAAGTAAAGAGAGAAATGTCTGAGTACGTTCAGTTTTGCTCAGCTGTTTGAAAATCAAATAACGTAAGAGGTTCATCAGCACAGTAATTCATTAATTTTTCTATGGGGACGTTTCAATGTCTAACAACTTGTCCACGCTGCAAAATGTCGCGCAACATTGTCTGAGGATAGTCTCATGTCTGAGGATTGTCTCATGTCTCCCACGTCGAACGGGAGTCAAAAGTTCTACGATTTTATTGCAGAAGCGTGTTTATGAAGATGAAAAGTCTCTCAGTTGTCTATTTACAAAATCACTCGATTGTCTATAGACACTGTTGTTATTATAGGGACGAGACTCACGATTCCTTCGCCAGTGATCTTCACCCTCTACCATTTCTAATAACGCGGAAAAACTTCCATGGGTACTCCCAACATATCGTTTAGAATCCTCAGGCAGTTTCTCCCAAAGAACCCAAACGATCTCGGCTTCAGTCCTTCTTGCTTTTAGGTGTATCAGTTTTCTATACCACGATTCGCAAAACTCTTTGATGGTTTGCCTACCCCTGGTATCATACAGCCTGGCCATTAGGAACTCACGCCACAAGTGGTCTTGTTTTTGTTCTGACCAGTATTCGTCAATAAATTTTTGTTTAAAGCTTTCAAAAGACATCTGGTTAGTATCCAGATTCAACACCCACCTTTTTGCTCCTTCCTTTAATGCAGTGATCATAACATTAATTTTTTCCTGATCAGATAAATATTCAGGAAAGTTCCTTTCGCAATTTTTTACAAAAAATGGTTCAAATGGCTCTGAGCACTATGGGACTCAACTGCTGAGGCCGTAAGTCCCCTAGAACTTAGAACTACTTAAACCTAACTAACCTAAGGACATCACACACATCAAAGCCGGAGGTAGGATTCGAACCTGCGACCGTAGCGGTCGCGCGGTTCCAGACTGTAGCGCCTAGAACCGCTCAGCCACTCTGGCCGGCAATTTTTTACAAAATCGAGTGGGTGCCATCCGTTATATCTCTTAGCAGGGTCGAATTTTTCCTCGCCCTGTAATATTTTACTAAAAGGTATTCTTCCAGTGAAATGTGTAGGTCATATTTTCAATTTTCTTTCCAAGTCATACATTTTGCCTTGGATTTGTGAAGTGTTATGGTCACACTTCTTTTCGCAAGTAACAATCTTTTTGGTTAGTTCTCTACTTGTTTCTGTTACAGATGGTTTAATCTGTGCAAATTCTGTTTGTATTTCGGGTTTACTACCGAATGCCTTTTCGTCCTCTTTAGTGCTGACTAAGGGTTCTATTTGATCTTGATTTTGATTACTTCAGTGTCAAACCTCTCATTGATTTCAATTTAAATTGGAAGCAACACACGGAAAATGTTGTGGGGAAGGCTAACCAACGACTGCGTTTTATTGGCAGGACGCTTAGAAAATGTAGCAGACCTACTAAGGGGACAGCGTACACTACGCTTGTCCGTCCACTTTTAGAATACTGTTGCGCAGTGTGGGATCTTTCCAGATAGGACTGACGCAGTACATCGAAAAAGTTCAAAGAAAGGCAGCACGTTTTGTATTATCGCGATATATGGGAGAGAGTGTCACAGAAATGATACAGGATTTGGGATGGACATCATTAAAAGAAAGGCGTTTTTCGTTGCGACGGAATCTTCTCACGAAATTCCAATCACCAACTTTCTCCTCCGAATGCGAAAATATTTTGTTGACACCGACTTACATAGGGAGGAACGATCACCAAGATAAAATAAGGGAAATCAGAGCTCGTACGGAAATATACAGATTGTTACAAAAAGGTACGGCCAAACTTTCCGGAAATATTCCTCACACACAGAGAAAGAAAATATGTTATGTGGACATGTGTCCGGAAACGCTTACTTTCCATGTTATAGCTCATTTTATTACTTCGCTTCAAAAAATGGTTCAAATGGCTCTGAGCACTATGGGACTCAACTGCTGAGGTCATTAGTCCCCTAGAACTTAGAACTAGTTAAACCTAATTAACCTAAGGACATCACAAACATCCATGCCCGAGGCAGGATTCGAAGGTGCGACCGGAGCGGTCTTGCGGTTCCAGACTGCAGCGCCTTTAACCGCACGGCCACTTCGGCCGGCCACTTCGCTTCAAATCACATTAATCATGGAATGGAAACACACAGCAACAGAACGTACCAGCGTGACTTCAAACACTTTGTTACAGGAAATGTTCAAAATGTCCTCCGGTAGCGAGGATACATGCATCCACCCTCCGTCGCATGGAATCCCTGATGCGCTGATGCAGCCCTGAAGAATGGGGTATTGTATCACAGCCGTCCACAACACGAGAACGAAGAGTCTTTACATTTGGTACCGGGGTTGCGTAGACAAGAGCTTTCAAATGGCCCCATAAATGAAAGTCAAGAGGGTTGAGGTCAGGAGAGCGTGGAGGCCATGGAATTGGTCCGCCTCTACCAATCCATCGGTCACCGAATCTGTTGTTGAGAAGCGTACGAACACTTCGACTGAAATGTGCAGGAACTCCATCGTGCATGAATCACATGTTGTGTCGTACTTGTGAAGGCACATGTTCTAGCAGCACAGGTAGAGTATCCCGTATGAAATCATGATAGCGTGCTCCATTGAGCGTAGGTGGAAGAACATGGGGTGCAATCAAGACATCACCAACAATGCCTACCCAAACGTTCACAGAAAATCTGTGTTGATGACTTGATTGCACAATTGCGTGCGGATTCTCGTCAGCCCACGCGAGTTGATTGTGAAAATTTACAATTTGATCACGTTGGAATGAAGCCTCATCCGTAAAGAGAACATTTGCACTGAAATGAGGATTGACACATTGTTGGATGAACCATTCGCAGAAGTGTACCCGTGGAGGCCAATCAGCTGCTGATAGTGCCTGCACACGCTGTACATGGTACGGAAACAACTGGTTCTCCCGTAGCACTCTCCATACAGTGACGTGGTCAACGTTACCTTGTACAGCAGCAACTTCTCTGACGCTGACATTAGGGTTATCGTCAACTGCACGAAGAATTGCCTCGTCCGTTGCAGGTGTCCTCGTCGTTCTAGGTCTTCCGCAGTCGCGACTCATAGGCTGGAATGTTCCGTGCTCCCTAAGACGCCGATCAATTGCTTCGAACGTCTTCCTGTCGGGACACCTTCGTTCTGGAAATCTGTATCGATACAAACGTACCGCGCCACGGCTATTGCCCCGTGCTAATCCATATATCAAATGTGCATCTGCCAACTCCGCATTTGTAAACATTGCACTGACTGCAAAACCACGTTCGTGATGAACACTAACCTGTTGATGCTACGTACTGATGTGCTTGATGCTAGTACTGTAGAGCAATGAGTCGCATGTCAACACAAGCACCGAAGTCAACATTACCTTCCCTCAATTGGGCCAACTGGCGGTGGATCGAGGAAGTACAGTACATACTGACGAAACTAAAATGAGCTCTAACATGGAAATTAAGTGTTTCCGGACACATGTCCACATAACATCTTTTCTTTGTGTGTGAGGAATGTTTCCTGAAAGTTTGGCCGTACCTTTTTGTAACACCCTGCATAGGTGTTCATTCTTTCCGCGCGCTATACGAGATTGGAATAATAGAGAATTCTGAAGGTGGTTCGAAGAACCCTCTGCCAGGCACTTATTTGCAGAGTATCCATGTAGATGTAGATGAGATACAGAAATCGCTCGACTTTATATACAAGTGTGCACAGGGTCCTATGGTAACAACAAGCTGAAAACGTGTAAGGCATTTTAAAGTTAAAAGCTTTGTGTAAGTAGCTCTTAGTGGCGGCACCGCCTACTGTTAATAGTGGCAGAGTATAGCGGTGGGACTTCAGCTGACACCAAGTTGTGAAACGCGGAACAGCGCGCGGGGCCCCGCTGAGGGTTCCAGCCGCGTGGCCGGCGGGCTGCAACCGGCGTGACGTGTCCGCTGCCACCGCTACGTCAGCGGCACCTTCTGGGAACACCGCCGGCCGAGCGACCGTTGCTAGTAAAACTCTGGTTGCTAAGGCAAAGGCGGGAGGGCTCTCGCACGAGGTATCTGCCTCAGTTGAGTCTGCCTCCCCCCTCCACTGCCCCCACCAAGGCCTCCGTGGCTGGCAGCTAGCGCGCTTAGCTCGCCGCGTGGCGTTAAAACTGCTCGCACCGCGCACGCATTCGTCCGCCGGCAGCGCCACGTGATGTGTCTGCATACGCCACACGCAAAGGTCTCGTCGTTCCTGCCAAGCAAAAGTGAAGTCAATCACCTTCTGCAGTCCTCAGCCAGAGGGGACAACGAGTAATCGGACCCCGTTTTGTGGCCACAATTTCAGAGATCTGCTACTTGCGAGCCATCTATTTCCTATGGCAATGTGGTGTGTTCACTCCGAGGGAACTTCACACGCTAAGGACAGCGTTTTGCTCGGCGCTGTGTGAGATTCGTGTGAATATGTTGTCTTGTTCAGCTGCAGGATTACGGCACCAAAAATTTCTCGTCTCTCAGGACCCATGATCGTTACAAAGTTTTTGTGTGGACCGGGTGATGTTGCGGAACGATAAAGTCGCCGCACTCCTGTGCGAGTGGCGAACAAATCCAGGTCGTCAACGCAACGCCGACCAGTGTGATTCCTCGTACGACGGCACTGCCCTCTGTTTCACAAGTCATCCTCCTTACACAGCTCATACTACGTCCTTAGTTTTTCCCTCTCTTTTGTGTTCCGTACCTCAGTTTCCAAAAACGGAACCCTTATAGGATTGCTTCGTTGTCAGTCTCTCTATCTGTCTGTACGACTGTTAAGAACTCTTTTTTTCTCAGGAACGAAAAGACGTATCACGTTCAAATTTACGTAGCAAGCTCGATGGTCACTTGGCGGAGTAAAAAAAAATTAAACTTTTAAGTCAAAGTGCTCAAAAGAAAACCTGTAGGACACCTCCAGTTAACCTAGAATCACGAAATTTGGCAAGAAGCATGGTGTCATAGTACAAGTAAAGAAAAAATCGAAAATTCTTAATTTACATTTACATAACACGAAAAAAAATTTTTTTCATTTTTTATCCGTCTGTTAAAACCTTTTTTTCGCTAGAATAGTTTGACGTATCTAGTTCAAACTTACGTCGCATACTAAGTTTTATGGTCCCTTGGCGGTGTAAAAATTTTAAGCTTCTAAGTCAATGCATTTACAAGATATGCCATTTATGTCACATATTTTAATACTCGAAAACTCGCTCATCAAAACATATAGGGCACTTCCAGTTGACCTGTAATACAGAAATTTGGCAATAAGCAAGGTTTCACAGTACAAGTCAAGGGAAAACTTGTTAATTTGTAATTATTTCACACGAAAACATATTTCTTCTTCATTTGCTATCCGACTTCAAATTTGAAATTACAACATTATTGGAAGTCTTGGAATTGCTGAAACTGATATCTTACCAGTATCAGTGACGATAAAAATCGTCAGTGTCTTCGAATCATGGAATGGATAAACTGTCTGTACACGTGATTTAGTTTGTACGGAACCCTCGGTGCACGAGTGCTACTCGCATCTGCCCAATTTTTTGTATAAAACTGGAGTCCCTCGATGCCCGCACTTTCGTGGTGACCATCACAAAATATTCTACAGTCAGTTCTGAGAAACGGTTAGTTTATTATTGTAGATTCACATGATGCAGGACTGTGGTGTCAGTCATACATCTGCGTACGATCATCCATTAGTGTAGTTCCACCAAGAAGATAGAGGTTTTCTAAGGCAGCTGTTTAGAATACGGGAGGGGGGGGGGGGGAGGGGGGCGGAGTGCTAGGTAAACCGCGAGGAAAAAAAAATCTGTGCCATATTTCAGCCAGGTGCCGTTTTATGCTGCCAGCAGTGACAGTTCACAAAAGGGCGCAAGAATTTGTCAGTTGCAGTTATCGTTCTTGCTGGGCACAGACGATGTTTCCTGGGCTAGCCGCTGTGGTCTCCATCCCACAACAAGCCAAAGTAACCATCAAAGTAGTCGATTTCGTTATAAAGACACACCCTCATTTTAAAACATATGTTATTGTTGCACTAAATTGCACGTGTTTTCTAATCTTATGATCGGTTTCAGCTCCAGCACACTGTCTTCAGATCTGCAGAGAAAAGAAAAGTAGAACAATCAATAATCATATAGCATTTGATACACAGCACTGCACAACATTCAGTTCCACAGAACCCACTGGACTCGCATTCGGGAGGACGACGGTTCAATCCCGCGTCCGGCCATCCTGATTTAGGCTTTCCGTGATTTCCCTAAATCGCTCCAGGCAAATGCCGGGATGGTTCCTCTGAAAGGGCACGGCCGACTTCCTTCCCCATCCTTCCCTAATCCGATGAGACCGATGACCACGCTGTCTGGTCTCCTTCCCCAAACAACCAACCAACCAACCATCCACAGAACCATCATCAGATCTATAATGGTGCAGAGACAAGTGTTTGATTCACAGATGACCTGATGTTTAGTTATTTTATTTTCCTTATCTCTACAGACTTGAAGATGGAACCCAAACCGATGATAATTAGGAATATGTGGAATCTAGGCGGACGATAAAATTTTTTGTACAGTCATTGATTGCGGATTCAAAAAAAAAAAAAAAAAATTGCAACACTGAGTAGAATATCCCGCGTTTTACATTTCCGATTTATATGCTGTCAGCTCCCATGTGGCAGACTGATGTTAGGCTGTATAAGTGTGGTGGGCAGGACCAGTCAAATGTGGTAAATACGAGACCTCGCCGGCGTCACGTTATAGTCTGGATTTTTGGGTTTGAACTTGATATAGGGGATAATTTTTTTAAAATCTATAATGTTCTCATCTCCAGTTGGGGGCCGTCGTGATACAGCCGCTGTCAACGTCACCTGTAACCCAATTAGCCGTTGGGCTTAGTGGACTAAGAGGGAAGTTCGTGCCAGGTACCCGACAAGTCGTAGATTCGAATATGAGTCGAACCACGACAATTCTCAGCGTGCCTTTGATCCAGACTACACCTCTAGACGTGAGGAACCGCCTGAAAAGACATATAATTCGGATTCCACGTTAAACTGTAGTCCCCTTCACCCGGTCGGACAACTAGAGTAGATCAGGGACACGCAAGTCGCCGAAGTGGCGTCCTATTAAGCAACGCGCAATTATTGTTACCCGAATAAAAACTGGTTTCATCCGTAAAGAAAGTTGGAGGGAACTCCATGAATGATTGATGAGTATGTGCACTTTAAGAATATTTATCGATCCCTTCGCGGCTTCGATCGGAACAGACTATCATCAGATGGCGTGCATTCTTCATCACACAAATGAATCTACATGTGGGAGGGTGTCAGCTGTGAAACAGAGGAGGCGGTAAACTGTTTCAATAATTATCTACTGACTTTAATATCCAGGGTGTTTATAAAATTATTATACGAAAGTAACCTTTAACTGCGGAAAAGTTAAATAACTTAACAGAAGCTTTTGATACAGCACTGAATGCAGTATGTTCAGTGTGGCTACTTTCTGTAACACAACAAATGTCCCATCTATAATCAGTTTCCTATTAAATCCTATGAAGCGAGTCTTGAAGTACGGTCGCAGCTGTTTGTGTAGTCCGTTGTTACAGCTCTTGGACGTTTCCCAGAAGCGGAAGAACAAACAGTCTGCTTTTAGTGTAACATCATGCGCAGAAGTCCATTGGGATTAAATCAGGTGACCGTGGTGACCAGAATATTGTTCCAGCAGGTCCGGCCCAAGTCGGCAAATTCCTACGGAGATAAGCGACAACTTTACGATGGTAATGTTGTGGCACGCTACTTCGCTGGAAAGTAAATTCTGTGCCCATATCCTGTTGTAATTGAGGCATTAGATAATGTTCAAACATATCCAGATACGATATGCTAGTTACAGTTGACTCGGCAAAAACGAAAGGACCATAAATCTTGTTACAGCTTACAGAGAAAAAAAGCATTTACCTTACTCGAGCCCTGTACATATTCGATTACGTGACGTTGCTTCTGCTCACCTCATATACGAACGTTATGTCGATTCACTTTACCGCGGGTATGGAAGGTGGCTTCATCACTCAACACTGTTTTATTAAGAAAATTATCTTCAGTCTGTTGGCGAAATAACCAATTCGCACATGCCACCTACAGGGAGCGTCGGGAAGTAACAGTTTTATGTGGACATAAAATGTGAAAATATAGTGCATTCACTGCTGTATCGAACATTGCTGTGTTATTTACCCTTTTCTACGTTATTTACCCTTTTCACAATTAAAGGTTACTTTTTGTAATTAATTTATAAGCACCACGTACAGATGATACATAATACAATATTTTAAACATAGCTGCACAACAGGAACGGTTTCACGTAATAAAATTATAACTGCAACTGGTCGGCTGTTTATAATTTTATTTATGATGCATAATACGTTAAAGTCTCGCTGAACATTCGAAAATCGTAGGAGAACGTGATAATGTTATTCTGAGTGTGGAATGACAATAAAGCAGGATGTCTATTTAAGGGCACTGAAACAGACTTTTTCTTGCGAAGAACGTCACTTATTAAGTTGTGTCCACAGAAAGGACAGAACAGAATTTGAATAGCTACTGAGGGAAGATGCACTCATGTCAGAAAGGTGCATTTTCTAAATTTCGTCGTGTGTTTCTCGGCTAAAGTTTGATCATTAACTCTTCACTGCGGATGTAAGGCTATTTTCTTATCTTTAGTGGTTAAAGCTGTAATTTAATGGTGTATTATGAAGTAATATCTAACAGAGCATCTTTTCATTGTTTGTATGTTGAGCATATCGTAGTGCTGTGGATGAGATATGTCTTTCAAGCAAATTTACTCTTGAACTACTTTCGGCTAAGGCCGATTCGCACTTGACGGGACGGAGCGGAAGGACGCATTTAAACATTCAACAGTGGATTTCAAGTGGCGGCACTCACGCAGCCCGACGATACGCAACGAAAGACGTCAGCTTCAAGATTTGTTGGGAAGAAAAGCTTTGATGTTGTTGCTGGTGGCGGGACGGTGGCAACTACTTCTAACGTCGGCAGTTGACTTATTGTCCCGGCGCGCTCACTCACGTTTGTGCTTTTGCGTTTTCTTAATATTAATTTCATCGTTGGCTTTGTTTTCGTGACGCTTTGCGAAGGTCCGTCGAGGACATGGTTATTTTTACTATGATTCTTCTTGTGGTGTCACCGCCAGACACCACACTTGCTAGGTGGTAGCCTTTAAATCGGCCGCGGTCCGTTAGTATACGTCGGACCCGCGTGTCGCCACTATCAGTGATTGCAGACCGAGCGCCGCCACACGGCAGGTCTAGAGAGACTTCCTAGCAGTCGCCCCAGTTGTACAGCCGACTTTGCTAGCGATGGTTCACTGACAAATTACGCTCTCATTTGCCGAGACGATAGTTAGCATAGCCTTCAGCTACGTCATTTGCTACGACCTAGCAAGGCACCATTATCAATTGCTATTTATCTCATGATGCATGTACCGTCAGACCGATGTTCACCAATTATGGATTAAAGTTAATTATTCCAACAGATACGTACTATTTTTGCTAGTCTCATATCCCTGACCTGTTCCAGACCTCACGCCAGCCTACGTGAGGTTAAACGCGTGCCTTTCGGCTTCCTCTCATAGTGACTTGGCTGTCTTGCCAAGTCACAACAGTTCTTCCACAAAAAAAGGCCAAATACCTGAAACTGATCTAGGTTTTGCAATACGTGAACAAAGAAAACGGATGCACTGTGTATAAATAAGAACATAACTGGATGAAACAATATTCATTATAAAAACTTTCTTTAACAGTGAAAACGTTAATCGTATTGAACGAGAAAAATGCAGTTTTTTTACGTTATTTGGAATGTAGCAAGAAAACATAACACAATGGATAAGGGTAAAAAGGCTTTACGTATTGCATTCTTATTATTGTGTGATGTGTTTGTATGGCATATTTTCTCATGCAAATAGATATCGATGATCTGATACGTCTGAAGGTCACTTTTTCTATTCTTTCACTTCTCAGTAGTTTGGAAAATGTATCGTACAACCTTTGTCAGGAAAATCAGTTACAAAATTTGCTTTGGACATTAATGAATTCTCCTATCACTGTTAGTACCTGAACTGTGATACTGTATTCCGACTTTCTACATCTACATCTACATCCATACTCCGCAAACCACCTGACGGTGTGTGGCGGAGGGTACCTTGAGTATCTCTATCGGTTCTCCCTTCTATTCCAGTCTCGTATTGTTCGTGGAAAGAAGGATTGTCGGTATGCCTCTGTGTGGGCTCTAATCTCTGATTTAATCCTCATGGTCTCTTCGCGAGATATACGTAGGAGGGAGCAATATACTGCTTGACTCCTCGGTGAAGGTATGTTCTCGAAACTTCAACAAAAGCCCGTATCGAGCTACTGAGCGTCTCTCCTGCAGAGTCTTCCACTGGAGTTTTATCTATCATCTCCGTAACGCTTTCGCGATTACTAAATGATCCTGTAACGAAGCGCGCTGCTCTCCGTTGGATCTTCTCTCTCTCTTCTATCAACCCTATCTGGTACGGATCCCACAATGCTGAGCAGTATTCAAGGAGTTTCTGTATAACTTCATAAGCCCAAGTTCGCTGTTCGGCATTGGACAAAGCGAAGTAACGTTACGTGTACTATGAGCACACCAAAAGCTGATGGTCACATCGCCATCCTTTTCGTCCCGTTAGTGTCCAGTGTGAATAGATATTTAAGCGTCAATGTGGACGTGACTCGTATATCCGCCAATAACGTCACTGTCGGCATCCCAGGTGGGGCACAGCTTTGAATTAACGTCAGCTCTCATTCTTTGATTTCTCAGTTTAACTACTTTTTTTAAGTTGTTGTTGTTGTTGTTGTGGTCTTCAGTCCTGAGACTGGTTTGATGCAGCTCTCCATGCTACTCTATCCTGTGCAAGCTTCTTCATCTCCCAATACGTACTGCAGCCTACATCCTTCTGAATCTGCTTAGTGTATTCATCTCTTGGTCTCCCTATACGATTTTTACCCTCTACGCTGCCCTCCAATACTAAATTGGTGATCCCTTGATGCCTCAGAACATGTTCTACCAACCGATCCCTTCTTCTGGTCAAGTTGTGCCACAAACTTCTCTTCTCCCCAATCCTATTCAATACTTACTCATTAGTTATGTGATCTACCCATCTAATCTTCAGCATTCTTGTGTAGCACCACATTTCAAAAGCTTCTATTCTCTTCTTGTCCAAACTATTTATCGTCCATGTTTCACTTCCATACATGGCTACACTCCATACAAATACTTTCAGAAATGACTTCCTGACACTTAAATCTATACTCAATGTAAACAAATTTCTCTTCTTCAGAAACGCTTTCCTTGCCATTGCCAGTCTACATTTTATATCCTCTCTACTTCGACCATCATCAGTTATTTTGCTCCCCAAATAGCAAAACTGCTTTACTACTTTAAGTGTCTCATTTCCTAATCTAATTCCCTCAGCATCACCCGACTTAATTCGACTACATTCCATTATTCTCGTCTTGCTTTTGTTCATGTTCATCTTATATCCTCCTTTCAAGACACTGTCCATTCCATTCAACTGCTCTTCCAAGTCTTTTGCTGTCTCTGACAGAATTATGTCCTCGGCGAACCTTAAAGTTTTTATTTCCTCTCCGTGGATTTTAATACCTACTCCGAATTTTTCTTTTGTTTCCTTTAGTGCTTGCTCAATATACAGATTGAATAGCATCGGGGAGAGGCTACAACCCTGTCTCACTCCCCTCCCAACCACTGCTTCCCTTTCATGTCCCTCGACTCTTATAACTGCCATATGGTTTCTGTACAAATTGTAAATAGCCTTTCGTTCCCTGTATTTTACCCCTGCCACCTTTAGAATTTGAAAGAGAGTATTCCAGTCAACATTGTCAAAAGCTTTCTCTAAGTCTACAAATGCTAGAAACTTAGGTTTGCCTTTCCTTAATCTTTCTTCTAAGATAAGTCGTAAGGTCAGTATTGCCTCACGTGTTCCAGTATTTCTACGGAATCCAAACTGATCTTCCCTTTTAAGCTGTACGCGTCAGATTAGTCAGCGACGTGTCGTGGTTCCTAATAGCAACGCAAAGAAGCTCAGAGGAAGCAGGCAAGTACGAACGTTGACAGGCAGCGTGGAATGTTCCCCTCCTTCACGAACATGTGACTGCGAAGGAATAGCGCGCGGTCGAGACCACCAGGGAGGCGCAGCGCGCTCGTTTGCTGTTCTGCGGCGAGGGCATTCGGTATGCGGCATGCTGGCGCTGCCGCACCCGAAAGAAACATTAGCCTACGGACACGGATTAACTTCCCACACTCCTGTACAGGCATTTCTAGCTCAGGGTCAGCAGTCTCGCGAGAAAAGGGTAACTGTTCCCATTTCTATTCACGAGCCGCATGTCTCGATCTACAGTGCGGCTTGGCAATGCTGTACACGCATTCTTCGCGCCGGAAGTGAGTAGCCAGTAGTATCACTTTCGTAGCAAATAACGTGACTGCTGTTCCCCGCGCTGTGACGTCGCTGAAGCTACGTTGTGTTTATCGCCAGTGTTCCAAGACTTAAGATACTGAGTAAGAAGCGTAAATATGAAGAAGAGAATAGTTCTCGTTCTGAACTTCAGTCTGGAGACCGATTAGATGCTGCATGCTGGTCTATCCTGTGCAAGTCTCTTCACCTATCAATAACTACTGAAAGCACATCTACACTGAACAGTCAAAGAAATTGATACACCAGTCTAATATCGTGTAGGGCCCCCGCAAGCACGTAGATGTGCCGCAACACGACGTGGCATGGACTCGACTAATGTCTGACGTAGTTCAAAATGGTTCAAATGGCTCTGAGCACTTTGGGACTTAACATCTGTGGTCATCAGTCCCCTAGAACTTAGAACTACTTAAACCTAACTAACCTAAGGACATCACACACATCCATGCCCGAGGCAGGATTCGAACCTGCGACCGTAGCAGTCACGCGGTTCCGGACTGCGCGCCTAGAAGTCTGACGTAGTGCTGGAGGGAACTGACACCATGAATCCTGCAAGGCTGTCCATAAATCCGTAAGAGTACGAGTGGGTGGAGATCTCCTCTGAACAGCATATTGCAAGGCTTCCCAGATATGCTCAATAATGTTCATGTCAGGGGAGTTTGGTGGCTAGCGGAATTGTTAAACTCAGAAAAATAAATTATTCAGATATTTAAGGGAGACGAAAGTTTAATTGCGATAGGGGCTGGAATTTGATATTAAGAAAAGGAAGGGAAGGAAAAATAATAGGGGAGATAGAAACGAAAGGGGAATCCATTGAAGGATTTTCTACAGAGCCTAATTTAATAATCCTTCCTAAACTTTGTTTAAGAATCATGTAAGAAATCTGTACACGTGGAAGACACCAGGAAACACTGGAAAGTTTCGGACTGATCATTTGTAGTCGTAAGAAAGGGATTTCGAAACCAGACTTTAAATTATAAGATATTTCCAGGGGCAGAAGTGGACTATGGCCAAAATTTGTTGGTTACGAACTGCAGATTATAACTGAAGTTACTGCAAAAAGATAGAAATAGACTTTATTAAAGTGATGTGTGTTGACTTCATCTCTATCTTGATAACTATAATGCGTTCACTGTGCTGTTCAAGTCAGCTTACCCGCATACTTATTTTCTTATTCATTTCAGAAATACTTCTGCGTTACTCCAATTTGATTTTGTGTCGTTACCCCTATTTGGTTTTGTATCGATAACCTTGTGCTGACCTGACCAGAAACCTTGTTCTTCCCGCCAGCGCACTTCACTAATCACTCGTATGCCTAACTTCGATATTTTTATTTCCCTTTTTAAATTTTCTAGCTTACCTCCCAGAGTATGGTATCTAACATTCCGCGTGCCGACCCAGAGGATGCCACTGTTATTACTTATTAAGTGTTTTGGTTGTTGCTACACTATGGAGTTATTTTAGTCTTTCAATTCAGTAGGACGACATGTACAGAAAAACGGAAGGTAGATGTAACGTCCCACCAATACCGAAAGGTCTCTAGAGGCGGGATACAAGCTCTGAATTGGGGAGGAAATTTGGTCTTTTGAAAATGATCAAGTGACTGGTTATGGACCACCACAGAAACGGTAAAAGCGGATGGTAGAATGGAGGTTCGAACACGTCTCCTGCTGGTTGTGGGTCCGAAGTGTTAACCACAGCGTAACCTCGCTTCATATACTCATTGATTCCAAACAAGATAGTCGACTGACACAAAATACGAAGAGCAAAAGTTTCATTACTATACTAACCATGACACCCGAGGAATATCTGCATTTAAATCCATACTCCGCAAGGCACCGCGAAGTGCGTGGGAGAAGGTACTTCTCGTTGTAGCTCGTTTCAGGGTTTCTTCGTGTTCCATTTGCGGGTGGAGTGTGGTACGAATGTCTCTTAGGTGCATCTGTGCGGGCGGTAATTGATCTGATTTTGTCTTCGCGGTCCCTACGTCAGTGATAAGTAGGAGGCAGCAGTATATTCCTAGATTTTTCTCTACACACTCGTTCTCGGAATTTTCACGGTGAGGTTAACTTTCACCTTGAAGCGCTTTCCAGTTGAGGTTTTCAGCATTCCCGTGACTCTCCCCAGTGGGACAAACAAACCTGTAACAGTTCGTGCTCCCCTTCTTTGTATACGTTCATTATCCTCAGTTAGTGTTATATGGTACTGGCCTCACACATCTGAGATGGGCCGCACGAGTTTTTTGGAAGCAATATCCTTTGTGCACTGACTGCAGTTTCCCAATATCCTTCGAGATAATCGAAGTTACCAACTGCTTGACCTACAACTGAGCATATTTGGTCATCCTATTTTATATCCCCACAAACTGTTACACCCTTGTGCAAAGGGCGTTCAAGAGATTTTGCACAGTCGTCTCTAATTTTTTTATTTTTTGCAGGAGGAGAATGAAATTGTTTGTGAACATGCTTGGAACATTTAGCTAAACATTGAGCCAACTCAATGTAGCCTCAATAAGCTGTGACGCATCTGGCCCAACGTTCTTTGGGTTGTTTGGGGGAAGAGACCAAACTGCGAGGTCATCGGTCTCATGGGGTTAGGGAAGGACGGGGAAGGAAGTCGAGCGTGCCCTTTCAAAGGAACCATCCCCGGCATTTGCCTGGATCGATTTAGGGAAGTCACGGAAAACCTAAATCGGGATGGCCGGACGCGGGATTGAACCGTCGTCCTCCCGAATGCGACCAACGTTCTTTCCATTATGTAAATGCGCTTTGGTAAAGTTCTGGGAATTGACTTTTGCACCATCGCTTGACACAGGAAATAAGGTCTTTCCCACTATCAAATGTTTTACCGCGCAGCTGGGCCTTCAGACGACCAAAGAGGTAAAATCAGACGGAGCCAAGTCCGAACTGTAGGGAGGATGAGGAACAATTTTCCAACCCATTTTCCTGATTTTCTCCTACGACATAAGGGTTGTATGGGGTTTGGCATTGTTATGATGTAGTCTGATGAGCTGACCCTGAAGCTGTGGTCTGTGGGTCTTGATGGCACGTCACAGTTTGTCCAATGACAAACAGTAACGGTCCCGGTTAACTGTGGAGCCAGGTTCCAAAAAGTCAATGAAAATGACACCACACTGATCCCAGAAGCAGGTGGCCATCACCTTTTGGCGTGATGTTCGTGAAAGTCTTGATTTCTTCTTCCGAGGAGAACCCAGATGACGCCACTCCATGGACTGGGTTTTGCTCTCAGGTTCGGACAAAAACAACCATGTTTCATCCTGGGTAATGACGCCGTCAAAACACTGTTTCCACCATTCAGTAAATGTCTTCATGAGACCCTCGCACACATTCTTCCTCGCCGTTTTCATTTCTCTTGTCAGTAATCTAGGCACCCAACGTGCACGGATATTTCTGTACCCTAGTGACTGTACCAGTGATACCACACTTCCCAATGACAAACGAGTCATTTCAGCAAGCTGTCGTGTCGTCACACGTCTGTCATTTTGGATGATTTCATCAATGGTCTCCTTATTCACATCACTCACTGCCGTCGACAGTCTATCGCATCGTGGGTTGTCCAGTAGAGAGCAGCACCTTCTTTAAACCTCTGCAACCACCGCTGGATACTGCTGCGATCCACTGTGTCCTCCCCATAAACAGGGAGCAACTTCCTGTGAATCGATGTGGCAGAGTCATCACCGGTCTTGAAGAGGTACTCCATCACTGACCGTTGTCGCAACCTGACATCTACTTCACAGTCCATTATGGCTCGCCTGTAAATAAAAGAAAATACTTTTATATACCAAATTCTAGCTAAATGTTCCAAGTATATTCACAAAAAATTTCATTCTCCTCCTGCAAAAAATAAAAAAATTAGAGACGACTGTGTAAAACTTTTTGAACGCCCTTTGTATTTGTTTGAGTTGACTGATCCCAGTTGTGACTCATTGTCATTGTATTCATAGGATATCATGTTTGTGCGTTTTGTGAAGTGCACAATTTTATATGAGCATTCAAAGCAAACTGCCAAAAATGTATCTAGTTTTAACTGCAATGGTCCTCCTGCTGTTTTTGCAAGTAGTATTTTATTATAGATAATTGCATCATCTGCAAAAGTGTGAGATTACTATAAACATTGTCTTTCAGATTACTAATATACAGTGTGAGGATCACCTGAATTTATCACCACATATGTAGAAAAGCAACTGGTATCGATGACATTTCTGCAGAATTGCTGAAAAAATTAGATAACAACATGAAAACCAACTTCTCAGAGTAATAAATATCTTCTACGAAAGAGGAATCATGCCAGAAGACCTTATGCAATGCAGAATCATTACCATATCTAAAATAGGGAAGGGAGTTACCTGCACCAACTATAGTACGCTATCAGTGTTATCAAATGCCTCCAAAATATTCATTAACGCAGTTAAAATGAAGATAAAAGAAAAAAATAACCAAATATATTGGAGAAGACAAATTCGGATCTAGAAAAGGCAGAGGAACAAGAGAAGCAATTTAGTACTATGCAAAAATAGATCTTGACGGTAAGGATAGAAGAATGACTAATCAGCTGTGTTAGAATCAAAGCACAAAAATATTCTAAACACGAATAATGAATAGGAAAAGGCCAGGGTTAGAAAAGGAGATGGACAAGATCGTCCCCTATCCTCATATTCATTTAATGAGTTCATTTCTCCCAGGTGAAGACATGCTGGAGAACTTCTGTGGAGTCTATAAAGTACAAGTGAGGTACCTAATATTGTAATTTTGTGGCTGTGAGATGTATATTATTTTCATATCCAGTAACTTAGTCTGTGAGAGACGAGGTTTGGGGTCCGAGTTACAGCCGGACATGCAGATCTAATGTGCCACGATATTTCATTACGCAGCTATTCAGACCATGAAAGAGAAGATAAAGGGTATAAAAGCCAATGGTGAAGGGTAGAGTATATTAGATTTGCTGATGACATCGTGATAGTTGCAGACTCTGATAAAGGAATGAACAGAATGCAGCAGGTCCCATCAGATACTCTTAAACTACGGAAGTTCAATGTGAACAAATGGAAAACACAAGTAATGGTAATACGGAAAAGTATGGCAGATATTAAAACCGATACAAGAATGTTGACGCTAGAATTGAGCAGGCGAGACAATTTTGTCATCACAGAGGACAATAGATGCTTAGTGGCAGTGAGGAGAAGTATAGTGTTAGCAAAGCAGGTATTTACGACTAAGAAAAACATTTTAACCCGCAAACAGATGGCTGTAGACGTCAGAAAATCCAATGCAATATCATTTTTTACACTGCTCATGGAAGTAAAAGTTGGACTCTGTGTAAATTGGAAAGGAATCAAAACGGAGCTACTGAGAAGTAGATATGGCGGGAAAGACAAGAACGAGCTGTACGGAATGAAAAACAAATCTGGGTGCGAAGAGAGAAGATTATTAAAGGAGAGAGAAAAGAGAAAACTAAAATTTATTGGACATTTCATCTGACGCAATGCCTTCATCTTCGGTATTGTTGAATGGAAATTTCTGAGAAAGAAAGAAGGAGGACACGCTTACATACAGTATTTGGAAAGCATCGAGAAGAGGACAGAATGTGACACTTACATGTAACTGGAACGGGCAACCAGTGACAGAAGAAAGTTCTCGCATCGACTAGGTATTAGCCTTTAGAATGTGTACGTATCGGTGACTCTCCATCTAAGATAACACGCTGTAGCCTTCCTACCAATAAATCCTAATTCGATCTCAGATTTAATTTGATACCGTGACTCTTCGGTCTGGTAGACTGGGACGCGAACTTTGACCCTTAATGTTGTTGGAAATGCTCATACCAAAGTAGGTATGGAGGTGCACCTCAGGGCCCATCTCACAGCTGTAAACGGTCACCATATCGTCCTCACTTTCCAATCTCGACGCAGAGTATCTTGTTTACCTTGCTGAACATGCTACCTTGGAAGGAATAAATTGCTCAAGAATCTCTCAGCCGCAACTTGTAGGATATTTGCAGACTTCTCTCATTCCGCATTGTAAACTATCAGTTCCTTTCTCCCGGCATCTAATCCCGGCTAGACATGCAGGAGAACTTCTGTGGAGTGTATAAAGTACTAGTGAAGTACCTAATATTGTAACTTTGTTGCTGTGAGATGTATATTATTTTCATATCCAGTAACTTAGTCTGTTCAAAAAATGTCCAAATGTGTGTAAAATCATATGGGACTTAACTGCTAAGGTCATCAGTCCCTAAGCTTACACACTACGTAACCGAAATTATCCTAAGGACAAACACACACACCCATGCCCCAGGCAGGACTCGAACCTCAGTCCGGGATCAGCCGCACAGTCCACGACTGCAGCGCCTGACCGCTCGGCTAATCCCGCGCGGCAACTTAGACTATAAGAGCACTTCTTGGAAAAGACGAGGATTGGGGCCCGAGTTACAGCCGGACATACAGATCTAATGTGCTACGACGTTTCATTACGCAGCACACTTTGTTGCGGAGTGAAACGTCCATTGAGATAACACTGTGTGTACCATGAGTTGATCATGAAACCAACGTGTACGCTTCGCGAGCCACCTTACGTTGCGTAGCGGAGAGTGCCTCTGGAACCACTGCATCTCCCTCCCTCTTCCTTGTGCCACTCGCTAATGATGCATGGGAAGAACAACTGGCGATAGACTTCCGAATTAGCTCTAATTTTCTCTGTTACTCTCGCCGTGGTTATTACACAAAACCTATGAGGGAGCAAATATTGATACTCAAGAATCAATCTTTCACATATTTTGTAAGCCCCTTCTTTCGTGGATCAATTACATTTTCTTAAGATTCTCCCAGCCTGACATGTGCGTTTCCTACAGTAAGTTTTGCGTGTTCATTCACAGTAGATCACCACGAACGGGTTCCGTCTAGATATTTTACAGTTGCTACCGTAAAACGGGAAACGATGGGGCGAAAAGAAAAGAAACTTCCAGAAAAGTTCTGTGTGATCGTCTTGGAAGATAAATGGGAATCTCATCCAAATAGTGCTAATAAATTAATCTAATAGAGAAATTGTGAATTTCGAAGTTGGCGACACCGTGGGTTGAGGCTGAGTTCACTCTATGACAAACATCGGATTTGGTGCGGAATTTACTAACTTCGAACTTTAATATAAATATAAGAACCAATCTAAATTATGTTGTTTTAATTTAAGTACATGGTAAGCAAATTTGCAATCCCGTTCCATTAACCAAAAGTTCAGTTTAAAGTATACTTTAATGTGACTTGAATTTCGTCCAATAGAACACGTATAGCTATTTTTTCGGTATTTGTGGAGAGAATAGAAACAGAAGAAGATCAGAAATTTGACGGAAACGAAGAACCACATGACACTGTTCTTAACCCAGGAGATTATGCAGTGACTAAAGTAGCCTATATGGAAAATGTAAGCAGCGATTTAGATTGTATACATGTAAAATTTATTGAGGCGGTAAAGGTTATGTCGATTTTTTTTTAAACAAGGCTTACTCAAAAAGTTTATTTTCAGCAGATGGGGAGTCACTTGTTAGTCAAATGGTTCAAATGGCTCTGAGCACTATGGGACTTAACATCTATGGTCATCAGTCCCCTAGAACTACTTAAACCTATCTAACCTAAGGACAGCACACAACACCCAGCCATCACGAGGCAGAGAAAATCCCTGACCCCGCCGGGAATCGAACGCGGGAACCCGGGCGTGGGAAGCGAGAACGCTACCGCACGACCACGAGATGCGGGCACTTGTTAGTCAAAGAGATGTTGTTCCAAAGCTCTTCGTCACTTCTGGAGGTACGACTAGTAGACTGAGAAATATCGTTTTAGACATGTAAGTGACTTAATGTATTATAAAACAAACTAAGTTCAGCAGTTTAACGTTACACTAAAGTAATTAGACTTATAAAACAATCTTTGTTTGGAAAACAGAATACAAAAACACATTCCAATAAGTATTTTTAGTTTTTGTGTCAAAAAAGACTTTTTTGCAACCAGAAAAATTTTGTTCCTGATTCTCCTAGGTCGAAAACCGATTTTGACAAGTCCCTATCTATCGCAAACGCCAACAAATAGAAAGTATAATAAGATTAATACTGCTGTTTGTATCCACACCTCTCCCTGGGGGGTGAACAGGAACACGAAGCTTTTTTGTGCTATAAGAGCAAGATTAGATGGGTAGATCACATAACTAATGAGGAGGTACTGAATAGAATTGCGGAGAAGAGAACTTTGTGGCACAACATGACTAGAAGAAGGGATCGGTCGGTAGGACATGTTCTGAGGCATCAAGGGATCACCAATTTAGTATTGGAGGGCAGCGTGGAAGGTAAAAATCGTAGAGGGAGAGCAAGAGATGAATACACTAAGCAGATTCAGAAGGGTGTAGGTTGCAGTAGGTACTGGGAGATGAAGAAGCTTGCACTGGATAGAGTAGTATGGAGAGCTGCATCAAACCAGTCTCAGGACTGAAAACCACAACAACAACAAGAGCAAGAACTATATCCCAAGTCCAGTCGGAAGCTTAAAGTTAGGCACAAGACCTACAATCCTACATAATATGGTTTTCGTGTTTCTTTTTAGAATTATCAATTTTTTCTTTTAATGTTGAAAACTGTTCCTGTTTATCCCATTCTGCAGTACTGATTGCAGTGATTTTGCGCCAGTAGCGTAACCGAACAATAATTGAACTCTTTGCATATCTATTCACAGTACGTTGCATTTCTTTACGTTCTAGGTCAACTACCTATCCCTGCAACAATCATCGACCCTCCTGTATTTCAGTCCAGTTTTCTAGCTTAGGTAGGTTCTTACAGATAACTTATCACTCGCAAGCAGCCTCGAGCAGCTTTCGACGTTGTCCACTAGATCATAAACGTAAACGGCTCTGTAACACTCCCCTGTGGTACTCCCAAAATTAGCTGCACATCTTTCGATTTCGTCCTGTCAAGAATAACATTTCGAGTTATGTCTGGTATTTTGTCCACTGCACGGCAGAGCCAAACTGGAACCAGTAGCTTTCGAAAGTCAAGGAAAACGGCATCAAAATGGGCGCCTAGCACTTTCTGTACTAAAAGGTTCCATTTGTTTTGAGGAGGAACCAGACTGAGATTATGCGTCGCCCTTTCTGGTTGATATATTTTTTTTACGGGTTGCTAACACAAACAAATGCTGAAACAGCTAATTTAAAAAGGTAGCGATTCGATGCTCCTGCCCTTCTAGGGGCTGAATTAGAATTTTATTTCATTGTCGACTGTAAACACTGAGAACTAATACATAAATAAAACTCAACACGCCATTTGTAGTCCCTGTCACAGCGTAGTAAAATATTGCCGTTCTCAGCTGGCTAATTGTAATGGCTCCTGAAACAGGTGACACGGGAGCAGAGTACTGTAATAACTGGAGCCAACATTCCCGTTATCTGGTTTCGCATCTTCTGGCGTAAACAGCTGACGACAAGGAGATAGCCGGGCCCCACAGCAGCGTCTGCTGATATCAACTAGATCACTTGAGCGGGCTTCACTGCTGTTCTTTCGGCAGCTGTCTGTAATTAATTCGCATCCACCATTACCAGGAGGAGCAGCCACCAAGCTAGCCATATTACGAAATTAGACTTGCCTATTACTTGAAGCATCTAGCAGAGGACTCACAACATTGATATAGGTGGTTAAGGTCCATGGGTGTGAAGTGAATTACTAAAAGAAATACAGCAACTAGCCATTTCTTAGATAATTTTATTCATGCCAAGATACGTTTCGGGCGTTTACACATCTTCGACTGACTTAGTAAATTTATATCTTCATCAATACAAAGTTTTTCTCGAGTACACTTTGAACGTTGAAGCTCCTTTCTGGTCCTAGTTGTTCCTTCTTCCTCTTTTATGTATACAGCAATCACACTTTTGACTTTACTGATGCAGCGCAGCGTTCGCCCTGTGGCCGTCTTCTCCTGGCAGAAGTTAATAAGGATAGTCGGACAAGCATCTGAACCTCTCTGCTTCTCATTAATATGAGTTCAAAGCACTCGCATTCAAACGAATAAAACGGCAGATCACTCGGTGCCTCAGAATCGGTCAGGATCGGATACACGCCCGACGATACTCTTACGTCTGGAACCGTCCGGTACACCTAAAAAATCATTTAAAAATGTAAAACTAAGATACTTGTGAATGAAGAACGGAGCAAGGTCCCTCTGGTTAGAGGTTCAACTAGTGGCTATTTTCTAATGGGGACCTTAGTTCGGCAACACGTTGGTGCTTTTCGAGAAAAATATACTTATTTTCTTGTACGCAATATAATATCATTTATTTAAAATAACAGCATATAAATTTGGCAATGGTTTTCACTTTCCTCCTAAAGACTTTTAAAAAATATTGCAAGAAGTACGACCTGAATCCACGCGCATGGAAACTGACAGGTCTTAGAGTCCTGTGATCAGTGCGTGACAGCAGAGTGTTTTAATTACATACTATACAAACAAGCAATCTCTTCTTAGATTCAAAAATCGGGGATTTTAAGTAGATCAAGTGACAAGCTTTGTCTACCAGTTACGCACATAAAAATAATCTTGATACTTAATTGCAAAAACCAGCCGTGTCCATGACCACAGAATAAATTTTAGACTGAAATTACGTTCTTGAGATGGAATAGCACAGCAAGACCGTTTTGGTTAGTGTTGCAAGGCCAGATCAGTCAATCATCCAGACTGTCGCCCCTGGAACTACTGAAAAGGCTGCTGCCCCTCTTCAGGAACCACGCGTTTGTCTGGCCTCTCAACAGATACCCCTTCGTTGTGGTTGCACCTACGGTACGGCCATCTGTATCGCTGAGGCACGCAAGCCTCCCCACCAACGGCAAGGTCCATGGTTCATGGGGGGAGGCCTTGCTGTTCTATACTGCGAACGGCTGAAAGAAAGGGGAAACTACAGCCGTAATTTTTCCCGAGGGCATGCAGCTTCACTGTATGGTTAAATGATGATGGCATCCTCTTGGGTAAAATATTCCGGAGGTAAAATAGTCCCCCATTCGGATCTCCGGGCGGGGACTACTCGAGAGGACGTCGTTATCAGGAGAAAGAAAACTGGCGTTCTACGGATCGGAACGTGGAATGTCAGATCCCTTAATCGGGCAGGTAGGTTAGAAAATTTAAAAAGGGAAATGGATAGGTTGAAGTTAGATATAGTGGGAATTACTGAAGTTCGGTGGCAGGAGGAACAAGGCTTTTGGTCAGGTGAATACAGGGTTGTAAATACAAAATCAAATAGGGGTAATGCAGGAGTAGGTTTAATAATGAATAAAAAAATAGGAGTGCGGGTAATCTACTACAAACAGCATAGTGAATGCATTATTGTGGCCAAGACAGACACGAAGCCCATGCCTACTACAGTAGTACAAGTTTATAAGCCAACTAGCTCTGCAGATGATGAAGAAATTGATGAAATGTATGATAAGATAAAAGAAATTATTCAGGTAGTGATGGGAGACGAAAATTTAATAGTCATGAGTGACTGGAATTCGAGAGTAGGAAAAGGGAGAGAAGGAAACATAGTGGGTGAATATGGATTGGGGGAGAGAAATGAAAGAGGAAACCGTCTGGTAGAATTTTGCACACAGCATAACTTAATCATAGCTAACACTTGGTTCAAGAATCATAAAAGAAGGTTGTATACATGGAAGAATCCTGGAGATACTAGAAGGTATCAGATAGATTATATAATGGTAAGACAGAGATTTAGGAACCAGGTATTAAATTGTAAGACATTTCCGGGGGCAGATGTCGACTCTGACTACAGTCTATTGGTTATGAACTGTAGATTAAAACTGAAGAAACTGAAAAGGGTGGGAATTTAAGGAGGTGGGACCTGGATAAACGGACTAAACCAGAGGTTGTACAGAGTTTCAGGGAGAGCATAAGGGAACAATTGACAAGAATGGGGGAAAGAAATACAGTAGAAGAAGAATGGGTAGCTCTGAGGGATGAAGTAGTGAAGGCAGCAGAGGATCAAATAGGTAAAAAGACGAGGGCTAATAGAAATCCTTGGGTAACGGAACAGATATTGAATTTAATTGATGAAAGGAGAAAATATAAAAACGCAGTAAATGAAGCAGGCAAAAAGGAATACAAATGTCTCAAAAATGAGATCGACAGGAAGTGCAAAATGGCTAAGCAGGGATGGCTAGAGGACAAATGTAAGGATGTAGAGGCTTATCTCACTAGGGGCAAGATAGATAACGCCTAAAGGAAAATTAAAGAGACCTTTGGAGAAAAGAGAGCCACTTGTATGAATATCAAGAGCTCAGATGGAAATCCAGTTCTAAGCAAAGAAGGGAAAGCAGAAAGGTGGAAGGAGTATATAGAGGGTCTATACAAGGGCGATGTACTTGAGGACAATATTATGGAAATGGAAGAGGATGTAGATGAAGATGAAGTGGGAGATACGATATTGCATGAAGAGTTTGACAGAGCACCGAAAGACCTGAGTCGAAACAAGGCCCCGGGAGTAGACAACATTCCATTGGAACTACTGACGGCCTTGGGAGAGCCAATCCTGACAAAACTCTACCATCTGGTGAGCAAGATGTATGAGACAGGCGAAATACCCTCAGACTTCAAGAAGAATATAATAATTCCAATCCCAAAGAAAGCAGGTGTTGACAGATGTGAAAATTACCGAACTATCAGTTTAATAAGTCACAGCTGCAAAATACTAATGCGAATTCTTTACAGACGAATGGAAAAACTGGTAGAAGCCGACCTCGGCGAGGATCAGTTTGGATTCCGTAGAAATGATGGAACACGTGAGGCAATACTGACCCTACGACTTATCTTAGAAGAAAGATTAAGGAAAGGCAAACCCACGTTTCTAGCATTTGTAGACTTAGAGAAAGCTTTTGACAATGTTGACTGGAATACTCTCTTTCAAATTCTAAAGGTGGCAGGGGTAAAATACAGGGATCGAAAGGGTATTTACAATTTATACAGAAACCAGATGGCAGTTATAAGAGTCGAGGGGCATGAAACGGAAGCAGTGGTTGGGAAGGGAGTGAGATAGGGTTGTAGCCTGTCCCCGATGTTATTCTATCTGTATATTGAGCAAGCAGTAACGGAAACAAAAGAAAAATTCGGAGTAGGTATTAAAGTCCATGGAGAAGAAATAAAAACGTTGTGGTTCGCCGATGACATCGTAATTCTGTCAGAGACAGCAAAGGACTTGGAAGAGCAGTTGAACGGAATGGACAGTGTCTTGAAAGGAGGATATGAAATGAACTACAACAAAAGCAAAACGAGGATAATGGAGTGTAGTCTAATTAAGTCGGGTGATGCTGAGGGAATTAGATTAGGAAATGAGACACTTAAAATAGTAAATGCGTTTTGCTATTTGGGGAGCAAAATAACTGATGATGGTCGAAGTAGAGAGGATATAAAATGTAGACTGGCAATGGCAAGGAAATCGTTTCTGAAGAAGAGAAATTTGTTAACATCGAGTATAGATTTAAGTGTCAGGAAGTCGTTTCTGAAAGTATTTGTGTGGCGTGTAGCCATGTATGGAAGTGAAAAGTGGACGATAAATAGATTAGACAAGCAGAGAATAGAAGCTTTCGAAATGTGGTGCTACAGAAGAATGCTGAAGATTAGATGGGTAGATCACATAACTAATGAGGAAGTATTGAATAGAATTGGGGAGAAGAGGAGTTTGTGGCACAACTTGACAAGAAGGAGGGACCGGTTGGTAGGACATGTTCTGAGGCATCAAGGGATCACAAATTTAGCATTGGAGGGCAGCGTGGAAGGTAAAAATCGTAGAGGGAGAGCAAGAGATGAATACACTAAGCAGATTCAGAAGGATGTAGGTTGCAGTAAGTACTGGGAGATGAAGAAGCTTGCACAGGACAGAGTAGCATGGAGAGCTGCATCAAACCAGTCTCAGGACAGAAGACAACAACAACGAGATGGAATAAACATTTAAAACAGCATTTTCTACCAAAAAATAAAATTGTGCTAGTAGATTACTAAACTGAATTTATTTAAAGGGGCAGCGAAAAATTCCTCTTAAGGAATACATTCCGTACAGGGATACAAGAAGGTTTACTTAGAGAACATAAAGCAGGGTTTTCGTAAAAAATGTGACCCAAGCAAATAAAACAATAAATGAAACACTTCCTTTATTTCACACCTCACTTTCGCACTATGAAAGGTTTCGTTTTTTTGCGGAATACCTTAGGCTACTCCAGAACTCCACAAAATATAGTGCCAACAACATACCCTCCTTCTGAGCTCAACATCTCGTTTCTTATAGAGTTATGCTGGCTCAGTTTTCCGGGCAAGCAAAAGGGCAAGTTGCGCCACACAGAATGGAAACTGTACTTTGTCGTCATGATTCTGATGTCAGCTGACAGTGTATGCAGAGATAGATTATGGAACATTGTGTGTATACTGTGCGCAGTGAAATGAAATGTCGTGTGGCTAGCGCTTCCCGTCGGGTAGAACGGCTGCCTGATGCAAGTTGAGTTGACGCCAATTCGGCGACTTGCGTGCGAATTGGAATGATTTGATGATGAACAACACCCAGTCCCTAACCGGAGAATATCTTCGACCCAACCGGGAATCGAACCCGGACCCCTTTGCACAGCATTCAGCTGCGCTGAGCACTCAGCTACCGAGCGGACAGTGCGAACAGTGATTATTGTGAGAAATGAATGAAATTTGTAGCACTATATTTTACATTATCAAATAACTTCTTTCCAAATTAGTATTGTATGCTAGGGATAAACTGCGTCCAAATGGCCTCGAGTTCGGAAGGAGGAGGCTCCAATCTCTATCTGGGGATCCAGATTTAGGTTTTCCACGATTTTCCTAAATTACTGCAGGTAAATGCCGGGATGGTTCCTACCGTAAGATCACCTGTTCTACCTTTGTCAAAGTAGACCTGTAATTATGTAATTGCCAGAATACACCAATTGCGATTTTATTTCTTTGTTATTAAACTGGAATACCGCGGCATAACCAAAATGCTTGTGAAAGTGATCCACGCGTGAATAAAACTACGAACCACACCACCGCTAATGCAACAACCACAACCACTTAACAGTAGCTCGAGTCAGCAAGGATTTTCCTTCCCAAGTACAAATGTGATGGATCCAGATCCTGGTCCACCTGTTTCTCGCTAGCTATTGATCTCTGTGCCTGATACCTATAAATAAAATATTATTTTTTGCGAAAGGTCCTACGATTCCACCTTGCCGAAACGAATCCTGGATCATTCATGTCTTTTCACCTCTGTTTTTCGAAAATGGAATTATAATGGCCCCCTCCTGGTACGTTGAAGCTTGTCAAAATCTGTGAGCCACGAAGTATGGCCTCTAACCGAAATCCTGGGCCTTATCTCAGTTAGAAGCCGCTTCAGAAGATACTGGTATCCGTTCTATAGACTGCACGTTAACATTACATTTCTACTCTACAAGGAATAGACGGCCCTGCATATTCCGTGGAGAAGGCAGAGCTGATGCCTACAATACTTGCAGCGTCCTTCATGCCGAATCTCGCTCTTTCACACCGGTATTCGCACTTGAAACGGACCAGAAGTTACATGAATTGTAACCCAACCCAAGCACAAAGAAATCAGACTTTCTAGCACAAACGAAATCACTTGGGCTATGAAGTATTCCGATGCTAGGAAAGCCCTTGGTCCCGATGGCATTCAAAACCGTGTCCTCCAGGACTTCACAGATAGAGCCGTAGAATACACATAACGAATGCCATCTTACAACACAAGCACTCTCTTGACTTTTGGAAGACAGCCAAGGCCCTGATGTTCAGGAGGCAAGGGAAAGACCACTCCCTCCCACAAAATTATCGATCCCTGAGTCCGCTGTGCTCGCTCAGCAAAATTGTCGAGAAGGTAGTACTACAATGCATCACAAGGCACTGCATCGCCGATGACACCCTATGGCCGGACCATTTCAGCTTTATGAATCACCACTCAGCAACACAACAACTCCTCCGCGTGGTTGAACATATAACACACGGCTACAACACGGACGAAGCCACAGAGGCTGCGTTCATTGTCCATCGAAAAAGTTGGCACAACGGCCTCATACACAGACTAAGAGATTCTGGTTTCCCCGACAGCTCGTACTTCTCATACACTCATATCTCACGAACAGTTGTTCCAACACTTACCTGCAGGGTAAACAATCGATACATCATGGTATCCAAGCTGGAGTATCCAATGGAAGCGTACTGGGGCCCATCTTGTTCGACCTCTACATTAATGATCTCCGAGAAACACAAAACACGACGTTGGCCATCTACGTGGATGACACAGCCATTCTTGCCCAATATTGGAAACCGTAGAACATAAATTGACGATTACATACAGCACTCAGAACTGCCGAATCTTGGTTGGAATGATGTATTAAAGTAAACGTAGACAAGTGCGAAGCAGCTCTGACCGAAACTACTGCGCAAACATCAACAGTGTAGGCAGATAACTCTACATGCATGCCCAATACGTCCCCGAGAGAAAGATAACTCGGTGTATAAATGAACCAGAAAATTACATGGGGGGACCACGTAGAATACGTTGCGAACAGAGCGCCTGCAAGGCTCAAACAGCTCTCCCAATGCTCAACTCGTAAAGCACACTAAGTAGGAGGGTACTGAGGTCCATATGCATGACACAGATCAGACCTCTGATAAGGTACGCAGCTCCCATCTTGGGATCTGCATCTCCTACACGCATGCGCCGCCTACAGATCATACAGAACAGATTTTCACTCTGCAGCGGAGTGTGCGCTGATATGAAACTTCCTGGCAGATTAAAACTGTGGGCCGGACCGAGACTCGAACTCGGGACCTTGGCCTTTCGCGGGCAAGTGCTCTACCAACTGATCTTCCCAAGCTCGACTCACGCCCCGTCCTCACAGCTTTCTTTCAGAAGTGCTAGTCCTGCAAGGTTCGCAGGAGAGCTTCTGTAAAGTTTGAAAGGTAGGAGACGAGGTACTGGCGGAAGTAAAGCTGTGAGGACGGGGCGTGAGTCGCGCTTGGGAAGCTCAGTTGGTAGAGCACTTGCCCGCGAAAGGCAAAGGTCCTGAGTTCGAGTCTCGGTCCGGCACACAGTTTTAATCTGCCAGGAAGTTTCAGAACAAAATGCTACTCATCATTAGCAACGCTCCACGCTCCACTCGCGTCGTGGATCTTCACAATGAATACCGCCTTGAAACCTTCAAGGAAGTACTCAGAAAACTAGCCACATGACTGTACAGGAAGTCGAACAGTCCTCGAGGCACTCGAACCATCCTTTCATCCTTACTCTGGGGATCTATGATCACAACCACAGATGGAAGCATAAGCGACAAAAGACACTACTAGCTGGGGCATAACCACCTATGGCGAGCCGGCCGCGGTGGCCGAGCGGCTCTAGGCGCTTCAGTCCGGAACCGCGCGACTGCAGCGGTCGCAGGTTCGAATCCTGCCTCGGGCATGGATGCGTGTGTTGTCCTTAGGTTAGTTAGGTTTAAGTAGTTCTAAGTTCTAAGGGACTGATGACGTCAGCTGTTAAGTCCCATAGTGCTCAGAGCCATTTGAACCATTTGAACGTATGGCGAGCTAACATACACTCACAAGCGATAACATCGGCAGGCCCCTGCCCATCAGCAATAGTGGCTGGATATACCAGCTGCTATCACAGCCGACCAACAGGCAACAACAGCTGAGCTGTGGCGGCGTTGCTGGTGGTTGGTGGTGGTGGTGGTTAGTGTTTAACGTCCCGTCGACAACGAGGTCATTAGAGACGGAGCGCAAGCTCGGGTTAGGGAAGGATTGGGAATGAAATCGGCCGTGCCCTTTCAAAGGAACGATCCCGGCATTTGCCTGAAACGATTTAGGGAAATCACGGAAAACCTAAATCAGGATGGCCGGAGACGGGATTGAACCGTCGTCCTCCCGAATGCGAGTCCAGTGTGCTGGCGTTGCTGGCGTCGCCCTGCGAATTCCTAGCGCCACTATCTCGATCTGTCGTGTGATGTCCCTCTGGTTTGAGGCCACTGAGATCTTTGCTCGAGGTTTCTGGTGGAGGACGGGGCGTGTTGTGGCGTGGCGAGTTGGGGAGTGGTAAGGGAGCGGGGAGGACGGTCTGAAAGGTCCGTTGGCGACTAAGGCGAACGCTTGCGCAAAGCGTCTTGGGCACGGGGCCCGGCGAGTGGTTGCTGGGCGTATCTGTGGGCCGATTTGAATCCGTGGCTGACTTCGAGTGCCATCTTCGTGCGTAGTCTGGCCAGCCAGCTCTGGGACGTGACAGACTGATGAGAGAGTTGAAACCACTTTCGCCGTGCTGAATTCTGGACCTCCTTCGGAACTGGCAAGCCTCAGCTTCGATTCGTGAACTTCAGTTAAGTTTTGGATTTTGAGGTCTTAACTGTTATTTTCTTATTGATACCTGTAGGTCAGTTGCAATCATTGCGATTTCTTAGCTGATACTTTTTCACCTCCAGTTGGTGAGTGGTCAGCGCGACAGAATGTCAATCCTATGGGCCCGGGTTCGATTCCCGGATGGGTCTGAGATTTTCTCCGCTCAGGGACTGGGTGATGTGTTGTCTTAATCATCATCATTTCATCCCCATCGACGCGCAAGTCGCCGAAGTGGCGTCAAATTGAAAGACTTGCACCCGGCGAACAGTCTACCCGACGGGAGGGCCTAGTCACACCACCAGTTGGTTCCTCGAACTGTGGCTGTTGTTTCCTTTTCGTGAGTCGATACTGGCCTTGGTTGTTTGTTAGCAGGATATCTTAAACTGTTTGAGCCGGTGGTGTTTGCTGAGCTGGAGCGATAACGTTCCTTCTATGCTGTGGCCGGACCCCCTGTCATCACGCAGTACCTAGCTGGCTGGGTTTTAGTCGACTTCCCTGCCAAAAGTCTTCCAACTCCAGATCAGCACCTTTCTCTTATAATACTCCCGGATGCCGGTTTCAAGATACCTTCAGGCATTGCAGACGTCATCACTCTGTGAACTGTACTGGCATGGGAGGTGCCAGCGTCTCCAAATTTGCAGTTGCTGAGGCAGTATAATTGGGTTTGGCAGCCTGGGTTTCCTTCACTGTCGTTGGAGAGGCGGTATCTAGCAGTGACGTGGGTGTACCATTTCGGTAGTTACTGTTGCTTACACGTAATTAACCTTGCTGTGTTAATATTTCTTTTGCTGGTCTGCACCCGACGAAAAGGGCCTTGGAAGGTCGATCCTCTCAATGTAACCTTTCTTGGCCTTCCTATTTGGCACCGAGCGAGGTGGCGCAGTGGTTAGACACTGGACTCGCATTCGGAAGGACGACGGTTCAATCCCGCGTCCGGCCATCCTGATTTAGGTTTTCCGTGATTTCCCTAAATCAATCCAGGCAAATGCCGGGATGGTTCCTCTGAAAGGGCACGGCCGACTTCCTTCCCCATCCTTCCCTAATCCGATGAGACCGATGACCACGCTGTCTGGTCTCCTTCCCCAAACCAACCAACCAACCAACCAACCTATTTGGTGTAGTCTTGTGATCCTTGCGTATACGTCTTCTGGTGCATCCTTTGCGAGGAGACAATTCAAACTCTTGGTTACTTCACTGAAGCAGTTGTTATTGAAGGGCAACCTGTTTTCTGTTCCGTAATTTTACTTAACTGAAGCTGTTATCAAAGACCTGCTTGTTTTCTGTTTGGTAATTTTACTTAATTGAAGCTGTTGTTAAAGAAGGCCTGCTTGTTTTTCTATTTGGTCATTTTACTTAACTGAAGCTGTTATTATTGAAGGCCTACCTGTTGGTATTTGGTAATTTTCCTTAAATGAACCTATTGTTGTTGAACGCCTACTTGGTTTCTATTTGGCAATTCTACTTAACTGAAACTATTATCATTGAAGGCCTGCCTTTTTTCTAGTTGGTAATTTTACTTAACGGAAGCTTTTGTTATTGAATGCCGGCTCCTTGCATATAATCCTTCTGTATACTCCTTGTGAGGAGGCAATTCAAACTCTTTGTTACTTAACTCTAGCAGTTACTATTGAATGCCTGCCTGTTTTCTACACAAACCAAAAAAAGTTTTGCATCACCCCAGTTCTCAGATCTCCTGAAGATAGATGTTGACTGTGGATGTTGTATCACAGACACAGTCGCTTTGACTTTTCAGAGAGCCGGCTGGTGTGGCCGAGCGGTTCTAGGCGCTTCGGTCTCGAACCGCGCGACCGCTATGGTCCCAAGTTCGAATCCTGCCTCGGGCATGGATGTGCGTGATGTCCTTAGGTTGGTTAGGTTTAAGTAGTTCTAAGTTCTAGGGGACTGATGACCTCATATAATAAGTCCCATATTGCTCAGAGCCATTTGAACCATTTGAACTGTTCAGAGATGTCACTAAACCCGCCCAAAGATATAAAGAACCATGCATGCCTGAGCAGTGGCTATTAGACGGAGGGGGTGCGACAGCCGATCAGTTCCAGTCATTCCACCAGGAAGGAGGTACACTGACCGTGTTGTCTGTAGTTCAACCATGCCTAGACGGTCAATAACGCGGTTCGATCACGTCCGCATTGTTTATTTGTGCCAGGAAGGGCTCTCAACAAGGGAGGTGTCCAGGCGTCTCGGAGTGAACCAATGCGATGTCGTTCGGACATGGAGGAGATACAGAGAGACAGGAACTGTCGATGACATGCCTCGCTGAGGCCGCCCAAGGGCTACTACTGCAGTGGGTGACCGCTACCTACGGATTATGGCTCGGAGGAACCCTGACAACGACGCCAACATGTTGAGTAATGCTTTTCGTGCGGCCACAGGATGTCGTGTTACGACTCAAACTGTGCGCAATAGGCTGCATGATGCGCAACCTCACTCCCGACGTCCATGGCGAGGACCATCTTTGCAACCACGACACCATGCAGCGCGACACAGATGGGCCCAAAACATGCCGAATGGACCGATCAGGATTAGCATCACGTTCTCTTCACCGATGAGTGTCGCATATGCCTTCAACCGGACAATCGTCGGAGACCTGTTTGAGGGCAACCTGGTCAGGCTAAACGCCTTAGACACACCGTCCAGCGAGTACAGCAAGGTGCAGGTTTCCTGATGTTTTGGGGTGGCATTATGTGGGGCCGACGTACGCCGCTGTTGGTCATGGAAGGCGCCGTAACGACTGTACGATACGTGAATGGCATCCTCCGACTGATAGTGCAACCATATCGGCAGCATATTGGCGAGGCATTCGTCTTCATGGACGACAGTTTGCACCCCATCGTGCACATCTTATAAATGACTTCCTTCAGGATAAAGACATCGCTCGACTAATGTGGCCAGCATGTTCTCCAGACACGGACCCTATCGAACATGCCTGGGATAGATTGAAAAGGGCTGTTTATGGACGACGTAACCCACCAACCACTCTAAGGGATCTACGCCGAATCGCCGTTGAGGAATGGGACAATCTGGACCAACAGTGCCTTGATGAATTTGTGGATACTATGTCATGACGAATACAGGCAAGCATCAATGCAAGAGGACGTGCTACTCGGTATTAGAGGTACCGGTGTGTACAGCAATCTGGACCACCGCCTCTGAAGGTCTGTATGGTGGTACAGCATGCAATGTGTGGTTTTCATGAGCAATAAAAAGGGCCGAAGTGATGTTTATGTTGATCTCTATTCCAATTTTCTGTACAGCTTCCGGAACTCTCGAAACCGAGGTGATGCAAAACTTTTTTTGATGTGTGTGTTTGGTAATTTTACTTAACTGAAGCTATAATCACTGAAGGCCTATTTGGTAATTTTATTCAACTGCACCAGTTATTAAAGAAGGCCTATCTGCTTTCTATTTTGTAACTTTACTTAACTGAAGCTGTTATTACTGAGGGTCTGCTGTTTTGCATTTGTTAATTTTGCTTGACAAAGTTGCTGTTATTGAAGGCCTGCCTTATTTCTATTTAGTAATTTTACTTAACTGAAGCTGCTGGTCTTATTGGCCGAGCGGTTCTAGGCGCTACAGTCTGGAACCGCGAGACCGCTGCGGTCGCAGGTTCGAATCCTGCCTCGGGCATGGATGTGTGTGGTGTCCTTAGGTTAGTTAGGTTTAAGTAGTTCTAAGTTCTAGGGGATTGATGACCTCAGAGGTTAAGTCCCATAGTGCTCAGAGCCATTTGAACCATTTTTTAACTGAAGCTGTTCTTAAAGAAAGCTTGCCTGTTTTGATTTGGCAATTCTACTTAATTAAAGCTGTTATTATTGAAGGCCTGCCTGTTCTCTTTTTGTTAAATTAAGAGCTATTTCACAATTTGGGTTATCCGAAACTGTTATTAATCAAGTCCTACCTTTTTTTATTGGCCTATTATTCAGGCTGATACCTTACTCAATCTGTGTTGTAATTAACTGAAATTGTGATTGCCAGAGGCCTACGTGCTTCCGTGGTATTTATGTCAATAAGGTAGTAACAGGAAATGACACATGGTGGTACATGGGCCCCAACCTTTTACCTTACATCCCTTTATCCATAATTGTAGGTTCCATCGGGGAAGCGGACAACCTCGCGCACTAATGCTCAAACAAACCGCCAACACTACCCTACACTGTGTATCTTGTATATGACCTGACCGATACCAACCGATGATGAACTCAACTGCTACAGGTATGCTGAAGCTGGCCGAGAAGTCCATGCCGGCACCCAGATGCAGCCGCTGACTAACAACGCCTCACAGCAAAGGTATTCGTCTGCATGATACCCAGCACTAACCAACCTGACCCCTTGCACGATCTGTCGCAGGTACCAAGCAATCCACTACTGCTCTTACAACCCGATACGACTATCGCAGAGATTTTTTTCCCCCTTGGCTCTTGCCATGGCACTTTTTTTCCTCTGCGCTTCAAACCGCTACCCTTCGTTTATCTTTCGATCCAATCTATCTCCAGGTGAGCGCATATTAATGTTTAATCATAACCAGATGTACGCAAAACGTCTGCGAAGATCTTGTTAGTGAAAACTAGCCAATACTCAGAGTTGGCAGTAGACATTTTCTGTTGGCCATCATGCGTGGAGGGGCTCGATCCTTAATAAAAGTAGATGTTAGACGGTAGAGCCCGTCTCCCAGTAATCTGGAAGAAAATTCGCTTGATGTGGCACCAAATGTGCTTAGGACTGGGGAAGTAATAAAAATATTATTCTTAAATTAATTCATTTAATAACTACTATTAGTAACATAATAAACAGCGCCGTGTGGCAGTAACACAGTTATTTTATTATCGAGACAACAGATGATAATCCATACATATAATAAAAATGTATGTGTGTTCAACATCTCCTCCTAAACAACTGCATCAAATTCAACAAAATGTGATACATATACGCTTTACTGTCAGGCAACAACCGCTGTCGGGGTAAGAACCACCTACATAACATAGTTAGAGACATGGCGTTATAAACAATGAGATGCGTCGAAAACTTTCGAATCATGCATGACGTTCAAATGTCAGTCAGTATCCACATATGCCAATAACTGTACTTACAAAAGCGTTATCATGCTACCACAAGTAGTTTAGGAGATATGGTATCATAAACACGGAGAAGCGTGAAAAATTGCCGCATTATGCATGACGTTTCAATTTATTACTTTTTTTTTGCTAACTTCATTCTGAACACATTTTGCAGACAGTATCCAAGTATGCCGCCGCTGAATATACCCACAAAATTATATCATTGTATGACGCATATATCAGGAGATATGATGTCAGAAACATAGAGATGTGTGAAAAACTGCCATAACGTCATAAAAACTGAGATGCGTGAAAAACTGCCGCATTATGAATGAAATTTTAACACATATATCCTTCACTACTAAGATATTCGTACAGTCGAGTCAAAGTAAAGAAATCCTTGACACCTGGCAGTGCTTTTGATAGCTTTCAACTGTGAAGCGCGAACGGCTGTAGGCGAAAACAATAGCCGTCTGTAGAGTTATGAAGAGACGTTAGCAGTGAGACGTTCTAAAAATTACATTTTAGGTACACGAAGCAGCTACGCCAGGCGTACAAAAACTGTCCACCATCATGTTTCTTAATTTGGGTACTGTACTTACATATTTGTACATTATACGTATTTATTATACGATTGTTTCATAATTTCAAACGTGTTTTCACAAATACGTGGAAATGCAATTTTTTCGACGCTTTACTAGGAACAAAGTTAATTTTTTGTTTTCGTTTCTAACATAAAATTGGCAAAATGAATACCTGGTACTGCCGGCTTTATAAGATGGTATACCAACGAATGAATGAATAATAAGTGAGAAACGTAACCGTCGTGAATGCAACTGCCGACCTCTGACAGAAGTTGAAAGATAACTCGAGTGTTTGTTTCACAGTTCAGCTTTGTTAAGACAAACTGGCATCTATCATTAATAAACACGGTTTCCTCCAGCTGCTTGATAATCTGGGTGTTCATATCGGCAGGAGACTGAGTGCAGAGAGAGAAAAGAAATATTTCCGATTTATTGACTGGCCCAGTTCCATTTACTTTCCGCTTACCCCGCCAACCATCAGCTTGACAGTTTGCTGACAGTAAAGCCTCTGACACTAACGTTTGCGTACAGACTGCTGACTTCGTTCGGTACGAATTCCAGTCCATGTAGGAGCGATGGCGAAAGCGAACAAAGTGCTACGCAGTGCTTAATGAAGTGGAGGCGGGCTCTGCCACACAACCAGGCATTTTCTCTTTTACTGTTAGCTCTTCCGTGATTATTTCTCTAAAACATCTCACGTACAGGCCTGAGTAGGACAAGATCTACTATTTCCACGGTGTTTATTATCCTCGCATTGCGACATACTTCTTGACGTGATGTCGGTGCCAAAGAACAAGATTCAAAAATGGTTCAAATGGCTCTGAGCACTATGGGGATTAACATCTTAGGTCATCAGTCCCCTAGAACTTAGAACTACTTAAACCTAACTAACCTAAGGCCATCACACACATCCATGCCCGAGGCAGGATTCGAACCTGCGACCGTAGAAGTCGCGCGGTTCCGGACTGCAGCGCCTAGAACCGCTCGACCACCGCGACCGGCAAAGAACGAGGAAGCAGCTATCTTTTGTGGTAAACAACTGGGGATATACGTACTTCGACAATTATTAAATTTTAAGACATTTCTAGGAGCAGATGTGGACTCTGACTACAATTAATTGGTTATGAACTGTAGATTAAAACTGAAGAAACTGAAAAAATGTAGGAAATTAAAGACGTGGGACCTGGATAAGCTGAAAGAACGAGAGGTTGTTGAGAGTTTCAGAGTGAGCGTTAGACAGCGGTTGATTATAACAGAGGAAAGGAATGTGGTACGAGACGAATGGGTAGCTTTAATAGACGAAATAGTGAAGGCAGCAGAGGATCAAATAGTTAAAAACACAAGGCCTAGTATAAACAAGAGATACTGAATGTAATTTATGAAAAGAGAAAATTTAAAAACGCAGCAAATTAAGCAGGCGAAAGGGAATACAAACGTTTAAGAATGAGATTGACAGGAAAAGCAAAATGGCTAAGCAAGAATGGCTAGACGACAAATGTAAGGATTTAGAAGCATATAGCACTTTGGGAAAGGTAGATACCACCTACAGGAAAATTAAAAAGGCCTTTGGGAAAAAGAGAAGCAGCTGTATGAACATCAAGGACTCAGATGGAAAACCATTGCTAAGGAAAGAAGGGAAAGCTGAAAGGGTGAAGAAGTATATAGAAGGTCTATGCAAAGAAGATGAACTTTCAGGAAATATAGAAGCAGAAGAATCTGACAGAGCTTTGAGTCGAAACAAGGCTCCAGGAATAGACTATATTCCATGAAAACTATTGACAGCTTTGAGAGAGCCAGCCATGACGAAACCATGCCCTATGGTGTGCAAGATGTGTGAGACACGCGAATTACCCTCAGACTTCAAGAAGAACGCAATGATTGCAATTCCAAAGAAGGAAGATGCTGACACGTGTGAAAATTTCATGGTTGCAAACTAACGCGAATTCTGTACAGAAGAATGGAAAAACTAGTAGAAGCCGAACTGCGGGAAGCTAAGTTTGGATTCTCGAGAAATGTAGGAACACGCGAGGTAATACTAACCCTTGACTTTTCTTAGAATACAGGTTAAGGAACGACAAACATACGTTTATAGCGTTTGTAGACATAGAGACGCTTTTGACATTGTTGGCTGGAATACTCTCGTTGAAATTCTGTACGTAGCAGGGGAAAAAATACAGCAAAAGGCTATTTACAACTTGTACAGAAACCAGATGGCAGTTATAATAGTCGAGGGGCATGAAAGGGAAGCAGTGGTTGAGAAGGGAGTGAGGCAGGGTTGTAGCCTATCCTCGATGTCATTCAATCTGTGCACTGAACAAGCAGTAAAGGAAACCAAAGAAAAATTTGGAGCAGGAATTAAAGTTCATCGAGAAGAAATAAAAACTTTGAGGTTTGCCGATGACATTGTAATTCTGTCAGAGACAGCAAATGACTTGGGAGAGCAGTTGAATGAAATGAACAGTGTCTTGAAAGGAGGATAGAAGATAAACATCAACAAAAGCAAGACAACGATAATGAAATGTAGTCTAATTAAATCAGGTGATGCTGAGGGAAGTAGCATAGGAAACGAGACACTTAAAGTAATAGATAAATTTTACTATTTGGGCAACAAAGTAAGTGGTCATAGCCGAAGTAGAGAGGATATAAAATGTAGACTGGTAATGGGAAGAAAAGCATTTCTGATGAAGAGTAATTTGTTAACTGAATTACAAATTTGAGTGTTAGGAAGTCTCTTCTGTAGGTATTTATCTAGAGTGTAGCCATATATGGAAGTGAAATATAAGCGATAAACAGTTTAGACAAAAAGAAAACAGAAAATTTTGAACTGTGGTGCTACAGCAGAATGCAGTAGATTAGGTGGGTCGGTCACAAAACTAATGAGGAGGTACTGAATGAAATTATGGAGACAAGAAATTTGTGGCATAACCTGGGATCGGTTGATAGGACACATTCTAAGACATCAAGAGATTACCAATTTAGTATTAGAGGGAAGTGTGGGAGGCAAAAATCGTTCAGGGAGACCGAGAGATGAGTACAGTAAGCAGAGTCAGAGGGATGTAGGTTGCAAAAATTATTCGGAGATGCAGAGAATAGAGCAGCATGGAGAGCTGCAATAAACCAGTCTTCGTACTGAAGACCACAACAGCAACATACTTCGAGGAATCTCACTGATTTCATGGTCGTGCCATTAGAGATTGACAGCTATATCGGATAAATAAGCAAACTACTATATCTTTTGGAAAATCAGTTATCAAAATTTTGGGTGTTCGATAACACTTTCTTAACTTTGAAACTGACGGCCAGGCTACTTCTTTCTTTACCATTTACCACTTACATTCCCCTTGATGTGGGCGGCTTGGCAGCGGCCATGATTCCGCTCTTCAGCCGTGTTTTAAAATGTCTGAAAGTCAAATATATTTTTTATTAAGATAAAATGAGTATGAAATAAATAATATATTGCTGGTGATGTAAGTTCTCACTGTTCTATGGAGATGATGATGGTGTGGTCGCCTGGCAATACTTCGTTGGGTAAGAATGTGGATCAGGAGATGAACCGTAGAAAGGATTTAGATGTGTGTAAGCTACGAAAGTGTTTTCACGACACCATCCTTTCGTGTAGATTAACTTATGAGATCTGTGGCGGTAGGTGGATTTCACGTTGTATTGGAGTAAAAAATAATATATTGCCATTACGTAAGCTGCAAGATATACAAATTAATTGAAAATTAAAAGCTGACGACCTCCAAAGACGTGACATAGAAGCAATACGTTTGCATTGGACTCTGATACAAGGCAGTAAAAGCCTGAGTGTGAACCATGTGACAAACGTAAAAGCGCCTAAATGATAACAGTGGTACCTGATGTGTAATCCGTTGTTTCAAGCATCGTAGTGGATTAGTAAACTGATATACATGTAACGCTTGCACGGAAATGAAACGAAGACGATAAATAGTCCAACCAGACTCTTTTGAAATGTAGTGTTGCAGAAGAGTGTTGAAGATTTCGTAAGTATATCGGGTAAATAATTAAGAAATATTCAGTTGAATTAAGATCAAATCAACGGTCCTCTTTAGGACCAGTGTTGACTGTAATATCCGCGAATATCGAAGGAATATCTCCCTGCAAGCACCAACTCTTGCAAGACATGTGCCACACTAAGCACTGTGATATTTTGTGTGTTGGAGAAGTACATAGGGTTACCCAGCAGAGATGTCCTTCTGTTCCTGGAATGAAACTGGTTGCTGAAAGACCACACGCACAGTATGGAAGCCTCATCTTTATAAGACCTGACCTTGAAGTCTGTAGCGTTTGTCAGTCGGACGATAACAATATTGAAATTATTACTGTTGAGTTAAGTAACTGTACAGTCACATCAGTACATAAACCTCCAGCAATAGATTTTTCCTTCACCCCACCTGAAAATTTTATTACAGGGAAAGCTTCTAATGTGATAGGTGATCTCAACAGTCACAGCCATGTATACTCAAGAGGATCAAAATGGTGAGGCTGTCCTTCTGTTGGCTGAAACTCTCCATCCCTCCCTCCTTCATGACAGCAAACTACCTCATTCTTTCTACAGTGGGCGCTGGGAACGTGGCTATAATCCGGATCTGCTTTTTGTAAGTGACAGTATGTTTCATACCTGCAGTAAATCCGTCTGTAAGCCCATACCGAATACACAACATCGACCCATTATGTGTCAAGTTCTCCCACACGTAAGACCTCAAGAAATCCCTTTCAGACGAAAGCACAACTTCAAAAAGGCTGACTGACAGAAATTTTCAAAATTTATTAGATGAGAAAATTGTAACTATGGATCCTGTGATAGATCAATATGAGATTTTTGTTAACATCATTAATGCCTCCTCCCGAGCATCATTTCCAAGGGGATGCAGAATGAACTATACCAAGGGTAGAATGAGATTTTCACTCTGCAGCGGAGTGTGCGCTGATATGAAACTTCCTGGCAGATTAAAACTGTGTGCCCGACCGAGACTCGAACTCGGGACCTTTGCCTTTGCGGGCAAGTGCTTTACCATCTGAGCTACCGATGCACGACTCACGCCGGGTACTCACAGCTTTACTTCTGCCAGTACCTCGTCTCCTACCTTCCAAACTTTAAAGCCATGTCTCCGCAAATCCTTTCTTTCGGGAGTGCTAGTTCTGCAAGGTTCGCAGGAGAGCTTCTGTAAAGTTTGGAAGGTAGGAGACGAGGTACTGGCAGAAGTAAAGCTGTGAGTACCGGGCGTGAGTCGTGCTTTGGTAGCTCAGATGGTAGAGCACTTGCCCGCGAAAGGCAAAGGTCCCGAGTTCGAGTCTCGGTCGGGCACACAGTTTTAATCTGCCAGGAAGTTTTATACCAATGGTATAACACCTGAAACGGCCACTCTTCTTGAAGAATACTATAGGAAGTTTGAAGAAGATCCTTTCAGTGAAGCCACATCAAGCCTTGCACAGAATGTCCTCGCTTCAATATCTGAAGTTAAGAGAGGAGAATGGGTACAATTAATGGTCGACTGTGACGCGAGTAAAAGTAGCCAAAAGGCCTGGAGGCTATTACGTCGCCTGAGTAATGATAACACTCAGGTCAACACATATGTTAATATTAAACCAGACCCAATTGCTCACCAACTCTTCATTAATGGCAAATCAACTAAACCCAGAAATATAGAGAGGAAACAATTATTCAGGCAAACGGATCAAGAGAATAGTATCTTATCTCCTTCTTTCTCTCTTTGAAGAATTCAATTCAGCCCTGAATAAATGTAAATTGGGAAAAGCAGCAACATTGGATGACATTAGAGCTGAACAAATCACGAACTTTGGTCCCGCTACAATGCTTTGGTTACTGGAGTTTATGAACAACTGTATTCGAGAATACAAGATCCCTAAAGTATGGCGAAAAACAAGAGTAATTTCCATACCGAAACCAGGAAAGGATAGGAAAGATCCCAAAAATTATAGACCTGTCTCCTTACTCTGTCACCTCTACAAAATACTGGAGAGGCTCATTCTTCAGAGAAGTATTAGAAAGCTGGAACCTCTTCTAATACCACAGCAAGCTGGTTTCAGAGAAGGGAGAACTTACACGTCTCAAATATTAAACTTAACACAACACATCGAAGATGGATATGAGAAACGGCTCATTACAGGTGCTGACATTATCGATCTATCCGCGGCTTACCATAGATTAACCATCGGCTCCTTCTGAATAAAGTTTATGATATAACTAAAGACTTCACACTCATGTGCAATATTAGAAACCTTCTCCAGAACCGCAGATTTTTTGTGGAATTTCGGGGTAAGAAAAGTAGATGGACAACTCAGAAAAACGGGCTACCACAAGACAGCATGCTTGTGCCGCTGTTATTCAACATCTATACACAACGATGAGCCTATCCCTGAAGGAACTCGAAGCTTTATTTATGCTGATGACTTCGCTGTCACTACTCAGGCTGACTGTTTTGAGACTGTAGAAGATACGCTATCAAAATCTTTGGAAGAATTCACTGTTTACTATAATGGGTTCAAATGGTTCAAATGGCTCTGAGCACTATGGAACTTAACATCTGAGGTCATCAGTCCCCTAGACCTTAGAACTACTTAAATCTAACTAACCTAACGACATCACACACATCCATGTCCGAGGCAGGATTCGAACCTGCGACCGTAGCGGTCGCGCGGTTCCAGACTGAAGCGCCTAGAACCGCTCGGCCACACCGGCCGGTACTATCATGGGAATTACTTGAAACCTAATCCTGCCAAGACTCAGACCTGCGCTTTCCACCTAAAGAATAAACAGGCAAATAGATCCTTAAATATATCCTGGGGGGGGGGGGGGGGGGCGGCATCGTACTCGAACATAATCTTACTCCCAAATATCTTGGAGTAACTCTGGATCGCGCGCTAACATGTAGAAAGCATTGTCTAAACACCAAACAGAAAGTGGCAACCAGAAATAACATAGTGCGAAAATTGACAGGTACATCATGGGATGCTAATCCATGCACTGTGCGCTCAAGCGCACTTTGTCTATGTTATTCCACTGGTGAATATGCAAGTTCGGCATGGTACAATTGCAGTCATGCAAGGAACGTAGATGTGGCTCTAAATGAGTCTTGACGGATTATCACGGGTTGCTGGAGACCTACTCCTGTGGACAAACTCCATTGCCTCGCTGGCATAGCTCCTCCTGAAATCAGACGTGAGGTAGCTGCGAGATATGAGAAAAGTAAGGCAACAACGAAGGAAGCCCATCCACAACATGGTCGTCAACCAGCACATCCTAGGCTGAAATCAAGAAAGAGCTTCTTGACAACTACTGAGGCTCTCATCGAGAAGCCACATACGGCAAGGATCTCGCGATGGCGGGAGAAATGTCGCTATTTGGGAGAATGGATAGCTCCAAAGGAAGAACTTCCATCTAGACTTTCGTAGGTCCCTCAAAAGATTACGATCAATTTACGACAAGATGCAAGACCAATCTGAGGACTTGGGGTTTCCTGTGGACTCAGTTCTTTACCAGTGTGGCGCTGAGCAGACTAACAGCCATTTCCTTCATTGTTCCTCATCACCAACCACCTGCGCCATGCAAGACCTTATGAGAGCTACACCAGACGCACTTGAAGTGTCCAACTTTTGGTCTTCTTTTGTGTAAAATTATGTCAACTGTTCTTCTGACACTATAAATAAATAGCTTGACTAATGGAAGAAGTCGGTTGATAGGACACTGCTAAGACATAAATGGGTATCGTCGATTTAGTTATGGGGGGAAGTATGTATGTGTGTGTGTGTGTGTGTGTGTGTGTGTGAGGGGGGGGGGGGGGGGGAGGGGCAGGCGTTAAAACTGTGGCGCGATCGCAGCCTTGACAACAAAAGCAAATTCAAATGTATGTAGGCTACTATACTGATGCGGACATCAAGAGAGATACAGGGTGTATGCTGCCTTCGGGAGACGCGTGAAGCCTGTCTTCGGATTGTAGACCACAACAACATGGGCAGAAACTGTGAAATTAACTGAACTTCAGTGAACGCGTATTATGGGCCTCTCGGGAGCTGGTTGGTTGCTCTGAAGAAATACTCAACATGTTTTAATAAATGAAAAGCGCTAGTTTGATTTTGTTCTACGCCATTAATTTATTGTGGTAACCGGCTTTCGGCTTACAAGGCCGTCATCAGACATTTAAATATCTGATTGCGGCCTTTTAAGCCGAAAACCGATTAACACAATAAATTAATAGTGTAGAACAAAATCAAACTAGCGCTTTTCATTTATTATGATGTTGTTCTACTAAGAACCGACGGAAGATTCGATTAACATCAACATGTTTGTTTGATTATGTGTTGATTTGTTTATCCTGCAAAATTAAGTCCATTCGTCTCTCTCTCTCTCTCTTAATCTCACCCGGCATATAGTTTATGTTCCAGATCTTTTTGAGAGCTCAGCACAGAAAAAGCTGTATTCATTTGTGAAAACTAGAAATAACAAAGATAAATTACAGGCAGATAATTTAAAGTATATGCTCTTGCAGTTATGAAGACCACAAAAGGGGTGTCAGAGGGAGAGAAAGAGGAACTGATAGGGGCAAAGAAAGTGACGTATGTGAGAAACTAAAAGGGAATGAAGCGTAAATGGGTGAGTATTTGAGAATACGCTTTACTGTTTTGACAGAGTGAAGTGGCCAAGCGTCAATTTTCAAGGATGAACTCAGATGCAGCGACACCTAATCTGACCAAACTGTCTTCTGAGCGAGCAGACCACTTGCCGCGCTCGTGGCGCCTCTCTCTCTCTACAGAGAACTGACTGACACATCTTTAAAACGCACCGCCTTTGTTCTCTGTACGCCAACCAGCAAAGCCGCGTTCCTCCGCCATCTGCTCCCAAGGCCGGAGTTAATTTCTTCTTTTACCGGTGGCTGCCCTACTGATGATTCCATTATCTCGCATCGCAGAACCGCGAGTCCCTAGACCCACCACGGTTCTTTTTTCCTCCACATGAAATTTTCTTTTCCGCATAGCTATCCTACGGTCTTGCGGTAAGATGTCGACAGTCTCCTTCATATATAGCAGTATTTGTATCTTCCACGTGAATTTAAATTTATTCAGTGAATTTAAATGCCTCGAAAAGGAGAAAGCGAGGCAGTAACTGAAAAGGGAGTGAGACAGGGTCGTAGCCTGTCTGGCATGTTATTCAGTCTGTAAATCGAGTAAACGGTAAATGAAACCAGTAAGATATTCGGAAAGTGATTTATTTTCCACGAAGTGTTTCAACATTACATGGAATGCAGACATGAGTCACTAATGATACAAAAGCAAGAAACGCATATGGACAGGATCTACATAAATCTATGCACGCTGTTCTATACTGCTAGAGGGGAAATTGATTCTTTGTCATCCTGCACGGCTGCTGTAGCAGTCTTCCGGAGAAGGAAACTTTTCCTACAACGGCCGACCGCGGTGACCGAGCGATTCTAGGCGCTTCAGTCTGGAACCGCGCGACTGCTACGGTCGCAGGTTCGAATCCTGCCTCGGGCATGGATGTGTGTGATGTCCTTATGTTAGTTAGGTTTGAGTAGTTGTAAGTCTAGGGGACTGATGACCTCAGATGTTAAGTCCCATAGTGCTCAGAGCCATTTGAACCATTTTTTCCTACAACGAGTGCTGCTCGCTTCTAAGTTTACAGATAGACTGTACCTCCACAGCATTGCCTGTCTAGTTCTCTTACGTGATTAGACAAAATAACTTCAGTGATGTTCAAAACCTTCAGACGTGTGTGAATTCCTAAGGGACCAAACTGCAGAGGTCATCGGCCCCTAGACTTACAAACTACTTAAACTAACTTATGCTAAGAACAACACACACACCCATGCCCGAGAGAGGACTCGAACTTCCGGCGGGAGGAGCCGAGCAATCCGTGATACGGCGTCCTAAACCGCGCGGTGACGGCGCGCGGCAAACTTCAATGAGATCGTGTTCACGTACTGCAGTTACTTTCAGTTTGTTAATTGACTACTTATTTGCAGCTGTTAACTGATCTATTATGTAAAATATATCTAAAACAAAAAATAAATAGGCCTAAATAAAAACGACGCACCAGAAAGGAGTTATCTGAATATGACGGAAATCGTAGATGTGATGTAAACGTACAAACAAATGGTAACAATTTCAGAAAACTTGGATGATTCAATCAAGAGAAAGATCTTCACAAACTGAGCAAGTCAATGCCACGCTGGTTCACCTCTGACCCTTATGAAAGCAGTTATTCGGTTTGGTATTGTTGGTTGTCAACCTGAGGGATATTGTGCCAAATTCTGTCCAACTGGCGTGTTAATTCTTCAAAATCCCGAGATGGATAGAGTGCCCTGCTCATAGTGTTCCAAGCGTTCTCAATTGGGGAGAGATCCGGCGACCTTGCTGATCAAGGTAGGATTTGGCAAGCACGAAGGCAAGAACTAGAAGCTCTCGCTATATGCGGGCGGGTACTATCTAGCTGAGGTGTAATTGCTTGCCAAGAAGGGCAACAAAACGGGGCTTAGAAGTCGGCGTACCATTGTACTGTAAGGGTGCGGCGGATGACAACCAAATGGGTCCTCTGATGACAAGAAGTTTCTCCTCAGGCTATCGCACCTGGTTGTCGAGCCGTACGGTAGGTGACAGTCAGGCTGGTATCCCAAACGTTTCCAGGACGTTTCCAGACACTTCTTCTCTGGTCATTGGTGCCTGGAAACTCAGAGTGGATCAGAACTGTCTTCACTGATGAGCCCCCCTTTGAACTGAGCCCCGATGACTAGCAAAGGCATGTCTGGAGACGCCCTGGACAGTGGAGGGATACCAACCTGTCACCTGCCATATGGTCCGACAACCAGGAGTGATGATGTGGGGTGCCATTTCCTTTCATAGCAGGACCCTTTTGATTGTCATCTGCGACACCCTTACAACACAGAGGTGCGTCGACGATATTCTACACCCCTTTTTGTTGCCCTCCATGGCAAGCCATCCTGGGCTTACATTTCAGCAAGATAATGGCCCCCACACAGGGCGAGAGTTTCTTCTGCTTATCTTCGTGCTTGCCAAACCCTACCTTGACCTGCAAGGTCACTGGCCCTCTCTCCAATTAAAAATGTTTGGAGCATTATGGCCAGGCTCCTCCAACCATCTCGGGATTTTGAAGAATTAATGTGCCAATTGGGCAGAATTTGGCACGATTTCCCTCAGGAGGATATCCAATAACTCTTTCAATCAACTGATTACATAAGGCATTATTGACTTGCTCAGTTTGTGAATGTCTTTCTCTTGAATAAATCATACAGTTTTTCTGAAAATGTAATCATTTGTTTGTCTGTACGTACCGACTTCCGTCCCATTCGGGCAATTCCTAGTGTTAAGTCTTTTTTTTATGTAGTGTAGTTCAACGGCTGGAGCTGTTAGCTGTCTACCGCTCTAAAGAACCTACCCAAGTGTAACATGCTGTCATTATGTATCCGACAATGTCGGTTTCATTGCTTCCATTTTCACTGGCTGGAATACTTTTTCACAGCATGAGGCGTATCAAATGCATCGCCCCAGCCTCAGCTCTCCCAAACCCTAGAAAGGTCCACAGACATAAATCGTCTTCCTCTGCAACAGAAGTATTTCAACATAATCAGTCCAATTCATGAGACGTATTCACACCCCGCTTAGGAAGATATTCTGTTTAAGTGTGGACGACTCAGTGCAGCCCCCTCTAAAAGTGGAACAAATTCTGAATGGAAGATACTTATGTGCTCTACCAATAACACAATTAGTGATGAGAGAAGTGCAGTAACTTTCTGATCACTCATTTCTTCATGGCCAAATGATTAAAACACGCCGGACGCGGTGGCCGAGCGGGTCTAGGCGGAACCGCGTGACTGCTACGGTCGCAGGTTCGAATCCAGCCTCGGGCATGGATGTGTGTGATGTCCTTAGATTAGTTAGGTTTAAATATTTCTAAGTTCTAGGGGAGTGATGACCTCAGATGTTAAGTCCCATAGGGCTCAGAGCCATTTTGATTAAAACGCAATTAGACGGCTTTACAGTACGCTGTCAATGACAGGCAGCAGCAGGGTCCCACATATACCAATCCAATCCCACCAACACTACAAAGGTCTGCATGTACATCTACATGATTACTGCGCAGATTACAATTAAGTGCCTGGCAGAGGATTGATCGAACCACCTTCAAACCATTTCTCTATCGTTCCACTCTCGAACAGCGCGCTAAAAAAACAACGAACACTTAAATGTTTCCATGCGTGCTCTGATTTCTCTTATCCTATTACAATGATTATTTCTCCTTACGGGGACAACAACAAAATATTTTAACACTCTGAGGAGGAAGTTGGTGATTGTAATTTCATGAGAAGATCCTACCTCAACAAAAAATGCCTTTGTTTTAACGATCGCCACCCCATTTCAAGTATCATAGCCACGGCCCTCTCTCCCCTTTCTCGTGATAGAACAAAACGAGCTGTTCTTCTTTGAACTTTTTCGATGTTCTCCGTCGATTCTATCTGATGATTCCACACCGCACAGCAATACTCCAGAAGAGGACGTACAAGCGTGGTGTGGGCAGACTCTTTAGTAGACCTGTTGCATTTTCTCAATGTTCTGTGAATAAACGATAGTCTTTGGTTTGTTTTCCCACAACATTGTCTATGTAATCGTTCCAACTTAAGTTATCAGTAATTGTAATCCCTAAGTGCTTAGCTGAATTTGCAGCCTTTAGATTAGCCGAAATTTAGCGGATTCCACTTGCTACTCATGTGGATGACTTCACACTATTCATTATTCATTATTTAGAACCAACTGCCACTTTTCGCAGCATATAGATAACTTGTCTAAAGCGTTTCGCAATTTGTTTCGATCATTCGATGACTTTATAAGACAGTAAATGACAGCGTCATCTTTATTCAATATAAGAGTGCTACTCAGATTGCCTCCTAAATTGTTATGTAGATCAGGAACAGCAGAACACGTGTAACACTTCCTTGGGGAACGCCAGATATTGCTTCTGTTTGCTGGACGACTTCCCGTCATTGACTACGAACAATGATCCCTCTGATAAGAAATTTCGAATCTAGTCGCGCACTCCATAGGCACGCAATTTGATTTGAAGTCGCTTGTGAGTAACGGTCTCAGAAACCTTCTAGAAATCTAAAAATGTGGACTATGTTTGACATCGACTCTCTATAGCACACATTACTTCGTGAGAATAAAAAGCTAGTTGTGTTCCACAAGAGCGATATTTTCTGAATGCTTCTTGGATTTTTGTTAATTATTCGTTTTCTTCGAGATAATTCATAATGTTCGAAAACAGCATATGTTCCAAAATCATATTGGAGATCGACATTACGATTTGGATCTATATTTCAGCGGATTACTCCTATTTCCTTTCTTGGGTATTGGTGTGACTTGTGTAACTTTCTTTAAAACTTTCTTTAAAAAACGACCGGTTGTATATGATTATTAAATATGGAGCTATTGGATCAGCATACTCTGAGAGGACCTTGAGTGGTATACATGCAGGACCGGAGGCCTTGCCTTCATTAAGTGAGTTAAGATGCTTTGCTACACGGAGGATATCAAATTCTAAGTTACTCATATTGGCACTTGTTCTTGGTTCTAATTCTGGAATATTTACTTCGTCTTCTTTGGTGAAGGGATTTCGGAAAACCGTACTTACTAACTCTGCTTTAGTGGCACTGTGATCAGTACCATCACCACTAGCCGGCCGCAGTGGCCATGCGGTTCTAGCGCTGCAGTCTGGAACCGCGAGACCGCTACGGTCGCAGGTTCGAATCCTGCCTCGGGCATGAATGTGTGTGATGTCCTTAGGTTAGTTAGGTTTAACTAGTTCTAAGTTCTAGGGGACTAATGACCTCAGAAGTTGAGTCGCATAGTGCTCAGATCCATTTGAACCATTTGAACCATCACCATTGTTGTCGCTCAGTGAAGATATCGATTCTGTCTTTCCGCTGATGTACTTTACTTACGACCGGAATCTCTCTGGATTATCTGCCAGATTTCGAAACAGAGTTTCGTTCTGGAAAATATTAAAAGCATCTCACGTTGAAGTTCGCACTACATGTGGAGCTTTTTCGATGCTCTGTTAATTCCATCTGATGCGGATCCCACACCGTACAGCAGTATTCCAGAAGAGGGTCGACAAGTTTAGTGCAAGCAGTCTGTTTAGTAGAAATGTGATATTTTGTAAGCGTTCTGCTAATAAATCGCCGGCTTTGGTTTGCTTTTCCCACAACATTATCTGTGCGAGCGTTCCACTTTATGTTATTCGTAAGGGCTCTGAGCACTATGCGACTTAACTTCTGAGGTCATCAGTCGCCTAGAACTTATAACTAATTAAACCTAACTAACCTAAGGACATCACACACATCCATGCCCGAGGCAGGATTCGAACCTGCGACCGTAGCTGTCGCTCGGCTCCAGACTGTAGCGCCTAGAATCGCACGGCCACTCGGGCCGGCTATTCGTAAGTAAATTACCTAAGTATTTAGTTGAATTTACAGCCTTTTAAATGTTTAGTGATGTATCTTGTAACCGAGATTCAGCGGATCCGTTTAGTACTCATGTGGATGACTTCCCGCTTTTCATTATTCATTGTCAATGACAACATCACACTTTCGAATTATACACTTTCTCAGCCATTGCTTATAGGAACATATCTTATATGAAAGCCAACGTAACTACAGGAAATCGTTACAGCGCGGAAGCGCTGTAACAAATACACTGAAGCGCCAAAGAAACTGACGTAGGAATGCGTATTCAAATACAAAGATATGTAAACAGGCAGAACACGGCGCTGCGTTCGGCAACGCCTATATAAGACAACAAGTGTCTGGCGCAGTTGTTACATCGGTGACTGCTGCTACAATGGAGGGTTATCAAGATTTAAGTGAGTTTGAACGTGGTGTTATAGTCGGCGCACAAGCGATGGGACACAACGTCTCCGAGGTAGCCATGAAGTGTGAATTTTCTCGTACGACCATTTCACGAGTGTAATATGGATATCAGGAATCCGTCAAAACATCAAATTTCCGACATCGCTGCGGCCGGAAAAAGATCCTGCAAAAACGGGACCAACGACGACTCAACCCTTCCAAAAATTGCTGCAGATTTCAGTGCTGGGCCATCAACTGGTGTCAGTGTGCGAACAATTCAACAAAACATCATCGATATGGGCTTTTGGAGCTAAAGGCCCACTCATACACCCTTGATCACCGCACGACAGAAAGCTTTATGCCTTGCCTTGGCCCGTCAATACCGACAATGGACTGTTGACTGGTCAGACAATTGTATCGAGCGGATGAACGTAGGGAGACAACCTCATGAAACCATGGATCCTGTATGTCAGCAGGGGTCTGTTCAAGCTGGTGGAGGCTCTGTGATAGGGGGGGGGGGGGGGGGGGGCGGCGTGCAGTTGGAGTGGTATGGGACTCCTGATATATCTAGATACGACTCTGACAGATGACACGTACGTACGCATACGGTCTGATCACCGGCATCCATTCATGTCCATTCTGCATTCCGACGGACTTGGGCAATTCCAGCACGATAACGCGACACCCCACACGTCCAGAAGTGCTATAGAGTGGCTCCAGGAACACTCTTCTGAGTTTAAACACTTTCGCTGGCCACGAAACTCCCCAGACATGAATATTATTGAGCGTGCGTTCAGAAGAGATTTCCACCCCGTCGTACTCTTCGGGATTTATGGACAGCCCTGCTGGAGCCATGGTGTCAATTTCCTCCAGAACTACTTCAGACATTAGTCGAATCCATGCCACGTCATGCTGCGGCACTTCTGCTTGCTCGTGAGGCCCTACACGATATTAGGCAGGTGTAACAGTTTCTTTGGCCCATCAGTGAATGTCTGAGAAGGTCACACGCAGAATCGTGGTTTGAGGGGAATTTCGGGCGCTCTTTGAGCTATGACGATGGGGTAAAAAGCTTTTATTTTAGCTCGGACCAGCAGTCATTTGGACAGGCACCCGAACATCTGTCTTCCTGTGGCTACGTTACTGTATATTAATCAAGGTTAGCACGAGGATTGGGGGCAGGCGTCCAGGCAAATCGTGCAAAGCCACTAATTCCTTTTGTACAATATGTTAATTGGGCTGATGTTAATGCTCAGCGAACGGCACCATTTGCATGTGCGCCATTCGGATTTTACTTGCATGTTTTCTAGGATGTTTTTGAAGCGTGCCACTTCTAGACTTTAAACTTGTACGAATCGGTTCAAACATTGCACTAAGGTAGATAAATGGATAAACTCAAAACGAATTTTTTGTATCCAATAAGGTTAATCAGTTGTCGAGATACGATGGTTTAAAGTCGAGCTAAACGTATCATATAAAATTCGTATTTAGTGAATTGAATGCGCGGAAAAGGGGTGAAGTGATTCAAATAAATAAAATACACTCTTACGACAAAATTGAAAACTCTCTTTCAAGCAACTGGCTTCATTCAAATTTTACGTACAATAAACATGTGTTTTGTGAGTTTTTAAAGCACGGCGTTTCTCTCTTTCAGAGTTGCTCGAATCGGTTCAAATTTTGTAAGAAGGTAGACAAATACATTTAACTAATGGTGGTCCTGTTGTTTTCGGAAAGCTTTATCCGTTGCCATGACAGAAGCTACATAGTTCGAAAGACAATTAAAAAATCCCATATCGGATCAGTCGTCGCCCTAGTCAAGAAAAATCTACAGCGATTGCCAGGCTATGGCCGCCTAATGTCAAAATTATAATAGAGTAATCGTTGCAAACCACACTGAATAATGCACATGTCAAAGCACAAAAAGACTAAATGTCCTCGTCAGAGCTAAGCGTGTAAAAGAAGTGAACCAGCTTTTAGACTTATTTGGCAGCTTCAGAGACATTTAAATCAAAACATCTTGATATATTCGCAGAGAGCTCTCTTAGCTGGTCTAGACGCTTCAGTCCGGAACCGTGCGACTGCTACGGTCGCAGGTTCGAATCCTGCCTCGGGCATGGATATGTGTGATGTCCTTAGATTAGTTAGGTTTAAGTAGTTCTAAGTTCTAGGGGACTGACGACCACAGATTGTAAGTCCCATAGTGCTCAGAGCCATTTGAACCATTTTTTGCAAGGTGTTGGTACACCTGCATCTTGCAATTTATAAAGTCCTTGATCCTGTGTCCAAAATCCAACCGTAGTAAACAATATATAATATCAAATGGCTTAAGGGCAAACAAGTAACAACTAAGAAAGTTTTTCTGAGAGGTAAAATTTCTAGGGTTGAGGGGACATCATGAACTGCACGCGCAAACTAAGCTGACGCTTGGCGCAGTGGCTGTGGGAGCGACCTTAAAGGCATTTCCCGTTTATAGTCGCTCCCAGTACCATCTTAATTTGCGCGAATATTGTCATGTCACTTTACTTGGCACGATGCGTTATATTACATGATATGGATACTAACACTAACAAGTAAGAAAGCGAAAATATCTCAAGACGTTTTGATTTAAATGTATTTGAAGCTGCCAGATATGTTGAAAAGCCAATTTTCTTCTTTTAACAGCCCAGATCTGGCTAGGACATATCCGTTTTGTTTGTGCTATGACAGAAGTGTTTTTACAAAATTGTTGAGGCTTTAGTGGCCACTTGTTGACAAACTGGCTATTCGCTTCTGTCTCGGGTTCTTCGGCCGACGTTCATCTAATGATTTTTCTGACGTTTCGCCAGCACGAGTGGCTGGCATTGTCAAAGCTTCACCCTCCATTGCGGGTGGTGAACTGGAGCCGAGCTCGGGGGCGCAGACTATATGTACCTGACGCGCCAACGTCCGAGGGCTTCTCCGCGGTCATTTCCGGTGCGGTTCTCCTCTTGCTACCTGCGACGGTCGTTCGCTGCAGTACAGGAAGCCAGGATCCGTTTACCTTAAGGCTTTCCTCTTTCTTGTTCAAACTGTTCGCGTGTTTTTGTATTTCTACAGCTTCTTTGAACAAGCGCGTGTGATAGTGGTTCTCTACAGCCAGAACTTCCGTGTCGGCGAATTTTATTACGTGGTCGGTCTCATTCAGTGCGTGTTCTGCCACGGCCGATTTCTCCACCTACCCCAACCTGCAATGTCGCTTATGCTCCTTGTGGTGTGGTGTGGTACAGGTACGTCGATGATACTTTCGTGGTGTGGAGCCATGGTGAAGAACAGCTCGGTGACTTCCTAAGACACTTGAACAGCCTCCATGCCAACATAACATTTACCATGGAAGTAGAAAAGAATAAGAAACTGCCATTTCTAGATGTGCTGGTCACAAGGGACGGCGAAAACCTGGGACACAGCGTGTATCGAAAACCGACTCACACGGACCGATACCTGCACAAACTGTCAAACCACCACCCGAGCCAGAAAAGAGGCATGATTAGTACGCTCGTAACGAGAGCAGGACGAATATGTGAGCCGCAACACCTCAAACGAGAAATGCAACACCTGGAAACTGTCCTGAGGAGCAATGGGTACTCCACAAATTATATTAGAAGTGTAACTGAGCCATGCACTCGGCGAAGTAAGGAAACAGAAAAAGAAATGTCGGGTACGGCCTTTCTGCCATACATTCCCAGAGTGACGGACAGAATCGGCCGTATATTGCGCAAACATGGCGTAGAGACGATTTTCAAACCGACAAGGAAGATCAAAGAGTGTCTTAGATCGGCGAAGGAGAAAAGAGACCCACTTGCAATGTCGGGAATATACCGCATACCATGCACATGCGGAAAAGTTTATGTCGGAATGACTGGACGATCCATTAACACCAGAATCAAGGAGCATAAGCGACATTGCAGGTTGGGGTAGGTGGGGAAATCGGCCGTGGCAGAACACGCACTGAATGAGACCGACCACGTAATAAAATTCGCCGACACGGAAGTTCTGGCTGTAGAGAACCACTATCACACGCGCTTGTTCAGAGAAGCTGTAGAAATACAAAAACACGCGAACAGTTTGAACAAGAAAGAGGAAAGCCTTAAGGTAAACGGATCCTGGCTTCCCGTACTGCAGCGAACGACCGTCGCAGGTAGCAAGAGGAGCACCGCACCGGAAATGACCGCGGAGAAGCCCTCGGACGTTGGCGCGCCAGGTACATATAGTCTGCGCCCGCGAGCTCGGCTCCAGTTCACCACCGGCAATGGAGACGTGCCCTTAGCGCTAGGATTTCACCCGGAACAAGTCCCGCCCATTCACCCCCCTCCACACCTATCCATAGTGTAAGGCCCTCCGCTAAACGGCCGCCAGTTCTGCAAACTGGAAGCTACAACAAAGTTGTTATCGTCGAAGTCCAACACGTGTTATACTGTGATGAAATTCAGTAACGATAAGAAATTTAAGCTTTTCTGAATAGTAATGTAATATGAATCTTCATTATTAAAGAAAAAAAAAATATTGATAGAGAATTGAAAGCATTGCCAGCAATAGAAAACAAAAAATAACGTGATGTTATTTAAGGGCAATAGGGAGAAATTTTCATTAACTAATTCACTTACTATAATACGTTTATTTGAGGGAAACAGCAGAGCAAACATACAATGCGAAAACAATGGTCTTGAATCTGTCATGTCGGCAGTAAAGCCACGGATGCACTCGAATAACTCTGTTCTCTAAAATCACCGTTATATAGAAATAAGTGAAGGTTGTTTTGTTTATGTAGGCCCTCATAGTAGCTCACGAAAATTAAAGAATATAAGAATGTCATAAAGTAGAAATGCCTAATTAAAGCAGTAAGATATTTGCATGTATGACATATTTCGTCAGTATTTGCGTGGGTAATGGGTGAATTTTAACTTGTAAATTCTTCCAATACCATACCTGCGCATTATAAACGAGGTTACAAAGAATTGTAGCTGTTTCTGTGTGATTCGTGACTTATATGCTGTTGCAAACGTCTCAGGAAAATAATGTGTCGTTATTCTTTGTCCTGTCTGTTTTTAACCAAAAGATTTATTAATTTCGTAAATGTCATTCAAACCGTTTTAAAAAAATAATAATGTGATATTTATGTTTGTCACAGAGCAGTTATGGAGGAAATATATGCTGCGGTGTTTCATGGCTGCAAAACGTCCTTCATGCTGTGCTAGTTCTTCTTTCACCCCTAAAATTTTTCAGCGAAACTATTCAGTGAATAGCACGCGAAATCAGCTTGGATCGATCTAGCAGCAACAAAGTAATTTTGATGCCCTCTGGAAGTATAGTGAACATTGGTGCTTGTTTCACGTATACTGTTTGAGTTCTGAAAGTTAAGTGTCAAGTATACTGTGGTTCCTCTTTCTCCAAACAAATTATTCTTTGAGGGTAGGTTTATCCTGTTTTAGCTTTGGGTGCTTTTCCTCACATAGAAATATGTTTCTTCATAGGCTATTCATCTGGATACTGAGTTCTCGTATTTAAAGAATTCAGTGCTACACTGTTTTTTGTTATGTGGAAGTACCTGGCACAGCTGAGGCCAATTGTGCACGTTTCTTGTAATGTGTCTTTTAACTACCTGGGAAAATTTAAGACCTAGCAAGATATTAATGTAACATTCACTCCAAGTGCAGCCGAACGCGGTAAGCCACGTGGGTCAACTGAAACGATGCCCAGGCGCCGAACAAAGACCGGGGAAACCGGGAGTGAATGGACGGGACTTGTTCCGGGTGAAATCCTAGCGCTAACGATTCCTGCAATGGAGGGTGAAGCTTTGACAATGCCAGCCACTCGTGCTGGCGAAACGTCAGAAAAATCATTAGATGAACGTCGGCCGAAGAACCCGAGACAGAAGCCAATAGAAGTGTTTTTCATTTTGGTAAGTACCTATTTAATTACTCCAGTATACAAACACGAGCTCAGGGTAGTTATGTTGTCTGTTCACTCAGGAGAACTGCACGGGAAATACTGGGGAGGCATAGCAGCGCTCGTGGTGAGAGAAGTTGCTCTTCCTGAAAGAACTTTACAGTAGGTGTGCAGAGATTTGCGTAGATTCTGCTCATAGACGTTTCTTGCGTTTGAATTATTAGCAACTCGTATCTGTATGTCATTTAATGTTACCGCATTTTGTGGGAAATAAACATCGCCAGGCATGTCTGCACACTACGTCGCCAGTGACTCACAAGGTGCACTGAAGGGGGTCAATGTAAGTTCGCGAAACACGCTGCAGTTGCTTCCTGTAACGTAGTGATATAGCCAGAGTGGGGAATCGCCTGCTCGCTCTTCAGTTTGCGGACCTGAGAAGGACGACCTACCATTCCTCATACTGCTACCCTACACCCCCGCCTCCTCTATCCTGTGACGACCCCAGAACATAAATTATCCCTTAATATGGATCTACATAGCTATAAGGAAGGTAACTACGAAGAAATCATGAATGACAGAAGAAATACTTCAGTTGACCGACGAAAGAATGAACTACAAAAAGGTTCAGGAAAATTCAGGAATACAGAAGCACAAGTCACTTAGGAATGAAATAAATAAGAAGTCCAGGGAAGCTAAGGCGAAATGCCTGCATGAAAAATAAAGAAATCGAATAAGAAATGATTGTCAGAAGGACTGACTCAGCAGACAGTCAAAATAACCTTCGGTGGAATGGAAAGGAAGGGCGTTAACGTTAAGAGTGTAATGGGAATTCCTCAGTTAAATGGAGAGGAGAGAGCGGATAAGTGGAAAAAAGTACACTGAAGGCATCTATGAGAGGTAGGGCGTGTCTGATGACTCATAGAAGAAGAAGCAAGAGTCGACAGAGAAGAGGTAAGGGATCCGGTATTAAAATCAGAATGTAATAGAGCTTTGGACGACTTAAGATGAAATTAGGCAGAGCGATATATAACATTCCATGGGAACTTCTAATATCATTGGGGGAAGTGACAAGAAAATGATTACTCATGTTGGTATGTAGAACGTATGAGACTGGCGAAATACCATTAAACTCTCGGAAAAAAACATCATGCACGCAATTCTGAAGAGTAGATTAGATTATTACTTGTTCCATAGATCATGAATACGACACTTCGTAATGATGGGGAACGTGTCAGGTTAATGAAAGGTGTCTATACAAAATATTACACAAAATATTACATGACACTTAATATTTTTAATTTTTTTGGGGGTGGGGAGTGGGGAAATTACCCATTACTATATCGAAAAATTCATCTAATGAATAGAAGGAGTTGCCATTCAGAAATTCTTTTAATTTCTTTTTAAATGGTATGTAACTATCTGTCAGACTTTTGATGCTATTAGGTAAGTGACTAAAGACTTTTGTGGCAGCATAATTTACCCCCTTCTGAGCCAAAGTTAGATTTAACCTTGAGTAGTGAAGATCATCCTTTCTCCTAGTGCTGTAGCCTTGTACATTGCTATTACATTTGAATTCGTTTGGAGTGTTAATAACAAATTTCATAAGAGAATATATATATTGTGAGGTTACAGTGAAGATCCCTAGCTCTTTAAATAAGTGTCTGCAGGATGATCTTGGATGAGCTTCAGCAATAATCCTGATTACACGCTTTTGTGCAATGAACACTCTTTTATTCAATGATGAGTTACCCCAGAATATGATGCCTTCCAAAGCAGAGATTGAAAATAGGCTTGGTAAGCTAATTTACTGAGATGTATATCGCAAAATTTTTAATGACCCTAATAGCATAAGTAGCTGCACTCAAACGTTTCAGCAGATCTTCAGTGTGTTTTTTCCAGTTCAGCCCCTCATCAATGCATAAAACCCAGAAATGTTGAATATTGTACCTTAGCTACCGATTTCTGATAGAAGTCTACATTTATTAACGCTGTCATTCCATTTACTGTGTAGAACTGTATATACTGTGTTTTGTCATAGTTTAATGAGAGCCCATTTGCAGAGAACCACTTAATGATTTTCTGAAAAACATCGTTTACAATTTCATCAGTTAATTCTTGTCTGTTGGGTGTGGTAGCTATACTTGTATCGTCAGCAAAACGTACTAGCTTTGCATGTTCGTGAATATAGAATGGCAAGTCATTAATATGTATTAAGAACAACCAAAGAACCCAAGATCGAACCTTGCGGCACCCCATTCTTGATTGCTCCCCAGTTTGAGAAATCACCAGTTTTCTGCATATTATGTGAACTGCTAATTTCAACTTTCTGCACTCTTCCAGTTAGGTATGATTTAAATATTTTGAGCACTGTCCTATGGTTTAAATCATGCCTAACTGGAAGAGTGCAGAAAGACTGCAAGAGCCGACAAGAGCGAGATTTATCGCACAGTCAGCTTAAGAGCCCATCCATCGAAGCTGCTGACAGGAATAACGTACAGAAGAATGGAAAGTGAAATTGAGACTCTGTTAGATCACGATCAGTTTGGCTTTAGAAAAGGTAAAGGTACCAGAGATAACGGGAGCGAGACTGAAGAAAAATCAAGACACGTTCATAGGATTTCTCGACCTACAGAACCTACTTATTTCTTATCTTATCAGTCCACCTAATTTCCAGTTTTCGTCTGTAGCATCGCATCTCAAATGCTTCGATTCTCTTTCGTTCTGTCTTTAACACAATCCATGTTTCACTACCAACAATGATGTGCTCCAAACGTATGTTCTCAGAAATTTCTTCCTCAGATTAATGCTTATGTTTGATACTAGTAGACTTCTCTTGGCCAGAAATGTCCTTCTTGCCAGTGACAGACTGTTACGGACATCCTTCTTGCTCTGTCCCTCATGGGTTAGTTTACTGCCTAGGTAGCAGAATTCCTTGACGTCATGTACTTTGCGACCATCAATCCTGATGTTAAGTTTCTCGCTGTTATCATTTCTGCTACGTCTCATCACTTTCATCTTTCTTCGATTTACTCACAGTCCATATTCTGTACTCATTCCACCGTTCATTCCATTTAACAGATCATGTAATTCTTGTTCACTTTCACTGAGGATAGCAATGTTATCAGCGAATATGTCATAGAAACAGTTAAAAATAACGTTATTATAAAACGGTGTTACTTTTCAAGATAATGTAGTCAGTGACTGCTGTTAATGACATTAGCAGATATTATATTAATAGTCAACAACAGATGGTCAACCATAAATGGTAGTAGTTTGTAAGCACTCACTGCATAATTTGTAGATGATAAGATTCCGTTCTAGGGTACATTCAGACTGAAGGAAGTCACACTGCAGAAAATATTTCATACTGAGTAAAGGCTATTACGACAAAATAGAATTTCAGGTTCAAAATTACTGTCACAATAATGGACAATATTTAAACATGAAGTCAGCTGCTTTGCTTTCGATACTGCAGAAAATATTTCATACTGAGTAAAGGCTATTACGACAAAATAGAATTTCAGGTTCAAAATTACTGTCACAATAATGGACAATATTTAAACATGAAGTCAGCTGCTTTGCTTTCGATACTGCAGAAAATATTTCATACTGAGTAAAGGCTAATACGACAAAATAGAATTTCAGGTTCAAAATTACTGTCACAATAATGGACAATATTTAAACATGAAGTCAGCTGCTTTGCTTTCGATAGATGTCCTATGTTTTGTACCATCTACGCATCACATTGAAACAGTAGACAAAAAAAAGTCAGTAGACAAAAATGTTGATGAGGTCAAAAGAGCAGTTATGTTTTTAGTTAAGACTCCTTTTGCCGTAAGTAAATTTCTGAAATACAAGGATATTAAAAGAAAGATCAATCACTAACCAATTACTGCAATAGAGGGTGGAAACTGTTCAGTTTGGAAGGCGTGACACCATTAGTCAGCTCGAAGCAAGCAATGACTTAGGACATGCAGCGATTGTCAAACTAAACATATGTTGTTACTTTAATTGTAAATGACAACTATAGATAATTTCAAGAAGTGAAATCTTAATTTTAATTATATATGAGTTTTTATATTACATTTCGTTTTCAATGAAGTTATTAAAAAAGCAACAAGAATGAGTTATTTTTATAATTTTCCAAAAACTTAATCAGAATTTTGTTGTGATATTTTTAATTTTTACTGAAGAATAAATGTAGAGCTTACCGGAAATTTTAAAACTACAAGGGATGTAAGGGAAAATTATAAGCAATAAAGTGGAAGACCTACACAAGTTTTTACGATGTTCTTTGTTGTATGGCTACCAATTGCGGTGCTTCAGTACGTCATCTTTAGGCCGTAACTGAGCTGAGAGGGTTAGAGGTTAACTCCAATCGTGTAGACGATTCCTTCAGTGGCAACATCTATGAAATGGTTTCTGCAGACTACCTGTAACAACGATGTTGTGTCTCCAACCATCACCTACTATCAACATTTCCTGAAGATGGTGAAATGTTGAAAACTTTAGTTCTGGGCCGGTGGAAATTGAAGCCGGCAGAAATCATTGGTGGCAATAAATAAGATAAGGAAGACTTCTTGAGCAATAACCGCTAGTCCACAGAAAACTGTGTGGCAAGTCTGTATATATGTGAATCTTGTTTCAAATTTTGATGTGTATAACTTTTACGATCTTTGCGGTTCTTAAGTCATCCCCTTAAAAGAGGACAAACCGTCACCCTGGAGCCCAGTACATGACGTAGAACTGGTACCAACCGGACGTGCGATCGTCCACCAATGACATAAGCAATGGCAGTGAAGTGGGGTGTGCGTGCCAGTCGGTCGTGCAGAACCAATGCAGTAATATGGTTCGACGTGGAGACGTGACGGGATGGCACAAAGGAGCTATTGCGCCTGGATGAGCCAGGAGCACACTGGCACCAAGCAGTGTGTGGCGGAGGGCACTATTAGCGCCAAGGTCATATCCTCCCTCCCCCCCCCCCCCCTCTTTTTCACTCGCGCATCACGCGAGGGAAAAACGACTGTCTGAATGCCTCAGTACGAGATCTAATTTCCCTTATCTTTGAATGGTGATCATTGTGCGTTATGAAAGTTGATGGTAATAATATATGCTCTACATCCTCGGCGAAGCTCGGATTTTGGAATTTAGTGAGCAGCCTCTTCCGTTTAGCTCGTCGTTTATCTGCAAGCACTTCAAACTTTCTATGAGATTTGTAACTCTCTCGCGATGACTAGATGTACCAGTCACGAATCTCGCCGCTCTTCTTTGGACTATCAATCTCTTGAATCAGACCCAAGTGGTAAGGGTCCCATACAGACGAACAATACTGTAAGACTGGACGTATTGTAAGCAATTTTTAATCTCATAGTTCCATTTGAGATCATTTCGAATAGTCACACCCAGATATTTGACGGATGTTACCGCTTCCAAAGACTGGGCATTTATTTTGTACTCGTACATTAATGGGATTTTCGCTTTGTTATACGCAGTAGGCTACACTTACTAATATTGAGTGATAACTGCCAGTCATTACACCACGCATTTATTTTCTGCAAATCCTCATTGATTTGTTCACAACTTTCGTGTGATAATCCTTTCCTGTAGACTACAGCATCATCGGCAAACAGTCTAATGCCGCTGGCAATACCATCAACCAGATCGTTTATATAAATCGTAAAAAGCAGCGGACCTATTACGCTGCCCTGAGGCACACCTGAAATTACGTTTTTTTCTGTTGAAGACTCCCCATTCAGGACGACATACTCCTCTCTGCCTGTTAGAAAACTATCTATCCAACCGCATATATCATCGGATAGAACATCAGCGCGCACTTTTTCGAGCAAGCGACAGTGCGGAACTGTATTGAACGCCTTTCGAAAGTCGAGAAATATGGCATCAACCTGGGAGCCGGTATCTAGAGCGTGTTGCATATCATGCACAAAGAGGGTCAGCTGTGTCTCGCATGACAGCTGTTTCCTAAAACCGTGCTGCTTTGGCCGGCCGAAGTGGCCGTGCGGTTAAAGGCGCTGCAGTCTGGAACCGCAAGACCACTACGGTCGCAGGTTCGAATCCTGCCTCGGTCATGGATGTTTGTGATGTCCTTAGGTTAGTTAGGTTTAACTAGTTCTAAGTTCTAGGGGACTAATGACCTCAGCAGTTGAGTTCCATAGTGCTCAGAGCCATTTGAACCATTTGAACCGTGCTGCTTTCTGCAGATGAGCTTCTCAGAGTCTGGAAAGGTCACTATGTCTGAACACAAAATGTGTTTCATGATTCTACAACAAATAGATGTCAGGTAATTATGTGCATCCGATTTTCTACCCTTTTTATAGATTGCTATGACCTGGGCCTGTTGGTGTAGCTGCGTGGACAGTCCACCATGTCTACTAGGAATGTTGTACCACTCGCGGCCATGTAACAAGGTGTAAGAACAGTGGTCGTAAAAAGATCCTAACCGACAGGGAACAAAGACGAGTGTCACGCCTTACCAATAACAATTGATTTCAAATCAGACAGGAAGTGCTGCCATCAGTGAATGCAGATCGATATTCACTAGTTTCCGAGCGAACATTGCTAAAGAAAACTGCATGAAGTGGACGTTTGGAGCCGGATACATCGGAAAGTGCCGTTGCTCACAGCGACACATCAAGGTGCATGCCTTCAGTGGGCCAAACAGCACAGAAATTGGACAACAGACTGGAGGCGTGCAGTGTAGTCCGAGGAACCGTAGTTTTTGCCTTTTCAAATAATGCAAGGCGTCGATGGTCGAGAGAGGAGCGTAACTCGCACTGCATAGAGAACATAGTTCAGGCTGGAGGTAGTTCTGTGGTGTACGAATGCATGCTTTCGCAGCGATATCCGTTAATCGCTACGTCGACGATACCTTCGTCATTTGGCCACATGGACAAGAAAAGTTAGAAGAGTTCCTGGAGCACCTCAGCAGCATCTTCGACCACATCAACTTCACAATGGCAGTAGAGAAGGAGGGTTCCCTCCCGTTCTTGGACGTGCTTGTCCGCAGTAAACCTGATAGGTCTCTAGGTCATAGCGTTTACCGCAAGCCAACCCACACGGATCGGTATCTGCACGCCACCAGCTTCCACCACCCAGCACAGAAACAGTCAGTTCTGAGGATCTTAGTTCATTGAGCTGAAACCGTCTGAGACGCTGAAACTTGTCGAGAGAACTGAGCTACTTACGCAAAGTTTTTAAGGAAAATGGTTACAACAATAAACAGATCTCACAAACAGTGTCATCCAAGCCTCAAAGGAAGAAGACCTCTGAAGAAGACACCAAGCGGGTTGCATTCCTACCGTTTTGTGGTTCGACAACAGGGAAGATTAGTCGGCCCCTGAAGAGGCATAAAATAGACACTATCTTCAGGCCTCCGGCAAAGATCCAGCAACTAATGAAATCTGTGAAAGACGATGTGGGTCTCAGAACGCCGGGAATTTACAAGATACCGTGTGGATGTGGGCAGTTCTATGTCGGCCGCATAGAACATGGAAGGTGTTACCGTCTGCGCTATCCCGAAAAGTCAGCTGTAGCAGAACATGCCCTGGAAAACGGACGCCGAATTGCATTCGACGAGACGTCTATTATTAAACGGACTAATGGCTTCTGGGATAGCATGATAAGCGAGGCCACAGAGATTAGAATTTCTGACAACGGCTTCAGTAGAGACGGTGGACTGCAGCTGAGTACAGCATAGGATCCGGTGTTGAGGGAGTTGAAGCCGGCCCGGCGGTCGCGCGGCCGAAATATTACCATATATGGTGCGGGACCGAGCACCAGTGACGTCACGAGCGACGGTGCGGCTATATAAGCACGGCAATGACAACCACACGACAGTCATCCACTTGACAATGGCAGAGGAGATCTCTGCCGAAAGCTCGTGGGCAGTAAACCACTTGACGTGGCTTGAAACCCGAGAATGTTTCATAGTTCTCTGATGTTTTAAGACTGTTTCCCCGCACCGTGACTTGGGACAGCTCATCCAGATTATCGCGGTATTGTCGAAACAGCTACATCTACGTTGATACTCTGGAAATGACACTTAACTGCCTGGCAGAGGGTTCATCGAACCACTTCCACACTAATTCCCTGTTATTCCACTCTCGAACAGCGCTTGGAAAAAGCGAACACTTGTATCTTTCTGTGTGAGCTCTGGTTTCCATTATTTACTATGATGATTGTTTCTCCCGGTGCTGGTCGGCATTCGGAGAGAAAGTTAGTGATCGAAATTTCGTGAGGAGATCCTGCCACAATGAAAGACACCTTTGTTTTAATGATTTCCACCCCAAATCCCGTATCACCCCTATTTCTCCATAATACAAAACGTGCTGACCTTCTTCGAACTTTCTTTATGTACTCCATTAATCTTATCAGGAAAGGATCCCAGACTGCGGAGCGGTACTCCAAAAGATGACAGACAGACGTAGTGTAGGCAGTCTCTTTAGTGGATCTGTTGCATCTTCCAAGTTTTCTGCCAATAAACTGCAGTCTTTGGTTCATCTTCCACACAACATTTTCCACGTTTCCTTTCCAATTTAAGTTGTTTGTAAGTATTTAGATGAAATTACTGATTAGACTGATTTATTGTGTAACCTAAGTGTAATGGATTCCTTTTAGCACTCATGCGGATGACCTCACACTTTTTATTATTTAGAGTCGATTGCCAATTCTCGCTTCAAAACGATATCTTATCCAAAATAATGTACAGAAAGTTCTGGTTGGGAATTACGAATTATTTAGGCATAAAGGAAAAGAATCACTGCGTCGTCGATAGATACTCAGACAAAAGGTACAGAGATTGGCTAGCTTTCGGAATACACTTCCTTTTTCGGGCTTGTAGGAAAAACGTGCACACAAACCACCAACATGCACATGCTTGTCATCCTCAATTGCGCTCAGTCGAGTGCCTGATCTTTCCTGGCCCATGGTGAGTGTACTGAGGTTAGGTGAGGGTGTGAAGTGGGGTGGAGTGAGGGATGGAGAGAGGCAGAAAGCAGGGAGGGGGTTAGGGGAAAGCATGTAATGGTTCATGGGTGAGTGGGAAGCTGTCTGTGGGCTAGTTAGGGATGTAAGTGTAGGGAGCAGGTGGCAGACGACTGAGCATGTGATTTCATAGACTATGGCGTGAGATAACAGCACACAACTACCTGATGTGGGTGTGGTGTCAGCGCCAGACACCGCAGTTGCTAGGTGTTAGCCTTTAAATCGGCCGCGGTCGGTTAGTATACGTCGGACCCGCGTGTCGCCACTATCAGTGATTGCAGACCGAGCGCCGCCACACGGCAGGTCTAGTCTAGAGAGATTCCCTAGCACTCACCCCAGTTGTACAGCCGACTTTGCTAGCGATAGTTCAGTGTCTACATACGCTCTCATTTGCCGAGACGACAGTTTAGCATAGCCTTCAGCTACGTCATTTGCTACGACCTAGCAAGGTGCCATATTCAGTCACTATTCTGAACAGATAATATTGTGAATCATGTACCGTCAAGAGCGACGTTCCTCATTAATGGATTAAAGTTAAGTATCAAACTACATACGCCCGCTTCCTGAATTCTAATTCCTTGTCATGTTCCAGACCTCATGTCAGTATAGTTCTTCCCTCCTCACGCCAGCCTGCGTGAGCTAAAACGCTTGCATATCGGCCTCCCCTCGTAAAACCGTGTTGGCTCTTCTGCCAATACAACAGTGGGGACACGAAATGGGCGGGGGTACTGGGGCAGGGGATGGTGTACAAAAACAAATACACACACTGACACACACACACACACACACACACACACACACACACACACACTATTGGATGAGGGGTGGGGAAGCGATGAGTGTAAAATTTCAATGGCTGCTTCACAAGCCATGCCATCTGATTCCTCCTTAGCACCACCAACTTTCTTGAGCTGTGCACATGGGAGCTATCCTTACAGCATATCCATACAGCATATCCTTGCTCCCATAATCATCCTGGCCTACATCTAAGGTAACTCACTGCCCTCCTCCCCCCCCCCCCCCCCCGCCCCTCGCCCAATAGTGTGTGTGTGTGTGTGTGTGTGTACACCATCCCCTGCCCCAGTATTCCAGCCCAATTAGTGTCTCCATATCAGCTAGTTATGTGCTGTTACCTCATGCCCTAGTCTAGAGTGCTGCAACGCTTAATGTTTGACCGGTCACTGCTCGGCTGTTGACGGGGGGACCCAGCCGTTTATGTCCGGCCCCACACGACTCTGCTCGGTCACATACTCGCCCCATGTCTGTTGTCCGGATTCCGGACACGCGGATAACCGAGCATGACGTCTCACCTCGCCTCGCCCCAGCTCGCTGCACTGTACTGTACAAATCCAACGCCTCTCTGTCTCTGTCTCTCTCTCTCTTTAATACAAAGGTAACGTTGCCAAGAGCGGGTTCGTGACACAGCGAAATTCATAAAGCACTTGGAAAGTAAAATGATATTTCAATACAATCGCTGATAGATGACGAGTCTCATTTCCAAACAGAAGATATATTTTTCCTTTCATTGAAAGGCATTATGCTGTTTCATATTGCATCAGCTTGTTCTTTGACATGTCTGCTTATAGTAGGGGGATGTGGCATGACATCTGCCACGTTAACTTCTCCATAATGCGCACCTAGATGAATTAATTTTTTGGCCTAGTTCTCTGAAACCTTAACCGGAAACAATATTAAAAGTCTCATATCTTTAGCATACATTGCAACACACTTTTCTGTAACACTACTTTTTATTATTGCTGGTATCTCTGAAGGAGCTGTATCTTTGTGAGGTTCCTTGTAACTGTGTTTCTTTAAATGAGTGGTACCCGGCTGGAAACACAATAATGTGGAGCAAGTTATGCACGAGACGTACCCAGTAGACGAACGGTTTTCGTCTCCAACTAACAGAAATGTTCTCCTTACTTGGCTTTTTGGACCTTCCCGTTCCTTCAATGTGTAAACATTGGTTTCAGTCTTACTTCTTACTGCACTGGCTTCGTCGCGCTGCATGCTTACAGAGAGAGACACACCACAAATGAGAAGCCCGTACTGGCTACAGACTCACATGGATAATGACACGCGTAAAATGTTTGAAGTTTCGTGCTACGTATTCGGTCACAGCTTCTATGCTCGGTCACTAGAACTAGTGCGGGCAGCCTATCCACTTAGGGTATGCTCGCCCCGTCTCGTATTTTGTGCTCGCTTACTCGGTCATGCAGGACTCTACCCTAGTCTATAAAATCGCGACCCCAGCTCTCTGCCACCGGCCCCTTCCACATGGAATCACAGCTAGCCCGCAGATGGCTCCCCACTCTCCCACAAGCCGCTACACACTTCCCCCCAACCCCTCCCTGAGTCCCACCTCTCTGCATTCCTCACTCCTCCCCAGATACCCTCCTCACTCAAGTACACTCATCATGGATCAGGAAAGAGCTGGTGGTTGTCTGACCACAATGTAGGGAGATAGGTGTGTGCATGTGAGTGTGGGTACACATGTTTGTGTACATGTTTTTCCTACATGTTTGAAAAAGGGAAGAGTACTCCAAAAGTCTCTGTACTTTTTGTTTGTGTACCTATCTACAACTCAGCACTTCTGCCTTTCGTTGAGTTGTCTCCTTTATTCCTAAATAACAGATATCTTATCCAAATCGTTTTGCATTGGTTTTATTCTTTGATGACGTTACGAGACAATAAACGACAGCATCATTTGCAAACAATCTAAGACAGATGCTCAGATTGTCTCCTAAATCGTATATAAACGATTTAGGAGATAGATAAGAAACAGTAGAGAGCTTATAACAATGCCTTGGGAAACGCCAGAAATCACTTCTGTTATACTCTATAACTTCCCGTCAATTAAAACGAATTGTGACCTCCCTGACAGGAAATCACGAATCCAGTTGCATAACTGAGACGATATTCCGTAAACACGCAATTTGATTACAAGCCACTTGTGAGACGTTTCAAAAGCCCTCTGGAAATCTAGAAATACAGAATCAGTTTCAAATTTCTTGTCGATAGCACTTGACACTTTGTGTGAATAAAGACCTAGTTGTGTTTCACAAGATCGATGTTCTCTAAATTGGCGTTGATTATATGTCAGTAGAACATTCTCTTCAAGTAACTCATAATGTTTGAACACAAAAAATGTTCCAAAACTCTGCTGCATATTGACGTTAATGACATAGGCCTGTAACTTATTGGATTTACTCCTATTGCCTTTCTAGAGCATTGGTGCGACTGTGCAACTTTCCAGTCTTTGGGCATGGACCTTTCGTCGAGTGAGCGTTTGTGTATGATTGCTGTATATGGAGCTACTGTATCAGCATACTCTGAAAGGATGTTGATTTCAACATTGTAAGTACCCAAATGTTGGGCTTTCATCTGCATGTTTATGGTAAGAATGCTGTGGACAAATCTCATCTTCCAATGTGACAACAGCTGTGCTCACAAGACTCTACGTGTAAGTTGCTAATTTGACTGGTACTTAGGCACTTTATCACCCAGTCATAATCCCATAGAAAATGTCTAGAACTATTTCGAACAGTGGGCGAACTGTATCAGTCATTAACACTTTGGCAGCTCCATGGGATACAATCATCAGTGAGTGTACAATAATGATGAAGACTGAAGCATTGAATTAAAATTTATGGTTGCACCAGAATTCAAGCCCAGGCCTCCTGCTTACTGGGCAGATGTGCCAACTTTTGCGCCACACTGGCAGTCCAGCTACCACACCTGCATAGACTCCCCTAGTATGCCTCTCTCCCGGTACAAATTCCATTTCACACCTCAGTCACTTCCTATTCGCCTTCTGGCCGGCCGCGGTGGTCTAGCGGTTCTAGGCGCTCAGTCCGGAACCGCGGGACCGCTACGGTCGCAGGTTCGAATGCTGCCTCGGGCATGGATGTGTGTGATGTCCTTAGGTTAGTTAGGTTTAAGTAGTTCTGAGTTCTAGGGGACTGATGACCACAGATGTTAAGTCCCATAGTGCTCAGAGCCATTTTTTTATTCGCCTTCTAAACTCGGACCAATATTGCCAAGGCTCTCCGATATTGCAATAGCGCCTGAGCAGTGAGCGAAATGGGGTTAATCCTATATGTACCTCAGGTACAGGTGATGCGAGTTTAGAAGGGGAACAGCAATGGGCTGAGGCCTGAGTTGGAATATGCATCGGGGAAGGAGACGTACTGCAGTAGTCCGTGCAGCTGTGGTGGATGCAGTGCCAGGGTGGTGGAACGGATAGTGCATCTGCCTAGTAATCAGGAGACTCGGGTATGAATCCTGTTGCTGGAACAGATTTTAATTCATTTTTTCAGCCTGTAGCATTATGGTAGATAAAGGTGAGGCACGATATGTCATAGGAACATCAATTGTATTTGATTAATACGAGGGTCACTCTAAAAGAAATGCACACAATCTTTTTCTTTAAATCCTACTTTAATTCTACTTGTTCCAAAGTTTTACAGTGTGCAGCTACAACCTTTAGGAACAATGTTTTCATTTCTCCACATAATTTCCATCCCTCTCAACTGCCTTACGCCATCTTGGAACCAGCGCCTGTACACCCGCACGGTAAAATTCTGGACCAACTTGTTGGAGCCACTGTTTGGTAGCGTGCACAAGGGAGTCTTCATCTTCAAACCTTGTTCCACAAAGAGAGTCTTTCAGTTTCTCAAAGAGGTGATAATCACATGGAGCCAGGTCAGGACTGTAAGACGGGTGTTTCAGTGTTGTCCATCCGAGTTTTGTGATCGCTTCCATTGTTTTTTGACTGACATGTGGCCTTGCATTGTCGTGCAACAGCAAAACATCCTGCTTTTGCTGATGTGGTCGAACACGACTCAGTCGACCTTGAAGTTTCTTCAGTGTCGTCACATATGCATCAGAATCTATGATGGTTGCGCTTGGCACGATGTCCACAAGCAAGAGTCCTTCGGAATCGAAAAACACTGTAGCTATAACTTTTCCAGCAGAAAGTGTGGTTTTGAAATTTTTTTTCTTGGGTGAATTTGCATGATGCTACTCCACTGATTGCCTCTTCGTCTCTGGTGAAAAATGATGGAACCATGTTTCATCACCTGTCACAATTCTTCCAAGAAATACGTCTCCACTATTCTCGTACTGTTGCAGATGTTCGCTGCGTACCGTTTTGCTTGTTTCTTTGTGAGCCACTGTCAACATCCTGGGAACCCGCCTGGCACACACCTTTTTTAACGCCAACACTTTCAGTATTCTGCAAACACTTTCTTCCCCTATCTCAACATAGCGTGACAATTCGTTCACTGTGATGCGTCTGTCAGCAGTCACCAATTCGTTAACTCTCTGCACATTGTCTGGAGTGCGTGCAGTACGAGGCCTGCCGCTGCGAGGACAATCCTCAGTGTTGCCTTGCCTGCTCTCGTCATGTAACCTGCTTGCCCACCGACTAACTGTACTGCGATCGACAGCAGCATCTCCATACACGTTTTTCAACGTCTTGTGGATGTTTCCCGCTGTCTCGTTTTCACGGCACAGGAATTCTATGACTAGGGTGACCAGATGCAATTGTTTAAAAACAAGGACATGGTCAGGTGGTGGTTAACTGAGAAATATAATGGTTCAAATGGCTCTGAGCACTATGGGACTCAACTGCTGAGGTCATTAGTCCCCTAGAACTTAGAACTAGTTAAACCTAACTAACCTAAAGACATCACAAACATCCATGCCCGAGGCAGGATTCGAACCTGCGACCGTAGCGGTCTTGCGGTTCCAGACTGCAGCGCCTTTAACCGCACGGCCACTTCGGCCGGCCAACTGAGAAATATAAAAAAAATTAAAAACATTGATTGTGGTGACAGTGTGGTATCAATTGTTTTGTTATGTCAACAACACGGAATTGTTTACAAAGCGAAAAACGTAAGACCCTTCACCGCCCCTCATTCGACGCACCGCTACCAACATCTACAATTCAAGCAGCAGCTGACGACATGTAAAATGCACTTTAACCTTCCGAATACACATAAATTGAATGACTATGAAACAATGAAGTAAAACCATGACAGTTAATCTGTCAAGTTATTTCTTACCTATATTGGCCACTGAGACGTACGTTTCAGCTCCACATAGCTTACATTCCGCTTCAAATTCACTTCTCCCTTTCTTGAAAGCCGGATATAAGCAGGAAAGGACATCAGAAAATGTACGCTTTGATTTAGGCATAGCCAAATATTTTACGTAACTCACTTGATTAAAAATTACACTCACAAATCACACGTGCGCTACAGGAAGACAAGCCAATACAAAGCGAAGATACGAAACGAAAATTTTAAATAATCGATATTTGCATTCGCTTATAGGTCGATCAACGATAACATCGACGATCCTGGTGCCACCTACTAACACCGCCTTCGTGCGTGTTTATCACAAAGTTGTGCCAATAGTTAAAGTATTTAAGAAAAGAACAATAGAACGGGACGAATTGTAAATTTAACTGTATTACGCTCAACTTTGCGAAGAAGCCGGACACTGTAAAAATCCGCCTGGACTCCGGACAAAGAGCTAAAAAGGAGGACATGTCCGGATTAATCCGGACGTCTGGTCACCCTATCTATGACAGCACGTTGCTTCTGACGAACGTCGAGTGTAGCAGCCATCTTGAAGACATGCTGTGGCGGCGCCACTCACGGGAACAGGTTGAACTAAGTTTGAAAACAAGCGGGAGGGATGTATCTACACACTGTAAAACTTTCACACATGCAGAATGAAAACTGTATTTTTACGAAAATAGTGTGCATTTCTTTTGGAGTGACCCTCGTATGTCAATGAGGGTCTTCAGTTGAATGTAGCATTCGTGAAGAAACTTGTGGACTCTCTTCCTGCCTGAATTGCGAGCATTATCAAAACTAGGGGGAGTGTTACACTATGTTAGCGTGACGTCTGCCGGAGGTGTTGGCCTGCACGTAACATAGGAAAGAAACGGGAGGGGCGGCCAGTGAGGAAGAGTGTCGCGTGTGGGCGTACGTTTGTGGTCGCGGGTCGCCGGCAGCGGCGTCGTGTTACCCAGAACAAAGGTTGTGGTCGCCGGCCGGCCTACAAAGGGTGCGCTGAGCGGCGCCAGCCGAGAACACCGCGTACGTTCTGCTCAGCGGGGCCCGCCGCCCGCGCTCTCGGCTGCCTTTCCTCCGCACACGAAACATGACATTTCACCCCTGCAACCAACGTCAGCCGGACATTTGCCACGCCGGACATTTGCCACGCCGGACATTTGCCACACTTGCCCCTTCGCCAGGTAGCTTGAGTGGCGATCCTTCAGGTAAGGGACGCCCTTCCTCGTACTTCTGTCCGCTTTCAAACCGCTGTCGCCACATCTTACTCGATACAACCAGTACGTAAGGGACCTTCTTCTTCGACATCTTGGCGAAATAACAGAGCTTCTTTTACGAAATATTTATAACTTTTGGGAAACGAAGGCAATACCGACGACCATGTCAGTATGTAATTAGTTCTGCCAAGTGTAAATATAGATCCCTCTGTCTGTAGGGTAGCTGCCTTTCACGCTTACTGATTGCGATAGAAACAGTCCATCGGCATGGGAGCAACAAGAAACGAACGATGTAAAGAGAATGCAAATGTACGCTAATCATTTCTTTCTGATCACTGCATTTATGCCCACTTTAATTACTACAACTGCATGCCCAAAAGACGATAAGGAAAGAAGAAATGGGAATGTGAATGTTTGAAAAGAAGAACGACACACTCCATATTAATTTACTCTCTCAAGTCCGATATCCCTTGCGGCGAAACATTAGTTAATAAAGTGTAGCGGGACAATGTTCAAAACATGACTGAAAATACGTTCACTAAATGGCGATAAGAACATCTATGATTGACATGTCATCTAAAGTCGACGTACAATTTTAAAATGTTAGGAATAAGGAAATGAAGTAATACAGAATGCTATTCTTGTAACGTACGTTGTTGTTCTACATTGTTTAGCTCTGGTATTTACAGGATCACAGAGAAAGCATCCTAGGTTTTGGAGGGAAAAGCCGTAATTGTGATGATCTGCACTACAACAGAAACAAGAAGCACAACTTAAGGAAAAATAATGTAATGTGTGTTTCAGCTCAGAAGCGACATTGAAGCAGATACTTCCTGTGACTTAGTATGGGCAGAGGTTATATTCGACGACCGAAATAAATTAATAACTGGCTCCTTTTACCGACCCCCGGTCTCAGATGAAACAGTTGCTGAACAGTTCAAAGAAAACTTGAGTCTCACCACAAATAGGTACGCTACTCACATAACTGAAGTTGGCAGTGACTTCAATCTGCCTTCCATATGATGACAAAAATACATTTTCAGACCCTGTTGTAGACAGAAAACAACTTCCGTAATGGTTCTAAATGCTATTTTTAAATTATTTTGAACAGTTAGTTCACAAGGCCATTCAAATTGTAAATGGTTACGAAAACACACTTGACCTCTTAGCCACAAATAATCCTGAGCATCACGACGGATACAGGGATTAGTGAATACGCAGTCGAGCGAGGCTCAATTCCGTAACAAAGAAATTCACCAAAACTAAACGCGAAATATATTTGGTTGACGTCTTTCTAAGAGACAATCTCCAATCCTTCTAAACTATGTAAGTGAAGACCATATGTGGCTTAAGTTCAAAGAAATAGTATCAACAGCACTCGATTCATACCAAACAAATTAATAAGAGACTGAACTGATCCCCTATGGTACACAAAAAGCTGCTGCAGGAGCACCGAAAAAGGCTCGTATAATTTAGACGAACGCAAAATCTCAAGATTGGCGAATTTTTACTGACGCTCGAAATTTGGTGCGGATTTCAATGCGAGATGCATTTCATAGTTTCCGCAACGAAAGTCTCTCTAGAAATGTAGCAGAAAATCCAAAGAGATTCTGGTCCTATGTTAAGTAAACCAGCGGAAAGACTCAGTAAGTCCCTTTACTGCGCAACAGTGATGAGGAGGAGGAGGGGGAGGGGGAGACAAGGGATCCAACCCTTCGGAGCAGGTAAAACCGTGGCAAATGTCCGGCGTGGCAAATGTCTGGCGTGGCAAATGTCCGCACACCACACTACACTGATCAGCCAGAACATTATGATCACGTACCCAATAGCCAGAGCGTCCACCTTTGGCACGGTTAACAGCAGCGACGCGTCTTGTTACATGGAAGCAATGCAATCTTGGTGCGTCGATGGAGGAATCTGGCACTCCATCTGAACAGCAAATCACCTAATTCCCGTAAATTCTGGGGAAGGGGCGATGGGCTCTAACGCCAAATTCAATCGCATCCCAGATGCATTCGATTGGGTTCAGATCTGGAGACTTGGGGGTCCAGCACATCAATTGGAACTCCCCACTGTGTTCCTCGAGCCGCTTTGTTAAGCACCTGGCCTTGTGACATGACGCATTATTTTGCTGAAAAATGCCACTGCAGCCGGGGATACTCCTTGGCCATCATGGTGCCTTGCACGAGCTCCACTGGACCCATGGATGCTCACGTAATGGAGCTTAACGGATCCAATGTCAGCTTCTCTCTGTCCCGCAATACAGGTGTCGAGGAGCTGTTCCTCAGGAAGACGACGGATTCGCACCCTCCCATTAGCACGATGGAGATGGTATCGGGATTCATCAGACCATGTAGTGCTCTGTCACTGAGCCAACATCCAGTGTCGACGGTCACGTGCCCATTTCAGTCGTAGCTGCCATGTCGTGGTGTTAACAACGCGATGGCATGGGTCGTCGGCTGCAGAGGCCCATCATTAGGAGTGTTTGGTGCTCTGTATGTTTAGACACACTTGTACTCTGCCAAGCATTGAAGTCTGGTGAAACTTCCTGGCAGATTAAAACTGTGTGCCAGGCCGAGACTCGAACTCGGGACCTTTGCCTCTCGCGGGCAAGTGCTCTACCACGAGACGAGACGAGCTACTGGCAGAAGTAAAGCTGTGAGGACGGGGCGTGAGTCGTGCTTGGGTAGCTCAGTTGGTAGAGCACTTGCCCGCGAAAGGCAAAGGTCCCGAGTTCGAGTCTCGGCCTGGCACACAGTTTTAATCTGCCAGGAAGTTTCATGTCAGCGCACATTCCACTGCAGAGTGAAAATCTCATTCTGGATTGAAGTCTGATGTTAGTTCCGGCACAGTCAGCCGCCTGTCCTGTTTTACCTTTCTGGCCAGCCTACGACATCCGACATCTGTAATGAGGGGTGGCGCCCAACCCCACCACGTCTGGACGTCTTGTTTTCCCTACGTGTTGAAGACACACACCACAGCACTCCTCGAACACTCGTCAAGACGTGAAGTTTCCGAAGTGATCGAGCCGAGCCTCCGGGCCATCACAATCTGCTCTCTGTCAAACTCAGGTCGATCGCCCGTCTTCCGCGTTCCACACACGGACAGCACGCTCACTGATACTACATGCACCGAGCGTGTGTCTGACTAGCAGTCATTCCTCGCCAAGTGATACTGCTATCGCCTAGACGGATTTATATCGATAGTAGGTCGGTGTCCATAATGGTCTGGCTGATCAGTGTACAGTTCAGGCTTCGATGCAAAGGCAGGGCTGTGGCCGTCGTGACCTCCTCCAACGAAGAAATTGCTGAAATAGCTTACACTTTTAAGCGAATCTATTTCCAGTCTATTTTATATTATGATGAATAACGCATCATGAAAATTAAAGGTCTCGAAAATGTCAGGAGCTCTACTTTTTATAAAGTTTTCGGTACATCGTGTCTTGTAACTCTCAAATATTGAAGAAAAGATATTTTTAAACGTTTAACATCAAAACTACTAATTATTTATTGGCTGATTAGTTTCGGGTTTTGTCCATTTTCACAGGCCCCGTATTTTGTGTCTGGGATATATTTAGGATTGACAGTTCCATTTATGTGATCACACTCAGATATAGCTCAGATCTTCAATATCCAGCATGACCTGATGCACCTGACAATGATATTTGTACATACCTATATGTGTAAGAAAATTGTAGCTGGCCAAAGTCTGTACATAGGAGATATTTAAGAAAACTTAACGTGAGGGGCATCTATAAGCGCAATAGAAGTCAAAACAATTACTTTTAGAATTTTTGTTTGTTTGTCTGTCCGTATGTTTGTACGTACATCACGAAACTGGAGGCGGTTTTACAGTTGTATTGTTGGAGGTCTAACCTAAAATCTGGTCCACGTTTCATCTTGATACGCCCCCTAGAAGCCAAGTTATCTACACATACAGACAGTTTAGACACATGAAAACAAACACATGGCATAAGAATGAGTACAGCATTGCAGAGACAGTAACGGGTTAAGGTACACGTTTCCGTGCAGTGCGCAAGCCTCGCCCGCACCTGGTCTATACGGTGTTTCTCTCTGTCGTCGCCAGACTTAAGTAAGTTGTGTTGCAGAATACCACAAACCCTAGTCTGGAAATATTTTTAAGAAGTAACGTAGCAATGAAGTAGAATGCTTCATTTGCTTCAAAACATTAAAGATCGATCTGCTATTTCTATGAAATAGGGGAAGGAAATCACGGTAACAGTAATAAATTAAAAACTTAACAAGAATTCATTCACAGTATACAATAAAAATAGAAGTAGCTGCTCTGCTGCGTGAGTTACATAGTGCGCCCTCACCTTCTTGTAGCCCTTGAAGACGAACAAATTAACACAAAAAATAGAGTTATTCAACCACAGTTTCCACCTTCCAGCACTGACTCTTCGTAATGTGGTATGATCCCCTGTTACAACGTGATTTTGAGCAGAGTTTCAAAAAACAGAATCAGCAGGAGAATACTGGTGATTATTTGTCGTGTTCAACCACTTATTACTTTTCGAGAAAAGCAGCGGGTGGTGGACGGACTAAGTATTCTTTTATTGCCTATTTAATTTGATATTTGGATTCTATATATCTTGAAACGGAGAGAGTCAAAACGTTTCAGAGTCTGTTCGATTTCTACGTTTATTGCAGGAAATACTAAGAATAAAATACCGAAAATCGGTTATTTCAGAAATTGGTTTTTTAAGTGGTCCCCCCCATGAACCATAGACCTTGCCGTTGGTGGGGAGGCTTGCGTGCCTCAGCGATACAGATGGCCGTACCGTAGGTGCAACCACAACGGAGGGGTATCTGTTGAGAGGCCAGACAAACATGTGGTTCCTGAAGAGGGGCAGCAGCCTTTTCAGTAGTTGCAGGGGCAACAGTCTGGATGATTGACTGATCTGGCCTTGTAACATTAACCAAAACGGCCTTGCTGTGCTGGTACTGCGAACGGCTGAAAGCAAGGGGAAACTACAGCCGTAATTTTTCCCGAGGACATGCAGCTTTACTGTATGATTAAATTATGATGGCATCCTCTTGGGTAAAATATTCCGGAGGTAAAATAGTCCCCCATTCGGATCTCCGGGCGGGGACTACTCAAGAGGACGTCGTTATCAGGAGAAAGAAAACTGGCGTTCTACGGATCGGAGCGTGGAATGTCAGATCCCTTAATCGGGCAGGTAGGTTAGAAAATTTAAAAAGGGAAATGGATAGGTTAAAGTTAGATATAGTGGGAATTAGTGAAGTTCGGTGGCAGGAGGAACAAGACTTTTGGTCAGGTGATTACAGCGTTATAAATACAAAATCAAATAGGGGTAATGCTGGAGTAGGTTTAATACTGAATAAAAAAATAGGAGTGCGGGTTAGCTACTACAAACAGCATAGTGAACGCATTATTGTGGCCAAGATAGACACAAAGCTCATGCCTACTACAGTAGTACAAGTTTATATGCCAACTAGCCCTGCAGATGATGAAGAAATTGATGAAATGTATGACGAGATAAAAGAAATTATTCAGGTAGTGAAGGGAGACGAAAATTTAATAGTCATGGGTGACTGGAATTCGTCAGTAGGAAAAGGGAGAGAAGGAAACATAGTAGGTGAATATGGATTGGGGGGAAGAAATGAAAGAGGAAGCCGCCTTGTAGAATTTTGCACAGAGCATAACTTAATCATAGCTAACACTTGGTTCAAGAATCATAAAAGAAGGTTGTATACCTGGAAGACTCCTGGAGATAGTAAAAGGTATCAGATAGATTATATAATGGTAAGACAGAGATTTAGGAACCAGGTTTTAAAGTGTAAGACATTTCCAGGGGCAGATGTGGATTCTGACCACAATATATTGGTTATGAACTGCAGATTGAAACTGAAGAAACTGCAAAAAGGTGGGAATTTAAGGAGATGGGACCTGGATAAACTGAAAGAACCAGAGGTTGTAGAGAGTTTCAGGGAGAGCATAAGGGAACAATTGACAGGAATGGGGGGAAGAAACACAGTAGAAGAAGAATGGGTAGGTCTGAGGGATGAAGTAGTGAAGGCAGCAGAGGATCAAGTAGGTAAAAAGACGAAGGCTAATAGAAATCCTTGGGTAACAGAAGAAATATTGAATTTAATTGATGAAAGGAGAAAATATAAAAATGCAGTAAATGAAGCAGGCAAAAAGGAATACAAACGTCTCAAAAATGAGATCGACAGGAAGTGCAAAATGGCTCAGCAGGGATGGCTAGAGGACAAATGTAAGGATGTAGAGGCTTGTCTCACTAGAGGTAAGATAGATACTGCCTACAGGAAAATTAGAGAGACCTTTGGAGAGAAGAGAACCACTTGTATGAATATCAAGAGCTCAGATGGCAACCCAGTTCTAAGCAAAGAAGGGAAGGCAGAAAGGTGGAAGGAGTATATAGAGGGTTTATACAAGGGCGATGTACTTGAGGACAATATTATGGAAATGGCAGAGGATGTAGATGAAGATGAAATGGGAGATAAGATACTGCGTGAAGAGTTTGACAGAGCACTGAAAGACCTGAGTCGAAACAAGGCCCCCGGGAGTAGACAACATTCCATAAGAACTACTGATGGCCTTGGGAGAGCCAGTCCTGACAAAACTCTACCATCTGGTGAGCAAGATGTATGAGACAGGCGAAATACCCACAGACTTCAAGAAGAATATAATAATTCCAATCCCAAAGAAAGCAGGTGTTGACAGATGTGAAAATTACCGAACTATCAGTTTAATAAGTCACAGCTGCAAAATACTAACGCGAATTCTTTACAGACGAATGGAACAACTAGTAGAAGCGGACCTCGGGGAAGATCAGTTTGGATTCCGTAGAAATGTTGGAACACGTGAGGCAATACAAACCTTACGACTTATCTTAGAAGAAAGATTAAGAAAAGGCAAACCTACGTTTCTAGCATTTGTAGACTTAGAGAAAGCTTTTGACAATGTTGACTGGAATACTCTCTTTCAAATTCTAAAGGTGGCAGGGGTAAAATACAGGGATCGAAAGGCTATTTACAATTTGTACAGAAACCAGATGGCAGTTATAACAGTCGAGGGGCATGAAAGGGAAGCAGTGGTTGGGAAGGGAGTGAGACAGGGTTGTAGCCTCTCCCCGATGTTATTCAATCTGTATATTGAGCAAGCAGTAAAGGAAACAAAAGAAAAATTCGGAGTAGGTATTAAAATTCATGAAGAAGAAGTAAAAACTTTGAGGTTCGCCGATGACATTGTGATTCTGTCAGAGACAGCAAAGGACTTGGAAGAGTAGCTGAACGGAATGGACAGTGTCTTGAAAGGAGGATATAAGATGAACATCAACAAAAGCAAGACGAGGATAATGGAATGTAGTCAAATTAAATCGGGTGATGCTGAGGGGATTAGATTAGGTAATGAGACACTTAAAGTAGTAAAGGAGTTTTGCTATTTGGGGAGTAAAATAACTGATGATGGTCGATGTAGAGAGGATATAAAATGTAGACTGGCAATGGTAAGGAAATCGTTTCTGAAGAAGAGATATTTAACATCGAGTATAGATTTAATTGTCAGGAAGTCGTTTCTGAAAGTATTTGTATGGAGTGTAGCCATGTATGGAAGTGAAACATGGACGATAACCAGTTTGGACAAGAAGAGAATAGAAGCTTTCGAAATGTGGTGCTACAGAAGAATGCTGACGATAAGGTGGGTAGATGACGTAACTAATGAGGAGGTATTGAATAGGATTGGGGAGAAGAGAAGTTTGTGGCACAACTTGACTAGAAGAAGGGATCGGTTGGTAGGACATGTTTTGAGGCATCAAGGGATCACAAATTTAGCATTGGAGGGCAGCGTGGAGGGTAAAAATCGTAGAGGGAGACCAAGAGATGAATACACTAAGCAGATTCAGAAGGATGTAGGCTGCAGTACGTACTGGGAGATGAAGAAGCCTGCACAGGATAGAGTAGCATGGAGAGCTGCATCAAACCAGTCTCAGGACTGAAGACCACAACAACAACAACAAGTGGTCTTAACAACCAGGTTGAAATGGCATAGAAAAAAATCAATATAACCAACAGCCGGTTGTTTCAGCGATGACAACCATCCCTAATTCATAATCTGGCCTTACGTTCTCCCAACAACATATCCAATACGTTCGTGTCAAAGCTAGTTGCTATCGGGATTTTTAGAGTAACTGCAAGACACATGTATTCCTCAGTTTTTCAAATGACGTATTTATCTGAATTGCAATTTCTTTGGAGTTCTGCTGTAGCAATGTGTTTTCCCTGATGCAAAAAAAATTATTAAGTTATTATTATAATTGTATTAAAATATTTATATACTTTATCGTTTAGTTATTATTATTAAAATCCTAGGCCTCTGTGGCATTTGAAATTGGAGGGGGTTGGGGGTAGGGAGACAGCCATTGCGTGTCCACATGTTGCACTGACCGTCTTGTCTCATAGTAGTAGTAGCAGTGGCAGTAGTGGTTAACAGTTACGGCGATTAATTTTGAAATAATAAAAAATTTACATACCTTTTTCCATTTGTCTTGTTTTCATTTGACTCTCCTTTATAGTTTAAGCATTAAGAAACTAGCAGTGATAATCAAGCTTTTTTAATACCAAAACAAAATTCATAACGGGTGTTCTTGACACCTGTCGTACAATAAATTTTCCACACTATTGAGGACCGAAGGAACAGGAAAATCGTCGCCCAGATATTTCAAAAAATCAACACTCACTTGTTTGAGAAAATTTGTGCATAATAACGCAACAGAAAATATTCACTAGGCAACACACAGTGCCTGTTTACTTTATACTACAGCAGAATGTTACCATTTGCATTGTCAGAAAATTAGGAAACCTACGGCGTTACTTATGCAATGTCCGATTGAACTAAATAAGTAAAGATTAGCGCTATGGAAATTAGAAAGTATCATTAGGCTAAGTCGCAAAAGAAATCATTTACGAACGTTACAGTCCTGCGGGGTAGCCGCGTGGTGTGAGGCGCCTGGTCACGGTTCGCGCGGCTCCCCCCGTCGGAGGTTCGAGTGCTCTCTCGGGCATGCGTGTGTGTGTGTGTGTGTGTGTTGTCTTGGCGTAAGTTAGTTTAAGTTAGATTAGATAGTGTGTAAGCCTAGGAACCGATGACCTCAGCAGTTTGGTCCCATAGGAACTTACCACAAATTTCCAAAAAACGGACGTTACACTCATATAAACAGATATCTGCGTAAAAGGCGGTACGAAACAATCACGCTGAACTAAGGTGAGTCACGTTATTTGATTTTAGTGAACGACACAGTCTTGTTTTACAGTATTTTTAACTGATCTTAGATTCATGGAAGGAAGGAAGTGTAATATATCCCTCAAAATTAACGTAAAGTGATTTTTGAGTGTTCACATTCTGAAAAGTAGGACGCATCACATTGACGACAGCAGGAGTATAATAATAACTTGGAAGAATACATTCTTTGTATGAATGATAAATATGAAACTCCTACTGCGTCGAATAAAATTCCGTTACATGAGATTTCAAATTCGTGTAGAAGTCAGGCGCAGAAGTCGTCGCTGGGGAGCGCAAAAACATATTGATGCAGAACCACGATGGTATAAAATTCCAACGTAATAAATGACTTGCAAGGCAATACCAACGATATACGGGCTGTGCAAAAAATAAATTGGGCTGCAGGTTCGACTTCTGAACATGAGAATGTACATTCACCAAACCGACTACTTGCAACTGCTTAAGTAGCTGGAAACGTATAAATGGTTCGCAATAAGTAAGGCAGTATCATAATGATTATAGAAACGAATGATACAAATCATATCTATAATTATTAAGTATTTTACAAAATTAAATACAATACCTCTCTCTCTGCACGTCCATTGGAGAGAATGAACCACGAACAAAAGACAAGAATTGAAACAAGATTAAGGCCTACATCAGTTTTCTGAATAAATGATGATTCACGCATTTTATATAGATTTCATCCTTTACGCTGATGAGATAATTTCTAGATCTCTGAAGGACATTTATGTCCGTGGTTTTAAACAACGATGCATTAGAGAAGGAAGATTCGGATTTAATGTCCTATCGCCGGCCGAAGTGGCCGTGCGGTTAAAGGCGCTGCAGTCTGGAACCGCAAGACCGCTACGGTCGCAGGTTCGAATCCTGCCTCGGGCATGGATGTTTGTGATGTCCTTAGATTAGTTAGGTTTAACTAGTTCTAAGTTCTAGGGGACTAATGACCTCAGCAGTTGAGTCCCATAGTGCTCAGAGCCATTTAATGTCCTATCGACATTGACGTCATTAGAGATGGAGCACAAACTCAGAATGTTTCGAGAATGGGAAAGGAAAGAGGCCGTGTCCTTTCAAAGGAACCATACCAGCATTTGCCTGGAGTGATTTAGGGAAATAAAGGATAACCTAAATCTGGATGGCCGGACGTCAATCTGAACCGTCGTCGTCCAGAATGCGACTGCAGTGTTCTAACCACTGCGCAACCTTGCTCGGATACTAATATAATGTTTACATGAAGTTAAGAATACCCTACGTTGCAGTGAATGTCCTATGTGGCTGAATTCGTTTGTAATCGAAAGTACTTCTGTGGCCAAGTAAAGGCTTATCATAATTAATAGCGAAAACTGACGCCGGTATGAGGTAAGAGAAGCAAAAGCGTTCCGCTGAACATGGGCCTGTAAATGAGCAAGATAACGGCGGGTGTGTGGTTACGAGCCACACTTCATTGCAGTGCGAAGCATTGTTCTAATTAGTGCACTTGTACTGGGCGGTTATGATTAAAGTACAGTTACTCACAGAGGTCCACTGTGGGCTGTAATAATGGCATGGCTGCGAAACTTGGTAGATATTCTAATGTGTTATTGCGGAAACCGATTCATGCTACAAAAAACAGTTTCAATTTCGGCCCCAAGGTGCAAATCTGGCATTCTGAATGCAAGAAAGACATTCTGAAATGTTTTCAAATGTAATGGATCATGAAAGAGACATGGACAGAATAGGTCAAGCATATTGCAGATTTTATTATTAACCGCCGCTTACAGAATTTGTTCAATATGAGCAACGGAGACGTTGACGACATGCTGTACAGCGCCAGATTTGCAACCGGAGCCAAAATTGGAACTAATTTTTTTCCAGCGTAAATCGGTTCGGTGTTAATTCATTATCGTGTCTACCAAGTTTCGCTCCCGTACGATAATTGCTGCCCACAGCGGACCTTTACGAGCAGCCGCTCTATAATTAAAACCACACGGTGCTTGAGATGCGAACTTTTCGATTATGTCCCATCTAATTGGGCTCAAATTCATCCGTCGCCCGTAGAGGTAATGCTGTACATGCAAGACGAGGCCCCAGCACGTTTTACTGCTGATACGAGGCGACGCCAAAGGCCCCAATATGTCCTAGATGGACAGCGAACCTGTACCTTGGCCTCCAAAATCACCCGGCCTCAGTGTTCTGGATTTTTCTGTCTGGGGTCACCTCACGATTCGCCCCCGATAGCTGAGTGGTCAGCGCGAGAGTATGTAATTCCAAAGGGCCCGGGTTCGATTCCCGGCTGGATCGGAGATTTTCTTCGCTCAGGGAATGGGTGTTGTGTTGTCCTAATCATCATCATTTCATCCCCATCGACGCGCAAGTCGCCGACGTGGCGTCAAATCGAAAGACTTGCCCTCGGCTTGCCCAACGGGAGGCCCTAGTCACACGACCACACACCTCAAGATTGATGTATACAGATCTCTCATTGACTCTCATTGATACAATTGTAGTACATAGAAATGTACTGTCCTGTCAGTATTTACGAGATGATCTGGGAATGTTTGACGAGAGTGCCTCCAAATGCTAGGTCGATAAGAGGAAAACATCCTTTAACACTTACGAACGTACAGTAAATCATAAGATGTCACGTAGTGTAGATGTATTGCATTTTTTTGTTAAGGTAGGTCACAGGAGAAGTTTCAGTCACTATTCGATTCGCACTTAATCGAACGTTTACATTTAAAATGGATTTGTACTAATTAGGATAATACATTCTCAGAAAAAATGATACACCATCAAGAAATTATCCGAATGAGAAGGAAGACGATAGATGTGACATCCATGGCCGGTCGCAGTGACCGAGCAGTTCTAAGCGCTTCGGTCCGGAACCGCACGACTACTACAGTCGGAGTTTCGAATCCTGCCTCGGGCATGGAGGTGTGTGGTGTCCTTAGGTTAGTTAGGTTTAAGTAGTTCTACGTTCTAGGGGACTGGTGACCTCAGATGTTAAGTCCCATAGTTCTCAGGGCCATTTGAACCACTTTTTTTTGACATACATGAACAGACAAACAAATGATTACAAATACACTCCTGGAAATGGAAAAAAGAACACATTGAAACCGGTGTGTCAGACCCACCATACTTGCTCCGGACACTGCGAGAGGGCTGTACAAGCAATGATCACACGCACGGTACAGCGGACACACCAGGAACCGCGGTGTTGGCCGTCGAATGGCGCTAGCTGCGCAGCATTTGTGCACCGCCGCCGTCAGTGTCAGCCAGTTTGCCGTGGCATACGGAGCTCAATCGCAGTCTTTAACACTGGTAGCATGCCGCGACAGCGTGGACGTGAACCGTATGTGCAGTTGACGGACTTTGAGCGAGGGCGTATAGTGGGGATGCGGGAGGCCGGGTGGACGTACCGCCGAATTGCTCAACACGTGGGGCGTGAGGTCTCCACAGTACATCGATGTTGTCGCCAGTGGTCGGCGGAAGGTGCACGTGCCCGTCGACCTGGGACCGGACCGCAGCGACGCACGGATGCACGCCAAGACCGTAGGATCCTACGCAGTGCCGTAGGGGACCGCACCGCCACTTCCCAGCAAATTAGGGACACTGTTGCTCCTGGGGTATCGGCGAGGACCATTCGCAACCGTCTCCATGAAGCTGGGCTACGGTCCCGCGCACCATTAGGCCGTCTTCCACTCACGCCCCAACATCGTGCAGCCCGCCTCCAGTGGTGTCGCGACAGGCGTGAATGGAGGGACGAATGGAGACGTGTCGTCTTCAGCGATGAGAGTCGCTTCTGCCTTGGTGCCAATGATGGTCGTATGCGTGTTTGGCGCCGTGCAGGTGAGCGTCACAATCAGGACTGCATACGACCGAGGCACACAGGGCCAACACCCGGCATCATGGTGTGGGGAGCGATCTCCTACACTGGCCGTACACCACTGGTGATCGTCGAGGGGACACTGAATAGTGCACGGTACAACCAAACCGTCATCGAACCCATCGTTCTACCATTCCTAGACCGGCAAGGGAACTTGCTGTTCCAACAGGACAATGCACGTCCGCATGTATCCCGTGCCACCCAACGTGCTCTAGAAGGTGTAAGTCAACTACCCTGGCCAGCAAGATCTCCGGATCTGTCCCCCATTGAGCATGTTTGGGACTGGATGAAGCGTCGTCTCACGCGGTCTTCACGTCCAGCACGAACGCTGGTCCAACTGAGGCGCCAGGTGGAAATGGCATGGCAAGCCGTTCCACAGGACTACATCCAGCATCTCTACGATCGTCTCCATGGGAGAATAGCAGCCTGCATTGCTGCGAAAGGTGGATATACACTGTACTAGTGCCGACATTGTGCATGCTCTGTTGCCTGTGTCTATGTGCCTGTGGTTCTGTCAGTGTGATCATGTGATGTATCTGACCCCAGGAATGTGTCAATAAAGTTTCCCCTTCCTGGGACAATGAATTCACGGTGTTCTTATTTCAATTTCCAGGAGTGTATTTTAAAAAAATTGCATGATTCATTCAAGAGAAAGCTTCAGAAATTGAATTAGTCAATAACGCCCTTATGGAAGCAGTTCTTTGGCTTGACATTGATTGATAAAGTTATTGGATCTCCTCCTGAGTAATATCGCGCCAAATTCTGTCCAATTGGTGCATTGGATCCTCAAAATCTCGAGCTGGTTGGAGGACCCTGCCAATGACGCTCCGGTGAATTTACTGGCCGAGGCAGGGTTTGGCAAGCACAAAGTCAAACAGTAGAAGCTATCCCCGTGTGTGGGCAGGCATTACCTTTCTTAAATGTAATCCCAGGGTGGTTTGCCGTGACGGGCAACACAACGGAGTGCAGAATAGCGTCGAAGTACCTCTGTGCTGTAAGGGGGCAGCAAATGACAACCAAAGTGGTCATGGTATGAAAAGAAATGTCGCCCCAGGTCATCACTCCTGGTTGTCTGCCTACATTGTGGCCAATAGGCAGGTTGCTATCCCACCGCTATCGGGGCGTCTCAAGACATGTCTTCGGCCTGGAATCTCGTTGACTAGGAGAGAACTGTCTTCAATGATTAGTCCAGCTTCACGATGAGCCCCGATGACCAGCCAAAACGTGTCTAGAAGCGCCCCAGACAGCGGTGGGACTGTCGCCCGCCGTACGGCACGACAGCTGGGGTAATGATCTGGGGTGCCATTCCTGTTTCATAGCAAGACTCCTTTGGTTATCCTCCACGGTACTCTTGCAGCACAGCGCTACGTCGACAGTATTCTATGCTCGGGTTTGTTGCCCTTCATGGCAAGCCATCCTTGGCTTACATTTCAGCAAGATAATGGCCACCTGCACATGGCATGAGTTTCTACTCCTTGCTTCCGTGCTAACTAAATTCTATCTTGGTCAGCAAAGTCGCCGGATCTCTCCCCAGCTGAGAAAGTTTGAAGCATCATGTGTAGGGCTCTCTAACCAGCTCGGGATTTTAACGATGTAACGCGCCAATTGGACAGAATTTGGCACGATATCCTTCAGGTGGACATCCAGCAATTCTGTCGATCAATGTCAAACCGAATGAGTCTTTGCATAAGCGCCAGAGGTGGACCAACGCGTTATTGACTTGCTCAGTTTTTGAACCTCTTTCTCTTGAACAAATCATGCAATTTTTCTGCAATTGTTATCATTTGTTTGTCTGTAGACGTACATACATGTACCGATTTCCGTCCCATTCGGGTAATTCCTTCGTGGTGTGATCTTTTTCTTTGTCTTAGAGTGTATCCGATACTGATATCAGTGGCAACTGGTAAACATACATTCACAATTATGTTGTAATCGACTCGTGTGCGGACGCACGTTTATTGTAACGTATTTGCTTCTTATCACAGTCTTCCATTCGTGTCACTTTTCCCTGTTAATTACAGTGCACCGTGTATACATTTAACATGTTATTTCAATTTTCCTTCATTACTCATAGTTGGCGATCACATGTCCATCCTTATTGTTATCGGCCATGGCTGTTGCTGAGCATGACGCGTCAACCGTGGCTCCTTTCGCTTAGCGGTCATTGCATGCCATTCTGGCGCGCTATTTCCGGCTGCCTGCATATCGCTAGCATCGCAGTTCCCCGCGGTAGTTAGCGGTAGCCGCGCAAAAATAATCCCGTTGCGCCATCCAGACAGATACTCGCCAATTCTGTGTTCTGTTCAAAGCCGACACTCTCACGTCAGAAGAGGAGAAACAATGAATTGTGGCGAATTGCAACAAGTTCTGAATGTTAGCTTTTACTTACTAAGAGTTTGCATTGTTTTCTTCGTTCGGCTCTAAGGTCCACAACTAGTCTAATTTCAGTTCTGCTTCTATTCTGTTAAAGTTATTTTTGTCTTTTTGATGTTGAGTAACTCCTCTACACGTTCTAGCATAGTAATGATTCGATCTTCATAAAATTACAGTATCGGAGAATCGAATTTGATGATTCCGTTGTCCCAGTGAATGATCCCCTATTGCAGATTTATCCGCGTTGCCCATACAACATTTATATTAATATTCTTTAAGCCGGGTTTGACGCTACTTTTAGTAGTCCCCTTGTGCATTTGAGCGCATGTGCAAGGAATTTTGTGTGCACCTGCCTTGGCAAGCGGTTGTCGTAGGTACTTCGCAGTATCACATACAGTCAATCTACGAAAATACAGGGATTAACAGTCAGTAACGGGTTGTGACAATAATAGAGTACAAGTTAAAGCGTTACTTTATAGTTCTTGATAGATGACATTTAAATTGAACCAGTATACCAGAATGCCTGTTTGTTCTTCAACGTAATTGATGAAATAGTTTGCTGGATCGGTGCTCGTCAAGAAACCAGCGAAAATCTTTTGATAATTGTGAACATTTATACTGACGGAAATTTCTGGAACTATGTAGGATGGGAGATTTTTGTCTCTGAGAACAAATGATAAATGTTTCTTCACTTGTCTTCTGGCTGCCTTCTTATCTTTCCGCTGTTCGATCTTGTACTGACAACATGTAAGCATATCCTGTCTGTATTTGCTGACGTAATAATTGCTTTATTTACGATTTGTAGCCGTGTTAATTATTTAAAAGTGATTACCATCGTATCTCCTAGTCATACAAATAACTTTTATTGTGTTTTGGATATATTTCAATTGCCAGCTAAGAGAAGTTGGAAGCGGAATGTTCGAAGGTGAAAGACGGAACACTATTCGTTTTCTTTCGTTAAATGCTTCTTCAACAGAAGGTAGAAACCCCCTGTGATCTTTTTACCGATCATTTTCATTACTTTAAGTAACACATTTTAATAAGAATTGTAGTGGTTTGATCAGTCTCGCACCATCGAACACTGACGCCAACCAACCTACTCAGTGGCTTGGTACAGCTCCAAGACGTTAGATAATGAAACAATACAGGTAAAAATTCAGTCAAACTACAGCTTTTCCAGTGTGCTGCACCGCTCGGTTCCCTTGAAAATAAATTTTTCTCCATCATCAGCGTGGCTTGTCTTCTTGAAGCGACAATTAACTTACGTAAAATCATACGTTTAAATCTAATTTGATTCAAAAAAACTTTTAATTAAATATCTTACTATGAGACAGAAGGCACACACAAAGCGCCTGACAGTAGTAAATCTTTCGTCTTTTTGGATTGTTTTAGAGCCGCATCGTGGCTAGTTTGACAACTATAACTGGTAGATCCTTAACTTACAATTCCACTTGCTCGCTCTTGGATTATCATTAGAAGCAAATTCAGGATAATTTTTATAAGGAACCGCCCAAAAGTCGTGATAAGTCACTAGACGTGATGTTCGGTCGTCGTCTTCTTTAGCCGTGTGGTGCACCTGTCTCCTCACAGATCATGTGGAAATGGATTCCTGACGAGCCACACTCAAATCGGCCGCGATCTGAATCTTCAGCAGACGGTGTTCACTACACACTTGTCCTTAGCTGACTGCTCACATACTCCCGCTACACTCGCGCCATACGCCTCATCTAGCCTCAACATTCGAGAGAACTCTTTTATTTATTCATCTACGTCAGTGTGATCCCTTTCAAAATAGACCCCAGTATACAGGTTCTTAGGAGTGTAAGTACAGATACTGTAATTATTGGTACCTTAATATGGACCCACTTGATGGTATTAGTTGTCTTTTTCTCTGCTTGTAACAGTATTCCCTCAAACATGTTACGTAATTTACTGTCCGATGTTTTCTGCACGGTGGTAGCTGCACCAGTAAGAGGACTACGCCTGTCAGTAGGGACTAACCATTTTGCTTTCACGCTTCCACACGTCAACACCTGACCTGCTGCCCAGGGGAAAATAAGCATTAATGGCTTCCTCTTGCAACATATACTTGGAGCTATTAACAACCTAAAAACATAGCTATAATCATTAGTCTGCAAATGAAGTAAATAGTGATGTAATGTTATTCAGTACACAGTCCTTAGTTACCAATAAAAATTTCTTTACTTATACCTGGAACACTCTACGTATGAATTGAACCCCTATTTACTACGCATTAACAGTCGACATCATTTTCCATTCTCAGCTCTTGTTCGTCTGCCAGCTGTGATATCCTGACAGTATCTCCTGATTCCACCAGACAGTGCCTTCTTCCGGGCTTCTGACAGAGCCATCCTTTGTCTTTTGAGTTCTTTTCCAAGCTTAAAAACCCAGTAGTTTTTCACCATTTGTCTAAATTCATTCCTATCCATGATTTTGGTCTCTGGGACATCGATTTCTTTATCACATTCCTGGAACCATCCCAGTCTCTTTGCCTTTGGCCTTATGAAATTCCAGATTTTCTTTGCTAGATAATCGTCACACAATATGAAGATGTGCTCCTCAATAAATCTTAAACACATGTGCCCATTAATTCATCTGCTGCCGAAGATCTTCCTTAATATCTTGCGTTCTCTTTTGCGTAACATATCGACCAGCTCCCGTCTATTTATAGTCAAAGTCTCCGAAGCATAAAATCTTTCTCGTACGAGAACCGTTACAATAGTGTATTAACTTGTCTCCAGTCAACAGTGACTGCTTATTAATTAAGTTTTTGTCAGGTAATATGCTTGACCCAGTTATCAGGTCCTAAGACTAATCGCTTCCTGTTTTAAGTTGTTCCGTTGGATTCCTTCACATAGATATGTAAATTTCTTCAAACGATTAAATTCCCCTGTGTGAAAATCATCCATTCTAGTCCGTCGCTGATGCTTATCATCTACAGGGTGTTTATTAATGAATATCGAGGTTTTAACGCTTTATAATTTATGAAGGGCTTATTTGAATAGTGGTACAAGTCCATTTTTGTTCATATTGAGATACAGAGTCCTAAAGTTAAATGAGCGCTGAAAAATCTGCAGTTGAGATACCAGAAATATTCAAGCATATGGCTTCTTGCTAGAGATGAACCTTTCTTTCTGTTTGTTTTGATCATTAATTTCAGAAGCATTATAGGCAGAAAGGTGGAGGTAATGGACTTGTACCACTATTGAAATAAGCCCTTCAGATATTATATTAAACTTACAGTTATAAATGATATGTCAAATGAAAGAGCATCTTAAACAGTTTTGCCAAGAACCTTATAAATGTTCAATGTGAGCACCATTTGTCACACGGCACACAAGTCTATAGCCGAGTTCTTCCCAAACGTTGATAAGAGTGTCTTCAGTGATTGTAGCAACAACTGCTTCAAGCCGGTTTCTTAATTCAGGGAGGTCTGCTGGTAGCGGAGGCACGTACACACGATCCTTGATGAAGCCCCAAAGGAAAAAATCGCATGGTGTTAGGTCGGGTGAACGTGGAGGCCATGCAAAGCAAGCCCAATCAACGTTTAGGAAAAACTCGGCTATAGACTTGATGTGTGCCGTGTGACAAATGGTGTTCACATTGAACATTTATAAGGTTCTCGATAATTTGAGTTGCTCTTTTATTTGACATATCATTTATAACTGTAAGTTTAATATAATAAATATTATAAGGCGTTAAAACCCCGATATTCAGTTATAAACACCCTGTGTTTTCTCTTCTCAAACGGGACCTGTAATACCACTTTCTCAGCCATCTCTGTCAATCGATCAGTCTTTATGATTACACTGTGGCAAAAGTATCTAGGTTACCCGCAAAGGCCCTAGTCTGAACTGTTCCTCATTGCCTTCTTCTTGGTTCAGTGTCTTCCTCCATTCTCAAATGACGTTTCCTTAGGCACAGTTACAAAACAGTGGAAAGAGTTCATCACCTTTTCTGATACCAGTTTTGATTTCAAGACGACGGCCTTAATAATTTTCTTCACTTTTAGGAGCAGACAACAAACTCACATGGTGGCTGGAGCGTGATTGCGGTATTGCTTGTGGCCAAAAATTCACGAGCAGGCAACGAAGTGTGACCATAAGTGTTATGGTGGTGCAAAAGCGATGAATTACTTCGCCACAAATCCATGCGTTTATTTTGGATTGCTTCACGTACACGACATTTACATGCAAGTGGTTCTCCTTACTGATCTTTCGACTTTGCGGCTTAAATTAATGTTTCTCTGTGCCACTGAAATGAAAGAACACAGTGAGCATTTGACCGCACTTGCTGAAATGTACTCGGTCTTGGCGATCCCGAAAGCTTCCAGTGCGTCTATTGAAGCGTTCCTCCTTCCGTCTCTAATGACTGGTTGTGACGCATTTGATTAAAAAATTTTATCAGGAGATCGCGATATAAAAAGGCTATGGGTGCAAAAATTGTCTGCGTAACTTGAAAGCTCCAATGACGATGAGTAGAAAAATTAATCTTTTTAAATAGTATATTGCAAGTTCAGAATAATTATAAGCCAATATGGGTTCATATGACGGTTCATCGTCGTACTTAACTGGTGGAGCCACGACATCAGTCCAATGAAGCGACTGACAGCGTTTTTCTTGCAGCCATTGGAACAATAAAGATATCCATAATGTGTTATTTACATGACAAGAATCGCGAAAGGTTAGTTGCTTTGAAATAAGTACAATTAACATTAAGATTAAAATATGATCACTTCATCTTAGAAACAGGAATCGCCACTTACGTGTGGGCAGTTCGAGCTCACATCAGAAAAAGGCGCAAATACGATGAAAGAAAAACTGAAGAAAAAATTGTTAAAAAAATGTGTAGCATATCTTTTAGAAACGGGGTGGGATAAATTACAGTCTTTGGCCACGATACGACTAAATTCATCAGTTTGGTTTTAAAATTCATGTTCTTTTATAAAAAGTCCAAAAGATAATATACGCTATATCGTCATAAAAACACATCCATACAGTGTGTATGAATCTCTTTTAAACAGGCGAATGGCTGTTACTAGATATCGCATACGTAAAACTGGTAAAGTTATACCATCAAGCCTTAGTTTCTACATCACATCTGCAGCGTTGTTGACTTCATCTAGTGACTTCTGAGCAAGTTATATTCGTCACTACTTTTGTTCGGTATTCAACAGTTTTGCAACAAATTTTGTTCGTACCCAAAACATAAAAAAAAAGAATTCTTTAAATGAACCAGTTTACTAGCCAATACAATCACCGACTTTTCTGATTGCGATTCGGCGATCGTTCATAATCATTCTTTTTACTTTGTAAACGATTTCATCAGTTGAAGATGTGCTGGGGTGTCTAGGGAGCTCGTCATCTTCAGCGCATGCACGGCCTTCTTCGAAACGCTTATACCAATCGTAAATTCTTGTTTGACTCTTAAAAGACTCACCAAAAACAGTAAACGTAAATGTCGTGTGACTAGGGCCTCGCGTCGGATGGACCGTTCGCCGGGTGCAAGTCTTTCGATTTGACGCCACTTCGGCGACTTGCGCGTCGATGGGGATGAAATGATGATGATTAGGACAACGCAGCACCTAGTCCTTGAGCAAAGAAAATCTCCGACGCAGCCGGGGGCATCATGTCGCGCTGACGACTCAGCTACCGGGGGCGGACTACCAAAAACATTATGTAACATTGGTAGAGATTTCTTGCACTTTATGCCGTTTTTGTAGCAAAATTAAAATACAAATTCTCTGATCTATTTTTATACAAAAGTAGCTACATCCAGCAAGCGGTGCAATGCCTCTTTCTTCCTAATAGGTACACACGCAAAGCAGACAGTTACAAGTAAAAAATAAATGAAAGACAATGATTTTTTGAGCATGAAATTAAAATTTTAAACAGTGGATTCTAATGTTGTGCGACATACAGTATTTTTTGTCTTTTTGTCTTCTGTAAAGACAAACAAATTTTTCAATTGTCGCACTCGTTAGCATCCTATACGCTGACAAAATTATTGGCATCCTCCAGTATTGTTTTCGCTACCTCGTTAACGCATTGAACAACACGAATGACAGACAGATCACGCTTGTAGAGCACCCCAAGGCAATACAGGAAAAAAATATCAAAAGGTCGTTTTCGGAGATTTTTACATGTTATTCCTTCTAATTCCCGTCCCACGCCTATGGGTATCTTCTGCTCATGATATTCTTGTACAAATAATGAATCATAATATGGGAACTGCGGGTCACCCTTGATGCAAAGCGCTTTTTTTTTCATTTTTAATTTCTTCCGCAAACTAGTTTCAGCGAAAATATCGCCATCACAGGGGGTTTTTCGTTATTCTAAAACACGCAAAATTACCATCGTTACGAACATTACGCAAATTTACTACATGTGTACTGTAAGGTTTTAGGTACTGTACTGTGTGATCAGTTTAATAATACCTTAGTTAATTTTAAGGCACACAAATTTATCGGGGCTGTCACCAAAGAGCCTAGCGACACCGAAATCTATGGATTCGACACTAATATCGGTCGTTTTCGAATATTTTTACGTCTCACGACTTGTCACCCCATGTCTATACCTGGGGGTGAAAAGAAGTATACAGGGTGTTACAAAAAGGTACGGCCAAACTTTCAGAAAACATTCCTCACACACGAAGAAAGAAAATATGTTATGTGGACACGTGTCCGGAAACGCTTACTTACCATGCTAGAGCTCATTTTATTACTTCACTTCAAATCACATTAATCGTGGAATGGAAAGACACAGCAACAGAACGTATCGGCGTGACTTCAAACACTTTGTTACAGGAAACGTTCAAAATGTCCTCCGTTAGCGAGGATACATGCATCCACCCTCCGTCGCATGGAATCCCTGATGCGCTGATGCAGCCCTGGAGAATGGCGTATTGTATCACAGCCGTCCACAATACGAGCACGAAGAGTCTCTACATTTGGTACCGGGGTTGCGTAGACAAGAGCTTTCAAATGGCCCCATAAATGAAAGTCAAGAGGGTTGGGGTCAGGAGAGCGTGGAGGCCATGGAATTGGTCCGCCTCCACCAATCCATCGATCACCGAATCTGTTGTTGAGAAGCGTACGAACACTTCGACTGAAATGTGCAGGAGCTCCATCGTGCATGAACCACATGTTGTGTCGTACTTGCAAAGGCACATGTTCTTGCAGCACAGGTAGAGTATCCCGTATGAAATCATGATAACGTGCTCCATTGAGCGTAGGTGGAAGAACATGGGGCCCAATCAAGACATCACCAACAATGCCTGCCCAAACGTTCACAGAAAATCTGTGTTGATGACGTGATTGCACAACTGCATGCGGATTCTCGTCAGCCCACACATGTTGATTGTGAAAATTTACAATTTGATCACGTTGGAATGAAACCTCATCCGCAAAGAGAACATTTGCACTGAAATGAGGATTGACACATTGTTGGATGAACCACTCGCAGAAGTGTACCCGTGGAGGCCAATCAGCTGCTGATAGTGCCTGCACACGCTGTACATGGTACGGAAACAACTGGTTCTCCGGTAGCACTCTCCATACAGTGACTTGGTCAACGTTACCTTGTACAGCAGCAACTTCTCTGACGCTGACATTAGGGTTATCGTCAACTGCACGATGAATTGCCTCGTCCATTGCAGGTGTCCTCGTCGTTCTAGGTCTTCCCCAGTCGCGAGTCATAGGCTGGAATGTTCCGTGCTCCCTAAGACGCCGATCAATTGCTTCGAACGTCTTCCTGTCGGAACACCTTCCTTCTGGAAATCTGTCTCGATACAAACGTACCGCGCCACGGCTATTGCCCCGTGCTAATCCATACATCAAATGGGCATCTGCCAACTCCGCATTTGTAAACATTGCACTGACTGCAAAACCACGTTCGTGATGAATACTAACCTGTTGATGCTACGTACTAATGTGCTTGATGCTAGTACTGTAGAGCAATGAGTCGCATGTCAACACAAGCACCGTAGTCAACATTACCTTCCTTCAATTGGGCCAACTGGCCGTGTATCGAGAAAGTACAGTACATACTGACGAAACTAAAATGAGCTCTAACTTGGAAATTAAGCGTTTCCGGACACATGTGCACATAACATCTTTTCTTTATTTGTGTGTGAGGAATGTTTCCTGAAAGTTTGGCCGTACCTTTTTGTAATACCCTGTAAAACCCCCACAGTAGTTTTATAAATATAAGTGTACAAATAACAAGTTTTGTTTATACCAACTGCTCCATGAATTCCTGAGTTTTGCTGCTATGACACCCACTTTGCAGTCCCACCTCACCAGAAGCCTTCGCGTTCACGTGCACAACAACTCGCCACAGTACCGTGGCAATCGGATGGGTGGTATAGGAACGCCCAGAAAACGAACAAACAAATATTCATTTTTAGGGCTCCGGGCCTAGAACGGTAGAAACGGAACGCTTTGTTGTCCGCCTGTCTGTCTGTCAGATGGTTAAAACTACTCGTATTTTTCTCAGAAACTGGTAGACGTGTCAAGTTGATATCTATCAGTGGTACTCGCGTTCTAACTGTACTCGTGTCTACCCCGTGATGAGTAAACAGGTTTTTATCACAGTTAACGGTTAGTCGATGACCGCTACAGCTGCATAGAAATAGCTTCTCTCTGTTCAAGCCCGGTCCGTGTTTTGTCGCCACAGCCAGGCGTCACTTACCGATAACTGCTGTGCATGCACTATGTGATCAGAAGTGTCGGGACACCAGTTAGTGAACATTAATAAGTGTGTCCACCCTTCATTTTTATGGAGGCTTGAACTCTGCTGGGCACACTTTTGGTGAGGTGCCTGATAGTCCATGGAGGAGTGCCAACTATTCTTCTTGAAGAGCCGAAATCGGATAAGACAGTGATGCTGCATAGTAAGTCGATGTTGTGACTCACCTCAAAGGTGTTCCATTTATTTCAGGTCGGGACTTTGGACAGGCCATTCCATTTCAGGAACGTTATTGTCCACAAACCATTACCTCGCAGATGGCGCTTTATGGCAGGGGGCATTGTCATGCTAATAGAAACGATCGTCGTTCCCGAAGTGTTGCTTTATTGTATGCCAAACACGATGCTGTCAAATGTGTTTCTGTTCTTCCACATTAAGCGTTTTCTTAAGCGCATAAGGGGTCTCACCCTAACCGCAAAAAATATCCCCACACCATAACACCAGCTACTTCGTACTTCCATGTTGGTACTCCACATGATGCTAACGATTACTACCCTTCCAGAATGAATTACTACCCTTGTAAAGCAAAGTGCTAGAGATGATAAAAAAAAGCGAGTATACGAGGAAATTTAGTACGAAAGTTTTTTCCGTAGATGATCTGTAGATAATCTGTTGAAGAGGCACTTTTCCTGAGGTCTTTGGAGGAGAAAATGAGATTTAAGGATTTAAGTAGATCTACTGTAAATGTAACTCTAACAATAGGAACGCGTGGGCTGAGGTTCACCGATTTGGCCCAAACTATGAGTGGAAGCAGGTATATGATCCTTTCAAGTTCCTAGAACACTTATCCTGAGTGGGACACAGCAAAAGGTAAAGGGCTCTCTTAAGAACTTAAGAGTAGAGTGTAGGAGATGTCTGGAAGCACTTCACATGTTGGCGCAACAGGCTAGCGGGAAAGTGCATTGAGAGCAATTTGTCGACTTGTGTTCGATTCCCGCTGCCACTATTATTTTCTTATATTATTTTATTACTCACAACGTTAAACGATTAATTATAAAATTTTAATATATTTAAAAAATTCAATTTATGTACGTAAATTAATTTATTCAATTCAGTTACAATTACTTCCCCTGTAAGTCAAAAGGCTATTGGCCACCATATTGTAGCACCTTGGTAAAATTTTGCATGAGCCACCACTGCTGCTACTACTAAATGAGTACATCCCTTCCCAAGCTTTACTTGAAAGAAAAACTAAGGTCGTTGCCGGTCATTCGTTTATTTATTTAGAGCAGTGGCTCCCAACCTGGGGGTTATTACCCCCTGAGGGGTAACATGAAACTTTCTGAGGGGTAAAAACTAAACGATTTGATTCTATTTCAATCACGAAACTAAATTATTTTCAAAAGATCATTAGTATTATCACAATTTTGTAAGACTCTAATATTGATTTTATAAGTTTCAGTAATTATTTTTTCACAATTAGTAGCTTTAATGCAGTAGAGATTATAGGTTCCTCATATAGTTCAGCCACTATGTACATATGTTGTGCTTTGTCCCATACATCGCTGATGATAAAAGTGAGACGTATACGTAACAAATGCTAAACATCGCAACAAAATATCTTCTCCAAGTTGTACATAGTAATTGAAGTAGTCCAGAAATTGTTTCATTACTCGCTTCGAGACAAGTAAATGAATTAATTGACAGCGCGACACAACAGTAACTACATAAGAGCTACTATAGTGCTGTACACAATGATATTATTATTATTATTGAAGTGGTTAAACACAAAGCAGTAACAACCTGAAGTTGTCCAGTTCTGCCAGTTCCTAAGTAAGGACTGCAGCAATCAAGTGATTTAAAAACAGTAAATATAGTGCTCACATATGAACCTGTTTGATTTGAAATGGGGTTGCAGTGTGCAGGTCAAGCAAGTGCCGCAATGGAGAGGAGTAATGCAGGGAAAGTATGTTTTGTAACACGTGTCTAGCCTCAAAGGGCACAGTTAAGCTTTCTTATCTGAGAAGAAGTTATGGTTAGAACCTGCGATGCATCACGAATTTCTTCATCATTCATACAAACACACAACATGTAATATCCTCGTCGACACTGTAGAGTTTCGTACCATAGTAATCGAGGGAGAGGATGTTATTTGGTGGCCGTACCCTCTTTCTACAACACAATTGCACACATATATTAATAAGCTCTTTGTTTACATAAATAGGGAGCTACTTATCTTTAACAGAGTCCATGTGTTGTGGTACAAGCTCTTCCGTAATAGGCCTCTTTAGCCTCACTGCTGGAGAAGTAAAAGTCCCGTTATCTACACTAATTTGGTCGCAATGTACTGATAGACGCCAACTTGGAATGCGAGTCAATGCACCAGTGACTGAGTGACTGAGAGACTGACTGATACTGACCTAGTGATTGAGACTGAGACTGATTGAGCTAGTGACTGAGAGACTGAGCCCTTCGGTCCGGGGCGACGATCGAAATACGAGGGTCACTTCAAAAGAAATGCACACTACTTTTGTAAAAATACAGTTTTCATTCTGCATGTGTGAAAGCTTTACAGTGTGTAGATACATCCTTCCCGCTTGTTTTCAAACTTAGTTCAACCTGTTCCCGTGAGTGGCGCCGTCACAGCATGTCTTCAAGATGGTTACTACACTCGACGTTCATCAGAAGCAACGTCCTGTCATAGAATTCCTATGCTGTGAAAACGAGACAGAGGGAAACATCCAGGAAAAAGGTGTATGGAGAAGTTGCTGTCGATCGCAGTACAGTTAGTCGGTGGGCAAGCAGGTTACGTGATGAAAGCGGGCACGGCAATATTGAGGATTGTCCTCGTAGCGGCAGGCCTCGTACTGCACACACTCCAGACAATGTGCAGAGAGTTAACGAATTTGTGACTGCTGACGGACGGATCACAGTGAACGAATTGTCAGGTTACGTTGGGATAGGGGAAGGAAGTGTTTGCAGAATACTGAAAGTGTTGGCGTTAAAAAAGGTTTGTGCCAGGTGGGTTCCCAGGATGTTGACAGTGGCTCACAAAAAAAAAAAAAAAAAAAATAAATAAATAAATAAAATAAAAAAATTAAGGTATGCAGCTAACTTTTGGAACAGTACGAGAATGGTGGAGATGAATTTCTTGGATGACTTGTGACAGGTGATGAAACATGACTCCATCATTTTTCACCAGGTTTGAAGGTGATGGCTCCCTTGTGCACGCTGCCAAACAGTGGCTCCAACGGGTTGGTCCAGAATTTTACCGTGCGGGTATACAGGCGCTGATTCCAAGATGGCGTAAGGCAGTGGAGAGGGATGGAAATTATGTGGAGAAATAAAAATATTGTTCCTAAAGGATGTATCTACACACTGTGAAACTTTCAAACATGTAGAATAAAAGATGGATTTAAAAAAAAATAGTGTGCATTTCTTTTGGAGTGACCCTCGTACTTGTGGTCGAGACCGCGTTGGCGGCTTGTTGCTCACGAGTGTGCTTTGGCCTCTCTCCTGGTAGGCGAGGTAGGCGAGCTTGATCCAGCGCTTACTATGGATCTTCTTGCTACATCTTTGCAGACTGGTGTGCTGGCGATAGCTTATACCAGCACAGAACACAAACACACGAACACACACACACACACGCAAACTATAATTCACCTTTCATCATTTTAAAAACAAAAGTGTTCCAAGAAAACTCTTTTATTCTACAGTTTAGTTAGGTGCTAAGGTTGTTGATAATGTAGGGGGAAGGGGGGCAACAGATGACAAAGCGGGGGGGGGGGGGGGTATTAGTTGATGCCTGATTGCACTCAGGAATAATGGTATGAGAAAGGTTGGAAATTACTGATTAAAAGACTTCAGGAAGTAAGTTACACATGTTGTCCCTCGATAATATTGTTGAGCAACAAGAGTAAATCATTATCAGATGGAGTACATGTTCCTAGTTTCTTGCAGGCACCGTTCTGCTGCGGTACGGAAAACAGGTGCTTCACACTGTGGGAGTGCAGTGGTGCGCCAGCTTGAAAAGTTGAAGTACGCGGGACTGTATGATATCCGTGGACAAAACGTTTAAAATTGCATACAGATTCACCGTGATATTCTGGCGGCGTACGGAGCAAATGCAATGTCGCGTCCATCTGTACTGAAATGGTACCAACCATTTGACCAATGCTGCACAGAGGCTGATAGGGAAGTCCAGATCTTACACCTTCGGATTTGTATCTTTTCGCCAAACTAAATGAGCACCTATAGGTAAAGAGATTTCCCAACGCCGGCCGAAGTGGCCGCGCGGTTCTGGCGCTGCAGTCTGGAACCGCGAGACCGCTACGGTCGCAGGTTCGAATCCTGCCTCGGGCATGGATGTGTGTGATGTCCTTAGGTTAGTTAGGTTTAACTAGTTCTAAGTTCTAGGGGACTAATGACCTCAGCAGTTGAGTCCCATAGTGCTCAGAGCCATTTGAACCATTTTTTTGATTTCCCAACGATGAAAACGTTCACACAGCGACTCTCGAATGGGTCCGTGACCGAGGAGTGGATTTCTATTGCCAAGGAATTGTACGAGTGATAGAACATTCCGACTGTTGTTGACAGAGACTGGGTGGCCAATTTGAAAAATAGTGTCACGTATCGGGATCAGTTTGAAGCATAACGCACCATTCAATAGACGTTATTTGCCCTGCCATAATAATATGTAATTTACTTTTAGAAGGCCCCTTGTATTTACTCACTGATGCCGAATACTAAAGTGAAATTCGAGAGACGGCTAACCATGTCCAGATGGGCCAATGCCTCTCATCTCACCACGCGTCTTAAGGTACAGCACGTAGCACTTTAGGACGTGTCTCATTATCCTACCTGCCACATCCGCTCAGGGTGTTTGGAAGCGCAGCTCCCTGGCGTTGTATGACAGGCCCTCATTGCAACCAGTCAGGAACATCTGACAACTCTGTAGTTCACAAAAAGATCGAGGGGAGATCCAATAATCCCCCGTCAGAATTCCGGAATTTGTTCTTAAGCTGGTAGAGAGCGTTTACCGCCAGCACCTACCAAAGTCACCTTAGGCCCAACTAGCTTGTAGCTTGCAGTAGAGACGATCATAGTGCCCAGAATATAAATTACTGCAAAGTGCTGTTAATCAAGCAGAGTAGTGAGACTGAAGATCGATAACAGTGTAAAAGTAATTTATAGTGGAAGTAGTCGACACTCGTTATTTGTAAAAACTTTACTTTCAAACATCATAGTAAAGTGAACTCTTCTGGTAAACAGAGCTGGAGATGCTCGAACAAGGACTGTAATGCCGATCTTTTTACTACAGGAAGTGAACCTGCAGAGACCAGGCACTTGCGAAATCAGTCATGATCCAGCAACTGCAGAACTACCAGTCACTTCTATTCCACAAAGGCAATGCACCCCCCCCCCCCCTTCCCCCACCACCACAACCAACGTGATTGGATCTAAGACATACCATTCAGACGAGTTCCTAAGACTACGAGATTTTGCGTATAATACATTCAAATTTTATAAGCTGACAGCGTCCAGCCTCTTAGCCATATGGGATATATCCAGGAATGGGACGTTATTAACATCCAGCACTCTGACTGTTGCTACCAAGGTTCTCGTGTATAGAGCTCCACACACTTTGGTCGCAAACTTGAATAGGCTGAAACTCCTGTCAGTAACCACATATGGGCTGCAACAATCATACACTGTTTTTAGTATATATCATAAAATATTTCGTCTTTCCTCTATTAAAGTATACACATGTGGTGTCATCCCCTACTTATATCCAGTATTTGCATCAGTGCCCCACAGCTTCAGTTGGAAATAACGATTACTTCCTTTGCACACCGATTTTCCTGTGTACATCTATAAATCAATGTAATATTATAGAAGTGGAAATTACAAAGGATTCCGATCCACCTCTCTCTCATGATTCTAGAATGTTTTGTCGTTCCTTTATTGAAGTGTATATATAGATATAAGTTGTCATCTCCCTCTTATATTGTACAGTAATCTTAGTTAACATCATGTAATAACATCCTTTATTCGACCCATGGCCAGGGATAGAGCATGTGCATGACTAAACTTTCTCCTCTACTAATTGCTTCTAGTGCACTGTGTGATCTAGATTATACATACACTACCGGATCAAACGTATCTGGACGCCTACTAGTGGACGTCAATATGGGGTGTGCCTACCATCAAAACGCACACTGTACTTAAAAGAAAATCGTGACTGGCGGTAGAAAAACATTTAATAAACAAAGAAATTACTTGCATTTCATTCCCAAGATGGAACTTTGCCTTGCCAGTTAACGAATTGAAAATTAGAGCATGTGGGATGCGGCCTAGGTCTGATAAAAGCATCATGCGATATATCTAATATAAAATTTTTCGACTCCATTAAGAGTATGACCTCTCATGAACAGTGCATTGTATAGTAATGTCCCTTGATTTAAGTAAACTGTAATTATGCATTGCTTATTGTGTTTTTTTCTAAATAACATCTGTACATACACATAAACGGGGGAGAAATGACGTGATTAACTTCTATAACTATTCTTAGTTCATGTGAAAGGATGAGCCAAAGACTGTGTTTCATTACTAGTACACTTAGAAGAGTGCACTAAAAAGAGAGTTGCCTATACAAAACCCACCAGTAATCTTTTAGAGTATGGCTGCATGGTATGGGATCTTGCCAGATAGGACTGATGCTTCCGTAGAGAAGTGCGTGATCGATTTGCCTCCTCACCTGTACCTAATCTGCACTTGTACACCCTCTGCTGTTTACAGTAAATAACGTTGTTTATACTTCCCCTAAAGCTTCGCACAGGTAATACTATTGTCTATCCAAAAACCGTCTTGAAAATCTGATGCGTAACATCTGCATGTCACCTTATCATTTAATGGGGAGTACTTCCATCACTTAAACCTCTTTCCTGTTCCATTTCCTAATGGCGTGTGAAAAGAATGATGGTCAGTAGACCTTCATATCAGTTCAAATCTATCGGATTTTCTCGTTGTGGTGTCTTTGTGAGATTTATGCGGATGTAAAATGTTGCACAACCCTTCCCGGAATGTACTCTCTCGGATTTTCATCACCAGCATGCCACTGATTCCTGTGCAAGTATAGAGGGTGATTTTGATGGATTTTTTTTAATCATGCATCTGACAATGCTATGTAGTCCATATTTAAAAAGCAAAATCGTGACTGACAGTAGAAAAAAATTGTAAACAAATACATTAACTAAATTTCATTCCAAACATGGAACATCTGCTACCTCTATCATTTAAACCAATATCTGTTCCATTCGTGAATGTTGCGTCCGAAATGATGAATACCAAGACCTACTTTCAATTCCATTTTTAACCTATGATCTACTTTTTTCCTGTGACTGAACTTACATCCAGGAAATTCAAAACAATAACCCTCCCCATCACTCCAGATTAATGTGGACCATCATGATTGGTAGAAATCATTTGGGGTGGGAAGGGGTGGGTGTTTTACGTTCGTATATAAACCCAGCATTTTATCCATCAAATTGGCTGTGAAAGCAAAGTTGCTGTTCAAAAGTGCTGAACACTTGCAGATTAAAATGCATCCATGTAGGAAATAGCCAGAAATCGAACTGAACCAGTGAATGTACAACAATGTAGAAATGTTAAGTTCAGTCAGACAGAGTGTAGATGTTCGTGCGAAAATATGTTATACATCGAGATCCAAATCCCCACTGAATACAAACCACACATGATCAACATCAACGTTTTCTCTAGCAGCAGAGGTGCTATCACCAGCAGCAGTTGTGTTACTGCCTCGATAGTAACGATATTTGGTGGTACAGCACTGAAACTACTAGACTGATTGACTGCACATAGCATGTATCTAAAAAACCATAGTGTTACAAACATACGCAATGTATATGGTGTGTTGTATTTTTAAAGATACAGAACATATCAATTAATCGATAGTGTCAAAAATGTGTTCAGTGACGTGATGGAATATTTAATGCGACATAAAGTTCGTTGGGCGTCAAATTGGATGACTGCATAGTTGCATGTGAACATGATCACATACGTGTTGAATTTAACATATAAAAAAGACAATTATTTGTTAATATTGCCGTATGGTGATCGATTCTGGTGAAAGAAGAATAACCTGTATTAATATTTTGAACATGGCTTCACTATAGCAACAGTAAAAGAACGGCAAGCATAAAGGACAGCCAACCAGTTGCAATAAGTGGTGGTTTTAAAATAACTTTAACCACGGTTTCGACGGATCTAAACGCGTCTTCTTCAGAAGGACAGACAAACTTCACATTAGCAGTTGACTCAGTGAAAGCTGTCTCCAAGTGACATTTATCGGCAACGCTCTGTATGTCCATATATAAAAATTAAGGCCCCTGGAATCAAAGGCTTGTCACGTCAACAAAACCAATCAGTTAAATAACAGACCATTTTAGTAGTTACACGCCGACTGAAGGGAGAGTGGAGAGCTACATCCCGACTGAGAGTGCAGAATCGGGTAAGTGCTGTCGACGTGTGTAAGCGCTCCGCTTGCATTTTTATACCATACACTGTTGTAGATCTCTGAATGCGTCCTGAGGTGCCGATCTCTCACTGCTGCGGACGAGTTACTCCCATATCTCAGTGATTAAAAAAGTTTAGGGTATTTATCATACAACGTATGTGCCTCATTGCCTGCTATCATTTGCAGAAAACCTCGTTTCGGTATCTTGAATCGTTTATGAGATATGACGATTGTTATGACCACACCATTCGCGAAGCGTAACGAGGTGAATGGCCGCGCAACCATCCTCCGGATATAAAACCCAATAACTCGAGAACCAAATCAGATATCCTTCCGTTCTGAATTTTAAATATTATTTTGATATCCTATCTACATTTCATTCATTGCAGTGTATGCGCTAAAATCAACCATACGCAACGTTTATGCAATGTTTTCTTACCTGTGCAATATGTTTAAAATTTTGCACAATCTTTTACTTAATTTAGTGCAGCACAGTAATTACGGCATATAACGAAAAGAAGTTTAGTCCTTTATCAAGGGAAGATATCAGACTGTAAGACGTGTAAAAATCAAATTTTTTCGCCTGTTAGTTTTCCTCGAACCGGATGATAAGTGTTGCATAGCAGCTGGCATATCCACTTGGACGGACCGTGGCGCGTCGAGCCCGAACATCTCTCGGATTTAAAACCCAATAACGAAATGAGGTATCGTTCTGCTCTCAGTTTTAAATAAAATTTTGATATCTTGTCTAGATTTCATGTAGCGCAATGTATAAGCTAAAATCAACGCGGGAAGAATGATTGTTTCAATGACTCTGTGCGTGCAGTAATTATTCTAGTCTTATCCTTACGACCCCTATGTGAGCGATGCCTAGTGGGTTGTAGTATTTTCTTAGAATAATCTTTTAAAGCCGGTTCTTGGAACTTTGTTGATAGATTTTCTCGAGATAGTTTACGTCTACCTTCAAGAGTCTTCCTGTTCAGTTCCTTCAGTATCTCAGTGACTCTCTCCCACGGATGAAACAAACCTGTGACCATTCGCGCTGCCTTTCTCTGTATACATTCAATATACATTATCAGTCCTGTCTGGTACGGGTCCCACGCACTTGTCAATATTCTAGGATGGATTACACGAGTGGTTTGTAAGGAATCTCCTTTGTAGACTGATTGCACTTCCCCAGTATTCCCCAGTAGTCTACCACCTGCTTTATCCACAACTGAACCTATGTGATCATTCCACTTCACACCCCTACAAAGTGTTACACTCAGCTATTTGTCTGAGTTGGCCGATTACAACAGTGACTCATTGATATTATAGTAATAGGGAGTGCAAAATTTTACGTTTCTGAACATTTGGAGAAAGTTGCAAATTTCTGGGCCACGTTGAAATCTTATCCAGATCTGATTGCATACTTACGTAGCTTCTTCCAGTTAGTACTTCCTGTATCATCCGCAAAAAGCCTGATTTTATTATTGATAATGTCACGCTCATTAATATACAATACGAACAGCAAAGATCCCAACACACTTCCCTGGGACACATCCTAAGTTATTTCTGCATCTTACTATGACTCTCCATCCAAGGTAACACGCTGTGTCCTCCCTACCAAAAAGTCCTCAATCCAGTCACAAATTTCACTTGATACCCCATATGATCGTACTTTTGACAATAAGCGTAGGCGCGGAAATGAGTCAAATGCTTTTCGGAAATCAAGAAATACTGCATATACCTGCTTGCCTTGATCCAAAGCTTTCAGTATGAGGTCATGTGAGAAAAGTACGAGTTGAGTTTTACATGATCGATGTTTATGAAATCCTTGCTGGTTAGCATTGAGGAGGTTATTCTGTTCAAGATACCTTGCTATATTTGAGCTCAGAATACGTTCCAAAGATTCCACAACAAATCGTGTCAAGGATATTGGACGGCAGTTTTGTGGATCACTTCTGCTACCCTCCTTGTAGACGGGTGTGACCTGTGCCTTTTTCCAAGAACTAGGCAAGGCTTTTTGTTCGAACGATCTACGATAGAAAGATTATAGTTAGAAGAGGGGCAACTCAGCCGCAAATTCAGTATAGAATCTGACAGGTCCATCGGCGCCTGGGGCTTTGTTCAGTTTTAACGATTTCAGCTGTTTCTCAACACCACTGACACTAATACTTATTTCAGTCGTCTTTTCAGTGATACGAGGATTAAATTGGGACAGTTATCTTGGGTTTTCCTTTGTAAAGAAACATTTTAAAACGGAGTTAAGCGTTTCAGCTTTTGCTTCGCTACCCTCAATTTCAGTTCCTGTCTTATTCGCTAGGAACTGGACGCTAACTTTGGTGCCACTAAAAGCCTTTACGTACGACCAGACTGTACCAAATGAGGTACCACAGAAGAATATTGAAGCTTAAATAAGAGTAGTGGAGCAAAAAGAAGCGAATAGGAGTATTGAACTTCAGCAGAAGGGGTGAGGGAACAGAAAAGCATCACAGAATGTCGCAAGAACACTGCATGTCCGTTGCAAGGTCAGGCGCCGCACGAGAGATAGAGGGATGGACAGATATCGTTGGCCGATGATGCACGGTCTGGAAACCCGCTCTCCTTCCGCTGCGAGCAAACACAAGACACCACTTTGCTCATCTGCGGAAGCCTCCATTTCTCGGTTTTCAGTGTGACTGAGACCAGTGGACACGTGCCCGTGGTCGTTGTATCGTCACGTCTGAGGTCACCGGTCTCTAAGCTTATACACTATTTAATCTGACTTAAACTAACTTACGCTAAGGACGACACACACACCCATGCCCGAGGGAGGACTCGAACCTCCGACGGGGGAACCCGCGCGGACCGTGAAAAGACGCCCCAGACCACGCGGCTTCAACGCTCTTATAGAGCGGTTTTCATTTTACAGCTACCGGCTCATTCCTTTTTGAATGTACGTTACGGTTATCATTTCGGCGTTCTGGAGTTAGTGGCTCTCTGTGACCAACGAGGTTATTTTTCGGATACGGAAAGCCTACAGAGCGTTCGGAAGTCCGTGCGGGCGTCGAATTCTGCTTTGGTACTGTTCTGCTATTCTCAGCGAGTGTTATGAATTAGTTAGCGGGGCCTTGTTCGGTAAAGTGAGGCCTCAGAGCTAAGCGTGAAGCCGTTAGCTAGCCGGAGGTGATGTTGGCTAAAAGTGACGGACCGAACTAGAGTTAAGCGATACCAATAAATTTCACTTGTTTCGTGCAAATAAGAGCGTGGTGTTTTTGACTGAATTTTTTCATGCTGATTTTCAACCTCGTTCCTGTTTTGTTGATATGGTAATTCATCACCATCATATTCTAAAGGCTACCGTCTTGTCGATGCAGCTCCTTCTGTCACTTGCTGTTCGTTTGAGTTTATTGTACAGGGCTGTTATAACTGAATTTTTGCTACTTAGTACAATAAAACTGCGTGAAAAAATTTGTCAGGACATGTGGAAGGTAAAGAGCATCGAGAGAAACACATTTTAATTTCCATATTAGAGGGCAACATTTGTTAACTGTTTTGGTAAACATATTTGGAAAGCAGTGATCAGTTAATTGTTATATTTTGACTAAAGTTCAGTCTTGATCACGTCATGTATGCCATGGGTCTGATGATGGTTTTGTAGAAAGAACCGAAACCGGTTACCTGTATCATTAAAACATACATGACGTGATCAAGACTGAACTTTAGTCAAAATATATTTGTTAACTGCGTCCCACGTTTACGTTCGAGGTTAAAAACTTTGCTCAATGAGGCGACCATCTTCATCCATGACAGCCTGAAACCAACCCTAGAGACTGCTCTGCTACTGTCCAAAACATCTCAGGTGGGATGGCCACCTCCCTCGCTATGTCCATCTTCAGCCTTAAACGTGTGTTAGTGGCCCGTTGATAAACCCTGTCCTTCAGGTAACCCCACAGGCAGAAACCACACGGTTTCAGATCTAGTGATCTTGGTGGCCACGCAGTTTGGGACGACTGGCCAGTGGTTCGGTTTATTCCAAAAGTGTTACGGGGTAACGGAGAAGTCTCACGAGCAATGTGGCATGGAGCTCCATCTCACCAACTGTCAGAGTTGAGTGGAGAGGAGCCTCCTGTAGCTGTAGATGTAGGAAACATGCAGCAGTCCTCAGCAGTTAGGAAGTCTAGGTCAGTCGCAAAGTTTAACAAAAAGAAGAAGGTTCTGCTGCCAGGTAGTTCCCACGGTAGAGGTGTGGTCCAGCAGTTGCAGGAACTGTTGGGGAGTCAGTACCAGGTCAACAGCATTGAGAAGCCTAGTGCACGGTTGGCTCAGGTGACTGACAGCATAGGAGAGTTAGTAGGAATTTTACGAAGGAGGATCAGGTAGTGATAGTGAGTGGAACAGGGAACAGTCTTGATAGGGACGGGGAATATGATGTAGGTGGTGACATGGTAAAGATAGCTACTCAAACTGGTGCCACTAATGCGCACTTGGTGCAACTGTTTCAGCGTCATGATCTGCGTCATCTTAATGCGGCTGTTAGGCACGTCAACGTGGGGCTGGAGAGGACGCTGATGGCAGAGGGCATGGGTCACATTCCAGCGGTGCCAGTTGGGTCTGTCAGTAGATCGGGTTTCACTAGGCATGGCCTGCACCACAGTAGGTATGGGAAGGGGAGGCCGGCAAAGCTTATTCCTATAGTAGTTGATGTTAGAGCTTCACCTTTTTTAGATTGAAGTCAGCTGATAGGTATACCTGCTTAAAGGAAGTCCCTCTAACTAAGGGCTCACCTTCAGAGGATGTCATGTTTCAAAGTAGAGAAGGAATTACCATATTTCATCAAAATATAAGAGGTATTAGAGATAAAGTTAGTGAACTGCTTATAGACGTTGACTCTGAAATTATTGATATATCGGAGTACCATTTAAATAATTTGACAATTCTGAGACTTCCTTTACCAGAATACATATTAGCTGGCTGTTTTTCAACGAGTTCCTTGCGGGGTGGGGGAGTGGCTATGTACGTAAAAAATAGTATTCCATTTGAGTCCATAGACGTATCACGACACTGCACTGAACTGATATTTGAATAATGTGCAGGGGCAGTTGAATTTAGTGAAACTAACTTTTAATTGTTGTTGTTTATAGGTCCCCTAACTCTGACTCTAGAGCATTTCTGCTCAAGTAAGAGAAGGTTCTTGATTCACTTTGAAGGAAGTACCAGAAATTGATTATATGTGGTGACTTCCATTTAAATTTCGTATATGATGGTGCAAGAGAAAGGATGTTGGTAGATCTCCTAAATTCATATGATCTGATGCAGACTGCGTTTTTTCCAACTAGGGTGCAGAGGAACAGTAGCACAGCCATAGACAATATTTCTATTCATTCTTCATTAATAGATGGGCATTCTGTTAGTAAAAGGTTGAATCACCTGTCAGACCATGATGCACAAATTTTAACACTAAAAGGCTTTTTACTCAAACAAATGCGACATATAATTACAAACTATGCAGGAAAGTTAATCCAACAACAGTAGAGAGTTTTTTAAACCTTGTCGAGGAACAAGTGTGGCAGGGTGTTCATAGTGCCAACAACATAGATGATAAACATATCGCTTTTCTTAACACATTTCTCATGCTCTTTGAGAGTTGCTTTCCATTAGAACGTTTCAAACGGGGTACTAGCAGTAATAGACAGCCTAGATGGCTGATTAGTGGGATAAGGATGTCATATAGAACAAAGTGGGAATTATATCAAAATGTTAGAAGTAGTCACAATCAAGCTACAGTAGCCCATTACAAACAGTATTGTAAGGTGCTTAAAAATGTTATCAGGAAGGCAAAGAGTATGTAGTATGCAAATGGAGTAGCTAATTCTCAGGATAAAATTAAAAAGATATGGTCAGTTGTGAAGGGATTGTCTGGTCATCAGCACAAGTTCGACTATATAAAGTCAGTTCGTAGTAAAAATATTTCTGTTTCTGATACATTTTCTGAGCATTGCTGGAGAGCAAATAAAAAATTTAGTTTTTACAGGGAATCATATAACTCTCTTGGCAAATGCCTTTCCAAGATTGATGTCTGAAATACTCCTCTGTGATACAGGCAAGGGGAAGATTAAGTCAATAATTAAATCACTGAAGACTAAGGACTCCCATAGATATGATGGAGTGCCTAGCAGAATACTAAGGTACTGTGCTGCACATGTGAGCCCTGTATTTAGCCATATTTGTAATTTTTTCTTTAGGAATGGTCAGTTTCCTGAACGATTAAAGTACTCAGTGGTAAAGCCACTTTATAAAAAGGAAGAAAGGGATACTGTAGACAATTTTAGACCTATTACTACGCCATCAGTGTTTGCTAAAGTTATTGAAAAGGCTCATATGTAAGGTTAATTGATCTTTTTATATCACACGATCTGCTATCAAACGTACAGTTCGGCTTTAGAAGTCGTTTAACAACTGAAAATGATACATTCTCTTTTCTCTGTGAAGTACTGGATGAGTTAAACAAAAGGTTTCGAACGCTAGGCGTATTTCTTTATTTAACTAATGAGTTTGATTGTTTTGATCACAAAATATTGCTCCAGAAGTTGCACCATTATAGAATACGGGGAGTAGCTCACTATTGGTTCACCTCTTACTTTAGCAACAGGCAGCAAAAGGTCATTATTCACAGTGTTGAGAATGGCTGTGATGTGGGGTCTGAGTGGGGTACTGTCAGGTGGGGGGTGCCCCAGGGATCAGTGTTGGGGCCACTCCTGTTCCTTGTTTATATAAATGATATGCCCTTTAGTATTACGGGTAACTCTGTTTGCTGATGACACTAGCTTGGTAGTAAAGGATGTTGTGTGCAACATTGGCTCGGTTTCAAATAGTGCAGTTCATGACATAAGTTCATGGCCTGTAGAAAATAAACTAACGCTAAATCACAGTAATACTCAGTTTTTGCAGTTTCTAACGCACAATTCAACAAAACCTGACGTTTTAATTTCACAAAATGCGCATATGATTAGTAAAACTGAGCAGTTCAAATTTCTAGGTGTTCAGATACATAGTAAACTGTCGTGGAAAGCCCATGTTCAGGATTTTGTTCAAAGACTTAATGCTGCCATTTTTACTATTCGAATGCTATCTGAAGTGTGTTCGTTCGACACGAAAATTAGTCTACTTTGCTTATTTTCATTCGCTTATGTCGTATGGTATTATATTTTGCAGTAATTCTTCCCAGTCTAAAATGACATTTTTGGCTCAGAATCGGGCGGTTCGGGCAGTAAGTGGTGTTAGTTCGCGAACCTCTTGTCGACCTCTGTTCACGAGTCTGGGTATTTGACATTGGACTCTCAATATATATCTTTCTTACTGTCATTTCTTGTTAACAATGTTAGCTTATTCCCAAGAATAAACAGCTTTCACTCAGTTAATACTCGGCAGATATCAAACCTGTATTTGGATCTAACTTCCTTAACTCTTGTCAGAAAGGTGTCCTGTATAGTGCTGCATCCATTTTCAATAAGCTACCACTCGATTTCAAAAATCTTAGCAGTAATCCATGCGATTTCAAATCGAAACTGAAGAGTTTCATCATCGATCTCTCCTTCTATTCTGTCGAGGAATTCCTTGAAAAATTAAACTGATTCTTGTTGTATTGTTGATTGCGCTTACTTAAACTTATGGATTGACTTTTTTCGGGTTCTTAAACATTTTATGTTTATCTGTTATTACATTTATGTTGCAATTTCATGTACAGACACGTTCCATGACCTTGGAGATTTGCTCCTCAATTTGGTCCTACGGAACTAGACGTGTAAATAAATAAAAACAGTTGTCCAAAGCACTTCTCTCTCGTAGAGCTGGGATCACATGTTGACGAAGCAGATGACAGTACCGTGCGCCGTTCACGCTGCATGTCCGTCATCCTTAAGCCGTCGGCACACGGACCGTGCATCCGAACGTTGAGCGATGAGCGTGCAGAGTTCATACGTCATGGCGTGGAATAGCACGTTCGGGAGTCTTTACGAACGTGCAGAGCAGTATCTGGCATGTCAGATATTCTGAGCGTGCGTCTGAGCGTTGACCAATGAGATGGCGCAACGGTACCTACGTCACACACACGCCGTCATCCTTCAGTACAGAGTTGTGAGGCGCCATATTGGCATTCATTTCAAGCCTATATGTATATATACCGTTCCGAGCACCAGAAAATTGAGAATCACTGCAAAACCCGTTGTTAACTGTGTGATTCGTTCCAATAAAATAATGAAAAACATCATATTCGTGGCAAAAGAATTATTGTAACTTGCTTATAATGACAGTAGGCTATTTGAAGGCAGCAACACACTGAAGATCCACCCAAAACGCATTGTTCTTGGTACAATTTGTTATAAGTAAATGTCAGTTAGTAACATATCTACGATTAAGGTTTTTAGCAAGTGGTAAGACACTATAATTTGCACCAAAAAAAAGCGACGTCGGTTTATCGCATGCCGGCACGGTAGCTCAGCGTATTCGGTCAGAGGGTTACGTGCTCTCTGTAATAAAAAAACTGAATTACTCGATTAACAACGAACTTCAATGGATGTTTTACGACGTCCGCCCTGAGCAGATGCAACGATCAAAACCGAACAAAATGAGATTAAAAAAAAAGCGTAATGAATAGCGGCATTGTCCTGTATAAAGTTTATTTGTTGGGGCGGTGGTTCGCGTCATGACATAACCAAGTTTTTTTTTTTACCAATCGCGTTTTTATTAGAATATGATACTTTATTATTAGTTTAATATAAGTATAGACTAAAATATTTGATGTTATGTAAATACAATTTCACCTTTTTTTGAGGGGTGACTTCGTTCGATTGGCTTGATCTACTGGACACCTTGCGCTACTTGTGTTAAGCTATTTTGCTCCTTTTTCTTTTACGCTTCGTAATTCACGCGTTGCAAAGATTCTGCTACTGGGTAGGAACAGTGATCGAGTGAGACTGACCTTGGGGTTGTACTAAAATGTGGGAATGATGAAATAATGTTTATCTTATGCGGAGAAGTATTCCAAATTTGTACCGCACTGTTTGTGATGGAACTATTATATGTCTCTGTCCTTACTGATTGGACGTGGTACTTTCCGTTTCGTGGACGATGGAGGAAGTGTGCGTTTTAATAGAGCTGACGTGGGAATTTTACGCGCGCCCGTTGAGTAAACAGTGTGGTTTACGAACTAAAAACGTCCCTCAACTGCCGCTGGACTGCGTTACGATCGCATATATCACGTTGGGGGCCACGTACCGTAGGCACAAGTCGTGTCATTCTTGAGCGTTCAGCTGTACGTTGAACTTGGCACGCTCAACGTTAACGTTTAGCAGCACGGTCCGTGTGCCGATGGCTTTAGGGTCCGAGCTCGTTCTACGTCGACGTTTAACGGCAGGTCATGAAAGAAACGTTGCTAACAACTAAAATCGTGCAGCGGACAGTCTGGACATCTTTCTTATGAAGTTGGTTACCGATACGGTAAATAATTTTTGTCGACACTGGCTGACGTAGCGAAAGTTTCATTATAACTACACTGTGACTGCAACATCCTATGCTCTTCATCTTTTAAATACTTCATCCTAGACCGTGCTCTTCCTTTTCTTTTCAGCACTTTTGCTTCAACAATGTTAATGATGATGGTGTAGTATCTGATGACATGTCCAGTAAATTTTGTTATACTGTTTTCCATTTCCTATTTCTCAATCTCCTCTCTTCGTTTATGTCCCTCAAGACTCCTAAGTTGGATTTTTTTCCATCCAGCTCGTTCTTGTCACTTTCCTGCATATCCACATGTCAGCTGCTGAAAGTCATTTTCTTTCCAGTTTAGTCATGTGAAACTTTCACTTCCATAGAGCACTGTATTCCATCCAAATGATTTTGCAAAGGACGTTCGGTCATCTATATTCATACGTTTGCCGGCTAAAATGTTTTCTTAGTCCTGAGTGCCTGTTTCCCAGTACAATCCCTCACTTCCATTAAGCATATATTGTCTTCTGTGATTACACGATCGAGATCACAAAATTGTTTACCTGATCAATTCTGTCGTCGTGAATTTTTATATTGGTTTTAATATATCCCATACTTTTCCATACTACGATTACTTTTGTTTTCCGTTTGTTCACATCTCAGTTTAAGAGTATCTGATAGGACTTGCTGCATTCTATTTACTCGTATTTCTTTGTTGGAATCTGCAATATCACAATGTCATTAACAAATCTAATACAATGCGTCCTTTCTCGATTGGCTTTCATACCCTTTGCCTTCTCCTTCATGATCTGAATAGCTTCCTCAATGAATAAATTAAATTAGTATGGGGATAGGATGATAAGCTGCAGCTATTTCTCAATCGTTAGTGCTAGCTGCCTGCCACATTTGCAAACTCAACATACGGACGGCCAAACAACCGATTCTGTGCTCAGACAGAATCCAACACAGTCATATAGCTATTAAATTGATGATTATTCACACGGCTATGTACTAATGCAGCTGAAATTTCATTATCAACGAAATAAAAATTTAGTTAAATTCATATAATTAAAAGTGATCTAGCTAATTTTGAAGATTAAAAGAAAAGAATATCTTTCTTGTTATGGCACCTGTATAACATTGGAAACACCGTCACAGTGAGATCACAATTCAGTGAGTAAGAAGCTACAGATGACTTTTTCTTTTGGTAAGCGCCACCTCATCAGAATGTTGTGGGAGGAACTGATGAGTGAGAAAACTACTAACTTATTTGGTCTCAATCACTACGTTTTAAATTGAGGTTGTCCTGATTTACAATTACTTTAATCAAAAGCAATATGCTAATAATGTCTAACAAATAAAAAATCTGAAAACGCGATTTAGACTGTTTTTATTTGACTTCTAACATTTTATACCGATAGCTGTGCTCCAATTACAGAATTCTTTCTAAAAATTGAGAGATGGCTTCTTACACCTCTACAAGAATCTATAAGAACTTAAAGTTAAGTATTAAAGCAAATCTGAATGCATCTGCGAGCTCAGAAAATGAGGTGCACCCAATGACACAACAGATGTCAATATCTTTAAGAGAACAAAAGTTTATATTTCACAGCTAATACACATTTTCATAATGAACCTCTGAATTAACAACTCTTAAATGATTCATGCGATTTCAACCTCCTATATCTCAGATGACAGCATTGCTCTATACCTATCATCTCTGAAAGCTATGTAGCTATACCTATTTATCTATTTATTACGTTTTTTTTACATTTTTTCATTATGCAAATGTTTGTCAGAACATTTTATCCTCCACAACTACACAGCAAATTAATACAGCATCAATATCTAACATTTTGTCAGACTTGTGTATCTATTTAATGAATAAGACACTTTTTCCAGTAACTTCATTCAAATGTAAATAACAACTGATAATACAAAAACATGGTATTTTAAGAAGTGGTCAGTCGCTTGTGTTGGCTGACACCGCCTTTGTAAAAGAGTGCCAAAAGACGCTTATGACGAGCAAGGCTGAATAATTGTTTAAACAATATGTAACAATAATCTGTTGTTATTTATTGTGAGTGCTCTTGCGTAAAAATTCTGGCTTATTTATTTATCGGCAAACCTTTAGTTATGTTTATTGTGAATGGACTGAGTGTGACTGAATACTTCCAACATTTCTTTCTTTAAATATTGCTGTAGAATATTAGTTTAGTCTGGGAAATGGTCAGGTTGAGTCAAATTACATCTGTAGAACGTAAGACTGATGTATATTTCGTGGGGACTAATTTCCATATCTAAGCGCGTACTGTGGCCAGTGCGATCACAACAGTAGCCCATGTTTGTTTTTCTGATTCACGGGCACATATTCTAGGCACCTTCACGCCATAGTATTTGAAACAATGCCAAGCGGCTGCAGCAGATCGTTTTCAATCAGTCTTTTGTATTAGGCCAAATAGAACAGGGACAGTTTTAAACATGGAACTTAATTATTTCAAAATGTCATAAAGGAACAGAATGGCGGACGGTAGTTTTATATTTCCTTTACTGCCTCTGAAGACAGGTTCCTTACACCAAAACAAGAAAACAAACGTAGTGAACATGCGCTCTAAAATGCTACATTAAGAGCTATGTACACTTGGTCATCTTCGCTACTGTGAAACATTTATTCTAATGAACAAGTGCCCATCGCTCTCAAGTTGAACATTTTAGAGCCCATGTTTCTACCAGGCTTTGTTTCGTTGTAAGAAACCTGTCCTCAAAGCCTGTAAAGGGAATTAATTACACTCTAAAAAAAAGTTTTTAGAAGTCAGTTTTATCTGTTGAATTGTGCGTATTTTTAGAGTTCTGTGCCGCGGTCTCTAAAACAAGAACCCTTATAGTATTGCTTTGTTATCCTTCCATCCGTCTGTCTGCCTGTTTGTCTATCTATACGGCTTTAAAAACCCTTTTTCTCAGGAATGAATAAACTTGTCAAGTTCAAATTTGTATCACAGATTAAAGTCTACGGTCCCTTGACGGTGTAAGAATTTTAAGCTACTAAGTCACTTCAATCAAGACATACGGCCATATAGACCACATATTTTGATACTCGAAAACTCTCATCAAAACCTATAGTGTGCTTAGGTTGACCTAGAATCATGAAATTAGGCAAGAAGCAAAGTTTCGCAGTAAAAGCAAAGGGAAAAAATCAGAATTTTTTTAGTTTGTAATTATATAACAGGAAAAATATTTTTGTCATTTTTTTATTCGTCTGCCTGTTTGCCTGTCCTTCTGTTAATATCCTTTTCTCTGGAATATGTTGGTTATCAAGTTCCAATTTATGTCAAATAGGCAGGTCTAAGATACACTGGCGGCGTAAAAATTGTAAGCTTCTAAGGCAATGCAATGAAAAGCTACAGCCATTTACGTCACATATTTTTATACTCGAAAACTCACTCATCAGAATCTTTAGGGTGCTTCCCGTTTACTAAGAATTATGAAATTCAGTGAGAAGTAAAGTTTCACACTAGAAGTAAAGTAAAAAATCTGAAACTTGATAAATTGTGATTACATGACATTAAAAAATCTTTTGCCATTTGAACACACATTGCATTCATCAGCCGCCACAAGCATAGCAGACGAACATTATTACATGCAAAATAAAATGTAGGTTGTACTCATGTTTTAGCAAGTAAACAAAAACGTTTTATTAAATCTTCTCTCTCCGGACATATCAACTGAAGTCCTCTCGTTCTTCTTTTTGTATATCCAGGCTAGTTTGAGAAACTGCTGTAAAGATTTTGATGTTGTTGTTGTGGTCTCCAGTCCAGAGGCTGGTTTGATGCAGCTCTCCATGCTACTCTATCCTGTGCAAGCTTCTTCATCTCCCAGTACCTACTGCAACCTACATCCTTCTGAATCTGTTTAGTGTATTCATCTCTTGGTCTCCCTCTACGATTTTTACCCTCCGCGCTGCCCTCCAATACTAAACTGGTGATCCCTTGATGCCTCAAAATATGTCCTACCAACCGATCTTTTCTTCTCGTCAAGTTTTACCACAAATTTCTCTTCTCCCCAATTCTATTCAATACCTCCTCATTAGTTATGTGATCTACCCATCTAATCTTCAGCATTCTTCTGTAGCACCACATTTCGAAAGCTTCCATTCTCTTCTTGTCTAAACTATTTATCGTCCACGTTTCACTTCCATGCATGGCTACACTCCATACAAATACTTTCAGAAACGACTTCCTGACACTTAAATCTATACTGGTTGTTAACAAATTTCTCTTCTTCAGAAACGCTTTCCTTGACATTGCCAGTCTACAATTTATATCCTGTCTACTTCGATATATATTTTGATACGATTTTGGAATTCGTGGGATCAATACCTTCCCAGTATCGACATCGATAGCAAGAAAAAATTCCTGTGATTCTTGAGTCCCCAGGACGCATGAACTACAAGTATGCACAATTAAGTTTGTACGGAACTCTCAGGTCGCTAATACTACTCGCAAAAGGCCAAGTTTTTTGGTAGTAAGTACTAAATTGGCACTCGGTGCGGTGGCTGGTGGGAACGACCGTAAGGCATTTCCCATTTACAATACGATATTGCAGTGCATGTGTTGTTAAGAAGATTGATGGAATGTTCCTGCGGACACGAATGCTTGTCCGATAATAATACAGACACTGTAGTATCGTATTTACCCGTCGATATCGGGCAGCGACTTTCAGTTATGTCCTACACTGTACGGGAATTACGTAATGTGTATACGAGCACAGGCTCTGACGCAGGGACTGTGGTATAATTATGGAAGTCTGGTTCTGGCCATGAGTCTTGCATGGACAGCCAGAGCAGTTATGGCGACCGCTCACGTATAGCGGGACATCCGGTATCGGGTCCCGCTCCGACACAAATTTTTAGTGTCGTTATTCCCGTATACAACTGACGCTTGTTCGTATACGCTTGTAGTACCTCTTATTGAGGTCAACACCTTGATCACTTTTCCCGATGAGTAGTGTAATTACTTTTCCGATCGGACGTCATGTCGACGTTAGTGATCCACAGAAGAAACTCTCAAACGGAAATAAATGATAAAGAACTACGTTTGTAGGTCAAAACACATTGTTTGAACATGATGTAAAAGAAGATGAGTCTCCAAACGGGTGAGGTACCAAAAATATTATAAATGACTTGCCTTACATCAGACAACTCAAAAAAAGTTGTTACTGAAGGATAACGGAACAAGCTTCCTCTGTCACTCTCAGTGACAACAATGGCGATGTATGTTAGAACTAGTTTGAATGTCATTTTTCGTTAACTCATTGCATTGCATTACAACAGTTTTAATTTGATTTCATATTACTTGCTACAAAAATATACCTCATTTGAAGATGAAAGTCTCTATAATGCGCTTTCACGAATCCATGTTACTTCCGTTTCACATTTATACTCGTACCATAGCGGCTAATCGATGCTACTTGAGCACGTTTGTGTTGTCAGCATTAGAATATAAATAAAAAATATTTGCCCTCTCACTTCTATTAACATACCACTCTGCCCCTGACGTAAGCGGGGAAACTTCCTTAGCCCACGACCGAGTTTACCAGAGTCAATTAAAATTAAGCACATGTTGATATATTCTTCTCTGTAACCATTTTTATTTGTTACTATGCAACGAAAATACATTCTTAATAAGTTCTTAATGTTAGCTCACTTCTTGGTTTTTGCTGTTAGTTGCTGGAAGCATATTGGTATCAATGAATGCCTGATTGATAGTATGGTCTATTTCACACGTATGCGGTTCCATTCGGTTCGGTTCGTTTTCGGTTCTTTTTCGGTCACTGCCGACAAGTGTGAAACAGTGCTTTGGTTTGTATTCGGCACGTAACAGAAACAATACAGTACCGAATACTCCCCCGACACGAACAGGTTTCATCAGTTTGAACAGTTCTCGGGTATCCGACCGGGTAGCGTCGTAATTTCTCCACAATATTTCGGCAGACATACACGCTGCCATCGTCAGGTGGTTCCTGAAGGTTTCGTCAGGAACCACCTGAAGATGGCAGCGTGTACGTCTGCCGAAATATTGTGGAGAAATTACGACGCTACCCGGTCGGATACCCGAGAACTGTTCAAATTGGAAATACGCCAGGAAAACTTCAGATAGGTTACACCAGGTTTCTGTAAGGCGCGTACTCGTGTCAGGGAACAGAAAGCAATCAAGGCGTTAACACACATGCGGTCCAGTTTCTATTTTAACCTGATCGCGAGTGAATCTCTTTAAAAATGATCTCTTATTATTATGTTTTGAAAGTTGTTGTCGCAGTTTTTCTGATGAAATGAGCGGAGCGGTTTACCAGATGTTGATGTGGACAGGCTGATTTCTGCAGTGCAGCCTAAACCAGAGCTGTGGGGGCGGGGATGGGGGGGAGGGGGAAGGGACCTGTGAAAAACATAAGGATAAATTTAAGACACAGGAACCATGGAAGGATGTCTCTGTTGAAATTTTCAACGACTTTGATGAATTTGGTGTCACTAAAAAGACTGCATTCGATAAGTACAGGAAAATTTAGTTTTGTCGAGTAACAGACGTAGTACATTAGGACAATCAGTGAACTCATCGTGACTTAGGGTAAATTTAAAAGGAATTGATTTGAAAATCAAGATAATATGCAGAACAGTTGTTTAAAATACATATCAAATTATAATACAATACACCACTTTTTGTGGTAAGTGTTAAAGTAAATCAGATTCTAGAAATTTGCCCGCGCGACCGCTACGGTCGCAGGTTCGAATCCTGCCTCGGGCATGGATGTGTGTGATGTCTTTAGGTTAGTTAGGTTTAAGTAGTTCTAAGTTCTAGGGGACTGATGACCACAGCAGTTAAGTCCCATAGTGCTCAGAGCCATTTGAACCTAGAAATTTGGCAACGCATGAACCCACTTCAGTCATGAAGTAACTTTTCAACACATCTCTCACATTTTTGGCTAACACAGTAGCCTGCTTTCTCCTCATTTCACCCAAAGGGACATGTTCAGAACCCGAGATGGACAACGTGTTTTCCATTTCAGAACCATCTCGGCCTCAGACTACACTGTGTAAAATTACATGAGCTATTACCATAACCGTAGCACAGACAGGATGCAAGTTAACTGTGCGATGGAAGCTTCTCCATTTGTTGTTAAGTATTCCAAAAAGTACATTCCACGTACCTGCCAGCTCCGCACACACGACAGTCCTTTTCTCCATTGTCAAACTATGTCCACCGTACTGTTTGAGGAGATGCTTATGTAAGCCAAGAGCATCATCTCCTATGAGGTAGTAAGGCGTTTTGGGGTTCTGTGTACCTGGAAGGCACTTGTCCTCAGATAAATCCCGGTGTCGTTAATGGCAGATCTCCACAGTTGACAGTTTTGAAAGACGTTAGAATCATAGTCCTTCTCATACGCTCCAACATTAGCGTAAACGAATCGATTTTCTGCATCAGCTACTGCCATCAGAACTGTAGACGAATATCCTTTATGGATGATATCCATCGCGTTGAGAGGGTACACGAACTTTGATGTTTTCCGCCAATTTCGGAAAATCAGCGATATTTTCAAATTTCTGGGCAGTTGATTCCCATTTGTTCTTCTTTGGTGCGGGAATGCATTCCAATCGAAGTACAGTCGAGACTGCACAACAGATCTCTCTGACGATCTTGCTTACATCCGAAATCCCAGGGAGATAAGTGTAATGCAAATCTGAGAAAGTACAACCACTTGTCAAACACCTAAAACTGAAAAGCAAAATCGCTAGACTGAAATGAAACATGAGGTGTTATAACGAACAACAACTGAGAGTTTGATAGTTCTTGTAATTAATGACATTAATATTTTTCTTCTGGTAAACATATTCTGAAGAAGTGCACGCAAGTGAGATTCGTACCGAAATTCATTTGGCAAAATGAAGGCGAAATCGGAAATAGGGGCGTCTACAGCAAAAGCCTACATTTATGCATTTCATTTGCAGTTCCTGGACAAAATAGTTGAAGGAAGATAAACAAATGGCTCAAATGGCTCTGAGCACTATGGGACTTAACTGCTGAGGTCATCAGTCCCCTAGAACATAGAACTACTTAAACCTAACTAACCTAAGGACATCACACACATCCATGCCCGAGGCAGGATTCGAACCTGCGACCGTAGTGGTCTCGCGGTTCCAGACTGTAGCGCCTAGAACCGCACGGCCACTCCGGCCGGCGAAGATAAACAGAGATACTCTCTGACATAACATTGATGATAACGATGGTGTTGCGGATGTAACTGTTGAAAATTATGATAATCCCATACAGTCAGTTCCAAGCGAACCGCCTGATGCTGCAGCAGTTGAAAAGCCTGAATCGTCTTTCAATGAGTTGCATAAAAAAGAGCACAGTAAATGGATTCTGTTGAATTAGAAACGGTTGCAGCTCTGAAGGAAACACCAAATCGATACCTTTCATTTTTCAAAGGATTATTCTCTTCTCTTGAAGATTTAGATGGATTAGACTGCCGTGATTTCCAAATGGAGGTGCGGAAAGCATCCCCTTTTCTTGCACATCCGATACACCATACGCCTCTCCATCTAGTACTCCACCGATAGCCTCTCCATCCGGCACTCCACCGATACACCATATGCTTCTCCATCTGGTACTCCACCGCTGACCCCTAATCAATATATACAGCTCCAGCTAAATCCGCAGCACACTGCTTCAGCGTACCAGAAGCAATTTCAATCACATGTGTCCGGCGTTCAATTCTACGAGGACGCAGTTGTCTACCTCTGTCTCCATAGTTCTTCTTCCGAAAGCTTAAGATATGCGTTTAACAATTTGTAAAACATCATTTAAGTTCACTTTTCCTTGCATTTACTCTGACCTATTATTTGTAAACCTGTGTTATTTCATTTTTTAATTACACTACTGGCCATTAAATTGCTACACCAAGAAGAAATGCAGATGATAAACGGATATTCATTGGACAAATATATTATACTAGAACTGATATGTGATTACATTTTCACGCAATTTGGGTGCTTAGATCCTGAGAAATCAGTACCCAGAACAACCACCTCTGGCCGTAATAACTTTTATATGCCTAGGCATTGAGTCAAACAGAGCTTGGACGGTGCGTACAGGCACAGCTACCCATGCAGCTTCAACACAATACCACAGTTCATCAAGAGTAGTGACTGCCGTATTGTGACGAGCCAGTTGCTCGGCCACCATTGACAGAGGTTTTCAGTTGGTGAGAAATCTGGAGGATGTGCTGGCCAGGGCAGCTGTCGAACTTTTTCTGTATCCAGAAAGGCCCGTACAGGACCTGCAACATGCGGTCGTGCATTATCCTGCTGAAATGTAGGGTTTCGCAGGGATCGAATGAAGGGTAGAGCCACGGGTCGTAACACATCTGAAATGTCCACTGTTCAGCGCGCCGTCAATGCGAACAAGAGGTGACCGAGACGTGTAACCAATGGCACGCCATACCGTCACGCCGGGTGATACGCCAGTATGGCGATGACGAATACAAGCTTCCAATGTGTGTTCACCGCGATGTCGCCAAACACGGATGCGACCATCATGATGCTGTAAACAGAACCTGGATTCATACGAAAAAATGACGTTTTGCTATCGTGCACCCAGGTTCGTCGTTGTTTACACCATCGCAGGCGCTCCTGTCTGTGATGCAGCGTCAAGGGTAACCGCAGCCATAGTCTCCGAGCTGATAGTCCCTGCTGCTGCAAACGTCGTCGAACTGTTCGTGCAGATGGTTGTTGTCTTGTAAGCGTCCCCATCTGTTGACTCAGGGACCGAGACGTGGCTGCACGATCCGTTACAGGCATGCGCATAAGATGACTGTCATCTCGACTGCTAGTGATACGACGCCGTTGGGATCCAGCACGGCGTTCCGTATTACCCTCCTGAACCCGCCGATGCCATATTCTGCTAACAGTCATTGGATCTCGACCAACGCGAACAGTAATGTCGCGATACGATAAACCGCAATCGCGATAGGCTACAATCCGGCCTTTATCAAAGTCGGAAACGTGATGGTACGCATTTCTCCTCCTTACACGAGGCCTCACAACAACGTTTCACCAGGCAACGCCGGTCAACTGCTGTTTGTGTATGAGAAATCGGTTGGAAACTTTCCTCATGTCAGCACGTTGTAGGTGTCGCCACCGGCGCCAACCTTGTGTGAATGCTCTGAAAAGCTAATCATTTGCATATCACAGCATGTTTTTCCTGTCGGTTAAATTTCGCGTATGTAGCACGCCATCTTCGTGGTGTGGCAATTTTAATGGCCAGTAGTGTAAAATCAGTTCCACGCACACGGTAGCGATAACTATAATGATTACTCGCGTATGCATTGTCAGTAGCGGTTGAGACGCAATCCTTTTAGTAATACTGAAACCGCGCGCTCTTTCTCTTCACAATAATGGCTTCAGCTTTCATTAGGCAATGCGACAGTAATCCCAATCGTCAGTCGTTAAATTCCACGATTCACTATCTCAGCAAGTTTTTGCATCTCAAATCAACAACGCGCGTCTCGCCATACTGCCGCACATATTCACTGACTGACTAACACTCTGCCAATGTGTATCACTAAATAAAAGTGTAAATGTCGTGTGACTAGGGCCTCCCGCCGGGTAGACCGTTCACCAGGTGCAAGTCTTTCGATTTGACGCCACTTCGGCGACTTGCGCGTCGAACTGTGTATCGCTGCTCCACTGTCACCCTCGCTCCCTATGCTCTCATGTCTACAATTTACATTGCAGTTCTTCATATAACACTTAATATAACAAATACACATAAAAACAAAAGAAATTATAGTCTTTCCTTATCAAGTAATAATAAGAATACGTATTTATCCATTAGAGAAAACTAAATAAACTGCAGCGCGACTGCTACGGTCGCAGGTTCGAATCCTGCCTCGGGCATGGGTGTGTGTGATGTCCTTAGGTTAGTTAGGTTTAAGTAGTTCTAAGCTCTAGGGGACTTATGAGCTAAAGATGTTGAGTCCCATAGTGCTCAGAGCCATTTGAGCCATAAATAAACTGCAGTTAGTTTTTAACACTATTACCAAACACAGCTACGCTACACCATCAAAGATGTGAATACTTAGTCCAAGAAAGCGAAAGAAAGACAGAAAAAGGAAAAAATAACCTATTACTATTGGCTATATCTTCACAAGCTCCGAATATCCATGCGACAGCATCAAAATGTGGTAGCAGACATCTAACTGACTCAAAAGATATTTGAAAGATGTTTTCTTTCCTAGTGAGGAAAAAGAATCTGTATTATTGTCAAGGGTAGAGCCACGGGTCGTAACACAACTGAAATGTGGCGTCCATGGTTCAAAGTGCCGTCAATGGAAACAAGAGGTGACCGAGACGTGTAACCAATGGCAACCCATACCATCACGCCGGGTGATACGCCAGTATGGCGGTGACGAATACACGCTTCCAATGTGCGTTCACCGCGATGTCGCCAAACACGGATGCGACCATCATGATGCTGTAAACAGAACCTTGATTCAATCGAAAAAATTACGTTTTGCCATTCGAGCACCCAGGTTCGTCGTTGAGTACACCATCGCAGGCACTCCTGTCTGTGATGCAGCGTCAAGGTGAAAGGGTACAGTACCACCCGACATTGAAAATAGGTACAACATACTTCATTATTTTTGTCAGATCAACACATTGTTTTGTAAAATAACTCAATTTCAATTAATACAGCGAAGCTGGATACCAGTGTGGGAAAGAATGACAATTTATTTATTTAATTTATCACATGTGCACTCCCACAGAATAAATCCCTACATCCAGTTTGGTGAGATCTGTGAAATGAATGAATGTATGGTCGTCTGCTAACAGCAGATAGTGAATGTGAATATATGATCATCTTTGAGACGATCCTTTCGCCACCTTTGGTGGGACCAAAGAGATGAAATTTACCTGAGCTTTGAGCGCCTGAAATGTGGCTGACCAATACGGTAGCAAGCTGCTGCCCCACTTCAGCAGAGGTGCGAGAGAACCTGAAGAACGGCCATGTTTCAGCACTCTGCCGCTGGACCTTGTGCTGTTAAGACCCGTCTTAGGTGTGCTCCGTAAAGACAAAAGAGTGGAGACATGGTATGCATGTGGAATACTTAAGAGTTTGAAATAATAATTTCTCTATTTCAGGAACTTTTGTGGGGAGAATTAAATGTCAGGCAGGTAATATTAATGGGATCGTAGTAATCTTCGGAAGTGACCAATGGTCAGAATGAAACCACATGTAGCAATAAGTTGAAATACTTCCGTGTGCTTAAGTTAAGCTGAATTACTAGTGTGTGTACTATAAGTTGAAATATTTAAGAAATAGCGTGTACAGGACTTGAAATTAGAGGCGAGTACTTCCACGTGGTGAGTACTGTGTGAGTCTCAATCTGTGTATGAGACAAAGGATAAAGAGAAGTACTCGTCCATGGTATCAGTTGAGGACTCGTGTGTGTGATGAATATGTTCTTAATATTACTTTGCGTGGTATGTTTCCGTGTGACGCTGGATTCAAACTATTATACTCTGAGAGAGAAGCAAGGTGAGTCAGCCGTCTATCCAGCAACGCCACTTGGCTTGCATTGCACAGGAAGACGTGCATATATCTCCAGAGTTCATAGTAGGAAAGTAGAATTACGAAGTGGGGCAGTGTTGTGTGAAACTGGGATAAATATTAATTGAAGTGGGAAAGCTAAAAGTGATAATGTTGTGACTATTCCCTGTGTTGTATTTCATGTTGTAGTGTGGTGTATGTCATGTAATTTGAGTATGTGTGGTTTGCATGGGAGAGTAGCAAGGTAGTTTCAGAGGTTATGCGTGTTCCTTTTGTACCGCTCGGTCTGGAGGAAAGTTTCGTGATGATGGTTGTGAGAGTCGAAGTGTGAGATATAGCAAAAGATCCACCATCCTATCCAGAAAGTGCACTGTAGCGTTAAATAATTACGAGACCATAAGGTAGAAATCACCAATGTAAAGCCATGCCCACTGGGCGGAATTTCTCATGTGTTATTGTTGTAGGTTATAGAATTTGTGTGTTTAGGTTATAGAATTTATCGGAATAAATAAGATGGTGAAATGAAAAAGATTGGTGGCCTTTTCCTTCGAATTGTATGTTGTCATGATATCCAGAATTTATAATGTGTGCGCCACTCATATTCAGTGCGATGGCCAGGTGTTGATGGTGGTGGTGGTTAGTGTTTAACGTCCCGTCGACAACTAGGTCATTAGAGACGGAGCGCAAGCTCGGGTTAGGGAAGGATTGGGAAGGAAATCGGCCGTGCCCTTTCAAAGGAACCATCCCGGCATTTGCTTGAAACGATTTAGGAAAATCACGGAAAACCTAAATCAGGATGGCCGGAGACGGGATTGAACCGTCGTCCTCCCGAATGCGAGTCCAGTGTGCTAACCACTGCGCCACCTCGCTCGGTGCCAGGTGTTGATAAAAGCCGTTAAATAAAAAAAGAAAATGCGGTATTGCCAGTGCGTAGTGAACAGTCAGAGCTCTGTAAATTACTGATAGTCAGTTGTGCGTTTCCGTTACGTATTATTCATATAGGAGGATAATTTGTAACTTAATTGTGAGTACGAGAGTTCATGTTACTCGATAAATAAGAATGAATCCACTCGCTTGGCAGACCACTCATCTTGCAGGCCTGACTACTTGATGCCACAGTATGAGCAAGGCATGTGGGTGCCTCTCAAACGGTAACCGCAGCCAGGGTCTCCGAGCTGATAGTCCACGCTGCTGCAAACGTCGTCGAACTGATCGTGCAGTTGGTTGTTGTCTTGCAAACGTCCCCATCTGTTGACTCAGGGATCGACACGTGGCTGCACTAACCGTTACAGCCATGTGGATAAGATGCCTGTCATCTCGACTGCTAGTGATACGAGGCCGTTGGGATCCAGCACGGCGTTCCGTATTACCCTCCTGAACCCACCGATTCATAATTCTGCTAACAGTAATTGGATCTCGACCAACGCGAGCAGCAATGTCACGATACGCATTTCTGCTCCTTACACGAGACGTCACAACGACGTTTCACCAGGCAACGCCGGTCAATTGCTGTTTGTGTATGAGAAATCGGTTGGAAACTTTCCTCATGTCAGTACGTTGTAGGTGTCGCCACCGGCGCCAACCTTGTGTGAATGCTCTGAAAAGCTAGTCATTTGCACATCACAGCATCTTCTTCCTGTCGTATAAATTTAGCGTCTGTAGCACGTCATCTTCGTGGTGTAGCAATTTTAATGGCCAGTAGTGTAAAATCTAAATAAGAAAGAGACTCCTTACAAAACTGTGTTGATTGTATTGTCTTACCTAAATGTTACGGCCAATCTCGGAATTGGTTGAATGTGTTGATTGTATTGTCTTACCTAAATGTTACGGCCAATCTCGGAATTGGTTGAATGTATTACCTCATAAATGTACCTTGGCATTCAGGATGTTCCTTTAGCTTAACGTGTAATTCATCAGATGATGAGAAGGTGCTCTCCTTGAATTCTATTATTCGTCCTACGCTTTTCTATTCTTATATAGAGAAACAACATGGCAAAAACTTGACTTCTCTCCATGATCACGTATGAAACCGATCTAACTGGCATGACTGATACAAATTGTGAACGGATGGTTCCAAAACGTTTGTGTCTGCGAGAGGTGCATTCTTTTGAAGTTCAAACAGGATGTTGACAATCTTTCCTGTTGCCAATGAAGCGTCGATATTAACTGCGGGCTTGCGTGCCATTTATCAATCTATTGTTTACATAATCGACTTAAAAGTCGGTAAAGCCCTAACATGTACTGACTCGACGAGCGACCTATAGACTCTTACGAAGGCAACCGAAGGTAAAACTGTAAACCCTTTGGCACACCATATACTGACATGTGTCAATCGAGGAAAAGAGCTGCGTCGTCTGATTCACATCCAATAGACACTGGGACATGTTAGAATTAGGGGTAACGAACATGCAGACCAACCGTCAAAACGGTGCAGTATCTGCTTCCCAACGGCATATCCCGACTATACACTGAATTTCATAGCACACTCGCCAACCAAGCAAAAACAGGAAAGTCAAAGTCAGTCGACGTTGACCGTAACATCAAAGGCACATGGTACTGGACGATTCAGCAACAGATTCCACGCTGCCTTGGTTTCTTAACTTGGCGCTCACGGGAAGAAATACCGTTACAAATCTATTAACAGGCATAAGAGCATGTCGCGTGAATGTTAATACACTGAAGAGCCAGAGAAACTAATATCGCCTAGGGCCACTGCGAGCACACAGAAGTGCCGCAACACGGCGTGACATGGACTCGACTAGTGTCTGAACTAGTGCTGGAGGGAACTGTCACTATGAATCCTTCAGGACTATCCATAGATCCGTAAGAGGGGGTGGAGACCTCTTCTGAACAGAACGTTACAAGGCATCCCACAAATGCTCAATAATGTTCATGTCTGGGGAGTTTGGTGACCAGCGGAAGTGTTTAAACTCAGAAGAGTGTTCCTGGAGCCACTCTGTAGCAGTTCAGGATGTGTGAGGTCCTGCTGGAATTGCTCAAGTCCGTCGGAGTGCACAATGCATAAGAATGGATGCAGCTTATCAGACAGGAAGCTTACATAAGTGTCACCTGTCAGAGTCATATCTAGACGTATCAGGGGTCCCACATTACTCCAACTGCACCCGCCCCACACCATTACAGAGCCTCCACCACCTTGAACAGTCCCCTGTTGACAAGCACGGTCCATGGATTCATGCGGTTGTCTCCAAACTCGTAGTCGTCAATCCGCTCGACACAATTTGAAACGAGATCCGTCCGACCAGGCAACAGTTTCCAGTCATCAACAGTCCAATGTCGGTGTTGACGGACCCAGGCGAGGCGTAAAGCCTTTTGTCGTGCAGTCATCAAAAATACACGAGTGGGCCTTCGGCTCCGAAAACCCATATCGAAGATGTTTCGTTGAATGGTTCGCGCGCTGACGCTCGTTGATGGCCCAGCACTGAAATCTGCAGCAATTTTCGGAAGGGTTACACTTCAGTCACGTTGAACGGTTCTCCTCAGTCGTCGTTGGTCCCGTTCTTGCAGGATCTTTTTCCGGCCGCAGCGATGTCAGAGATTGGATGACTGACTGATATGACTTTGCAGTATGAGCCAAGTTGGTGTTACTGTGCTGCCACTGCGAACGCCTGAAAGCAAGTGGAAACTACATTAGTTTCATTTCCTGAGGTCATGTAGCTGTGCTGATGGCTAAATGATCTCCTCTTGAGTAAAATATTCCGAAGATAAAATAGTTCCCTATTCGGATTTCCAGGTGTGGATCACACATAAGGAGGTCGTCATCAGGGAAAACAAAAATGGAATTTATCAAAAATGGTTCAAATGGCTCTGAGCAATATGGGACTTCACTTCTGAGGTCATCAGTTCCCTAGAAATTAGAACTGCTTAAACCTAACTAACCCAAGGACATCACACACATCCATGCCCGAGGCAGGATTCGAACCTGCGACCGTAGCGGTCGCGCGTTTCCAGAATGTAGCGCCTAGAACCGCTCGGCCACTCAGGCCGGCATATTCACGGCACACTCGTGAAATGGTCGCACTAGAAAATCCCCAATTCATCGCTACCTCGGAGATGGTGGGTCCTATCGTTCGTGCGCCGACCAAAACATCACGTTCAAATTGACTTGATAGCCTGCCATTGTTAATAGCAGTAACCGATCTAACAACTGCGCCAGGCAATTGTCTTACAAGGGCGTTGCCGATCGCATCGCCGTATTCTGCTCGTTTATATATCTTTGTACTTGAATACGCATCCCTATACCAGCTTCTTTGGCGCTTCAGTGTCAAACGAGACATTTTTTAAAATTACTTCCTTGTGCAATACCAAAAGAATGTGATAAAATCGATCTTCCAATCTACTACATTGTACAGTATTTTAAAAATTAAAGACTGTTCTTCTCTTAGAGTAGCTCTTCGATCCATGAACAGTCCGTTCCCAAATACATTTGCCATTTCACTCGTTTTTGTTTGATGTTGAAAGGTGGCTACACTGACTCACAGCGCCAGAGATTGCGCCAAAGATTATTATTCTGCTGCCTCCACTGGGGCAGTAGCAGTTCAGAGGATGTCGAGAGCAGTCGTTGTTCTGTTGGGCGAGAGAGTAGACGATCTGAGTGTTGACTGAAATGTTGTACTGTTCGGTTGGTGCAATGTATAGATGGAAGAAGATGCAATTGTCAGAATATATTTGAGAATGGAGATGGGCTTTTGATTTATGATGCTGGTGTAATGGAATATTATCGTCACTATATAATGAGGTAAAAAGGTATTACAGTTTTCTTTAATAACAATCCCTCTTGCTCACAGGTACAGTCAACAAAGCATCTGGCTCGTGTTCATTTATTAGACTTGTAATTCTGATTTCTATGTGCAATTATAGTATTTCTGGTTTTTCAGTTAGTTCATTGTAAAGAAAGAACCGAGCCAGAGTCACACTACCACACACAGAACAGTTACACTTGTGCTTTGTTGTTTCGTAGCGTTTATAGTTGCAAGGGACTTAAATAATCAATTGTGTTAATGGAAATTCCTTGTCATTCTTTATTTTTTATTTTATGCAGTCAGATTGCGTGCTAATACTAGTAAGGGCTAACCGGTTACGAGACTTCGTAACCGGTCACACAGCTAGTAAAATAATTGCATTTATTCATTAATATTAGTCTTTTCTTTTTAATTAAGCCCCCTTGCAATGTTGTATATATGTAATTGTATTTCATATTAAAATATCGTAGGTTTTTATTGTAATGGTACAGACTAATGTACTTTTTGATTCTTTATCTAGTTCTATTATGTTTTATATTTTTTAATGTCCTCTTCCATAGGTAAGTGGTGATGAGTGGTCAACGCGGGTGAGTGCCATGCGGGCCGGGAGGGGGGGGGGGGGGGAATAAATGCTAAAACGAGGAGTATGGGGTGCGAAAAAGTGATCGATGCCAAAGAAACAGTTATTAGCGCCTCTGCTTCTAGATTGCGGGGTCCCACGTTCAATTCCCGTCCGGGTCGGGGATTTCATCCCTCGGGGACTAGGTGTCGTGTTGTCCCCATCATTATCGGCGGGCAAGTCTCCACAGTGGCGTCAAGTAAAAAGACTTGCACGAGGCGCCGAACAACCGCAGGTTCTGAAATGAGATCAGACCAGTTTTCTACTTATAAGGTTCTACAGAAGAATGCTGAAGATTAGATGGGTAGATCACATAACTAATGAGGAGGTGTTGAATAGGATTGGGGAGAAGAGAAGTTTGTGGCACAACTTGACTAGAAGAAGGGATCGGTTGGTAGAACATGTTCTGAGGCATCAAGGGATCACCAATTTAGTAGCGGGAGGGCAGCGTGGAGGGTAAAAATCGTAGAGGGAGACCAAGAGATGAATACACCAAGCAGATTCAGAAGGATGTAGGTTGCAGGAGGTACTGCGAGATGAAGAAGCTTGCGCAGGATAGAGTAGCATGGAGAGCTGCATCAAACCAGTCTCTGGACTGAAGACCACAACAACAACAACATATTTATGTGTAATAACTCACCTGAAAGAAAAAAAAAACTGCTGAATAAACGTAGTGAACCTGTGTTCGAAGAAGACTATGTGACCATTAGGCTACAACTGTAGTACATCTCGCGTAGGATTCAAGAAAATAAAAGAGATTAGGACACACAGTGTCCTATTGACAGTCACTTTACCCTCGCTCAGGACGGAGAATGGAATAGGGCAGAAGAATCTTAATGATGGTACGATGTACCCTTCAGCGTGGTCTCTGTGTGTGGAGTCTTGTGGGACTTAACTGCTAAGGTCATCAGCCCCTAAGTTTACACACTACTTAACCTAAATTACCCTAAGGACAAACACACACACCCATGCCCGAGGGAGGACTCGAACCTCCGCCGGGACCAGCCGCACAGTCCATGACTGCAGCGCCTAAGACCGCTCGACTAATCCCGCGCGGCAGCGTGGTCTCTACTTTGCCTTGGCGAGTATACAGGGTGTTTCACAATTCACGTTAGACACTCCTAGAGCTTGTGGAGGGTACTTAGTAGATCAAGTTTCATATAGGAACCCATGTCCGGAAACATCATCTAACGACGCTACAGAATGTCAAAGTCAATGGCGCCGGATGTATGTATTTAAAAGGGTGATTTCATGATGATATTACAAACTTTCTAGGATGATGGAGAAGGATAAATGTATCAATCTGAGGTAAGGGTCCCTGTACCGGAAACGAACGAACAATTCTGATAACTCTGACAGATGAATACTTGTATTGCTACTGTTATTATATGGATTGTAGGGTGGGTAACTTTCAGAGGCAGTAGTACGGACCGAAACAAGGAAAAAGTATCCAGTAAACATGGGCCCTCAAATGCGTACCTGAGGAGCTGTGAACATTTGTTCATCTCCACTACTGTGAAGCACACCTCCTGTGTTCAGCAAGTGCTCATAGCTCTTGAGGCAAGCATTTTACAGACGATGTTTGCTTGAACTGTTTTTTATTTTGCTCGATACTACGATCTTTGAAAGTTGCCCATCTTAACAAGAACAGCCAGCCGGAGTGGCCGAGCGGTTCTAGGAGCTTCAGTCTGGAACCGCGCGCCCGCAATGGTCGCAGGTTCTAATCCTGCCTCGGGCATGGATGTGTGTGATGTCCTTAGGTTAGTTAGGTTTAAGTAGTTCTAAGTTCTATGGGACTGATGACCTCAGATGTTAAGTCCCATAGTGCTCAGAGCCATTTGAACCATTTTTTCTCAGCAAGAACAGCACAGGTACACTGCCACAGGTATTAGAACGATTTTCGCTTATAACTTTCGACTCGTTCGTTACCTGTACAGGAACCCATACCTCAAATTCATACATTTATCCTTCTCCATCATCCTAGAAAGTTTGTAACACAATCACGGAACAACGATGTATGGTTCAAATGGCTCTGGGTACTACCTACATCTACATCTACATCGACATCCATACTCCGCAAGCCACCTGACGGTGTGTGGCGGAGGGTACCTTGAGTACCTCTATCGGTTCTCCCTTTTATTCCAGTCTCGTATTGTTCGTGGAAAGAAGGATTGTCGGTATACCTCTGTGTGGGCTCTAATCTCTGTGATTTTATCCTCATGGTCTCTTCGCGAGATATACGTAGGAGGGAGCAATATACTGCTTGACTCCTCGGTGAAGGTATGTTGTCGAAACTTTAACAAAAGCCCGTACCGAGCTACTAAGCGTCTCTCCTGCAGAGTCTTCCATCGGAGTTTATCTATCATCTCCGTAACGCTTTCGCGATTACTAAATGATCCTGCAACGAAGCGCGCTGCTCTCCGTTTGATCATCTCTTCTATCAACCCTATCTAGTACGGATCCCACACTGCTGAGCAGTATTCAACCAGTGGGCGAACAAGCGTACTGTAACCTACTTCTTTTGTTTTCGGATTGCAGTTCCTTAGGATTCTTCCAACGAATCTCAGTCTGGCATCTGCTTTACCGACGATCAGCTTCATATGATCATTCCATTTTAAATCACTCCTAATGCGTACTCCAAGATAATTTATGGAATTAACTGCTTCCAGTTGCTGACCTGCTATATTGTAGCTATATGATAAGGGATCTTTTATCTATGTATTCGCAGCACATTACACTTGTCTACATTGAGATTCAATTGCCATTCCCTGCAACCCTATGAGTCTTAACATCTGAGGTCATCAGTCCCCTAGAACTTAGAACTACTTAAACCCAACTAACCTAAGGACATCACACACATCCACGGCCGAGGTGGGATTCGGACCTGCGACCGTAGCGGCTGCGCGGTTCCAGACTGAAGCGCCTAGAACCACTCGGCCGCAACGGCCGGCAACGATGTATGTACATACATTTACAGGCTCCGGCGCCTATAGCTTTGATGCTCTGTAAGGCCGTTGGATGACGTTCCTGGACATGGGTTCGTATGTGGATCTTGATCTACCGAGTCCCCTCTGCAACCTCTAGAGTTGAAATGAATTGTGAAACACACTGTGTATTTACATGACACAAGTTGACTTTCCACCCTGAGTCACAAGTACAGACAGGGCGCCGATAAACGCAGCCGCAAGGTGAGCAGCCGGCCGCGTGCCTGGCTGTACAGCGTGGGTGTCATTGTGCCCTGTTGGCGCGGCGTGACGCAATGGCGGCGGCGTGGCCACAGCGGCGGAGGCCGCCACGTCAGCGGTGCAAGGTCGCGCCGGTCACGTGACGCGCCCGGTGCCCGCGGCCAGCAGCAGCTCGGCCTGCCCGGCAAGGCGCGCTGCTGACCTGGGTCAGCACGGCAGCCAGCGCACGCGAGCCGCCACACCCCGCCCCCGGTGCCGCCTGTTCGGCCTGCCTACTCGTTACGTCACGCCACCAGCCTGCGAATGCCTAACTCACCTGCCGTGCTGCAAGGGAAGCTGGTTCTCCTTCCCGATGCTGCTATCTGCACCAGCACTTTGTAGACATTTCATCTGGCTCCGACGCTACAGCAGCATTGGGTCACTTATCACACTAACAGTGAGACAACTGCTGTTTGTCGCTCGGACTACGCTACTCGTATTGTGCGTGCTCACTGGCCAAAGTCCTTCTACTGCGTTCCTCACGTCTCTGACAGCAGACATCACGTGGCACGACCGTAGTGTGTGTACGGCGCATGGTCTGTAGTAATAACCTTTCGTTAGTTACGTCGACAGTTGCTAAGTTTGCTTTGATTGAGATCGTACAGTATATTGAGATAAATATCAAAACAAATATAGTTTCACAAAAGATATGGTACTGAAATTTTAATGGAGATTAATAAATGGTTTTGCCGGCTGCGGTGGCCGAGCGGTTCTAGGCGCTTCAGTCTGGAATCGCGCGACTGCTACGGTCGCAGGTTCGAATCCTGCCTCGGGCATGGATGTGTGTGATGTCCTTAGGTTAGTTAGGTTTAAGTAGTTCTAAGTTCTAGGGGACTGATGACCTGAGAAACGCAACTCGCCCTTTTTTCACATGATGTCTTGCGAACCATGGATGAAGGGTATCAGACGGATGCCATATTCCTTGACTTACGGAAAGCGTTTGACTCGGTGCCCCACTGCAGACCCCTAACTAAGGTACGGGCATATGGGATTGGTTCCGAAATATGTGAGTGGCGCGAACACTTCTTAAGTAATAGAACCCAGTACGTTGTCCTCAATGATGAGTGTTCATCGGAGGTGAGGGTATCATCTGGAGTGCCCCAGGGAAGTGTGGTAGGTCCGCTGTTGTTTTCTATCTACATAAATGATCTTTTGGATAGGGTGGATAGCAATGTGCGGCTGTTTGCTGATGATGCTGTGGTGTACAGGAAGGTGTCGTCGTTGAGTCACTGTAGAAGGATACAAGATGACTTGGACAGGATTTGTGATTGGTGTAAAGAATGACAGCTAACTCTAAATACAGATAAATGTAAATTAATGCAGATAAATAGGAAAAAGAATCCCGTAATGTTTGAATACTCCATTAGTAGTGTAGCGCTTGACACAGTCAAGTCGATTAAATATTTGGGCGTAACACTGCAGAGCGATATGAAGTGGGACAAGCCAGTAATGGCAGTTGTGGGGAAGACGGATAGTCGTCTTCGGTTCATTGGTAGAAGTTTGGGAAGATGTGGTTCATCTGTAAAGGAGACCGCTTATAAAACATTAATACGACCTATTCTTGAGTACTGCTCGAGCGTTTGGGATCCCAATCAGGTTGGATTGAGGGAGGACATAGAAGCAATTCAGAGATGGGCTGCTAGATTTGTTACTGGTAGGTTTGATCATCACGCGAGTGTTACGGAAATGCTTCAGGAACTCGGGTGGGAGTCTCTAGAGGAAATGAGGCGTTCTTTTCGTGAATCGCTACTGAGGAAATTTAGAGAATCAGCATTTGAGGCTGACTGCAGTACAATTTTACTGCCGCCAACTTACATTTCGCGGAAAGACCAAAAAGATAAGATAAGAGAGATTAGGGCTCGTACAGAGCAGTCATTTTTCCCTCGTTCTGTTTGGGAGCGGAACAGGGAGAGAAGATGCTAGTTGTGGTACGAGGTACCCTCCACCACGCACCGTATGGTGGATTGCGGAGTGTGTATGTAGATGTAGATTTAGATGTAAGTCCCATAGTGCTCAGAGCCATTTAATCCATTTGAATAAACGGTTTATGGTCCATTCCTCCATGTTACACATTCAAAACTCGTAAGATGCAAAACTCTGGGAATATGTCCCTGTTATTGTAGTCGTCAGCATGAACAATGGTTTGATGTAGCTCTCCACGCTACACTGTCCTGTGGGAACCTTTTCATCTCCGCATAGCTACTACAACCTACAACCATTTGCACTTGTTTGTTGTGTTCAAACCTTGCTCTCTCTCCACAGATTTTACCCTTCTCGCCTCCCTCCGTTATCAAACTGACAATAAGTTGATGTTCAGGATAAGTCCTATCAACTGATACCTTCTTTTAGTCAATTTGTGCCACAAATTTCTTTTCTCCTGATTCCGATTCAGCACCTCCTCACCTGTTCAATCTACCCGTCTAATCTTATTCGCCTGTAACACCTCATTTCAAAATCTTCGATCCTCTTTTTCGCTGAACTGTTTATCGTCTACATTTTACTTCTGTACAAGACTGCACTCTAGACAAACGCTTTCAGAAAGACTCCCTAGCAGTTAAATTTACAGTGTTACCGGACTTCTCTCTTTTACTATTGCCAGTCTGCATTCTGTATCATATGTACTTAGGCCATCATCATTTATTTTGCTGGCCAAAACACAGAACTACTATTACCACTACTTTTAGTGTCTCATTTCCTAATCTAATACCCTCAGCACCACGTGATTTATTTCGGTTACATTCCGTTGCCTCTGTTTTACTTTTGCTGATGTTCATTTTATAATCCCTTTTCACGTCACTATCCATTCCATTCTCCCGATGTTCCAAGTCCTTTCCTGTCTCTGACAGAGCCGGCCGGTGTGGCCTGGGGTTCTAGGCGCTTCAGTTTGGAACCGCGTGACCGCTACGGTCGCAGGTTCGAATCCTGCCTCGGGCATGGATGTGTGTGATGTCCTTAGGTTAGTTAGGTTTAAGTAGTTCTAAGTTCTAGGGGACTGATGACCACAGATGTTAAGACCCATAGTGCTCAGAGCCATTTTTTGTTGTCTCTGACAGAATTATAGTATCACTGGCAAACCTCAAAGCTTTATTTACTTCCCCCAGCTTATTCAACGTTTAGACTAAATAATGCGGGAGATTTGCTGCAACTCTTCTTCTTAATTACTGTCACCATTTCATGTATTTCGATTCTTAGAACTATGGTTATTGTCTGTTCAAGTTGTAGATAACCTATGGCTCCCTGTAATTTATTCCTGTTACCTTCACAGCTTCCTGTCAACATTGTCAAAATCTTTCTCTAAGTCTACAAATGCTGTAAATGTTCATTTGCGTTTGGAATATGTCGTCTAAGAGAACTCATAGAGTCACTATTAACTCACGTGCTTCTACGTTCCACCGGAGCCCAAATCGATCCCTCCCCCCCCCCCCCCCCCAAGTTATCTTACATCTGTCTTTTCATTTATCTAAAAATTGTTCGTGCCAGTGTCTAGCAACCGTGAACCCGACCAGATAGCCGAGCGCATTAATGCGCCGTTTCCTGGAAGTGGGTTGGTGCGTCGGCCGTGGATAGAATCTGCCCCGCAAATTAACGACGAAAGTTGGCGTGCCGGCTAGCCTTGATATGTTTTAGTCGGTTCCTCACATCCGACTAGATGAATCCTGGGCTGGTCCCCAAGTCCTGCATCAGTTAGATGATTCGCAACATTTAGAAAACTTTTGCTGACTTTCACGTGCCTAATACTACACGCGGACAGATGAAGTACACATATTCTCTCTCCCTTTTCTGTTTGTGGGTAGTGAGACCACAAGGCTGCCTCCCTCTGGGAGTTTATTCTTGGTGTGCGAATTGTAGACAATTTCATGTCTCTGTATTTGACAATTTATTATACACTTTGTGAGGTAACTGGACGTTCATTGGGTCCTTTGTTCCTCTAGTTAGGTAACATTTTTCTTACGATACAGTAATTCTTTAATTCATTCCATGAGCTTTGGTAGTCGCAGCTTTAGATCATTGGTGCACGAAGTTACGACGGGTGCCAGCACTGGTGCTGAAAGGTGCCTATTAGTAGGACCTCGGGCATAGTCCGTTATTTTTTCGTGTAGCTCCTTGGTCCTCGTCCATCTGGGAGCCCCTACCGTCCACCTTAAGTACCAGTTCTGTATTGCATGGACTGCACGTACCGGGTGATCAAAAAGTCAGTATTAATTTGAAAACTTAATAAACCACGGAATAATGTAGACAGAGAGGTAAAAATTGACACATATGCTTGGAATGACATGGTGTTTCATTAGAACAACAACAAAAAAAAAAGTATTGCTAGATGCGTGAAAGATCTCTTGCGCGAGTCGTTTGGTAATAATCGTGTGCTCAGCCTCCCAGGTCCCCAGACCTCAGTCCGTGCGATTATTGGCTTTGGGGTTACCTGAAGTCGCAAGTGTATCGTGATCGACCGACATCTCTAGGGATGCTGAAAGACAACATCCGACGCCAATGCCTCACCATAACTCCGGACATGCTTTACAGTGCTGTTCACAACAATTTTCCTCGACTACAGCTATTGTTGAGGAATGATGGTGGATATATTGAGCATTTCCCGTAAAGAACAGCATCTTTGCTTTGTCTTACTTTGTTATGCTAATTATTGCTATTCTGATCAGATGAAGCGCCATCTGTTGGACATTTTGTGAACTTTTGTAATTTGTTGGTTCTATTCTAATAACACCCCCTGTCATTCCACGCATGTGTGTCAATTTGTACCTCTCTATCTACATTAATCCGTGATTTATTCAGTTTTCAAATTTATACTGACTTTTTGATCACCTAGTATATCAGCATCACACGGGACTCCCCTGCTGCACATATGTAGAGGAGTTTTGGCTGGAATGTCGATATGTAGAGTTGGTACATGGTCTTGGTGTTGAGATGAGTGCAGATGAAGAATGGTATCAGTGTGTGCGCCATCCTTTTTTCGTTGCTGCATGTGCACTGTGAAAGTCAGGGGCTTATCCAGAATGATCCCCAGATACATCGTCGAATGGGACCAATGGATGGGTTGCCCTAGCACACTTAGTGGGTGACGTAGTACTGGTAGTCTCCCATTGGTCAAGAGCACTGCAGCAATCTTCGCGGGGTTGATTGTTATTTTGCTCAACTGCACCCACTTTCCATGAGATCTATTTGGCGTTTGAGTGAGGCCTTCAGCCATTTGTATAAATTCTTGTTCCTTAAAAGAGATTATTTAGGGATATTTTAACCCTTGTGTTAAAAAAACGGTTCAAATGGTTCTGAGCACTATGGGACTTAACATCTTAGGTCATCAGGCCCCTACAACTTAGAACTAATTAAACCTAACTAACCTAAGGACATCACACACATCCATGCCCGAGGCAGGATTCGAATCTGCGACCGTAGCAGTCCCGCTGTTTCGGACTGCAGCGCCTAGAACCGCAGGACCACCGCGGCCGGCCTTGTGTTAAAAAAGGAATTATTTAAACTTTATTATTGAGAAGTTACTTGGACCCTCAGCCGTGAATTGATCCTTGTTGTTTTAAAGAGAGAACTGTGCATTGGTTTTCGAGGAATAAAGTTGTGTGTTCTTGTGTAACAAACAGTAACTGATCTTGGCCCCTTTCCACAACCTGATCCGCTCAGTCCTGCGAAAGCAGATTTCATCGTTCATCTGTTTAATATTCCACAGACTTGCGTAACATAAATCTTTCGGCCGCCGTATCATTCGCAAAACCTTTTACATTTTTACAATTTTTTTTAACTATTATGGGACTTAACTGCTGAGGTCATCAGTCCCTAAGCTTACACACTACTTAACCTACAAGCTAAGGACAAACACACACACCCATGCCCGAGGGAGGACTCGAACCTCCGCCGGGACCAGCCGCTCAGTCCATGACTGCAGCGCCTGAGACTGCTCGGCTAATCCCACGCGGCTTTTACAAATTAAAGATGCATATGTTACGGTGCGTAAATCACTCCTACGACGGAAGGAAAGAGGTGTAATCGCCCAGGGTCGTGCATTAGGCCGACCTGCCTACATGAACAAACTGGTTCTGCTTCCAGAATGAATTTTCGCTCTATAGCGGAGTGTGCGCTGATTCGAAACTTCCAAACAGATTAAAGCTTTATGTCGGAGTGGGATTCGAACACGGGACCTCTGCTTTTTAATCTGCCACGAAGTTTGTAATCAGCGTACACTCTGCTAAAGAGTGAAAACTCGTTCTGGAAACAATCCGCTGTGGGTAAGCCATATCTTAAAACTTGTATATCGTATATTGCAAGAGTGCTAGTCTCGCAAGCTACGCAGGAGAGCTAACTGTGAAGTTTGGAAGGTAGGAGATGAGGTATTAACGGAAGTAAAGATCGCGGGAGGGGGCAGAAGAGGGGAGGAGTGTGGAGCGGGCGGTGGAAGTTGGATTGGGAAGAAATCGTGTCTCATGTTTGGATAGCTCATTCGGTAGACCGCTTCCCCGCAAAATGAACAAAGGTCTCAGTTTCGAGTCTCCATGTGGTACACCAATTTTAATCTCCCAGGAAGTTTCAAAGTGATTTTGATTGTCTGAGACGGTCAGATAGGAAAGCGATAGGAGGAGACTTCAAAACTGCTTTAAGAGGTTATTACACCTGCTCACAACGTAAGTGTATGCCCAACGCAGACATAGATGGTCTACTGTATTTGCTTTCCATTATCCTTGAGTCACATGTCTGACCGAAAAAACGACAACGTCTTTCCTACGCAGATCCTACTGATAATTTATCTTGGCTCAAAAATCATGCCGACAGCTCTCGCGTTCCCGAATTCACAAACCACGCTAACAACGCGTGGCTTAAATGGCGGTCAGTGACTGCTCTGCTTCGTGATAAGAAGATCCCTACCCGACTACACCGAAAGGGTACTCTGAAATACATCCAGTTGCCTTGTACGATACAGAATGCTGGCTCGCAACAAAAGAAGCAAAACAACGCCGTGCTTTAACGGAAATCAAAGTGCTTCCATGTAACTCGCACATATGGACCGACGTTTCATGATCATGTGAGCAATCATGAAATTTGCAGGTGGTACGGAGTAGCATCTATCGTTGAGAAGATGGGCGTAAGCTGCCTAGCGTGGTGTGGACACATACTTCGAGACGTTCAATAACGAATAACAATAAGCGGGTGTTCGTTAAAAGGCGAGATGTTGGAAGATCGACGCAATGTTGACTAGATACCTTCCGTATAGACCTCAAGATAGCGGTCTTCAACGTAACCAAGTATCCGATTGCGTTCAGTTACTACTTTTTAAAAATTAATTGGTCTTTGGTATCAACCACGTTGCCAGAGAAGTGAGTAACTACGGATTTGGTATGCGATATATACATCACAGGCATTAGAAAGTACATTAATTCCAGGTAAGATCAGATTATATTAGATTAGTACTTGTTCCATAGATCAAGAATACGACACTTTGTAATGATGTGGAACGTGTCAGGTTAATAATAGGTGCTTATCCAAGATATTACATTACACAAAATATTACATGACACTTAATATTTTTAATTTTTTTGGGGGTCTTGGGGGATGGGGAAATTACCCACTTACTATATCCAAAAATTCATGTAATGAGTAGGAGGAGTTGCCATTCAGAAATTCTTTTAATTTCCTTTTAAATGCTATATGGCTAACTGTCAGACTTTTGATGCTATTAGGTAAGTGACCAAAGACTTTTGTGGCAGCATAATTTACCCCCTTCTGAGCCAAGGTTAGATTTAACCCTGAGTAGTGAAGCTCATCCTTTCTCCTAGTGTTGTAGCCATGTACACTGCTATTACTTTTGAATTCGTTCGGATTGTTAATAACAAATTCATAAGTGAATATATATATTGTGAGGCTACAGTGAAGATCCCTAGCTCTTTAAATAAGTGTGTGCAGGATGATCTTGGATGAGCTCCAGCAATTATTCTGATTACACGCTTTTGTGCAATGAATACTCTTTTACTCAATGATGAGTTACCCCAGAATATGATGCCATACGAAAGCAGAGAATGAAAATAGGCGTGGTAAGCTAATTTACTGAGATGTATATCGCCAAAATTTGCAATGACCCTAATAGCATAAGTAGCTGAACTCAAACGTTTCAGCAGATCTTCAGTGTGTTTTTTTCGAGTTCAACCCCCAATCAATGCATAGACCTAGAAATTTTGAATATTCTACTTTAGCTACCGATTTCTGATCGAAGTCTATATTTATTAATGGTGTCATTCCATTTACTTTGGGGAACTGTATATACTGTGTTTTGTCAAAGTTTAATGAGAGCCCATTTGCAGAGAACCACTTAATGATTTTCTGAAAAACATCATTTACAATTTCATCAGTTAATTCTTGTCTGTTGGGTGTGATAGCTGTAAGTTGTATAGTCGGCAAAAAGTACCACCTTTGCATCTTCGTGAATATAGAATGGCAAGATATTACACTTCATGGCGCACTTAGTATTTTTACACACTCAGTACAGTCCTTGTATCACAACTTCTTACTTTGGATCCTTTGTCTCTGACTTGTAACTGGATATCTGCTTCTTGTAGAAACAAGGCGGTACTGACATAGTCCGTTGTGGTCAGCTGCCGAAACAGGTCGGTCACAGATGTAGCTTGTGGAATTCCTGCTCTGATCAAGGCCTTTAGAAACTTGCAGCGTTGTCTGTCATAGCGTGACATCCTACTATCATGCGTTTAAGATCTACAAACTTAGTTGCGTGGATTTCGCAGAATGTAGATGGTTGAACTTTCATTCTGTAAAGATATGAAGGATAATTGTCGTGACCCAACTGGATGCTCATTATAATAGTGGTATGATGTCTGGATAGCTTGATTTGGGAGAACCAAGTTCTTCGCACAATAATTGGCTGTATTGCGGCATAATGTCTTCCTTTGGACTGCTTTAAAATCTCCCACGTCTGTGATTATTCTTGACAAACCTTTTTTTTTACGCCAGCAACAAGATCTGTATGTGAAAGGCAAGTGTAATACGATTGGCCATCAATATCGCTCCAAATGGTGACAGAGCACCGCGTCAAGTGGAGACAGAACACCAAAAGGGCAGATCCCGCAACAATGAGGGCCGAACACTGACGAAGACGAAGAACTGTTAGACACTGGTCTGTTTTCCTGCTTAAGATGATTGAGTCATGACTTGGTTCGTTCCTTTATGCGTTGTGTCTTGGATCGTCATCTTCGCATCTAAAACGGGCTTTGTTGTCCAGTCTGATGTCGCACAGCCACAGTTCAGTATATCGATTTCTAGAACATTTTACAACGTGCTGATACTTGTCAATCGAAATTACGCAAAGACACGAGTTTTAAACAGCAGACAAAAGTAAGCTGATAAACAAAAGAATCTAAATTATTATTACCAGAACTAGATAATCACGGAAGACAACTAAACTACTGGCCATTAAAATTGTTACACCACGAAGATGACGTGCTAAAGACGCGAAATTTAACCGACAGGAAGAAGATGCTGTCATATGCAAACGATTAGCTTTTCAGAGCATTCACACAAGGTTGGCGCCGGTGGCGACACCTACAACGTGCTGACTTGAGGAAAGTTTCCAACCGATTTCTCATACACAAACAGCAGTTGACCGGCGTTGCCTGGTGAAACGTTGTTGTGATGCCTCGTGTAAGGAGCAGAAATGCGTACCATCACGTTTCCGAATTTGATAAAAGTTGGATTGTAGCCTATCGCGATTGCGGTTTGTCGTATCACGACGTTGCTACTCGTGTTGGTCGAGATCCAATGACTGTTAGCAGAATATGGAATCGGTGGGTTCAGGAGGGTAATACGGAACGCAGTGCTGGATCCCAACGGCGTCGTATCACTAGCAGCCGAGATGAGAGGCATCTTATCCGCATGGCTGTAACGGATCGTGCAGCCACGTCTCGGTCCCTGAGTCAACAGATGGGGACGTTTGCAAGATAACAACCATCTGCACGAACAGTTCGACGAAGTTTGCAGCAGCATGGACTATCAGCTCGGAGACCACGGCTGCGGTTACCCTTGACGCTGCATCACAGACAGGAGCGCCTGCGATGGTATACTCAACGACGAACCTGGCTGCACGAATGGCAAAACGTCATTTTTTCGGATGAATCCCGGTTCTGTTTACAGGATCATGATGGTCGCATCCGTGTTTGGCGACATCGCGGTGAACGCACACTGGAAGCGTGTATTCGTCATCGCCTACTGGCGTATCACTCGGCATGATGGTATGGGGTGCCATTGGTTACACCTGTCGGTCACCTCTTGTTCACATTGACGGCACTTTGAACAGTGGACGTCACATTTCAGATGTCTTACGACCCATGGCTCTACCCTTCATTCGATTCCTGCGAAACCCTACATTTCAGCAGGATAATGCACGACCGCATGTTTCAGGCCCTGTACGGGCCTTTCTGGATACAGAAAATGTTCGACTGCTGCCCTGGCCAGCACATTCTCCAGATCTCTCACCAACTGAAAACGTCTGGTCTATGGTGGGCGATCAACTGGCTCGTCACAATACGCCAGTCACTACTCTTGATGATGCACGGGCAGCTGTACCTGTACACGCCATCCAAGCTCTGTTTGACTCAATACCCAGGCGTATCAAGGCCGTTATTACGGCCAGAGGTGGTTGTTCTGGGTACTGATTTCTCAGGATCTATGCTCCCAAATTGCGTGAAAATGTAATCACATGTCGGCTCTAGTATAATATATTTGTCCAATGAATACCCGTTTATCATCTGCACTTCTTCTTGGTGTAGCAATTTTAATGGCCAGTAGTGTAGTAAGTGTTTCCGGGTGCCTGTGTAAGAAGGAAGGAGGAACGCGAAGCACAAAGCGCGCCGGCAGCTCTGGGGGAACACCTGGCTGCCGCAGTGAGGTCGCTGCATCGATCCCCGAGTCGCTCGCCGGCTGAATTGATGGTCGCTCAGATTCCGCCGGAAGCATGCAGCTGGCTCTCTGTGCTCCACAGCTGCTCCTCTTGACCCCCGCACGATAACTTGTGTGAGTGACATTATCCGCTGGTAGTGGACGGGTGACCAGGTAGACGGTGACGTGGCAGGAATTTCACAGGGTGTTGGAGAAACTAAGCACTTTCGTGGCGCTGTTGCCATACTTTCACGTTAATACAGTTCCATCTAAGTTGCGCATACTGAGTGAAACGAGCCGTGTAGATTACGGTATGAACATTTCGGTGCGTTAGCTGTTCACCCAGTGGACGACAAAGTAACGGTTCGTGGAAAGGATGAGATACGAAACGCCTGACGAATGATGGGCCTGGCTCCGTATTAGCCGCAGACACTCGTGTTTATTATACGTATCAGTTATTATTAACACTTTTAAAAAATACAGTAGAAGAATGTAGACTGATAATATCACCACATAAATCAAAAGCAATGGAATTTCCGAGGAAGAACATAGTAAGATTGAAAGTCGAGATAAATGGTAAAATATTGGAGGAAGTATCCACTGGACGTGAAATATTACCGACCATAGATGGCGACATAGAAAGAAAACTTTGCAAATGTGAACGTATATACGGAACAATTCATAGAACTGTGAAACACGCAACTAGAAAAGAAACTAAATTTGAGCTGTATAAAAGAACGGCGGCATCGGTAGTAATGTAGAGAAGTGAGACGTCAGTATTCTCGAAGAAAGAGAAAGGAAAATTACGTCAGCTGTGATGTAATATCTCAGGACAGTCAAAGACTGCAAACTGATGGGAAAAAAAACACGAATAACAGAGAAATGAGACAAGATCTACAGAGCATCTATTTCGAAATCAAAGTTAAAAATATAAGTTCAAATGATGTAACCATTTTAGAAAGAATACAGGAAGATTGTTGTTTGTGCCGGCCGTTGTGGCCGAGCAGTTCTAGGCGCCTCAGTCCGGAACCGCGCTGTTGCTACGGTCGCAGATTCGAATTCTGCCTCGGGCATGGATGTGTGTGATATGCTTAGGTTAGTTAGGTTTAAGTAGTTCTAAGTTAAGGGGACTGATGACCTCAGACGTTAAGTCCCATAGTGCTCAGAGCCATTCTGAAGATTGTTTGCCTTGAATAGCCATGAACTATAAGCGCACTATACGGCGAAGTGATGTACGTCCGAAGACAAAATGCGTTCCGGAACAGGCTGTACAACCTATTCCATGAAGTGAAGAAAATGTGATAAAGTTAACGTTTCCACTTCAGCTCCTAGAGTTACAGTAAAATGTTCCCCTTGCATTCATACTAATAACAAATAAGATGTAGCCTTCATCTTCGACAACATTTTCAAAACATTTAACTTTTGGCAGAACACATCGCCAATTTCAATATATTGCTGTATTTTTCTTCTGTAGAATCTCGATTTCACGTCCCATGCCATTATCGAGTACAATGTTCTTGGACCAATAACATCATTTTGCTGTGTACTGTGCAGAATGACATATACACGATTCAAAACATTTACTTAACATTAATAAAAATGGTACCAAATTAATCTCTTGTAGGAATGCTGACCAGGTGGATTTTAATAGTTACATCTTAGAGGCATGTGCTAATCTTGTGTTTACCTGCTTTGGGCTGACTTTAACAGATATGACGTCTTGTACGATTATGTGATGTATTCCTACAAGACTTTAATTTTGTACCATTTATATCAGTGAGCGGACGTGTTGAACTGTGTGTTTGTCATCCTGCGCAGAACACAGCCAAATGATGTTAACTGTATAAGAACACCGTGCACGATAAAGGCTTGAAAGCAAAAATCTAGATTTTACAGAAGAAAAGAACAATTATATACAATCAAATGACGTTGTATTCTTTCAAAAATACTGTATGACTGTGCCTCAGCACATCGAGAACTTACATCTAACTTTGTTGGGTTGACTCCTTTATAGCATTCGCTGTCATGTGCTATAAAAATTCTTAATTCGTTTTTTCTATGTGGGAATTTTGCGCCAAAGGTACTTAAGAATACAACAGAGCACTTCTGTTGTAAGACTGTTCGTCATATAAGCCCATACCTGTAGCAGCTTAAATTTGACTTGTCACAGGCAATGAAAACTAGCACATTCGTTCTCCACTATCGCCTTCAAATGGTTCAAATGGCTCTGAGCACTATGGGACTTAACATCTTCGGTCATCAGTCCCCTAGAACTTAGAACTACTTAAACCTAACTAACCTAAGGACACCACACACATCCATGCCCGAGGCAGGATTCGAACCTGCGACCGTAGCAGTCCCGCGGTTCCGGACTGCAGTGCCTAGAACCGCGAGGCCACCGCGGCCGGCACTATCGCCTTCAGAGACCAGTAAGTGTTTCCAGTAAATTGTTACGATTTTAATCAGAATCTCTACCTGCGTAACTTCGTACATTTGAATTAGTCCGAGAGGACAACAGGTTGTCCTATTTAAAGATGTGCCATGTATAGCGGCCGAACGCTGCTGCTGGATACGACATATGGTGCGAGTGCGGACACGATACCTGACCAGTCTGTTACGGCATGTTTACATGGCCTGAGAATTGCATTTTGCCTACAATACATGCCAACAATGTTTTACGGCACCATACCAACCACACGATTCGCAGTCAAATGTACTACAACCTTATCGGCCATCAAAGTTCGGCAATGTTTACGGCAATACATTTCCGGGCCAGAAGTGCTGAGGTCACACTACTGTCACAAAATGTGACAAACGACCCGGCCGCTGTGACCAAGCTGTTCTAGGCGCTTCAGTCCGGAACCGCGCTGCTGCTATGGTCGCAGGTTCGAACCTGCCTCGGACATGGATGTGTGTGATGTCCTTAGGTTACTACTTTTACATCACTACTGCTTTTACATCACTTGAGGAATCAAATACGAGGGAAGAAGAGAAATCAGTCTTTTTGGATGTGTTCTTTCTTAAGTAAGCGGTATGCTTGAGGAAATCTAAAGAGTGGACTCATGATGTATGAATACCTGTTCTAGAATTTTTCCAGAACGTTGAAACACGATTTCGAATATCTCGGACAAGTAAGAGGCCGGAGAATTGCTAAAACCGATACACCGATACATATATGAGGGAGCGTATACCAGTCACAACCAGATTGGCGATCACCCTTTGGTTTTTAGCTACTGATGATTCCTACAGAAGCTTTATGTACTTCTTTAAATTTCACTGTTCATTAATAATCCTCATAGTACAAATAAGTATACAATGCTTTAGAAGGTCTGAAGGATTTCATTGAGGGGGGTTTTAAATACGAATAAAATTTTCATTTTATTTTTGTTCACCAGCACACACCACTGGTTACACCATCAATTACTGCTTTAGGCATGTCTCGAGAGAATGTGAAAGTCGTAGCCCCAAATGCAAACCACGTTGATGAAGAGCCAACTGAAACCAAGTCAGAGTTTCTTCAGCACATAAAAGCATCCTAAGTAGCTCAATTCAGTTTCAAAGTTTATTAAAGTATCTTTCATTTCATTAAAATTCTTGAACTTCCTTAAGTGATGAAGAACTTCTTTTTGAAATATTATTTCAACAGTCAGCTTGAAGCTACAGCAACCAAATTTATTTGTAAAACAAAACGGAACACACAAATACTGAGCTACCGTTTTGGGATCTTAACATTGACTCATCCATTGCTTTCAACTAGACTTCTAATGTATGCAACCTCATTATAATATCATTATACGGTCTTTGATGCTAATAAACTCGTCTAAGATGTACAACATACATTGTCGTTTATATGATGTTTATGCAGAAACACGTTGAATGGTGACGGTTGGACTCACTGTTCTAAGGATACTAGGAAAAATACACACATCACGTAGTTCTTGTGTAAAACTTGAAGCCATGATACACCGGTGTTCCACAAGAGATCCATCTTTATGGACAGATACATAGCACAAAATGGCGAACACTACCCTCTGTCCAATGTTAATATCGCTGACAGATGCGAATCCAGGAAAGGGGCTACTATGGTCTGCAGCCACTCCCCTCCCCCCCCCCCCCCCCCCCCCCCCCCCCTCCTCAACTCCATCCCAGTACAACTCCTGCTCGTGGAAAAAAAAATCATTGTGACATTTTCTCACTGGTTGTAGTTGGTATTATAATAGATTACGGAAACACCTTTGTTTACTTCAAAGAATTTCGAGACGGTATGATGATACAAGATTTCTGTGTTATTCTTTGATATTGTCAGTGAGGGGAGATATGCAGTCCATCGTTTTAAAACCTGTGTTGTCAAAAATCTTAAAAGATCGCATTTCTCTTTATTGATTACCGATTTCGACTCATTACCGAGCCATCTTCAGATCTAAAAATACATAAAACTGCGTATAAAACGTGAACAATGAAAAATACATTCAGTACTTGAGTGTCCACTACGCAGTATATACCACTCTAAAATGATGTTCAGTGTGTGACACATATTACACTTCGTGGTATTTCTTAGATCTAAGTCGTCTTAGTTAAATAAAAATCCTGTAGGCATAAAGGGAAAATAATAAAACGTGGCATGTTATAGTGTCACGTTTTAATATTGCAAAAATATTTTATTTTAATATTTAATAAAATGATAGAATAATTTTCTTAATTTTGTCACATTTATATAATATAAATTTATAAAAATTTCCATTATATTCAATCCTCTCTCTTATGAGAGTCATGTGTGCATTAAATTAGTTGGATGGAAGCGCTATATATATATAATGTAATAAAATTTAGTATAATATTTTAATATTGTAACTATGCAAAAATAAATGGTGAATAATGTGAAGTAGCTTACCTAAAGTGAAAATCTTAGTTACGTAGACTGACAACGTTAATCACCAGTCAAATGTTGTTGCAGTGGTTAGTCACATATATACTGGTTGGTTATCACAGCCACTGATCGAGCTGGTTGCATCTGGCATCTAGACCTTGGGCTGCTATTTTACTTCGATCAAATATTCAATATTATGAATGTATGTTTTCTGTTTAGTAAAATTGTTATTTTTTTTGTATTTAAAGTAATGTTCTGTCAGTCGTTATTCCTTGAGATTCAATACTTCCTGTTTTTTTATTTTTATTATTTAACGAACAGATAATAATCAATGCTTATTTAGCGCAGATGTAATTATATTAATATAATTTGTCACATTTATATAATATAAATTTATAAAAATTTCCATTATATTCAATCCTCTCTCTTATGAGAGTCATGTGTGCATTAAATTAGTTGGATGGAAGCGCTATTTGACGGGCAGAATTTGCGTGTAGCCGCGAAGCTACTCTTCGGCCAGTTGGCTCACAGCTGTCACACAAACACTTCTTCGTTCCTGATATGAATGTTAGAACTGATACCTTGTTTACATCCACTCACAAGCGATGCAATTATCATTGCTGTCGATGGTTTATACATATGTGCGGCAAAATTGGCGTGGTAACAACATTTGACTAGTAATTACCGTTGTCCATTTACATAACCAACCAAGATTTTCACTTTAAGCAACGTAATTCATATTACTCACCATCTTTTTTGCATGTTATAGCGTCACGTTTTAATATTTTCCCGCTATGCCAACAGAATTTTTATTTAGAACGGTGGTTTGAAAAGTTCTGGGAACGGAATAGAAAAAAATACTTACATCACTGAAACTTCTTTTACAGATTAATGCACTTGGTCCAACGATGTTCCAGTGCCCTCATCTCATCTCGAAAATGAGTTTCCTCGAAGCCTGCAAAATAGTTGTCAACTACGGCTATCTTTTCTTGATTTGAAGTGAATCTTCGCCCATCAAGAAAAATTTTCAATTTTGGGGAGAGATGGAAGTCTCATGCGGCCATATCAGGTGAATAAGGCGGGTGTGGCAACAGTTCATACCTTAGTTCGTGTAATTTTGCCATGGCTACGGCAGATGTGTGCGGCCGCGCATTGTCTTGATGGAAGATGACTTTCTTCCTTGCTAAACCTGGCCTTTTTTCGCGTATCTTTTGTTGCAGTTTGTTCAGAGGTTAGCATAGTATTCTCCAGTAATTGTTTGCCCAGTGGAGAGATAATCTACAAACAGAATCCCCTTCGCATCCCAGTACACTGATGCCATGACCTTTCCCGCCGAAGGAATCGTCTTTGCTTTCTTTGGAGGCGGAGAATCAGCATGTTTCCACTGCTTAGACTGTTGCTTTGTCTCTGGGGTATAGTAGTGCATCCAAGTTTCATCAGTGGTCACAAACTGGCGCAAAAAATCTTGTTCGTTTCTCCTAAAACGGCCAAACATTGTTCCCATATGTCCATTCTCATGCATTTTTGATCTCGTGTGAAGAGTCGCGCCACCCATCTTGCAGATAATTTTTGCATTTCTAATACTTCAGTTAAAATGTGATATACCCTTTCAGATGACATCTGGCAAGCGTGAGCAATTTCAGGCACTTTTAATCGGCGATCCTCCATGACCATTTTGTGCACTTTTGCAGTGAAGTCGGGAGTAGTTACACATCTTGGCCGACCACAGTTCTCCCGATCAAATTTAAATTCATTTGTCCACTTGACAACAGTTGAATATGATCAGGTTACATTCCATTCAGAAAACTGTTGCACTCGGCGACTATTATATTGACTTGTAAATTATAGATTGCAGCGATCAGTCGTCCTTTTTAAATTTTATTGTGCAGATCTAGATTTCGGCTAGAGGCTAGCCATTCTCAATGCACTATTATTCAATGAACTGCGGATGAAGCCCAACCAACAGGCATTACATGCATTGAGCGAAAATACTACTGCATTGAGAATGGCTAGCCTCTAGCCGAAATCTAGATCTGCACAATAAAATTTAAAAAGGACGACTGATCGCTGCAATCTATAATTTACAAGTTGAATATGAAGGAACAGAGTGCCCCCAGTGTATTCTGGAAATCAGCATGAATGTCCTTTGCGTTCATACCTTTCTTTACAAAGTACTTAATCACTGCTCGAATCTCGATTTTTTCCATCTTCGCAAATCACTAAGCGGGAACAATAGCAGAATCACGTCACCGCCACAGCTCTGTCCCAAGAGCCCTGACGTGTCATGTGTTTACAGGCAACAGTCCAACGAATATCACGTGAACAACTCGTTGCCCTAGCGCTGACCTCTCGTGGTGATTCCGAGAACTTTTCAAACCACCCTCGTAACTAGGGCGACATAGCTCTAAAAATACGATGATGTGTAATGAGTGTCACAAGCTGAACACCATTTTAGAGTGGTATGTGTTTCATAATGGAACTTCAAATACTGAATGTATTTTTTATTGTTCACTTTTCATACTCAATTTCCTGTATTTTAGGTCTGAAGAGGGGTCGGTAATGAGCCGAAACCGATAATCAGTGAAGAAAATTTTAGATCTTAACGTAGGATTTTCATCTACATATTTTTTTTAAAATTTCTATGGGCTAAGCTCTCATCCTCCGACCAAAATCCTGGCTTTGACTCTTCAATTCGTAGAACTACACATATTATCGAAATCTTACGCAAACCAACATCAAAACTAACTACCGCACAGCCGAGAAATTCTCCAAATCAAGAGAAGCACCTATAATGTTACACAAGTAACGAAAAAATTATTTTTATATCATTGTTTCTACAACTTAAAACATTACAATTTGAAGGTAACTGTAGAACGCCTGAAAAGGCTTCAGTTATTATAGTATTACGAGAGCGTAAATAGATTCTGGACGAAAGGCGGCGGGGGGGGGGGGGGGGGGGGGGGGATGCAGGGCGCCATCGGTTTGGACGAAATTAACCAGTCAGCTAAAAAAGATCTTTTAGAAACAAACCAACTGTATAGAATGTGTTGTCATCTCATACCTCTACCGCTTGCCAAAAACATCGCCCCACCCATCCATATCTGAGGTAGTTTTTATAACTGAGTACCATCCGGGTGACCAGATCGGGCTTTATTTTGCCTTTTGGGCTACTAATAACAGGTTTTGAGCAAATTCTTTAAAGAAATGCAACCATCGCTGTTTGGGAGCTATTTTTGTTGATGTATGTAGTTTTTGGGCGACACAGGTAAATCCAAGTGTAATTTTATGCACTGTTTTAATTTAATACTACTTGTAGTAATGTATACTGTCCGCTGCCTTGTGAAATACTGAAATATTATAACCCCAAAGTTCTACCTGTCTCCAAATAACGACTCCAGTGCTAACACTAAACTGCTATAGATAAATAATTAGACTATTCTAATAGTACGTTGGGTTGGGTTGCCTGGGGAAAGAGACAAAATAGCGAGGTCATCGGTACCATCGGATTAGGGAAGGACGGGGAAGGAAGTCGGTCGTGCCCTTTCAAAGGAATCATCCCGGCATTTGCCTGGAGCGATTAAGGGAAATCACGGAAAACCTAAATCAGGATGGCCAGACGCGGGATTGAACTGTCGTCCTCTCGAATGGAATTCTACAGTAGAAGAAGGAAGAGAACGAAACGTAGTAGGAGTGTGGGGGTAAGGAATAGACGAGGACGTCGCCTGGTAGAATTTTGTACAGAGCATAACTTAATCATAGCTAACACTTGGTTCAAGAATCATGAAAGAAGGTTGTATACCTGGAAGAAGCCTGGAGACACTGGTAGGTTTCAGATAGATTTATAATGGTAAGACAGAGATTCAGGAACCAGGTTTTAAATTGTAAGACATTTCCAGGGGCAGATGTTGACTCTGACCACAATCCATTGGTTATGAACTGTAGATTAAAACTGAAGAACCTGCAAAAAGGTGGAAATTTAAGGAGATAGGACCTGGATAACCTGGCAGAACCAGAGGTTGTAGGGAGTTTCAGGGAGAGCATTAGGGAACGATTGACAAGAATGGGGGAAAGAAATACAGTAGAAGAAGAATGGGTAGCTTTGAGAGATGAAATAGTGAAGGCAGCAGAGGATCAAGTAGGTAAAAAGACGAGGGCTAATAGAAATACTTGGGTAACAGAAGAGATATTGAATTTAATTGATGAAAGGGGAAAACAGAAAAATGCAGTAAATGTAGCAGGCAAAAAGGAATATAAAAGTCTCAAAAATGAGATCGACAAGAAGTGCAAAATGGCTAAGCAGGGATGGCTGGAGGAAAAATGTAGGGATGCAGAGGCGTATATCATTAGGGGTAAGATAGATACTGCCTACAGGAAAATTAAAGAGATCTTTGGAGAAAAGAGAACCACTTGAATGAATTTCAAGAGCTCAGATGGAAACCCAGTTCTAAGCAAAGAAGGGGAAGCAGAAAGCTGTAAGGAGTATACAGAGGGTCTACACAAGGGCGATGTTCTTGAGGACAATATTATGAAAATGCAACAGGATGTAGATGAAGATGAAATAGGAGATATGATACTGCGTGAAGAGTTTGACAGAGCACTGAAAGACCTAAGGCGAAACAAGGCCCAAGGAGTAGGCAACATTCCATTAGAACTACTGATAGCCTTGGGAGAGCCAGCCCTCACAAAACTCTACCATCTGGTGAGGAAGATGTATGAGACAGGCGAAATACCCACAGACGTCAAGAAGAATATAATAATTCCAATCCCAAAGAAAGCAGGTGTTGACAGATGTGAAAATTACCGAACTATCAGTTCAATAAGCCACGACAGCAAAATACTAACACGAATTCTTTACAGACGAATGGAAAAACCGGTAGATGGCGACATCGGGGAAGATCAGTTTGGATTCTGTAGAAATGTTGGAACACGTGAGGCAATACCGTCCCTACGACTTATCTTAGAAAATAGATTAAGGAAACGCAAACCTACGTTTATAGCATTTGTAGACTTAGAGAAAGCTTTTGACAATGTTGATTGGAATACTCTCTTTCAAATTCTGAAGGTGGCGGGCGTAAAATACAGGGAGCGAAAGGCTATTTACAATTTGTACAGAAACCAGATGGCAGTTATAACAGTCAAGGGGCACGAAAGGGAAGCAGTGGTTGGGAAGGGAGTGAGACAGGGTTGTAGCTTCTCCCCGATGTTATTCAATCTGTATATTGAGCAAGCAGTAAAGGAAACAAAAGCAAAAATTCGGAGCAGCTATTAAAGTACATGGAGAAGAAATAAAAATTTTGAGGTTCGCCGATGGCATTGTAATTTTGTCAAGAGACAGCAAAGAACCTGGAAGAGCAGCTGAACGGAATGGACAGTGTCTTGAAACGAGGATATAAGGTGAACATCAACAAAAGCAAAACGAGGATAATGGAATGTAGTCGAATGAAATGAGACACTTAAAGTAGTAAAGGAGTTTTGGTATTTGGGGAGCGCAATAACTGATGATGGTCGAAGTAGAGAGGATATAAAATGTAGACTGGCAATAGCAAGGATAGCGTTTCTGAAGAAGAGAAATTTGTTAACATCGAGTATAGATTTAAGTGTCAGGAAGTTGTTTCAGAAAATATTTGTATGGAGTGTAGCCATGTATGGAAGTGAAACATGGACGATAAATAGTTTAGACAAGAAGAGAATAGAAGCTTTCGAAATGTTGTGCTACAGAAGAATGCTGAAGATTAGATGGGTCGATCACATAACTAATGAGGAGGTATTGAACAGAATTGGGGAGAAGAGAAATTTATGGCACAACTTGACTAGGAGAAGGGATCGCTTGGTAATACATATTCTGAGGCATCAATTTAGTATTGGAGGGCAGCGTGGAGGGTAAAAATCGTAGAGGGAGACCAAGAGATGAACACACTAAACATATTCAGAAGGATGTAGGTTGCAGTATGTACTGGGAGATGAAGAAACTTGTACAGGATAGAGTAGCATGGAGAGCTGCATCAAACTAGTCTCTGGACTGAAGACTGCAACAACAACAGTTTAAATTTGTCGTTGGCCTTGTTGACTATCGATAGAGCGTATGATAGTAAATCAAGATATCATTCAATTTCACAATACGCAACTAGGTCGTCAGTAATTTTAATTAGGTGATGATGAGGAGGGGAGGGGGTGGGGGGGGGGGCGTCGCCCGGACTGCGCTGGACCTCCATTTGCTCCCCTCACCCCTCCCCCTCCCCCCTCACTAGCTTTGGTTACGTCCAGGCCACATTACAGCATTGTCCACGACAATGCTTTTGCGGCCAAATATCGAAGATAGAAGTGAAATATCATCCATTCAAAAGCACCTTTACTATGGATATGTTGTAATGAACATAGCAGCACGCCAAAAGTTAAACCGACTTTTAACGTGAGATGATAATTGGTATAAGACGCCTGGATCATAGCATATCGGAGATAATACAAGAATTCGAGTTTCAGAGGTTAACAGTCTCGAGGGATCTATAATATCGCAAACACCATGTGTCCACAAGCATAGACCGCCGCACGGACTTCACATCGTCACTGCAGAGGCACAAGGAGCCACCGATGGTCTGATGACAAATGTGAACAAACGAGCTGAGGAAACCTGAAGGGCGGGTAGAGGAGGCAAAATAGAACAATAAATATTTTTGTGCCCATTTTCTCTTTTAAGGGGTAAAACACACGTCAAAAGTAATTTGGGATATTGGGTTTGGAGGGATTATCTTAGAAACGATAATACATAAAAAAACGTTTCTCATATAATAGTTGATTTTAAAGTAATGTTCTTGAAAACTGTGTAATCGAACTTTGTAATAATCGGAAATTTCGCAAAAAAAACTGTCAACATCAATTAATTTTGAAAAATGAATATTTTTGTTACAACATAAATTAAATAAGGTGTTTTCTCAAACATCATTTTTGGAAACTAAGCTGTACACAATGTGCTCTCAGAATATATACAATGTATCTGTTTAAAATATCTGAGGATTCAGTACTAGTGTCTTTATTTATTTTACTATTATTTGTTTTCTGTTTTAAACTGTTATTTTACTCTTTACATTCATTTTTTTGTTTTTTAGTCTACTGTTTTACATACGTGTATTTTGTTAATTTAAAATGATAAGGAACTCATTATTATGATACAACATCATTACAGTAATGATAATGTGTAAATAAATGCTTAAAACATGACGTTTTCTGGACCATGCACATAAAATGAGCGCAATTTCTACGCATAATGTACATGACAGAGAACACAACGTAAAACCAAATTCAGTAGAATTTTAAATTGTCTCGATTGAGCCTGTAAATATCCTGATTTGTGTCAGAATTATTTCAGTACATTGGAAAGCCTCGGCGAAAAAATTGATTATGTACAAATGACTGCAGCTTGATTATATTATTTCTCAAGAGGAGACTGACATCGAAATCATTCAACAGAACTACATCTGAAAATCTTCTCACAAATTTCTTCCATCATCTAAAGACATATATATCTTATGACTGTACCTGTGCCATCGAGCCCTTTGAGATTGCCACAGGAACAAATTCCTTGTCCTCAGGTATGATGCTCAGTATACTTCTTTCGCACTGACAGCCCTAAGAATATGACAATAATACAGATTCTTTTTCCTCACTAGGAAAGAAAACATCTTTCAAATATCTTTTGAGTCAATTAGATGTCTGCTACCACATTTTGATGCTGTCTCATGGATATTCGGAGCTTGTGAAGATATAGCCAATAGTGATAGGTTTTTTTTCCTTTTTCTGTCTTTCTTTCGCTTTCTTGGACTAAGTATTCACATCTTTGATGGTGTAGCATAGCTGTATTTGGTAATAGTGTTAAAAACTAACTGCAGTTTATTTCGTTTTCTCTAATGGATAAGTACGTATTCTTATTATTACTTGATAAAGAAAGACTATAATTTCTTTTGTTTTTTATCTGTATTTGTTATATTAAGTGTTATATGAAGAACTGCAATGTAAATTGTAGACATGAGAGCATAGGGAGCGAGAGTGACAGTGGAGCAGCGATACACAGTTCGACGCGCAAGTCGCCGAAGTGGCGTCAAATCGAAAGACTTGCACCTGGTGAACGGTCTACCCGGCGGGAGGCCCTAGTCACACGACATTTACACTTTTATTTAGTGATACACAGTGGGAGAGTGTTAGTCAGTCAGTGAATATGTGCGGCAGTATGGCGAGACGCGCGTTGTTGATTTGAGATGCAAAAACTTGCTGAGATAGTGAATCGTGGAATTTAACGACTGACGATTGGGATAACTGTCGCATTGCCTAATGAAAGCTGAAGCCATTATTGTGAAGAGAAAGAGCGCGCGGTTTCAGTACTACTAAACAGATTGCGTCTCAACCGCTACTGACAATGCATACGCGAGTAATCATTATAGTTATTGCTACCGCGTGCGTGGAACTGATTTTACACTACTGGCCATTAAAATTGCCGCACCACGAAGATGACGTGCTACAGACGCGAAATTTAACCGACAGGAAGATGATGCTGTGATATGCAAATGATTAGCTCTTCAGAGCATTCACACAAGGTTGGCGCCGGTGGCGACACCTACAACGTGCTGACATGAGGAAAGTTTCCAACCGATTTCTCATACGCAAACAGCAGTTGACCGGCATTGCCTGGTGAAACGTTGTTGTGAGGCCTCATGTAAGGAGGAGAAATGCGTACCATCACGTTTCCGACTTTGATAAAGGTCGGATTGTAGCCTATCGCGATTGCGGTTTATCGTATCGCGACATTACTGCTCGCGTTGGTCGAGATCCAATGACTGTTAGCAGAATACGGAATCGGCGGGTTCAGGAGGGTAATACGGAACGCCGTGCTGGATCCCAACGGCCTTGTATCACTAGCAGTCGAGATGACAGTCATCTTATGCGCATGCCTGTAACGGATCGTGCAGCCACGTCTCGGTCCCTGAGTCAACAGATGGGGACGTTTGCAAGACAACAACAGTTCGACGACGTTTGCAGCAGCAGGGACAATCAGCTCGGAGACTATGGCTGCGGTTACCCTTGACGCTGCATCACAGACAGGAGCACCTGCGATGGTGTACTCAACGACGAACCTGAGTACACAAAAGGCAAAACGTCTTTTCCGGATGAATCCAGGTTCTGTTTACAGCATCATGATGGTCGCATCCGTGTTTGGCGACATCGCGGTGAACGCACATTGGAAGCTTGTATTCGTCATCGCCATACTGGCGTATCACCCGGCGTGACGGTATGGCGTGCCATTGGTTACACGTCTCGGTCACCTCTTGTTCGCATTGACGGCACGTTGAACAGTGGACGTTACATTTCAGATGTGTTACGACCCGTGGCTCTACCCTTCATTCGATCCCTGCCCCTGTACACGCCATCCAAGCTGTGTTTAACTCAATGCCCAGGCGCATCAAGGCCGTTATTACGGCCAGAGGTGATTGTTCTGGGTAGTAATTTCTCAGGATCTCTGCACCCAAATTGCGTGAAAATGTAATCACATGCTAGTTCTAGTATAATATATTTGTCCAATGAATATCCGTTTATCATCTGCATTTCTTCTTGGTGTAGCAATTTTAATGGCCATTAACAGCATCGCGAGAGCCAAAGCTCGATAAAATTGTGTATTGTGTTTCTTCTTAATGAACAGCCGAGTGTTTGAAACCGTTAACAGTCGCGGTAAACGTAATAACTATTATGGATCAGGTGCAAGAACGGTTTTATTTATTGTGAATTTGCGACTGCGATAATCATATGCACACTCGACGAACAAGTATATCGCCGTTGGAAATTGCCACCAACAGTGTGAAAGGTAGTGAAACGAGAAAGAGGTTTTTATAACGAGTAATAAACGTGCACTTGCTGAACCTGTGGATTGTTAGCCACAATTACGACTATTCAGCCAGTGGCCTGTTAAACGCCACAGCAGATGACTTAGCAGTATAACCGTGGCGAGACTTCACCAGTATACTTTTCCATGCAAACACGATAAACGGAGTTGCTGTAACAACTTTATCTGGAACATCACAAGCCGTTGCCGTCATCTCAACACGCCGCCGCGCCACTCCAAGAACGGATAGATAAACTACATTGATGTGCGCTCTCCTCATTTGAAAGACTGTCAGAATTTAACAGTTCGGATTGTAGATTGTTAGTTTCCTTATACAACTACTTTCTTTTTCTCCTTTTCTTAACTTTTGCTACTAAATAAATTGCTTAAAGTAAATTATTAACTATCAGTATAGCTTTGTTGACCCACCATTAACTATAAATATTTTTCTTACAAGAGCTGCAGGCCGATGCGGCCGAGCTGTTCTAGGCGCTTCAGTCGGGAACCTCGCGACTGCTACGGTCACAGGTTCGAACCCTGCCTCGGACATGGATGTGTGTGATGTCCTTAGGTTAGTTAGGTTTAAGTAGTTCTAAGTTCTAGGGGACTGATGACCTCAGATGTTAAGTCCCATAGTGCTCAGAGCCATTTGAACCATTTCTTACATGAGCTATCTCCTACTTTTGAATTACTGTTGCTACAGTTGCATTTTTGTTGTATGCCTTTTGAAGGGAAGTGTTACAAATGCGTGTATAGTGTTAGTTTCAAAAATAAGTTGGCATATTTTATTGTCTAACTCAATTGTGCGTGTAAATCGCGGCGTCCGCCATTAGTTTCTGGGCTCCGACCAATAGAATTAAAGCTGGTGCTTGTTCGCTATTGGTCTAAAATTCGCGGCCAGGGCAACATTGAATGTGACAGGTGTCAAAATATGCAGACTATATTTATATCGCTATATTTATATCGTTCTTAGAGTCATGTTACCACAGTTTCATGAGAAACGACTTGGTTGTTGATGATTCCAGGGATAAATGAACAGATGCATGTCTAATCCTATGGAATTTACGGTATTAGTAACTGAACTGTGTCTGATTTACATAATTTAGTGACTAGGTTGAATCACATTCTAGACATCCACACAATTCGTAAGTAAGACGAGTTTCTGACAAAACCTCATACAAATACACGGTCTATAGGCCTAATGGGGGAAAGAAATACAGTAGAAGAAGAATGGGTAGCTTTGAGGGATGAAATAGTGAAGGCAGCAGAGGATCAAATATGTAAAAAGACGAGGGCTAGTAGAAACCCTTGGGTAACAGAAGAAATATTGAATTTAATTGATGAAAGGATAAAATATAAAAGTGCAGTAAATGAAGCAGGCAAAAAGGAATACAAACGTCTCAAAAATGAGATCGACAAGAAGTGCAAAATGGCTAAGCAGGGATGGCTAGAGGACAAATGTAAGGATGTAGAGGCTTATATCACTAGGGATAAGATAGATACTGCCTACAGGAAAATTAAAGAGACCTTTGGAGAAAGGAGAACCACTTGCATGAATATCGAGAGCTTTGATGGAAACCCAGTTCTAAGCAAAGAAGGGAAAGCAGAAAGCTGGAAGGAGTGTATAGAGGGTCTATACAAGGGCGATGTATTTGAGGACAATGTTATGGAAATGGAAGAGGATGTAGATGAAGTTGAATCTGGTGATCAAGATGTATGAGACAGGCGAAATACTCTGAGACTTCAAGAAGAATATAATAATTCCAATCCCAAAGAAAGCAGGTGTTGACAGATGTGAAAATTACCGAACTATCAGTTTAATAAGTCACAGCTGCAAAATACTAACGCGAATTTTTTACAGACGAATGGAAAAACTGATAGAAGCCGACCTCGGGGAAGATCAGTTTGGATGCCGTAGAAATGTTGGAACACGTGAGGCAATACTGACCCTTATACGTATCTTAGAAAATAGATTAAGGAAAGGCAAACCCACGTTTATAGCATTTGTAGACTTAGAGAGAGCTCTTGACAATGTTGATTGGAATACTCTCTTTCAAATTCTGAAGGTGGTAGGGGTAAAATACAGGGAGCGAAAGGATATTTACAATTTGTACAGAAACCAGATGGCAGTCATACGAATCGAGTGGTATGGAAGGGAAGCAGTGGTTGGGAAGGAAGTGAGACAGCATTGTAGCCTCTCCCCGATGTTATTCAATCTGTATATTGAGCAAGTAGTAAAGGAAACAAAAGAAAAATTTGGAGTAGGTATTAAAGGACATGGAGAAGAAATAAAAATTTTGAGATTCGCCGATGACATTGTAATTCTGTCAGAGACAGCAAAGGTCCTGGAAGAGCAGTTGAACGGAATGGACAGTGTCTTGAAAGGAGGATATAAGATGAACATCAACAAAAGCAAAACGAGGTTAATGGTATGTAGTCGAATTAAGTCGGGTGATGCTGAGGGAATTAGATTAGGAAATGAGACACTTAAAGTACTAAAGGAGTTTTGCTATTTGGGGAGCACAATAATTCATGATGGTCGTAGTAGAGAGGATATAAAATGTAGACTGGCAATGGCAAGGAAAGCGTTTCTAAAGAAGAGAAATTTGATGACATCGAGTATAGATTCAAGTGTCAGGAAGTCGTTTCTGAAAGTTTTTGTATGGAGTGTAGCCATGTATGGAAGTGAAACATGGACGATAAATAGTTTGGACAAGAAGAGAATAGCTTTCGAAATGTGGTGCTACACAAGAATGCTGAAGATTAGATGGGTAGATCACATAACTAATGAGGAGGTATTGAATAGAATTGGGGAAAAGAGGAGCTTGTGGCACAACTTGATTAGAAGAAGGGATCGATTGGTAGGACATGTTCTGAGACATCAAGGGATCACCAATTTAGTATTGGAGGGTAGCGTGGAGGGTAAAAATCGTAGAGGGAGACCAAGAGATGAACACACTAAGCAGATTCAGAAGGATGCAGACTGCAGTAGGTACTGGGAGATGAAGAAACTTGCACAGGATAGAGTGGCGTGGAGAGCTGCTTAAAACCAGTCTCCGGACTGAAGACCACAACAGCAACAACATAGGCCTAATATCGCGAAGTACACCCCTGGTTACCATTTTCTGCCCAGGCTTCAAGAAAAGGTTCTCAGATTCTCGATTCAAACTCATCATTAGTTTCTTTTAAAACTGTGAAAAGGTAGGTGGTCAATGTGAGAAAACCGTTTTGACTATCATACACGAGGACAAGAAACTTGTTGATCTGGTGATCCCAAAGGACTTGACGTGCGGTGGTACAGACGTGGTATGTATACGGCATTCGATGTTGGAAGAACTATTCGAGAAAATTTTCAGATGTATTTCTGTTGATTGATTATAGGTCAGTCTTCACTTGAGAAGCAATATAATCAAGCTGCAGTCATTAGTACATAATTAATTGTTTTCGCCAAGGCTTTCCAGTGTACTGATACAATCCTGATACAATTCAGAATGTTTGAAGGATCACCCGTGACAATTTGGAATCCTGCTGAATTTTAGTTTATATTGTGTTCGCTGTCATGTATATAATGTGAAGAAATTTCATTCATTTTATGAGCCCTGTGTAAGAAAAAGGTTTCGTTTAAATCATTTATTTGCAGATTGTCGTTATTGTAATGATTTTGTATCATAATAATGAGTTACATATTACTTTAAATTAAAGAAATACACGTATGTGAAACGTTAAACTAAAGAGCAATAACAATTTAAAGCATGAAAGACATATAAGTAAAATAAATAACGAGACTAATGGTGAGTGCTTAGATATTGTGTCAACAACGTGCGCCTGTCGTTGGTCCCTACAGGGGGGCGCTGAGGCCTAGTTGTAACCACGTGAACACAGGCCGAACCACGACTGAGCCGCCTCCTGCCTAGGTTCAACCATGTTGACATGAAGGAACCGTAGCTTGATAAAGCATACGCCACGCTCTCACACGCCCATCAGCTCGATACGATTGAAACCCGGATTCATGGTATAATGCTACGCCCGCCGCAGTTGGACGGTCCAACGGCGACGTTCACGGTTCCGTGCCAGTCGTTGAGTCAGCAATAGGAGACTAGACGGCCGTTGCCTGCAGAAGCATACGCGATAGATGTACCTCTTCAGCTTCCGAGTAGAAAGCCACACATTGAAGTCGGCGGCGATCTAACCAACAAGGGAACATTCACAAGTGTCAACAAACGTTCCTAATGCAACCTGGTAGGTGTGTAGAGGGGTAAAATATTGCAATACTAATTTTTTTGTTTGTGCCCAGTTGCACTTTTAATTGGTAAAACACGCTCCAAAAGGTAATCTGGTATGTTAGGTTTGGAGGGAATTTCTTAGAAACGATAGTATATAAAAATGTTTCTCATATAGAAGTCGATATGTAATTAACGTTCTTGAAAACTGTACTATCAAATTTTGTAGTAATTTGAGATTTTGCAAAATACCCCACCACCATTAATTAATTTTCGAATATTAAAACTTTTGATACAACATAAATAAAAGAAACTTTCAAGCTACTGTGTGTAATAAAGGTGGTTTCTGAAATACCATTTTTCTTGCAGATCATCTGCATACCTTTGTGTCATTTGGGCAAGTTGGTGAAGATGCCTTGTTTCAGTAGGACAAAGCGACACGCCTCCGCTCTTTGGCTGCATGCTACAGTGAATCCAACATAGATACAACGGCTTCATGACACCCTTCCCAAACAAACCTGTACTTGCAATCCGGCCATAGGAGGTGTAACGTCATACTGATCAGTGGGCTCATGTTGCCAAGTTCTCTGTAAATCTGGTTCAAATGGCTCTGAACACTATGCGACTTAACTTCTCAGGTCATCAGTCGCCTAGAACTTAGAACTAATTAAACCTAACCTAACCTAAGGACATCACACACATTCATGCCCGAGGCAGGATTCGAACCTGCGACCCTAGCGGTCGACCGGTTCCAGACTGCGGCACCTAGAACCGCACAGCCACTCCGGCCGGCGCCTGTAAATCTGACTCGATTTTGTAATCACTGCAATAACATCACATTTCCTCTCAACCCGTGTAGTTTAATTTCGATTCCTCCACCTCCTATTCTTGTACTTCACTTTTTGTCAGGCTGCGTATATACAGAATGAGTAAATATATTGAGTGGTTTTCATAAATTTAAAACTGACAGGGTCGTGAATTTTCTGCCGTTCACAAGAAATTTTTGCTTTTATAGCTGCCGAATTATGACTCTGACGTAGCTTTTTTTAATGGAACTATAAACGCTTTCTTTGCCATCGGAAAGGACCTTCGAAGAGGACTTCAACGGCATAATGTGTGTGAATGTTGGTCGAATGGTAATAAGATAATACAGCCACAAACCTCTGTTCAGGCGTCAGGAGAAAAGGGCCAGCAAAGGTCTGCCCCATCGTACCAAATATAAGGAAAAAAGTAACTCGGCTAAGGGTAGTGTGTTTGTTAGTATGACTATCTTATCAAGTGTTCAAAATGTTGACCTTGGGAAATGGTATGTGTTTAAGGGATTATACCATAAGGCATGTTGGATTTCATCTAGATTTATCGGAGCACAGGCCCGCGTTTTTCGACAAAGAAATTGCCTCTAAGCACTATGGGACTTAACATCTGAGGTCATCAGTCCCCTAGACTTGGAACTACTTTAACCTAACTAACCTAAGGAGATCACACATCTATGCATGAGGCATGATTCGAACCTGCGACCGTAGCAGCAGTGCGGTTCCGGACTGAAGCGATTGGGGCTGCTCGGACACAGCGGCCGGCTTTTTTCGACATTTAATGTATTCTGGATTCACCGGTAATTCCTTGTAAACATCATCTTTTAATTTTCCTTACAGGTAAAAGCCCAGAGTGTTAAGTCTGGTGAGCATGCAGGCCAGTTTGTATTTCGAAAACAACGGATCCAACGGTCTTTAAACTTTCTATTAAAGATGTCTGTAATTATCTGTGTGGAATGAGCAGGACACCCGTTATGTTGGTGCCGCCTGGGCTGCCGTATGTCCACTGGAATGTTTGCCACTAACTGCGTCAGCATATGTGTTAGGAACCGTAGTTTCATGTGGCCACTTACGGCCCTATCAATAAAACAGGAACAAATGTTGCAGTTCTAGAAAAACCTGTAGCATACTTGACAGACCAAGGTCGTTATTGTCCATTTCTCTCAGTCAGCGTGAATTTTCTGTTAGCCATTAGTGTGACTTGCGAAGATTGATTTGGTTCTAGTTTGTAAATGATGCTTTATTCGTAAACAAAACCTTGCTCAGAAACGCCACACCAGTTTTGAAATTCCAGTCAAATAGTAGATATACCTTGCAAAAGGTGGGGTAGAAGAGTTTATTTTTTCAACTCGTTCATATAGCTGGAAAGATTAGAAAACCGAGTTTTGCCAACAAAATTTCGCTTGGGAAAACTTTCTGCAGTCAAAAAACTTGGAAAATTTCGGCCTTTTTTCAGTTTTTTCAAAATATCTCAGTTTTTTTTGCTCCTATCGCTTTAACGTCTATTTTCTTTTTTAAAGAGCACAAAATTATCTGCAAATTTGATTCTTGCCATTTTTTCTACTCCCAATATCTAAGGTGCTACAGCGCCTCAAAAAATACCAATTTTTCAAATTTTGAGCATTGTGGCAAGGTACCTTATTTTTGAACACTATTTTTTCAGTTTCTATTTGTGTAGTATAAATACATTATACATCATGTTATATGTTGGAATTTACCACCTCACTTTCAGGTATTCAATTTCTCTGTATGCAACATGAGGATTGCTGGGCACCCAACTGTTGTGATTCTTACATCACTACCTGAAGTTCACCATGGGCCAACTCAGCCCTGGTATTTGTAAAACTATAAATATAAAAATACATCATTAAGAGACACACACACACGCACACACACACATACACACACACACACACACACAAAATTGTCTCAGGAAACTGAACTATTATTAGCTCCAATAGGTAACCTAATTAGGTAGGTAATTATTCTTGTGTATAAAATCCACACAGTTGACATTAAAAATAAGTAGTTTTATTACAATTAAAATTCATTGTCAGTTACTAAAAAATGTTGTCAATTCTGGGTGTGTAATACTTGTAATATCGCCCCTTAGCGCACTTCAGACAAATATGAGCATCACTTCCAACGTTTTGATGGACCAGGTTCCTCAGTGTCACCAGAAATACATTGAGTTACGGATTCAGGGTCTGTACATAGAGATGATCCCAGATTGACCTCTTCTTTACACAGCGAGTCAACCTCAGCAAGTTTGCTGATTTCGTCAGCGGTTTCCTCAACATCCTCCATAACATCATCTTTACTGTCTTCATATAAAAATTTGGGCACGTTTTCACAGTTGACCCCAATACATTTCTTGCAAATTGAAGAACATTTCAAACCCGCTTTTCTGCAGGAGCACGCTCCGCCACCGTTCAGCTTGCATGAGCTTAAAACAAAGTGAAGAAGTGCTTCAGATGCTGGATCTTGGCTCATTGTAACGGGTATTGGACCGTGGTCACTGTGATTCCAGCCCCATTTCTGAGGAGGTTTCTAGTTTCCCATCCAACTTTGGACTTGTTGGTAAGTCCACAACGAATGATGTTGTGCAGCATCTTGTGTAAGTGGCAACCGTGAAAGATTCAATTTGCTTTTTGTGGCAGATTTGGCGAATAGCTGGTACCGCAAATGGTCTTGTGTGTGGGAACTGCTGACACCTCCACTATACAATGCGATAGTAACCTGTTCTCCTGCTGTTATTATTTCTTCACAGGTAGCATGTGGTTTATTGAACGTGCAAAGCGCTGAGGTTAGGTGTTCATTTTTCGCAACAATATTGCAGCACTTAATTTTTCCTTGACCAAAAAAAGCGGATGTTGTGTCACATCCGCTAAAGGCGTGAGTGAACAGAATATATTCACTGTCAAACTTGTAAAATGCAGTGGAAAACCACTTGTCTTCTGCATTTCCTGTTCCTGGCTTTAAGAAAAATAAATTTTCAATGCCTTGTCCCAAACCGGTCATGAGCACAAGCAGGTCAACATCTTCTCCTACAATGACAACACTTCCAAAATCTTTGGTTCTTGAAATGGCAGATGTTACAATCATAAAGTGAGCATCTTCTTGTGCCTGGTGCACTTCAATGCTTCACTCCAGAAATTCCTTTTTAAGAAGTGTGATCAAACGGATCTTGTTTCGTTCGTTGTACAAGAACTTGTCCCGAGTGACTTGGTTCACCATCTCTGATTCAACCACAACGTCAACCGAAGAATGTTTTTTGGACCTACGAATCCTCTCAGCACTCTTTGTGCTGCATTTGTCTCCCTCCCATGGATACCCATCAAATACAATAGCAAATTTAGGTCCAAAATGACGTTGCAGGTAAGAAACATAGCTTTGGGCTATTGACTTGAAGCAAACATTTCGAGTCCAAGTCACTCTGTGGATAAGGTACCCTCCATCAATGACAAAAAATTTACTCGGTCCACCTCACTTCACATCTTCCACTGGAACGAAGGCATTATAGAATGAAGATTTTGTTCCTTTTCGCATGCCTTTTTCTGAGAATAGGGACATTGGGTAAGAAGCAAGTTCATATTTCAGGAAGGCTTTTAACTCTTCTTCACTTTGTTTCATTAAACAAATCCTTTGGAAAAGAGTTAAAGGATCAACAGGAGTAATTTTAGTGCTCCCAGCTTTTACAGAATTGAACGCAGAAAGGAGAGTCGCAACTTTATCTTTTCTACGGAACTTTACATCATGGAAATTGTCACCAACTATTCTTTTCATGCCTTTTCCCCCCTTTTCGTGACACATATGACACTTAACATCCTCCGTACCGACACCACCGCTGATAGACGTTATAAAATCACTTTCAGGGAAGGGAGGGTGCACTGAAAACCAATCACGCAGCTTACGCAAGTCTATGCCATCTCGTTCGATGCGACAACTTCTTGCATCTACATGCTGTTCTGATGTTACTGCGCTCACTTCGCAATACGACTCAATTTCTTCACAAATGTTCTGCATGTGAATCATACCCAATATCCATCTGGTTAATACACTATCCGTAATTCCTCGGCCAGAAGTAAGTCCTCCAGAACTCTTCATGGTTCTCATCAATGTTTGTTCTATAGTCATGTCAGAAGGAACCCCTGACCAGTACTTTTCTGATCGCCGGATTGTAAAATGTCCTTTCGTTGTGAACTACTCAGTTTCTGATAAATCCATTTTTTCCTCGAGTCTCAACATATCCTGTAAGTACAGGTGGCCACTTTTTCTTATAACTGATCATTAACGTCAATCAACTATAGAAAATGTACGGCACCAGCATGCAATCGTATTACATATTTTAACACAAATAAACTTCATGCAATCTGACGTGAATGTGTTCTTAGTTACTGACTATGGTGCTGTTTGATCTGGCCCTGCAGCAGAGTGAGATGGTAAATTCCAATGAATAACATGATGAGTAATATGATTTTACTACACAAATAGAAACTGAAATAACAGTGTTCAAACATTAGGTAATTTGCCACTTTGCTCGAAATTTGAAAAATTGGTATTTTTTGACGCGCTGTAGCGCCTTAGATACTGGGAGTAGAAAAAAATGGTAAGAATCAAATTTGCAGAGAATTTTGTGCTCTTTAAAAAAGAAAATAGACCTCAAAGCGATAGGAGCAAATGAAACTCAGATATTTTGAAAAAACTGAAAAAAGTCCGAAATTTTCGAAGTCTTTTGACTGCAGAAAGTTTTCCCAAGAGAAATTTTGTTGGCAAAACTTGGTTTTCTAACCTTTCCAACAATATGTACGAGTTAAAAAGATAAACTCTTCTACACCACCTTTTGCAAGGTACAGGTTTTTTTCCTGACAGTTTCACTGGACTATTATAGACGGTAAAATATCACAATCCGCATTGCCTGTACATTACGCTGGTGTGGGAAACTTAAAAACAAAGTAACTTTCGCATGATGTACCACTGTCGAGTAACATATCTCGATGAAACTTAAACTGTAAATAGAAAGAACTGCAACAGCATAGTACAGAAGGTACCTGAAAGAAATACGGAACGAGACGGATAGAAATAATTACATTGAAGTCACCACAATTCATGAAGATCCCCAGGGCGTTACAAAATGCGAGGCATGGTTCTTAAACCGAGCGAGGTGGCGCAGTGGTTAGACACTGGACTCGCATTCGGGAGGACGACGGTACAATCCCGCGTCCGGCCATCCTGATGCGGGTTTCCCGTGATTTCCCTTAATCGCTCCAGGCAAATGCCGGGATGGTTCCTTTCAAAGGGCACGGCCGACTTCCTTCCCCGTCCTTCCCTAATCCGATGAGACCGATGACCTCGCTGTCTGGCCTCCTTCCCCAAAACAACCAACCATGGTTCTTAATGGGATGTACAGTATGTCCACCATGGACGACAAAGCATGCTCTGCAACGTGCTGCCATGCCCCACATAAGACAGGTTACGTATGTTCATACTTATATAGCATTTAGAGATCTTACAGTGTCACAAAACGAACAGGACATCAGAGACTACTCCATCAGCATCGAAATTTCATAAACCATGCTAAAATGCTTCATTCCGCTCTAATTGCCCATTTCTATGTGCAGATGGGTAGATCACATAACTTATGAGGAAGTATTGAATAGGATTGGGAAGAAGAGAAGTTTATGGCACAACTTGACCAGAAGAAGGGATCGGATGGTAGGACATGTTCTGAGGCATTAAGGGATCACCAATTTAGTATTGGAGGGCAGTGTGAAGGGTAAAAATCGTAGAGGGAGACCAAGAGATGAATACACTAAGCAGATTCAGAAGGATGTAGGTTGCAGTAGGTACTGGGAGATGAAAAAGCTTGCACAGGATAGAGTAGCAAGGAGAGCTGCATCAAACCAGTCTCAAGACTGAAGACCACAACAACAACAACATGTGCAGATGCACTCTGAAGTACCTGATATTCAGCTTTTCTATGTGGGCTTCGTGATACCAGTTTTCTTGGAGGTCCAATTATGTATTCTCATGTTTGGTTCTTTATTATGGTATAATGTCATTCGTCCCAGAAAATGAAAATTTGCACTTGAAACTGAACGAAGTTGAAAGTAGCCAATAGTGAGGAATGAAACACTTTGTTTCAAATAAACTAACTGCCTCAGCAGTAAAAATTAATAGAAGCAAATCTACAAAACTGACTGAAATAACTTCATTAAGACATTAATGGTAGATTGATAAATTAGTGGAAATAATATAAAATCAGAAAATTGAAACTATTAACTTATTTTGGTCTTTCGTGATTATAGGAATGTATATTAAGTGGCTCTGGGCACTATGGGACTTAACATCTGTGGTCATCAGTCCCCTCGAACTTAGAACAACTTAAACCTAACTAACCTAAGGACATCACACACATCCATGCCCGAGGCAGGATTCGAACCTGCGACCGTACCAGTCGCGCGGTTCCGGACTGAGCGCCTAGAACCGCGAGACCACCGCGGCCGGCTATATTAAGTCACTTGATAGCTCCCGGCCACAGAAATCTGTTTTGTTTTCATTTGACGTGGAGCTGTAAACGAAGAGACCAGCAATATCACGTAACATACACGGGTGACGTGGAGAAGCCCCCCCCCCCCCCCCCCCCCCCCCTCCCTATAGCTCAGCTTGCTCTGTGCATGCGCGAGTCTCGCAGTTTGGGCGCGCCGGGAAAATTTTTCCGGGTGGCATCTGGTGACTTGCTGCTACTGCTCATACGGCAAACAGCCACGCTTCAAGTAGCCAGAAGAGGGAGGAGGCACTGCTCATACGCGAATTCAGCTCTGCGCATGCGCACGAGCCCGCTGGCAACTGCTCAATCCTCCATCGGCGCTATTGCCAGCTGCTGAGTGGTCATCGGTGCAGGCGGAGGTGCTGCGACACGTCGCCCCAAACACATTCCACACGTGCTCGATGGGAGAGCGGGCGGGCCAGTCAATTCGCCGAATACTTTCTTGTCCCAAGAGTTCCTACATCTGACACGTTCGATGCAGTGGCGCTTTGTCATGCATACAAGTGGAGTTACTGCCGAATGCACTCCTGAAGAGACACATATGAGAAGGAGTACAGAGTCACAATAACGTTGACCGGTGAGCGTATCGTGTTCAAAGATTTGAATGTCAACATGCCCGTGCAACATGTAGCCTCCCCACGCCATAACACCTGGATCACCAAAACGATCATGTTCGACAATGTTGCATTACGTGTTCCCACCTCTGGCCATACAGCACACGTCCTGTGCCAAGAGTGATTGTGTAGGTTCCGTGAGAAGGTGAATATTTTTCATATTAACCCTTCGGTGGGCGCGCCTTTCATACTTCCATGAGTGGGCGCGTTGCGGCTTTTGCACCGAAATTAGTTTTACATTTTTAACCTAAGGAAAAATAATCATCTCATCAGTAATAGGTAGATAAAATGCATCATTTTCTTTTACCGTAATTTCAGCACTTAGTTTTGGACCTGAAAAAACTTTCAGGATGTCCTTGGCCTTGGTTTTAGAAGAAGAAGGAAGTGGCTCACTTATCCAAATAGTTCCATCTTTTCCTACGTAAAATCGGCAATCCTCTGTTTGTTCTCTCCCCTTTTCAACCAGGTGGTCATCTGTTTCCTCTGTCGATTGTTCGGTGTCACTGCTGTCGTTTTCTTCTTCAATGACGTCTCTCCTGACTCAGATCCACATGAATCTGACAACTCCTGTAATTCTTCTTCTGACAGTTCTCGCAGTACTTTCTCATAGTCTTCAGGATGCACAATTAGACGGTGTCTGTCAAATGCCTTCTTTTTCTCCATTTCCATGCTTTTATGAGATCTAATGAAACACATGTTTTTGTAAAAGTAATACATTGTAGCAAATCAATATCCAAGATTGTAAAAAGTAATGAAAATTGGATATGGGAACTCTGATTCGATTCGAATATTCATTATATACTAATATAAAAGAAAGATTGCCTTGGGGCGAAAGAAAAACACAAGTATAGAAAATACTTACATCACAATGCGCGTAACGGCAAACACACCGCAAACTCAACACTCACGTTTCAAACAACACTAGCGAGCAAACTGCTGAAAGCATGAATCGCGCAAATGTAGCTAGTGGTGACATCCGTTGAGAACAACAAATCCGTATCTGGACGTGGACGTAATTGTAACGCTATCTGTGATACTAACAGAAAACTAAATCTTGCGGCTATCTGCCGCCTGAGCCCCTACCGAAGGGTTAATGTTCTTCCACAGATGAAGCAAAATATTTGAAAGGCTTGCAGGACTTGGATAAAGATAACGCTTAAATGAATAAGAACATAAACTGACGAAACAATTTTCATTAATAAACCTTTGCTTTCAGTGAAAAAGGCAGCTATATTCGAGCAGAACAGTTTTTTTGGCGTTATTTAGTCCTTAGAAAGAAAACAAAACACCATGGATAATGTAAAAAGCTCTGCTCTGCGTCTATACATTTTGTGATATGTTACGTCCATATATTTTCCGCAAATAACAAATGTTAATGTTTTAAAATTTTCGGACGTTAGTTTCCCTTATTTCACTTCTCAGCAAGATGGACAATTTACCATGCAACCTATATTAAGAACATCCATTATGAATTGCGCTGTAACCACTAATAACCTTTATTATCAGTATGCCCTCCATTCTGGTACTATATTCTCAATTTTTTTATCACCGGGTGTATTTCGTAACCTCAGTTTCGTCTTTCGATACTACGCGAAATGTCACGCACTTCCATCTGATGGTGACGTTCGCTTCCAATCCGGTTACGTCCAGCGAGAATCGATCTCAAGTCTCGTAGCCACCCCGGATTCTTGAGCCTTGTAGAACTGCCCGTAGTGCGCTGTTGTATACACCCTTCTCAACACTGCAGTCGATGTTGCGAACAGCTCCTGTAACGAGATAATTCTGTTTTATTACGTAATGAAAATAACCGTATGCTAACAGAGATCATTGGAACAACGGAAAGTTCCACGGGACTGGAAGAAGGCCCAGGTCATAGCAACCTATAAAAAGGTTAGAAAATCGGATGCACACAATTACCGGCCAAATTCACTGACATCGATATGTTGTAGAATCATGGAACATATTTTGTGTTCAGACATATGACCTTTCTAGACTCTGAGAAGCTCATCTGCAGAAACCAGCACGGTTTTAGGAAACTCTTTGTGCATGATAGACAACAGGCTCTAGATACCGGCTCCCAGGTTGATGCCATATTCCTCTATTTTCGAAAGGCTTTCGACTCAATTCCTCACTGTCGCTTGCTCCAGAAAGTGCGCGCTTACGGTCTATCCGATGACACATGCAGTTGGATAGAAAGTTTTCTAACAGACAGGGAGCAGTATGTCGTCCTGAACGGGGCGACTTCAACAGAAACAAGCGTAACTTCAGCTGTGCCCCGGGGCAGCGTAATAGGTCCTCTGTTTTTACGATTTGATCTGGTTGATGGTATTGACAGCGGCATTAGACTGTTTGCCGATGATGCTGTAGTCTACAGGAAAGTAGTATCACACGAAAAATGTGAACAAATCAATGAGGATTTGCAGAAAATAAATGCGTGGTGTAATGACTGGCAGTTATCTTGCAATATTAGTAAGTGAAACCTACTGCATATAACAAGGCGAAAATCCCCATTAATGTACGAGTACAAACTAAATGCCCAGTCTTTGGTAGCGGTAACGTCCGTCAAGTATCTGGGTGTGACTATTCGAAATGATCTCAAATGGAATGATCAGATTACACAAGCAACGGGTAAGGCGAACTCTAGATTGTGGTTTATTGGTAGAATCCTGAAGCGATGCAGTCCTTCAACAAAGGAAATAGCTTACAAGACGTTAGTTCGTCCAGTCTTGGAGTACTGTTCGTCTGTATGGGACCCTTACCAGTTGGGTCTGATTCAAGAGATTGAGAAGATCTAAAGAAGAGCGGCAAGATTCGTGGTACATTTAGCCATCGCGAGAGCGTTACAAATCTCATAGAAAGTTTGAAGTGGGACACACCTGCATATAGACGACGCACTAAACGGAACGGGCTGCTCACCAAATTCCGAAATCCGATCTTCACCGAGGATGTAGAGCATATATTATTACCACCAACTTTCAAATCGCCCAGTGACCACCATTGAAAGATGTGGGAAATAAGAGCTCGTACTGAGGCGTTCAGACAGTCGTTTTTCCCTCGCGCGATCCGCGAGTGGAACAGAAGGGGGGAAATATGACTTTGGCGCGAATTGTGCCCTCCGTCACACACCGTTTGGTGGCTAGGGGAGTATATACCCGGTGATCAAAAAGTCAGTATAATCTGAAAACTGAATAAAACACGGAATAATGTAGGTAGAGAGGTACAAATTGACACACGTGCTTGGAATGACATGGGGTTTATGCAGGATGGCACTCCACCCCATATTGCCAGACGCGTGAATGACCTCTTGCGCGCGTCGTTTGGTGATGATCGTGTGCTCAGCCGCCACTTTCGTCATGCTTGGCCTCCCAGGTCCCCAGACCTCAGTCCGTGCGATTATTCGCTTTGGGGTTACCTGAAGTCGCAAGTGTATCGTCATCGACCGACATCTCTAGGGATGGTGAAAGACAACATCCGACGCCAATGCCTCACCATAACTCCGGACATGCTTTACAGTGCTGTTCACAACAATATTCCTCGACTACAGCTATTGCTGAGGAATGATGGTGGACATTTTCTGTAAAGAACAACATCATTGCTGTGTCTTACTTTGTTATGCTAATTATTGCTATTCCGACCGGATGAAGCGCCATCTGTCGGACATTTTTTGAACTTTTGCATTTTTTTGGTTCTAATAAAACCCCATGTCAATCCAAGGATGTGTGTCAATTTGTACTTCTCTGCCGGCCGCGGTGGTCTCGCGGTTCTAGGCGCGCAGTCCGGAACTGTGGGACTGCTACGGTCGCAGGTTCGAATCCTGCCTCGGGCATGGAAGTGTGTGATGTCCTTAGGTTAGTTAGGTTTAAGTAGTTCTAAGTTCTAGGGGACTGATGACCACAGCAGTTGAGTCCCATAGTGCTCAGAGCCATTTGAACCATTTTTTTGTACTTTTCTATCTACATTATTACGTGATTTATTCAGTTTTCAAACTTATACTGACTTTTTGATCACCCGGTATATAGATGTAAGTGTAGAGATATTTCACTTCTTTTTGTCTAGTAAATTTTCGTCGCACCTTCTCCTAGAGTGCTGCCAAAGGTTCGGATGCGCTGCTGTTACCGCGAGAGCATCTTTTCATAGCGTCGTTTTGGCATTCCTCCACTGCATCCCACTGCTCCCTCCACGTGCGCGTCAGCTGACTTCCGACATGCGACGAACACTGCTGGGAACAATCCGAGCTGTACACAAACTGAAGTCTCAGGGCGAAGAGGCGAGGACATCTAACTGACCCGTCAACAGAGAAACCAGGATTCAACGGAAAATTTTTTGCGTAACCGTGGCGCCCGTAACATGTGCCAAACTTTTTTGCGTAACTGCGACATCTGTAACATACTGTGCGCAGGTGCAACTGCCTCAGCGCGAAGATGTTATTAGTGGATTACTGCCACGAAGGTAACAACAGAGGCAATCACTCAACTACTAGCCACTCGTTCTTTTAAACAAAATACGCGGAAAACAGTCCAGATCATCCTCTGAAACTGTCTAGGTAGATTTCGTAATCATCGTGCAAACAGGTGTCCGATACCTTTCGCGTTTTTTATTGTGGAAGTGCGTGCGTTTCTTATGTTGTAAATCCTCCCTTTTCGTGCTTTTCATTTTTATTCTGTGATTGTCTGCTTATTTCATGTGGGTGTCTTTGTCAGTGAGTTCCACTTTTTCACTTACGAAGTGCACAGATTTCAACCATCTGATACTGTTCTCTTCTACTTACTTCCGCTAGTGTCGGAAGTTCCATACGGCTTTTCGCTGATGATGCTGTAGTATACAGAGTAGTTGCAGCATTAGAAAATTGCAGCGAAATGAAGGAAGATCTGCAGCGGATAGGCACTTGGTGCAGCGAGTGGCAACTGACCCTTAACATAGACAAATGTAATGTATTGCGGATACATAGAAAGAAGGATCCTTTATTGTATGACTATATGATAGCAGAACAAACACTGGCAGCAGTCACTTCTGTAAAATATCTGAGAGTATGCGTACGGAACGATTTGAAGTGGAATGATCATATAAAATTAATTGTTGGTTAGGTGGGTGCATGGTTGAAATTCATTGGGAGGGTCCTTAGAAAATGTAGCCATCAACAAAGGAGGTGGCTTACAAAACACTCGTTCGACCTATACTTGAGTATTGCTCATCAGTGTGGGATCCGTACCAGGTCGGGTTGACAGAGGAGATAGAGAAGATTCAAAGAAGAGCGGCGAGTTTCGTCACAGGGTTATTTGGTAAGCGTGATAGCGTTACGGAGATGTTTAGCAAACTCAAGTGGCAGACTCTGCAAGAGAGGCGCTCTGTATCGCGGTGTAGCTTGCTCGCCAGGTTTCGAGAGGGTGCGTTTCTGGATGAGGTATCGAATATATTGCTTCCTCCTACTTATACCTCCCGAGAAGATCACGAACGTAAAATTATAAGAGACTGGAGCGCGCACGGAGGCTTTCCGATAGTCGTTCTCCCGCGAACCATGCGCGACTGGAACAGGAAAGGGAGGTAATGACAGTGGCACGTAAAGTTCCCTCCGCCACACACCGTTGGGTGGCTTGCGGAGTATAAATGTAGATGTAGATGTACCCTTCTGTATGAAGGAATCTTGAAACGGTTTTACAATTGTGATGATTTTGCACGGAGTTGCTTTGTGTGACATGCAAAACGAATGGTTAAAATGGCTCTGAGCACTATGCGACTTAACATCTGAAGTCATGAGCCCCCTAGACTTAGAATTACTTAAACCTAACTAACCTAAGGACATCACACACATCCATGCCCGAGGCAGGATTCGAACCTGCGACCGTAGCAGCAGCACGATTCCAGACTGAAGCACCTAGAACAGCTCGGTCACAGCGGCCGGCTGTGACGTGCACCACGTGCTTGGTAAACGGTTGAGCTTTCAGCGTCTCATTTATCAGTTTCTTTAGCCTTACAGTTTAATTGCATTCGCAAGTATATTAATTTTAATTTGCATCCCTTTACATCAATTGCAATTTCGGTGTTCTTTTCTTGCATAAATGTCTTGTATGGCTCTGTAATCGATGTGGCTTGCGCATGCTTGAAACCTGCATATATTTCATTGTCCCACGCTTCTTTACGTTTTTTATTCCTTGTCTATGCCGCTAACGTTTTTGTAACCGTGGAGTTCCCACGTCATTCTGCATGCCAACCTGTTCGGTTACTTAGTTCCTTTGCGGTCCATTCAGCTGAACCATGCACTCCTGTCCGTTTGAGTCACTACACTAATGTAAATTCCATCTGATTCTGTGCCTTCTTATTCAGTTTTAATGTGTGAAGTTTATACATTCCATTACTGATGCGTCTGACTGTGGGAGTATGTCCTCTTTGCCTGCTGTGTGTGCTTATGGTGTATGTTTCTGTTCTTGTTATTTTCCCCTATCTGTATTGTCCTAGTGTGAATGTCGAAGTAGGTTTGTGTTCCTGTGCACTCCGCTGTCTACATTTTGCCAGCAATGAGGTCAGATATTGCGTGTTAATTCTGTGAATCATGTACAGTGAGGCGGGCAAAATCAGTTGAGTCTAACTACATGTTAATGTTCTTGCATCTCGTGAAGTTATCTCATAAATAAAATGTTCAGCTGTAGTATTAGAAAAATATCCCCAAATTTGCTGAGTTATGCGTGCACATCCTATAGCTGTTTCCATGCGCAGTTGAAATCAGGTCTTTCGTTCTTTTTATCAAGTTAGGAACACGTTATTTAATGTGCATAATCGGATGACTACGCATTGCTATCTCACACACTCCCTAATACGCACTTTGTCGAATTATGAGAGCCACGTTGTTTATTAATGCTTAGTAAACCAGTGATATTATGCGGTTTATCCTCACACTGGTTCAAGTTAACTTATTTGCTTATTTCAATTAATTTAAGATAATCACAACTTTATTGTATGCAATAATCCTTTCCAAATCCAACTGCTTCCATGTTCCCATTGATATCCTTCACTTACGCACTGAAAACCTTTTCATGTTCCACAGACAGCCTTCATCCTGAACTATTTAACACATGGGAACAATGGCTGTAAATTAGAATTTGTTTTTTCTCTGAAATAATTAAGTTGATAGGTGACGCTGGGGAAAATACACCAGAAAATAACACGCTAGAAAAGATGAGCTTTGTTATTTTGGCAGCAGAATATGAGAGCCGAAGTGGAGTGGGTATAAAATAGAGTTGCAATAGTGAGAAAAACGCTTTTGGACAAGATTAATTCATTACATCGAGTATAAATTTAAACGTTAGGAAGTCTATTCTGAAGGCATTTGTATTAAGTGTAATCTTGCACGAAAGTGAAACGTGGGCAGTAAATAGTTCAGACAGAAAGAGAATTGAAGCTTTTGATGTGCGGGGCTTCACAAGACTGCCGGAGATTAGATGGTAGATTGGATAACCAGAGAGGAGGAACTGAATGGAGTTGAGGATAAACGAAATCAATCCCTCTGGAACATCTTCGGACTCAAGTACTCTGATACGTTTACGTGGCACGGATTTGAAAAACGAAATGTGAGTAAAAGTGGGGATCGATTGACGGGATACATACTGAGGCGTCAAGAAATCGTCAATTTGGTGATCGAGGGAAATGTGAGGAGGTGAGGGGTGGGGGGTGGAGGAGGAGTGAAAATTGTAGACGGTAACTATGGATTGAGAACAGTAAGCAGATGTTGTTGTTGACGTTGTGGTCTTCAGTCCTGAGACTGATTTGATGCACCCCTCCATGCTACTCTATCCTGTACAAGCTTCTTCATCTCCCCATGCCTACTGCAACCTACATCCTTCTGAATCTGCTTAGTGTATTCATCTCTTGGTCTCCATCTACGATTTTTACCCTCCACGCTGCCCTCCAATACTAAATTGGTGATCCCTTGATGCCTCAGAACACGTCCTACCAACCGATCCCTTCTTCTAGTCAAGGTGTGCCACAAACTTCTCTTCTCCCCAATTCTATTCTATACTTCCTCATAAGTTATGAGATCTACCCCTCTAATCTTCAGCATTCTTGTGTAGCACCACATTTCGAAAGCTATTCTCTTCTTGTCCAAACTATTTATCGTCCATGTTTCACTTCCATACATGGCTACACTCCATACAAATACTTTCAGAAACGACTTCCTGACACTTAAATCTATACTCGATGTCATCAAATTTCTCTTCTTTAGAAACGCTTTCCTTGCCATTGCCAGTCTACATTTTATATCCTCTCTACTACGACCATCATGAATTATTGTGCTCCCCAAATAGCAAAACTCCTTTAGTACTTTAAGTGTCTCATTTCCTAATCTAATTCCCTCAGCATCACCCGACTTAATTCGACTACATTCCATTAACCTCGTTTTGCTTTTGTTGATGTTCATCTTATATCCTCCTTTCAAGACACTGTCCATTCCGTTCAACTGCTCTTCCAAGTCTTTTGCTGTCTCTGACAGAATTACGATGTCATCGGCGAACCTCAAAGTTTTTATTTCTTCTCCATGTCCTTTAATACCTACTCCGAATTTTTCTTTTGTTTCCTTTACTACTTGCTCAATATACAGATTGAATAACATTGGGGAGAGGCTACAACCCTGTCTCACTCCCTTCCCAACCACTGCTTCCCTTTCGTGCCCCTTGACTCTTATAACTGCCATCTGGTTTCTGTACAAATTGTAAATATCCTTTCGCTCCCTGTATTTTACCCCTACCACCTTCAAAATTTGAAAGAGAGTATTCCAGTCAACATTGTCAAAAGCTTTCTCTAAGTCTACAAATGCTATAAACGTGGGTTTGCCTTTCCTTAATCTATTTTCTAAGATACGTAGAAGGGTCAGTATTGCCTCACGTGTTCCAACATTTCTACGGAATCCAAACTGATCCTTCCCGAGGTCGGCTTCTTCCAGTTTTTCCATTTGTCTGTAAAGAATTCGTGTTAGTATTTTGCAGTCGTGGCTTATTAAACTGATAGTTCGGTAATTTTCACTTCTTTCATCACCTGCTTTCTTTGGGATTGGAATTATTATATTCTTCTTGAAGTCTGAGGGTATTTCGCCTGTTTCATACATCTTGCTCACCAGATGGTAGAGTTTTGTCAGGACTGGCTCTCCCAAGGCTGTCAGTAGTCCTAATGGAATGTTGTCTGCTTCCGGGGCCTTGTTTCGACTTACCAATGGATGTATGTTGTAGTAACTGTGCAGAGACGAAGACGCTTGCACAGAATTGACGAGCGTGAAGAGCTGTCCCAAACCAGCCTACGGACTGAAGCACACAACAACAACAAAAGACATCGAAAAAGTTCATAGACTCGTTGCCAGGAACGTGACTGGTCGACATAGTCCTTACCAAAGTGAAATAGGGATGTTTGGCAGGAGGATGACTCAGTTCTCGCGAAATCCTGTCGGGTGAATGTAGAGAACCTTTATTCTAAGAACACTGTGTGGCAGTTTATGCTGACACCATCGTACCTCCCACGTAGGATCACTGAGAAAAAGACAGAGCAATTAGGCCTCGTGCGCGGACAGAAAATCAATGAGACTGGTACGATATACCTAACGCCATGCGTCGTCAGTATACATGTAGATGCAGAACTCTTGCTTTAACGTTAAGGCCGATTCCCACTAGGGCTGCCCCGCGTCAAAACCGCGCGTCAGCGGCGTGGTTGCCATGGAAATGGCGTCAGCGGCACGGCGCGGCGGGCTCTGCGTCGCGGTTTGACCATGTCGAACCGCTTCCGCTGCCGCGTGCAGCGCTCCAGGTCCGCGCCGCCAATCACAGAACGCGCTGAGCGTGACGTCAGGTACGGAACCCCAGGCCACACGAACTTTCGCCGAACCGCTGGCGCGGACGCGGCGGCAGCTATGAAATACTTATCATCCGATTCCAAGGAAACTATTCGGCAGAAAAATTTGATTCTTGGGCATGTTACAGCCTGATATCTTCTCTCGATAAAGGACCGAATTTCTTTTCGTTACTCGTCGTGGTTACTTGCTGTATCGCATTTACGTAAACCTTTACACGAAATTTTAATGAGTGTGCAGAGGTAAAAACGCATTGCGTGGACTTTGCGTGCAGTTCATTTTAGGTAATACATTATTGCGTATGAAATTTAGTCAACATATCGAAATTGTTTTTAAAGCTGAGAGCAAGTCGATAGCTATCACCGTTCTCGAGATATTGAATGATATGTCGGCGGACGGGCTGTGCCGTGACCGCACGCGGGTTGCTCGCGACGCGACCGGTACTTCGTCCTGCTCGTCGTAAACCATGTGGTTGTATCAACCGCAAATTTCGTAAACGGTTCAAGAAATCGAAACGTGTTATTTTGCAAACGATAACTTGTGAAAAGTCATGTATTTCGTCGCATGATAAATATCCTAAATCTGTTTATCTACCGAGATATGAAAGTAACTACAGTTTTTCAGAAGGGATAGATGAATTTTTTTCAATAGCATTTAATAGCACGTGGAATGAGAAGTTAAACCGAAACTAATTTGCTGGTATGTCATAACATGTAATTTACTAAATATCTACAGCTATTGATTATTTCCTTTGGTAAGTAACAAACTTTTTTTTCTTTATCCAGTGTACTTTACTGATTCAAGACACATTTCGCCTTTTACTTTAAGGCATCTTCAGTGGGATCTAGAATGATTCAGTTTTGTTTTGATATGTGATACTTGCAGATTATAAAACAGTTGACATCTTTTTTTACGTGAATGACTGATTACTTACAGTGAATCGAGTTTTTGGCGGACATATACGTTTCCCTCACCTGGTCACATGCTAGAGGTTGAACTAAAAGTTAGATTATGGAACATAAGCACATTTTCATGTTCGCTCTTTTTTCTTCTGTCACTAGCAGTAGACGTTTTACCGAAAACTCTGATTTGAAGTCGTAACTACAGTGTGTTCACCTCATGTCCCTTCCTGTCTGGTTTGTTCATGTACATGTTGCCAACCTGCAGAATTATATGCTGAAAACTAATGTTTGATTATTTTTGTTCTCCTTATATCTGTATGTGTGTGTGGCTAGCCAGTGATAGTTATAGAAAGTTGAAAGTGAATCCAGTAGTTGTCAGACAGTGGTTGAAAGATTTGGTGTTCAGCTGATTTCAGTTTTGGTTTAAATGTTTTGTGGAGGAGTGCATGGAAGAGTAAATTCACTGCTTACATTAACAGATAAAATAGTAGAATAGTATTTCAACAGATGATTATTATCAGAATACTATCACCTAACCCCTTTGTCCTCACTCTTTGATGCCCCATAATATGTCCTGTCAACTAACCCCTATTGTTGTCAAAGTTGTGCCATAATTTCCTCTTCCTCCTCTATTTAATTCCGTACCTCTTCTTTAGTCACACGATCCTCGTATCTAATCTTCAGCATTCTTATTGATCACCACGTTTTGAAAGCGTCCATTGTCTTCTTGACAGAACTGTTCATCGTCCACGTTTCACTTACATAGAAGGCTGCACTCCACACCAATACCTTTGTAAAATAGTATCCAACCATTAGAATTTATATTTGGTGTGAACAAATTTTCTTTTTCAGAACGCTTTTCTTGCTATTGACAGTCTTCAGTCAGGTTTGCGTCTGCACCAGAAAATGCCTTACAATTTAAAATCTGGTTTCGAAAACTGTTCCAAATATATATTATTCTTTCGTGATTCTTAAGCAAGGTGCTGGCGATGATTACATTATGCTCTGTGGGAAATTCTATCAGGTGGCTTCCACTTTCTTCCCTTCCACCTAGCCTTTGTGTTCTTATTGTTTTCGTGTACCTGCTACCGTATCACATTTTTAATTTTTGTCTCGCTTAACTATCTGAATAATCTCTTTTATCGTACATTGTTTCAGTGTGTTAGGAGATAGTGAACAATCATGAATGGTAGTCATGAAATCTGTTTATATTGAAATGAGAAAACATGAATAATGAAATATGTGAAAGAGTACATTGTACAGAAAATGAAAAATTGGTATATCTTCACCCAGCTTCGTCTTTCCTTGATTTAGGTGTAAGATATAGTTATTCAAACACACTGGTCGTTTCGGTGGGTCCCACCCCGTACCTCAGTGGCTGTCCGTCATTGGCTACCGCTAGCGTCTGCCGCTTCCAGATGGGAACGCCAATTCCGCGAGCCGCCGCGTCAAAACGGAAAACGCTTGCCGCTGCCGTTGCCGCACGCCGCGCTGCCGCGCTCTAGTGGGAACCGGCCTTTACTCGCTCCCTGTGTTCCTTCGCTAGATTCGAGCGAGTGAGTGCTGCCTTCTCTGGAGTTACGGGTGCCTGGGGGACGATGTTCAGCAGGTAGTCCGGTACAAAAGCACTTAACGGTACACACGCACCCTCGTGAGGGAGGAGCAGTGAACAATGCCCTGGCCAGTCGCTTTGTGGTAACCTTGCAGTCAGCACACCACCACGCCGTTGAATGCTTTGTGTATGAACGAGAGAACAAGTGTTTTATGAAGTAAATATTCCTTTTTTGTGAGCAATAAACGATTTCCCAATGACATACGTCCGTCCATACAATCCGAATGGACGGTATTCAGGCCAAAGAAATCCGTGGTCCACGGGCAACACATAGAATATAAAAATATCATTCTACGCACACGAACAGACAGCACTCTTCGAAGTGCGCATTTTTCGGGAAATTTAATGGTTTGTTATTGACCACTCATTTCCCACACGATGCAACAACATCTCCTAAAATTCTGTTGTGCGAACAATTCTTTGTTAGGAATTTTAGTCAGCTTTCTGTTACTGGCACGAATAATTACCTCGTAAGTTTCCATCCACAGATATAACTTCCTTCCATTCAGTATGAGGTCTTCGCGAAATTGTTGTACTACTGTACTACTGTAGTAGGCGTGGGCTTCGCGTCTATTAGTACAGGTATATAGTATACAGGGTGATTCAAAAATGCATGTAAATATTTCAAGGGTGTATTTGTGAGGTAAATATAAGACAAAAATGTTCTATACAATTTTTTCCATACTTGGCTTATTACAGAGTTATGAACAAAACAGGATAATACATTCAATACAACGTAAGGTATTTAATTCCCAGAGTTCACAGTTTAATTACAGTGCATTTGGACTAACAACGCAAACTGATAAATAAACGTGCCGTAACAAACTGAAACAATTCCTCGCGAACACTGTATTAATTTAGGTCCTGTTGATTGAACTACAGCAATGCACAATAACTAAGGAAAATTGAAGCATTTTACAGACTGTACTGTACTGTACTGTATTTGCACAAATCTTAATGCAATGCATGTTCGCTGTCCCTGAACTTGCAGACAGACCCGTGCTCGTCGCATCAATGATCTCTGCACATTACACAGTCCGTTCAACTCTCCACGAATAATTTCACAACCACCTTCAATTCTTTGTTGTAGCACTTCTCTGTTCGGTACTGCAGAAGAATACACCAATGTCTTTAGTCGGCCCCATAAATAAAAGTCTAAAGGGTTCAGGTCAGGTGATCTGGCTGGCCAAGCAATTGGTCCTCTGCGACCTATCCATCGATGTGGATACGCAGAATTGAGGTACGCCCTTACGTTGCGGCTGTAATGGGCGGGAGCACCATCGTGCATAAACCACATGGTGGCTCGTGTTGCAAGAGGGACATCCTGTAACAATCCAGGCAATTCTCCCTCCAAAAATTCGCAGTACGCGTGCCCATTCAGCCTTGGAGGCAGAACATGAGGTCCGAGTAAGTAATTCCCCACAATACCACACCAAATATTTATGGAGAATTGATGTTGATATCCACGCACAATTCTCGCGCCAGGATTCTCGACAGCCCACTGGTGCATATTATGCGAATTGATTACACCCGCACGAGTAAACATGGCCTCATCTGTGAATAATATCCGCCGAATGAACATTGGATCATTCAAATGACGCTCTTGTAACCACTGGCAGAATTGCTGACGGCGAGGATAGTCTTCAGGTGTCAATTCGTGCACTTTTTGCAGGTGAAATGGATGCAACTGTTGTCTCCGAAGCAGCCGCCATACAGTAGATTGTGGAAGTCGTACAGCTGCACTAATTTGTCTCGTACTGATAGATGGATCTTGGTCTACCAGGTCCAAAACATGTTCCTCGACGTTCACTGCATGCTCAAGTGGTCGACCTGAATGTGGCCCAGGACGAATGCCATACTCCCGCATACGTCTGTCCACAGATACAAACGTCTGATGACTTGGTAACCGTCTTCCTGGAAACAGCTCACTGTACCTTCGTCTTGCTGCAAGTGCATTTCCATCTGCTGCACCATACACAAGGTGCATATCAGCATACTCACTGTTTGAGTACATCATGTGCACGAAACCTTTAGCCTTCCGACGATGAATGAACGACAGGACGTACTTTTCCGTTACCAACAACATCAGCGCCATCTTCCGTACAGTAGGAGTAAACATCACGTGCAAACAAAAACAAACACTATTCATGCAGTTTCGAATCAACTGTTGGGAGATACGTATGTGAATTACGTACCAGAATATGGCATCCTGCTGCTTGCACTGCCGTCGTTTTGATACGGACATGACTTTCGTATTTAACGATAACTCTGGAATTAAACGTTTATGGAAAAACATTTATAGAACATTTTTGTCTTATATTTACCTCACAAATACACCCTTAAAATATTTACATGCATTTTTGAATCACCCTGTATATATAGTAGTATAGTATAGTATATATAGTAGTCTGTTAGTACAAGTATATAATAAGTATTAGTACAAGCATATATGCCAACTAGCTCTGCAGATGACGAAGAAATTGATGAAATGTATGATGAGCTAAAAGAAATTATTCAGGTAGTGAAGGGAGACGAAAATTTAATAGTCATGGGTGACTGGAATTCGGGAGTAGGAAAAGGGAGAGAAGGAAACACAGTAGGTTTTAATATTTTTTTTGTGGGATCAAAAATGTAAAAAAAATCTCTCACACCGGCCTGATTTAGCTTCACTGATCAGGATAGTAAAAACATGCGTATGTTAAGGGAATTTTCATTCACAAAGCAGGCTTATCACATTCACACAATTCAATATTGTTCGATCCTGATTAAATTGAGCTTAACTTAATTTCCATAAGGCAGTGAAGCAATTTCGAAGTCTCGGTACGACGAAAATTGTCAGTCGATCTCCTGGAAACATTTGTAATAATTATTAACTTTCGGTGATCACATGGGGAAGACCGGAGATCTGCTGGTAAGACCGTGTTAGCCTATTTATTTGAAGTAACTGGATATCTTGAGCATACAAAACAGCAGGTTCGTCCAGTGTAAATCAGACGTTCCCCACTGATCCCGTGCAACACAGCGTAGCAAGCAGACACTGTCAATAATAATCAGTTAAATAATACGCAAACACACATACTTTAGTTTAGTTCATGTATTAAATTCCTTCTCATACAGAATCTCATCAAGATGGCGACTCGCTCAACAATACATTCATATACATCCTTTTTCTTTCACGACTAATCGGCAAGAATTCCTTCATTCTTTTCATAAGAGAAAACATAGATAGCAGAGCAGCTATTCCATGGAGTAAATGGACGCTCCAAGGAATAATTGGGCTTGAAACTACTTTGCATTGATAATCGGTAAGATAAGAAGAGATATTTCGAGATATGTACTGAGTTATATAATTTATAAAATTTCTGAAAATATCGTGGAGAGACCGCTGCAAGAGACATTACATCGCCCCTCGCAGCGAGCAAAGTTGACATGTATCCACTTTGCGAGCTAACTATTGGTTTAGCTAACTCGTTAGAATTTGTGGAACATACGTTCCTATAAATTTTAAGAAGTTAGTAAGAATTTTTTGATTACAAGAATTGAAAGAGGTTTGGTATCTTCGTTACCTAGATACCTAGTTGTTGCTTTCACGTGTACTGGGGCATTCCCGCATCCCACATACACAACCAGGGAAGATGGACTTATATAGTTGTTAATCAGGTCTACCTATTCAGGAACTGGCCTTCACAGGGAAACCCCGGAAAACCTGGAGGCTTAGACCCCAACTAGGTATCACAGATGATATGAAAGACAAAATAATTTAGACATTTGAGAGACATTCTAGAATTCATAGGAAAGATAAAATCTGCCTCATAACCAAAAAAAAAAAACTTTACACATGCAAATTTTTTACAATCTTCTGAAAAATTTTCTTCATCGATGTCTCGCTGAACTGCGGTGAAACTGATCGAACAGGAATATGGGACACGGCACGGAGGACAGGCGTCGTATTGGCGTACCGGACAGGAGACGTAACGGATTCGAGAGACCAGAAGGAACATCAGGAACAGGTACTCAGGATTGTGGCATGAAACAACCGAAATTCGTCTAAGGAATAGTCAACTATTAAAGATTCCTGGAAGAGAAGGGTTAGTCGAATTTTTCCAGATTCATTTTGAACTCAAATATGGACCTGATCCATCCAATCTTCCATCTGAGGAATGGGAAAATTCATTCATCTTATACTTTCCACACCTAGGCGTCTTAATCGATACTGTAGTTGCACAATATCACAACTCCAGATCGGAAAACAATTTTGAAAACATGGATAATTTCATCCATCTTTTTGAGTAAACCGAAAGGTTCTAATCCTGGTTTTAATTATTTATTTATTTAATTTTTTTTCGTTGTATTTTCCAGGTGGAAGTAGATCTGAATCTTTCCTAATTTGGTTTCAAGAACGAATGTGGATTGCATGTCAGAATGTTAAAAACTTTATTATTTGAGCCAATTTCCAAAAAAAAAAAAAATATACTTACTCATACATGATTAAAATGAAATTTTGCTGAAAGAGAACGTTTAATTAAGTCTTGCTGCATGACCTCTCCAGCTGAAATTAATCTTTGTTAGTATTTATTGACGATCAAATTTTTCTCTTTTATACTCCAAATGCCGCATTTTCTCATGAACATATATGAATGCAATATAACAATAAACAAATCGAACTGGAAAATGACACATTATTACAAATTCAATGAAGAACTTTCTTATTAACTCTTATAAACACACACTAAGCTGGTTAATTAAATTCTCTTGAATAGAATTTAGCTACGCCAAAAAAAACAGCGAGTCTTTATATCTGTGGACAGTAGCAATCGATTCTAATTTCCTAACGCGGTTCATTTGTTCTCCTGTGAACTGTCAGTTTACAAACACTAACTTCACATGCAAGCGCCGTATTCGATCATATAGTTTCAGTAAACTTATTCTCACTGGAGATTAACACTACCTGAATGTATATTATTTCACATGCACAAGCTTCTTTGGTGATCATCATGTAGACAGATAATCCGTAAGTCTTCACAGCAGCAATAGCTACAGTTCCACTTCCTATACTATCACAGAAGCAATCGCTTACTGTTCATTAAACTATCACAGATGCTTGGCATGCTGTCATTTAACCTATCACAGTAGCTGAGGCATACTGTCCTTCGCACTTCATTTTTCTTTCAACACCCAAATACTTCATACACACTATCCTTAAAAGTACCTCTTTAGGTCTACATGGGGAAATAATCCTTTTATTCTTCCAGAATTCGGATATGCTAATAAAGACGCACCAGGATTCGGTATATCAACTATTATATATGGGCCTGTATAAATTAGATTCCATTTTCTGATGGTCTTCTTAAACCTTGATGACTTGATGTGTCTTCTAAAAAGAATTTTTTGTCCGATATTGAAAGTCTGAATCCGTTTGATGTTTCTGTCATGGATTTCCTTTCGCTGTCTTGCTTTCTACGTAATTTTAATGAGAGCATTGCGAATTTTGTCTTCCCATGACATTTTGGTGTCTTCGAGTTTAGGCAAGTTATCTACCCAAAAGTTTCTTTCGTTATCTCTGAACATCAGTTCATTTGGGGTAAAGTTTGTAGAACTATGAGGTAAATTATTATAAATCTGCTCAAACTCGGTCAAATAGTTTATCCAGGTAGTTTGTTTATCATGACAGTACGTTCTCATGAATCTGTTTAGTTCTCGAAAAACCCGTTCAATTAAATTCCCTTGTGGATGATAGCAAGATGTAAATATCTGTTTTATTCCTAGTTGTGATACTAATTTTCTCCATAAATATCCAGTAAATATCTTCGCATTGTCAGAGATTATAGATTTTGGAATCCCTGCATGACGAATGTAGTCATTTACAAACTTTATTGCGGCAGCTCTTGCAGTTGCTGATTTTATAGGATATAGTTTAACATATTTTGTAAACACATCACAGAATCCAATAATGTACTTAACACCACCTCTGGCTCTAGGAAGTGGTCCACAAATATCACATGATATAAGTGATCTTGGTGCTTCAGGTATTATTGAGTGAAGCGCAATTTTATTTCCCTTGTTGTCCAGCCTAGCCTTTTGACAGAAAACACATTTCTGTATGACTTTGTGCACTTTTCTCCTTATATTTGGGAAGTAACAATAATATCTAATCTTATTAGCACACTTTACAACACCAACATGACCCCAGGTCAAATGTGTAAACCAAATTAATCGTTCTTCATATTCTTCGGGTATGCAGACACACCACTTTGGATTCTCAGCCTTCCCAGATTTAAAAAATAAAATATTATTCACAAGCCGGTAGTATTCCTAATTGACCATAGGATTTTGTTGATTGAATTGTCGTATTATAGCATTCCATCATCGATTCCTCTTCTGAAGCTGAGCCATTGTCTTACATAAATGAATATAATATAACTTGTAATTATTTTCTTGAAGAAGAAGCACTGGAAATTCTGCCTTATTATTTACATCCAGTTCAGGTGTTATTCCCTCTGGAGATCTTGACAATGCGTCAGCTATAATATTTTCTTTTCCGGCTACATGAATAATTTGATACTGATATTCTTGCAGCGCCAGCGTCCACCTTGACAAGCGAGGATGCAGCAACTTACAAGTTTGTAAAAAGGCTAGTGACTGGTGGTCACAATAAATGGCTATCCTTGAGCCATATACATAATAATTACATAATAATTAAACCTTTTCAAAGACCAAATAACTGCTAAAGCTTCCAATTCTGTAGTGGTATATGCTCTTTCACAGGTGGATAAAACTCTGCTAGCAAATGCAATTGGACAAAAGGTTTTTACACCATCGATGTACCTAATTTGAAATAAACAAAATCCTAATCCCACATCTGATGAATCAGTGGCTAAACAGAATCCGACATTCATATCAGGGTGGTATAATAACGGAGCATTGATCAGTTGATCCTTAATTTCACAAAAAGCCTTTTCACAATCATTAGACCATTGCCATGGTACATCTTTCCTCAGGAGCCGGTTTAGTGCTTCAGAGTTCATTGCTTGAGTTTTAATAAATCGACGAAAAAATGAAGCCAAGCCTATAAAGCCTTTCAGTTGTCTTCTGTTTCATGGAGTTGGAAAATTTTTTATCGCACTAATCTTCGCTTCTGTTGGAAGAATGCCTTTTGCATTAATCATATGTCATAAGAATTTAATTCTCTGTAGAGAAAATTGGGATTTTTTTTAGATTTGCAGTTATACCAGTTTGTTTGAACACAGCAAAAATCCTCCTAATAAGTTGTACATGTTCCTCCCAAGTTTTAGAGGCAATTAATAGATCGTCCACAAAAATTGTTATTCGACTACGTAGTTCTGGCCCTAGGGCATAGTCCAACGCAGAAATAAAAACTCCAGAGCTGATATTGAGACCAAACGGAACGACCTTGAACTGATAGCTTCACCCTCCATATATAAAAGCAGTATATTTTTGAAACGTCCCCTTTGAACAATTATACATGACTGTGCTTAAACTGACACACAATATTTTTAGCGCAACGCAATCTGACTTTCAAAAATCGCTACAAAAGAATGGCCCTGACTAACATTAACCTATACGTTTCACAAATCACTTACCTCACAAAAATCTTGGTTACTCGAACTACTGCAATACAGCAGGCGCCACTACTGCCAGCTAAATAAAAGATTCAAACTATGAAAGGCACTAACTACTGATAGCGATAGTTAGCAAATGAAAGATATTAATAGAGAACAAACACTGTATTTACCTTAATAGTCATAATATATATAGTAGTTCATGACAAATTACAAAACTCCGCCATCTCTCTCCCCACATCCACCACTGCTGGCGGCTCACCTCCAACTGCGCAACGCTATGCGCTGTTCATGTCCAGCTGCGCAACACTACAATGGCAGACAACAATGCAAACTAGCCACAGACTGCACACAGCACAGCCAGTGATTTTTATACAGAGGTGGCGTTACCAATAAAAAAACCTAAACAGCCTACTTACATAGCCCCCATGCTCCCCACAAAAAATTTTACAAATTGTTTTGGGCAGTGGCCAATAATGATTTGATAAATTTTTTCATAATTACAATAACAAAGATATCAAATGCACACACTTATTGATACAATGTTGGTCAAGAGCTAAAATTTTCTCACAGTCCATAAAGACAGTCCTGATTCATCACAGTAAAATTACAGTGTTTTTCTTTTTTTTTCAAACTCTGAACAGTAAAAGTGAATGCACACAGAAGTAGTGGATTTCCATGCAGTCTTGAAGAAGTAGTGTCCTTCCAACGGAAAGACAGTGCTGACTCTTGACATGCAGACAAGTAATGGACCACAACAGAGCAAACCCACAGCAGAGTCATTTGACGTTTTGAAGAATGTTGGTAGGTAGGTCATCACAGAGCAGACCCACTATAGTCTTGGTAGAGGTGCAGACCCACTGCAGTCCTTGTAGAAATAATGGTATTGGTGGGTCATCAAAGATGCAGACCCACTGTAGTCCTTGTAGAGATAATGGTATTGGTGGGCCATCAAAGATGCAGACCCACTGTAGTCCTTGTAGAGATGGCTAGCAGCCATCCGTTGCGACTGTGCAGATGCACTATCAGCATCGAAGATTCTTGCGGAGAATATAGCAAGTCCATAAACCACCACTTGTGCACGCACAGAAAATTTTTTTTTTGAAATGTCCTTAGAACCAGCAATGCTGTTATCCAGTCCCTTGCTGAATTATTAACACACATGCAAACACTATCAGTCCCTACTTCTCACATATTGTCCATATACGAGGGTCAGTCAAAAAGTAATGCCTCCTATTTTTTTTTCTACGTTTAATTGTCAGGAAATTTAAATGCAATTACATAGGTTGAAAACCACAACATTGAGGATCATTTTGTCATTTTTCAATGTAATCTCCGCCCATCTCTACAGTTTGAACAAGGGCATGTATCCCAGCACGGTAAAAATCACAGCTCTGCTTCCTAAGCCATTGACGCACGGATGTTTTGACGGCCTCCTCATCTTCAAAATGAATCCCACGATGAGCTTCTTCTAGTGGCCCGAACAGATGGAAGTCTGATGGTGCCAGGTCAGGGCTGTATGGGGGATGAGGCAAAACTTCCCATCCAATTTTGACAATCTCGTCAGAGGTGTGACGACTGGTGTGTGGTCTTGCATTGTCATGCAAAAGAAGAACATCTGCCATTGATTTTGTTGGGCGAACTCGCTGAAGACGTGCTTTAAGTTTGTTGAGGGTTGTGACGTATTGAGCAGAATTTATTGTGCATCCCTGCTCCAAAAAATCAACCAGAATCACACCCTCTGTATCCCAGAAAACTGTTGCCATAACTTTCCCTGCCGATCGCACAGTTTTGAATTTTTTCTTCCTCGGCGAGCTTGTGTGACGCCACTCCATTGACTGCCTCTTTGATTCGGGTTCAAAAAAATGCACCCATGTTTCGTCCCCGGTCACAATTTTTTTCAGAAACTCATCTCCCTCCAAACGGAAGCACTGCAAGTGTTGGGAGGCTATTGTTTTCCTTGCCTCTTTATTCTGATCGGTTAACATTCTTGGAACCCACCGTGCACAAACTTTTGAGTACCCCAATTGTTTAATAATCGTGATCACACTGCCTTTACTAAGAGAAATAATGCGACACACTTCATCTGCAGTCACCCGACGGTCACCACGAATGATGTCATCAACTTGCTGAATGTTGTGTGGAGTCACTGCACTCACCGGCCTGCCGCTCCGCTTTTCGTCAGTCAACGGTGTTTGCCCTTCAGCTTCCTTACAACGACGAACCCATCGTCTAACAGTGCTGACATCCACTGTCACAACACCATACACCTTCTTCAGTCTTTCATGAATGCGTATGGGCGTTTCACCTTCTGCATTCAAGGATTCAATCACACAACGCTGTCTCAAACGAACATCGATGTCGGCCATCTTACAAACTTCTGCTGTGCTGCCACCTGTTGACACAGAAAGTTACTACTGCAGTGGATTGCAGAAGGTTTGAGGAATGGCGCCAAATTCAAATTTTTCACTTAACTTAATTTCTTTAAGTAGAAAAAAAATGGGAGGCATTACTTTTTGACCGACCCTCGTACTATGACCAACAGAAACGTGTGCAGTGAAATGTAACTTAATTTGAAGAACTGGTGTCTATACAATTATAAATTTACAACATGAAAATACAATTACAAAGGTACAAAATACATCATTCAAGAACATAACAATACAGATAACATTTGTAGTAACACAGGATTTACAAAAGAATTGAATTAAACATATACATCAGTGTTACAGGAATTATGACATAAGTAAATACATAAAAGATCAGAATAACTTTCGAAACATCAACTTCACACCTAAGCATTAGAACAAAACAGAATAAATAATGTCTAAACATCTTTACAAAGAAAATAACATATTATCAGAAAAATTCTACAACATAGCTATCATCAGCTAAACACATAAAGACAGGAAAAAGACAAATAAACAAGGGTACACAAAAACATAGCAGAATAACACAAAGGGAAAGGACAGGGTTTGTTTTCAGTGTAACATTTGGTACTGCAGTCCATCCCAAAACTTCATTCCATAGATCTTTCGTCTTATTTCGATATTTGCTCCAGCCAAACAAATCCTATCCAAGCATGTTTTCTGTATTTTTCTCGTATAACCTCTCAGTGCATTTCTTCAAATTCATCATAGTTAGTTTCTTATATAGTCTACCCCCTCTTAAGCTAACTTAAATCTACTGAGCTCAGATGCATAAACTAAGGGACGAGGCAATGCAGCAGCATAAAACAATTAATATAAAAATCAATGACAAAAAATTCAAATTGGCAAAGCAATTGCAATATTACAACTAATATAAGGCACTGTGCAGCAAACAAGAAAAATAAATCCGTAGTAAAACTGGCTTAACAGCGTAATACAAAGTCAAATTCCGTAACATTATGCCTGGCAATCAGCAGCAGCAAATGATATAACTAGTACCTAAACATGACAAAGCTTAAGCAGAAAAAATAGTACACTAAAGACAACAATGCAGACAAGGGAAATGTATATTCACATCTAAATGTCTATGTAATTAAAGTGGTGCACCACAAAAACTAATTCTACAAAAAATTACCAAGTACTTGAAAAGAAAATTATGAATGCAGTTCCTGTGAAGGTAAATGTCTTTTTGTGCTCCCTCATTTTTTTGAAAAAATTATTATTTACTCGATCTGTAGACAGAAAATATTTATATTAGTACATCTATAAAATTCTATTTTAATCAATGCTGCAGTGCAGCTAGAAACTAGATATTAAACAAAATGAGCAATCTCCCAACTAGAAAGACAATGGATGTAAAATGTTTCTCATCATTTCATTAGGCATTTTAGTAAATGTCATAAATTAAGAGCTCCACAGTGTAATCATATGTTTTCAAGTTCGAGCGTGTCGTATTTGCGATGCCTTCTACAAAGGAATGTCAATAGCGAGGATAATGGCCTCCCTTTTTTTTGCACCTAATGGCTTTCTTTTGTCAGACGACTACCTCTCAGCTGGGCGCCCAAAACGCATTACGCCAAGGTCACTTACCTTTCTTGCTGAAATATTTACGACGGCAGTTTCCGCTACAGTGACAGTCTCATATAAAAAAATTCACAGGTTAAGAATTTGCGTTACAAATCTGTAGAAACAAAATCCTGTAAATATAACAGAGTCCAAAAAATTTTCAGTGGCATTGTAATACATTCATGCATGTACACACATTTCATAATTCTTAAAGTACGATTCTTGGTTTCCAACATCCTTTTCCACAAATCAGAGTCCCTAACCACTACTCATTATTCATATACGTATTCGTCGACACTTCTTCAATATTTCATCATAATAAATACATAGCATAATCAAATAACTCATATAGCATCAGCTAATTGATCATAAACATATGGCAACAGCATAATACACATCATCATCGTAATAATAACATCATAACACCTCAGTCAACTCTCAAAATCGTCGTAGCTTCCTCCAATAATTTCAAGACCTAAAAAAAATTCTCTGCTCATGTCAAAAGTGTCATCTGCCTCAAACGCACTTTAAAAATCATGATCCCATACCAAATACATCATTCAAAGCTCTCATAGTATCACAATGGTTCCGAAAAAATATGAACAGTTTACAAAGTACAGACAAAATACAGTTTCATAAGTGTGAAGTTACCCAACCGTGTAATTGCGTAAACATGTGTCACTGATGTAGTAAAAGAAAATGTTTATCTCTCAGTTAAATGATCAGATAGCTGTGTAATTTGTGTGTTAGAGAAATATGGTACCTATGTGTAAGGTTGTATAAGCAAATACCATATAAGCTAGGGCTCCTTGTCCTTGCCAAACACATGGTACACAAAGTAGGCGTGTACCCCCCTGAGGATTAATGTAATTATACCCTCAGGTGTTACAGATTACAAGAATGGAATGAAATGTATTACGGAAAACCTTTGTATCATTGTACTTCAAATATCTTTAAAAATAAATGATTTAAGTACAAAATTAATCACTCAAGTATGTGTCCTGTAGCGCTAAATGTGCGTCTTGCTGTAAGATAATCTCTGTGGAAGTATTGTAGTTATCGTCCTCCGAAAGCTAAGTTCTGCAGAAGCCAATGTACTTACCTCATGATACACCAAATTTCAAGTAAACCAAAATGTTGCATTAAAATCTCATTAGCAGTACTGGTAAATGTTCTAAGTATGTGAGCCTTATAGTAGTCACGTAACCGTGCAACTAACGAGCAAGAATGTACACACACAATAACACCGTGTCGTCTGTTCGCAATAACAATGCATTCGTAATTTCTGTTTAAAAATGTTCCCTAGGTTCTAGACTGGATATTTAACTTCAAACATTGTTGCATATTAACAGTTTCTTAAGTCTCACAAAGCATACTAGAAATGTGAAGTGAAAAGTTTTATACCAAAGACTAAGTTAAAAAGCAGATTATCTCTTAATAAATGGTTTTACATGTGAAATGTGGTGTAAACCTTTACTCTTCCTAGTACGCAGAGTTTCAACTTCAACCAATTATCATGTTGTATACATCGGTAAAGAATGCTAAAATTTTTCTCAAGGCTAGCGTCTTATGTTATTTTTCTCGGAGCCAGCGGGCGCACGCGGCTGCCTGCTGTGCGAGTCATTGTCTGTCTCTTTGTTGGCGCGCGCCGTTATTGGGATTAGGAGACCTAACTTCTACAAATTCACTCTGACGAGAAGGCCCTGCCCTGTTTGAATCCCGCCAGTTCTGATGCAATTCACGTCTGTCGTTACGATCACATCGTCTGTCGTCATGTCGGTAGTTCCTGTAGTTTCTTTCTTGTCGGTTAAGTGGTGGAGAATTTCTCCCTGAATCGTAACTGCGCGCTGGACCATTGCGTCTAAAGTTATTCTGTCTCCCGTAATAATAATTATTTTGGTTCCCATATTGTCTGTTTCTCTGATTGTCTCTGTGATAGTCACTACTGCGGAGAGGTGATCTTTCCCTGTAATTATTACTACTCTGCCAACGGTTGTCATACGGGTGGTGTCTGTTTTGGTCACGATATGTGTTGTGAGAATAGCCTTGTCGTGTCCAGTTATTATTTCTGTCATCACGGAATTGTGACAGATGTGACCTGTAATTGTTGTGCTCCTGTTTTCGCGTTCCGCGAATGTCAGTGTCAATTTCCAGTTCTTGTAAGAGCCCCTGAAAAGCTTCAATGTCGTCTTTGCAACGTCCTGCCAAAATAATATTCCGTAAATGTTCAGGTAATTTGATTAAGCAAATGCGGATGAGTTCTGAGGGGCTGTTTGGGTTTGAAAGATACTGATTCTTATGCAACATGTCTTCAAAATATTTCACAAGACTGGAAAATTCAGATTGTTCGAAATGTTTCATCATTATGATGCCATATTTTACTCGGTCGTGTGTAGCTTGAGACCAATATGCTGAGAGGAAGGCATGATAAAAATCTCCTTCACTGTGACAATCGTGAATGACCGATCGCATTCTTACAGCTGGTTCATTCTCTAAGTAGCCACACGTAAATTCTAATCTGTGTTCTAACGACCAGTTGGGAGGAAAACAATGAGAGAATTGATGGAGCCATGCTTGTGGATGAATGTCGTTGCCAGAATTCTTAAATGTTTTGAATTTACGTGTAGTAATGAAGAGCTTATAGTCAAAATGATCGTGTCGGCGAGTAGCATATCGGTCATTGTTACGTCGTGTCGGCGGTTCCATCTCAAAATTCGGTGCACATTGCCAATTTCATTCATAACTTCCGAAATGCCCTGTTTGCGGCTTTTCCGTATTTCTAAGTCCCTCTTCCCGTGTTGCAGCGCGAGTGTCCTCTGAAATACATAATTCTTGTATTACCTGTGTCAGCTGATCTTGTACTTCCCGGATTTCTCTTTCGTACTGTGTATTGATTTGATTTTGATTTTGTTTGAATTTTCTAATTTGTTCATACTCTTCTGTGTCAGTGAAGGCTACAGGTCTTGTGTCATTCAGATCATCATCTACCTTTGTAGATAAGTTAGTGACCTGATCCGAAAGTTCAACTACTTTCTCTGATAATGTACTAATTTCCTCCATGTGTCTTTCTACTGTGTCCTTTAAGTTTTCCTGAGTTTTTGCAAGTTGCGTAACCGAATCGGTAGATGCAACTGAGTCAATTTTAGCTTGCAAGGTCTCATGATTTTCATGAACAATAATTTGCAGTTCTTTTATGGCTGCTTCGTGATTCTGTAATGCATTTTCATGCCGCGAAAAAATAGGTTGAAAATGCTCACAAATTTGTGTTTTTACGTCGTTACAGACTTTTTGACATTTCGATTCGATTTTATGTAACTCAGTAGTCAAATCTTCACGTGTTGTTCAAGCGTGGTGTGAAGATTTTGTTCCATTGCGTCTAATTTTTTAAGATTTTGTTCCACTGTGTCTAACTTTTTAAGATTTTGTTCCACTGTGTCTAACTTTTGAAGCTTATGCTGTGTTTGTCTCTGATTCTGTTCCATCGTGTCTAACTTTTGAAGATTTTGTTCCATTGTGTCTAACTTTTGCTGTGTTTGTCTCTGATTTTGTTCCATTTGTTGCATTAATTGCAATAGTAATGTATTAGTGTCTGGAATCTGTTTCTCTATGCTTTTTTGCAGTGCATTTTCACCGGCAACATTCACATATTGACAAGCAGAAAATGTGTCTTGACTCATTTGAGAAAACGGTGAGGACCCAAAACCTGAATCTACAGTATTTGCGAGATTGTTTCCTGTCATTTCGGATTCCTGAGGCGAGCTGTTGCCGACCGATCGATCGATAATGCTTCCCTGTTCACCAATTGTTTCACTGTGTACACCATTATTTGCAACCCGCTCCATTTCCCTATGCGCAATTACCAAATTACTACTTTGAACATTAGTTAATTCATTACTCTGCGGCGCTAACACACTGCTTTCGTCTTCACTGTCATTTCTCAATTTACTTTGGAGCCTAGTATTACGTTTTTCACACGCCATAATTGTCACAATATTTCACACGATAACACAGAAAAGCACAATTTTAAGAGCAAAATAAAATAACATAGCAATGGAAATAATGTCTACTTAATTGCAAGCGCAGCTGCGAAATACTTGGTGCAAATCTACATGCATGCCACAAATGTTTTACTGTACAACAATGAAAAACTACAACTACAATGGAAATTCTCTCTATAATTACGCGCTGGCAATAAACAAAAGCTACACTAATTACACAAACTAAAAGAAAAAAAAAATCGGAAGATTCCAGTGAGGTATCCTAGGCTAAGGGTCGACATATGAAACGTCCCCTTTGAACAATTATACATGACTGTGCTTAAACTGACACACAATATTTTTAGCGCAACGCAATCTGACTTTCAAAAATCGCTACAAAAGAATGGCCCTGACTAACATTAACCTATAGTTTCACAAATCACTTAACTCACAAAAATCTTGGTTACTCGAACTACTGCAATACAGCAGGCGCCACTACTGCCAGCTAAATAAAAGATTCAAACTATGGAAGGCACTAACCACTGATAGGGATAGTTAGCAAATGAAAGATATTAATAGAGAACAAACACTGTATTTACCTTAATAGTCATAATATATATAGCAGTTCATGACAAATTACAGAACTCCGCCATCTCTCTCCCCACATCCACCACTGCTGACGGCTCACCTCCAACTGCGCAACGCTACGCGCTGTTCACGTCCAGCGCCCAACACTACAATGGCAGACAACAATGCAAACTAGCCACAGACTGCACACAGCACAGCCAGTGATTTTTATACAGAGGTGGCGTTACCAATAAAAAAACCTAAACAGCCTACTTACATTTTATTGAGTCCTTGTCTAACTGGACTTGCCAGAACGAACTTCTCAAATCAATACTGGTTAAATAGGATACATCTTGAAATTTCTGTATTAACTCATCGATGCTCTCCGGAAGTGTGCGCACAGGTACTATAATTTTGTTAATTCCCCTTGCATCTAATACCAATCGAGCTTTTCCTCCTGGCTTTGGTACAACAAGCAACGGAGAACAATATGGGCTGTTCGACGGTTCAATAAGATTCCAGTTTAACATTTTTTGTATCTCTTCCTGAACTGGTTGTTTTAATCGCCAGGGAATGGGATAGTGTGTGCGGCAAAATGTCTTATGGGGCTTAATCTGTAATGTACAAACATATCCTCTAATAATTCCGGGCTTTTCATTGAAAACTGACTCATATTCTGTTAATATATTGAATAATTGTTCCCTCTGACTATCCGTTAGGCAATCTGACTCAGCAATCTTCTGTTCGACTGTTTGTCTGAAATCCTCTTCTTGAATTGACTTGATCGGTAGTCGGTACATATTATTATTTTCAGCACAAATCAACTGCACAGCAGCACCACGGAAATATCGCTCATACACTGCCTCCTTTCTCAGTAAGATCAGTGTAACAAATTGATCTTCGATTTTAAAATGCACCTTTCCTTCTACCAAGTCCAACTTGCAACTGCAGGCTTGCAAAGTTCCAATGCCAAGAATACAATCTACTAACAACTTTTCCACTACAAGGAATGTGCATTGTTTAGCTACATTTCCCAATTTTATCTCTATAAGCGTTTGTATCTTGACGTTCCGGGATTTTGCTCCCACTGCACCTATAACTCGGCAATTTTGTACTGGTAGGACACGGATTTTATTAATTTTACTAATTCTGCGAAACAAAGTTCCGGATACTACGTCTGTAGATGAAGCTGTGTCCAATACTACATTGGTTAAAATTCCTCCCACTTCTGTGATGATCTCAGACACAGGAATCCTTTTATCTTCGACTACACAGGCCTCTAAGTCTCTCGTCAATTCATCTGTCATTAATTCGCCTTCATTATATCTCAACATTGCCACTGAATTAATTTCGTTTAAAACAGGTTTGTCCCTTTTGTATTCCCCGGCCGACTTTACGGAGCATAAAGCGGTCCTCTTCAGTTTAAATGTCGATTATTATTTCCTCTTGAATCATCTACTACTTCTGTTATGACTGGTTGTTGTTGATGACTGGTTGTGTTATTTGCTTCAAATCGAGGGTCAGAATTTCTGTACGCATTATTATTATTTGAAGACTGCTGGTTCTGATAATCTCTTGCATTTCCAAACATTGGGTTGTATCTGCGACCTGTTCGATTGTCTCTGAATCTGCCCCTCGCAGCACTGTTATTGAAATTTCCATTTCCGTTGCAATTGTTTCCGTTGAATCTCTGACTATTCCTAGTATAATAATTATTAAAGCCGTTTGCGTTCCGGTTTGCGTTTGGCGCCTCAATCGCTCTCCTCTGCATAAACGGTTGTCTTGGCCGATGTTCATCTTCCTCGATCATATCTATAGCGTCAAGCGTAGTCATGAAAGAGTCAAGGTCATGCTCATTAATATACAGCATTCTATTTCTGATGCTGGCCGGAAGTCGAGATTTTAATACGCCAATCACGTCTTGTAGAGGCATAGGCTTATCCCAATACCGCGATTTCTTTATATATTTCTCAAAGTATTTCTTTAAAGACCCACGTGAAAAGGAAAAAGGTTCCGGGTATAATACCTCCTGCCTTAAACGTTCTTGTACTCCTTCGGACCAGTATTTGGATAAAAATGCTCGTTCAAAATCTTCATATGTGTCCCAAGTTGATATCATATCAGATGCCCATATAGCTCCTGACCCCTGAATATAACCGGTTACGAAACTAACCTTTTACCACTCACTCCAATTTTTTGGCAATACTCCCCTAAAACTTCTTATAAACACTACGGGATGAACATTTTTCTTGTCTGGGTTGTAGATCTGGAATTGACGTTGTTTCAGCATTTTCTCCTCAGTATTGCTTTTACAATTACTGTCATTATGACTATCCTCATAGTGTTGTGATTGATGTTGATTGCAAAAACGAACGTGTGCATTAATGTCCCAGTCTGTACTTGATCGGGTAAATAATGTAGCTTCATTGATAGATCTTGTTATGGGTTCATTTCCTTGCGTGGAACACAAATCTTCTCGAGATAGATTTAAAGATCTCTCAATGATTTCCTTCCATTGTTTAAGTTCTTCGCCTAGTTGTTCTTTGGCTCCTCGAAAACCTTTATTAAATAAATTTTCTTCAGAACTCTCGGTCATAGATTATATAGCCGTTTAAGTTCTTCGCCTAGTTGTTCTTTGGCTTCTCGAAAACCTTTATTAAATAAATTTTCTTCAGAACTCTCGGTCATAGATTATATAGCCGCTCTGACCGTATGTTCAATTTTGTCTGAAGAAATGCTTTGCCTTTCTAAACTGCGAGAATTTTCCCGCGAGAATGTTTACCTTATGATCAACTTCGTCTTGTCTCTCCTTTATGTTATTTATGGATTTATCCAAATTTTGGACTTCCTTCGGGATCTTGTCTTGTGATTGTCTCAAATCCTGCATATCTGCTGACATCTCATTTACTTGTTGCTTTAATTCATCTTGAACTTCAACTAATACCGGAATTACCGCCATAGAACATTGCATCTGTTCTTGTGCTTGAACTATCTGTGGGATTGACTCGACCTGCTCTTTAATAGTATCAAGCTTAGTAGCAACATACTCAGTTAGCTCTAGGCGTAACTTCTTCGCATTTTCATTACACTGCTGAGTGACTTGCTCAATTTGAGCAGCTAATTTTAATTCTGTTTTTTCATTCAGAATTTTCAATTCTTCCGCAGTTTTATTTAATTTGTCATCAAGTTTCTGAAAACTCTCTACTAATTTATTATTTAATTCCGCTTGATTAGCTTCTAATTGCTCCTGGACTTTCACTTGATTGGCTGCTAATTTTTCATTCATTTCCCTTTTAATCTCTATTTGCGCTTTAGTTAATTCCCTTTTAGTCTCTATTTGCGCTTTAGTTAAGTCTGTTACATTTTTGGCTAACAGTGTTAACTGCTGCATGATTACAGTCAATGGGTTTATTTCGTCCTGATCAGATGACATCGAAACACTTAAGCTTTGTTGTGGAGCCTGACTAATGCTGCCGCTAGGCACTACTTCAGTTAAGCAAGCGTCTAATGTTTCACTAACCTCAGAAACAGCTGAGGGCTGCAAGAGACATTACAAGGTGAATATGGATTGGGGCTAAGAAATGAAAGAGGAAGCCGCCTGGTAGAATTCTGCGGAGAGCATAACTTAATCATAGCTAACACTTGGTTCAAGAATCATGAAAGAAGGTTGTATGCATGGAAGAACCCTAGGGATACTAAAAGGTATCAGATAGATTATATAATGGTAAGACAGAGATTTAGGAGCCAGGTTTCAAATTGTAAGACATTTCCAGGGGCAGATTTGGACTCTGACCGCAATCTGTTGGTTATGAGCTGTAGATTAAAACTGAAGAAACTGCAAAAAGGTGGGAATTTAAGGAGATGGAACCTGGATAAACTGACTAAACCAGAGGTTGCACAGAGTTTCAGGGAGAGCATAAGGGAACAATTGACAGGAATGGGGGAAAGAAATACAGTAGAAGAAGAATGGGTAGCTTTGAGGGATGAAGTAGTGAAGGCAGCAGAGGATCAAGTAGGTAAAAAGACGAGGGCTAGTAGAAATCCTTGGGTAACAGAAGAAATATTGAATTTAATTGATGAAAGGAGAAAATATAAAAATGCAATAAATGAAGCAGACAAAAAGGAATACAAACGTCTCAAAAATGAGATCGACAGGAAGTGCAAAATGGCTAAGCAGGCATGGCTAGAAGACTAATGTAAGGATGTAGAGGCTTATCTCACTAGGGGTAAGATAGATACTGCCTACAGGAAAATTAAAGAGACCTTTGGAGAAAGGAGAACCACTTGCATGAATATCAAGAGCTTGGATGGAAACCCAGTTCTAAGCAAAGAAGGGAAAGCGGAAAGGTGGCAGGAGTATATAGAGGGTATATACAAGGGCGATGTACTTGAGGACAATATTATGGAAATGGAAGAGGATGTAGATGAAGATGAAATGGGAGATACGATACTGCGTGAAGAGTTTGACAAAGCACTAAAAGACCTGAGCCGAAACAAGGCCTCCGGAGTAGACAACATTCCATTAGAACTACTGACAGCCTTGGGAGAGCCAGTCATGACAAAACTCTACCATCTGTGAGCAAGATGTATGAGACAGGCGAAATACCCTCAGATTTCAAGAAGAATATAATAATTCCAATCCCAAAGAAAGCAGGTGTTGACAGATGTGAAAATTACCGAACTATCAGTTTAATAAGTCACAGCTGCAAAATACTAACACGAATTCTTCACAGACGAATGGAAAAACTGATAGAAGCCGACCTCGGGAAAGATCAGTTTGGATTCCGTAGAAATGTTGGAACACGTGAGGCAATACTGACCCTACGACTTATCTTAGAAGAAAGGCTAAGGAAAGGCAATCCTACGTTTCTAGCATTTGTAGACTTAGAGAGAGCTTTTGACAATGTTGACTAGAATACTCTCTTTCCAATTCTGAAGGTGGTAGGGGTAAAATACAGGGAGCGAAAGGCTATTTACAATTTGTACAGAAACCAGATGGCAGTCATACGAATCGAGTGGTATGGAAGGGAAGCAGTGGTTGGGAAGGAAGTGAGACAGCGTTGTAGCCTCTCCCCGATGTTATTCAATCTGTATATTGAGCAAGCAATAAAGGAAACAAAAGAAAAGTTCGGAGTAGGTATTAAAATCCATGGAGAAGAAATAAAAACTTTGAGTTTCGCCGATGACATCGTAATTATGTCAGAGACAGCAAAGGACTTGGAAGAACAGTTGAACGGAATGGACAGTGTCTTGAAAGGAGGATATAAGATGAACATCAACAAAAGCAAAACAAGGATAATGGAATGTAGTCGAATTAAGTCGGGTGATGCAGAGGGAATTAGATTAGGAAATGAGACAATTAAAGTAGTAATAGAGTTTTGCTATTTGGGGAGCAAAATAACTGATGATGGTCGAAGTAGAGAGGATATAAAATGTAGACTGGCAATGGCAAGGAAAGCGTTTCTGAAGAAGAAAAAATTGTTAATATCGATTATATATTTAAATGTCGGGAAGTCGTTTATGAAAGTGTTTGTATGGAGTGTAGCCATGTATGGAAGTGAAACGTGGACGATAAATAGTTTAGACAAGAAGAGAATAGAAGCTTTCGAAATGTGGTGCTACAGAAGAATGCTGTAGATTAGATGGGTAGATCACATAACCAATGAGGAGGTATTGAATAGAATTGGGGAGAAGAGGAGCTTGTGGCACAACTTGACTAGAAGAAGTGATCGGTTGGTAGGACATGTTCTGAGACATCGAGGGATCACCAATTTAGTATTGGAGGGCAGCGTGGAGGGTAAAAATCGTAGAGGGAGACCAAGAGATGAATACACTAAGCAGGTTCAGAAGTATGTAGGCTGCAGTAGGTACTGGGAGATGAAGAAGCTTGCACAGGATAGAGTAGCATGGAGAGCTGCATCAAACCAGTCTCAGGACTGAAGACCACAACAACAACAACAACAACAACAACGCGAGATTGTTATCTGTACATTCATTAGGTTTGCGGACGCTACACCCCATTTAAATATATCTCTTGATCTTCTTGCAAAGAATACTTCATTTGCAACCACCAGTCCGTAAACTCTGTTGTTGATGTTGTGGTTTACAGTCTGAAGAGCGATTTGATGTAGATTCCATGTTGTTCTATCCTGTCCTACTTTCTTCAGCCCCGCATAACGACTGCAGCCTACATCCACTGAATCTGCTTAGTGTAGTTTTATAACTGGCTTCGTTCGTTTAGACCTTCAATACATGTGGTTTCATTCCGTGGGAATAATTGTGCCCCACGACCGTGATGTAAGACAGGACAGAAAGAAGGTCAGTATCGGTTGTAATGCCATCAGTATTTTATTGCAGATGTACACTACGGACCATTAAAATTGCTACAGCAAGAAGGAATGCAGATGATAAACGGGTATTCATTGTACAAATATATTATACTAGAACTGACATGTGATTACATTTTCACGCAGTTTGGGTGCATAGATCCTGAGAAATCAATACCATCAACAACCACCTATGGCCGTAATAGCGGCCTAGATACACCTGGGCATTGAGTCAAACATAGCTTGGATGGCGTATACGGGTACAGCTGCACATGCAGCTTCAACACGATACCACAGTTCATCAAGAGTAGTGACTGGCATATTGTGACGAGCCAGTTGCTCGGCCACCACTGACCAGACGTTTTCAGTTGGTGAGAAATCTGTATCCAGAAAAGCCCGTACAGGACCTGCAACATGCGGTCGTGCATTATCCTGCTGAAATGTAGCGTTTCGCAGGGATCGAATGAAGTGTAGAGCCACGGGTCGTAACACATCTGAAATGTAACGTCCACTGTTCAAAGTGCCGTCAATGCGAAAAAGAGGTGACCGAGACGTGTAACCAATGGCACCCCGTACCATCACACCGGGTGATACGCCAGTATGGCGATGACGAATACACGCGTCCAATGTGCGTTCACCGCGATGTCGCCAAATACGGATGCGACCATCATGATGCTGTAAACAGAACCAGGATTCATCCCAAAAAATGACGTTTTGCTATTCGTGCACCCAGGTTCGTCGTTGAGTACACCATCGCAGGCGCTTCTGTTTGTGGTGCAGCGTCAAGGGTAACCGCAGCCGTGGTCTCCGAGCTGATAGACCATGCTGCTGCAAACGTCACTCGTTGACCACGATGGCACCGAAACAGAGGACGACCGAAGAAAGGCAGAAATACTGAATTCAGTGTTCCGAAACTGTTTCACTGCGGAAAATCGTAACACGGTCCCTGACTTCAGCCGTCGCACGGACGTCAAAATGGAAAATATTGAAATAAACGAAATCGGAATTGAAAAACAACTGCTATCACTTAGTAGCGGAAAAGCATCCGGACCAGACGAGATACCCTTAAGATTCTACAGTGATTATGCTAGAGAACTTGCCCCCTTTCTATCAGCAATTTATCGTAGATCGCTGGAAGAACGTAAAGTACCTAGCGACTGGAAGAAAGCGCAGGTCGTTCCCATTTTCAAGAAGGGTCATAAATCAGATGCGAATAATTATAGGCCTATTTCGCTTACGTCAATCTGTTGTAGAATAATGGAACATGTTTTGTGTTCTCGTATTATGACGTTCTTAGATAATACAAATCTCCTTCATCATAACCAACATGGATTCCGCAAACAGAGATCATGTGAAACTCAGCTCGCCCTATTTGCCCAAGAAATTCACAGTGCCGTAGACACTGGCGAGCAGATTGATGCCGTATTCCTGGACTTCAGGAAGGCATTTGATACGGTTCCGCACTTACGTTTAGTGAAAAAAATACGAGCTTACGGAATATCGGACCAGGTTTGTGATTGGATTCAGGATTTCCTAGAAGAAAGAACACAACATGTCATTCTTAACGGTTCAAAATCTGCAGATGTAGAGGTAATTTCGGGAGTACCACAGGGAAGCGTGATAGGACCTTTATTGTTTACAATATACATAAATGACTTAGTTGACAACATCGGTAGCTCCGTGAGGCTATTTGCAGATGACACGGTTGTCTACAAGAAAGTAGCAACATCAGAAGACTCGTACGTACTCCAGGAGGACCTGCAGAGGATTAATGCATGGTGCGACAGCTGGCAGCTTTCCCTAAACGTAGAAAAATGTAATATAATGCGCATACATAGGGGCAGAAATCCATTCCAGTACGATTATGCCATAGGTGGTAAATCATTGGAAGCGGTAACGACCGTAAAATACTTAGGAGTTACTATCCGGAGCGATCTGAAGTGGAATGATCACATTAAACAAATAGTGGGAAAAGCAGGCGCCAGGTTGAGATTCATAGGAAGAATTCTAAGAAAATGTGACTCATCGACGAAAGAAGTAGCTTACAAAACGCTTGTTCGTCCGATTCTTGAGTATTGCTCATCAGTATGGGACCCTTACCAGGTTGGATTAATAGAAGAGATAGACATGATCCAGCGAAAAGCAGCGCGATTCGTCATGGGGACATTTAGTCAGCGCGAGAGCGTTACGGAGATGCTGAACAAGCTCCAGTGGCGGACACTTCAAGAAAGGCGTTACGCAATACGGAGAGGTTTATTATCGAAATTACGAGAGAGCACATTCCGGGAAGAGATGGGCAACATATTACTACCGCCCACATGTATCTCGCGTAATGATCACAACGAAAAGATCCGAGAAATTAGAGCAAATACGGAGACTTACAAGCAGTCGTTCTTCCCACGCACAATTCGTGAATGGAACAGGGAAGGGGGGATCAGATAGTGGTACAATAAGTACCCTCCGCCACACACCGTAAGGTGGCTCGCGGAGTATAGATGTAGATGTAGAGAACAGTTGGTGCAGATGGTTGTTGTCTTGCAAACGTCCCCATCTGTTGACTCAGGGATCGAGACGTGGCTGCACGATCCGTTACAGCCGTGCGGATAAGATGCCAGTCATCTCGATTGCTAGTGATACGAGGCCGTTGGGATCCAGCACGGCGTTACGTATTACCCTCCTGAACCCACCGATTCCATAGTCTGCTAACAGTCATTGGATCTCGACCAACGCGCGCAGCAATGTCGCGATACGATAAAATGCAATCGCGATAGGCTATAATCCGACCTTTATCAAAGTCGGAAACGTGATGGTACGCATTTCTCCTCCTTACACGAGGCACCACAACAACGTTTCATCAGGCAACGCCGGTCAACTGCTGTTTGTGTATGAGAAATCGGTTGGAAACTTTCCTCATGTCAACACGTTGTAGGTGTCGCCACCGGCGCCAACCTTGTGTGAATGCTCTGAAAAGTTAATCATTTGCTTATCACAGCATCTTCTTCCTGTCGGTTAAATTTCACGTCTGTAGCACGTCATCTTCGTGATGTAGCAATTTTAAAGGCTAGTAATGTAAATTTCTGCTGACAACGCGGCTATCACCAGTGCGTTACAAGTAGTCGTGTTGACCAGTATAGTTGCAAAGACACATATTACAATATAACTTTGACATGTACAAGCATCAGTCAGACTGATATTGTAATGTGTGTCGTTACAACTATGCTGGTCTACACGACTACTTGTAACGCTCTGATGCTGCGCTGTCAGCTGAACTCTTGATCTGCAATGAAATATAGACAACATTACGATCGATGCTTACCTTCCTTTTGCCCCTCTACATATGCCTTCCATGTTTCAGCATGCCGTTCTTTGCTTGTTTCTAGCTTGCCATCCGAGCTTTTGATTTTAATACAAGGGCTTCTCTTTTTGCCCATAGGTTTCTTTAATTTTCCTATGGGCTGTATCCATCTTCCTCATAGACATGCATGCTTCTACAGTCTCCATTTTGTTTTCTAGCCAGTTCTGCTTTGCTATTTTGATCTTTTATCAGTCTCATTTCTTTTAGATGTCTGTTTTCCTTTATGCCTGCTTCACTTGATGTTTTCTTCTATTTACTACTTTCGTCATTTACATTCAATACTTCTTCTGTTATCCAAAGATTCATATCTGACCATGGCACTTTCCACTGTTATTACTGTGCTGCCTTCACTATACATCTCCCTAAGCTACCCGTTCGTCTTCTACTGTGCTCCTTTCTCCCGTTTCAGCCAATAGTTGCATAATGTCGCCTCTGAAAATCGCAACGACCTCTGATTCTTTCAACTTATCCACGTCCCGTCTCCTCCATTTCTTACCTTTCTGCGATGGATCCAGTCTTCATCTGCAGTCCATAACCAAAGAGTCAACATTTGCCCCTGTAAATGGTTTGCAGTTCAAAATCTGGTTTCTAAACTTTTGTCTTAACATTGCGTAACCGATGTGCAATTTTCTGGTGTCTCCATGTCTGTTACAGGTATAGAACCGCTGTAAACATTGGCAAGACTCTACCGTGAACACATCACAAACCATTGTGTACTGTTTTACAAGTATTGCTTTCAGCTAACTTGTAACCTGCCCACAAAATTTCGAAAAGACAATAATTAAATGTTAACGAGAATATAACCTAGTGTAACCTCCCAGCAAATAAAATAATTTATTGACAATGACAATTAAATGAGAAGTAGCAATCTGAGCCAAATGTAAGCTGCCCACAAAAATGTAAGACAATTCAATGATAATGAAATCTCAGTGACAATGAAAACGCAAATAGACCGAAATGTCGATCTTATGCCCTGTTCACTAATTAAACTCAAATTCTTACCTCAGTAAAATTGCATTTGCTCTTATTTTTCGCCATAACTTGGAGGAAATGCATCGCAAAAATTCTTTGAATTTAAGTAAATTTTTTCTTTAAGGAAATGCATGGGAAACTTTCTTTCAATTCAAATGATTGTTTTCTTAAAAAAATTGCTTTGAAAACAAAATTATTATTGGGGCGATTCTTGAACAAATTGATTACACTTAAGATGCATTACATTATCAGATGAGCGCAATGCTGCTTCATTACCTTTTTTAAAAAATATACCTCGTCCTGAATCTTGACCAGAGTCCCATGTCGACGCCCGCCGACTCCTCACACACAACAACGACCGACTACAACTCGCAACTGAACTCTCGCGCTGTCAAGCGCAGACTAGCCACGATAAATAACTCTCTGGTCAGAGATTCTGTCATGCCTCGCCATCGCTGTACTAAATACATACGCGTTTCAAACTGCGTAGCAGAAAGTATTTAATTGTGGTACATAAGCAGTTTAGAAACACGCATTTCTGCTTCTAGATCTCGTAAAGCTCAAAAGATTCATTTTCCACTATTGTTTCTTTATCCCAAAATACTCGGTTTAGGATCCTCTCTTGTACTCTTATTTTTGTTGCGGTCTTCAGTCCGAAGACTAGTTTAATGCAACCCTCCATTCCACTCTAACATGTGCAAGCTTCTTCATTTCCGAATAACTGCTGCAACCTACATCCTTGTGACTCTGCTTACTGTATTCGTCTCTTCGCCTCCTTCTACGGATTTTTAGCCGCCACACTCCCCTCCAGCACTAAATTGGTGATTCCCTCATGTCTCAGAATGTGTCCTATTAACCGATCACTCCTTCTGGTTAGGTTGTGCCATAAATTTACTTTTTCCTCAGTTATAGTCAGCATTTTCATTAGTTATGTGACCTGCCCGTCTAATCTTCAGCATTCTTCTGTGGCACCACATTTCAAAAGCTTCTGTTCTCTTCTTGTCTAAACTGTTTATCACGCGTCTTTCACTTCCGTACATGGCTACACTGCATACAAATAATTTCAGAAAAGACTGATCCTTTCTTTTGGTCAAGTTGTATAGCAAATTTCTTGTCTCGTTTCATAATCTAATTCCCTTAGCATCTCCTGATTTAATTCGACTACATTCCATTATCCTTGTTTTGCTTTCGTTTATGTTCATTTCATATTTTCAAAAAATGTTCAGATGTGTGTGAAATCTTATGGGACTTAACTGGTAAGATCACAAGTCCCTAAGCTTACACACTACTTAACCTAAATTACCCTAAGGACAAACACACACACCCATGCCCGAGGGAGGACTCGAACCGCCGCCGGGACCATCCGCACAGTCCATGACTGCAGCGTCTTAGACCGCTCGGCTAATTAAGTGCGGCTCATATTTTCAGATCAAGGCACAGTCCATTCCGTTCAACTGCTCTTTCAGGTAATTTGCTGTCTCTGACAGAATTACAGTGTCATCACCAAGCCTCGAAGTTTTTATTTCTTCTCCCTGGACTTTCATTCCTACTCCCAATTTTTCTTCGGTTTCCTTTACTGCTTGTTCAATGTACTGACTGAATAACTTCCCGACCATTGCTCGCCTTTCATTCCTCTCGACTTTACAACTGTCGTCTGATTTCTGTACAAGTTGTAAATAGCCTTGTGATGCCCGTATTTTATCTGTGCTGCCTTCAGAATTTCAAAGAGTGTATTGCAGTCAACATTGTCAAAACCTTTCTTTACGTCTGCAACCTATCTTCTAAGATAAGTCGTAGGGTCAGTGCTGCCACGCGTGTTCCCACATTTCTCCAGAATCCCAACTGATCCTCCCCGAGGTCTGCTCCAACCAGTTTTTCCGTTCTTCTGTACAGGATTCGCGTATTTTGCAACTATGACTAATTAAACGGATAGTTCAGTAATATTCACAGCTGCCAGCACCTCCTTTCTTTGGAATTGGAATTACTACATTCTTCTTGAAGTCTGAGGGTATTTCGCCTGTCTCATAGATTTTGCACATCAGATGGAAGAGTTTTGCCATGACTCATTCTCCCAACGCTATCAGTAGTTCTGACGGAATGTCGTCTCTTCCTGGGGCCTCGTTTCGACTTAGGCCTTGCAGTGCTCTGTCAAATTCTTCTCGCAGCATCATGTCTACCATCCCATCTTCATCTACATCCTGTTCTGTTTTTATAATATCGACTGTTAGTTCATATCTCTTGTATAAAGACTTTGTGTACTCCTTCCAACTTTCAGCTATCACTTGTTTATTATTGTTGTTTATTATTTTGTCCTCGAAGGTTTGGGACGCGCTGCATGACCGTGGCATTGCTCGGTATTTGTTGTACAGGCACAAGGCATCACATGTTGAACATTCCACGTTCTACCCCCAACCTGCGTTAAAGGCGATAAGTGGTCGTAATAACGAAACGCGTCACTATGATTTCGTGATTACTTCTGTTATTTTTCCAACTCTCTTATGCCTGTTGAGACAACGTTTCAAGGGAATAATTAGCCTAACCGGAGTTTAGTTGGGACAGTATTGTGTTCCTTTCGGGGCCGACTGGACTGACGATCTCGTGGTGGGAATGTCCTGTTAGCTGTTAGGAACGCAAGAACCGGCATCCGGAGGAATTTTGCTTTATACGGCCTGGAGCTGTCTGATAAGTTGTTCACTAACTGACGTGTAGTGGGCTGTGGGGAAGATGTATAGGGTATGTTGAGTGTTGTGTTCAAACGTTAAGAGGCAGACTTAGGGTTAGACACGTTCCACAGGTCAAGTTTTTCCAGTACTTTTGTATTGGAAATAAACTTCCGAGAATTCCTGGCAGGAGAAAACACGTTCTAGAGAACTGTTATTAACTGGAGAACGGCATGATGATTTCGAATGTTCCATTCCTGTTGCTGAAGCAGATTGGACTAATGACCCGTCAATTAGAACAGCTTGAGTTTCTGGGAGGTCTTAAATCTAGCAGCCCCAAGATATCAATCTCTCGAGGGACAAGTTTTTCCTAAAACATGTCACTACCGGCACAGTACACAAGGCAATTATGAGAATCTCTTCCGAGGCAGTAGGAAATGATGGAATGAGCATTGGCATGATTAAGAACGTCGTAAACACTATTACTCCAGTTATCACAGACATCTTCAACCTGTCTCTTGTCAGTAGTACATATCCTACTGAGTGGAAGCAAAGCTTAATTCAACCTATACCCAAGACTGACAACCCTAAGTCGCCAGGTGACTACAGGCCGATCAGCATACTACCTGCAATATCTAAAGCCCTAGAATACATCGTCCATGAACAGCTGACGGATTACCTCAAAACTCATAACATCCACGACAAATATCAGTCAGGCTTTCGAAAGCACCATAGTACAGCAACTGCATTAATCAAAGTAACTGATGACATTAAACATGCCATGGACAGACGTGAAACTACCATCCTAACACTGCTTGACTTTAGCAAGGCTTTTGATACAGTTGACTTTGATATATTACTAATTAAAATGAAGCAGCTGAATTTCTCAAACAGCGCAATACACCGGTTCGACAGCTACCTCAAAAACAGAAGTCAACAAGTCATTTGTGGGTCGGAAAAGTCATCATGGAAAAACGTGCGCTCTGGAGTTCCCCAACCCTCCGTCCTTGGTCCATTACTCTTCTCACTGTACATTAATGATATTTCTTCAGTGATTCCCTCCTGCAACTACCATCTATATGCCGACGACATCCAACTGTACATAAGTGCAAGCCCCAAGAACATTGCTGACGCAGTAGCGAGTATGAACGCAGATGTTTGCTCTGTTTCTCGGTGGGCACAGAACCTAGGTCTGAAACTAAACCCCAAGAAATCCCAGGGCATACTTATATCTCATCCAAAGTTAATCAGTCGGTACTTTCGCGAAACAGTCCCCCAAATACTCCTCAATGGTACCCAACTACCATACCAAAAAACAGTAAAAGACCTTGGAATAATCTTGGATGAACACCTAAACTGGGAAGAACAAACAGTCACAGCTTGCCGGAAATCGCTCTCCTCCCTACATGCAATTCAAAAATTTAGAAAAATATTTCCAACCCATGTTAAACAAAAATTAGTCCAAACACTAGTCTTGCCTAATCTTTACTACTGTGATGTAGTTCAACATGGCACAAATAATGAAAATTCGAGATGCCTAGAGCTAGTGATGAATGCTTGTGTTAGATACGTATGCAACATACGGTTGTATGATCATATCAGTCCTTCATACTCCCAGCTAGGTTGGATACGCCCACATAAGGCACGCGATCTCCACACGATGTGCTTACTTCATCGATTTCTTAGCCACTGGTGCCCCCAATACTTATCTTCTCACATTAAACACCTATCATCATTCCACAACCGCAATACCAGATCGGATACGTCTAGCATCTTGGCTGTACCTTTACATAACACAAAATCTTTCTCCGTGTCATTCTCCATCTCAGCCATACGACTATGGAACGCGCTCCCCTGTGATCTGCGTCTTATCCAAAACCACTCAACATTCAAGAGGGAACTTAAGACTTACATATTAGGGACGGTATAGCCACCATTGTTGTGCCCCCCCCCCCCCTCATCTTTTTCTTTCTCCTCTCCATCACAGCTTCGAATTTTACCATTCTATTTCTCTTCCTCTAACCTATCTACCTCTTCTATATCTCTTTCACCCCATTCCATCGTCTTATGTCTCTGCTTGATGAGAATAACTCACAAGCTGCAAGAATATAACGAGAAAATTCCCAACTAGCAATAGGACTGACACTCATAAAAGAAAAATATGTTTACTTTCATATACATAGTTATTATTATTATTATTATTATTATCATTATTATTATTATTATTTTTATTATTCTTGATTGTTGTAATTATTTTTTGATTGTTATAATTATCATTGTACTACTTTTATAATCTCTATTTTTTTTCTTTAACATTAATACTGTGTAACATGTTATATGTCCTAATTTTCTGTAGACACTGAAATTTGTTGAATCTGAGTATGCCTGGTTAGGTGTAAGAGAGGGCCTGAAGGCCCTAACCTTGCCAGGTAAAATAAATGCATAAATAAATAAATAAATAAATAAATAGTCCGGGTGTAGGAGGATAGTTGTGGCCCCCGTGCGGAAGAATTGAGTTTTAAGTGTTACGTGTTTCAAGCTAAGAACTATTGAACACCAGCCTTCGGTAAAGTTGTTCTGCCAGCACGAAAAGCTTAAAAGGATTCGCACATGTGGAGCTGTTAACTACCTGAAGGTGGTGACTGATGGGTGAGACACACTTGACAAGGATTAATGAAAGCTAAGAAACGGCATGTTTCCATCGAAATGTTTTTCTTTCTTTTTTTTTGTGGAACTATGGAACCACTACCTTTTAGTGTCTTGGTGGAGAGTAGCCTATCCACAGAAGCTTGTTAGAGGCAGTGTTTTGATTATTTAGCGGTGTAGGTTTTTCTGTCTATTGATCTGATTCCGGTTTCCTTCTGAATGCATATGGACGGCTACAAGGCATGTATCGTTGGTGCATTACCAATTGTTATCACCTCTAGCGGGCAATAGAGAAGCTGGGGAGTCACATCAAATTCATTTTATAATCGTGGTAGTGACGTGGAACACATCACGTCTGTCGCGCCACACTTTGCGTAGATTCTGTCGTAGCATACGGGGCTTCGGTTCTGGCTGCGAAAACGTGCAAGTGTTCGCCAAGAATGAGTCAGTAGAATATTTTCAATCTTTATAGCCAATGTAACGTTCAGCGCGCTCTGCCTCTTTTTCCCCTCATTTTGTGCAGAATCCCTGTGGCCGTCAGCACTCTCACTTCCAATTACAGTGGCTCGCTCATTAGGTCGCCGCTGATCACCTCTGCGAGAGTGACGAGCAAGGTCGCCGAGAACGTCCTTGCACAGAGTGGAAAAATCAGCCAGCATTACGTGGAGGGCAGTTTTCGACGAATAACTCAGCAGACCGTAGAGCGGCAGCCGCCGTAACGGAGGTAAACCTGGCCTCCAAGGCCGGAAGCTGCCTGGGTGGGCGCGCTGCTAGTCCTCTGCCGGTTGTTTGATAACAACCGGGGCCAAGATGCCCCTCCTACTGCTGGCAGTGAGCTACTCCTGACTGAGGTACCAGGTCACATCCGGGGTGGACCGCAGGGCGAATAGTTGTTGTTGTTGCTGTGGTCTTCAGTCCGGAGACTGGTTTGATGCAGCTCTCCATGCTACTCTATCCTGTGCAAGCTTCTACATCTCCCAGTACCTACTGCAACCTACAGCCTTCTGAATTTGCTTAGTGTATTCATCTCTTGGTCTCCCTCTACGATTTTTACCCCCCACGCTGTCCTCCAATACTAAATTGGTGATCCCTTGATGCCTCAAAATATGTCCTACCAACCGGCCCCTTCTTCTAGTCACGTTGTGCCACAAACTCCTCTTCTCCCCAATCCTATTCAACACCTCCTCACCGAGCGAGGTGGCGCAGTGGTTAGCACACTGGACTCGCATTCGGGAGGACGTCGGTTCAATCCCGCGTCCGGCCATCCTGATTTAGGTTTTCCGTGATTTCCCTAAATCGCTCCAGGCCAATGCCGGGATGGTTCCTTTGAAAGGGCACGGCCGACTTCATTCCCCATCCTTCCCTAATCCGATGAGACCGATGACCTTGTAGTTTGGTCTCTTCCCCCAAACAACCAACCAACCAACACCTCCTCATTAGTTATGTGATCTACCCATCTAATCTTCAGCATTCTTGTGTAGCACCACATTTCGAAAGCTTCTATTCTCAAATTGTCCAAACTATTTATCGTCCATGTTTCACTTCCATACATGGCTACACTCCAAACAAATACTTTCAGAAACGTCTTCCTGACACTTAAATCTATACTGGATGTTAACAAATTTCTCTTCTTCAGAAACGCTTTCCTTGCCATTGCCAGTCTACATTTTATATCCTCTCTACTTCGACCATCATCAGTTATTTTACTCCCCAAATAGCAAAACTCATTTACTACTTTTAGCGTCTCATTTCCTAATCTATTTCCCGCAGCATCACCCGATTTAATTCGACTACATTGCATTATCCTCGTTTTGCTTTTGTTGATGTTCATCTTATATCCTCCTTTCAAGACACTATCCATTCCGTTCAACTGCTCTTCCAAGTCCTTTGCTGTCTCTGACAGAATTACAATGTCATCGGCGAACCTCAAAGTTTTTATTTCTTCTCCATGGATTTTAATACCTACTCCGAATTTTTCTTTTGTTTCCTTCACTGCTTGCTCAACATACAGATTGAATAACATCGGGGAGAGGCTACAACCCTGTCTCACTCCCTTCCCAATCACTTCTGGTTTCTGTACAAATTGTAAATAGCATTTCGCTCCCTGTATTTTACCCCTGCCATCTTCAGAGAGTATTCCAGTCAACATTGTCAAAAGATTTCTCTAAGTCTACAAATGCTAGAAACGTAGGTTTGCCTTTGCTGAATCTATTTTCTAAGATAAGTCAGAGGGTCCGTATTGCCTCACGTGTACCAATATTTTCTACAGAACCCAAACTGATCTTCCCCGAGGTCGGCTTCTACCAGTTTTTCCATTCGTCTGTAAAGAATTCGCGTTAGTATTTTGCAGCAGTGACTTATTAAACTGATAGTTCGGTAATTTTCACATATGTCAACCTCTGCTTTCTTTGGGACTGGAATTATTATATTCTTCTTGAAGTCTAAGGGTATTTCGCCTCTCTCCTACATCTTGCTCAACCGAAGGTAGAGTTTTGTCACGGCTGGCTCTCCCAAGGCTGTCAGTAGTTCTAATGGAATGTTGTCTACTCCTGGGGCCTTGTTTCGACTTAGGTCTTCCAGTGCTCTGTCAAACTCTTCACGCAGTATCATATCTCCCATTCATCTTCATCTACATCCTCTTCCATTTCCATAATATTGTCCTCAAGTACAATGCTCTTGTATAGACCCTCTATATACTCCTTCCACCTTTCTGCTTTCCCTTCTTTGCTTAGAACTGGGTTTTCATCTGAGCTCTTGATATTCATACAAGTGGTTCTTTTTTCTCCAAAGGTCTATTTAATTTTCCTGTAGTCAATATCTATCTTACCCCTAGTGAGACATGCCTCCACATCCTTACATTTGTCCTCTAGCCATCCCTGCTTAGCCATTTTGCACTTCTTATCGATCTCATTTTTGAGACTTTTGTGTTCCTTTTTGTCTGCTTCATTTATTGCATTTTTATATTTTCTCCTTTCATCAATTAAATTCAATATTTCTTCTGTTGCCCAAGGGTTTCTACTAGCCCTCATCTTTTTAGCTATTTGATCCTCTGCTGCCTTCACTATTGCTTCCCTCAAAGCTACCCATTCTTCGTCTGCTGTATTTCTTTCCCCCATTCCTGTCAATTGTTCCCTTATGCTCTCCCTGAAACTCCCTACAACCTCTGGTTCGGTCAGTTTATCCAGGTCCCATCTCCTTAAATTCCCACTTTTTTGCAGTTTCTTCAGTTTTAATCTACAGTTCATAACCAATAGATTGTGGTCAGAGTCCACATCTGTCCCTGGAAATGTCTTACAATTTAAAACCTGGTTCCTAAATCTCTGTCTTACCATTATATAATCTATCTGAAACATTCCAGTATCGCCACGCCTCTTCCATATATACAGCCTTCTTTCATGGTTCTTGAACCAAGTGTTAGCTATGATTAAATTATGCTCTGTGCAAAATTCTACCAGGCGGCTTCCTCTTTCATTTCTTACCCCCATTCCATATTCACCTACTACGTTTCCTTCTCTTCCTTTTCCTACTATCGAATTCCAGTCATCCATGGCTATTAAATTTTGGTCTCCCTTCACTATCTGACTTAGGCCTCTAGTATTGTGCGTCCTTCATAAAAACGGTAGTGACGCGTGCTTTTTCTGATGGGTGGGAACGCTTCGCTCCTCTGGAGATCTGCGGTACACTGCTATTAGAAGAGGGGCAAGCTCTTTACGTACTCTGAATAGAATCGAACTGGCATCCAGTCAGATCGAGTGGCCTTTCCTGTCTTGAGCGATTTCAGCTGTTTTTCTATCCCGCGGTGGCTTATTTCGATATATGTAATTTTGTCGTTCATGTGGCGTTTTTAAAGGCGGTACTACATGCGATATTCCTCCGTGAAACAGTTTTGGAAAAAACGGTCAGCATTTCGGGCTTTTCTGTGTTATTCTCTGTTACAATTCGATTATGACCACAGAGCGTCTGGACAGATGGATCCTATCCGTGAACTGCTGTAACATAAGATCAGAACTTCCTTGGATTTTCTGTCAAGTTGATAGACAGAGCTCTAATTTCGTATTCGTTGAACGCTTCTGGCATAGCCCTCCTTACACTAATACTGACGTTTTTTTAAGTTTTTGTTTGCTGTGAGACTTTGACTATGTCTAAATTTGCAGTGAAGCTGTCTTTTATTTCGTAGCACACACCTAGCAAACGACGGTGGGTCTATTCCGTCCATCATATCTTTACTCGGGACATACTTGTCTAAAGCGTAGTTTATGATTTTCTTGAACTATGGTGGGATATCTCCGGACCTATACATTCCACAAACCAATTAGAAAACTCGTTTGGATGCCACTTCAGCCAGTGACAAAAACTGCGAAGGAGTGTTATTTACGCCTTCGGCTTTATTTGATCGCAAGTCTTCCAAGGCTCTGTTAAACTCTAACTCTAATATGAAAGTATTGGATCCCCTATGTTTTCCACACCGACTCCCATATCTTCGTCTGTCACGTCATTAGACGGTTCCTCTGTCGTATGTGACTTCTGTATACTCTTTCCATCGATTCGCCGTCTGTTCTGTGTTTGTCAATGGAATTCATCTTACACTCTTGATGTCGACACCTTGTAAGAGGTCCATGATTAAGGAATGTATTGCTAGCGCACTCGAGCAGATGTAATTTCGATGCATTGCTCACGTGCTGCCTGCGATATGTAAGCTATAAGAGAATCTCAGACCAAAGAGCAGTGTTGTCAGCAGTAGGAACTGTGTGGCAGTAGTAGTGGTAGTAGCTAGGAGTCGTGTGTATGGAGTTGGCTGGGCCGGTCGTGCGGAGCGATGGCGGTGCCTGAGCGTTGTAGTATAAGGTAAAAGCAGCCTCTCGCGTATGTACTATTGTAATATCAAGTCCCATGTAAATGTTTAAAAAAATCTCTTAATAATAATCTTTCTTACAAAAATTAACTTTTGGCAATTATTCAACTCAATTTAAAGAATTTACTAATTTCTCCAATCCATAGTCATCCCAATTATTGTAAAGAAAAATCAGTTGTATGACAAATCTGTCGGCCAGCATTGCACTGGGCTGTGCCAGAAAAGTTTCTTATAGGAGCAGATAGATAAGCGTTATCCGGCGACCTTATTGAGGTAAGAATTTCTATTTATTCGGAATGATCTTTCAGGGCCATGACGCAGCACTACTGACGTCCAAATTTACCAGTTTAAATTCACAGTCAATTATTGAAAGATTGTAAGTGAGCCACAATTTTATTGAGAGATTAGTCACATTGTATTATTGGTAGGTTACAGAATTTACCTGTTGGTAGGTTACGCTAAAATGTGAATGATATAAATAATTATATTTTTACTGTTGGGAGGTTTCGGAAGTTTACTGTTGGGAGGTTGCAACCTCTGCTTTTAATTTCACCGAAGGTTGAATCAGTCCTTCCAACGATCATTTCTTTTTCAATTTCAGGTGCATTAATGCGACAAAATACGGACGGATGGCAACCTTATCCACAAGTCGGGGACGCCCTCGAAACGCTAGCGACATGTCGCCTGCCAGGCTGCCGGCTGCGCTGCTGCAGGCCAGCGGGCTGGAATGCTGTCCGCGATTGCTCTTCCGCGTGACTGCCTGACACCGCAGTCTCCAATTACACTACTGGACTGAAGAACTGCAACGCCGTGTAGAGATCGCAATAGTAGTCTGATGGTATCGCATAACTAATAGCGAGAGCAATAGACAACTAACCTGTCGTTTCAATACAACAGAATCACTGAATCGAAGAGGGTGGGAAGAAAATTTTGTGTTGGATATTCCGTCTACGTCAAGGAAATCAGAAGATCTGATTGGACAAGGACGGACTTCCTGAAGGAACTATTCCGGCGTTAAGCCTCAGCGATCTGTCTAAAGCGAGAAAACGTGTGCTTTATTAGGTGCTGACAATCATTCCTCCCAATTAAGGTTTTGTGTTTTAATCACGTACCCAAATCGGTTCGTTTCAAGCACAGTCTTGTTATTTTGTGAAGCCGTGAAGCAACAAGAAAACATAAACAGAAATTTGATTTGAACACAGTTTCACTCGGCATGCTTCTAAAGGAAGTTGTTTAATCATAGCTTTCCAAAATGTATACATCTCTACATCTACATCCATACTCCGCAAGCCACCTGACGGTGTGTGGCGGAGGGTACCTTGAGTACCTCTATCGGTTCTCCCTTCTATTCCAGTCTCGTATTGTTCGTGGAAAGAAGGATTGTCGGTATGCTTCTGTGTGGGCTCTAATCTCTCTGATTTTATCCTCATGGTCTCTTCGCGAGATATACGTAGGAGGGAGCAATATACTGCTGCTTGACTCTTCGGTGAAGGTATGTTCTCGAAACAAGTGCAGTGGGCGAACAAGTGCACTGTAACCTACTTCCTTTGTTTTTGGATTGCATTTCCTTAGGATTCTTCCAATGAATCTCAGTCTGGCATCTGCTTTACCGACGATCAACTTTATATGATCATTCCATTTTAAATCACACCTAATGCGTACTCCCAGATAATTTATGGAATTAACTGCTTCCAGTTGCTGACCTGCTACACCGTAGCTAAATGATAAGGGATCTATCTTTCTATGTATTCGCAGCACATTACACTTGTCTACATTGAGATTCAGTTGCCATGGTCTGCACCATGCGTCAATTCGCTGCTGATCCTCCTTCATTTCAGTACAATTTTCCATTGTTACAACCCCTCGATACACCACAGCATCATCTGCAAAAAGTCTCAGTGAACTTCCGATGTCATCCACAAGGTCATTTATGTATATTGTGAATAGCAACGGTCCTATGACACTCCCCTGCAGCACACCTGAAATCACTCTTACTTCGGAAGACTTCTCTCCATTGAGAATGACATGTTGCGTTCTGTTATCCAGGAACTCTTCAATCCAGTCACACAATTGGTCTGATAGTCCATATGCTCTTACTTTGTTCATTTAACGACTGTGGGGAACTGTATCGAACGCCTTGCGGAAGTCAAGAAACACGGCACCTACCTGGGAACCCGTGTCTATGGCCCTCAGAGTCTCGTGGACGAATAGTGCGAGCTGGGTTTCGCACGACCGTCTTTTTCGAAACCCATGCTGATTCCTACAGAGTAGATTTCTAGTCTCCAGAAAAGTCATTATACTCGAACATAATACATGTTCCAAAATTCTACAACTGATCGACGTTAGAGATATAGGTCTATAGTTCTGCGCATCTGTTCGACGTCTCTTCTTGAAAATGGGGATGACCTGTGCCCTTTTCCAATCCTTTGGAACGCTACGCTCTTCTAGAGACGTACGGTACACCGCTGCAAGAAGGGGGGCAAGTTCCTTCGCGTACTCTGTGTAAAATCGAACTGATATCCCATCAAGTCCAGCGGCCTTTCCTCTTTTGAGCGATTTTAATTGTTTCTCTATCCCTCTGTCGTCTATTTCGATATCTTCCATTTTGTCATCTGTGCGACAAACTAGAGAAGGAACTACAGTGTAGTTTTCCTCTGTGAAACAGTTTTGGAAAAAGACATTTAGTATTTCGGCCTTTAGTCTGTCATCCTCTGTTTCAGTACCATTTTGGTCACAGAGAAACCATGCCAAATATGGGCGAACGTAAAATTTAATATTCTGGTTCTAAGCATTTTTCATTTGTATACCGCATTTTCAGAGAGAAAATGCTCCTGAAGTGTCAGAAACATTTGACGAGCACTTAGAGAACTAGTCACGTATCTTGTGTTACACAGTCTTTGCCTGAATTGAGGATCTTACTTCGTCCCAGTCACCAATCCGAAACTGCAATTAAGGTAAAAAAACACCTCTCGAATCTCATGAATTTCATTTAAAGAGCCCGTCAATGTGTTTCTAGTACATTGCCTTCTAGCCTGAATTTTTGAAAATAAACATTTGGATCTTTACATCAATTTCGTGTGGCCATATATCAGGAGAGGAGACTGTGTGTGGGTTTATCGAAGTAACTATAGCAGCGTTCGGAGAAATATTTTACTGAAACTACGTGGAAACTAAATCAAGATGATTAGCAGGGGGACTTCAAGAAAGAAAAGAAGGAAGGACGACCTCGTGTACGCGATACTTCCGTCACCTGTAGAAGTGTATACCACTATCCCTTGACTTTTGTCTCCTCAGTATACAAGCGGAGCAGAGACGAATGTGGATTCTTTCGCGCGGCAAACGAGGAAAGCCACAAGTGGCATGAACGACTTAGCCTAAGGCCAGATTGTTATCGACCGCTTCCTGCGGAAGAGCGTCTTGGAAATGGTGAAGCTGGTTGGCTGTTCGTGTGCTACTACCGTGAGTATCTACGGAAAGTGGTTTAAGGAGTGTGGCGTCCTCACAGAAACTGGAGGTCTGCAGCTCTTCCGTTCTGTGAGGCAGGGTAGCCGGCGGTCTGTGGCAGATCTGTCGACAGAGTACAATGCCGATGCAGGCACAAGTGTTTCTGAGCTCGCCGTTCAGCGCATGTTGTTGAAGCTGTGGCTCGGCAGCAGACTACGGCGGCCCCTGTTGACCCAACAATATCGGCAGTTACAATTACAGTGGGCACAGAATCATGGGTATTGGCCCGTGGATCAGTCTAAAAAAATATTCAAATGCGTGTGTGAAATGGGACTTAACTGCTAAGGTCATCAGTCCCTAAGCTTACACACTACTTAACCTGAATTATCCTAAGCACTAACACACACACCAATGCCCGAGGGAGGACTCGAACCTCCGCCGGTACCAGCCGCACAGTCCATGACTGCAGCGCCTTAGCCCGCTTTTTTTTTTTTTTTTAATTCTCATTTTGTTCGCTTTAGTTCGTTGCATCTGCTCGGGGCGGACGTCGTAAGACATCCATTTAACTTCGTTGTTGATCTGTTAACTCAGTTCTTTTTTTTTTTATTACAGAGGGCACATTACCCTCTGACCGAACACGCTGAGCTACCGTGCCGGCAAACCGCTCGGCTAATCCCGCGCGGCCGGATCAGTCTAAATGTGTCGCCTGGTCGAGGAGTCACGTTTATTGTTACACTGTTTGTTTGTAGTATCCGGATACGCCGTCATCCAGACACCAGTTACTCGAAACACGTACAGCGCTGCAGACGCACCCGGTGAGCGACCTTGTTATGCTACGCGGGATATTCACCTGGGCTTCTATGGAACCGACGGTAGGTGGACATTACTGAGCACCACCTGCGCCCCTTCATGCTTGATGTCTTCCACGACAGCGACGGCATCATCGAGAGACGTAACTCTCTGTGTCGCCAGGCGAGAAAAATACTGTAGTTTGAGGTGCATGACAATCAATTCACATCATGTCCTGGCCACAATAATTCGTCTGTTCTGAACCCGATCTAACACTCCCAGAACGCTATTAGGTGCCAGCTCTGCGCCTACAAACCGCATGCACATAATTTACGGGAATGGCGTGACCTGTGCATAGACGTCTGGTGCCACATTCTTCCGGAAACCTAGCGAGGACCTGTCGAAATTCATGCCAAGCAGAGTGGCTGCTGTATGGTGTTTCAAAGGTGGACCTGCACACTATTAAGGAGCCGGCCATAACGGTTTGGCTCCCCGTAAGGAACCTTTCCAGCGCGAGGTCGCCACAGGCCAATGACGTTTGCGGCCTTCAACGCAACCACAATATTCGCTGCTAATGCCGAGAGGGGAAGGGACTCGAGGTATCCAATGGTGGGCTCAGCATCAGGCTACGAAGCGTAATTGAACTCCTTATTCGACGAGTGGCTCTAACAAGCCTACAGTGCCAGTGGTGTTGATACAAAGCAGAGCAACGGCAACGATAAACAAACCAAACATTGACAAACTGCCTATTGGCTTCTGTCTCGGGTTCTTCGGCCGACGTTCATCTAATGATTTTTCTGACGTTTCGCCAGCACGAGTGGCTGGCATTGTCAAAGCCTCACCCTCCATTGCCGGTGGTGAACTGGAGCCGAGCTCGCGGCCGCAGACTATATGTACCTGGCGCGCCAACGTCCGAGGGCTTCTCCGCGGTCATTTCCGGTGCGGTTCTCCTCTTGCTACCTGCGACGGTCGTTCGCTGCAGTACGGGAAGCCTGGATCCGTTTACCTTAAGGCCATCCTCTTTCTTGTTCAAACTGTTCGCGTGTTTTTGTATTTCTACAGCTTCTGTGAACAAGCGCGTGTGATAATGCTTCTCTACAGCCAGAACTTCCATGTCGGCGAATTTTATTACGTGGTCTGTCTCATTCAGTGCGTGCTCTGCCACGGCCGATTTCTCCACCTGCCCCAACCTGCAATGTCGCTTATGCTCTTTGATCCTGGTGTTAATGGATCGTCCAGTCATTCCGACATAAACGTTTCCGCATGTGCATGGTATACGGTATATTCCCGACATTGCAAGTGGGTCTCTTTTCTCCTTCGCCGATCTAAGACACTTTTTGATCTTCCTTGTCGATTTGAAAATCGTCTTTACGCCATGTTTGCGCAATATACGGCCGATTCTGTCCGTCACTCTGGGAATGTATGGCAGAAAGGCCGTACCCGACATTTCTTCTTCTGGTTCCTTACTTCGCCGATGGCTCTGTTACACTTCTAATGTAATTTGTGGAGTACCCATTGCTCCTCAGAACAGTTTCCAGGTGTTGCATTTCTCGTTTGAGGTGTTGCGGCTCACATATTCGTCCTGCTCTCGTTACGAGCGTACTAATCATGCCTCTTTTCTGGCTCGGGTGGTGGTTTGACAGTTTGTGCAGGCGCAGCACGCACTGAATGAGACCGACCACGTAATAAAATTCGCCGACTCGGAAGTTCTGGCTGTAGAGAAGCACTATCACACGCGCTTGTTTAGAGAAGCTGTAGAAATACAAAAACACGCGAACAATTTCAACAAGAAAGAGGATGGCCTTAAGGTAAACGGATCCTGGCTTCCCGTACTGCAGCGAACGACCGTCGCAGGTAGCAAGAGGAGAACCGCACCGGAAATGACCGCGGAGAAGCCCTCGGACGTTGGCGCGCCAGGTACATATAGTCTGCGCCCGCGAGCTCGGCTCCAGTTCACCACCGGCAATGGAGGGTGAAGCTTTGACAATGCCAGCCACTCGTGCTGGCGAAACGTCAGAAAAATCATTAGATGAACGTCGGCCGAAGAACCCGAGACAGAAGCCAATAGCCAGTTTGTCAACAAGTGGCCACGAAAGCCTTAACAATTTTGTAAACCAAACATTGCATTACATATACAAAACAGCTGCCGAAGTTGACAGTTTGTCAGAAAGGAACCCAAGGTATTTCATAGAGTGATAAAGAAGTGACATATGACATATTAGCGTTTCTGCACGAGTCAGTGGCATATATGGTATCGTATACGCTCCGACTTTTCGGATAATGTACATTAGGAATACAATGGTGACGATACGTGCTGAAACAGGTGTCGAGCCATGTAATTCACCATCCTTGTCGGACAGTGAGGCACAAATCCCGTCTCTAGTGAAACGTAGTAAAGGGCAATGGCTGGCCAAGGAGCAGGTACTAAACATGATTACGTACATGGAATGTCATCCGCAGCGTAGTAAAGAAACAATTACGTACCGATTTAGAATAAGTCCACAGCAATATGACCGTATGGATAGTGCATAAGAAAAACTACGGATGTTCAAGGGAGGACGAGTCACACTTATTTGAAAAACTGGTGTTTGCGCGTTTCAAGGATGCTCGATACACTTTACAAGATATGCATGATAGTGGTCTACTGCGTTATGCACATCAGATTGTGCACGGCATGGATTACAGTGATTTCAAAGGAAGTAGTGGATGACTGCATAATTTTTAACAGTGCTCCAGAATTGGAAGAAGTAAGATAAGGGATTTTCAAACAAAGCCACAACTTGATGATGCACAGCAAACTGCGGAATTGGCCCGAAAATTTGTAGACGAGATAATAAAACTTATCATTCGGTAATGAATTTGTTTTCAACTCCAACGAATCAGGATTTGAAGAGGAAATGGAAATGAAAGGAATGCTGAAAATTAGAAGTACCAAGAGAGTTGTACCGTCATCAACTAACATCAGTTCCTTGATGCATTCGTGTACAGCTATGCGACTGTTAACCTGGATGATAAAAGTTCTTCATTGTTCTGCGAGAAGTTGGAGATGCTCTGCCCCCGCGATTCTTTCTCGTGTGTGATCTTGCATGGGACGTAGGGAATATTAACTTCACAGCAAGCAAAAGTGGGAGAATGTGCATAAGGGAACCACAGTTATGGCATGAGCACTGCTTTTGGCCAATAGCTGGTCAAAATAACTTGCTTTTGCTTGATTCCTGGTCTGCGTATAAATATCATACTCCTTTAGAGCAAACTATTCCTCCTGGAAAGTGTGTGACATTGCAGTTCATACCACCTGGAATCAATGCACAAAATGAGCCTCTGTATATTTCTGTTATCAGTGCCTATAAAACATACTGTTGCATTATATACAGCTACGTCTTAAAGGATAGCCAGTTTCACGGTAAGCTCCACGACAGACTGTTTCACATTCTGTTGCATGCCCTCACAGTCCATCAGTTATCATCACCCAATTACACCAATATGATTCTATATACATTCTTTAAAAGTGGATACTTAGCTAAACGTCCAGCATGGTTTGTAACTCCAAAGGAGTTTGCATTCGATCTTGATGGTGCCAACCTTTGTGATCACAGTGGCGCGCCATTTCTCATTCGGTGTTCATGTTTCAAGTATTTGCATCCAACATTTCTCGAATGTCCACGATGTCCGTTTTGTGAAGTGTAATACGTACATAATTTTGGTAAACATTTTTGGATTACAGTGATCAATTGATTGTTATATTTAGATTAAAGTTCAGTCTTGATCACGTTATGTCTATTTTAATGAGTAACCGGTTTCGGTTTTTTCTATAAAACCATCATCAGACCCATTGGCTCCCTTGGGTTGGTAGGTGGAGCTCTCCTTGCTGCTGTGCACAGCAGCAAGGAGAGCTCCACCTACCAACCCAATGGAGCCAATGGGTCTGATGATGGTTTTATAGAAAAAACCGAAACCGGTTACTCATTAAAATAGACATAACGTGATCAAGACTGAACTTTAATCTAAATATAATACGTACATCCCATAGACATTTGATCTCTGCACTTCCAGAACACTCATTTTCTGTCGTCCTTCTGAAGCACATGGTGAGTCATTAGCTGTTAATATTTTCCTTGTCGTAACTGTTAACACAACACTTTCAAATGTGCCTTACTAAAGACTGAACTTTCGACCTCGTAATCAAGGGGTTTCTTGTCAGTATACACGGGTACTTTCAACTTATCCCTTATTTGATGCCTTGACGCACAGAAAACGTTACGGCGAGTCGGTGTGGCCTCGCATAACTTCAGTTTATGACAATTACACAGTTCAGTTTCTTTGAGACACTAATTGTTTATCTGGATCACAATCATTCACGTATGAGATAAGCATTACGGACTTCACGCAACTCCCTGACGGTGTACACGTATTTTTCTCGGAATCTATACTGCGCAGCCCTCTACGAGTGCTTTCACAAACGCGCCAGAGTCGAGCAGATTCAGATATCTTGGTGTTCAGATATCTGGAACGGGTCTGGTCCGCTGAAATGTCAACCGGTTCCTGACTGGAGCAGGTGAGTGACCAGCGTTCAGTTACACATGTAAAACAAAGGACGGGCTGTTCCAAGGAGATTCATCCTATTTCACGAGACCACGTCTTCTACACGAAATAAAATAAAAATTTGAAGTGAATTTTAACCTACGCTGCATAACTAGAAGTTTATCTCGGCGCTAGTCGTAAGTTTCCGGTTCATGTGATGCTCGTTAGGGTCTCCCTGGAGCAGCTAGCTTGCTCCCTTCGTCGTTCAATTATCCAATCCTCTTAGAGCCAAGACTGCGATAACACAGTAACAAGAGGGTGTTCTGCGTTCTCCCTTTCGACAGGTGCAATTCAGTTACGACTGTGCGACCTGAACATAACTCTGAAAAGTAGCCCACTGACGTATGTGCATGAATGCAAAAGATATACCTTTGTAAAATCGGATGGTTCTTTTGAAAATAAAAACTTTTTAGTCCTATGTGTATGTTAAAATGTACCCTAAGTTTCACCTTTAATTCATGTACGAGATGTAGTCTTGTGAAATCGGATGAATGGTTCTGAAACGTCATGAATTAAAATCATACTACTACTGCTGCTGTTGTCCATGGACTCACACTGCGGACGACCGATCGAAGAATGGTTGGCGTTAATGCAAGAAATGTGAACTTATGTAGTAGCTTGCTGAAACAGGGCATTTTTCCGGACACATTGAAATATGCTATTATTAAACCATTGGACAAAAGGGGGGATAGGTCTGATGCTAAGAACTATTGCCCAGTCTCACTTCCGACAGCTTTATCCAGAATTCTTAAAAAGAGGTAAAAATGACATACTAACAAAATGTCAGTTTGGCTTTTATAAATGCTTTTCAACAGTAAATGCTATTTACGCTCTACATCTCTTGGTCTCCCTCTACGACTTTTCCCTCCACGCTGCTCTCCAATACTAAATTGTGTCTATTATTAAATGCTCTGAATAATCGAACATCACGCACTGGAATTTTTTGTAATCTCTCAAAGCCTTTTTACTGTGTGAATCATGGAATTCTTCTAGATGAGCTTAATTATTGTGGTATGAGTGGAAAAGTGCACAAATGGTTTAATTTATAATTAACTGGAAGGATGCAGACGGTTGAAATTAACAGTACAGGTAGTCTGCAAAAATCAGCAGAGCCTCTAGCTGGGGAAGTTTCAAGAACGGTGTCCCACAAGGTTCAATTTTGGGTCTATTATTATTCTTAATATATGTTAATGACTTGCTACTCTATTCATGAAGATGCAAAGCTAGTTATTTTTGCTGGTGAAACAAGTATAGTAACCACACCCAACAAAGAAGATTTAGCTAAGGAAATTGTAAATAATGTCTCTCACAAAATTACTAAGTGGTTCTCTGCAAGTGGACTCTCAGTAAATTTTCAGAAATACAATATATACAGCAATGACGTAATACCATTGACAAATATTATACTTTGAGCAGAAGTCTTTTGCTTAGGCAGAACATTCAAAATTTCTGGGTGTTTTCATTGACCAGAAATTGAATTGGAAGAAACACATTGATGATCTACTGAAATTTTTGAATTGAGCTACTTATTCCATTAGGGTGACAGCAAATTTTGGTGATAAACACGTCAGTAAATTAGCCTACTATGCCTGTTTTCATTCACTGCTTTCATATGGCATCATATTTTGTGGTAATTCATCTTTGGCCGACCGATGTGGCAGAGCGGTTCTAGGCGCTACAGTCTGGAACCGCGCGACCGCTACGGTCGCAGGTTCGAATCCTGCCTCGGGCAAGGATGTGTGTAATGTCCTTAGGTTTAAGTAGTTTTAAGTTCTAGGGGACTGATGACCTCAGAAGTTAAGTCCCATAGTGCTCAGAGCCAATTCATCATTAAGAGAAAAGTATTCGTTGCACAAAAGTTTGTAATCAGAATAATAGTAGGAGCTCAACAAGATCACCTTGCAGATATTTATTTAAGGAACTAGGGGTATTCACAGTACCTTCCCAATACTTACGAAGTTTGTCACTAACAATCCATCCCAGTTCAAAAGTAATAGCAAAGTGCATAGCTACAACAGTCGAACAAAGGATAATTTTCACTGTACTGGGTTAAGTCTGACTTTGGCACAGAAAAGATTGAATTACGCTGCCAAAAAAGTCTTTGGTCATTTACCAAATAGCATTAAAAGTCTCAAAGATAGCCAACCAGCATTTATAAACAAATTAAAAGAATTTCTGCATGACATTTCCTTCTAAACAACAGATGAATTTTTAGATATGAAGTAGCAATTGCAGACAATAAATAAATAAATGAATAAAAATATAAAGCTACGTAGTGTAAAGAAACCTTACGTTAAACTGTCTCGTTCCACATCATTACGAAATGTCATAGTCATGATCTATGGAACAAGTATTAATGTAATGTAATTCGACATAAACATCTGTACTCTGCTGTTCGCTGAGAATGATACCACATACTGTACTTCTGGTGCCATGCTGTCGGTGCAATACTATCGGATAACTTTCTCTTGCATCCACAGAATGGACATGGCGAAGATGCTTGCTTTTTTGTATTCACGCTGTAATTATTCTAGTTTCGTCTTGCGGGACAGTGTGAACAGCACGCACACGCAGAACTGAATATGTAGAGACCATTTCGAACTGAAAAAAGATAAAAAAACGCGAGTATTTTCGAATGTTACCTTCCGACACTTCTTTGGAAGTTAAGAATGAAAAATTCTAGTTGGACTGTTTCATTGCGATAAAATTTTAGATCGTCAATGTGAAGAACGACAGTGATGCAGGAACTGCTGAAAACGCTGTATATACCAGTCTTAGATTATAGGTTCAATAATAATAAATTACTGTAATCTTCAATTTAAGACAGCATTAAAGAACTTTTTCTCTTTCATTCCATCATACTTACTTTGCCATGAATGTCATTGCAAAGGCTGTTACAAACTTCTAGGACTTGTAGAGGGAAGTGAGTACATAACATTTTGAACAGGGATCCATACCCGAAATCGTACCGTTTCTGTCCTGCGATGGTTTCAGTTCAGATGTGTAACTCATTCACTTCTGCTTGAGGAAGTGACTTAGGCGTGACGCAGTACAATTATTAGGTAACAATTCGAAAGGAAACGTGAAGAAACATCGATTTATTACTTACGCACTTTTGTTTGTATTAATGCTTAAACATTACGTGTTTACATTATCCCAAAACAAAAAAGGATCCACCGTGCTGTACGTACGGAATAGTACTGATGCATTACAAAAGCGGCTTGATGTGGCAACCACCTACGTTGTTACATTGTTCCTAAGAAGCATGTTCTGATGCACACTCTCGTTGCCACCTGGTGTCTCTTCAGTTTCTAGTGCAGCGTCCAGAACTCGTGCCAGCAGATCTTCTTCTGTTTTTACAGGAGTCTCGGAGCGAGGCAGTCGTTAAGTGACATCAAGTGACCGTCTGACGCATTACGCGTCACCCTGTCTACCGCTTTGCCTACCAAGACAAGCAACTCTGAGATTTTTTTTTCCCTCTGCAGACGTGGACGCGTTACACATCTGAACTGAAACCGTGGTAGAACTGAAACGATACGTTTCCGGACATGGGTTCCTTTTCAAAATACACTCCTGGAAATTGAAATAAGAACACCGTGAATTCATTGTCCCAGGAAGGGGAAACTTTATTGACACATTCCTGGGGTCAGATACATCACATGATCACACTGACAGAACCACAAGCACATAGACACAGGCAACAGAGCATGTACAATGTCGGCACTAGTACAGTGTATATCCACCTTTCGCAGCAATGCAGGCTGCTATTCTCCCATGGAGACGATCGTAGAATGCTGGATGTAGTCCTGTGGAACGGCTTGCCATGCCATTTCCACCTGGCGCCTCAGTTGGACCAGCGTTCGTGCTGGACGTGCAGACCGCGTGAGACAACGCTTCATCCAGTCCCAAACAGGCTCAATGGGGGACAGATCCGGAGATCTTGCTGGCCAGGGTAGTTGACTTACACCTTCTAGAGCACGTTGGGTGGCACGGGATACATGCGGACGTGCATTGTCCTGTTGGAACAGCAAGTTCCCTTGCCGGTCTAGGAATGGTAGAACGATGGGTTCGATGACGGTTTGGATGTACCGTGCACTATTCAGTGTCCCCTCGACGATCACCAGTGGTGTACGGCCAGTGTAGGAGATCGCTCCCCACACCATGATGCCGGGTGTTGGCCCTGTGTGCCTCGGTCGTATGCAGTCCTGATTGTGGCGCTCACCTGCACGGCGCCAAACACGCATACGACCATCATTGGCACCAAGGCAGAAGCGACTCTCATCGCTGAAGACGACACGTCTCCATTCGTCCCTCCATTCACGCCTGTCGCGACACCACTGGAGGCGGGCTGCTTGATGTTGGGGCGTGAGCGGAAGACGGCCTAACGGTGTGCGGGACCGTAGCCCAGCTTCATGGAGACGGTTGCGAATGGTCCTCGCCGATACCCCAGGAGCAACAGTGTCCCTAATTTGCTGGGAAGTGGCGGTGCGGTCCTCTACGGCACTGCGTAGGATCCTACAGTCTTGGCGTGCATCCGTGCGTCGCTGCGGTCCGGTCCCAGGTCGACGGGCACGTGCACCTTCCGCCGACCACTGGCGACAACATCGATGTACTGTGGAGACCTCACACCCCACGTGTTGAGCAATTCGGTGGTACGTCCACCCGGCCTCCCGCATGCCCACTATACGCCCTCGCTCAAAGTCCGTCAACTGCACATACGGTTCACGTCCACGCTGTCGCGGCATGCTACCAGTGTTAAAGACTGCGATGGAGCTCCGTATGCCACGGCAAACTGGCTGACACTGACGGCGGCGGTGCACAAATGCTGCGCAGCTAGCGCCATTCGACGGCCAACACCGCGGTTCCTGGTGTGTCCGCTGTGCCGTGCGTGTGATCATTGCTTGTACAGCCCTCTCGCAGTGTCCGGAGCAAGTATGTTGGGTCTGACACACCGGTGTCAATGTGTTCTTTTTTCCATTTCCAGGAGTGTATTATGTACTCACTCCCCTCAACAAGTCCTAGAAGTTTGTAAAGGGAGTAACCGAACACCCTATGTAGTTTTAATCACTACTTATTTGTCGAAAACTGTGAAGTAACAGAAATAACTGAAGAAAATTGTTGTCAAGGAATAATTTATAAAAAAAACATATATATTTTAAAAAGGTGTATGTGAATGAAGCTGTAAAGCTTGCATTACTTTGCACACCTCTTTGTGGGGAATTTTTTTCAAAATGTGTTCGAGATCACTTTTTGAGGAAATATTCTGTAGATCTCGCCATCTAAAACTACTTAAACTCTTCAGTCCCAAATTACATTAACAGAACTTGTTCCCACCTGTATGTTGCCAGACAGTAATGGCGTGGTAAGCTTCGATAACTTTTATTCCATAATATTATGTGGCACCATGTGCTCGAGTAACTCCTTCAACCAAGCAGAGGTTCTGCAAGTTCCAAAGCGCGTAATACGAATTATTTAGAAAAACCTGTTTTACGCGCAAACTGCTGCTTCTCAGCATATCTATTCCTTTAATGAAGTTTGCTATAAATAATCACGCTTTTCGGGCAACACTTAAGTACTAAGGAAAAAGAGAATAGCTTGCACATAAACCTGAAGGCACTTACTTTGGACCAAAAAGGTAACCGTAATTCAAGAACACACATTTTCCATAAACTGCAGGAAACCATAAAAGATTAGCTGCTAGTAAAACACGTTTACAGGGCAGGCTGTCGGTCCATCAGCGAATTTCTTTGAAGAGCAGTTGACCTGTACTGAATGTTGGTGTTAAGAACACACAACGTGACTTCTACACAGTATTCGACGTAAGTGATTAGCTATAACAGCTTGGGAATTATTTTATGTGTGGTATTGTTCTGCAAAAGAAAGTGAGTTGTAATTTCTCGAGTTATTTTATATCCTTAACGACTGTTTTACTCTGAATCTGTGCAATGAACACTAAATATAAGTTCTTTTTTGTCTGTGTAAAAGAGTATTCTACGTAATCATTTCTGATATGTCACACATCCATGACAATCTCCTCACTACAGGTACATGGAACGAACAACATATCTAAATTAACATAATTCGCATATTGTGTATCATAATCACGAGGTCATTCAACTACGGATAGACTGATTCGGTGGATGAGTGGCTAGCACATTTATAGGTGTTTCGTTGATCTTCAGAGTATCACTACTTACTCGCAGTTAAAATTTTATAAATCTGTACCTCCTGTCAGCTACTTGCAGGACTTTATCTCTGTTTGGGATTGTTTGCGTCAAGAGAAGACAAGAATATCGGAAAACAAATAGTGACTATTTGAAACAAGTTCTGCTTCTGCTAGCTACACTCATACAAACGATTTCCCTCTCAATTCTCAAACATCTTTTAGTGTGCGTTGCAGTGTGGTGAACAGTGGCAGGCGAATATAAGAAAAAACTGAGCACCCACGAAAACTGAAGGAGAATAACATTTGTGGAATATTCTGTCCACGCTTTGAGGAACATAGACATACTGAAAATTGAATTACTCAGTACGTATTGATGTTCCATGATATCTATTGTATGTTTCCGGCTTTCTAGGCCATCATCATATAACCTGGAACTAATCCTGCCCACAAAACGTCAGAAACAGATGCTGTCTCGACAAAGATTGTTATTATCAAACACATGTGATCATTTTATGACTATATATACGAAAAACACAAACTGCAGTGCTTCACTTTATTACAATTACAGAATACTTATTGTTTTATACCCACATAAAACTGAAGCATTGCAATTTGTGTTTTTCGTAGATACAGTCGTAAAACTGTGACCTATGCGAGTGTGAGTCAAATGAAAACCTTAAATTTTTTTTAAAATATTATTTATTGTGCAGAAATGGTACAAAGCTGTATCACTTTTCAACATAATCTCCCCCACGCTCAATGCAAGTCCTCCAGCGCCTATAAAGTGCATAAATTCTTTTAGAAAAAAATTCTTTTGGTAGTCCACGCAACCACTCATGCACCGCATGGCGTACCTCTTCATCAGAACGGAACTTCCTTCCTCCCATTGCGTCTTTGAGTGGTCCAAACATGTATAAATTACTTGGGGCAAGGTCTGATGAGTATGGTGGATAAGGAAGACACTCAAAATGGAAGTGAACCCAGGTTTCGTCCCCAGTAATGATTCTTGCAAGGAAGCCATCACCTTCTCGTTCAAAGCGCCGAAGAAGTTCTTCACAAGCATCAACACGTCTCTCATTTCAGGAGTCAGCTGCCGTGGCACCCATCTTGCAGACACTTTGTGAAACTGGAGCACATCATGCACAAAGTGGTGTGCTGACCCATGACTTATCTGTAAACATGCTGCAGTGTCATTCAGTGTCACTCGGTGGTTTTCCTTCACTATGGCTTCAACTGCTGCAATGTTCTGTGGAGTCACAACTCGTTGTGCCTGACCTGGACGAGGAGCATCTTCCACTGAAGTCACACCATTTCCGAACTTCCTACTCCATTCGTAGACTTGCTGCTATGATAAACATACATCACCGTACTGAATCTTCATTCGTCGATGATTGTCAATAGGTTTCACACCTTCACTACGCAAAGACCGAATAACAGTGCGCTATTCTTCCCTGGTGCAAGTCGCAAGTGGGGCAACCATCTTTACACTGATACTGCGACGTTATGCGTGCATCTGCACTATGCTGCCACCTACAGGCCATTCTGCACGCTGTTTGTAGCACGCTTACCAACTTACAGGATAACGGCGCGAAATTTCGATTTCTTATTACAAATTTAAGGTTTTCATTTGACTCACCCTTGTATTTGGCAATAACAATGTTTGTACAGACAGACGCTGTTCTGATGTTGTGTGGACTGTCCGCTTACTTTTAAGTTCTCTAGTAATGGCATAAAAAGCCAAAAGATGGTTCACAACGAAATATAAAATAAATATTGAGGAACATTAATACACTGTGTATTTCATTTTTAATAGGAAGGCGAACAGCTTCTTGTGTCCTCTCAAATACCCTCTACGAACCACACCAACACCGACTCAAAGGAAGGCCTCGGCGCTTGTTCGTGACGTCACGTCAGCTACGCACGGCGAACGCCGGGTCTGCTGCAGGCAGAAACGCCTTGGCGTGCTTATCACTATAAATCTCATTTTTTGGACAAAATGTTTGGCATTGTTTTGGATTCTGCAGTTTTATTTAGATGAAAGATTTTCTTACTATCGTAAAGCTACAAATGAAGATCATAGTTCTGTATTACTGAATCCTGTCGAAACAAACGTAGATCAATATGAGAAGATGCTTTGCCCCATTGCAAGCTTCGGAAATTTTACATTCAAGTAACCATATTTACTTGATCCATTTTGTTATCGAAACTTACCCCAACCCCCTTACAATGAACTCGTTTCTTTTATTTATTTATTTATTTTCGTTTGACATCGTCACTGGAAATGTGAACTAATTTACATATGTAAACGTCCAACTGTTGCCAGTCATTAAATTACAGTCGTTTTCAACGAAAGGAATTCTAAACAGGAAACAAAATAGCTTCATACATCGAAAATACTGCTGAGCTTAAACTTTTTTAAACATGCACATTAGAAAAGATAAATATTCCCCTCTTGCAACTGAAAGGAGAAACTTTATAAGATAAAAAAAATTTTATTTGATAAAACAAGTATCTCTCTTTTGCCTCTTCTTCTGTCCCCCACCCCCTCCCCCAACGTGTACAATCGCAAGATATTTCATTAACATTCAGTGCTCCTCACCCCATAGTCAACCAAGATACCTAAAGAAGAACACCAATATGTTCACAGTTTCTTGTAAAAGCAACCCAGTACAAACGTAACTTCCTCAGATTTACAAATTAGGTAAAGAAGCACGAATTCTGTTGCTGCTGGACCATGAAGTTGTTTTTGTATGTCAATCCTTAAAACAGGTGGAAATTTAAGTTCAGGAGTACACTATTTGTTAAGAAGTGTAATGAATTGCACAATTAATTGATTGCAGAAAACTCTCAGAACAATGTCTGTTGGTCAACTACCGCCAATAGTTTCACATTTTCCTGTGTCAGAGAGAGAGACACCACCATTATGAGTATGCCTGCAACAGACCTGGCGTTCGCCGTGCCTAGCTGACTAGACGTCATGAACAAGCGCCGAGGCCTTCCTTTGAGTCGGTGTTGACCACACAAAACAAGAGAAAACTTAGAGCATTCTGATACGTGCTTGTTACAAGAAAAAATGTAGTGCGTGGGGCACTGCAAGAGTGATCGTCAATAAATGAGAAAATTAATCATTGAAGGGTGCAGCTTGGCACAAACAGGCTTCTTGAATGTCATACACTGTCCAGTGACATTAATGTCACCACCTGCAACTGCCTGAATAACTACCTTTTGCAATGCGGACCGCTACGATATGTGCAGGAAAGGAGTCAATCAGGTTTTGGAAGGAAGGTACCGACAGGGATGCGGAGCGATGTTGACCACACAAGACAAGAGAAAACTTAGAGCATTCTGATACAGTACCATGGTCAGCTGTGCAAGGTTTCTCGTTTGAGGATCCATGGTCCGAATAGTCCGATCAAGGTTGGCCTCACAGATTCTCGATTGAGTTTAAATCCGGTGAGTTTGGTGGACAGGGGAGTACGGTGAACTCAACTTGTTGCTCCTGCTCCCTCCATGTTGTTGGAGGACAAACCGAGATTCATCCGAAAAGACCACTTGTCACCACTCAATTGACGCCCGGTTGCGGAGTTGGCGTGTGACTCCAGCCTCCATCGCCGATGAATAGCAGTCAGCAGGGCTGCATGAAAGATGTGCCTGCAGACACGTTCGCTGAATGGTCGATGAGGAGACACTGTTGGTAGCCCCTTGGTTCATTCAGGCCTTCCAAGATGCTCAACAGTTGCACGTTTGTTCGCTTGTACACGTCTCTGCAATTTGGTAAGATACCCGAAGATCCCACAGGAACATCGTGAAAAGATACCAGTTTGGTGGTTGTGGAATTTTGGTGGTCCGAGGAATGCTGTCAACATTCATGAATAACAAAGACATTTTTGAGACTGTTTAGAGAAGCCGGAGTAAATTTTATCCGAGAAGCGTTTTCGGCTTTTCGTGACTACATAGTAAACAATAAATAGATGCCAGACTGAAATTTTCACAATGGAATGTAGTTATTCTTAAATTTACTGGGGCTTGAAACTGTTTGCCAAACCAGGTTTGGTATGCATAACATTGCGTTTCGCCGGCAATGTTCTTGCCTACTGAGCTGACACTTCTCACGACCCACCCTCACAGCTTCGTTTCCACCAATTTCTCTCTCCTGCCTTCCTAATTTCGCAGAAGTTCTCCTTCATACCTTGCTGGATTTCCGGAAAAAAGATATTGCGGAGAAATGGCTAGTCTCCAGTACAGTGGATAGTGGAAAGGCAAAAGTAAAAATGTGATGAGGTTATAGCCGTCCGCGGATAGCTAGCTCGGTAAGAACATTTCACAGTAAAGTCAACTGTCAAATGGTAGGAACTTTGAGTGACGAGATTATTAAACGCAAGATGCAGCAACAGCAAACGTCACACATACAGCTTGGCACGAGTTTATGCTGATTTCGGTGAGGCGAGGACAGTAGTAAAAGGCAGAAAAATATCGTGGGCTACAAAACTGCTACTGGAGTTATTCTTGTGTGTCAAGCTGAAGGGTTATGCGTGCACAGAAATCCCAGAAAAAAATGCACTGATGGAAAAAAATCCGCAGCACGGAAAAATAATTAATGTACTGAAATGAAATTTTGTGAATACAATTGTCTAGGTATCATATTTTAGTGATTAACATTGCAATTTCACGGGTTATTTTAAGCACGAGAAAAGCCATTGAAAATGTGAGATACTGGTACATTAATAACTGGCGTAACCTCCAGAATGTTGAAACCAAGCTTGCAAATACGCATGCTTTGTGTTGTGCAGGTGATGATCGCCAGTTTGCGGGATGGATTACCATGCCTGTTGCACCTGGCCGGTCAATTCCTTTTCGTGACCGCTGCCAGCAATCATGCAAGGTGGCAACATTCCTGTCTAGTCTTTCTGCAACATCGCAGAGGGAACATTCGGCTTTTCGCAGCTCTATTACACAACATCATTCAAACTCAGTGAGGTGTTGATAATGCCGTCTTCGTTGCCTTAAAGGCATTCTTGACTAGCATCAACTATTGACGCCCTATCTCAAAGGTAGCTAACACTCGCAACCGTTACAGCGTCTATTTACATCCTCGTAGTGGCGCTACCAGCGCCAGTCTCACGCGACTGGCGCGAAATTTTAATAGACATCCACACCCATCCACATCCACATTCACATGAATACTCTGCAAATCACACTTAAGTGCCTGCCAGAGGGTTCATCGAACCACCTTCACAATTCTCTATTATTCCAATCTCGTATAGCGCGCGGAATGAACGAACACCTATATGTTTCCGTACGAGCTCTGATTTCCCTTATTTTACCGTGGTGATCATTCCTCCCTATGTAAGTCGGTGTCAACAAAATATTTTCGCATTCAGAAAAGAAAGTTGGTGATTTAAATTTCGTGAGAAGATTCCGTCGCAACGAAAAACGCCTTTCGTTTAATGATGTCCATCCCAAATCCTGTATCATTTCTGTGACACTCTCGCCCATATTTCGCTATAATACAAAACGTACTGCCTTTCTTTGAACTTTTTCGATGTACTCCGTCGGTCCTATCTGGTAAGGATCCCACACCACGCAGCAGTATTCTAAAAGAGGACGGACAAGCATAGTGTAGGCAGTGTCCTTAGTAGGTCTGTTACATTTTCTAAATATCCTGCCAATAAAACGCAGTCTTTGGTTAGCCTTCCCCACAACATTTTCTGTGTGTTCCTTCCAATTTAAGTTGTTCGTAGTTGTAATACCTAGGTATTTAGTTGAATTTACGGCTTTTAGATTAGACTGATTTATGGTGTAACTGAAGTTCAACGAGTTCCTTTTAGCACTCTTGTGGATGACCTCACATTTTTCGTTTTTAAGGTCAACTGCCACTTTTCGCACCATTGCGATATTTCTTCTAAACCGTTTTGCAGTTGGTTTGGGTCTTCTGATGACTTTATTAGTCGATAAACCACAGCGTCATCGACAAACAAGACGGCTGCTCAGATTGTCTTCCAAATCGTTTATATATATAAGGAACAGCAGATGGCCTATAACACTACCTTGGGGATCGCCTGAAATCGCTTCTGTTTTACTCGATGACTTTCCGTCAATTACTACGAACTGTGACCTCTCTGACAGGAAATCACAAATCCAGTTACATAACTGAGACCATATTCCATAAGCAAGCAATTTCACTACGAGCCGCTTGTGTGGTACGGTATCAAAAGCCTTCCGGAAATCCAGAAATACGGAATCGATCTGAAATCCCTTGTCAATAGCACTCAGCACTTTATGTGAATAAAGAGCTAGTTGTGTTTCACAGGAACGATGTTTTCTAAACCCATGCTGACTGTGTGTCAATAGACCGTTTACTTAGAGGTAATTCATAATGTTCGAACACAATATATGTTCTAAAATCCTACTGCATATCGACGTTAACGATATGGGTCTGTAATTTAGTGGATTACTCGTACTACCTTTCTTGAATATTGGCATGACCTGTGCAACTTTCCAATCTTTGGGTACGGATATTTCGTCGAGCGAACGGTTGTATATGATTGTTAAGTATGGAGCTAATGCATCAGCATACTCCGAAAGGAACTTAATTGGTATACAGTCTGGACCAGAAGACTTACTTTTATTAAGTGATTTATGTTGCTTCACTACTCCGAGGACATTTACTTCTACGTTACTGATTCTCGATTCGAATTCTGGAATATTTACTTCGTCTTCTTTTGTGAAGGCATTTCGGAAGGCTGTGTTTAGTTACTCTGCTTTGGCAGCACTGTCTTCGATAGTATCTCCATTGCTATTGTGCAGAGAAGGCATTGATTGTTTCATGCCGCTAACATACTTCAGATACGACCAGAATCACTTTGGATTTTCTGCCAGGTTTTGAGACAAAATTTCGTTGTGGAAACTGTTATAAGCATCTCGCATTGTAGTCCGCGCTAAATTTCGAGCTTCTGTAAAAGATCGCCAATCTTAGGGACTTTGCGTCTGTTTAAATTTGGCACGTTTGTTTCGTTGTTTTTGCAACAGTGTTCTAACCCGTTTTGTGTACCAAGGAGGTTCCGCTCCGTAGTTTGTTAATTTATTTGGTATAAATCTCTCAATTGCTGCCGATACTATTTCTTTGAATTTTAGCCACATCTGGTCTACACTTATATTATTAATTTGGAATGAGCGGAGATTTTCTCTCATGAAGGCGTCAAGTGAATTTTTATCTGATTTTTTGAATAGGTATATTTTTCGCTTATATTTCGAGGATTTGGGGATTACAATATTTAATCTCGCTACGACAACCCTGTGTTCACTAATCCCTGAATCGGTGTTGATGCTCGTTATTAACATCATTTTTCAGATGTAGAAACATGCCTCTCGAACTTTCATTCTTGTTGCACAACTCCCCCTTGGTCTTGTAGTTTTTTCCATCAGTGTAGCCGGCCGGAGTGGCCGAGCGGTTAAAGGCGCTATAGTCTGGAACCGCACGACCGCTACGGTCGTAGGTTCGAATCCTGCCTCGGGCATGGATGTGTGTGATGTCCTTAGGTTAGTTAGGTTTAAGTAGTTCTGAGTTCTAGGGGACTTATGACCACAGCAGTTGAGTCCCATAGTGCTCAGAGCCATTTGAACCAATCCATCAGTGTAAATAAATAAAAACGCCGGAAACTTGTAGGGGCACGGCAGGGCAATGAAAGCGCTGTTGCTGCCATTCCTCAGGCAGAGCTACATGTCACTGCATCCCATTTCAGGCACTTTCTGTGAAGAGTATCTCTCCGGTTCGTTTGCCTAGGCACCAGTGTTACTTCGGTCATGCTGTGCTCGGGCGACGCTGGCTCTTCACGGATATCGATAAGACAGTGACTCGCTTACGGTGCCGTGATCTCGCACGGCGCCCTCGCGTGACTCGGAAACTCAGCCGATGACGGGCAGCGCACGGCTAGATGCGGTGCCGGCGCTTCGGAGAGCGGTCACGTGCGCCGGTGGTGTAACTGGAGCAGCGAGCGGCAGCAGACGTCCGATCGGCTGCAGCGGCGGCGGAGAGCCTGGGCTCGCCTCGCCTGCCCCCGTCTCTGCGCGGCTGACTGCATTCCGAACCGCAGAGAGGCCGCGCCGTGCCGGGAGGGGTCCCGTTAGCCGGACCTCAATACGCTCCGGTCTCCAGTCCCCAGGGCCGCTAACAGCCGCTGCTAACACCCGCCGGCCTCTCCGCAGCCGTGCATCTGCATTCGGTCTGGTTCAGCGACTCGCCGCGGGCCAGCTTTCCACCTACGATTTCGCCGACAGAGGCGCGTATCCGAGGAGGGACACGTCATAGGGTTTCATAGATGCGTTTATAGGTTGTAGAACAAAGGTGGGAATTTAAGGAGATGGGACCTGGATAAACTGAAAGAACCAGAGGTTGTACAGAATTTCAGGGAGAGCATAAGGGAACAATTGACAGGAATGGGGGAAAGAAATACGGTAGAAGAAGAATGGGTAGCTTTGAGGGATGAAGTAGCGAAGGCAGCAGAGAATCAAGCAGGTAAAAAGACGAGGGCTAGTAGAAATCCTTGGGTAACAGAAGAAATATTGAATTTAATTGATGAAAGGAGAAAATATAAAAATGCAGTAAATGAAGCAGGCAAAAAGGAATACAAACGTCTTAAAAATGAGATCGACAGGAAGTGAAAAATGGCTAAGCAGGCATGGCTAGAGGACAAATGTAAGGATGTAGAGGCCTATCTCACTAGGGGTAAGATAGATACTGCCTACAGGAAAATTAAAGAGACCTTTGGAGATAAGAGAACGACTTGTACGAATATCAAGAGCTCAGATGGAAACCCAGTTCTAAGCAAAGAAGGGAAAGCAGAAAGGTGGAAGGAGTATATAGAGGGTATATACAAGGGCGATGTACTTGAGGACAATATTATGGAAATGGAAGAGAATGTAGATGAACATGAAATGGGAGATATGATACTGCGTGAAGAGTTTAACAGAGCACTGAAAGACCTGAGTCGAAACAAGGCCCCCGGAGTAGACAACATTCCATTGGAACTACTCACGGCCTTGGGAGAGCCAGTCCAGACAAAACTTTACCATTTGGTGAGCAAGATGTATGAAACAGGCGAAATACCCTCAGACTTCAACAAGAATATAATAATTCCAATCCCAAAGAAAGCAGGTGTTGACAGATGTGAAAATTACCGAACTATCAGTTTAATAAGTCACAGCTGCAAAATACTAACACGAATTCTTTACAGACGAATGGAAAAACTAGTAGAAGCCAACCTCGGGGAAGATCAGTTTGGATTCCGTAGAAACACTGGAACACGTGAGGCAATACGGACCTTACGACTTATCTTAGAAGAAAGATTAAGGAAAGGCAAACCTACGTTTCTAGCATTTGTAGACTTAGAGAAAGCTTTTGACAATGTTGACTGGAACACTCTCTTTCAAATTCTAAAGGTGGCAGGGGTAAAATACAGGGAGCGAAAGGCTATTTACCATTTGTACAAAAACCAGATGGCAGTTATAAGAGTCGAGTGACATGAAAGGGAAGCAGTGATTAGGAAGGGAGTAAGACAGGGTTGTAGCCTCTCCCCGATGTTGTTCAATCTGTATATTAAGCAAGCAGTAAAGGAAACAAAAGAAAAATTCGGAGTAGGTATTAAAATTCATGGAGAAGAAATAAAAACATTGAGGTTCGCCGATGACATTGTAATTCTGTCAGAGACAGCAAGGGACTTGGAAGAGCAGTTGAATGGAGTGGACAGTGTCTTGAAAGGAGGATATAAGATGAACATCAACAAAAGCAATACAAGGATAATGGAATGTAGTCTAATTAAGTCGCGTGATGCTGAGGGAATTAGATTAGGAAATGAGACACTTAAAGTAGTAAAGGAGTTTTGCTATTTGGGGAGCAAAATAACTCATGATGGTCGAAGTAGAGAGGATATAAAATGTAGACTAGCAATGGCAAGGAAAGCGTTTCTGAAGAAGAGAAATTTGTTAACATCGAGTATAGATTTAAGTGTCAGGAAGTCGTTTCTGAAAGTATTTGTATGGAGTGTAGCCATGTATGGAAGTGAAACATGGACGATAAATAGTTTGGACAAGAAGAGAATAGAAGCTTTCGAAATGTGGTGCTACAGAAGAATGCTGAAGATTAGATGGGTAGATCACATAATTAATGAGGAAGTATTGAATAGGATTGGGGAGAAGAGAAGTTTGTGGCACAACTTGACCAGAAGAAGGGATCGGTTGGTAGGACATGTTCTAAGGCATCAAGGGATCACCAATTTAGTATTGGAGGGCAGCGTGGAGGGTAAAAATCGTAGAGGGAGACCAAGAGATGAATACACTGAGCAGATTCAGAAGGATGTAGGTTGCAGTAGGTACTGGGGGATGAAGAAGCTTGCACAGGATAGAGTAGCATGGAGAGCTGCATCAAACCAGTCTCAGGACTGAAGACCACAACAACAAAAACAATAGCCGCTACCAGTCGCAATATAAGGTGATTTTATTTAACACGCGACCGGTTTTGGTCTTGTACCCTTCTTCAGGTGGTTTACAATTGCTTCAAATGGCTCTAAGCACTATGGGACTTAACATCTGAGGTCATCAGTCCCCTAGACTTAGAACTACTTAAACCTAACTAACCTAAGGACAACACAGACAGCCATGCCCGAGGCAGGATTCGAACCTGCGACCGTAGCAGCAGCGCGGTTCCGCACTGAAGCCCCTAGAACCGCTGGGCTACAGCGGCCGGAGGTGGTTTACAATCGGGTCAATGTTGGAGATCACTGTTGAAATCAAAAGCAAATGAGGTGTTGTGGACTAAATACACACAAATGAAAAGTTTGCAAATTGATAACCGACATGTGTTGCAAAATATTGTAGTACTTTAATAAAGCTGCTGAATGCATATCGTTTTCACGCTACATTTATCACATTTTTATACAAAAATATTTGGTTTTTTGCATGTTTACTGTGTATTGCTCACCATAATAATTATTTTGGCCCTTCCATATTATGTCTCTGATAGAGTAGTGGCACTTGATATGTTGGTATCTTCAAACAAACATACACTCACAATGTAAACACTTATAACCACATTAGCATGATGATTAACATTAAAAGACGAAATATTTTTGTACAAAAATGTGACAAATTTAGAGTGAAAACCTTATGGATAAACCAACTTTATGTAAGTACTATCATATTTTGCAACACATGTCACTTAGCCACTTCCCAGTGTTTCATAAGTGCCTATATACGAGGGTGAGTCAAATGAAAACCTTAAATATTTTTTTAAAAATATTATATATTGCGCAGAAGTGGTACAAAGCTGTATCACTTTTCAACATAATCTCCTCCACGAGCAATGCAAGTCCTCCAGCGCTTATAAAATGCATAAATTCCTTTAGAAAAAAAATTGTTTTGGTAGTCCGTGCAACCACTCATGCACCGCGTGACATACCTCTTTATTAGAATGGAACTTCTTTCCTCCCATTGCGTCTTTGAGTGGTCCAAACATATGGAAATCACTTGGGGCAAGGTCTGGTGAGTATGGTGGATGAGGAAGACACTCAGAATGCAGGTCTTTGATTGTTGCAACTGTTGTACGGGCAGTATGGGTCCTTGCATTGTCATGTTGCAAAAGGACACCTGCTGACAGCAATCCACCTCGCTTTGATTTGATTGCAGGCCGCAGATGATTTTTTAGGAGATCTGTGTATGATGCACTAGTGACAGTGGTCCCTCTAGGCAGGTAATGCTCCAAAATGACCCCTTTTTCGTTCCAAAAGAGTTGTTCGAAACTTCTTTGGTTTTGGTGATGAGGAATGGCGCCATTCCTTGCTCGCTCTCTTCGTTTCCGGTTGTTGGAAGTGAACCCAGATTTCGTCCCCAGTAACGAAGGAAGCCATCATCTTCTCGTTCAAAGCGCCGAAGAAGTTCTTCACAAGCATCAACACGTCGTTCTCTCATTTCAGGAGTCAGCTGCCGTGGCACCCATCTTGCAGACACTTTGTGAAACTGGAGCCCATCGTGCACAATGTCGTGTGCTGACCCATGACTAATATGTAAACATGCGGCAATGTCATTCAGTGTCACTCGGCGGTTTTCCTTCACTATGGCTTCAACTGCTGCAATGTTCTATGGAGTCAAAACTCGTTGTGCCTGACCTGGACGAGGAGCATCTTCCACTGAGGTCACATCATTTCCGACCTTCCTATTCCATTCGTAGACTTGCTGCTGTGACAAACATGCATCGCCGTACTGAACCTTCATTCGTCGATGAATTTCAATAGGTGTCACACCTTTACTACGCAAAAACCGAATAACAGAACACTGTTCTTCCCTGGTGCAAGTCGCAGGTGGAGCGGCCATCTTTATTCTGATACGGTATGTGTGCATCTGCACTATGTTGCCACCTTCAGGCCATTCTGCACGCTTTTTGTAGCACGCTTACCAACTTACAGGATAATGACGCGAAATTTCGATTTGTTATTACAAATTTAAGGTTTTCATTTGACTCACCCTCGTAGTTATCATCACATTATTTGTTTTTGATTTAAACTGTGATCTCCTACACTGAGTATGGAAACATGTACCGTACCTGAATGTAAACCGCTTGAGATGGGCACAAGCGTGAAACTGGTGGTTTGTTAAATAAAATCATCTTGTATTGTGATTGTTAGTGGTTATTATTCTACACCCTATAAAGGAATAATGACGTTCAGCTGCATTCGCTATGGATAAAATACATTTAGATGCGTTTATGTTCTTAAATACTTGAATTTCAACATTTCACAGCTAACGTTTTGGACATAAATGAATTGGGAAAACTAAAACTCTCGAGGAGGCCTCGGATTTCTACAAGTCACATTTAACACAGATTGTATGAAAGAAGATGGGGCCCCACGAGTCGTAAATAGTTGACAAACGTTATGATTCACCATTAAAAGCTGCTGATAAAAATTTCTTTATTATACAATCGTATTCGGTCCACAGACTACCATCAGGAATACTGTGTACCAATGGAAAGAACACAAGAAAAGCAATACAAATTGAACTGTCAATATATAACAGATGTACATGTATACTAAACTCTCTGACGACGATACGAGATGCATAGCGACAAGTACACTCAAAAAGAAAAAAAATTAAGAGATATCGACGCAGCACAAAGGAATTATCCGAATGGGATTGAAATCGATAGATGTGATGTACTTGTACACAAAAACAAATGATTACAGTTTCAGAAAGATTGGATGATGTATTCAATAAAAAGAGCTTCACAAACTGATCACGTTAATAATGCGTTGGTCCACCTCTGGCCCTTATGCAAGCAGTTATTTGGTTTGGCATCGATTGACAGAGTTGCTGCATCTCTCCTGAGGGGTACAGTCCCAAATTCTGTCCAACTGGCGCGTCAGATCGTCAAAACTCCAAACTGATTGGAGGATCCTGTCCGTAAGGCTCCAAACGGTCACAACTGGGAAGAGATCCGGTGACCTTGCCGATCAAGGTAGGGTTTGGCAAGCACGAAGACTAGCAGTGGAAATTCTGCCCTTGTGCGGGTGGGCATTATCGTGTTGAAATGTAAGCCCAGGGTGGCTTGCCATGTAGGGCAACAAAACGGGGCGTAGAACATCGTTGATGTACCACTGCTCTGTAAGCATGCCACGGATGACAACCAAAGAGGTCCTGCTATGAAATGAAATGGCATCCCAGACCATCACTCCTTGTTGTCGGACTGTTGGCTGGTGAAAGTCTGTTTGGTACCCCATCACTGCCCGGGCCGCCTCCAGATACATCTTCAATGATCATCGGGGCTCAGTTCTAAGTGGGTCTCATCACTGAAGACAGTTCTACTCCAGTCAACGCACCGAATGTTCCCGACGCCACTGCAAACGGGCTTGTTAGAGTACAGGCGTCAGTAGTAGTCGGTGCAAGGGGCAACATGAGTTCAGCCCCCTTTCTGTCAGTCACCTATTAATGGTTCATGTGGTGAAGCACCAGTTGCACGTCGGATCACAGGTTATACAATTTTGAAATGCTGGTTCATTAATAACCGGTATAACCGCCAGAATGCTGAATGCAAGCATGCAAACGCAGATGCATTGTGCTGTACAGGTGCCGGATGTCAGTTTGTGGGTTGGAGTTCCATGCCTGTTGCACTTGGTCGGTCAATACAGGGACGGTTAATGCTGGTTGTAGATGACACCGAAGTTGTCGTCCGATGATGACCCATATGTGCTCGACTGGAGACAGATCCGGTGATCGAACAGAACACCGGCACGGTAGCTCCGCGTGTTCGGTCAGAGGGTTAACTGCCCACTGTAATAAAAAAACTGAGTTAACCGATCAACGAACGAACTTAAAAGGGTGTCTTACGACATCCGCCCCGAGCAGATGCAACGAACGAAAGCGAACAAAAGAGATCATCATTTAAGACTGATTATGCCTTTCAGCGTTCAGTCTGGAGCATAGACCCCCTTATAAAATTCCTCCATGATCCCCTATTCAGTGCTAACATTGGTGCCTCTTCTGATGTTAAGCCTATTACTTCAAAATCATTCTTAACCGAATCCAGGTACCTTCTCCTTGGTCTACCCTGACTCCTCCTACCCTCTACTGCTGAACCCATGAGTCTCTTGGGTAACCTTGCTTCTCCCATGCGTGTAACAAAATGGTTCAAATGGCTCTGAGCACTATGGGACTTAACATCTGTGGTCATCAGTCCCCTAGAACTTAGAACTACTTAAACCTAACTAACCTAAGGACATCACACACATCCATGCCCGAGGCAGGATTCGAACCTGCGACCGTAGCAGTCGCGCGGTTCCGGACTGAGCGCCTGAACCGCTAGACCACCGCGGCCGGCATGCGTGTAACATGACCCCACCATCTAAGCCTGTTCGCCCTGACTGCTACATCTATAGAGTTCATTCCCAGTTTTCCTTTGATTTCCTCATTGTGGACACCCTCCTGCCGTCGTTCCCATCTACTAGTACCTGCAATCATCCTAGCTACTTTCATATCCGTAGCCGGCCGGTGTGGCCGTGCGGTTAAAGGCGCTTCAGTCTGGAACCGCGTGACCGCTACGGTCACAGGTTCGAATCCTGCCTCGGGCATGGATGTGTGTGATGTCTTTAGGTTAGTTAGGTTTAATTAGTTCTAAGTTCTAGGCGACTGACGACCTCAGAAGTTGAGTCGCATAGTGCTCAGAGCCATTTGAACCATTTTTCATATCCGTAACCTCATCCTTATTGATAAGGTAACCTGAATCCACCCAGCTTTCGCTCCCATACAACAAAGATGTTCGAAAGATTGAACGGTGCACAGATAACTTAGTCTTGGTACTGACTTCCCTTCTTGCAGAAGAGAGTAGATCGTAGCTGAGCGCTCACTGCATTAGCTTTGCTACACCTCGCTTCCAGTTCTTTCACTATGTTGCCATCCTGTGAGAATATGCATCCTAAGTACTTGAAACCGTCCACCTGTTCTAACTTTGTTCCTGCTATTTGACACTCAATCCGTTTATATCTCTTTCCCACAGACATTACTTTAGTTTTGGAATTCTAATCTTCATACCATAGTCCTTACATTTATGATCTAGCTCTGAAATATTACTTTGCAAACTTTCAATCGAATCTGCTATCACAACTAAGTCATCTGCATATGCGAGACTGCTTATTTTGTGTTCACATATCTTAATCTCACCCAGCCAGTCTATTGTTTTCAACATACGATCCATAAATAATATGAACAACAGTGGAGACAGGTTGGAGCCTTGTCGTACCCCTGAAACTACTCTGAACCACGAACTCAATTTACCGTCAACTCTAACTGCTGCCTGACTATCTATGTAAAGACCTTTAATTGCTTGCAAAAGTTTGCCTCCTATTCCATAATCTTGTAGAACAGACAATAACTTCCTCCTAGGAACCCGGTCATATGCCTTTTCTAGATCTATAAAGCATAGGTACAATTCCCTGAGATTAAAAAAAAAAAAATGGCTTAAGGCAATGTGTCGAAAATCTGTAGAGCATATTAGGTTACAACAGTGGCACGTGGGCGAGTCTAATCCTGCTGAAAAACACTCCCTGAAATGCTGCTCACGAATGACAGCACAACAGGAAGAATCACCACACTGACGTACAAATTTGCAGTCAGGTTGCATGGGATAGCCACGTTGCAGGCCCTCAGCTGGTCTTCACGGCCTTCACGGGCACCGAGGCAGAACTAGTTTTCATCATAAAATACGGAAGACCTCTACCCTGACCTCCAATGAACTCGGCTACGTGGGGTTTCCTACCGTGGGGTTTCCTACAAGGGTGCAGCAGGTAGCGAAGCTGTCCCGAGCAACCAGTTCCCTAACGAGGTGTTTGCGAACTGAGCCTCCCCCACTGCTTGTCTACCCCAGTCGTTCACCCTCAGTGTGCGTATTGTCTCTGTTTCTCAGACAGTGTCGTCGTCGATAGCTTTCGTTCCGTGCGTTTTCTTATACGACTTCTGTTCTATACAGTGTACACGATGGAAGTGATAACAACAACGAAATGGAGGCCGTGTCTTATCAAGGATGGTCATCGCTACCGTATTTATAGGAAGAATGAAGAATATACGAACTGGATGTGCGTCAATCGTGAACGGAGTAGGCGCAAAGCCCGTTTAAAAATTGCAAATGGTGAAATCGTTGCTCAACAGCAACATTCTTGTCCACCTGACAAAACAGATGTGGAGATAAAGAAAAGACTACATGATTGCAGAAAAAGAGTTCGTGAAGAAAAGACAGTGCATGTATCCAAAATTTTTAAGCAGGAATTTCAAGATTTGAAAGAGAAAGGATTAGAATTCGTGGCATATATTCCGAATTATGACAACTCCAAGACTCAATTGTGTAAGGCGAGAAGAGGAGCTATTGGGACAACCCAGAACCCTGGCTCTAGTTCGGAAATTCACCTTGGCGAAGACCTTTTGAAATTAACTGAAGGTAATAGTTTTTTGAAGACTGATGATTGCTCTGTTCCAGGCAAGAGACTTCTAGTATTTGCTTGTGAAGAAGCAGAGAAAATCCTTTGTGACAATGGAACTGTGCTTATGGATGGGACATTTCACAGCTGTTCGAAACAGTTCAAACAATTGACAATTGTACACAATCCATGTCGACATCGTAAGTACAGAAGAGGCAACTAAGATATTTCCTGTATTATTTGACTTGCTGCCAGTCTGGGACTTGCGCTGGGCCTTAAAAATATTGTTGTTTCAAAACGGTATGTGTAAATACAGCGCACATTTTACCAGCATCAATAATTTCGCAAAGTTAGCTTGCCGATTCTGGAGTTTCGTCATATATGTCATACGAAACTAATTATTTGTACTTGGTGGATCTCATTCACAAAAGTACGCTTTTAACGGTATTTCTAAAGTTCTAATACAAAATCTGTTATTTATTGAATTTTTAACTCAACAAAACTGAAATTTTACTTGGTAAATTTCTTGCATAACATGGTCACTCGTCCTGTGAAGCTTCCAGAATTTTTGGTGAAGAAGGCGGAATGAGGATTCAGACAGCTGGTTGCCGACTTTTCTGTCAGAGTCTTGTAAAAGACGATCATATTTGCCTTTATTGTGCTCCAACAGGGGCATTTTTCAGGTGATTATTATGCAGTTCATTTTATAAAGATGAAATTCCAAATAGATGAACTTTGGTGGAGTCATCTATATTAAACAACGAATTTTATCATCTGTAGACATCAAGAACAACTTTCCAGTTATCGAGACTTTATACGCCGCATCTAACCATAGGAAAATATTCTGTAATTTCTTTCAGATGAACACGCCCATTGTCGCGTAAATTTTTATCTAATTACTAACAGTAAACTCGGCGTTGCCCGGATATTTATTAATTCCAGTTTTATGTCAATTCATCCGCTCTTCCCTCATCTCTCTTGTTCATTTAGTCCTATCTCGTCTCTCTATCCACGTCCTCCTTCCGCCCATCCGTCTCTCTTTCCATCTCCTCCATCTGCCCCCCTCTTTCACAACACTTCCTCCTCCTCCCCATCCTCCTCTCCTTCTCAATCCATCTTCCCGTCTCTGTCCACCTCCTTCTCCGCATTTTCTAAAAGTACATCAAATTCACAATAACACCCCTAATTTATGTATTTATTACAATGTTCCATTAGTCATTCACCACCTTCCCCCTTTCTCTGTTTACCTGCTGCTCCCTCCGTCTTTTAATCTGCTTCTCTCACTTCTCTGGATGCACCTCCTCCCCCTCCCCGCCCCCATCATGTTCTCCTCTCTCCGTATATCTCCTCCTCCGCCATGCCATATCCTCTTTCCCCGTCTATGAAAAAATACGTGTATCTGTCAACTTTCATGCTGATTGACGGAACGATATTGACTTTATTTAAAGGTAGGCCAACCCTCCGCCATCCAGCATACGTTGGCTTGTATAAGTGCCTTCACCACGAAAACATACATACATGAGCCAACTCCCAATCTGATCAGTCAAATGGTGTGTAATTCTGTTGTAAGGTACCCTCCGCCATACACCGTATGAAATTTCACGTAGACGCTGGGGTTCCCCTTGTTTTGAAGATCATATGTACAAAATTTCATCAAGATCGGAGCAACACTGTGGTTTTTGTTGAAATCTGTAAGTAAAGTACCCTCCACCATGCACTGAACGAAGTTTTATGTAGACAGTGACCTTCCTCTTGGTTTGGGAAATAGGGATTCATTTTTATACACCCCGCTCCCTCTATGTCGACTTAGTTGCGAAACATAAATAATAGATTCGAACAACAGAAATCATGTAATGATTTCTGTCGTATAAAGGGCAACATAGCTATTAAATAATAGCAACGAGATTACGAGAGCAGTCACTTTCAGTGTTACGCAAAATAACGTTATACCTTGTAAATTATCACGACACAAAATGAAGATGATAAGCAATGTCGGACTTCCTTCCGTTTGCGTTTGAAACTCTCGGAGACTCCTGTGCAGTGAGGGGGGTGGGAGGGGGCAGCAAGGGGAGCCTCAATTTGTTTAGCCGGACCGGGCCTCTGACAGGTTCAGCGCGCCACTGCTCGTAGGGAACCCCACGGTAGCAAAACCCCACGGTAGGAAACCCCACGACACCATGAGCTCTCGCTTTGCATCACTGAAGTGGTTTGAGGTCAGTGGAATGCACGGTACGGGGCGTCTGGCTCGGAGCTGTCCTCGAAGTGACCGATCTGTAACAGTTTGTTGTGTCTCTGTAGTGCCAATTGCTGTTCAGATTGCTGCTGCAGATGCAATACGATGCGCCAGAGCCCCACACCGAAAACGATAGTCTTCCTTTTGGGTAGTGCCTCGTGACCATCCGGAGGCCGGTCTTCCTGCGGCCGTACATTCTGGTGACCACCTCTGCCAACAGTCACGTACGATGGCTACATTCCTGCCAAGTGTTTGTGCCACATCGCAGAGGTAACATACACCTTCTCATAGCCCTATTATGTCGCCTTAAAGGCTTTCTTAACTAACAAACTCACCACGTCCTATCTTAAATGTAACTAACACTCACGACCGTTACAGCGTATATTTAAAGCGCTACTAGCGCCAATTTTATACGACTGGCGCGAAGTTTGAACTTACATCTTTCAGATGTAGAAACGCGCCTACCATTTTTCGTTTCTATCGTACAATTCTTTCTTGGTGTTGCGCTTTTTTCCGTCTGTATAGTTCTTAATTGGTGTTGCATTTTTTTCCCTCAGTGTAGTTCTTAAATTAATTTCGTGACGTAGTTCTCAAACTGTGGAGTGTATACTTTTTGAAAAATATGTTTTTCACTCTTGCAGTTTCCTTGACGTTATGCCTAATCAACGTATTATTCACCAATGTAAAAAATTATTTTTGCAGTAAATTGTTTTATACCTTTTATGTACATTACTAAACAGCTGTCCGCAGCTCGTGGTCTCGCGGTAGCGTTCTCGCGTTCCCGAGCATGGGGTCCCTGGTTCGATTCCCGGCGGGGTCATGGATTTTCACCTGCCTCGAGATGACTGGGTGTTGTTGTGTCGTCCTCATCATCATCATTCATCCCCATTACGGTCGGAGGAAAGCAATGGCAAACCACTTCCGCTAGGACCTTGCCTAGTACGGCAGTGCGGGTCTCCCGCATCGTCCCCAACACTCTGTCAAGGAGTACGCGACCTCATCATCGTCACTAAACAGCTAAAGTAGCATTAGTGTCCCTGTCGCAGGTTGTCTATCTAGCGTCTTCCAGAGGCAACAAATAATTAAATGTCTGTTTTTGCATGTAATTACTGACGAATTAAAAAGTTTAAAGTGCTACCGTTATCTACTCAACAATGTGAATAATATTACATAGATGGCGGCAGTTTTGCGTACGCAAGGTATAAAAGCGCAGCGGATTGTACTCTGGTGATTCATGTGAAAAGGTGTCTGACATGATTTCGCCGCAGTACGGAAATCAACGGACTTTGAACGCGGAAAGATAGTTGGAGCTAGACGCATGGGACATTCCATTTCGGGAATCTTTAGGGAATTCAATATTTCGACATCCACAGTGTCAAGAGTGCATCGACAATACCAAATTTCAGACGTTACTTCTCACCACGGACCACTTAACGACCTAGAACAGTGGCATTTGTATAGGGCTGTCAGTGCTAACAGACAAGCAACAATGTGTGCAATTAGGGCAGTGCGGCGTCATCTGGCATTAGTGGGCTATGGCAGCAAATGACTGACGCGAGTGCCTAGGCTAACAGCACGACATCGCCTGCAACACCACTCATGGTCTGGTGACCATATCGGTTTGACCCTAACGACTGGAAAACCGTGGCCCGGTCAGATGGAACACGATTTCAGTTGGTAAGAACTGATGGTAGGGTTCTCGTGTGGCGCAGACACCTCGAAGCCATGGACCCAAGTTGTCAACAAGGCACTATGCAAGCTGCTGGTGGACTGTGTTTACATAGAACTGAACCGATTATTAACTGGAATGGTTATTTTTGGCTACAGCAAGACCATTTGCACCCGTTCATGAACTTCATGCTCCCACACAACGATGGAATGTTTATGGATGACAATCCACCATATCACCAGGCGGCACTCATTCGCGATTGGTTTGAAGAACATTCTGGACAATTTGAGCAAATTACCTGGCCACCCAGATCGCTCGACATGAGTCCCATCGAACATTTATGTAACGTAATCGAGAGGTCGGTTCGTGCACGAAACCCTGCACTGGAAACAGTTTCGCAGTTGTGGACGGCTGTAGAGGCAGCACGGGTCAGTATTTCTGCAGGGAACTTCCAACGATTTTTCGAGTTCGTGCCACGCAAGCCGTTGTACTACTCTTGACAAAAGGAGATACGGATCGATATTAGGAGGTGTTCCATGACTTGCGTCACCTCAGTGAATGTCAAAAACGTAAGTGGGAAACTGTGCATATGCTTTGAGGCAGTGTAACTGACGATGTGCAAATCATCCAGACTGTATTCATCCAGTGTTTCACATTGGGAGCACTTTTTAATTTTTACAAATTTTACACATAATAACAAATCTGATTTGATCCATTATAAATGGTTTTTGAAAGCCTGCGACTGTAGATACAATAGGTTTGTTTATAAATAAATAAATCTTCTGCTACCAGTCACGATTTTCTTTATTTTACTATTCGCACGACGCGTTTCGAGAAATAATTCCCATTTTCAAGTGCGTTTTTATGATGTGTGTTAAGCCATTTCTTTTGATGTTGTCAGTGCGTGTGAGTCTGCTTCATTTTGTTGACTTTTACTGTAATACATAAGAAACGCGATTTTTAGTTGGGTATCAATTCTTTCTGTGAGGTTAGTGGCTAAAGTTTGAGAACAATTTTTACTTACAATTTTCTAATGGTCCATTTGTGTAGAGAGTCATACACACTTAACATCACACACAACTTGTACATTTTACACATCGAAGATATTTTATACAAACAAAACAGTTACAAAGATCTTCTTATAGGTAGTTCACAGAGATAACATTATAGGTCTTCCACAGATTATGATATGCTTTTGTACAGAGGTTAATTTATCTTTACAATTTGGCTCATGAATTACTTATACTGATTTTACAATTGTGCTTATTTCTATGTTTTACTATTTTATTTAAGTATATTATCGAAACATCTGAAGAAATTCACTGATTCACTTTCAAGTTTTTCATTTAATATTTTATCTTCATATTTTCTGTAATGTGAATATATCTCCAGTTCTTCAAGCAAATCCATTTCATGTCCTTTGTCTAGTCGGTGGAGTACTTTGACATTTTGCTCTATTTTTCCAAACGGGTGTCCTGTATTATGTATGTGTGTTGCTATTGCTGATGTAGTGTGTTTGTTGTGTGTGTATGCTCTAATGTGCTCTGTGTACCTGGTGTTGATATTTCGGCCTGTTTGTCCTATGTAGAACTTGGAGCATTCCTGGCATGTTACCTTGTATATTCCAGAGTCTGAATATGGATCATGATTACACTTTATATTATGTATTAGTTTTTGGTGTAGTTTATTGGATGTAGAAAACCCAATTTTTACTCTGTGATTTTTGAAAATATTTGCAATCTTCTGTGATACATTGCCTATGTATGGAATGCTAGATATGTATTTGTTTTTCTCTTTTTCTTCTGTGGTGCAGTTTGTACCTGGGTTTCTCTTCATTTTGTCTGAGATTGTGTCAACCATGGAAGCATTGTAACCATTGGCAACTGCAATCTTCTTCACTGTGTTTATTTCTTGTTGCATATTTTCTTGGTTCAATGGTATTTTTGTTGCCCTATGCAGCATTGACCTGTAAGCTGCCTGTTTATGAATATTTGGGTGACATGAGGTTGCAGGGATTAGAAAATTGTAAGTACAAATTGTTCTCAAACTTTAGCCACTAACCTCACAGAAAGAATTGATACCCAACTAAAAATCGCGTTTCTTATGTATTACAGTAAAAGTCAACAAAATGAAGCAGACTCACACACACTGACAACATCAAAAGAAATGGCTTAACACACATCATAAAAACGCACTTGAAAATGGGAATTATTTCTCGAAACGCGTCGTGCGAATAGTAAAATAAAGAAAATCATGACTGGTAGCAGAAGATTTATTCATTTATAAGCAAACCTATCATAATAACAAACTTTTTGAAACTCTTTCTTGCTGACATCTCCACAAAATAATGAAAGAAATAAGTTCGTGGCTTAATACATTTTCGCTGTTCATGCAGTAAAACTTCAGTATCAAGCATGACGTTTTAGTTTATTTCTTTCCTATATCCATGGGAGGTCGATTCTTTCAAGAATGATTATTACTATATTAAAACATTATATACATTTTATTTCTGTGATTATTATCTGTAGTGCATTAACAGTGTGGATGACAGCAGATTATATCTGGCGATGTGAGGAGGGGAGAGAAGGTATTCCATAACGTCAGTTTCACAATATACTGGTGATCTAAGTGACGTGACGTTATCTCGACGTTCTGCCTTGTGTGAACACAACGCTTTTTGACGGTGACGTTTTCTTGCAATCCGTGAATTTCCGTTGAAGTCCATTGTGAACAGACCTTATTTATTATGACTCCGTGTGTTGTCCGAAACTAAATAAATAAAACGGTCATCAGCCCGAAGGTTTGCGTCAGTATCACGGCGCTTGACGTACCGTAGAGGATTCAATGCGAAGTCACCTTGCGGCTTTTACACCACAAGGCGTGAAGTATTTTGCCATTTCCAGTAAAGTGATACAAATAATGAATAATGGAAAAATTAGTCTAATTTCAGCTTCTGCTCAGTGCTACATTGAACTCGTTTCATGTTAGCGACACTATGTTTCCAACACATATTTCATTGCACTGCACACACAATGTCTTTGTTCTGTTGTTTATATGCCTCTTACAAAAGTAACAAATATCGGATTTTCAGGTACCTTGCGTTTCTTTACACCTATACCTAATCAAGAAACTGTGGATATTCTAGCGAAATGTTTGAAGTAACCCTTCTTGTTTCAAAGATTCTCCCATGAGACCAAGTGTAAGACAACTCAGTAAGATTCTTCTTGCTGTGAGACCACATCGTGATGTGATACAATTACGACGATTCCACTACTGTCACCATGATGAGGGTCGTTTCCGATAGTAACTGAAACGTCGATAGTGTTATTATGTTATGATGCGGCACACACCCAGAAATATCGTACTGAAATTGTCTCTGGCCGTGTAAGCCGGCGCTTAAAAGCAAGATTTTTTTTTTTACAAAAGTCATTTATATGAGTGTCATTGAATATAAAAATCGTTTTTGAATCTCGCGAGCAACATCGAGGTATCAGTAGAAAATTGCAGGTGGTTGCCGTCTGGTGGTTATAAGATCCAGAGTACTGTGTCTACCCTCATGAAGTTCTTCTTCTCATGATTCTCTGAATACCTGTCAGCAGCTCGTGGCTTTGTGGTTAGCGTTGCTCGTACTCGATCGCGGGGCCCCGGATTGGATGCCCGGCTGGATCGGGAATTTTCTTCGCTCCGGAGTGCATGTTGTGCTTATCATCATCGCTACGCAAGACACTGAAGTGGCGTCAGATACATTGACAGAAAAAAATAGCAACACCAAGAAGTGAGAAGAAAATCGGTAGGCGTGTATCTACATCCGAAAGACGATGTATATTCAAATTTCACTCCCATCACGTAGGAGTGGCTCTGTTAGCGCCACTATGAGGTTTGCTTTAAATGTAGCTGTAACACTCGTGAGTGCTAGTTACCTATTAGATTGAATTTGGTGAGTTGACGTTGGTCAAGAATGCTTTTAAGGCAACAAACTCGTCATTATCAGTACCTCACTGAGTTTGAACGAGATTCTGTAATACGTCTACGAGAAGCTGAATGTTCCTTCTGCGATACTGTAGAAAGACTGACAGGAATGTAGCCACTGAACGTGATCGCTGGCAGCGGTGGACGCGAGAATGGACGATCGCAAGAAAATCGGGATCCGGATGACCACGTGACACTGCAGAGGCTCGATCGCATCGTACTGCGTCTGCAGCAGCAATCTGAGCAGCAGTCGGCACCACAGTGACACAACGAACTGTTACAAATCGGTTACTTCAAGTACAGGTCTTAGCCACACCCCCTGTAACTTGTATTCCACTGATCCCAGAACACCACCATTGGCGACTGCAGTGGTGTTAAGTGAGATCCCACTGCAGGGCAGGGTGGAGGTCTGTTGTGTTTCCTGATGAAAGCTGGTTCTGCCTCAGTGGCAGTGAGGGCCGTGTGTTGGGTGTAAGGAGTCCAGTTGAGGGCCTGCAACAAATCAGGCTGAGTGCTGGACACACTGGACCTACAGCTGTAATGATGGTCAGGGCTGCGATTTCGTCTCACAGTAGGACAACTCTCCTGGTTATCCCACGCACTCTGACTGCAAATTTGTAAATCAATTTGTTAATTCGACCTGTTATGCTGCCATTCATGAACAGCACTCCAGGAGATGTTTACCAACGTGATAACGCTCTCCCACATACCGCCGTTGTATCCCACCATGCTCTGCACAGTGTTGACGTGTCGCCTTGGCCTGTTCGAATCACCAGATTTGAGTTCAATCGACACATATGCAGCATCGTCAGACGACAACTCCAGCGGCAACCACGACCAGCATTAACAGCCCCTGTATTGACCGACCAAGTGCAACGGGCATAGAACTCCATCCCACAGTGATATCCGGAGCCTGTAAGGCACATGCATGCACGTTTGAATGCTTGCATTTAACATTCTTGTGGTTACACCAGTTTTTAATGTGCCAGCCTTCACATTTGCAGTTGCTTACATTAACATGCGGTCAAGCAATATCAATCACTAAAATACGTTACATATACAAATGTATTCCCGAAATTTTATTACTCTATATGGTGTGCGAAGTGTAGATCACCTCTCCGATGGTGAACCCTGGGCAACGCTGCGTCATGACTCAGCGGCGAAGAATCTACACAAAAACGATGACCGAACGCACGACTGCCTCTCGGTCCAAGCAAAGGCGAACGAGAAGTAGGAGAGCCCGCACCGGCGGGAACAAGGGGACATTAAGAGATTATAGATATCCCACCTCAATATAGAAGGATATACGGAGACGAAAGGAGAAATCCTGGAAAAAATCTTAGTCAGAAAGGAGTAATGTAGCGTTTCTATAAGAAACCCATTAGACGAAGGAAAGCATTTCGACACTTAAAATCCCTGGTTTTACTTTGGTTGAATATAAGGGACATGAAAAACATTGCCCAGCAACCCTGTTTAACATTTTTTTTAAATGTTAAGGATAATAAGTTGCCGTCTCTTCATATAAGAATAGATGATGAATGCAGCTAGCCGCTAACTTTGTGTAATGTCTTGTCTGTATAGACGTGTATCTGTTGCCTTTAAGATCCCCTCACCTTCACACATAAATCTATACAGTAAAGTAAGGGCCTCCCATTTGTCGGCTGATCCGTGATAAGACAGGCGAAAAGTTAGACTAATGGAGGATTATTAGTATTTTCTCTATTTTCATTCGCTCTCTCTCTTTCTCTCCTTTATCTATGTACAGTTTTTAATATAATATTTCATTACGTGAAATCAGCCAAATAGAATCTTTGGTGGAGTCCTTCGTCTTGGTAATCAGCGGCTGGCTTGCTGTAAGAGATCTTTACATTTATTATTACTGTTAAACACTGCATTCAGTCGGGAGAATCAATCGTGTGGACAATTTGTTCCTTTTACGAAAGATTGCGAATTCCAGATGTGTACGAAGCCTTTTTGGACGATTTAACACAGACTCAGTGATTGCAGGCTCTCTTCGACACAGCTGAAACTTCCCCACTAATTACAGGGCCAACGTGATCATCAAATGACTCAGAAAAAACTCATTCGTTCATTCACTCCAGAACAAAAAAGTCACAAACCTTATTTATGAAGGAAATTGTGTATTCAATCCATCTCCATTACATGTCCAGGTCTCCGGTGATTCCACGTCTTAATTATTTTCCGTTTACAGTCTCTTTCTCTTCAAACAAACCACTAGCGGCACAAATGTTAATTGGCTCGCTTTAGCGAGAAGAAAAGCAAAATATGTATCTCTCAGAAACACGTCAATCCCTCAACAGATACTACAGAAGCTGTCCTAGTTACCACTCTAACAACCATGGAGAATGCATATATGCATCTCTGTTATTTCAAAGAATAAACGCACTAGAAAATACACTCCTGGAAATGGAAAAAAGAACACATTGACACCGGTGTGTCAGACCCACCATACTTGCTCCGGACACTGCGAGAGGGCTGTACAAGCAATGATCACACGCACGGCACAGCGGACACACCAGGGACCGCGGTGTTGGCCGTCGAATGGCGCTAGCTGCGCAGCATTTGTGCACCGCCGCCGTCAGTGTCAGCCAGTTTGCCGTGGCATACGGAGCTCCATCGCTGTCTTTAACACTGGTAGCATGCCGCGACAGCGTGGACGTGAACCATATGTGCAGTTGACGGACTTTGAGCGAGGGCGTATAGTGGGCATGCGGGAAGCCGGGTGGGCGTACCCCCGAATTGCTCAACACGTGGGGCGTGAGGTCTCCACAGTACATCGATGTTGTCGCCAGTGGTCGGCGGAAGGTGCATGTGCCCGTCGACCTGGGACCGGACCGCAGCGACGCACGGATGCACGCCAAGACCGTAGGATCCTACGCAGTGCCGTAGGGGACCGCACCGCCACTTCCCAGCAAATTAGGGACACTGTTGCTCAGGGGGTATCGGCGAGGACCATTCGCAACCGTCTCCATGAAGCTGGGCTACGGTCCCGCACACCGTTAGGCCGTCTTCCGCTCACGCCCCAACATCGTGCAGCCCGCCTCCAGTGGTGTCGCGACAGGCGTGAATGGAGAGACGAATGGAGACGTGTCGTCTTCAGCGATGAGAGTCGCTTCTGCCTTGGTGCCAATGATGGTCGTATGCGTGTTTGGCGCCGTGCAGGTGAGCGCCACAATCAGGACTGCATACGACCGAGGCACACAGGGCCAACACCCGGCATCATGGTGTGGGGAGCGATCTCCTACACTGGCCGTACACCACTGGTGATCGTCGAGGGGACACTGAATAGTGCACGGTACATCCAAACCGTCATCGAACCCATCGTTCTACCATTCCTAGACCGGCAAGGGAACTTGCTGTTCCAACAGGACAATGCACGTCCACATGTATCCCGTGCCACCCAACGTGCTCTAGAAGGTGTAAGTCAACTACCCTGGCCAGCAAGATCTCCGGATCTGTCCCCCATTGAGCATGTTTGGGACTGGATGAAGCGTCGTCTCACGCGGTCTGCACGTCCAGCACGAACGCTGGACCAACTGAGGCGCCAGGTGGAAATGGCATGGCAAGCCATTCCACAGGACTACATCCAGCATCTCTACGATCGTCTCCATGGGAGAATAGCAGCCTGCATTGCTGCGAAAGGTGGATATACACTGTACTAGTGCCGACATTGTGCATGCTCTGTTGCCTGTGTCTATGTGCCTGTGGGTCTGTCAGTGTGATCATGTGATGTATCTGACCCCAGGAATGTGTCAATAAAGTTTCCCCTTCCTGGGGCAATGAATTCACGGTGTTCTTATTTCAATTTCCAGGAGTGTACTTTGGCGTCGTCGAGCTGTCGCCGCATATGTTAAGAGAAAATCAGATCAGATACTTTTCCAAAGTGAATGAATGTGGATGGTTTGATTGACAATGATTAATTGGTGCGTGGTAGAGGGTATTTTCTGTGGGGACATTACACCTGGTACAACAAAATCTTACAGGAAATGTGAATACAGACCCAGAACAACCGGAACATGCCATGGGAATCAAAGTGAAAGAACTAGCTCTCTTCAATGTGTACAAACCTCTATCTGAACTTTGGCCACTGGAGATTCTGCCCAAAGCCCAACACCCAGCTGTGTAGGCTGGCGATTTCAATTCGCACCACACTAAATGGGGTTATTCAGAATGCAATACAGAAGGTGAAAGACTGAGTAACTGGGCTGAAGGAAGAGATCTCCACCTCCTGTACGATCCAAAAGATCGAGCGACCTTTTCATCAGCAGCATGGGGATCACAAACAACGCCTGACTTGACCGTTACAAAGGGAGCAACAGGAGACGTGCTCCAAGGCGAAAGAAGGGTATTACCGAAGTTCCCTGGAAGCCAACACCGACCTGTGATCGTCGAAGTGGCACTGTCAATTCCTGTCATACAAAGCCCTCCAATCGCAAGATGGAATCTAAAACAGGTTGGCTGGGAGACATTTCGGACTCTCACAGAGAGAACAGTGAACCGAATTCCTCCACTACCAGAGAACTATGAGCGGTTCACTACTGCACTGAAAAGTATCCCACGCGGTGCGAGGAAAGAATATACTCCATGCTGGACGAGAGAGTATGAATCATTATTGGAAGAATACCAGGAGTCGGAAAACCACGAGGCTGCGGAACACCTGGTTCAAACAATGAACGAAGAATTCAGGTGAAGATGGATGGAAACGATGGAGAGCATGGATTTCGCCCATTCAAGCCGCAAGAGCTGGGGTCTGCTAAGAAGATTAGGAGGAGCTACAACCCTACACAGACCACAGACGACAATGACTCCCACCCAGATAGCGTTGCACATAAAACAAACCTCGAAAATCCATCTAAGAACATCTGAAAAGAAAGACTTCGATCATATGATAAAAGAGGTAACGAAGAACAAACAGGAGAACACAGATCTGATAAAAGATGTAGAGTTTCAAGAGATCAATAACGCACTCAGGCTGGCAAAGCAGAAGCGGTAGATGGAATCCTACCAGAATTCCTTAAAAATCTAGGACCAGCGGGAAGAAACTGGCTAGCAAAACTCTTCTCTGAGTGCATCAAGCAGAACAAAATACTTCATATATGGAAAGAAGTAGTCGCTGTCCTGAAACCAGGGAAGACTGGAGAAAACCCCAAACATTTTAGACCAATTTGTCTTTTATGCACTGAGTATAAATTATTTGAGACAGTTCTGATCACCAGACTCTCCCCATGTATAGAACCCTGACTACCAGTGGAGCAAGCAGGTTTTAGGCCTGAAAGAAATTGTTGTGATCAAGTCCTTGCCCTCACAACCTTTACCGAAAAGGGCTAGCAGGAAAGGAAGAAAACTGGCGTTGTCCTGTTGGACCTCACCTCGGCATATGATACAGCGTGGAGGGATGGCCTACTTTATAAACTGATAGAAAAATCTCAGAGCAGCCAGACCTATAAACTTATGAAGAACAATCTAACTGGAAGAAAAATTACAGTAACTCATAGTGGCAAAAGCAGCAGATGCGTAGCACTCATTAACGGACTCCAACAGGGCTCTGTACTTATTGTTTGACTTGTACACTGCGGATATCCCAAAAACAACGTCCCGTAAGTTTATATACGCGGACGATATGGCAATAGTTTATCAAAGCAAATATTTTGAAACAAAAAAAATAGAGCGGAAATTGAACGAAGACCTAAACCTGCTGCACCTATACTACACCAAATGGCATCTACAAGCGAATCCAGACAAGACAGTAAGCGTAAACATGCACCTCAATAACAGAGAAGCCACGAGAAAGCTGAACATCTGCTTGAATAACCAGACCATTAGACATTTACCTTAGAGTAAAGCTCGTCCGGTCCCTAACGTACAGAGCCCACCTAGAGGGTATAAAACAAAAACTGATAACTAGAAATGCCATTCCAGACAAACTCACCGCAACCACCTGGGGATGTGATGCAAATATCTCGAGAACTTCTGCCTTGGCACTGGTATACAGCGTGGCCGAGTATTGTGCACCTGTATGGGCCATAAGTTGCATGTATCAAAAATCGATATCCATCTTAGAGAAACAACGAGAATAATATCGGGAGAACTTAAACCTGCCCCTATAGATTGGCTACTCGTACTGTCTAACATAGCACCACCTGAAATCAGAAGAAATCAGCTTTCAAGAGAATATAGCAAAATACTGGCAAACCCAAACCTTCCCATAGATCAGGACCTGACACCAAAAAACCGCCTGAGATCAAGGTCACCTCTATGGCAAACAGGTGAAGAGGTGTTTCCCTTCGATCCAGAAAATGAATGGAACAATTTATGGAGTAGAAGCACAGTAAAGAACAGAAAACTAGTTACTGACACAAGCACACCAATAGAGGGCTTTAAGCTTTCCAGAAGGGTGTGGACTACGCTGAACCGTGTGAGGACGGGTGTCGGAAGGTGCGGAGAGATGATAGCATGGGGCATCGCGGACGACCCTCAGTGGGAATGTGAACTCAACCAATCAATGACCCACTTGATAGAGTGTACTGTGCATGGTTTTAATGGTGAACTGGAGGATGTACATAACTCACGGACAATGCCATTGAATGGCTTAAAAAAGTAAGTCATATTGTACAAAATTTTATATTTTGTATTATGTAATTAAGTAATGCTGAATGTCTCATTTTAATGCTGTATGTCGCAGTTTAATATCTGGGCTTGTAAATGCCGATCGAGTAAATAAAAAAATTACTCTACATTAATTATGTTTAGGATTTTTTGCGATTTTTTCCCGTCAGTGTACAAATACTTTCACCAGGCGGTCGAACGCCCCGGAAGTGGACTCCTGACCAGTAATGCCACAAAAACACACATTTTATTTCTTAACACTTTTTCAATATTTTCAGAACGCACGATAACATGAGAACCGCGCAAAACCTTCATCTTCATTATATGCACACTTTTATGGGATCTAACGCATACAAATGTAAAGAGAAACAGGGGAAAGCTTCCAAGGGTGTCGCAGGGTAGGTTGCGCTGAGAAATAAATATTAAGGAAAAAATTCCATGCGTTTCCGAGTTACTTAGCATTGAAGTTAGCCAATCAAGCAGTTGGTCACCCAAAATCAAGCAGCTTGTCAGATACAATTAGTGTCTCTTCGTCTCGTGGCATAGAGGATAGAGCACTTGTTCGGTTATAGGCAACCAAACCAAGAACACATTTGGTGACATCGTCTCTGGCGGGCCGCTTGAATTTATGCTCGCAATGGTCTGGTTGGTTAGTTCCCATGCTAATTAACTCGGACACCTATCGAATTTTTTTCCTTAATAATAATTTCTCAGCACAACCTACCCTGCAACACATTTTCAATATTTTCAGACTGTATCTGACCATCCCGTACATAAAAGTACTACAATTTTGCCAAAGAGTATTCAGGAACATTTTTTAAAAATACTAAAAACTGCATAGATATCTCGCTTTGAGTACAATATTCATTACAAACAGAAAACAAAGATAATGTACTGAGAAAAACATCGACAAATAAAAACGCTGTCACATCACAAGACGTATAGCAGCAAGTGCACAACAAAACTTAATAGCAGCCAAAATATTGCCAATAAAACTGCAAAATTACTGTCACTGGTGATACCTATGAAGACTAATGAATACGTATTTTGATGTATAACCAAGCACTTCCCTTGACTGTGCATCAAACCAAAACTTGCAAGAGACGGCTTAACCACAGCCTAAGCGTTGTTTCCTGACTAAAGGGTTCGTTCCGCAAGCAATCCTTTAGCTATTGCTAAGTAAGCCGTTTATCTGTTGTATGCTTTGTACCAGTTGTGCTAGTCCACTCAAGGTAAGCAGGAAATCTTTTGTGAATTTTAGAAAGCAGGAGAGGCAGAAGCTGTGAAGGCATAACATGTAGAATATTTTGGCTCGTAAGTTTGATGGGTTTAAGTGAAGAATTTTGCAAACGTATTCCAAGTCATAGCACCTGAAGCCTCGTAAAGAATTCAAGACACACAGAATAATAAGTAGACCAATACAAATAAACCGTTCGGTCAATGATACTGTTCGTTTGCGCATCAGAGCCCTTACTTGCAGATATTTGTTGAGAGCTTTAGGGATGCAGTATCAAAGAGAGAGGAGGAATACGCGTTTAACTCTGATGATGGAATCCTGTTTGAAACACAGGAAGAAGTGTAGAAAAGATCCGGAAGCTAGTTGACAGTTACTGCTAACCCATTAACGCAATAAGAAATACAGGAAAATCTAGTAGCCAGACACTATCGTAAGTCAGGAGAAAGGGTGAGTGTTAAAAAAAAAAGTAGGTCTAGCTGTTCCGATATTCTGAGTAGACAGAAGTCATGGGATACCTCCTAACATCGTGTCGGACCTCCTTCTGCCCGGTGTAGTGCAGCATCTAGACGGGGTGTGTGCTCAAGAAGTCAGTGGAAGTCCCTTGCAGAAATATTGAACTATGCTGCCTCTATAGCCGTCCATAATTGCGAATCTGTTGCCGGCGCAGGATTTTATGTGCGAACTGATCTCTCGATTATGCCCGAAAAACGTTCGAGGGATTCATGTCAGGCAATCTAATGGCCAAATCATTCACTCGAACTGTCCAGAATGTTCTTCAAACCAACAGCCATCAATTGTGACCCTGTGACATGGAAAATTGTCATCTATAAAAATTCCGTCCGTGTTTGGGAACATGAAGTCCACGGATGGCATCAAATCTTCTCCAGCTAGCCATAATCATTTCCGATCAATGACTGGTGTAGTTGGACTAGAGGACCCAGTCCATTCCTGGAAACAAAGCCTGCACCATTATGGAACCAACACCAGTCTGCACAATTCCTTATATACGAGGGTCACGCCAAAAGAAATGCACACTATTTATGTAACAATACAGTTTTCATTCTGCATGTGTGAAAGCTTTACAGTGTCTAGACACACCCTGCCCGCTTGTTTTCAAACTTAGTTCAACCTGTTCCCGTGAGTGACGCCGCCACAGCATGTCTTCAAGATGGCTGCTACACTTGACGTTCGTCAGAAGCAACGTGCTGTCATAGAATTCCTGTGCTGTGAAATCGAGACAGTGGGAAACATCCACAAGAGGTTGAAAAAGGTGTATGGAGATGCTGCTGTGGATCGCAGTACAGTTAGTCGGTGGGCAAGCAGGTTACGTAATGAAAGCAGGCATGGCAATATTGAGGAGTGTCCTCGCAGCGGCAGGCTTCATACAGCACACACTCCAGAGAATGTGCAGAGAGTTAACGAATTGGTGACTGCTGACAGACACATCACAGTGAACGAATTGTCACGCTACGTTGGGCTAGGGGAAGGAACTGTTTGCAGAATACTGAAAGTGTTGGCGTTAAAAAAGGTTTGTGCCAGGTGGGTTCCCAGGATGTTGACAGTGCTGTGCGGCTGATCCTGGTGGAGGTTCGAGTCCTCCCTCAGGCATGGGTGTGTGTGTGTGTGTGTGTTTGTCCTTAGGATAATTTAGGTAGTGTGTAAGATTAGGGACTGATGACCTTAACAGTTAAGTCCCATAAGATTTCACACACTTTTTTTATGTTGACAGTGGCTCACAAAGAAACAAGAAAAACGGTATGCAGCGAACTTTTGGAACAGTACGAGAATGGTGGAGGTGAATTTCTTGGAAGAATTGTGACAGGTGATGAAACATGGATCCATCATTTTTCACCATAGACAAAGAGGCAATCAATGGAGTGGCATCATGCAAGTTCCCCCAAGAAAAAAATTGAAAACCACACCTTCTGCTGGAAAAGTTATGGCTACGGTGTTTTTCGATTCCGAAGGACTCTTGCTTGTGGACATTATGCCAAGTGGAACCACCATAAATTCTGATGCATATGTGACGACACTGAAGAAACTTCAAGCTCGACTGAGTCGTGTTCGACCGCATCGACAACAGCAGGATTTTTTGCTGTTGCACGACAATGCACGGCCACATGTCAGTCAAAAAACCATGGAAGCGATCACAAAACTCGGATGGACAACACTGAAACACCCGCCTTATAGTCTTGACCTGGCTCCATGTGATTATCATCTCTTTGGGAAACTGAAAGACTCTCTTAGTGGAACAAGGTTTGAAGATGATGACTCTCTTGTGCACGCTGCCAAACAGTGGCTCCAACACGTTGGTCCAGAATTTTACTGTGCAGGTATACAGGCGCTGGTTCCAAGATGGCGTAAGGCAGTTCAGAGGGGCGGAAATTATGTGGAGAAATGAAAATATTTTTTCTAAAGGATGTATCTACACACTGTAAAACTTTTAAACATTTGGAATTAAAGATGGATTTAAAGAAAAAATAGTGTGCATTTCTTTTGGAGTGACCCTCGTACAACTTAGGTCCTTCACATCGTGTGGTCTGCGTCACACTCGAACCCTACCATCAGCTCTTACGAACTGAAATCGGGTCTCGTCTGACAAGACCACAGTATTCCAGTCGTCTAGCGTCCAGCCGATATGGTCACGAGCCCAGGAGAGGTGCTGTAAGCGAAGGCGTGCTGGTAGCAAAGGAGCTCGCGTCGGTCGTCTGCTGGCATAGCCCATTAACGGCAAATTTCGCCGCTCTGTCCTAAGGGATAGGTTCGTAGTACGTTCCACAATGATTTCAGCGGTTGTTTCATGTAGTGATGTTACTCTATTAGGAGTGACTCTATTAGGAGTGACGCCGCGGCTCTCGGTCGTTAAGTGAAGACCTCGGCCACTGCGTTGTCCATGGTGACAGGTAATGTCTGGAATCTGGAGTTCTCAGCACACTCTTGGCGCTGTGGATCTCCAAATACTGAATTCCCCAACAAATTTTAAAATGGAACGTGCCATGCGTCTAGCCCCAGCTACCATTCCGCTTTAAAGGTCTGTCAACTCCCGTTGCGAAGCCATAATCGCGTCGGAAACTTTCCCACATGAATCACCCGAGTTCAAATGACAGCTCGGCCAATGCACTGCTCTTCCCTACGTGATACTAGCGCCATCTGTATATGTGCATATCGATATCCAATGATTTTTGCACACCTCAGTGCAGGTAGCACGTAATGAGGGTCGTTCGCCAGGGAAGTAGGCTAACGTTATTTGTGGGCTTTTGGTTTTGTTGGCGGAAGAGGAGCCACACATCCAACAATGAGGAATGGGATGAAACTATCTTCAGTATCTCCAATCTTCTTACTCGTAGCAGCACATGAAAGAGAAAAGAAAAATTAGTACTACAATGGCACGACGGGTTTTTGAAGATCTGATCTGCTTATTACGACAGTGTTTGGAGCAATAACTTCCACAAATGCGTAGGCCGTGATAGTCCTGAGTTTTAATATAGTATCTCAGTTTTTCTTTTTGCAGGTTCGTTTAGCGTAAGGAAAAAAACAGTCCTCTTCCTTTTAATCTGCTGTATACATAGATTACTCCTAGATAAAGCATTTTGAAAATTTTTCACAGATAATCTTTATGCTTTTTGAGCGACTATTAAATATTAGGTTTCTCTCTTTTTAAACTTCCTGGCAGATTAAAACTGTGTGCCCGACCGACAATCGAACTCGGGACCTTTGCCTTTCGCGGGCAAGTGCTATACCATCTGAGCTACCGAAGCACGACTCACGCCCGGTACTCACAGCTTTACTTCTGCCAGTATCTGAAAGCTGTGAGTACCGGGCATGAGTCGTGCTTCGGTAGCTCAGATGGTAGAGCACTTGCCCGCGAAAGGCAAAGGTCCCGAGTTCGAGTCTCGGTCGGGCACACAGTTTTAATCTGCCAGGAAGTTTCATATCAGCGCACACTCCGCTGCAGAGTGAAAATCTCATTCTGGAAACTTCTCTCTTTCTCTTTTCATAATTTTATCAAGCCACTAATGCATACAGATATGTTTTCTTGCGAGAGATAAAATCACTCCACTTTCGTAAGATGTAGTATCATTACATGGAAATGCTCTAAATGAAATAAAATTTGTTTTTATCTTTAATACACATTTTATACAAGTTAATAATGGTACATAATTTCAGTGCGCGTGAACTTGGCCACTACTAAAACAAGCATTTCAACATGAGATGTTACATGATAAATAATAGTTGTTCAGCCCTGTCAGTCCCACTTAGCTGAACGGCCAGCGCGTCTCACTGCCATGCAGAGGGCCCACGTACGATTCTCGGCCAGGTCGGAGATTTTTTTCCGCTCTGGGGCTGGGTGTTGTGTTGTCCTCATCATTTCAACGACACGCAAGTCGCCCAAGGTGGTATCAGCAACTCGGCGGCCGAACTTTCCAAGATGGGGACTCCCAGCCATCAATGTCCGACCATCATTTCATTTTCATTTCTGTCTTTTACAATGGAATTTTGAAATATCACTGATCTCTAAACTGGATATCGAACTGCAACTGTGTGAGCGTGCAGGCCAAAGACCCTCGTGTTTTGTTTCTTGCCAACTTACAACATGCCGGTCACGAATTGTCACTACGACGCAAAAGGAAATGAATCTCTTACTGCAGAAAGACAGAAGTGCGAAATGATCAACGAATTACTTACCTCAAAAGTGAAACCTGTTTGCACCGTAACACGGGTCTGGCAACGTCATCAATTTTCCGTTTACTGCAGATAGGAAACTAGTATGGGACATCCTGCTGGAAGGACGAAAGATACTGTACAGTGGCTGACACTGTTGAACTCTTAAACATTCTTCAAAAAACTATAACAAGTTTTCCGTTGTTTAAATGAGAGTGTATTCTTTTATCTACTACAGTTCTTGATGGCCTACGTACTATAAAAGAACCTTCCTGAGCAATGATTCATATAATTAATGCTTCTCTAGAAACCTGTAAAGGGTTGTCACTGTTACAAAGTACCGTGAGATGACCTCTTCAGTTGAAAATTCGCGTACTGTTAGGTTCAACATGAATATTGTTTGTTGGACGATGAATATTCATAGGCTCAGAAAAGGTGTATAACCTTTGGAACTTCCTTCAAAGGAAGTCAACATATCTGTGTTGCCTATAAACACCGACAGAATGGATGGCATCAAGAATTTTTTGGCCTATATCGCTCAAGACAAGGCGCACTTTTGGAATTCAGTCACATCATGGCTGATAACATCATCTCCTGGTGTAGGGAACTAAGTAATGGAGCCATGCAAAACGTCAAATATTATCCAGAAATGTGTAACAAACTATGTTTATTCCAGTAAAAGACTTTAAATATGCAATTCTATTTTAAAACAAGTAACTTAAGCCTAAAATTAATTTGAAAATCCAGTGCACTGCAGAAAGGGAACACGTCCAACACCAACAAAGTCTCTCACCTTACGTCATACGTGACTTTTACATGTATATAATAAGCAACTATACTTACATCAAAAAACCAGAAATACATGTCGGGGGATAATTTACGTTAAACGGTTTCATTCAGTTTTTTTATCTCTACTGTAAAAGTAAGAAATGTGGACATGTTGCCTTTCTGCAGTAAGTGGATCAAATATTTTCCGATTCTGTGCGCAAATGAGCCAGTTACATCGGATGTTCCAGATTCCTGGAGAAGAATAAAATTAACTGTTTCAGACTAGTGGAAAAAACAGTGACAGATCTAGTTATCATTCAGAAACTCTAGTATGATCCGACCTTTGGCAGGCTGGCCAGAAAATTGATTTTTATTTATTTCACACACTCATACATCCTGTTGAGCAAAACAACGCCATAGATGCAGTTGAAATCTATAAATTAGGTATACTATATTATCCCAACATTAAAGAATATGTAATTTTTAAAACGAAAATACAAGCAGACGCTTCTTGAACAAAACCGACAATTCTCGGACATGCCGCTACTGATGATAATAACAACTGTTCATTAAGAATACATTGATTTTTAAAATTTCAAGGGCACTACTTGTTAATCTAAAACGAAGTATATTTTTACACACTTTCATTTGAAGTTCGCTACCAGCATTTATGTTGCCACTGAATGTCATAAAAACATGCACGCTGCTAATCTAAAAATGTATTTCTCTCGACAGGACACTACATATTGTGTTTTTTGGTCTTCTGAAAATTACGTTCAGTTTATTTTGACAAAATAGATGGGTCTATAAGGACAGTGGATTTCGAGAATTATGTTGCAAATGTTGTCAGTTTCCTACAGAATACATATAGTAAAAATACAACCTGCACGAAATATCTCTGGAGCACTAAATTTTCTGTTACTGTTTGCTGGAACAAACCTAAAAGAGTGACTAAAATTCGTATACGTTGTGAAAGAACAATTTGTTCTGCTTATATGGGCTCTTCTAAAAAGGTATTGCAATGTTCTACTAATTCTATAAATTCCTGCTTTCGACATTCTTACAGTAAATGACCTAAGAACCATAAGCACAAATTAGTAAATAATTGTTAATCACATACAGACCGGTAGAAAGCTTTTGCCTAACTACAAAATGATGATCAATGCAGGCGACAAAAATCTGCGTGCATGCCAACAGTATGTTCAGAAAACAGCGTTCTATATTCAGGTAGGATGAAGATCACTGTCTAATATACAAGAGGAACTGAGGTCTACAATGCTGAAAGACATCATCTTGCAATCGCTGCCTTTCGCAATGTTGTCAGTTTCCTACAGAATACATATAGTAAAAATACAACCTGCACGAAATATCTCTGGAGCACTAAATTTTCTGTTACTGTTTGCTGGAACAAACCTAAAAGAGTGACTAAAATTCGTATACGTTGTGAAAGAACAATTTGTTCTGCTTATATGGGCTCTTCTAAAAAGGTATTGCAATGTTCTACTAATTCTATAAATTCCTGCTTTCGACATTCTTACAGTAAATGACCTAAGAACCATAAGCACAAATTAGTAAATAATTGTTAATCACATACAGACCGGTAGAAAGCTTTTGCCTAACTACAAAATGATGATCAATGCAGGCGACAAAAATCTGCGCGCATGCCAACAGTATGTTCAGAAAACAGCGTTCTATATTCAGGTAGGATGAAGATCACTGTCTAATATACAAGAGGAACTGAGGTCTACAATGCTGAAAGACATCATCTTGCAATCGCTGCCTTTCGCGTTAACCCTACCGTGCCCAAACTATGAAATCTGTACCAACGGATTTAACATCTGGGTAGGATATTAGTGGTGCAACTAAAAGCAGAGTAGTGCATTGCAATACATAATTATATTTATATTTATTTTAAACACAAAACAAAAGTGGGGTTTCTTCAGGATATATTCATTGTATCTGATACGGTTGCACTAGTAATATCAGTTTACATTAACTAAAACAATACGAAACCAAATCATAAATATGAAAACACTCAAAATAATGTCCTTTCACGTCAGTAGGACCTTTAAACACATATGACGAAATGAATAAAATAGCTATATGATAGTCTGTCGCTTTTTTTCTGTGCTGTGTGGTAGAGGTATTGAAGTATCAAACAATGAAAAGTCCAGGTTGGAACATCAACAATATTCCAGACACAATGAAAAGACTGTTACAAATTAAGCTTCTTCAGAAAGGAAAAGCAAAACACAGACATTCAAACAAGCAAGCTAACCTCACACATGGATGACAACTATCTGCAGCCACTTTGGCCAGAATGCAGCTACGTCGCCTTGAATGGAAGCAGCTATCCAGAGTGGGATGAGGAAGTAGGAAGGATAGCAGTACATGGGTTGGGGGAGAGAAGTCAGCACAACCTGACGAAGTGTGCAGGGACTAGATGGTGAGAGGACAAGGTTGCCAGTGTGGTTTGCTCGTGTGAATGTTTGTGTGTTTTCTTTTTCCCTTCTGCAGAGGGTTTTGGCTGAAAGTAGTGTGAGTAGCTATCTATCCTACTCATGACATTGCAGATATTGATCTACAACAGCCAAAAAAGTTTCTTGTGCTACAGCAGAGGTACACAGACATCCCAACAGGATGTCAGTGTATGAACTCAACTCCATGCTGTTTTGTGACTCTAGAAAGTGGACAAGCAGCCATTGTCAGTAGTAGACTCAGCGAAAGTGGTTACTGGAGTGGAGTTTCTGCCCTTGGCACGTTGTGTCACTCATGTGCTCTACTTGAAACAGAAAAACATGGACACACATGAAATATATGTTTCATGTAATATTGTAACACGCAAATAAAATAATTGCTTACATATAAAATCGCTTTCATATATTATTTATTTATTTGTTAATTGTATGATGACAGGAGAACATACAACTATTTATAACAAGTATATACATTACTACACAAATACACACAATCGCAAGTTCATAAGTGGCTCATAGCCCAAAGCACAGGTTTGAAGTTTAGTCAGCAGCTTCTGCGGGCAAATTGTGCAGGTCTTCCATTCTTCCTTTGAAAGCTCTGAAGGAACAGGAAAATGATATACGATGTACAGTTTGCTGCTCACTGCCACCAGTCCTCCTCAGGAACCTCACGTCCGCAAGATTGGATCTTCAATATCAATACATCAACAGAACATAGAAGGCACATGCAAAGAGTGAATGTTTATTCAAAACACTGAAAGAACATCAACTGATACCAGTTTACTCTAAAAAACCCACACAGAAGACGATGTACAACTTCACCACGAAGAAGTGTTCTCAGGCTTTAAGCTAGTGACTTCAACATAATTATATTACATTACCACTACTACATCTGTGGTGAAAACTCCAATATCTTGATACACTACAGTACACATTCTGACCGTCTGGGATCTGATGCGAACTAGGCCATAGATCCAGTCCCTCATTTTTAGAAAAAATTAGTAATTCTGTAATACGCTTGTAAACAATTTCGGAACATCGACAGAAATAAAAAAATAATGATAAAATCGTATATGGACATGCCAATGTATAATTTAGGTGTAGGAATGTGGAAGATACTGTGTACGATACTTCTGCGAGCACGAATCAAGTATTTATAGCCTATGAATTATAAGATGTGCTATAGCGCTAACCGATGCAAATACACTCCTGGAAATTGAAATAAGAACACCGTGAATTCATTGTCCCAAGAAGGGGAAACTATATTGACACATTCCTGGGGTCAGATACATCACATGATCACACTGACAGAACCACAGGCACATAGACACAGGCAACAGAGCATGCACAATGTCGGCACTAGTACAGTGTATATCCACCTTTCGCAGCAATGCAGGCTGCTATTCTCCCATGGAGACGATCGTAGAGATGCTGGATGTAGTCCTGTGGAACGGCTTGCCATGCCATTTCCACCTGGCGCCTCAGTTGGACCAGCGTTCGTGCTGGACGTGCAGACCGTGTAAGACGACGCTTCATCCAGTCCCAAACATGCTCAATGGGGGACAGATCCGGAGACCTTGCTGGCCAGGGTAGTTGACTTACACCTTCTAGAGCACGTTGGGTGGCACGGGATACATGCGGACGTGCATTGTCCTGTTGGAACAGCAAGTTCCCTTGCCGGTCTAGGAATGGTAGAACGATGGGTTCGATGACGGTTTGGATGTACCGTGCACTATTCAGTGTCCCCTCGACGATCACCAGTGGTCTAGGAGATCGCTCCCCACACCATGATGCCGGGTGTTGGCCCTGTGTGCCTCGGTCGTATGCAGTCCTGATTGTGGCGCTCACTTGCACGGCGCCAAACACGCATACGACCATCATTGGCACCAAGGCAGAAGCGACTCTCATCGCTGAAGACGACACGTCTCCATTCGTCCCTCCATTCACGCCTGTCGCGACACCACTGGAGGCGGGCTGCACGATGTTGGGGCGTGAGCGGAAGACGACCTAACGGTGTGCGGGACCGTAGCCCAGCTTCATGGAGACGGTTGCGAATGGTCCTCGCCGATATCCCAGGAGCAACAGTGTCCCTAATTTGCTGGGAAGTGGCGGTGCGGTCCCCTACGGCACTGCGTAGGATCCTACGGTCTTGGCGTGCATCCGTGCGTCGCTGCGGTCCGGTCCCAGGTCGACGGGCACGTGCACCTTCCGCCGACCACTGGCGACAACATCGATGTACTGTGGAGACCTCACGCCCCACGTGTTGAGCAATTCGGCGGTACGTCCACCCGGCATCCCGCATGCCCACTATACGCCCTCGCTCAAAGTCCGTCAACTGCACATACGGTTCACGTCCACGCTGTCGCGGCATGCTACCAGTGTTAAAGACTGCGATGGAGCTCCGTATGCCACGGCAAACTGGCTGACACTGACGGCGGCGGTGCACAAATGCTGCGCAGCTAGCGCCATTCGACGGCCAACACCGCGGTTCCTGGTGTGTCCGCTGTGCCGTGCGTGTGATCATTGCTTGTACAGCCCTCTCGCAGTGTCCGGAGCAAGTATGGTGGGTCTGACACACCGGTGTCAATGTGTTCTTTTTTCCATTTCCAGTAGTGTAGAAAGTAAACGGAAACGAACCGTTCGGAACTAGATTTCTATAGAGTGTGGAAGAGGACGAAGAAGTACCATTGATGTTACATGAAAAATGCAAGAAAACATTAAAACTGCGAGAAAATAAGTGTAACACTCAACGAAATGGACATGGAACTTGTGGAATTACCCATTGCTGATAGTCGCTGTTTATACATCATATTGCGTTTTCCTGATCTATGGTAACGACGAAGTCCAAACTGAACTGACGAAAGCCTTGGCTAAAGTACCGGAAAATGGAAAATCTACGATTAAGTGACTTCAACGCTAAAATAAATCAAAGTCAGGGATGCTATCCTGGAAAGTTTTGGAGGAAATATAGGAAATGACAATAATAAACCTCTAATTAGCATTGTGGCACTTACTTTCCCAAAATAGTAAAGAATTTAATAGCTTCACTACATTCGCAAGTACAGCTGCACACAGCCGGTTAGAGAAAAGAAGTCATATCGACAAAGTAATTTATTCGATATTGGCCAGAACGTTCAAGTGATCACTTTCTTGTTCATCTGATGTACGAATAATACTTGCGAATTACACTTTAAGAATAAACCAGGTCTTAGTGGACAGAATACAGGGGCGGAATGAATTGAATCTAGAATATTTCAGAAAAAAATAGTTTAAATGTCTGTACATGATTACTTTACCTCGTGGAGAACTTCCCTGGTCCGCAGCAACCGACCGACTCCCCGCAGAATACCGAGAACATCTAAAATAGTCGTCAGTGGAGATAACGCCAACTACATACACAACCTGACAAACACTTGCGCGAAGACCTGAACGATACACAACAGTAGCTAAGCACGCACGAAGACAAAAATCGGGAGTCGATGCATACACACACAGCCGACTCCTTAACAATCGGCGAGCCAAAACGCGTGTCCAGTAGGACGACCGACTGACGATCCACCAAGACAGTGGCCCGGCTCAAGTGATGCGTGGCGGCAATGGTCGGGCGAGCCATGTCGACGTAGACCTCACTGCTGCTCCAACCCGACTGCACTAGTGCCGCATTGCAACTCCCCGACTGGCAGGTCCGGACTGCGATCGAGACGCGTTCCAACTCACTGACAGACCCGAACTCGCGACCCGAACTCCCTTACGACAGACAAATACCGGGAAGTAATCGCATTCGAGCAAAGATACTACGAGAGGGGATATATCGATACGCGCTGCTAACGCCGCTCACGGTCAGGCATAGCAGCAACTCAGTGACAGTAGTAATTTAAATTAACGTAGTGAGGTGGAAGTACGTTAAAAACAGGGTGTCAAATACATGATGGTGGGAACACGAGCCACGCACGGCTCAGCATCGATAGGAGGAAAAAATGCAAGAGGTCGAAATATGTCGACTGATGCTACAGTGTAATCCAAGACTCGCCCAACAAAAATTGTCGGTTATAAAATATGGCTGAAGACATGTAACGACCACACACACCTATAAGAGGAGAGAAATACTATATCACCCGAAGACAGATCTTGCGATATATTTACCATGAAACAAACTGCTGAGAAAGCAAGAGCAAGGCATCTAGTAAAAGGCGTATTATATTGCTCTCGTCTAAATAAAATTCTATCATAGAGACAACTATTGTTGTTGTGGTCTTCAGTCTGAAGACTAGTCTGCTGCAGCTCTCCACGCCACTCTACCCCGTGCAAGCCTATTCCATCACCGAGTAACCACCCTAACCCTGTACTACTGCAAATATTTACTGCTGTGGTGCGCGCTCGCTTTTAGTCTGTCTTGGCTACGATAGAGCGTTCACTATGCTGTTCACAGAAGCTTACTCGCAATCCTACTTCGTTATTCATTATTAGACTTACTTCTCTATTACCGCTATATGATGTTGAAACTCTATTGTCATCTAGCCAGAAGTCCAATTCTTCCTGCCGCCACACATAACTAATTCCCACTGTGTCTAACTTCAGCCCGTCTAGTTTCATTTTTAGATTCTCTAGCCTATCTTCACGATTAAGGGATGTAACATTCCACACTTCGACCGATACATGCCAGCCGGCCGCGGTGACCGAGAGGTTCTAGGCGCTTAAGTCCAGAACCGCGCGACTGCTACGGTCCCAGGTTCGAATCCTGCCTCGGGCATGAGTGTATGTGATGTCCTTAGGTTAGTTAGGTTTAAATAGTTCTAAGTTCAAGGGGACTGATGACCTCAGATGTTAAGTCTCATAGTGCTCAGAGGCATTTGAACCATTTTTGATAAATTCCATTTTTGTTTTCCCTGATGACGACCTCCTTATGTGTGATCCACACCTGGAAATCCGAATAGGGAACTATTTTATCTTCGGAATATTTTACTCAAGAGGAGATCATTTAGCCATCAGCACAGCTACATGACCTCAGGAAATGAAACTAATGTAGTTTCCACTTGCTTTCAGGCGTTCGCAGTGGCAGCACAGTAACGCCAAGTTGGCTCATACTGCAAAGTCATATCAGTCAGTCATCCAGAATGTTACCCCTGAAGCAACTGAAAAAGTTGCAGGCCCTCTTCAGGAATTACAAGTTTGTCTGTCCTTTCCACAGATATCCTTCCGTTGTGGTTGCAACTATGGTACGGCTATCTGTATCGTTGAGGCCGCAAGCCGTCCTATTCGGCAAGTTCCAGGTTGAAGGGAGAAGATACACAGACTAAAAACCTAAAATTAGATAAGGACGAAAGCTACTCAAAAATCTTGAACCTTCTGAAGGTCTTGCAAAGTTATTGGTTACCTCTGGTTTCCATTGAAAAATAAAAAATAAATTTTAAAAGACTGGCAAAGTAAGTATACAGGAATGGACTTTTATGTCCTACGACCATTACTTACTGTAGATGACCATAGCCTGAAAGTAGATGACGTGCGCGATGTGGAACGTAATAGAGTTGAAAATAAACTTCACAAACCTAAATATCTATCGAATGGCGACCGTCAAGTAAGTATTAAATTGTGTACTGGCTTTGTCGAGCCTTAAACAGGAAGTTTACTTCGGATTAAAACTTATGACTTATCGTTGTAGTAAGACAGAAGTAGAAAGGCGTAAAGGTTAAAACAAACGAGCCATTTCCAATTTCAGCTACCTTTTGCAGTAAAAGAAAATAAACAAAGCGCAAAGAACTGTGTCTGCCAAACAACTTTTCGAAGTATGTACTGTACTGCTGATCAGAAACACTGGAAACAATTAAAGGAAATAACCATTTTTAAAATAGTAATGGATTTTCGAACAGTGCTGGGACGCCACCAGCAGATTGCAAACGAGGAAAAATTAAGAAGAATTAAAGTGAAGAACATAGTGTTGAGGTAAACGCAAAGATGACAGTTTGTTCGTATCGACTTCAAGACTGACTGGTCAAAGACGTTTTTGATGTAGAATCCATCTTTTAAAAGGCAGACGGGGCTATCAAAATAAGAACGAAACGGCTAGAAGAGAGATGCAGGAAGAAGAATAGTGTGGGAGAGAGAGAGACTTGGAGAAAGAGATGCGAGAGACGGCTAGATAAGTAAGAACCGGTTTGGTTCTACCACACTTCCCTAGTGTACTCCCAATGTTATCACTTGTGTGTGTGTGTGCGTGTGTGTGTGTGTGTGTCCGTGGCTGCTTCTCTGTCTACAATAGGCAAAGACATAACTGTCATTCTTGCAAACGTTTTTCGTTTTATTGCAACATGCATTGTACGTTTCTGCAAAATTCAGCATAACTAATATTAACATGCGTTTGTGTACTTCAGGTGACCTTTTTTGTGCACAGTTAAATTACTCTTTGTGTAATAGTATTTATTAAGCGGTACTCAGCTGGTGGCCGCTGTTATTATTTATGTTTTCTGCCCTGTTGTTTCTACAGTAACCCTGATATCTGGATAAATAGTTCTCAGTTTACTTGCCGCGTCAAATTTGGATAAAATCCCGAGCTTTCGATGACTACCTCCGTCATCTTCGTCAGGGGTAAAACTGACTGTCAGTTTTACCCCTGACGAAGATGACGGAGGTAGTCATCGAAAGCTCGGAATTTTATCTAAATTTGACTCGGAAAGTAAACAGAGAACCATTTACGCAAGAACTCCGTCGCGAAAGACTTCGTAGTCATACTGATATCTGGAATCTGCTTCTGTAAGTTCGAGATTTCACAAAAAAAACTGATTTCAGATTAGAACTATGTACGTATTAATTCGAATCTGCCGGCCGGAGTGGCCTTGCGGTTCTAGGCGCTACAGTCTGGAGCCGCGTGACCGCTACGGTCGCAGGTTCGAATCCTGCCTCGGGCATGGCTGTGTGTGATGTCCTTAGGTTAGTTAGGTTTAAGTAGTTCTAAGTTCTAGGGGACTGATGACCACAGCAGTTAAGTGGCTCAAATGGTTCAAATGGCTCTGAGCACTATGGGACGTAACATCTATGGTCATCAGTTCCCTAGAACTTAGAACTACTTAAACCTAACTAACCTAAGGACAGCACACAACACCCAGTAATCACGAGGCAGAGAAAATCCCTGACCCCGCCGGGAATCGAACCCGGGAACCCGGGCGCGGGAAGCGAGAACGTTACCACACGACCACGAGCTGCGGACGCAGTTAAGTCCCATAGTGCTCAGAACCATTTTGAATTCGAATCTTTAGTAGATTTCTTGCACCGTAACATAAATAGCATAATTCAATGTTTTATTTTTATAATGATTCCTCTATGGTGCGACAGTTTGAAGAGGTTGGCCTTCCTAGGTCATATTTTTTCTACTTACAGTACGCTTGACGTCTACGCTTGGACGGATATCAATAGTCTTCTTAGTCCGAAATGAGGTGCACAGAGATAAATGTATTTGTACGAAAGAAAAGGATTTATCATACAGAGCTAAGTCCAGAAGCATGCGATTAGCTATTTGCTTAAAATTTCGTAACAAATGGTAAAATCTGTGAGAATGTTATCTCTGTAACTTCAGTACATGGAGCAAACATTTTAGAATAAAGAACGATTTATTTGTGGTTTCCATTACAAACACAGAGTATGGTTTCTCTTTATCTACTGTTTGTGTCTGGGATATAATTCTCGCAATTCTTTTGCCCATACAAAGCAGACGAGTTTTCTCCCTTGGCCGTCCATTCGGAGAGAAGTCTATTCGAGTCTGCCGTGTGTCACGCTATCCGCCTCGAGAAGGTCGAGGATTCAGATATTCATGAGGACTGCTTGGTGGGCGACCAGCGCGGCAGAATGCACAAGCGTCGAGGATCTACAGGCGACGGCAAACGACCCGGAAAACTGTGGCTTAGATGCAAATGGGGGCCGACGCGAATACGAAGCATGCTTTATAAAATGAGGCGGCTGCACTGCGGGATTAAGAGTCCACGACACTGCGAATGTCGACGCAGACGATGGAAATATGGCAAAGTAATTACTTTTCATGAAAATGAGTGTATACTTCATGTTAATATTTGAAGGAGTATAAAATGAAAAAAAATCCACATCTACAAAGAATCTGTTCTATAGTACACAAAAAATTGCAATATCCTTATTGTCGTTTCTTGTTACCAATATTAGTTTAAAAGAGCACTTGCCCGCGAAAGGCAAAGGTCCCGAGTTCGAGTCTCAGTCTGGCACACAGTTTTAATCTGCCAGGAAGTTTCATATCAGCGCACACTCCGCTGCAGAGTGAAAATCTCATTCTGGAAACATCCCCCAGGCTGTGGCTAAGCCATGTCTCCGCAATATCCTTTCTTTCAGGAGTGCTAGTTCTGCAAGGTTCGCAGGAGAGCTTCTGTTAAGTTTGGAAGGTAGGAGACGAGATACTGGCAGAAGTAAAGCTGTGAGGACGGGGCGTGAGTCGTGCTTGGGTAGCTCAGTCGGTAGAGCACTTGCCTGCGAAAGGCAAAGGTCCCGAGTTCAAGTCTCGGTCTGGCACACAGTTTTAATCTGCCAGGAAGTTTCATATCAGCGCACACTCCGCTGCAGAGTGAAAATCTCATTCTGGAATATTAGTTTATTTCCATGAATAAGCAGCTTTCACTCGGTTAATACTCGGCAGAAATCAAACCTCCATTTGGATCGGACTTCCTTAACTCTTGTGCAAAAAGGTGTGCAATATACTGCTGCATCCATTTTCAATAAGCTGCCACTCGAATTCAAAAATCTTAGCAGTAATCCACGCGCTTTCAAATCCAAACTGAAGAGTTTCCTCATGGGTCACTCCCTCTATTCTGTCGAGGAGTTCTTTGAAAAATTAAGATGATTCTCAATGTATTAAAACTGTTATTACTTTTTATGTTGTAAGTTCATGTACTGACACGTTCCATGACCTTGGAGATTTGCTCCTCAATTTGGTCCTACGGAACTTGACATTTAAATAAAAAAAAAGGTTATGCAATGTTTAATACAAAAGTTAATTAGAAAAAGAAAGAGGACGTATCGCATATGCATATGTTACTTGAACATTTTTCATTATCATTTACTATATCTTCCCCAAATCTTCCGACAGTGACAAACCTTTTTTCGAATCTTTTTTATCAGCGCAAAGTCGCCAACCGAAGAATTTGCGTAATTTCAGGTGTTTTAGTGAAAATATATGTCAATTCGTTTTCAAATGCGTTAATGTTGTCAGGACACTGGCTGATGACGCATAAACAGTGACCATCAGTAGGGTGTAGTCGCAAATTGCCATCCCAACTGTCCGAGTCTCTCACTTATTTTTTTTCTCAGTTGTAGTGTTACTTTTCCAGTTATGTGCAGTTCTTCCCCTCAGTTACTACACTACAGAATTGTATCTCCGAATCGTTCATTTTCAGCTCATTTTCTCTTCGTATCTGTAAACGAAACAGTAGTAACGTTGTATTGCAAGAGACTATTAGAGGCCTGTTTAGTATTTGCACTAATGCTTTGTACGTAGCATGTTCCTATATCAAACGTAACAGGGACAGACGTAGAGAAAAGTCAGATTTTTGTAGAGGATATGGTTCCTCTGGCATCCAAACCAGCAAGAAGTCTAAGGTGCATCGTCTGATACATGAGCCATTTCTTATCCTGAGAAATATTCTTCCACCCATTTGGAACTGCACGAAGAGGCTGTTTTCAGGACGTGGATGCTGGAGCATGCCTTGTTGATCCTACATATGCCCTAGTCTCCGAAAGGCCTTGTGATCATACAGGCCAGTACGAGCGGTCAGTAGTCAGCAGAGTGCCTGTGCGGAAATTCTGCGCAAGTGTCTGCAATTCATACTGAGTTGGACTTGGAGCGTACGCACAGAGGGGCATCGCGAATGATCATAATTTTGTTGGATTGATAGTTTACCGGAATCTGTAAAGACACACTCTCGACAAATATGTTTAGTATCCCCCGAAGACCTACACAGAAAACTCGAAAAACTTGTTCTAGAGATGAGATCTATGTTTGCTTTTCAGTCCCATCGCTCTCATAGATGCACAAAAATTAAATGAGACATATAGGAAGTCGCACAGAACAGTCAAGACTCCCATCGTATATGAATAGAACGGAAGTAAACATATAATATGATACGATAAACATTCATCGTGATTGCCAGAGTATCAGTCTTGATTTAACTTTTCTGTAGCTTCTGAGCCATTTAAAGCAGCTTCCAGGATGGTTTCACCAGAGAGGCCACGGCTGATTTCCTTCTCCATTTTTGTCCAGCTGATACATTAATCGCGTCTCTAATTACCTCTGCATCGACGAAACATTAGAATCTAACCTTCCTTTCCTTAATACGAAAAAGAAAATGGGCCGTGGCTGACTCATGTTATACGTTGGATTAAACCTTGATTGCTATTCTGTGTTTAGTCTCCCGCGGTTATCGCGATTATGCTGTTATCCTCTCTCTCCGCGAGTGGCAGCAACGGTGTGTATCGATATTCGTACTCTTGTACTATCTTTGGTCTGGCACTTATAGTTTCCGGTTGTGCTGTGTGCGAGCAGTTGGTGTGGAGCAGCGAGGGAATATCCACGGCGCGTAGTTTGGCCGGGGCCTTTGGCGGCGTCTACGAGCGGTCGGAGTGTGTTGTGCTGTTCCCATTGCTACGAGGTCCGTGGCTCACCGATCTTGGACACGAAAGTTGAGTTTTGACTGTTCACATTGTGTCGTTTGGATTTCGTTGTCGGCTGTTGGGACATTCCCGAGACTAACAACGTGTATTTTCAAGTTGGCAAATTTTAGCCACCCTCCGGTAGAGTTTAACTGTACTTGGTTGTTTTGAATTGAAGTGCACCAGCGGAATCTTCTGCCTTGTGGCCGTTATCGTTCCGGTTACCTGCCCTGGCCGTTGACGTAAATTCAGGCAGTGTATTTTCCTCATCGTGTTGTCGCTGTCCAGCACGGTGTGTAGTTTGACAGCTCAATGTATAATTGGTTGTGGGCGCCAGTACTTTCTACGTTGTTCCATTGAACTCCATGTTGTGTGCAGGTCAGGTGGAGCAGAAGTTCTCTTGTTGGTTGGTCCGTTGACTGTCTGACGGTTGGGTTGTAGTCGGATCGAGAATGGTTGGGCCGACTGCCTGTCTCAGCTAAGCGAGCGTTAGTGTCTGAATTCCAGGCCGACCCTCGGAAACTTCTGAGCGCCGTTGGGTGTACTGCCTTTCCTTATCTGTTCTTGTTATTTGTATTTGTATGGCTTCTAGCCGATTTTTAAATTAAGGTTGTTTTGCCCTTAAGGCGCAAGATTGTTTGGGCCTTCAGCCTAATTTAAAGAACTGTTTTAAGTAAGGCCTTTAGCCTTTTCAAAAATTTAATTTTGTTGACTCTTCAGCTGATTTTTAAATTAAATTTGTTTTGCTCTTAAGGTGTCAGATAGTTTGGGCCTTCAGCCTAATTAAAGAAGCGTTTTATGATAAGACTTTAGCCTTTTAAAAATTCTGATTTTGGTGTGAGTTTTAAGTTATTGGCCTTCAGCCGATTTTAAACTAAAGTGGTCTTGCCTTTAGGTAAGAGATTGTATGGCGTATTCAGCTGGTTATTAAGTTCCAAAAATCAATGCTGTGTTTCTTTTAAATTTTCTTGGCTCTTGTAATGTTTGATCAAATAAATAAAGTTGAATGTTCGAGTGCGACTGACAACCGCTTATTTTGGTCCCTTTCCACAATTTGAACTACCTGTCCTGTCCTGCGGGTTTAACAGGGCGTCTCAGAAAATGTAGTTAAATATTGGAATGACAGCTTGGCACTCAAAATAAAAATGTGGTTATAATAATGTAAGTGCGGACACTTTTACTTCTGGAATCAGTTAACACAAAAGCTTTCGAGGTATAGAGCCGCTATGTGTTGTAAAATAACTGTCGCTCAATGGGTAAAACTGTCGTTTCAGACACGGCTGAAGCGGATTTCCTCTTTGCCACCGCCGCCGTTACCGAAACGTTCACTTTATCAATTTAGTGACATTGTACAAGAAAAAAAAATCTTTTTGGTTCTGAAGCCGTGTCATTTGGAATAAAATTCTTGAGCTTTCGACAACTGTCTCCTCCATCGTCATCATGAGTAAAACTTCTAATTTCTGGGCTAGTCAAGGCAGCGGCGTCTTCTTCTTTCCAGAGGGGGGAGGGGGTGGGGGCGCAGTGGCTCATGCACGGGAAGGCGAGTTGGACAGCTAGTGGCAGCTCCATCCCACTGTGGGACCGAGAGACGTGAGGCGTCGTGAGGCAGGGTCCGCGAGAAATACGGGCCCCGCAACGAACTTGTGACTGCATAGTAGTCACCTTCTACACCATACTTCGCGAAATCTCGGCTCTGTCAGTGAAATCAATATGTCAGTGAAATGGTACTCACTAAAGGTTTTAACTTTGTCATGTGCTATCGAGAGCTTGCATGCTCTTGAATGTGCAGTCAAGAATTATTAAAATCGTCTGAAGTAGTTACTCGCTCTGCCCAGAGATGGCTGCTGGCACTCGTAAGACCCGCAGTGTCACGTTCTGCGATGTATGCACGGCGGCCTTTCTTTCTCTTGGCCTCATCGAGAGGGGCAGGCGCCATGTTTCAGACAGCCACTCCCACCTCCCTAAAAGGGTCAGGCATTCGTCTTCCTTCGACACCGCTGTCCAAAGTCTACCAACGTGTCGTGATAAATGTTTACCCTTGGTCTCAGTTGCAATTATTACAATTTAATGTAATCTCAGTCACCTCTTCTAGAACGGATCCCAATACGAACACACATAGGCTACAGTACCGCCGGCCGGAGTGGCCGTGCGTTTCTAGGCGCTACAGCCTGGAACCGCGCGACCGCTACGGTCGCAGGTTCGAATCCTGCCTCAGGCATGGATGTGTGTCATGTCCTTAGGTTAGTTAGGTTTAATTAGTTCCAAGTTCTAGGCGACTGATGATCTCAGAAGTTAAGTCGTATAGTGCTCAGAGCCATTTGAACCAATTTGCCACAGTACCTTAACGAGGCGTTAAGCCCAATCGTTCTTCCTTTTTTTCTCACAATGTCTTCCTATTTTGAAAGCGAATTTTTGTCTGTTCTCTGGCAATGTACATCCACGAAAGACTTCTCAAACTCCATTTCTGTTACGTGTGCTCAGCAGAAGGCCCAGCAACAGTACGAATCATTTGGCCTATGTAGACGCTGCCACATTCACACAGCTCTATGAATCGATGCCGACTGTAATAACTACTTGCATAAGGGGCAGAGGTGGACCAATGGTTTATCGGCTTGCTCAGTTTGTGAAGCTCTTGAATAAATCATCCAATGTTTCTGAATTAGAAATCATTTGTTTGTAGATGTACATCACATCTAACGATTTCTGCCCATTTTCGCAAGTCCTTCGTGGTGCGTCGTTTTTTGAGTCTTATAGTGTACGTAAACAGTTAGTGAACGTGACATGTGACATAAAAGTTGTCTCTTTTTCTTAATAATACCAACTCTATTCTCAGTAGTTCTAACTGACTGATTGCAGATACAAGTGCAACCATGGATATCCCATTCAATTTGTAGTCACATTACTCTTTTGTATTCACGCAGACAAAATACTGTATGTGGAATACACGCTTGGGTGACTGAGTGAGACGGCCGCAGCTGACAAGTTATTGCCTTGTAGTGGCATCCGCCCTATGTCATCGAATGCCAATCCTACCCGTTTGAGCGCATAAGCACCTTCAAGACTGAGCAAGAAGAACACCAGCGTGACACAGCGATAAACAGATTCCTATGTAGAAGATATCATTTTCAAGTTTGCTGACATTGTCAACCAGTGGTTACACGATCTGTTGTAATTTATGTTAGGGACTGAAAACCCATGAAGTTAAGATCACACATGAAATTTTCTTTATTTGTATGGATTACCAGTTTCCGCTAACAGTCTAGCCATTTTCAGATCACAAAATGTTCTTGATTAGTATTGGTGCCCAACAGCTTTACACATCGTTAAAATCTTTCTTAAAATGACAACATCCAGGCATGACGTAGTTAAAAACAACTTTTCATCGTTACTGGCCAGTCCATCGTTCAGTTACATTGGCCACGAACGATAAAAAGCTTTTTTAACTGTCACGTATGGATGTTGTAATTTCAAGAAAGATTTGAACATTGCGTAAAGCCGAAATGGCACCAATACTAATCAGGAATGTGTAATGGTCTGAAGATGGCTAGACTGTTAGCCGAAACTAGTATTCCATCCAAATAAAGCAGGTTTCATGTGCGAGCTTGACTTAATGGGTTTTCAATTCTTAATGTAAAAAAGATATTATTATTGCTGCAAGTACGAAACGACTGCATTCATCAATGTTCCGGGCCATTGCACGTAACGTGAAACTTATTGTCTCCAGTGGCCCAACCAGCCCTTAGGCTGTCGGTTATCCATTTTCAACATTTCCGCTCCGTCGGTGTTGCTACTCTACCAAAGTATACAGAAGAGCTGCTGTGGAATTTGGAAAAGTATGGATGCTGTACAGCAGCTGGGATTTTAAAGTCGGTTCGTGAGGAAAGCTCTCGACTTGTCCAGCTGGCAGAAAGTTACTGGCGAAACATTTTTTTGTCTAGGTTTGAATCTCTGTCAAAATGTTCAAATGTGTGTGAAATCTTATGAGACTTAACTGCTAAGGTCATCAGTCCCCAAGCTTACACACTACTTAAATTATCCTAAGGACAAACACACACACCCATGCCCGAGGGAGGACTCGAACCTCCGCCAAGACCAGCCGCACAGTCCATGACTGCAGCGCTCTAGACCGCTCGGCTAATCGCGCGCGGCAATCTCTGTTCCACACATTGTTTTATCTGTCAGTAAAGTTCTCGTTCGATACAAATCTAGAGTATCACATAGATCCAAAACTTCCAAAACCGTGTTTTTATTGGGTGAACTGTGTGTAAGGGCAAAGACTTCCTTCTACCGAGTACAGAGAAGCTTTGTTGCAGGCAGAGAATTTTACATTTTGGGTTACACTAAAAAAGTAATTTCATAATCCATAATTATTGAGATTATTTACTTACCCAATTGGCATTACAAAAACGTACACACGGCATGTTCCCATGATGACAACACAAACTTTCAAACTGATGGATAAAGGAAAACGTATTGGTTTGGTCCGAAAATGATTGAATCGTAATTTAGAAACAAAAAGAAGGAAATATCGCATGTAAAGAATGAATATGTTTGTACCACTCTCTCTCTCTCTCTCTCTCTCTCTCTCTCTGTCTCTCTCTCTGTCTCTCTGTCTCTCTCTCTCTCTCTCTCTCTCTCTCTCTCTCTCTCTCTCTTTCATCTCAGATATCTTTTGACTCATTCAAAATTTTTGTAACCTGTTTTCACCTAAACGAATAGGGGCTCATGAAATAAAGACCAACACTTTTTCATAACTTCACTAATTATCGAACTGCAGACATTTCCTAGTGGACGAGTGCTGGTTGGATGTTCAACCCGGTACTCACATCCGAAGCTATAGTAAACACACTCTTCCAGCAATTTCCACCAGTGTAACTCTGGGTAGGTCGATATCTTCGGGTATTACAGGTTTCAGAAATGACCTAAACGCAGTACCATTGACGCCAATATATTTGTACTGTTGTTGTTGTTGTCTTCATTCTGGTGTAGCTCTCCAGCTGGTCTATTATGTGCAAGTCTCTTCGTCTCTGTATTGTCACTACAACCTACATTTAACTGAAAGTATTCATCTACATCTACGTGATTACTCCGATATTCACAATAAAGTGCCTGGCACAGCGTTCAATGAAACACCTTCAAGCTGCCTCTCTACCGTTCCACTCTCGAACGCCACGCGGGAAAAACGAGCTCTTAAATTTTTCTGTGCGAGCCCTGATTTCTCTTATTTTATCGTGTTGATCATTTCTCTCTATGTAGGTGGGTTCCAACAGAATGTTTCCGCAATCGGAGGAGAAAACTGGTGATTGAAATTTCGTGAGAAGATCCCGTCGCAACGAAAAACGACTATGTTTTAATTATTGCCACTCCAGTTCACGTATCATGTCTGTGACACTATATCCCCTATTTCACGATAATACAAAACGAGCTGCCCTTCTTTGTACTTTTTCAATGTCATCCGTCAGTCCCACCTAATGCGGACCCCACATTGCACAGCAATACTCCAGAATAGGGTGGACAAGTGTGGTGTAAGCAGTCTCTTCAGTAGACCTGTTGCACCTCCTAAGTATTTTTCCAATGAATCGCAGACTTTGGTTTGGTCTAGCCACAATATTATCCATGTGATCGTTCCAATTTAGATTATTTGTAATTGTAATCCCTAAGTATTTAGTTGAATTTACAGCCTTCAGATTTGTGTGACTTACCGCGTAATCGAAATTTAGCTTATTTCTTTTAGTACCCATGTGAATAACTTCACACTTTTCCTTATTCAGGGTAAATTGCCACTTTTTACACCATACTGATATCTTATCTAAATCATTTTGCAAGTAGTTTTGATCATCTGATGACTTTACAAGACAGTAAATGATAGCATCATCTGCAATCTAAGGCGGCTACTCAGATTGTCTCCTATGCCGTTAATATAGATCAGGAACAATAGAGGACCTGTAACACTTCCTTGGGGAACGCCGGATATTACTTCTGTTTTACTCGATGACTTTCCGTCTATTACTACGAACTGTGACCTTTCTGACAGGAAATCACGAATCCAGTCGCACAACTGAGGCATGCAGTTTGGTTAGAAGACGCTTGTGAGGACCGGTGTCGAAAGCCTTCTGGAAATGTAAAAATATGGAATCAATTTGACATCCCCTGTCGATAGCACTCATTACTTTATGTCTATAAAGAGCTAGTTGTGTTTCACAAGAACGATATTTTCTGAATCCGTGCTGACTATGTGTCAATAAATCGTTTTCTTCGAGGTACGTCATAATGTTCGAATACAGTATATGTTCTAAAACCCTACTGAAAATCGACGTCAATGATATAGGCCTGTAATTCAGCGGATTACTCCTACTTCCCTTTTTGTGTATTGGTGTGACTTGAGCAATTTTCCATTCTTTAGGTACGGATCTTTCTGTGAGCCAGCGGTTGTATATAACTGCTAAATATGGAGGTATTCTATCAGCATGCTCTGAGAGGAACCTGACTGGTATACAATCTGGACTGGAGGCCTTGGCTTTATTAAGTGATTCAAGTTGCTTTGTTACACCGAGGATATCTACTTCTATGTTTCTCATCTTGGCAGCTGTTATTGACTGGAATTCAGGAATATTTACTTCGTTTTCTTTGGTGAAGGGGTTTCGGAAAACCGTGTTTAATAACTCTGTTTTAGTGGCACTGTCATCAGTGACTGGACCGATGTTATCGCGCGGTGAAGGTATTGGTTCAAATGGCTCTGAGCACTAACGGACCTAACATCTGAGGTCATCAGTCCCCTAGAACTTAGAACTACTTAAACCTAACTAACCTAAGGACATCACACACAACCATGCCAGAGGCAGGATTCGAACCTGCCATCGTAGCGGTCGCGCGGTTTTAGACTGTAGCGCCTAGAACCGCTCGGCCACACCAGCCGGCAGTGAAGGTATTGATTGCGTCTTGCCACTGGTGTGCTTTATGTATGACCAGAATCCCTTTGGGTTTTCTGCCAGATTTCGAGACGGAATTTATCGCCTTTATCTGCTACGTACCGACAAAGTGATCTAAGAGATCGAATTGAATGATTTCCCTTCCGTTCGAAAGAAAGCGCGCACGTAGAGGTACTGGATTTGTTTGTTCTCCATGACAACCATTTTCGTGTGGCTCAATGGCCAGGTGCAAGTCTTTCAATTGGACGGCATTTCATCTAAATAGCGGGTACTAAGCAAAATTACTTACACGAAAGATGATCCACAGCATAGTATAAAAAAACAGTTATGAACCGATTTCTAATAAGTCGGCAGCAATATGGCAGTGTACTGTTTAAGAACTATGAACATTTAAGTGAGGACAAGATGCTCTTGTTACAAAAGCTGGTGTATGCATGTTACAAGACGCTTGATACAATTTACAGAATGTACAAGAAAGAAGTGGGTGGTTGGATAACTTCAAACAGTGCTACAGAATTGGAAGACGTATGACAACTACATTTCAAATGAAAGGTCAACTTGACGATACACAGCAAACGCGGAATCGACCCAAAAATTAGTAGATGAAATTAACAAACTTGTGGCACCGTTCAGTAAGGAATTCATTTTCAACTCCGACCAATAGGGATTTGACGGAGATGCAAGCGCGAGATAACCGACAGCAAATGTGAAAGGCTGATACAGTAGCAAATGGTGTAATCACAAGCATACAGAATGCGAGCACACAAACGTGCATACATTGTGGTGTACAGGTGCTGGATGTTAGTCTGTGGGATGGACTTCCTTGCCTGTTGTACTTGGTAAGTCAATACAGGGACAGTTAATGCTGGTTGTGGTTAATGTTGGAGTTATCGGCCAATGAAATGCGTATGAAAGGAGACACCAAGAGCGTTATACCAGCGTCAGCTAACATCAGTACCTTAATGAGTTCGTATACAGTTATGCCGACTGTTAATCTGTATGGTAAATTGGCTGGAAAGTTGTTTATTGTTCTGCGAGGAGTTGGAGTGCTCTGCCCCCTCCGATTCTTTCTCGTGTGCGTGATCTTGCAATGGTAGTCGGGAATATCAGCGTCACAACGGGCAAGAGCGGGACACTGGGCGTAAAAGAAGTACAATTATGGTATGAGCACTGCTTTCGGTCAACAGCTGGTTAAAATAACCTGCTTTTGCTTGATTCCTGGACTGCGTATTAAAATAATACTCAGTTAGAGCAAATTATACTTCTTGAAAAGTATATGACATTGTAGCTCATAACATGTGGAATCGCTGGATAAATTCAGCCGTTGGATTTTTGCTTCATCCGGCCTATAAAACAATCGCCTATCTGCAGCTAAGCCTTAAAGGACAACCAGTTTCATGCTAAGCTTCACGAAAGACTGCTTCGCATTCAGTTGCATGCCATCACATTCCATCAGTTCTCATCATCCCGTTACACCAACTTGATTCTACATGCATTCATTAAGAATTGATACCTAGCTGAACGTCCTGCAGGGTTTGAAACGCCCAAGGAGTTCGTCGTCTTGACGGAGCGAACCTTTGTGATCACTGTGGTGCGCCATTTTTCATTCGGTGTTCATGACGCAAGTTAATTCTTCGTTTTGAACATTTCTTGAATGTCGACGTTGTCTATTTTATGAAGTGTAACACATGCATCCCATAGATGGTTGATTTCTGCACCGCCCAGAACTCATTTTCTGTCGCACTCCTGATGCACATAGTGTGTCGTTAGCAGCAAATATTTTTCCTGTCTTAATTGTTAACACAACACTTTCAAATGAACCTTACTAAAAATTGAACTTGCGACCTCGCACTGAAGGAGCCCCTTGTCATACTGAAAATTCCCATGGTACGACTGGGTTCCGATCACACCATTGTTTCATAATCAAAGGATGACAGAGGTGGCTAACTACCGAAATGACAGTAAAAGGTCTTCAGTTAATGTACATTTATTTCACAAGAATTAACACACATGAGGAAAAACTAAACACAGCAAGGAACAAAGGTTTTAGTTCAAAATTAGTACAATGCGCATGAAGCATTAAGCTTTCTCAGTGACACATAATACACACATGACTTGCCAGAAAGATACAGGGAAACAGTGTATAAAGGAGTGATAACTTACAGAGATCGATATGGCAGAAATAATTGGTTTAGCCAGGGTATAAGGAGAGGTGGTATTCAGTAATGCACTGAAACTAATACTTGTACATGCAAGTTAACAAGCAAGGCATTGAACTCAACATTCACTGTAATAAGAGCGCACTTCCGAATTTGGGAGAATTGCAACAACATTAGGCTGAACACGACTTTAAGTAATATTTAACGCTATCATGGCGTTCCTAAAATTCACATGATGTCAATCTCCGTTAAATTCATACACGGAAGCGAGAACATTCACCAGTATTCACAGCACCAGAATCCCAACTGCTCCAGCATCGGACCATGAATGCTTTCCGCTCCGACCTCAGACCTCCAATGCTCTCGGCACCAATATCGAAACCTGAATGTATACTGCATCGAACTTGGACTCAATAATTTCTCAACTTTTGTTCTCTCCAATTCTGGTCTCCCTCTTAAAAGACAACCACTAAAACCCGTATAAATCAACCAGGCCTATCAGAGAGAAAAGAAACTCCTCCTCACCTCTGACGAGTCCCGGAGACGTCCATGGCAATATACTAGATGCCAATCAGAGCTCTAGTCTCGTCGTTAGCCTATGAGATCAGAGGAAATGCTCCCCCCTTCCACGGATCGCAAGCAACTGCTGCTGACGCTGCTGAGGCGGCGTGGCCGGTACCCCACCGTCAATCAGAAAGCCGTCCTCTCCAGCGCATTACAGGGAAATTTTAGCTTGGCGGACCCCTGGCTTGCATGAAAAGAGTGCACATGTAACTCGCCAACACAGTGTCGCCTATATATAGTGAAAAAGGGGGGGGGGGCTCCATTGTCTGAGAAACACACAGGCCACTTTGCCCAGGAGACATGCCACTCCAGTGAGAATCATATCATGCCAAAGATTATGCTAAACTAAAAGTACTTTTATTTTAATAAAATCTGTCTTGCTTATTCCTCGCTATGTTAAGAGGAGCATCTGATTATCGTAACAGCACGGAAAAAGAAAAGTGTGTGAAAAGGCCACACAGAATAGCCATTTGTGGGATCTTGGTGCTCGATTCCCATCTGAGCTAGGCACATGGTGTAAAGAAAGGTTTTGGGTTAGCCCAGACCAGGAGCCATCTATCTTGCTGTAGCTATGTTACAGTAAATTAAACAAATGTTTGAACGATGAACGGGAACTAGCACCTAAGCAAATTGTGCGAATCGATTAATTCCTTTTGCCAAATATTTTGATTGGGCTGAAATTGATGCTCAGCTAATGGCATTATTTGAATGTCCACCGTTCGTATTTTATGTTCAAAAACAATCACCCTTAAATAACTCTAGACTGGAGTGGGACTGGTGATCCAATTTGGTCCACCAGTGTATCGGGCCTTGATCTGAGGTAAGTTATAACCGTTCGAAGAAATCTTGCTTTGCTTGGATTTTACGTGCAAAAAACACGTTCTCCTGGGAGATTTTTGAAGTGCGCCACTTCTGTGCTTTAAATTTCTACGAATCGTTTCAACCTTTGCACAAAGGTAGATAAGTGGATAAAGTCAAAAATATTTTTTTCCCTTCAGTAATCTTTATCCGTTGTCGAGACACGATGATTTAAACTCGAGCTAAATGTAGCACGTAAAATCCACTGTTATTTGAAACGGTTTAAATGAATTAAATAACTGTAAAATAGTCTCACAACGAAATCGAAAATTCGCTTTCAAAAATCTGGCTTCATTCGGATCTTGTGTGAAAAAAACATGTTCTTCGTGAGTCTTTTTACCTGCGCCACTTCTATGTTTCAGACTTGTGCAAATAGGTTCAAATTTTGTACGAAAGTAGACAAATACATGCAATTAATGGTCGTTGTTTTGTGAAATGGTATGAGCATCATGGTTCGAGAGACAATAAAAAAACCTATACCGTATCAGTCCTCGCCCGAGTCAAAAAAATCTACATCGGTTGCCAAGCTATGGCGGTCCACCGTCAAACTTACTGTAAAGTTGGGAACCAGAATGAAAAAAAATTGGAAATTTGTAGTAATGACTATGGGACCAAACTGCTGAGGTCATCGGTCCCTAGACTTACGCTCTACTTAATCTAACTTAAACTAACTTACGTTAAGGACAGCACACACACCCATGCCCGAGGGAGGACTCGATCCTCCGACGGGGCAACCAGAATGAAAAATGGCCAAAAAAAAAAAAGGCAAATGTGTCCTGGGAAGAGTCAGGCATGTAAAAGAAGGGAACTAGCTTTTCGATTTGTCTGGCAGCTTCAAAGACATTTAAATAAAAACATCGTTACGCATTCGCCCTTTTTTCCGAGTTAAGCCTGATTCCCCAGCGCAGTGAGTTCTCATAGCTACAAGGTGTTGGCACACCTGCATCTTGCAATTTATGGGCAAAAGTCCGTGATACTGTGCCAGAAATCCAGAAGATTCGCCAGCCATAGTAAATAACATATAATATCAAATGGTTGAAGAGCAAAAAATCGAAAAGCTAGTTCCCTTCTTTTACATCCCTAACTCTGTCCAGGACACATTCGCCTTTTTTTGTGCTGTGATAGGAGCATTTTTCGTTCTGGTATATTGAGTGAGACGGCATCTGAATTGTCTTGGAGGCCCAGACAGGCCGCTCCACCCAGGAGATACGCGACTCCAGTGCAAACCAAAATTACGCCAGGCGAAAAATAAAAGATCAGCCTAGCTGCTAGGCTGACTGCAATTACTTCTGCTCTGCTTATGCTTACGCTGAAATAACTAGTGGAAATTAATTTTAAATAACTTTTGCATCACACGAGGGGAATCTCACTCGATGTTCAAATGGTGCGACATTCGCCAGCATCTTCCAGTGTCCCCTTTATTAATTTATCTCTTTGTTATCGTTTGTTTCATGGGCCCCGTGTAAACATTTCTGGCCGGAGAAGGTATTGCCGTAAACATTGCCGGCCAATAGTAGGCGGTAATCTTGCCGAACATGTGGTTGCAATTAGACTGGCCGGAAATGTCACCGGGCCACATTATCAGCAATTTTCAGCCTCTATGTACGGTCCGTGCAGGGACTGGACGCCGCTTATTCGCCGCGACCTTGTGGTGTTCTCTCTGCCAAAGACCGGCGGTAGGTGTGAGCACCAGGCGTCGCGGCGCGTCACGTCACGTGACGAAAGCACTCTGCTACGTAAGTGACGTGGCTGCATTAGTCAGCGTAGGAACGAAACGTCACCGCTACGCAACTTCAATGGATTTACGATATGGTGTCGTCACGTAACGATCTCATCCCAGTAAACCCAGTCCTCCGCCGTGACCTCAAGTTACTGTCCTGGACGAGCTTACTTATGTTCGTGGAAGTCGTCGCTTCTCAAAATTAACTACCAATATACGGTGTCCAGTTTTCTCACGACAGTTGGCCTAAGTTGGATTACGAGTCAACTTTTTCCCGTAACTATTATCCACTGAAAGAGATGCAGTATCAGTAACGTTACCAGGAACAGAAACAATCACACCTTTTTATACATACACTATCAATAAAGTTTATGTTGTACGAAATTACAAATATCAAGAGCCAATTAAAAACAACTAGCTCTTTATTCACATGAAGTGTTGGGTGTTATTGACAAGGGATTTCAGATCGATTCCGTATTTCTGGATTTCCGGAAGGCTTTTGACACTGTACCACACAAACGGCTCGTACTGAAATTACTTGCTTACGGAATACCGTCTCGTTTAAGTGACTGGATTTGTGATTTCCTGTCAGAGAGGTCACAGTTCGTAGTAATTGACGGAAATACTTTCCGGGATGTGAGGTCTTGGTCCAAGAACTTTTCTGCTCCTTACGTTTCGTCCAGGACTGCGCTGGACTTCCTCAGAGGCGCTGCTCCGCTGAGTCTTGCCGACTGACTGGTCGGGTGTCTGAGAGCGATTTATATATTGTGAGAAAGGGGGGCGTGGTTCAGGTGACACGTGATGAGCAGTGATAATCCATAGCAAAGATAGGGTTGACTATCGATTACCACCATGTCAAAGATAAAAATTGTTAGCAATTTTGTAGAGCCACTGTCCATATATCGCTAAGTTTCATAGCCTCCTCTTTCCTATTAAAAGTATCGTGATGTTTATAAATTTCAATAGCTTCTCTATATAGCCGTGGATAGTAATTTAACGTTGTAGATAAAACTTCGGTATCCGAAAACTTCACTTGGTGGTTGCCTGGTTGAAGAGCATGTTCCGCTACAGCTGATTTTTCTATTTTTCCAAGTCGACAAAGACTTTTATGCTCTTTCAGTCGCGTGATTACGCTTCTTTTGGTAGTACCAATATAAACTTTACCACAGGTACATGGAATTTTATACACACCACATGTCCACAGAGGAAGGCGTTTATCCTTCACAGATCGTAGTACTTGACTTATTTTCTTTGTTGGATTAAAGACCGGTTTTATGTCGTGTTATCGTAAAATCTTACCGATCCGATCTGTCCCTTTTTTAATAAAAGGGAGAACTACTGCGTTTTTCTGTCGTTGTGGTTCATTCTTATCTTTTGGTCTTCTGTTCCTTGGACGTAAAATTCTATTTATCTCTTTTCTTGAGTAGCCGTTTTTTTCAAAAGCCTGCTTCAGATGTTTCACTTCAGCATCCAAATGTTCAGGTGTACATATCCGTTCCGCTCGATCGACAAGACTTTCTATGACACCCCTTTTTTTGTTGTGGATGATGATTAGAATTTTTATGTAAATATCTGTCCGTATGTGTTGCCTTCCGAAAAACTTTATATTCCAAGCTTCTATCGGACCGTCTCATAACTAAGACATCCAAGAAAGATATTCTGTTATCCTTTTCTATTTTCATGGTAAACTGTATTTTTGGGTGAATTTTATTTAGATAATTATCTTTGCTATGGATTATCACTGGTCATCACGTGTCACCTGAACCACGCCCCCCTTTCTCACAATATATAAGTCGCTCTCAGACACCCGACCAGTCAGTCGGCAAGACTCAGCGGAGCAGCGCCTCTGAGGAAGTCCAGCGCAGTCCTGGACGAAACGTAAGGAGCAGAAAAGTTCTTGGACCACGACCTCACATCCCGGAAAGTATATCAACAGCCATGTCACCCGGTCGTGAAAGCCTTCATTCTACAATTGACGGAAAGTCATCGAGTAAAACAGAAGTGATTTCTGGTGTTCCCCAAGGTAGTGTTATAGGCCCTTTGCTGTTCCTTATCTATATAAACGATTTGGGAAACAATCTGAGCAGCCGTCTTCGGTTGTTTGCAGATGACGCTGTCGTTTATCGACTAATAAAGTCATCAGAAGATCAAAACAAACTGCAAAACGATTTAGAAAAGATATCTGAATGGTGCGAAAAGTGGCAGTTGACCTTAAATAACGAAAAGTGTAAGGTCATCCACATGAGAGCAAAAAGGAACTCGTTAAACTTCGGTTACACGATAAATCAGTCTAATCTAAAAGCCGTAAATTCAACTAAATATCTAGGTATTACAATTACGAACAATTTAAATTGGAAGGAACACACAGAAAATGTTGTGGGGAAGGCTAATCAAAGACTGCGTTTTATTGGCAGGTCACTTAGAAAATGTAACATACCTACTAAGAAGGCTGCCTACACTACGCTTATCCGTTCTCTTTTAGAATACTGCTGCGCGGTGTGGGATCCTGACCAGATAGGACTGACGGAGTACACCGAAAAAGTTCAAAGAGAGGCAGCACGTTTTGTATTATCTCGAAATATGGGAGAGAGTCTCACAGAAATGATACAGGATTTGGGATGGACATCATTAAAAAAAGAAAGGCGTTTTTCGTTGCGACGGAATCTTCTCACGAAATTCCAATCACCAACTTTCTCCTCCGAATGCGAAAATATTTTGTTGACACCGACCTACATAGGGAGGAACGATCACCACGATAAAATAAGGAAAGTCAGCGCTCGTACGGAAAGATATAGGTGTTCATTCTTTCCGCGCGCTGTACGAGATTGGAATAATAGAGTATTGTGAAGGTGGTTCGATGAACCCTCTGCCAGGCACTTAAATGCGATTTGCAGAGTATCCATGTAGATGTAGATGTGGATGTAGAAATGTTGTGTGTGACTTCATACTCAATGGTAAAGAGAGATGGACTATAGAGTGGTGTAGCAGCTGTCGTTGTAGGAAAGCTAGACAGGAGCAGAAATGACTAGTGAACAAGTTAACACAACAAACAGAAGGTTTACTTAAATTGTATTTCTCCAAGCATACGAAGAGTCACTACGAACAATGCAGCAAGAAACAGAGTCCAGCTATCTCAGTGTCAACAACGACAAGGCTCACTGGAGTACGCACAACGATGGTGCCACAGCGAATTGGCTCCAAGTGCTAGTGAACTGAGCGGCTGCCACTGGCCATCCTTATACTGCGGCGGCATAGGTCACTCGTGGTACCGAGCTGCTGGAGGTGTGGCACAGTGGACGTGCACCATTGTGTTCACCAGATCCCGCACGACCATTATTGGCGTCAGACGGACACTTGCAATTCTGTTGCCAACGTCGCAAAGCCCATATCGATATGTGATACCACAATAAAGTTTTTGCATAATCTTAAAGTGTGTATACTTATACATACGAAAATACACTACTGGCCATTATTGCTACACCAGGAAGAAATGCAGATGATAAACGGGTATTCATTGGACAAATATACACTCCTGGAAATTGAAATAAGAACACCGTGAATTCATTGTCCCAGGAAGGGGAAACTTTATTGACACATTCCTGGGGTCAGATACATCACATGATCACACTGACAGAACCACAGGCACATAGACACAGGCAACAGAGCATGCACAATGTCGGCACTAGTACAGTGTATATCCACCTTTCGCAGCAATGCAGGCTGCTATTCTCCCATGGAGACGATTGTAGAGATGCTGGATGTAGTCCTGTGGAACGGCTTGCCATGCCATTTCCACCTGGCGCCTCAGTTGGACCAGCGTTCGTGCTGGACGTGCAGACCGCGTGAGACGACGCTTCATCCAGTCCCAAACATGCTCAATGGGGGACAGATCCGGAGATCTTGCTGGCCAGTGTAGTTGACTTACACCTTCTAGAGCACGTTGGGTGGCACGGGATACATGCGGACGTGCATTGTCCTGTTGGAACAGCAAGTTCCCTTGCCGGTCTACGAATGGTAGAACGATGGGTTCGATGACGGTTTGGATGTACCGTGCACTATTCAGTGTCCCCTCGACGATCACCAGTGGTGTACGGCCAGTGTAGGAGATCGCTCCCCACACCATGATGCCGGGTGTTGGCCCTGTGTGCCTCGGTCGTATGCAGTCCTGATTGTGGCGCTCACCTGCACGGCGCCAAACACGCATACGACCATCATTGGCACCAAGGCAGAAGCGACTCTCATCGCTGAAGACGACACGTCTCCATTCGTTCCTCCATTCACGCCTGTTGCGACACCACTGGAGGCGGGCTGCACGATGTTGGGGCGTGAGCGGAAGACGGCCTAACGGTGTGCGGGACCGTAGCCCAGCTTCATGGAGACGGTTGCGAATGGTCCTCGCCGATACCCCAGGAGCAACAGTGTCCCTAATTTGCTGGGAAGTGGCGGTGCGGTCCCCTACGGCACTGCGTAGGATCCTACGGTCTTGGCGTGCATCCGTGCGTCGCTGCGGTCCGGTCCCAGGTCGACGGGCACGTGCACCTTCCGCCGACCACTGGCGACAACATCGATGTACTGTGGAGACCTCACGCCCCACGTGTTGAGCAATTCGGCGGTACGTCCACCCGGCCTCCCGCATGCCCACTATACGCCCTCGCTCAAAGTCCGTCAACTGCACATACGGTTCACCTCCACGCTGTCGCGGCATGCTATCAGTGTTAAAGACTGCGATGGAGCTCCGTATGCCACGGCAAACTGGCTGACACTGACGGCGGCGGTGCACAAATGCTGCGCAGCTAGCGCCATTCGACGGCCAACACCGCGGTTCCTGGTGTGTCCGCTGTGCCGTGCGTGTGATCATTGCTTGTACAGCCCTCTCGCAGTGTCCGGAGCAAGTATGATGGGTCTGACACACCGGTGTCAATGTGTTCTTTTTTCCATTTCCAGGAGTGTATTATACTGGAACTGACATGTGATTACATTTTCACACAATTTGGTTGCATAGATCCTGAGAAATCAGTACCCAGAACAACCACCTCTGGCCGTAATAACGGCCTTGATACGCCTGGGCATTGAATCAAACAGAGCTTGGACGGCGTGTACAGGTACAACTGCCCATGCATCTGCAACACGATACCACAGTTCATCAAGAGTAGTGACTGGCGTATTGTGACGAGCCACTTGCTCGGCCACCATTGACCAGACGTTTTCAATTGGTAAGAGATCTGGAGAATGTGCTGGCCAGGACAGCAGTCGAACATTTTGTGTATCCAGAAAAGACCCTACTGGTCCTGCAACATACGGTCGTGCATTATCCTGCTGAAGTGTAGGGTTTCGCAGGGATCGAATGAAGGGTAGAGCCACGGGTCGTAACACATCTGAAATGTAACGTCCACTGATCGACGTGCCGTCAATGCGAACAGGAGGTGACCGAGACGTGTAACCAACGGCACCCCATACCATGACGCCGGGTGACACGCCAGTATGGCGATGACGAATACACGCTTCCAATATGCCTTCACCGCGATGTCGCCAAACACGGATGCGACCATCATGATGCTTTAAACAGAACCTGAATTCATCCGAAAAAATGTCGTTTTGCCATTCGTGCACCCAGGTTCGTCGTTGAGTACACCATCGCAGCAGCGTCAAGGGTAACCGCAACCATGGTCTCCGAGCTGATAGTTCATGCTGCTGCAAACGTCGTCGAACTGTTCGTGCAGATGGTTGTTGTCTTGCAAACGTCCCCATCTGTTGACTCAGGGATCGAGACGTGGCTGCACGATCCGTTACAGCCATGCGGATAAGATGCCTGTCATCTCGATTGCTAGTGATACGAGGCCGTTGGGATCCAGCACGGCGTTCCGTATTACCCTCCTGAACCCACCGATTCCATATTCTGCTAACAGTCATTGGATCACGACCAACCCGAGCAGCAATGTCGCGATACGATAAACCGCAATCGCGATAGGCTACAATCCGACCTTTATCAAAGTCGGAAATGTGATGGTACGCATTTGTCCTCCTTACACCAGACATTAGGACAACGTTTCACCAGGCAACGCCCGTCAGCTGCTGTTTGTGTATGAGAAATCGGCTGGAAACTTTCCTCATGTCAGCGCGTTGTAGGTGTCACCACCGGCGCCAACCTTGTGTGAATGCTCTGAAAAGCTAATCATTTGCATATCATAGCATCTTCTTCCTGTCGGTTAAATTTCGCGTCTGTAGCAGGTCATCTTCGTGGTGTAGCAATTTTAATGGCCAGTAGTGTAGTTTTTATGGCCAATTATTGTTTTATTTTTTGAGAGTTTTGGTGTTTTTTGCCAATTTTGTTTTGCGAGTTTTGGTGTTAGTTTCTGATGAATCATTTTCGAAATACCATATGCGCCTTATTTTTGTATTATTTCAAGGTTATGTTGAAAATGAAATTGTATGTTTCAGCTATATTATATTTACTGACATTCTAGATCACATTTATTTACAGTACTCAAAAAATAAGTAATCATTTATGTTAAACCCATGAGGTCTCATCAACTGAAGAAAAAATGACTTCGCTACCATACACTGTTGAAAGTTTTACAGAACAAAACATTTTCGAAGCTCTCTGCTGAGACATTAGGCCGCTGATCCGTTAACAGGTCCTCCTGCGTGAAAATAAGCAGCCACCAACTATATTTCAACATGTAAGCTGCCTTCAACATAACACAAAAGTTTTGAAAATGTCCACATTTCCTGCTGCCGTTGAAAGTTGCTCCTTCAGTACATTTGTATCGCTTCAGAATATTTAATCAGATGAAGCCTGCCATTCTAAGTACGTATAATAGAGATCATCATTATTATCATATGGTTGAAACAAGAATCTGGTGCTGTGTGAACACAGATTTTCGTGGACTTGTGTTGTTCACCTACTTCGAAGTTGGAGCGCAGTGTTTTTTTTTTTTTTTTTCCCATTTTCCTTTACCTGAAGTTTTGTCCAAACTTATCAAAAATTTATTGGTATCATCGACAAAAATTCTTCTTCAATAGTAAGGAACCGTTTGTTCGGAATATTGGTTTTAGTTTTATTCTCAGACGTCAAATTTCCCAATATTTTTGTACAAAAAGTCCTACCAAAACAACGCGGTTTGAAGACGTCATTGATGCGATGCTTCAGTTAAACTACGTTTTTTTTCGTAATACGTAAGCGTAAATACGAAAACCATCAACACGTAAATCAACATGGCACCTGCCTGATTTACTTCTGTCAGCTAATCACAGCACAGGACATAGTGATGGCACGTAAACATGTTTATGGTGGTACAACATAGCTTTTAGAAAGTTTATTTAAATATGTATTCAATATTATTGTTATTGTTTTGTGACTGAAGTTCGTGGCGAGAAGTTGATTGTTGCAGTGCCCAAGGTCTAGGTTATTTTGAAACGTGATAAACTGTTTGCGAGTGGACGAAACCAATGAATAAGTTTCCACAGGAAATCAGCAACCATACTTCTTGTGCAACGTCATTTAAGGTCTCCACAGACGAGCGAGGATTGCAACAATCTGTTGCAAGCGATACGCGCCTCACACGAACGATTTGCAAGCAATTTCAGCCAATATTGCGAACACCACTGTGTCTATGTGTCTATGAGTTCTGCTAGGGAAAACGTACAGCTATCTTTAGCAGAAATGGCAGTTCGTCTTCGAATCACCACGAATATTTGGAAAAAATAAAGAAAAAGAAGAACTGTATTTTATTAAACTTGTTTTGAAAAGCTTCTCTTGGGAGCTGTAAGTTACTTTACAGAATAAATTATATATTTCACTGACTCCAAGACGGCTGTGTAATGCAATTCGATTTTGATTAGCCTTCAATTACTTTCTGATTCATTAGTCTTATAGTTTGACTGCGCGTATTTACACAATTTGTACTGAATTCTCGGTGTGTCTATAGAAATGTTATCAATAGCCGCACTGCTTTCTTGTTACAAGTGAGAGCTACATTGGCTTTGGGTATAGCTGCGTAGTAGTTTTCCACTGAACATTTAAACTAAAATATCCAGTTCATATTATGGTACGTCATACTGTTGAAAAGTGAACTTCAATAATGCTTCTAGTTGTTTCATAAGTAACTGAAAATCATCAAATGAGTTCAGTGTATCGTGACTATTACTATGAATTTCCCATCAGTTCTAGGCTTCAGCTGCAAAATACTGATCACTGAAAAAATTATTCCATGGTGTACCTATAAATTCTAAAGTAAACATTCTTACTCAACATGATCAAAGCGAAACGAAACAAAATTACACAACCATGCTTAATAACTAAACACACTAGTTGCAACCAAGCCGTAATATATCACACATCGCATGCCTGATTGCCTACGATTTCCATGCGATCAGTGACCGATCGCTACGATCCCTCACACAAATGCGATCTATGAAGCGATCACACGCTAATGTGACGGATAGCTGCAATTCGTCGCTTGTGTTTGGGGCCCTTTAATCTCTTCCTTTTAGTATATGTGACTATTGCGATGTGCACGTGGCGTCATATATCCTGCTCTGTGAAAAGCTGATTAAGCAGGCATCATGTTAACTTACGAGCTCCAAAAACTGGAGAGCCTTCTTTGGTGGGTTTCCTATTTATACTTGCGTGCTACACAAATTTGATGTTTAGTATACGCACAAAATTAAACATCCTTAAATAGCTCGTTATTTTTGGCACGATTTGTCGTGCAAATGTGTCAGATATGTGACATTGGCGACTGAATCTGTTACTAGAGTGAAGTTAATTGAAAGTAGGGTATTTTCGTATAATGTCTCATCTACAACCTACTTCTCTTTGCAGAATGAACTGTCATCTTATCATTATATGCGAATATCTAAGTTAACAAAAAAATCAAAATGCGACTGCACCATTCTCTTGCTGTCGCTCGTACTGTATCTAACCCTCTAAACCTTAACACGGCTTCAAGATGCAGTGTAAGATGCTGTTTGCAGCCGAAAAGAATTCACACGGCAGGAATGTGGCTGCGAGTTGGGTGACGTGGTCTGTACAGCATAGTACGCGCTGTTCTTAAAACATTTTTGTGAAGGTAACTGTGAAAACTGTAACCGTGACTGACTGAGAGAGGTTCGAGCGACGTAAATACAGGGTGAGTCACCTAACATTACCGCTGGATATATTTCGGAAACCACATCAAATACTGACGAACCGATTCCATAGACCGAACGTGAGGAGAGGGGCTACTGTAATTGTTTAATACAAACCATACAAAAATGCACGGAAGTATGTTTTTTAACACAAACCTACGCTTTTTTAAATAGAACCCCGTAGTTTTGTTAGCACATCTGAACATATAAACAAATACGTAATCAGTGCCGTTTGTTGCATTGTAAAATGTTAATTACATCCGGAGATATTGTAACCTAAAGTTGATGCTTGAGTACCACTCCTCCGCTGTTCGATCGTGTGTATCGGAGAGCACCGAATTACGTAGGGATCCAAAGGGAACGGTGATGGACCTTAGGTGCAGAAGAGATTGGAACAGCACATTACGTCCACATGCTAACACCTTTTTATTGGTCTTTTTCACTGACGCACATGTACATTACCATGAGGGGTGAGGCACACGTACACACGTGGTTTCCGTTTTCAATTACACTGCATTCACAGAGGCTGCACTCCAGCTAGAAAATAGCTGTAGCAACGTTTAGCTCCAACTGCGGAGAAACGAACCAGCCAAATTAGTTAATTGTTCCTGCGAGAACTGAGAGGACACTATAATATGCACGCTCCTCCAACCATGTGCGTGTATATCGCCACATACTAAGAATAGGGCTGAGTACATGTTTTCTCGCATAACGAGAAACATAGGGAAAGTTTATGCTGGAAAGTTCAGCCAAGGTCAGATTAGTTTTTAGGAATTTCAGCGGGAGAGAGCAGCCTTGCAGTCGGCAGCGCGTCGAGCTTAAGGTAAGTACCATGTGCAGAGGCGTAAACTTTGTTGGTTCACCAGCTTGCGGCCACTGTAAACTCGAGCGGCTTTGGGTAATCTTACATATATTTGTCACTTAACTAACCATCCACCGTAGACTTGATTGTCATCCTAAATAGTATCGAACTTTGAACCGGAATCGGACGATTTTCGTAGTACTGACCAACATAATAACGTATGTGTAGGAGCAATTTTGCAAAGAAACTTCCAATTAAACTTTCATAATATTGTGTTTAGGATTAATGTTCTTTCAGAGAGTTAATATATAACATTGTTGTGTATAAAATTATTTCACTTTTTGATGTTGGCAAGATGTGTTACCCATTGCGCTGTTTTCATAGTGTCAAATTGAATACTGTGTAAAGGCATAATTTTGTGAGAAAAATTTGCGACATTATTCTTATCGTTTCACCTTACACAGTTGTTCTCAATTCTAGAATAAGCAAAACCAAACTGCACCCTACAACTTGTTTGCAGTCGTCCACTGTCCAGTGGCGTCGCCCTCTGCACCTTCTCAAACGTCGCTTAGCACTGACTTCTGAAACGTTTGGCTGTTGAGGAGCTGCTCGACAATTGTCCCTGTTCTTTTCATCTCCCTACGCACAATCATTGTACTGGCTGGACTGCTAGTAGCACTTTGGAACTCACTCGTCATTCCTTCGCCGAATTCATGCGCTAGAAGCACCCTCAGGTTCTGGTTTAGCTGTGGTTGTTCCTTCGCATTTCCACTTCACAATCACGTCGCCAACTGTGGACTTGGGCAGCTGTAGAAGGGTTGAAATACTGCTGATTGATCTGTTACTCAGCTGACATCCAATCCACATTTGGAGTCACTGAGCTCTCCTGAGCCCATTCCGCTGTTTCAGCTTCTCTACTGACATCACGATACTCCAACCTCCATTCATACTGGCGGGTCCGCCTCTTGTGACATCTAGTGGTCAATTCTGCATTACATATGGGTCTGGATACTTTTGATCAGTGCAGTCGTGGGAAATTTTCTCTCGAGTGGTTATAGGCCTTGCCTTGGTGATTGATTTTCTTTACAAAATTTGCCAACTGTTACATAAAGATCTTTTAGAACAAATCATAAACACCAAACTACAATCACTGCTACATATAATACTTTCTGAAGTATGGTATGGAACTGTTATGGCTTGTGTGTTGAACAACATTGTTATGATTTAGTTTTATTCTTTTCATGTGTAACAATTATACATACTGATCTGAAGAAATTACATCTTCTTGAAGAAATTATGCGTCTCAACTTTATCTTTGGTAGGGATAAAAGCTGATGTAATGAATTAAAATTTGGAACAAAAGCTGGAGTTGAACGTAGGTTTCCTGCTTAGTAGGCAGATATGCTGTCCACTGCACCACTCTAGTGATATACACAACAGACATTGAAGATCCAAAGAAACTGGTACACCTGCCTAATATCGTGTAGGGCCCGCGCAAGCACGCAGAAATGCCGCGACACGACGTGCCATGACTCGACTATTGTCTGAAGTAGTGCTGGAGGGAACTGGCACCATGAATCCTGCAGGGCTGTCCATAAATCCGTAAGAGTGCGAGAGGGTGGAGATCTCTTCTGAACAGGACGTCGAAAGGCATCCCACATATGCTCAATAATGTTCATGTCTGGGAAGTTTGGTGGCCAGCGGAAGTGTTTAAACTCAGAAGAGTGATCCTGGAGCCACTCTGTAGCAATTCTGGACGTGTTTGGTGTCGCATTGTCCTGCTGGAATTGCCCAAGTCCGTCGGAACGTACAACTAACATGAATGGATGCAGATGACCAGACTGGGTGCTTACGTAGGTGTCACCTGTCACAGTCGTATCTAGACATATCAGGGGTCCCAATTGTACACGCCCCACACCATTACAGAGCCTCCACCAGCTTGAGCAGTCCCCTGCTGACATGCAGCGTCCATGGATTCATGACGTCTCCATGCTCGTACACGTGCGTCCGCTCGATCTGAAACGAGACTCCTCCGACCAAGCAACATGTTTCCAGTCATCAACAGTCCAATGTCGGTGCTGACGGGCCCAGGCGAGACGTAAAGCTTTGTGTCGTGCAATCCTCAAGGGTACACGAGTGGGCCTTCGGCTCCGTAATCCCATATTGATGATGTTTCGTTGAATGGTTCTCACGCTGACACTTGCTGATGTCTCAGCATTGAAATCTGCAGCAGTTTGTGGAAGGGTTGCGCTTCTGTCACATTGAACAATTCTCTTCTGTCATCGTTGCTCCCGTCATCGCAGGATCTTTTTCCGGCGGCAGAGATGTCGGAGATTTGATGTTTTACTGGGTTCCTGGCATTCACGGTACACTCGTGAAATTGTCGCATGGGAAAATCCCCACTTCATTGCTATCTCAGAGATGCAGTTTTCCATCGCTGCATAACACGACGTTCAAAATCACCTAAATCTTGATAACCTGCCATTGTAGCAGCAGTAACCGAGCTAACAGCTGCATGAGACACTTGTTGTCTTATACAGGGTGCGTCAAAAAAATGTATACACACTTTGAACTGTCATAGACAATTTATTTCCCGTTCTACAAGGTTAAATATCTGTGAGCAAGTAATGTTATGTTTCTTCAACAGGTGGCAGCAGTGGCAAGGAAGTAACTGCAACATGGCGGACGTGCGTTTGAGCTTTGAAGCGCGTAAGCAGATAATTAAGTGGTACTGGAAGTTTGAGAATGTAGATGTGGTTCGAAGACAGTGGAGAAGTGAGTATGGTACAGAACCACCTTCAAGGTTAACAATTACACATCTACGAGACAAATTCGAAATTTATCGAACAGTGGTTGATGTGCATAAAAATCGATCATGGCGACCTCGTACAGCTACAAGTGATGATTCCACAACTGTGGTCTTGGAAGTGTTTCAGCGTTCGCCTCAAAAATCTTCAAGGTAAGTGGTACGTGAGAGTAATGTAAGTGCTAGTAGTGTGCTACGCATTCTGAAGAAAGGCAAGTTTCGTGTGGACATTCTAAGGCTGGTGCAACGGCTAAGTGACGACGATCCAAATCGAAGGTTAGAATTTTGTGAATGGGTTCAGGAGATGGTGAGACGTGAACCGGCATGTATGGGTAGCATAATTTGGTCGGATGAAGCCAATTCAAACTCAATGGAACTGTCAATAGGCACAATTGTGTGTACTGTGCTGAAGACAATCCTCACATTACAGTTGAAAATGCTGTGAATTTGCCTGCTTTAAATGTGTGGCGTGGTTTGTCTGCAAGGGGACTCATTGGGCCTTTCCGCTTTGAAGGTACTGTTACTGGAGAAACGTACCTAACAATGCTTGCTGACTCCATATTCCCTGCCATTCGTGCATTATACGGTAATGATGAGTTTTATTTCCAACAAGATGGCGCCCCGCCGCACTATCATAGCGACGTACGCGCATACCTGGATCACAATGTGCCAGGCCAGTGGATAGGACGCAGGGGACCAATCGAGTTTCCTGCACGCTCTCCAGACCTCACGCCGCTGGATTTCTTCTTATAGGGCAAAGTAAAAGATGAGGTGTACAGACGTAAACCACGTAACCTGGACACACTTTGGAATGAGATTCAGGCGGTGTGCGCAGAAATCTCGTTGGACACTTTGGTACGATTGAAACGTCCCCTTAGAAAAATTATATATGACTGTGCTTAAACTGACACACAATATTTTCTTAGCGCAAAGCAATCTGACTTTCAATAATCCCTACAAAAGAATGGCCCTGACTAACATTAACCTATACCTTTCACAAATCACTTACCTCACAAAAATCTTCGTTACTCGAACTACTGCAATACAGCGAGCGCCACTACTGCCAGCTAAATAAAAGATTCAAACTATGGAAGGCACTAACTACTGATAGGCATAGTTAGCAAATGAAAACAATGTATTTACCTTAATAGTCATAATATATATAACAGTTCATGACATCCATTCGTACAAATGTACTGTTTCTGATGGACACACCTCCAGATTATCCATTCTCAAAAATCCGCCATCTCACTTCCCCACATCCACCACTGCTGGCGGCTCACCTCCAACTGCGCAACGCTACGCGCTGTTAACAGCCAACTGCCCAACATTACAATGGCGAATATTACAACAATGCTGACCAGCCACAGACTACACACAGCACAGTCAGTGATTTTCATACAGAGCGCTACGTGGCGTTACCAATAAGAAAACCTAAAGAGCCTACTTACACGATGTACAGAATCAGTGGTGACTCGTACTCATAAATGTATTGATGCTGAAGGCCACCAGTTTGAACATTAATCACATTTGCAAAATACATTTATTTTTCCAGTTGGACTTTAAGCTTTCCATTTTCAGAAATTTAACGTTGTAGAACGGGAAACAAATTTTCTATGACGCTTCAAAGTGTGTATACATTTTTTTTACGCATCCTGCATATACGTTACCGACCGCAACGCCGTATTCTGCCTGTTTACTTATCTCTGTATTTGAATAGGCATGCCTAGACCAGTTTCTTTGCCGCTTTTGTGTATCTACATGGACTACCGTAGTCCGATGCCCTCCCTGGGGTGACGCATGAACCGACGTTTGTGGTAGGGAGGGCACTGGACTAGACTAGTCTGCGCCGCTGTGTTGTCTACAATGCCAGGGTGGTGTAGTGGATAACCCATCTGCCCAACAACCATTCACATCATCTTCTATCCTTATGGAACTATACATACTTTGGCACTGAATTTCTTCTACTTTTTTGTATCATGAATACCTTTGTAAGACACAAACAAGAGCAAAGCTTCAATTTTCTTTGTTACATCCGTTCGCAGCACAATGAAACTTATAAGAACTAGCTAGTATAATGCAATTTTCACATTCATTGTTGGATCGTGTAACTATTAAGCTCGCTACGGTGCGTGGGCGCCCTGCTACCCCCCCCCCCTTCCCTCCCCGTCACCTTTATCTGCTGTATGTGGAGGCCAGGAGGCGGCGACGACCGCCCTTGGCCCTGTGCGCCGAGCAGGCCCCTTTGCGAAAGCGACCGGCCAGTCTGGCGAGTGATTAAGAGCCGACTATATATAGCACAACACCCACCACTCGCAACTGGCGAGGCCCGACCGCAGCTAACGCCGAGCGGCGGTCCGTGTACAAGGCCGCCGCCGCTGCCGCTGCCGCTGCAACGCCCGGCCGTCGCTCTGGAGACAGAGGCGCGTGTGGTCTCGGGGCCGCCTCGCTACGATTACGAAGGTTGTGCAACCGCATTCTTGCCGTCCGACACACGTCACCTCCTTTACGAGGGGGACACTGCTTCGCGCTAGAATAGGAAGGCCAATCTCGTCTCAAATAACTTCAGAACTTTCAAGTCTGACGTCACTGGGGCACTCGTTCTATCTTGGAAAATATTTTTCAATGCTTGGCTCACACGTTCATGCTTGACTTAACTTGTGCGGAAAGTACAGTTTAAAAAGAGACATTTTGAAATTGTAACGTAATCACTGTTTTAAAACAGCCAAGACAAAAGTATACTGGCGCCATGGAGACGACTGGCCTGATAAAATGCAACGGTCATGTTGACAGGTGCAATATAGGAGGCATACAAAAAAAGGAAAGGAACCAGGCGTACGTAAAAATATGGTTGCTGAAGATACGTTATTACACTGACAGAAAAAAATCGCAGCTCCAAAAAATAACTGATGTAGGGTAATGAAATTTCAGGAATAAATTTGTCTAGGTAACATATTTAAGTGATTAACATTTCAAGATCACTGGTTAATATAAGCACGAGGTAAGCCACTGCAAATGTGAAATGCTGGAACATTCTACAGCTACGTGACATCTACATCTACGTGATTAGTCTGCTATTCACAATCAAATGCCTGGCACAGGGTTCAGTGAATCACCTTCAAGCTGTCTCTCTACTGTTCCACTCTCGAAAGGCACGCGAGAAAAACGAGCACTTAAATTTTTCCGTGCGAGCCCTGATTTCTCTTATTTTATCGTGATGATAATTTCTCCCTATCTAGGTGGGTGCCAACAGAATGTTTTCGCAATCGGAGGAGAAAACTGGTGATTGAAATTTCATCAGAAGATCCCGTCCTAACGAAAAACGCCTTTGTTTTAATGATTGCCAGTCGAATTCACGTATCTAAGACGGCTATTCAGATTGTCTCCTATGTCGTTAATATAGATCAGGAACAATAGAGGGCCTATAACACTTCCTTGGGGAACGCCGGACATACTTCTGTTTTACTCGATGACTTTCCATCTATTACTACGAACTGTGACCTTTCTGACAGGAAATTTAATTGATGTAACCGCCAGAATGTTGAATTCAAGCCTGCAAACGCGCATGCATTGTGTTGTACAGGTGCCGGATGTCACTTTGTGAGCTGGAGTCACATGTGCTGTAAGTGTAATTTGAAAATGAAACAGTTGATATTTTCGTGGGCGCTATTGAGTACGACCTGTTGGCTTTCAAATGGTTCAAATGGCTCTAAACACTATGGGACTTAACATCTGAGGTCATCAGTCCCCTAGACTTAGAACTAGTTAAACCGAACTAACCTAAGGACATCACACACATCCATGCCCGAACCAGGATTCGAACCTGCGACCGTAGCAGCAGCGCGGTTCCGAACTGAAGCGCCTAGTGTAGTGTAACAACGTAAGTTTTGTATAAATGATTTTCTTTTGACATATGAGCATGTGCAGACTTCGTCACCTACGTCTGTTACAAAACACTTCAAAATTATTTAAATTCTTTTTAAAGTTGTCGTTGAATGGTTCTTGAACGAAACTGTAATTAAAACATCATCATTTGAGTCGTATGCGCAGAATTACGTCACTCAGTCCAATTGGTCTACGCAAACTTTTTTCAATTTAGATGTCGTTTGTTTCTTCTCAGAAATTATATTAATGCAAGTTATCTGCTTTAATAAATATTAAAACCACATTGAATAACCTTTGAAGACTCAAACTCGCGATGAACGTTGTCAAAAATTAATAATCTTGTCAAATAAATCAGTAATACTTCTTCCTTAATACAATTCTTCATAAATAAATTCTCGGAACACGTATTTAAACTTTTGTAGTATACACTAGTTTATTACCTTCATATAGACGTGAACAGGAGTCTTGACAAGATAGGACTGAACATTTACAACATGATTAAACTTTCTATGACGTCATTGTTGTAGAAACATTACAAATTCTTATTTTTTCAGTTTTTAGAAGCACGACGCAACAACTCGGTTTCAGGATCTTCTGTTGCTCTTTGGCTGTCGACCCGCGACGTATAGTGGCCAGCAATTTTCTCTCTGGTCCCGGCAGTGAAGATGCTGTCTCCGTTTGTAAACATAAAAAAATACAAAACTTTAGATTATTCACAAACATTACAAATATTACAAAATACATAAACAAAACACTAAATTAAACTTATATTCACCTGCAAACTGGGCTGACACTGGTGGATGGGTGACGCTTCAATTTCGCGTCCCACTACATTAGAACCGCACGGCCACAGCGGCCAGCTGTTGGCTTTCCTCGCGTCATCACTACCATTGCTGATGGCAACGCATTTTGATGTAGCCAGCTGACTAAACGTCAAAACAATTATCAAAATAATGTCGGCCGAAGGTCTCGAGAGGAAAGTCAAAAGACAATATTTCAATTTCAAAATACACTAACGGAAAAAAAATCGAAACACTAAGAAGGAGTTGTGTGACGTAGACGAAAGTTGTTAGGCATGTTTCTACATCTGAAAGATGACCTATATTCAGATGTCTTTAGCGCTATTAGTGCCACTAAGAGGGGCCAAATTACGTTCGCTTTAAATATACGCTGTAACGGTCGTGAGCCTTATTAAGCGTCGAGATTTGACGTGGTAAGTTGATGTTAGTCAAGAATGCCTTTAAGCGACAAAGACGCGATTATCAAAACCTCACTGATTTTGAACGATCGTGTAATAGTGCTACGAGAAGCTGGAAGTTCCTTCTGCGATACTGCAGAGAGACGTGGCAGGAATGTAGCCACTGTACACGACTGCTGCAGCGGTTGTCACGAGAGTGTACGGCCGCAAGAAGACCGGGCTCCGGACGGTCACGTGGTACCACCGAGACGCGTTCGGCGGGCTCGGCGTGGACTCTGGCGCGCCGTAACGCATCTGCAGCAGCAGTCTGAGCAGCAGTTGGCACCACAGTGACACAACAAACTGTTACAAATCTGTTACTTCAAGGACAGTTCCAGCCAGACGCCCTGTAGCGTGCATTCCACTCAGCCGAAACCGCCGACATTTTACACTGCAGTGGCGTTAAGCGAGAGCCCACTGGAGGGCAGAGTGGAGGTCTGTTGTATTTCCTGATGAAAGTTGGTTCTGCCAGTGTGCCAGTGATGGCCGTGTGTCGGTTGGAAGGAGACCTGTTGAGGGCCTCCAACCAACCTGCCTGTCTCCTAGACACACTGGACCTACACCGCCAGTTAGGTTTGGGTTGCGATTACCTATGACAATAAGAGCACTCTCGTGGTTATCCCAATTACCCTGACTGCAAATTTTTAGGTAAGTCTGGAGGTTCAACGTGTAGTGCTGCCATTCTTGAACAGGGGTGTTCGCAACAGGATACGCTCGTCCACATACCGCTGTTGAGACCCAAAATAGAACGCAATATGTCATTCTCAATGGAGAGAAGTCATCCGAAGTAAGAGTGATTTCAGGTGTGCCGCAGGGGAGTGTCATAGGACCGTTGCTATTCACAATATACGTAAATGACCTTGTGGATGACATCGGACGTTCACTGAGGCTTTTTGCAGATGATGCTGTGCTGTATCGAGAGGTTGTAACAATGGAAAATTGTACTGAAATGCGGGAGGATCTGCAGCGAATTGACGCATGGTGCAGGGAACGGCAATTGAATCTCAATGTAGACAAGTGTAATGTGGGGCGAATACATAGAAAGATAGATCCCTTATCATTTAGCTACAAAATAGCAGGTCAGCAACTGGAAGCAGTTAATTCCATAAATTATCTGGGAGTAGGCATTAGGAGTGATTTAAAATGGAATGATCATATAAAGTTGATCGTCAGTAATGCAGATGCCAGACTGAGATTCATTGGAAGAATCCTAAGGAAATGCAATCCGAAAACAAAGGAAGTAGGTTACAGTACGCTTGTTCGCCCACTGCTTGATTATTGCTCACCTGTGTGGGATCCGTACCAGATAGGGTTGATAGAAGAGATAGAGAAGATCCAACGGAGTGCAGCGCGCTTCGTTACAGGATCATTTAGTAATCGCAAAAGCGTTACAGAGATGATAGATAAACTCCAGTGGAAGACTCTGCGGGAGAGACGCTCAGTAGCTCGGTACGGGCTTTTGTTAAAGTTTCGAGAACATACCTTCACCGAGGAGTCAAGCAGTATATTGCTCTCTCCTACGTATTTCTCGCGAAGAGACCGTGAGGATAAAATCAGAGAGATTAGAGCCCACACAGAAGCATACAGACAATCCTTCTTTCCACGAACAATACGAGGCTGGAATAGAAGGGAGAACCGATAGAGGTACTCAAAGTACCCTCCGCCACACACCGTCAGGTGGCTTGCGGAGTATGGATGTAGATGTAGAAAATACCGCTGTTGTGACCCAACATGTTCTTCAAAGTATCTAAATGGTGACTTGGCCTGCTCGATCACCAGATATGTCTCCAATCTGTCTCAAATGGAACATCATACGACTACAATTCCAGCGTCATCCAGGACCGACTGTACCGACCGACCAAGTGCAACAGCCATGGAACTCTAGCCCACAAAGTGACATCCGGCACCTGTACAACACAATACATGCACGTTTGCATGCTTGTATTCAACATTTTGGCTTTTACATCAATTATTAATGTACCAGCATTTCACTATTGCAGTGGCTTACCTCGTACTTATATTAACCAGTGATCTTGAAATGTTAATCACTTAAATATGTTACCTAGACAAATTTATTCCTGAATTTTCATTACCCTACATCAGTTATTTTTTGGTGTTGCGATTTTCTTCTGTCACTGTAATTACGTATCTTCAGCAACCATATTTTTACGTACGCCTGGTTCCTTTACTTTGTTTGTATGCCTCCTGTATTGCATTTTATCAGACCAGTCGTCTCCATGGCACCGGTATACTTTTGTCTTGGCTGTTTTGAAACAGTGATTACGCTATAATTCCAAAATATATCTTTTAAACTGTACTTTCCGCACGATGCGCCCTCTACAAATATACCTGTTTCATTTTATAGCACGCTGGAGGAGCAGACACAACAGTTGATGTCAAGGCACCAATTTCAGTGTTAGGTGAATGTTCGATGTGTTAACTTTGTAACAAGATAGTGGCTGTCTTCATCGTTATCTTACACTTTTTAATTTTTTATGTTTGATAGTAACTATGCATTCTGTACTTTTTGTATTTTTATTTCTCACAGTGGTTCACAAGATTAAAACTGTAGTCCTGAAAATGACTAATAGGAGTAAACTGTAGTAAGTCCATCCATTTGTGACTAAAGAAGAGCTCTGTAGCTCTTTTGGCACCAGAACCTGTAGACCAGATCGTAGGGCTGTTGATTTGTACTTGGTTAGAATTCGGATGAATTTACTAGCAAGAAGCGGCTGCACAGGTAGCGGGAGCTGTGTGGAGGGTACTGGACAGTTTTTTATGTTAGAAGGTCTCGGGAACGTGCAGAAAGGGCTTCAGTTTTACAGGGTGCAGGACGAGCACAGGGAGAGGGTAGACGCATGAACAATAAATATTGTAGTTGTAAACTGTCGGAGCTGTGTTGGAAAAGAACCAGAGCTCCAAGTGCTAATAGAAAGCGCTGAATATCACATTGTTATGGATATGGAAAACCGGCCACAGCCAGGCATAAGTTCAGCCGAAATTTTTACAAGGGACCGTCTTCAGAAATATACATTAAAAACAGTTGGTCTTTATTGCTTGCAGTGAAATTGAAGTAGATAATTTCTGTGCGTTAGTACGGCTAGAGGTTATACTTGACAACCGGTATAAATTAATAATTGGTTACTTTCACTGACCACCCGACTAGGATGATACAGTTGCTGAACAGCTAAAAAAAAAAACTTGAGTATTATTTCAAATGGGTACCCCGCTTATTCAATTATAGTTGGTGGTGACTTCAAATTACCCTACATCTATTGGTGAAAATACACTGAAACGTCAAAGAAACAACTATAGGCGTGCGTAAACAAATACAGAGATATGTAAACAGGAAGAATACGGCGCTGCGGTCGGCAATGCCTATATAAGACAACAAGTGTCAGACGCAGTACTTTTCGCCTTGTTACTCTCTAAGTCTCCGATTTTATCGCCTGTTTTTTATTCTTTGTTCTCTTGATCTTTGTCACAAAATCTGTCGGCTGAAGAGCGGCATACTAAGCTGCTGCCAGCCCGCCCCCCTTCGGGGGGAATTGAAATTCAATAAATGAAAAAAAAGACGCAGTTGTTAGATCGGTTACTGCTGCTACAACGGCAGGTTATCAAGATTTAAGTGAGTTTGAATGTGGTGTTATAGTCGGCGCACGAGCGATGGGACACAGTAACTGGCGGGGTAGCGATGAAGTGGGGATTCTCCCGTGCGACCATTTCACAAGTGTACCGTGAATATCAGGAATGCGGTAAAACCTCAAATCTCCGACATCGCTGCTGTCGGAAAAGATCCCGCAATAACGGGTCCAACGACGGCTGAAGAGAATCTTTCAACGTGACAGAGTGCAACCCTTTCGCGAATTGCTGCAGATTTCAGCGTGCGAACCATTCAACGAAACATCATCGAAGGCCTATTCGTATACCCTTGATGACTGCACGACACAAAGCTTTACGACTCCCCTGGGCTCGTCAGCACCGACATTTGACTATTTGTTGATGACTGGAAACATGTTGCCTGGTCGGACCAGTCTCGTTTCACATCGAGCGGACGGACGTGTACGGGTGTGGAGACAACCTCATGAGTCCATGGACCCTGCATGTCAGCAAGGGACTGTTCAAGCTGGTGGAGGCTCTGTTATGATGTGGGGGGTATGTAGCTGGCGTGATATGGGACCCCTGATACGTCCAGATACGACTGTGGCAAATGACACGTACGTAATCATCCTGTCTGATCACTTGCATCCATAGTGCATTCCGATGGATTTGGGCAATTCCAGCAGGACAGTGCAGCACCCCACACGTCCAGAATTGTTACAGAGTGGCTCCAGGAACACTCTTCTGATTTTAAACACTTCATTTCGCCACCGAACTCCCCAGACATGAACATTTTTGAGCATATGTGAAACTCCTTGCAACGTGCAGTTCAGAAGAGATCTCCACCCCCTCGTACTCTTACGGATTTATGAACAGCCCTGCAGGATTCGTGGTGTCAGTTCCCTCCAGCACTACTTGAGACATTAGTCGAGTCCATGCCACGTCGCCTTGCGGCACTTCTGCGTGCTCGCAGGGACCTACACGATATTAGGCAGGTATTCCAGCTTCTTTGCCTCTTCATTGTACATGTTTAAAGTCGCTGGTAGGCATAAAACTTCGTGCTGAATGCCTTACCAGAAAATTATTTTGAACAACTAATTCAGGAGCTCTTCGAAGTGCAAATGGTTGTGAGAACATACTTGACCTCTTAGCAACAAATAATCGTGAACAAATAAGGGGCACCATGACATATACAGGGACTAGTGACCACAAGGTTGTTGTAACTAGACTGAACACCGTAACATCCAAGTCCATCAAAAACAAACGCAAAATACACCTATTTAACAAAGCATATAAGAATTCGCCTCACACCTTCCTAAAAGACAGTCTCATTCCTTCCAGTCTGACTATGGCACGTAGACGCGTATTTCAAAGAAATTGTTTCAACGGTAATCGTGAGATATATACCAAATAAATGTATAGAATGTAGTGATGATCCCCCAAGGTACACAAACCAGGTCAGAATACTGTTGCAGAAGCAACTAAAACAGCATGCCAAATTTTAAAAAACGCAGAATCCCCAAGATTGGCGAAGTTTTACAGAAGCTCGAAATTTTGCTTGAACTTCAGTGCGAGATGTCTTTAATAGTTTCCACTACGAAACTCTGTCTCGAAATCTGGCAGAAAACCTGAAGAGCTTCTGGTCGTATGGGAAGTACACCTGTGACAAGACGCAATCAATACCTTCACTGCGCGAAAGCAATGGTGATGTTATTGACGAAAGCGCCACTAAAGCAGAGTTACTAAACACGGTTTTCCGAAACTCCTTCACAAAAGAATACGAAGTAAATGTTTCAGAATTTACGTCAATAACAACCGTCAACATGAGTAACTTAGAAGTAAATATTCTTGGTGTAGCGAAGCAGCTTAAAAGACGTGAGAGAGGCACGGCTTCCGGTCCAATTGTGTACCAGTTAGTTTCCTTTTAGAGTACGCTAATACAATAGCTCAGTACTTAGTAGTCATTTACGGCTGCTGACTCGTAGAAAGATCGGTAACCAGAGACTGGAATGTTGCGCAAGGAATTACAAGGAAGTACATAGAAGCAATCCGCCGAATTAGAAACCCATACAACAAACGTCGATTTGCAGCAGAATTTTGGAACATATACAGTGTTCGAACATTATGAACTACCTTGAAGAAAATGATTTATTGACAAATAGCCAACATGGATTCAGAAAACACCGTTCTTGTGAAACACAACTTGCTCTTTATTATCACAAAGTAACGAGAGCTGTCGACAGGAGACTGATTACATATTTTTAGATTTCCAGGAGGCTTTTGACACCGTTCCTCACAAGCAACCTCTAATTAAATTGCGTACTTAGGGATTATCGTCTCAGTCGTAGGACTAGATTCGTGATTTGCTGCCAGAAATCTCACAGTTCGTAATAAATGACGCAAAAGTTATCGAGTAAAACAGAAATAAAATCTGTCGTTCCCCAAGGAAGTGTTACAGGCCTTCTGTTGTTCCAGATCTACATAAATGATTTAAGGGACAATCTGAGCAGCCCTCTTAGATTCTTTGCAGATAATGCTGTCATTTACCGTCATGTAATGTCATCAGATAATCAAAACGAATTGCAAAATTATTTAATCTGTATGGTAAAGAAAAGTGGCAACTGACTATTTATCTTGAGAAGCGTGGAGGCATCCAAATGAGCACTAAAAAGAATCCCCTAAATTTCAATTACACAATAAATCACACAAATATAAAGGCTGTAAAGTCAATGGGGAAAGCTAACCAAAGACAGGGATTTAATGGCACAGCACTTAGAGAAGGTAGAAGGTTCACTAAAGAGACTGCTTACACTACGCTTGTCCACCCTCTTCTGGAGTATTGCTTTGTAGTGTAGGATCCGCATCAGAGTGGATTGACGGTGGCCCTCGAAAAACGTTAAAGAATGGCAGCTCGTTTTGTGCTATTGCAAAATAGGGGAGAGAGTGCCACAGACGTGTTACACGAATTGGGATGGCAATCATTACAACAAAAGAGTTTTTAGAAGAGATAGGAAATAAATTACGGTGTCAGATACTAATAACAAAAAAATGAAATAAATAACAATGAAATCGTAAGCTTCATAAACTGGAACGAAATACAACAGAAATACCTGCTGTCTTCTCAGAGAGGTTCCAAATTTTGTTTTATAGCTCTTGTTACGGTATTTGACACGCAGTCTCGGAACAAACATCAAGTAGAATTACACCACTGACCATTAAAATTGCTACACCAAGAAGAAATGCAGATGATAAACGGATATTCATTGGACAAATATCTTATACTAGAACTGACATGTGATTACATTTTCACACAATTTGAGTGCATAGATCCTGAGAAATCAGTACGCAGAACAACCACCTCTGGCCGTAATAACGGCCTTGATACGCCTGGGCATTGAGTCAAACAGAGCTTGGATGGCGTGTACAGGTACAGCTGCCCATGCAACTTCTACACGATACCACAGTTCATCAAGAGTAGTGACTGGCGTATTGTGACGAGTCAGTTGCTCGTCCACCATTGGCCAGACGTTTTCAATTGGTGAGAGATGTGGAGAATGTGCGGCCAGGGCAGCAGTCGAACATTTTGTGTATCCAGAAAGGCCCGTACAGGACCTGCAACATGCGGTCGTGCATTATCCTGCTGAAATGTAGGGTTTCGCAGGGATCGAATGAAGGGTAGAGCCACGGATCGTAACACATCTGAAATGTAACGTCCACTGTTCAAAGTGCCGTCAATGCGAACATGAGGTGAACGAAACGTGTAACCAATGGCACCCCATACCATCACGCCAGGAGATACACCAGTATGGCGATGACGAATACACGCTTCCAATGTGCCTTCACCGCGATGTCGCCAAACACGGATACGACCATCATGATGCTGTAAACAGAACCTGGATTCATCCGAAAAAATGACGTTTTGCCACTCGTGCACCCAGGTTCGTCGTTGAGTACACCATTGCACGCGCTCCTGTCTGTGATGCAGCGTCAATGGTAACTGCAGCCACGGTCTCCGAGCTGATAGTCCATGCTGCTGCAAACGTCGTCGAACTGTTCGTGCAGATGGTTGTCTTGCAAACGTCCCCATCTGTTGACTCAGGGATCGAGACGTGGCTGCACGATCCGTTACAGCCATGCGGATAAGATGCCTGTCATCTCGACTGCTAGTGATACGAGGCCGTTGGGATCCAGCACGGTGTTCCGTATTACCCGCAATCGCAATCGCGATAGGCTACAATCCGACCTTTATCGAAGTCGGAAACGTGATGGTACGCATTTCTCCTCCTTACACGAGGCATCACAACAACGTTTCACCAGGCAACGCCGCTCAACTGCTGTTTGTGTATGAGAAATCGGTTGGAAGCTTTCCTCATGTCAGCACGTTGTAGGTGTCGCCACCGGTGCCAGCCTTGTGTGAATGCTCTGAAAAGGTAATCATTTGCATATCACAGCATCTTCTTCCTGACGGTTAAATTTCGTGTCTGTAGCACGTCATCTTCGTGGTGTAGCAATTTTAGTTGCCAGTGGTGTATTTGAGTGATCAAGATTATCTGACGGAGGTATACTGCCATCACAGAGTTACTTTCATTTCCTGGAAAAGATAATTTCACTGTTAATCGGAGGGGGGAGGGGGAGGGAACCTATAGCAACCATTCTTCTGTTACTTACTTGTGATTTCTGATGAGGCACAGTGATTATTACACTTTTTGTGTTATGTTATATATAGTTTGTTTGTGAGACAAGTCCGGACCTCATGCTGAGAAGCTGCTACACGTGTTGCAGAGCATGTTGAGTTTCACGGTCAGTGTGTGGGCGAGCATTATTCCGTTTGAACCACACATCATCTTTCTGTTGCAAGAACGGCAACATTCTGCACGCTTCAGGTGCTGGTTAGTGTCCCTTCCAGAAACACGAAAGGTGAACGAGAGTTGTAGTTTATCGTTTCCCGGACAATAAGGCCTGTGATGGGGCCAGTGTGTCTTGGACGCATGCACTGTGCGAGAAAGCGCTCACTAGGTCTATCTAGTGCGCGCAACCGACCATCACTTCTGTGCAGACAAAATCTCCTTTCATCGCTGAAGACCATGGCGTGACGTTCCATCTTCCCAAGTGATCCTCTGACTGCAACAGTCGCGTCTTGAACGTTGATTCTGTGGCGTGAGCAGAAGACGGGCTAAATGTGTGCGTGCCCGTGGTCTCATTGCTAGTAATTGGTTTCCATCAGTTCGTGTTGACACGCCTGGGCTCACAAGCCTTCTTATCTGCGCTGTGGTACCTGTACGACCTGCCACTGCTACCTTTACAATACAATGATCCTGGCGGGCGCCTGTGTGGCATCGACGTTCAGAAACTCGTCTATGGCTGCGAGAAAGGCCACGTGATCACTGTTACCCTCATCGTTGCGCAACTGACGCAGCACGTCCACCTTGTGTGGCAGTTCTCCGAAAGAACCACCCCGCCACTCGGAAGGCCACAATTTGCCCCTTTGAAACTCGCTCAGTTGCCTGCAGGGAGCACTAGTGCGCCTCCCATGGCATGGCTGCCTGCTTGCTTCACACGTTTGCATTGCAATGAGCTTTCTTGCTGTGAGCATTCCCTATTAAAAGGTAGACACAGATGGCACGTTGAAACTATTACCAGGGCATCTACTACACAACAGGTGACATATGCCGTCATCACATCAAAATCGACGTAGTCTTTCCAGGTGTACTAACTTTTCTTCTGGCTGTATACATACACTACTGGCCATTAAAATTGGTACACCACGAAGACGAGGTGCTATAGACGAGAAATTTAACCGACAGGAAGAAAGTGCTGTGATATGCAAATGATTAGCTTTTCACAGCATTCACACAAGGTTGGCACCGGTGGCAACACCTACAACGTGCTGACATGAGGAAAGTTTCCAACCGATTTCTTATACACAAACAGCAGTTGACCGGTGTTGCCTGGTGAAACGTTGTTGTGATGCCTCGCGTAAGGAGGAGAACATCAAGTTTCCGACTTTGATAAAGGTCGGATTGTAGCCTATCGCGATTGCGGTTTATCGTATCGCGACATTGCTGCTCCCGTTGGTCGAGATCCAATGACTGTTAGCAGAATATGGAATCGGAGGGTTCAGGAGGGTAATACGGAACGCCTTGCTGGATCCCAACGGCCTCGTATCACTAGCAGTCGAGTTGACAGGCGTCTTATCCCCATGGCTGTAACGCATCGTGCAGCCACGTCTCGATCCCTGAGTCAACAGATGGGGACGTTTGCAAGACGACAACCATCTGCACGAACAGTTCGACGACGTTTGCAGCAGCATGGACTGTCACCTCGGAGACCGTGGCTGCGGTTACCCTTGACGCTGCATCACAGCCAGGAGCGCCTGCGATGGTGTAGTCAACGACGAATCTGGGTGCACGAATGGCAAAACGTCATTTTTTCGGATGAATCCAGGTTCTGTTTACAGCATCATGATCGTCGTATTCGTGTTTGGCGACATCGCGGTGAACGCACATTGGAAACGTGTATTCGTCATCGTCTTACTGGCGTATCACCCAGCGTGATGGTGTGGAGTGCCATTGTTTACACGTCCCGGTCACCTCTTGTTCACACTGACGGCACTTTGAACAGTGGACGTTACATTTCAGATGTGTTACGACCCGTAGCTCTACCCTTCATTCGATCCCTGCGAAACCCTACATTTCAGCAGGATAATGCACGACCGCATGTTGCAGAGGTGGTTGTTCTGGGTACTGATTTCGCAGGATCTGTGCACCCAAATTGTGTGAAAATGTAATCACATGTCAGTTCTAGTATAATGTATTTGCCCAATGAATACTTGTTTATCATCTGCGTTTCTTCTTGGTGCAGCAATTTTAATGGCCAGTAGTGTAGATAGTTCTGATACGTTCTCAGTAACAGAATCCGCCAGGCCAGCGGAGGGCGCTAATGTGCTGCTTCCTGGACTCGGATAGGTGCGCTGGCCCCGCATCGATTCCGCCTGGCGTGTTAACGCCGATGGCCATTGTGCCAGACAGCCTGGATTTGGTTTTTAGGCGGTTTTCAACATCCCACTAGGTAAATATCGGGCTGATACCCACGTCCCGCTTCAGTTACACGACTCACAGACGTTTGAAACTGTTCGCACTATTTCCTGGCTTACACTAGTCACAGACAGCTGGGGCACACGAGGTGGCGACAGGAAGGGCATCCGACCACGCTGTGACATCGCCAAATCCATAGTAACAAGGCCGACCCCACGGTGGAGTGGGACAAAGGCCCAAAGAAAATGATGATGATGACGATACCTTCTCTATAATAACGCCGAATGCTCTCCACTTTTGAAAATTAACCATGTAAGAAACAAGACATTTTTTTAAAGGCAGTGATATTGAAATAAAAAAGAAACGTAAATCAAATGTTCTGTTGAAAATAAGATAAGAAGTCGGATTCGTAAATTAATGGGAAAGATTGAAATCTCCTAGCGATGATGACGGAGAAAGTTGTTGAAAGATTGTGATGAATAGAAAAAAAAACGCGGCAAGAGCTACTTGAAACATTTGTTCATTAATAGAAACGTTGGTAAGGGAAGGTGATTAAGTGCCAGGTTACAGATCCCAAGAGGATCGATCCCTGGTCTGTCATGAGATTTTATCTGGCACTTATTACTTTCTTCATCCGTCACAACGTTTTTATATGAGAAATATGGTGTACCATCTTGGTTTTGAGTCCACACTCATATGAAGGTCCCCGTATAACTGACTGGGTAAATGAGATAAAAGACTGGCAGAAGCAGCGGCAGACCACCAAGAGAAATTGGCCTAGTAATGCAGGTTGGTGTTACCTTATTTAGTGACATTCCAGATGGTTTCCGACTGAAGTGTTTGTGGGTCTCTGTAGCTTCCTCATTACTGGGCTCAGTGTATTACTTAGCGAAGAATTTAGCATAAGAGTGAAATGTTATATAAACATGGTGCTCTGTAGCTCAAATGAATGTCAGGAAAGTCAGTGTAACAAAAGTGGTTGGCCAGTGTTATAATGATATGAGGAACATACTGCCATGCATTTTCGTACGATCGACTGTAGTACTAGCAACTGTGATTGTTTCGAGGCTCGAGACTTAGGACAAGGTATGATGCTTAAAAAAAGTTCCAGTGAGTACTGTACGTATTAAAACGTGACCTTAACAGTTGTTCTGCCGGAGTTTGGCGTTACACCCGATTAACTGTCCGACGTAATAAAGTTTAAATACATTTTACGATGCAACCGATGTTGACAATTCAGTCACCAAGAAGTTCCTGAAAATCCCACAAAATATAGAAACATGGGAAAAACAAATCATTTCGGATATAAAATCAAGTAATACATATGATCAAAGAAAACACGAAAACCAGTTCCCCATAAACAGAGAAAATTTCAAATTTAAAGAAAGTACTCGGCTAAAAATATTAGACTCGCGTTAACGAATATGTTGGGGATGAAACTTGTTACCACAAGACAGTACTATGTGGAATTGAAGCGAGGCCAACTGGCAGAAGGGATAAGAAGTGATGTTACAGACAAGAAAATTACATGAAGACCCCATAGAAAAAACGGGGTAATTCCAGATAATTAGGATATGCGTTTATGACACATTCTAATGGCCAGCCATCGGTGCTGCAAGGCTACTGAAATGACTTTCAAATCAGGTGACAAGTCATGGAGATACAAAGGGTTTCACTCGCAGTGGTTTCTAAGCCGATCTTGTCATGGAAAGAATGGGGCAAACCCCAGATTTGCTTTCACTGTTTACGTTACACCTGTCAGGTCAGTTAGGCTGCGACTGCAAACGTAATCCGTTGAGTTTTATATTTGGTATTGTTTTCTTACAGTAACAGAGTTTAGATTGAAGAGTGATAGTGCCCTTAGGCTCTTTAAGATGTGTGGATCATCACAAGATGAAGATGAGAAGCCGTATCGATATGTTAATCGATCAGCTAAAAGGGGAAAAACTATGGCAGAATGAGCAATATTTGTAAGGACCCTAGGGCAATATCTCATGAGTTAGGCAGTGATTGCAAATATTCATTGTCTGAGTGTTTCAGACAAATCATACCCCATGAAAGAGAACAGCTTAGCAAGAATTTTAGTTTGTTAGGTAACTGGAATGATCAGTCTTCCTATTAACCACCTTAATTTCTATGACATTAATTGCTCATAGAAAGGCCTAGGCATGACGATGTAAAAGCCAGACACTGCTCTTTCCTATACATTGTGTTACACCCCAGGATAGCATCCCCGGCAGACACTAAAAATTCGTCCAAGTTCTGCATTGGCAGCTTCTAGAAGTCTAACCCCTTGCGTCAATGACCAGTAGACTGCAGCTAGGGGGAAATGTTGAGTAAGTTGTGCCAAACACGAAAGCTGTTGCAGCGCGGAGAAACACTGATGGGGCGCGAAGGCGGCCGTCAACCTGTGGGTCTGCTGGAGGCTTGGCCTGCTCGACCTGGACGCTGTCCATCACCTGGCTTCGAGTGGTTGGGCACCGCAGCCTCTCATCCCATTCTTGAGGCCGATACTGATGCTGCTCGCTCCTGTTTCCTAAACGGGGGCTCAGAGCTGACTCCTGCGAGGCAGCGAGTACTTCAGTTGGACCTGGGCTAATACTCCTGAGAGCAAATCTTCGACGTCAACAAGAGCACTTTGGGCACCACTGCACAGAGCTGGACGCGCTAGAGTCCGCGGTCATCGGTAGACCCATGACGCAGCTGCGACCCGATGTTTCACTGTGCTGGTCGTACTACGAGACGAGTCTATGCCGCAGGTGATGAAGCGCCGTTATGCCGGCTCGGCTGTGGCGCGACGCTTTTGAAGACCATCCTGCATTACTGCCTGTTGCATGTGTTATTGTTAATGATGTTTCCTTGGCGCTCTCGAGTGCAATTAGGACCTCACCGCCGCATCCCAACCGGCTCTCTCTTGACTACTGTAGGAGTCTGAGACCGGACCCCTATAACTGAGAGAATCAAACGAAATGATATGTGAAAGCTCTGTTTGCCAAAAGATCTTCAGTGCTTTGAGAGGAATAACAAAACGCAGACTGCCGACTGTACAATGAAGGATACTAGAATATCTCCCAAAGACGAAAGAGGCGTGCATTTCCGTGGGCCTGGAAACTACCCAAAGGCAGGAGAATATCTCCCAAAGACGAAAGAGGCGTGCATTTCTGTGACCTTGGAAACTACCCGAGGCAGAAGTTATAAACTACAAACGTACATTTAAGGGAAGAATGAGCCACTATGACAAGAGAAAGACGGACAAAATTTACCTTCTGGCGAACTATCAATGAAAAAATGACATGAGTTATACAAAGAAAATTACTCCGAATTTATGGTTGCATATGAGACATAACGTAACGTATTTAAAAACAAATCCAATTTATTTTTAGGATACCCACATACTGATGCCTCCTCAACATGTGATAGATCACAAGCAGAAAGCGTTGCGTGCAAAGCTTTCACAAAATATCTCTGAAAAAGAAAACTCAGAAATTAACCCCCATGACCTTGCTGTTGGTGGGGTGGCTTGTGTGCCTCAGTGGTACATATTGCCATACTGTAGCTTCAACCATTGCTGTTGAGAGGCCAGACAAAAGTGGGGTTCCTGAAGAGCAGCAGCAGCATTTCAGTAGCTGCACGGCCAACATTCTGGCTGACTGATCTGTCCTTGTAAGATCAACCAAAATGGCCTTGCTGTGCTGGTACTGCCAACGGCTGATAGTCTACATCTACATCTACGTGATTACTCTGCTATTCACAATCAAGTGCCTGGCACAGGGTTCAGTGAACCACCTTCAAGCTGTCTCTCTACCGTTCCACTCTCGAACGGCCCGCGGGAGAAACAAGTACTTAAATTTTTCTGTGCGAGCCCTGATTTCTCTTATTTTATCGTGATGCTCATTTCTCCCTATGTAGGTGGGTGCGAACAGAATATTTTCGCATCCGGAGGGGAAAACTGGTGACTGAAATTTCATGAGAAGATCCCGCCGCAACGAAAAACGCCTTTGATTTAATGATTGCCACTCCAGTTCACGCATCATGTCTGTGGCACTATCTCCCCTATTTCGCTACAATACAAAACGAGCCGCCCTTCTTTGTACTTTTTCGATGTCATCTGTCAGTCCCACTTGATGCGAATCCCACACCGCACAGCAATACTCCAGAATTGGGCGGACAAGCGTTGTGTAGGCAGTCTCTTTAGTAGACCTGTTGCATCTTGTAAGTGTTCTGCCAATGAATCACAGTCTTTGGTTTGCTCTTCCCACAGCATTATCTATGTGATCGTTCCAATTTAGGTTATTTGTAATTGTAATCCCTAAGTATTTAATTAAATTTACAGCCTTAGGATTTGTGTGACTTATCGCGTAATCGAAATTTAGTGGATTTTTTTTAGTACTTATCTGAATAACTTCACACTTTTCTTTATTCAGGGTTAATTGCCACTTTTCGCACCATACAGATATCTAATCTAAATCATTTTGCAATACGTTTTGGTCATGTGATGACCTTACAACATGGTAAATGACGGCATCATCTGCATACAATCTAAGACGGCTACTCAGATTGTCTCCTATGTCGTTAATATAGATCAGGAACAATCGAGGACCTGTAAAACTTCCTTGCGGAACGCCGGATATTACTTCTATTTCACTCGATAACTTTCCGTCTATTACTATGAAATGTGTCCTTTCTGACAGGAAATCACGAATCCAGTCGCACGACTGAGGCGATATTCCCTACGCACAGTTTGGTTTGAGGCGCTTTTGAGGAACGGTGTCGAAAGCCTTCTGGAAATCTAAAAATATGGAATCAATTTGACATCCCCTGTCGATAGCACCCATTACTTCATGAGTATAAAGATCTAGTTGTGTTTCACAAGAACGATATTTTCTGATTCCGTGCTGACTATGTGTCAATAAATCGTTTTCTTCGAGGTACGTCATAATGTTCGAATACACTATATGTTACGAAACCCAAATTGACGTTAGTGATATGGGCCTGTAATTCAGCGGATTACTCCTACTTCCCTTTTTGGGTATTACTGTGACTTGAGTAATTTTCAATCTTTAGGTACGTATCTTTGTGTGATGGAGCGGTTGTATACAGGGTGTTACAAAAAGGTACGGCCAAACTTTCAGGAAACATTCCTCACACAGAAATAAAGAAAATGTGTTATGTAGACATGTGTCCGGAAACGCTTGCTTTCCATGTTAGAGCTCATTTTATTACTTCTCTTCAAATCACATTAATCATGGAATGGAAACACACAGCAACAGAACGTACCAGCGTGACTTCAAACACTTTGTTACAGGGAATGTTCAAAATATCCTCCGTTAGCGAGGATACATGCATCCACCCTCCGTCGCATGGAATCCCTGATGCGCTGATGCAGCCTGGAGAATGGCGTACTGTATCACAGCCGTCCACAATACGAGCACGAAGAGTCTCTACATTTGGTACCGGGGTTGCGTAGACAAGAGCTTTCAAATGCCCCCATAAATGAAAGTCAAGAGAGTTGAGGTCAGGAGAGCGTGGAGGCCATGGAATTGGTCCGCCTCTACCAATCCATCGTTCACCGAATCTGTTGTTGGGAAGCGTACGAACACTTTGACTGAAATGTGCAGGAGCTCCATTGTGCACGAACCATAAGTGTTGTAAGGGCACATGTTCTAGCAGCACAGGTAGAGTATCCCGTATGAAATCATGATAACGTGTTCCATTGAGCGTAGGTGGAAGAACATACTGTCGAAACTAAAATGAGCTCTAACATGGAAATTAAGCGTTTCCGGACACATGTCCACATAACATCTTTTCTTTATTTGTGTGTGAGGAATGTTTCCTGAAAGTTTGGCCGTACCTTTTTGTAACACCCTGTATATTTGCTAAATATGGAGCTATTTTATCAGCATGCTCTGAGAGGAACATGACTGGTATACAATCTGGACCGGAAGCCTTGCTTTTACTAAGTGATTTAAGCTGCTTTGCGACACCAAGGATATCTATTTCTATGTTTCCCATCTTGGCAGTTATTCTTGATTGGAATTCATGAATATTTACTTCGTCTTCTTTGGTGAAGAAGTTTCGGAAAATCGTGTATATAACTCTGCTTTACTGGCACTGAAAACCGTTGTTATCACGCAGTGAAGGTATTGATTGCTTCTTGCCACTGGTGTGCTTTACGTATGACCAGAATCTCTCTGGGTTTTCTGCCAGATTTCGAGAGAAAATTTTGTTGTGGAAATTATTAAAAGCATCTCGCATTGAAGTACGCGCCATATTTCGAACTTCTGCAAAGCCTTGCCAGTCTTGGGGATTTTGCGTTCTTTTAAATTTGGCATGCTTTTTTCGCTGCTTCTTTATCCGCGATCTGACCAGTTTTGTGTATCATGAGGGATCAATACCATCACTTATTAATTTATGTGGCATATATCTGTCAACTGCTGCCGACACTATCTCTTTGAAATCATTCCAAAACTTTTCTACGCTTACATTATCAGATCGGAAGGAGTGAAGGCTGTCTCTTAAAAAGGCTTTAAGAGCATTTTATGAGATTTTTTGAATAGATATACTTTGCGTTTCTTTTAGATGATTGTAGGTATTACGGTATTCAGCAGGGGAAACTACAACCATAATTTTTCGCGAGAGTATAAAGCTTTACTGTATGGTTAAGTGATGATGGCGTCCTCTCGGGTAAAATACTCCAGAGGTAAAATAGTCCCCCATTCGGAACTCTGGGCGGGAACTACTTAGGAGGGTGTCGTCGTCAGAAGAAACAAAACTGGCATTCTACAGATTGGAGCGAGGAATGTCAGATGCCTTAATCGGACAGGTAGGTTAGAAAATTTAAAAGGGGAAGTGGGTAGGTTGAAGTTAACTATAATGGCAATTAGTGAAGCGCAGTGGCAGGAGGAAAAGGACCTCTAGTCAGGTGAATACAGGGTTATAAATAGAAAAGGAAATAAGGTTAAGTCACGAGTGGGTTTGATAATGAATAATAAAATAGAAATGCAGGTAAGTTATCAACAGCCTAGTGAACGCATTATTCTAACCAAGATAGACATGAAGCCCACACCCACTACAGTAGTATAAGTTTAGAGGCCAATTAGCTCCGCGTATGATGAAGAGATTGAACAAATGTATGACGGCACAAAAGAAATTATTCATATAGTTACCGGAGACGAAAATTTAACCGTGATGGGGGGACTGGAATTCGATAGCAGAAAAAGGAAGAGAAGGAAAATTAGTAGGTTGATATGGACTGGGTGAAAGAAATGAAACAGGTAGCGACCTGGTAGAGCTATGCGCTGAGCATAATTTAATCATCGCTAACATTTGGTTTAAGAATCATGAAAGAAGGCTGTACACATGGAAGAGAACTGGAGACGCTAGGAGTTTTCAGATTGATTACATCATGGTAAGACAGAGATTTCGGAAGCAGATTTTAAATTGTAACACATTTCTAAATGCAGGAATGGACTCTAATCACAATTTATTGATTATGAACTGTAGATTAAAATAGAAGAAATTGGAAAACGGTGGGAAATTAAAGAGAAGAGACCTGGATAAGTTGAAATAACCAGAGGTTCTTGAGAGTATCAGATGGGACATTAGGTAACGGTTGACTAGAACTGGGTTAAGGAATACAGCACAAAATGAATGGGTAGTTTTGAAAGATGAAATAGTTGAGGCACAAGAGGATCAAGTAGGTAAAAAGACAAGGCCTTGTAGAAATCTTTGGATAACGTAAGAGATGCTGAATTTGATTGATGAAATGAGAAACTATAAGAATGCAGTAAATGAAGCAGGGGAAAGGGAATACAAACGTATAGGGAATGAGATTGATAGGAAGTACAAAATGGCTAAGCAGGAACAGGTAGAGGACGGATAGATACCGCCTACACGAAACTTAAAGAGGCCGTTGGAGAAAAAAGAAGTGTCTGTATCAAAATCAAGAGCTCAGCTGGAAAACCAATATTAAGCAAAGAAGTGAAAAATGAAAGATGCAAGGAGTATAGTGGGTCTATACAACGGAGGTAAACTTGAAGGCAATATTATAGAAGTGAAAGAGGAGACAGATGGACATGAGGTATTAGATGTGATACTGCGAAAAGAATTTGACAGAGCACTTAAAGACATAAGTCAAATCAAGGCCCTGGGAGTAGACAACATTCCACCAGAACTTCTGACATCCTTGGAAGAGCCAGCCATGAGAAAAGTCTTCTATCTGGTGTGTAAGATGTATAAGGTAGACGAAATATCCTCAGACTGCAAGAAGAATGTAATAACTCCAATTCAAATGTAGCAAATGCTGACAGGTATAAATACTACCGAACTATTAGTTTAGTAAGTCATGAGTGCGAAATACTAACACGAATTCTTTACAGAGGAGTGCCAAAACCGATATAAGCCGACCTCAGGGAAGATCAGTCTGCATTCCGGACAGGGTGCGAAAGGCTATTTACGACTTGTACAGAAAGCAGACGGCAGTTACGAGAGTGTAGGGCCATGAAAGGGAAGCCATGATTAAGAAGGTAGTGAGACAAGGTTGAGGCCTATCGCTGATGTTATTCAATCTGTACATTCAACAAGCAGTAAAGGAAGCCAAGGAAATATTAGATTTGAATCTAAAGAACAGGGAGGACAAGTAAAAACTGTGAGGTTTGGCGATGGCATTGTAAACTGCCAGAGATAGCAAAGGACATGGGAGAGCAGTTGGGCAGAAGGGACAGTGTCTTGAAAGGAAGATATAAGATGAACATTAACAAAAGCAAAGCAACGATAATGGAATGAAGTCGAATTAAATCAGGTGATGGTGAGGGAATTAGATCAGGAAACGAGTCACTTATAGTGGTAGATGAGCTTTACTATTTGGGCCGCGAAATAGTTAATGATGGGCTAAAGAGAGAGGATATAAGACATAGATTGGCAATGGCAAGAAAAAGCCAACGGCCTTGCTGCATTGGTAATACCGGTTCCCGTCAGATCACTGAAGCTAAGCGCTGTCGGGCTGGGCTAGCACTTGAATGGGTGACTATCCGGTCTGCCTAGCGCTGCTGGCAAACGGGGTGCACTCAGCCCTTGTGAGGCAAACTGAGGAGCTACTTGACTAAGCAGTAGCGATTCCAGTCTCGTAAACTGACACACAGCCGGGAGAGTGGTGAGCTGACCACATGCCCCTCCATATCCGCATCCAGTGACGATTGTGGGATGAGGATGACAAAGCGGTCGGTCGGTACCGTTGGGCTTTCATGGCCTGTTCGGGCGGAGTTTTTAGTTTCTAATGGCAAGAAAAGTGTTTCTGACAAACGGAAATTTGTTAACATTGGGTATAGATTTAAGCATTTGGAAGTCTTTTTCTGAAAGTATTTGTACGGAGTGTAGCCATGTTGTTGTTGTTGTGGTCTTCAGTCCTGAGACTGGTTTGATGCAGTTGTCCATGCTACTCTATCCCGTGTAAGGTTCTTCATCTCCCAGTACCTACTGCAGCCTACATCCCTCTGAATCTGCTTAGCGTATCCATCTCTTGGTCTCCCTCTACGATTTTTACCCTCCACGCTGCCCTCCAGTACTAAATTGGTGATCCCTTGATGCCTCAACACATGTCCTACCAACCGATCCCTTCTTCTACTCAAGTTGTGCCACAAACTCCTCCCCAATTCTATTCAATACCTCATCATTAGTTATGTGATCTACCCATCTAATCTTCAGCATTCTTCTGTAGCACCACATTTCGATAGCTTCTATTCTCTTCTTGTCTGAACTATTTATCGTTCATGTTTCACTTCCTAACATGGTTACACTCAATACAAATACTTTCAGAAACGACTTCCTGACACTTAAATCAATACTCGATGTTAACAAATTTCTCTTCTTCAGAAACGCTTTCCTTGCCATTGCCAGTCTACATTTTATATCCTCTCTACTTCAACCATCATCAGTTATTTTGCTCCCCAAATAGCAAAACTCCTTTACTACTTTAAGCGTCTCATTTCCTACTCTAATTCCCTCAGCATCACCCGACTTTATTCGACTACATTCCATTATCCTCGTTTTGCTTTTGTTGATGTTGATCTTATACCCTCCTTTCAAGACACTGTCCATTCCTTTCAACTGCTCTTCCAAGTCCTTTGCTGTCTCTGACAGAATTACAATGTCATCGGCGAACCTCAAAGTTTTTATATCTTCTCCATGGATTTTAATACCTACTCCGAACTTTTCTCTTGTTTCCTTTACTGCTTGCTCAATATACAGATTGAATAGCACTGGGGAGAGGCTATAACCCTGTCTCACTCCCTTCCCAACCACTACTTCCCTTTCATGTCCCTCGACTCTTATAACTGCCATCTGATTTCTGTACAAATTGTAAATAGCCTTTCGCTCCCTGTATTTTACCCCTGCCACCTTCAGAATTTGAAAGAGAGTATTTCAGTCAACATTGTCAAAAGCTTTCTCTAAGTCTACAAATGCTAGAAACGTGGGTTTGCCTTTCCGTAATCTTTCTTCTACGGAATCCATACAAGTCATGTTTGCAAGTGAAAAATGGACGACAAACAGGTCAGTTAGAAGAGAGTAGAAACTTTTGAAATGTAATGCTACAGGAGAATGCTGAAGATTTGTTGGGTAGATCACATAACTAATGAGGAGGTACTGAATAGAAATCGGGAGAGAAGAAATTTGTGACACAACCAGACTAGGAGAAGGGATCGATTGATATGACGCAATCTGAGACATCAAGGGATCACCGGTTTAATACTGGAGGAAAATGTGGGGGATAAAAATCGTGGAGGGAGTCCAAGAGATGAATATAGCAAACAGATTCAGAAAGATGTAAATTGCAGTAGTTATTCGGAGATAAAAGGGCTTGAACAGGATGGAGTATCATGGGGAGCTGCATCAAACCAGTCTTGTGACTGAAGACCACAACAACCACAACTTAGTACGAAGGCCAGATTCACAAGCTAAAGACTGTCACATTTTAATGAAGAACGCGAAAAGTGAGGCAAGAAAGTAAAAAGATAGCGGAGAATGAAGCGTTATGCATGAACTATAAAAAAACCTACCCTTGCCAAATACACTCCTGGAAATTGAAATAAGAACACCGTGAATTCATTGTCCCAGGAAGGGGAAACTTTATTGACACATTCCTGGGGTCAGATACATCACATGATCACACTGACAGAACCACAGGCACATAGACACAGTCAACAGAGCATGCACAATGTCGGCACTAGTACAGTGTATATCCACCTTTCGCAGCAATGCAGGCTGCTATTCTCCCATGGAGACGATCGTAGAGATGCTGGATGTAGTCCTGTGGAACGGCTTGCCATGCCATTTCCACCTGGCGCCTCAGTTGGACCAGGGTTCGTGCTGGACGTGCAGACCGCGTGAGACGACGCTTCATCCAGTCCCAAACATGCTCAATGGGGGACAGATCCGGAGATCTTGCTGGCCAGGGTAGTTGACCTACACCTTCTAGAGCACGTTGGGTGGCACGGGATACATGCGGACGTGCATTGTCCTGTTGGAACAGCAAGTTCCCTTGCCGGTCTAGGAATGGTAGAACGATGGGTTCGATGACGGTTTGGATGCACCGTGCACTATTCAGTGTCCCCTCGACGATCACCAGTTGTGTACGGCCAGTGTAGGAGATCGCTCCCCACACCATGATGCCGGGTGTTGGCCCTGTGTGCCTCGGTGGTATGCAGTCCTGATTGTGGCGCTCACCTGCACGGCGCCAAACACGCATACGACCATCATTGGCACCAAGGCAGAAGCGACTCTCATCGCTGAAGACGACACGTCTCCATTCGTCCCTCCATTCACGCCTGTCGCGACACCACTGGAGGCGGGCTGCACGATGTTGGGGCGTGAGCGGAAGACGGCCTAACGGTGTGCGGGACCGTAGCCCAGCTTCATGGAGACGGTTGCGAATGGTCCTCGCCGATACCCCAGGAGCAACAGTGTCCCTAATTTGCTGGGAAGTGGCGGTGCGGTCCCCTACGGCACTGCGTAGGATCCTACGGCCTTGGCGTGCATCCGTGCGTCGCTGCGGTCCGGTCCCAGGTCGACGGGCACGTGCACCTTCCGCCGACCACTGGCGACAACATCGATGTACTGTGGAGACCTCACGCCCCACGTGTTGAGCAATTCGGCGGTACGTCCACCCGGCCTCCCGCACGCCCACTATACGCCCTCGCTCAAAGTCCGTCAACTGCACATACGGTTCACGTCCACGCTGTCGCGGCATGCTACCAGTGTTAAAGACTGCGATGGAGTTCCGTATGCCACGGCAAACTGGCTGACACTGACGGCGGCGGTGCACAAATGCTGCGCAGCTAGCGCCATTCGACGGCCAACACCGCGGTTCCTGGTGTGTCCGCTGTGCCGTGCGTGTGATCATTGCTTGTACAGCCCTCTCACAGTGTCCGGAGCAAGTATGGTGGGTCTGACACACCGGTGTCAATGTGTTCTTTTTTCCATTTCCAGGAGTGTATTAGAAGTAATGATGTTTATTACAAGCGTCAATTATCGTGTTACAGTTTCAACATTAATCAAATGTCCAATGTAACATTTTATACTTACACTGAAGATGTTGGAAGTAAAAGAGCTTATCAAGTTATTAGTTGTTTTTTTCCACAGTTATGTGAGGAACGTACTTGGTCCAAAAGGAAGGGTTCCTTTAATATTATGTGATTTGTGCTCAGAACAGAAGAAGAACTGTGCAGCGTTCTTATACCTTCAATATATCTTTCGTACCATTAAGAACTCAGGTACTGTGAAAATAGTAAGTGGCAGTAAGAGGACACACTTACATGGAATGGGATAAAAACTTTAGTTTAATGAGAAAGATAACCACTGCAGAGTTGTGCTTTTTAAACCACAAGAATGAAAACGTTATAAAATCATTCCTGTCCTCCAAGAAATTATACGAGATTAGACGACCATTTTAAAAGGATATTAAAAACCGAAGTGTTCTTTCAAGACATGTCCGCTCATATAGCCTCTGATGTGAAGGACGATAAGCGGTTCCAATGCAGCATTACTTACAATGGAGCCCGGGACCAGTGCATCTGGAACATTCTGGTGGTCTTCAAGTAGACGTCGAGATTGAGTACCAACTGCACGAACCTGACGAACTGTTATGGCCTCGAACACGTTACGGTAAGAGTTTTGTAGTATGAAACTTTTTGTAAGATAAATCAAGACTGTTTTGCAAATAACTAATTCTGGGGGCATATTTACAGACCCCTGGCAATATTTTATGAACTGTCAATATGTTATGAGAAAATGCAGAAGCTTAAAGAACTTGCATTTTTGTGGTCAAGATGCAAGAAATTTCTGTTCCAGTTTACCACATAACAAACCAAATTCCATGACTAATAAAAACACTTTCAAAGCTATATATCAGAGAGGAGGTAAGAGCGCCTACGAAAAAGTGATGGATTACTTCTTTTGATGGCAAAGATATTTGTTTTCCCATCATATGATTCCATCCTCTAAAACCATTAAATTTGGAATCACAATTATATTGGTTATACTCGATTGGTGCGTTTTAAGAATTTTTTGTAATCTTCAAAGTTTGAATTTCCTCTCCTGTAAAATGTATAAGATGTGACTTACCCCGTTCTTTCCGTTGGCTCTTCATATGTTTTTTGTTGTTATTTTTATTATGTTAACGAGGTTGCAGCCACAGGAGTTGCGCAACATTGTATCACCAGCAGGAAAACAGAACAATAAAATATTGATGAATGTTATGCAATGGATTCTATTTGAACTTTCAGTAAGTACAAAGCTGGTATTTGAATTGGGAAAGATGGAAACGAGACGTGTTGTTTTAATTTTTTTTACAGCAGATTCGTCTTTTAGCAACAAATAAAGTAATTTTGTATCGCAGTAAATCTGATAAGCAAATCTGTTCAAGGCGGCTTTATGCGTCGGAATGCAACGAACATCTGACTAATATAAAGGGTTTATGCCTTCGCATGGGGAAGTTCTTTGATTAAGAGAACTACTAGTAGTCAGTTACATTAAAATATCTACCGCAGTATTCTGAATACACGTGAGCGTGCAAAAAGCGCTCTTCGTCACATATATTTTGGCACCTGAAGACATCACTACGTTGCAGTGCAGCCCTGAAGTCTCAACCAGGCCATGCACTGCTTGTGTCCGTTTCCAGCTGCCGGAAGTATCTAAAGCGACGTTATGCTGACCGTACTAATATCGTGATGTACAGATACAAAGGATATCGTAATAGAGTTTAACACCCATCGACAGCACAGTCGTTAGAGGGGGGCCGTGGGGGGGGGGGGGGGGGCACAAGCACGGATTATGGAAGGATGAGAAAGGGCCCAACCTGGCATTTGCCTGGAGCGATATTGGGAAATCACAGAAAACCTAAATCACGATGGTCGAACTAGAATTTTAACCAAGTCCTTCCGAATGCGACTCCAGTGTGCTTATCACTTCGCAACCTCACTCGGTACGGACAAAGGAAACCAACGCAAGCAGAACATTTTGTCTCGCACAAATAGCGTCTCGCATAGTTTTCTCGAGGGTGTTCTTGTGAAATGGAACAGCTTATTTTGCACTGAGCTTAAGAGAACTGGAATTCTTAGTTATCAGCTACACCTGTTACTTCTGCGAAGCTGAGATTCATCTTTGTAAATGATAATATTTTCGAATAGAAGGAAGTCTGACGTTTGTTTCCTTTCAATTCTATGGACAATTTTTCTCCGACTTTTCGTTTCCTCGTAAATATGAGTCGGACGGTGTAACTTAGGCGGTACATAGCCCTAACATTTTTATTGACGTTTTTTCTGGAATCTGATAAGGCAGTGTATCGTATCACTGGATGGAAATACAGTCGAAATTCAGTAGCAGTAGCAGCTTTACTCAGCCGTAGATATCTTTTTACAAGGATATAGGATATGTCAAAGTATTTACAAATTTGGATCAATTTAAAATAAGCTAATTCGTATACACATATATTTACAGACTTCTAGTTAGAGCAAATCGTTAGATTTACTCCTGGTATACAATCCCTTTTTTACAATTAACTTATTAAATAATGTAATGCCACATTGTTCACTCATATCTCACAATCAGTCACTGCACACACTTTACGTACATTGTTTCATGACACTTCACTCACTACGCACACACACGCACACCACACATACACACTGGTGATCTCTGGGCCATTTTCTGTACCGCAACTTCCCATTTGCTATCCTGAACAACTGAGTCAGCATCCCTCCAAAATGAGTCAGACGTTGAGCTCAGAAAGAGGAGGAAGTGTTAGTATTGTGCTATGCATAGCTTGGGGGTAAGTATTTCTAGAAAGGAAAAACAAAAGGAAAAAACATAAAGTGAAGGTGTTATGTGGAATGTTGGATATTTTATAATCATTATTATTATTATTCATTTGAATAAATTTTTTATCAAACCACTACTCTGTTTTAGCTAAGTAATCCTTCAATGTATAAAATGTACTGCATAACAGGTACTTTTTAGCTGCCTTTTTAAAAAAGTGTATTTTTGCAATTTCTTTAATCTCTTTTGGTAATTTATTGTACAGTTTTATTCCTTGGTAGAAAAAGCTGTTTTGAGTTTTATGTTTATTTTTTCTTGGTAAATGTAAGTTGAGTCTATCTCTTGTTGCATGGTCATGGACAGAGCTGTTTGTGCAGTAATTACCAATGTTATTTTTGATGTGTACAACTGACTAGTGAATGTATTCATACGGAGCAGGTAAAATCCCCAGTGTTCTGAACAGATCTTTAAAATAAGCTCGACTAGTATTTTTGGTTACTATTCTTATGGCTCTTTTCTAGAGTTTGAAAATTGTGTTCATATTTTGTGCATTTATTCCCCAAAAAAGAATGCAATAGCTAAGAACTGAGTGTACATATGAATAATATGTAACTAAAAGATACTGCACGTTACACACTGATGAGAGGATTCTAAGGGCAAATTCAAATACAACTACATTACGTTACTATTCTTGATATAGATTAACAACATAGAGGATAGTGACGGTTAAAATCTCATCCTTTTTACAGATAATACAGATAATATATTCGGTAAAACAGCAGCAATACTCATATCTAAATAAATTAATTTTAATGTCAAGAAATGGAAAGTTGTATAACTAAAAACATCCCCAGCGTTTAGATTGTACCACGAAATTTGGGAGAACTGTCGTATGTCAATAACATGCCGCCACTATATTTTTGCGCAGTCTTCTGACCATCTTCCGGTGTATACTGGCAGAAAACAGGGGCGCCCAGTGTACTTTGGCCAGTATACACCTAAAGATTACCACAAGATTCTGCATCGAAATATGGTGGCAACATGTTACTGACGTCCGGCAGTTCTCCTAAAATTTCATGGACCAAGCAAGTCACATAACTAATGTGTGGTGGTCTTTGGTTGCATGATTAACGAGCCAGAATTAAAGCCAGACATGTCACCCAAATACTTTGGAGCAACAATGTGTAGAGATATGAAGCAGCGCGACCAGATAGGCCCAGCTCAGTTGCGAATGCGAATGAGTAGGAGAAACAAACCCATAATGTTCGTATACAGCGCTAGCAGTGTCTTGCTTAACACAGCCAAGTCGTATAAATATCAGGGCGTAACGATGCAAAACAATATGAAATGGAACGAGCATAAGAGGATTGTGGTAGTGAAGGCGAATGGTCGACTTCGATTCATTGGGAGAACTTTAGGAAAGTGCAGTTCATATGTAAAGGAGACCGCATATAGGACGCTAGTGCGACCTATTGTTGAGTACTTCTCGAGTGTTTGGGATCCGTACCACGTCGGATTAAAGGAAAACGTCGGAACAATTCAGAGACGGGCTGCTAGATTTGATACTGGTAGGTTCGCGCAACACGCAACTATTATGGAGATGCTTCGGGAACTCAAATCGGAATCCCTGGAGTGAAGGCGACATTCTTTTCGAGGAACAATATTGAGAAAATTTAGAGAACCTGTATTTGAAGCAGACTTGAGAACGATTCTGCTGCCTCCGTCATACATTGCACGTAAGGACCACGAAGATAAGATACGAGAAATTGGGATTCATAGAGAGACATATGTAAGTAGGCTGATTAGGTTTTTATGTTTGTAACGCCACGTAGCGCTCTGTATGAAAATCACTGACTGTGCTGTGTGCAGTCCGTGGCTGGTTGGACTCTTTGTTCGAATATTCGCTTGTGTAGTGTCGGGCAGTGGGATATGAACAGTGCGTAGCGTTGGGCAGTTGAGTTGAGCCGCCAGCAGTGGTGGAACTGATATATATATAAGTTACCCGCCAGGGTAGCCCAGAGCGCTAACGCGCTGCTTCCTGGACTCGGGTAGGCGCGCCGGCCCCGGATCGAATCCGCCCGCCGGATTAACGACGAGGGCCGGTGTGCCGGCCAGCCTGGATGTGGTTTTTAGGCGGTTTCCCGCATCCCCCTAGGTGAATACCGGGCTGGTCCCCACGTCCCGCCTCAGTTACACGGCTCGCAGACATCTGAACACTTTCGCACTATTCCATGGATTACACTAGCCACAGACAGTTGGGGTACACTAATTCTGTCCTAGGGGGTATGGGGTGGCGGCAGGAAGGGCATCTGATCACCCCTTAAACTAACATTTCCACATGCCGACCCTGCGTATCTGCAGGAAAAAGCCACGAGCAAAAGAAAAGAAAGGAAGATATATGATGACTTTTGAACATTATTAAGGTAAATACAGTGTTTGTTCTCTATCAAAATCTTTCATTTGCTAACAATGTTTATCAGTAGTTAGTGCCTTCAGTAGTTAGAATCTTTTATTTAGCTGGCAGTATTGGCGCTCGCTGTATTGCAGTAGTTCGAATAACGAAGATTTTTGTGAGGTAAGTGATTCATGAAAGGTATAGGTTTTTGTTAGTCAGGGCCATTCTTTTGTAGGGATTATTGAAAGTCAGATTGCGTTGCGCTAAAAAAATATTGTGTGTCAGTTTGGTGATGATCAGAATAACTAAAGAGAGATCTGTCTGAGTACATTCATTTTTACTCAGCTGTCTTTGAGTCAAATAACGCAGAAGTTTACTAGCACAGTCATTGATAATTTTTTCTAAGGGGACGTTTCACATATAGACAATCGTTCTGCCCTCGTTCTGTTTGCGAGTGGAACAGGAAAGGAAATGACTAGTAGTGGTGCGGGGTGTCCTCCGCCACGAGCCGTAAGGTGGACTGCGGCGTATCGATGCAGACTAGAACTGCACTTTTAGTTGCTGCTAAATTTTCAAGCTTGTATGGTTGCGGTCCATGAAACATCTTTGTTCCTAACGTTTCGTCCAGAGCTGCGTTGTACGTCTGTAGAAATGCTCCTGGTTCCGCTAAGTTTTGCCGACTCGGAAGGATAAGTGAAACCAGGAATGTTAGGAACAAAAATGTTTCATGGACCACGACCACGCAATCTGAAGAATTTACAAGCAGCTAAGACAGACGGTCCCGGAAGCCTTCATTGTGTAGCCTACAGTTTGTGTATAAAGCAGATTGAATACGATACACTTGTATGGAGTGTAGCTCAATACTGCTGAAATGCAGGAACGCACATTCGGCGTTTACCAGTATATACCCGCCAGGGTAGCCGAGAGCGCTAACGCGCAGCTTCCTGTACTCAGGTTGGCGCGCCGGCCCCGGATCGAATTAACGACGAGGGCCGATGTGTTGGCCAGCCTGGATGTGGTTTTTAGGCGGTTTTCCACATCCCGCTAGGTGAATGTCGGGCTGGTGCCCATGTTGCGCCTCAGTTACACGGCTCGCAGACATCTGAACACTTTCGCACTATTCCATGGATTACACTCGACACAGACAGTTGGGGTACACTAATTCCGTCCTGGGGGTACGGGGTGGCGGCAGGAAGGGCATCCGGCCACCCCTTAAAACATTAACATGCCAAATCCGATTAACGACGGCTGACCCTGCATAACTGTGGGACAAGGCCCAAGCGATAGAACAATCAGCGTTTATAGACAAGGGCGATGCGAACGGTAGCAACCGTGTTTGACTGACAGGAGAGCGTAACAGTTATCTTGAAAAAACCTTAACTGACAGACAGTCGAAAAAGGACGGCGCATATTTCGTGAGAACCTATTTAGAAAATTTCAAGAACAGAGTTTTGAGGTGAAAATTTGTTAGTAATCCTGTGATAATTACCTGCGGAACGATCCCATAGAGATAAAATTAGGCAATTATCAGCTCGCAGAGAGGCATTCTTCGCACTCCTCAACATGAATGGAACGGGAAGACATGGTTCTCTCTGCCGTACTCTTCTCATTGATTCGCAAGATATAAATTCAGAATTGTAAATGAAGTATAACCTGATCTTGTTGTGGCATCCATTCTAAAAGCTGAAACAATCCAACTGCCTACGCTAGTCTATCCTGTGAAAACCTCTTCATCTCTATGCAACTACTGCACCCAGTACCAATTTGACCCCGCCTGCTGTAATCAAGACTTGGCCTCCGTCTACTATTTTTACCCTTCCCCTCCCCTCTCTCTCCATCACCAGGCTGACAATTCCTTGTTACTTCAGAGTGTGTCCTATCAAGCTACTCCTTCTTTTAGCTGAGATCTGCCACAAATTTCTTTCCTCCACAGTTCTGTTGAGTACCTCCTCATTAGTTATTCTATCTACCTATCAAATGTTTAGGTATTCTTCTGTTGCACCATATATCAAACGTCCGCCCCCGGTAGTTGAGTGGTCAGCGCGACAGAATGTCAATCCTAAGAGACCGGGTTCGATTCCCTGTTGGGTCGGAGATTTTCTCCGCTCAGGGACTGGGTGTTGTATTGTCCTAATCATCATCATTTCATCCCCATCGACGCGCAAGTCGCCGAAGTGGCGTCAAATCGAAAGATTTGCACCCGGCGAACGGTCTGCCCGACGGGAGGCCTTGGTCACACGACATTTACATATATCAAAGGTTATTGTTAAGCCCGAACCGTTTATCTTCCACGTCCCACTTCCAGACAAGAACCCACCGCACACATAAACCTTCAGAAAAGACTTCCAAGGACTTGAAATTTATGTTTTTGCGCCATCCTTAACGATCTGAATAATTTATTTTATTTCATCACACATATTTCAGTCTCATCATCATCTGTAAAGCTAGTAGGGACATAAAATTGAATTTCTCTAGCGGGTGTTGATTTTGTATCTTTCTCGGCCATAATAATGCGTTCATCGTGATGATCATATTAGCTTACTTGCCTCCCTATTTCTCTATACGTTATTAAGTATATCGTTATTAGTGATTCGCGACGACAGAAAGGGCAGAAATGTTAATATGGGACGTCTTCCCCTCCGCCCCTTCCCACCCCCAATCTAACCAACACACACACACACACACACACACACACACACACACGCATATGCAAAAACACACACACCCACACACAAACACACACACACACATATGCAAACACACACACACACACACACACACACACACACACACACACACAAACACACACATGCACACACACACACACACACACACACACACACACACACAAACACACACACACACGCACACACGCGCGCTCAAACACATGCGAACTTTCTATCATCAACAAAATATGAATCTATTGGTAGAAAAAATTAAGACATTTCACAAGACAAAGTTCGAGATTAACGTCTATGACGAATCACATTTGTCATATTTTCGAATATGTCAACATGTTACTTGTTGCTATGAAGTGGATTTTTAAAAAAAATTTGGAGGAGGCAAACTTACGTAGTGTAAGAACTGTGTTTTGATACTACAAGTTGCTTGATTAGTGACTTTCTTCATCACCAAAACTAATTTCCGAAATATCCGGCTGTGTGCCATTGCGCAATAGAAGAAAGCAACGCGGTGATTAACGGAAGCTGTTGCAAGGAATCAGGCGGCCGTTCGCGGAAGTTTTTATCTCAGCCGTGTGAAGCGAATGGCTCGTGACGCACCTAAGGGCCGGTGTCACCAGTTGTGAAACACCGCGGTAATCGCTGGCTGCGTGCAGGCCTGCGACGCAGCGGTGTCAACTGTTCGCTGATCGATACAATTCTTACCCAGCCTGTAAATCGCCAATTGTAAAGAGACCCCCCCCCCCCCTATTACATCAGTGTCACCTGTCGCAGGATTCGAACCTGCGACCATAGCAGCCGCGTGGTTCCGGACTGAAGCACCTAGAACCGCTCGGCCACAGAGGATGGCAGTCCTGCCTCGGGCATGGATGTGTGTGAGGTCCTTAGGTTAGTTAGGTTTAAGTAGTTCTAAGTCTAGGGGACTGATGACCTCAGATGTTAAGTCCCATAGTGCTTAGGGCCATTTGAACCATTTGCTAAACGACGATACTCCATTAACAACGTCAGTTTTAGATCTTCCTGCTAGGTATCTGTTAGTCTGGTCCGATATTTTGCAAACGCCTCATTCATTTACTACCTGACCACAGCTAATCCTTTTGTTACAAGATCACCACGAGACGTGGTGCAATTGTAAAGGCACTAAATTCTAAATTCAGGAGAATCAGTGTTTAAATCTCCCTGTGGCCGTCCTGAAATAGGTATTCTGCTGTTTTTCATAAATATCTTCAGTTAAATGCCGAGGACATTGTGCTTTCACATCGCAGCGTCCGACTTGCTAAAATTCAAGTCAACACTTCCACTCTTAATGATGACGCTCCACACGTTAATCTCTTTTTCCAGCTCCGAAAGTCTAGAAAGTTCACATCAACTTTGAAGGTCGAAGTTTTGTGTTTGTACGTTTCGAGTAATAGGAGGGACTAGAAACGAAACATCGAAAAATTGGTTTACTTTGCCTATTTTCAGCCATTTCTATCTTCGTTTTACTTAACAATGTATTATCGATGATGTATGATCTACCTCTCAACGCCTGCACCTGTGTTCCTGTGTTTGTGTGTGTGTGTGTGTGTGTGTGTGTGTGTGTGTGTGTGTGTATGCTTATGAGTTCCGTTATGATGTGTAAAACCTAATGTTTTTCTTTTGCCTATTATAAAATGGTTATGAAAGCATGAGACTAAACAACGGTTTCTTTTTCATCATCAAAACACATGATACTGACAATCATAGTTTTTTATTGTCTAATTTACCTTACGCAAGATACGTTTCGGTAAATAATTTCTTTTATCAAGGCCGTTTTTGTCATTTTCATTATCACTTGATGCTTTTCCGTGGATGAGCTGCTGAATCCTTCCGGTAACTCAACTGCACTGCATACACACGAAACTGATTTCATAATTGACGATTCGTTTCCTACAGACACTGGAAATATATGAAAGCATTTTTTCTGACCGAATATTGAGTGTTCTATTACTCGGAAACTCAAAACATACTCGTCATCACTTACAGAGTTCGCTTTTGAAGGTCATAAAAACGGTTCAAATGGCTATAAGCACTATGGGACTTAACATCTGAGGTCATCAGTCATCTAGACTTAGAAGTACTTAAACCTAACTAACCTAAGGACATCACACACATCCATGCCAGAGGCAAGATTCGAACCTGCGACCGGAGCAGCAGCGCGGTTCTGGACTGAAGCGGCTAGAACCGCTGGGCCACAGCGGCCGGCAAGGTCATAAAAAAACAAAGAGATATGTTGTACACGCCAGAAACAGAAACAAAAATAAGTCATACACAAAGATATGACATCAGAGATTTTGAAAAGAGCATATTTACATCTACGTCTACCCTCTGCAAACCACTATGAAGTACATGGCAGGAAGTGTTTCCGTCTGTACTACGATTAGGATTTCCTCCCCTTCCTTTGGTATACAGAATTTAATGGAATTGATCAGTGGTCCTACTTCCGTTACGTTTTATACTTCAACGATACAGTTTGAGAATTAGACCACACAGTACATAAACATTTTTCTCAAATTACATAAATGTATGTTCAAATAATGGATCAAGCATAAATAATGATAATTGCATTATTTTTCAAGTAACATATCACTTTTTTATGTTATTGGTGTTGGAATTATTAATTATGAAATCTCAAAATAAAACACTGGAATAGGTTGTCAATATGTATGTCTCTTGTTAGTTTCAAGAGTTACTATGATATGTATTAGCTTTGTTCTTTTTTTAATTTAGTTTGTTTATGACGTGTGTTAAGAAGAAGTCATGTCTGATATCGGTTGTTGTAAAGATATAGTGTGAGCCGTTCTGTCTTACTACCAGTAAATCTCAATCAAGATGGAATAAATGGTTCAAAACAGCTGCAACTTTCATCATTTATTTAATATTATGCTCAGGTGCCGAACTCAAATGTTTATTTTTGACTTAGTCGAAACAGTTTATCTTCTAGGCAACGAGATGAAGAAAAATATGATCGATTACAACGAGAAAATTAAGTAAAACTAGTTTCCTTTGAAAGTCATCAAGTAATTGTTGGATGAACTGTAATTTCTTCAGCCTTTTGCTTCGATACGATTTAACACTGGAGACAATGTAACTGAACCACATCGTTATCAAGACGAGGTTCTAGGTGGTGTTTGTATTAATTCTTGTAAAACTATGTAAAAATTAAATGTGGAAAACATTAGAAGCGCGAGAAGCAGAATTCCTTAAAGTCCTCTGGGCGCGCTATAGTTAGTCTGATTGTCTCTAAACGGTCTGTATGGGAGTGATACTTAGGTGGTTGGAAGATATTCCTAGGTTCGTCATTTACAGCTAAGTCTTGAAACTCTGTGTCTGTCTTCAAGCGTCTGCCAGTTCAGGTTTTTCAGCATTTTCGTGAGGCTCTCTGATGGATCGGACAAATCTGTGACCATTCATGCTGCCCTTCTCTGTATACCTGAGAAATGCCATGTGTGAGCGGGACAAATCTGCGTTAGCTGGACCTACTTAGAGGCAGATCGCTCCTTGAAATCCAAATGCGTGGCGAAGGTGTCCAATGGAATTAAATTTAACGCAATATGATAATAAAGTGTCTCTAGAATTGAATTCCAGGTATCGACGGCGCGTCTCCAGACACAACTTCGGCCTGGAATCTCATTGACTGGAGTAGAATCGTCTTCAGTGATGAGCCTCCTTTCCAACTAAGCCGCGATGACCAGTGCAGGTGTCTCTAGAGATGGCCCGGACAGTGGTGGGTACCATCGAGACTGTCGCCTGTCATAAGGACCGAGAGCCAGAGGTGATGGTCTGGGATGCCATTTCATTTCATAGCAGGGCCCCTTTGGTTGTCATCCACGGCACAGTTACAGAACAGCGGAACGTCGACGATGTTCTACTCCCCGTTTTGTTGCCCTCCATGGCAAGCCATCCTCGGATTACATTTCAGCAAGATAATGTGCGCCCGCTGACGGCGAGAGTTTCCATTGCTTGTTTTCGTGCTTACCAAACCCTACATTGACCGGAAAGGCCGCCGGATCTCTCCCCAATTGTGACCGTTTGGAGCGTTATGGGCAGGACCCTCCAACAAGCTTTAGATTTTGTCCATCTAACGCGCCAATTGGACAGATTTTGGCACGATACCCTCAGGAGGTCATCCAACAACTCTATCAATCAATGAGAAGACGAATAACTGCTTACATAAAGACCTGAGGTAGGAGAACACATAAATGACTTCATCAATTTGTGAAGCTGTTTCTGTTGAATAAATCATCAATTTTTTCTGAAACTGCAATCATTTTTTGCCTGTACACGTGCAATACATCTACCAGTTTCCGTGTCATTCGGATAATTCCTTCGTGGTGCGTCACTCTTTTTTGTCTTAGAGTGCATTATGCAGTAGTTTGTATTTATAGAGAAGCTTCTTTACACCGAGTGACTATATGTAATTGTGGCTCTCTCCCTTCAAGAACTGTTCTTCTAGATACATCTATGCAGTGATAAGTGAGCTACTCATGGGTGTTCCGTCTGCAGTGACCACGATCTCGACAGGACATTAATCCTTATCTTCGTTACTTCTTGAATAAATTCCATTTTACTTGATAGGTTCTCGGGACTTACGCCGGATAATATTGTAGAAGCCGCACAATATTTCAGCGAGACAACTGCCCGCCTTCTTCAGGTGCTACTGTCGCGTCACTGAGAAACGCGCCAATTTATATGCTGGCTTTCTAGAACAGCGCAGGAGCCAGCGGGGCATAACGTCATCGAAGACCAATCGTAGACAGCGTCGAATACCAGAGTCCTCTGCTGGAGAAACGGGTCGCGGTCTGCGGAAGCGCGCCGCGGCGCGGGAAATGCGGCCGGGAGCGACGGACCCTATTCGCGCGCGCGAGGTGTTGGCGCCCGATTTAAGCATCTGCGCTAAGGCTTCCCATCTGCGTTGACTCGGTGCGGTTGCTAATCTGTGGCTGACGGTTCCTTAGTGCCGACAAGGCTGGTTCCCAGGCTTTGCTCAGGTGAAACCCCGTGTCTCTGTTTATTAGCTCACTGCTTATACGTATTTCGACCGCCTCTTTGATGATGGAGTCCCAGTATGTGGAAGCATGCGAGAGGATCTTGGTTTCTTCGTAATTCATGTCGTGTCCCGTGTCAAGGCAATGTTCAGCAACCGTAGATTTCTCTGGCTGACCCAACCTCGTGTGACGTTTATGTTCGTCGCATCTGTCTTTGACCGTACGACACGTCTGGCCAATATAAGATTTCCCACACTGGCACGGGATTTTGTATATTCCTGGTCTCCTCAGGCCGAGGTTGTCTTTAACAGAGCCCAGCATCGATTTCACTTTTGCTGGAGGCCGGAAAACACATTTAATACGGTGTTTCTTGAAAATTCTGCCCACCTTAAAAGACACGCCACCGACATACGGTAGAAAAACCAACCCTGTGGTGTTATCTGCTTCTTCAGGTTGTTCTTGAGGTTTGGAGCGTGCTGGTCGAAACGCGTTCCGGATCTGCTTCTCGGAGTACCCGTTCTGGGCAAATACAGAGCGGAGATGGTTGAGCTCTGCCGATAAGCTGTCCTGATCTGAGATGGCTCTAGCCCTATGCACTAGTGTCCGTAATACACCGCTGCGCTGTGAGGGGTGATGACAGCTCGTAGCTTGTAAATACAAGTCTGTGTGCCTAGGCTTCCGGAACACACTGTGACCCAAGGAACCGTCACCTTTTCTACGCACCAAAACATCCAGAAACGGGAGCTCACCATCTTTTTCTACCTCCATGGTAAAACAGATACTTGGATGGATGGAGTTCAAATGTTCCAGGAAAGAAGGAAGCGTTGCTGTCCCATGCGGCCATACCACAAACGTATCATCTACATATCTCCAAAAACATTTGGGTTTCAGAACCGCCGTCTGAAGTGCTTTGTCCTCGGCGTAAGTCCCGAGAACCTATCAAGCAGATGCAGCGCCGGGAAAGCCTCAAACAGCACAATTCCATTTTATTTTCGAATAAATAGAAAACCACGCAAAGTTGCACTTGGTTAATGATGAAATTTAGATTTTCCGTGGTTCCTCACTGTCGATTAAGCTAGAATGGTTCTTTCCTTATTCTTATTCCATTCAAGCTATTACTCCGTCCTAATTGATGTCATAATCCACGGGAGGATAAAAATCCTAAACTTCTTGATTTAACAATTATGTTATTGTAAGTCTTCAGCCTTTCCCGGCGAGATCTTGACATGTGGAATAATCGGGTCTACTGCCGGATGTTTGTGTCGCTCTGGCACAATATTTCGGCCACGTAACTCGTTGCCTTCTTCAGGTGCTACCTGAGACTGTCGTATTGGAGGATCTTGTCCAGCTCCGGGGAAGAGACAACACATTACATGCAGCGGCAGGCGGGCGCGGACGGCAAAGAGAGCACCCAGCGCCCTCTGGGCATAAATACTGGACAAGATCCTCCAACACCTCGAGATCATGGAAGGAGTATGCCCAAACCATGAAGAGAGAAACAAGGACCAGGTCAGCTGGCTGGTACACCGACCGATCAGGAAAAAAATAGAGGAAGAAGTTCGCTACTGGGACGAGGAGGAGGAGCGGCAGCGGAAAAAAGGAAACTTCAATTTCCGCCGACGCTACCGCTTCTCACCCGCAATGGAACACAAGAACGAGAAGAAACAACAACCAAAGGTGGCAACACAAGCAGCTCTGGCCGGGTTTTGCAGGTTTTCCTCAGCCCGTAGGGTGAACACCGGAGCTGTCCCCCCGAACTTGCTGCAAATAAATTCCCACTGGGAGATATAACTTCCTCCCCCCCCCCCCCAATATCCAATAGCACATATGCAAACAAAATAACCAAATAATAACCCCTATACCCCTTCGGCCTATAAAGAGCAAAGCAAGCTCTAGAGAGGCCCGCCTTCCCCCTATGGGAAGGAATGAAAAGTGCTAAAAAAAAAAAAAAAAAAAAAAAAACCTCCAACACGGCAGTCGCAGGTAGCACCTGAAGAAGGCAACGAGTTACGTGGCCGAAATATTGTGCCAGAGCGACACAAACATCCGGCAGTAGCCCCGTTTATTCCAAATGTCAAATATATTATTGTTTGTCGTATGACAATACGTATACAAAGATTATAAAACTTTTACGAATGTGTAATGGTGAAATACCTCCCCGATACGGCAAAGTTAAAATTTATTTAAAAAAAGGAATCAGCGATAATGACAGAAGCGAGGACCGACCGTAAACGTCGGCAAAGACATTAACTATGAATGCGCGGTAAGGTGCAGGCAAATGAACAAAAACATAATTCACTTTTCTTTGTTCACGATTTTGTTTCACTGTCTCGTATGTAGAAGGATGGTTAAGATGTACTGCTCGAAGTATGACGTGTTACGAGTGGTTTGTATTATACGGAATTCTGAATAAGAGAAGACTTAATAACGGTATTAAGTATTTTTATTGAAGTTGAACGAAGTTGGGAGGATTTCTTCAGCTTGAGAAGCACTGGTGTCCTGGGAGTCCGCTGCCTGCATCTACAATTGAAATGTCAGAGAGGAAGTCCACAGTCCTATTTCGTAAGATTAACAGAAGTATAAGAACTTTCAGAAGACGACAAATAGAATTAAAATATATATAGTAGTGGACACACACACACACACACACACACACACACACAAAAGCGACGCAAGGTAAAGTGAGTGAAGAATAGCGCAATTTCGTACACACGGAACATTTACTAATAATACAATTGTACTATCCTTTAATTTTTTCCATTTTAATTATATGTATCACATTTTTTATTATTATAGTACACACGTCAACTTTTAAACACAGCTCTCCAGCATAAAATAACACAAATGACAGCTGTATGTGGATATCAAGATCTTTTACGTATTTTAGAACATCACTCGTCGCTGTCACGAAACCTTCGAAACGACCCTTGTAGGCACGTGCGGGACATGTCAATACAATATAAGCAATTGTCTGTCGTTGCCTACCACAGTCACAAGATGGTGATGAAAATTTGAACCACTTGCAGAGAGTGTCTGCACATCGTCCATGACCTCTTCGGACGCGGTTCAAGGTAGTGCATATTGAGGCTGGTCGAGTCCAGGAGGTGACTTGTGGATGCGAGGCAGCTTCAGGGATTGTGGAGAACAATTTTGTTGCCAGCAGCGTATCCATTCATCGATGGTATTGAATTGTTTCCATGATCATGCTGGCTGTGATGAGAGTGGGATGTCCTGATCTTAGTCTTTTTCGTCCCGCATGGAATACGTCGTCCCTTACTGGAAGGTCTGTGTTATTAGCAAACTTCTGATATTCACGCAGTAGCGCTCTCTTCCACCTGACATCAGGAGGTGGAATGTGGCTCAACATAGGTAGCTAGTATGTGGGAGTTGAGCATGTTGGCCCACTAACAACGCGCATGGCCTCGTTAAGCCGTACGCCTGTCTTTTTTACTTGTGGACTGTTAAGCCAGTCAGACGCACAGTACTCTGCTGCTGAGTACACCAAGAGAGTACTGTGCGCCTGTCTGGTTGCATTAGTGGGTCAAAACGATCTACTCCCATTAGTACAATTGTTGTTGTTGTTGTTCTTGTGGTCTTCAGTCCTGAGACTGGTTTGATGCAGCTCTCTATGCTACTCTATCCTGTGCAAGCTTCTTCATCTCCCAGTACCTACTGCAACCTACTTCCTTCTGAATCTGCTTAGTGTATTCATCTCTTGGTCCCCCTCTACGATTTTTACCCTCCACGCTGCCCTCCAACACTAAATTGGTGATCCCTCGATGTCTCAGAACATGTCCTACCAACCGATCCCTTCTTCTAGTCGTGCCATAAGCTCCTCTTCTCCCCAATCCTATTCAATACCTCCACATTAGTTACGTGTTCTACTCACCTAATCTTCAGCATTCTTCTGTTGCACCACATTTCGAAAGCTTCTATTCTCTTCTTGTCTAAACTATTTATCGTCCACGTTTCACTTATATACATGGCTACACTCCATACAAATACTTTCAGAAACGACTTCCTGACATTTATATCTATACTCGATGTTAACAAATTTTTCTTCTTCAGAAAAGCTTTCCTTGCCATTGCCAGTCTACATTTTATATCCTCTCTACTTCGACCATCATCAGTTATTTTGCTCCCCAAACAGCAAAACTCATTTACTACCTTAAGCGTCTCATTTCCTAATCTAATTCCTTCAACATCACTCGATTTAATTCGACTACATTCAATTATCCTCGTTATGCTTTTGTTGATCTCCATCTTATATCCTCGTTTCAAGACACTGTCCATTCCGTTCAACTGCTCTTCCAGGTCCTTTGCTGTCTCTGACAGAATTACGATGTCATCGGCGAACCTCAAAGTTTTTATTTCTTCTCAATGGATTTTAATACCTACTCCGAACTTTTCTTTTGTTTCCTTTACTGCTTGCTCAATATACAGATTGAATAACATCGGGGAGAGGCTACAACCTTGACTCACTCCTTTCCCAACCACTGCTTCTCTTTCATGTCCCTCGACCCATATAACTGCCATCTGGTTTCTGTACAAATTGTAAATAGCCTTTCGCTCCCTGTATTTTACCCCTGCCACCTTCAGAATTTGAAGGAGAGTATTCCAATCAACATTGTCAAAAGCTTTCTCTAAGTCTACAAATGCTAGAAACGTAGGTTTGCCTTTCCGTAATCTTTCTTCTAAGACAAGTCGTATGGTCAGTATTGACTCACGCGTTCCAACATTTCTACGGAATCCAAGCTGATCTTCCCCGAGGTCGGCTTCTATCAGTTTTTCCATTCGTCTGTAAAGAATTCGCGTTAGTATTTTGCAGCTGTGACTTATTAAACTGTTATAAATAAACTGTTATAAATAACTATTATAAACAGTTATAAATACAAATGTAAAACCTAGGATTAAGTTCAAGCCATTGTGGTCACAAGATAAGCAGGTGCGTTACGATATTATAATAAAACTGACAGGTTTCATAGCATAGTGAGTCTTGTGTATATTGTCAACTGGAACTTGCTGGCTAGGTTTCGTGGCTATTGACGGAAGGGATATTCAGTTGACTATACATTTACGATCACCTGAGCAGTGTACGACCTGTGGTCTCCTCAAATGACATTTCGTGTTTTCCCTGCGCTGACAGGTGGATTAGACTAATCTTCTCGCAGCCTCCGCGAGAAACCAAAGAAGACTTAACAACATAGAAGGAAAGCAAACAAACAGTTGTCAGCGGCACATGATGGTTTTGCGGTTCCTCCGAGTCACTTTATTTTCAATGCAACCCTCAAATACTTCAATGACGATACTTCAACATTGGCGCCAAATAATCTTTAGCAAGCCGATACGGCAGGAAAAAACGGCTTTGATCTTGCGTTAACTCGCCAAAGGAATACATTCTGTTGAAATCGTTATCGATTATCTTTCGGTACGCGTATTGACAGTGGATTGCGTTTATGATCTACAGGAAATGGGAAGTGTTTACGAGGTCGGGATATGTCTGCTCACAGTTTAATCGCCAGCTTTACCCCTTTGTGCGTCATACCAGCGCAAAGTGTTTGTTCAGTATTTCTTCATTAACTGCCGTTTTACGCTTTGCCTATGAGTAAGGTAACAAAACAAAGTGCAAATTAGCAAAGGTAATTTTGTATCCCACCTGGATAGGCGGTGCGTGGGTCTGCTCCTGTGAACTGCTTCTGTAACATAGGCCGAGAGTGAAGGAAGCGAGTAGGAGCAGGAGAGGTGAAGCACTTCGGTCTGCATGTAACTTTAACACTTTTAATAGAATCAAAAACACAAGTAAATATCAAATACATACACAACTTTCGCTAGAATGAGCACGTAGGTGTGAAGCCGTAGTCCATGTCTAATCCTGTGAAGTTAGGATGACTGTTCTGTATGATCTCAAAACTAACAACTACTCGCTGCTGTTCAAACTCCAACTTAACCTAACCAATACAAAGTCTCAATAGCAAGCTAGCGCACTCGGTAGTAGAAACGATATTTCCAGGCCGTCTGCTCTTGATGAAATGGGCCGAAATCAAGACGGCACTCCCTGAGCTCCAAGCGTCGACCAGAGGGCGCTGTGGTCGGCGTAGTCAGTCTCCTCTCGTAGTGCCAACTTACGAGAGCGTGCACCTACCTTGTGGCATCGTAACTATCGATGACACAAGTAACAAAAAACTAAATACAACAGAATCACAAACGTTGTACACAAGTTTTGAACACAATTGGCCCATGGATATGGATATTGTCTGCCTATTATGATAAGTAACTTTTAAGTTCCTAAGCTGCAATAGAAGCACAGGAATTGAAACATCTATTATATTTTTCATTTGCTACGTGACCTTCCCATCAGCTAATGCATCAGTAGTCGATGGATCTTTCAAACTTCTGCATTCTCTGGTACTGAATTACCTTTATTAACCGTGATTAGTTCATTGCCATATTTTTATACTTTTCACTGACTTGACATTTGATGCGTGCTGCTATCACGTTTCGTCGATTCAACCGAGGAAATATGATTTGCGGCGACATTTTTGATTGTACTCCTTCTTTACTAACACCTATTTATTGTGTACAGTTCACAACTAAATATAAATTTGTAGAAGCCGCAAAGTTTGCGTAGTACTTGCAAGCCGCACCTTATGTTACCATAATTCTTCAAAGGAATTTAAATTTTGCATTTACTATCTATGCGTACATTTAGAAACCAACACCGCTAACATCTGTGTGTTGCAGCATTCTGAAATTCACTGTGTACTCAGATACGGTGTGTTCTTGCAAGTTAAGAATTGCTCTGGAAAGAAAAAAACGGATTATGGAAACAGCAATCAGGAGAGACTCAGATCTCTTCGGGTCTTTCCGTACATGATATTCAGTACTCAATAGCGAACTAAAAGGATCCTCTGTTTATTGCTTCCATGACAGGTTCCAATACAGCACAACTCGGCCGAACGATCTACAAACTAAATTTGCCGTATTATGAGACTGAACTGTATGGTCCTCAAATGGAGGACTGGTGACTTAGTTGTAGATCAGAGAGATCGCAATAAATGTGAATACGTTACTTGTAATTACGCTAAGTATCCGGACACCCCCATAAACATACGTTTTTCATATTAGGTGCATTGTGCTGCCACCTACTGCCAGATACTCCATATCACGGACCTCGGTAGTCATTAGACATCGTGAGAGAGCATAATGGTGCGCTCCGCGGAAGTCATGGACTTCGAACGTGGTCAGGTGATTGGGTGTCACTTGTATCCTATACGTATGTACGCGAGTTTTCCACACTCCTAAACATCCCTAGGTTCACTGTTTCCGATGTGGTAGTGAAGTGGAAACGTGAAATGATACGTACAGCACAAAAGCGTACAGGCCGACCTCGTCTGTTGACAGTTGACAATTGAAGAGGGTCGTAATGTGTAAAAGGCAGATATATATCCAGACTATCACACAGGAGTTCCAAACTGCAGCAGGATCCTCTGCAAGTACTATGACAGTTAGGCGGGAGGTGAGAAAACTTGGATTTCATGGTCGAGCGGCTGCTCATAAGCCACACATCATGCCGGTAAATGCCAAACGACGCCTCGCTTGGTGTAAGGAGCGTAAACATTGGACGGTTGAAAAGTGGAAAAACGTTGTGTGGAGTGACGAATCACGGTACACAATGTGGCGATCCGATGGCAGGGTGCGGGTATGGCGAATGCCCGGTGAACGTTGTCTGCCAGCGTGTGCAGTGCCACCAACAAAATTCGGTGGTGGTTGTGTTATGGTGCGGTCGTGTTTTTCATGGAGGGGGCTTGCACCTCTTGTTGTTTTGCGTGGCACTATCACAGCACAGGCCTACATTGATGTCTTAAGCACCTTCTTGCTTCCCACTGTTGAAGAACAATTCAGGGATGGCGATTGCATCTTTTGACACGATTGAGCACTTGTTTATAATGCACGGCTCGTGGCTGAGTGGTTACACGACAATAACATCCATGTAATGGACTGACCAGCTCGGAGTGCTGACCTGAACCCTATAGAACATTTTTGGGATATTTTGGAACGCTGACTTCGTGCCAGGCCTCACCAACCGTCATCGATACCTCTGCTCAGTGCAGCACTCCGTGAAGAATGGGCTACCATTCCCCAAGAAACCTTCCAGCACCTGATTGAACCTGCGAGAGTAGAAGCTATCATTAAGTCTAATGTTGGGCCAACACCATACTGAATTCAGCATTACCAATGGAGGGCGCTATGAACTTGTAAACTTTTCAGCCAGGTGTGCACATACATTTGATCACATAGTGTATATAATATGTTGTGGATAGCTGCCCATTGTCACTATATGCAAAATGACGCAGCGTCATGTTAGAGTTTGACTCAGTCGCAAACTGCAATAACACATCCAGTCTCCCAATTCCGCTCAAGATTTAGGGAAGTGTTCTTTATTGTCATGAAAGTGGAGGAACAGTTAACCCCCTTCAAAGTATTGGGTTGGTGCATACGTTCGTGGCGTTTTTCCATACCTTCACACAGATACACGTAACAGAGACTTTAGCATCAATAACATATTTTCCTTCACTACTTACAGCTGCGCGGGGTAGTCGCGCTGTCTTAGGCACTTTGCCTCCCTCTATTCGCGCGTCTCCCCCCGTCGGAGGTTCGAATCCTCCCTCGGGCATGGGTGTGTGTGTGTTGTCTTTCGCATAAGTTAGTTTAAGTTAGATTAAGTAGTGCGAAGGCCTAGGGACTGATGACCTCAGCAGTTTGGTCCCACAGAAACTTACCACAAAAAAATTTTTCACTACTTACAACCGTTGTCAACGCTAGAGTAATTTCTCGATTCCGTGACTGTAGAAACCCTGTGGTTTTGAGGCGAAGAACACGTCGAGCCATATTCGGAGCGCATTTTCACGCAGAAAGGAAGTTCCTTGAAGGTTGTTCCGGAAAAGGTGAAAATCTGATGGCGCAAACTCGGGTGAATAAGGTGAATGCAGAGTGACTTCCCAACCCATCCCTGTAATAGTGTTTTTTGTCAGTCTAGCAGAATGCGGGTGGGCTTTATAGTAGAGTAGAATCACTTCACGCAGTCTTCCTGGTGGTTGGTCTTGGACTGCGCCTGAAGATGTCTCATTTGCTGACGATAATTGTCAGCAGTGATGGCTACACCTCGTTGAAGCAATTTGTGTTACACGGCACCATCGCTGTTTGGAAATTTATGGTACCTTCCTTTGGGATCAAACTGCTGAGGTCATTGGTTCCTAGGCTGACACACTCCTTAATCTAACTTAAACTAACTTACGATAAGGACACACCCATGCCAAGCCTTCGCTTTTTCACCAGATGCATAATATAATCTTTTGTAGACGTTCGCAGGTCTTTACGGGGAGTTGCTGCTATGTTTGGGTTTAGCCATTCCTTTCTTTTCCTTATGTCATCATAAAGACACCATTTCTCGCAATGAGGAAGTATACACTGGGTAGCAATGGTCGATGTTGTTCGCGAGTCAGCTGATCATGAGGATGCAAAGATGCACTTATGGCCACCAGCTGATTTGTGTGATTTTGGCTTGGAGCATGCGGTACCCATATACCCGATTTTTGAACCTTCCCTATTGTATCCAAGTGTCGCACGATGATGGAACGATCACAATTCATAGCATCTGCCAGTTCTTAACTACACTGGCGTGGATCATTGGGGATCAATGCGTTTAAACGATCTTCATAAAAACCCGAAGATCCTCCTGAACGTTGAGAGTCACTAATGTCAAGACGGGAAAACAATTTTTTCGCCGTGCAATGTCCAACGGCATTATCCCCATAAAGGGCCAAATGTTTCTGGCTGCCTCTGCTGCTGTCAACCCTCAACTGAATTCAAACAGAAGAAGATGTCCGAAATATTCGGATTTCTCCACTTGGCACTCCATTAATGACGTCCACAGCTCTACTCACTATCTTTAGATAACAAAATGAGAATGACAGTCGATAAACAAACCAATAGCAACCGAAATACCAATATGAAAAATAGAAACGCTACGAAACTGTGCGCTAAACTAATATTTACGTCTAGGAAACCCCTTCCCCCAAGCAGCCTGTGGCGTAGGCCAGAGTCCATTCGGAGGATAATATTATAGATATTCTGGATATTTGTCTATTCCGTTCTGTAAACGTGGCTGTATGTTCCTCTTCCCGCCCTCACATTATCAATTAAATAATCCAGGTCTTTCCCTATTGTCTCCACTTTTTATCTTTGAGTGGTTGGAAAAATTTGGACGAGTGTCTTTATAACAAGCAATCTTTGACCTATATACCAACAAAAAGAAAACCCAAAAAAATTATTTCTTGAACTTTATGCACATCATGGGATCATTTCGGAGATGCGCCACCGACCTGACAGATGTTGGTTAGCTGAAATTGCCCTAGCTGGGAAACATTTAGCGTAAACGGCCTTTACAAAGAGACTTTGACTCTGCCGCGGGGATGCCTCTGTGGATGGAAGGAAGTAAGGCTAGCCTCTAATGCCCCTTCGACAGATGAGAGTCATTAGTGACGGAGTCATTAGCTCACTGGACAAGAGCAGAGGACGAAGTCAGTACAGACTTATTCGAAGAAACCGTCCGAGCGTTAGCCTTAAGAGGTTTGTGGGAAACAGGGAAACATAAATCTGTATGTCCTGATGGGAATATTAGTACCGCTCCTGCCGAGTAAAAGTTGCCTAAGTGGAGTGTGTTCTGTAGCAGAGCTGCTGGCGGGCTGCAGATGCGAGTCATGCCTGATTTCCGAACTTGACAGGAGCAATACTCGCTAAAAGAACGACGTGCATTCGCACACCATTCCAGGACGTAGTTGCAATTTATCAGTAAGTTTTGACCCATGTAGCAGAGTCCTCAGTATTTTTTAACAGCTCATAAAGTATGTAGGCATGGGATCTAAGTTGGCGTCACAGTCAAATGTTTCTAGAATGTTGTCGTTGCTGGAATGCTGTCTATGGGAGACACTTAAATCTTCAGTGGGAGCTCTGGTTTCTCGTATTTCACCATCATGATCCTTTCTCCGTATGTAGGTGAGAGGCAACAAATATTTTCGCATTCGGAGGAGGAAGTTGGTGATTGAAATTTCGTGACAAGATTTGTTTTAATGATCGCCGCCCCACCTCGCTTATGATACCAGAGAGGAAGGACAATCGTAGTGCAGGCAGTCTCTTTGAAATATTTGTTTGCAATCATCTGTGTCTTCCGGTAATAACCAACATTCTCTCGTTGCTCTTACCCACAACATTTCTTGTGTGATAAGTCCAATTTAAGTTGTCTGTAATTGTAATCCATAGGTATTTCTTCCAGTCTACTACATTAAAATTAGTTTTATTTATTATGTAACCAGATTTAATGAATTTTTTTAGTATGCATGTGGACACTTTTTATTCTTTAGAGTCAGTTGTTACTTTCCGCATTATATAGATACCTTGTCTTACCATGACACTACTATGCGTTAAATGACAGCTTCATTTGCGAACAGTCTAAGCTGGCTGCTCGTACTGTCTCCTAAATCGTTCATAGAAATTAAAAACTCCAGAGGACCTATGTCACTTCATTGGGGAACCCCAGTTATCACCCCTATTTCAAGACAAGGCTTCTCATCAATTGGTACGAACTGTGACCTTTCTGGCAGGAAATCACTAATCTAGTCTCACAGCTGAGACGATGCTGCATAAGTATGCAATTTTATTAGAAGCTGCTGGTGGGGAACTGCGTTAAAAGCCCTCTGTAAATCTAGAAATATGAAATCACCTTGAGATCTCCTGGTGATAGTGCTCACTACTTCGTGTGAATTAATACGAGCAATAAATAGCTTTCTCCGAAATATTGCGTTATGTTCCAAAAAGCTGCTACAAATCGATGTCAATAATTACGCACAGCACAGAAAACGGTTACCACATTTTCTTTTTCTTCGTTTACGTTGGTGCCAGCCTAGACAATCAGTGGATGTCACTTTCAGAATCTTCAAGCTGAACTATGTCTAGGCAGCATCGTTCTCTTCACTAACTTCACAAACATGACTTCAGGACATCACTGGAAGTACAAATGGCATAAAGCATATATTTTTCCTCAATGCGTCTTCTTAGAAAACAACGAAGAACGACAGATCCGAGTGTTGGCAAATGAATATTTTACCGAATTCAAATGATTTCTCTTGGCCTGTAATAACAAACAGAATCAGACAGACGTGAAATTACGCAAGCATTCGTTCGGGCAATGAACCGTAATTGTCAAACTGGGAGCACTTCTTCAATACAGCCTCATTAACGAACAGGATGATAACAACGCCAGACACGATAAGTAGGTCGTATTACGCCATTACTTCGCAAAACACGTCGGTGCTCGTAAAATGAAAAGCGTGGTTGTTTAATCACAATGAAGTAGTGTACCGATGCTGATAATTAACGCCATTGCTTTAATATATTTCACATTTCCAAAGTGATGCCATGCCCTGCCCTTTCCCGAAACCGCACTTGAACTTAGGCTCGGAGAGTAAAGTGAAGCGACCTTCACTCGTGCAAAAGTAGTCAGCTCAATTGCTCTCCCGGTTCGAACCAGAAATCACCAAGACGTTTGGAATGAGGATACTCGTCGTTGTGGTCCTCTGCCGATGCACCCGAAAGCAGCTTCTGTCACATTCCTGCTTACCTCACCTCTTATTGTCGAAAAATAAGTCTCCTAACACGCAAAGAATGTTACGTCACTTGCTCACCAGTTCTTACTGTGCAGTCTACGAGCTACTGTGCAGTACGGGTCTGAAGCTGCCAAGCATCTGTTTTTACAAACTGCCTTGCTATTCACCTTGCTGGCGGAATGGAGAAGGGCAAGTGTTTGAACGGCTTCTCATTTAACCTAGTCACGTATTTATATGATGATGATCCCAGGCAACTGTAAGCTAGGACTAGTAATGGGTTAGGGATAGATTTTCACGCTGTGTATGAAGCTTCTAATTGTTGACAGTTATCGGCTCCATAGACCTTTGTGAGTAGCTCCCTGTTTTGATAGACCAATCCACGTAGTTCTCATGCTTTTATGTCCTAAGCTGTTAATAGTTCCTTTTGGTATTTCGACATTATTTGGATTCCTCACATATTACCGTTACTGAAGAATGAAGTGTGATGCATGTGATCCTCTTCTCTGACGAAGCCTATTTTTCTCGTTCTTCCAATTCAATTAGTGGTCCGATGCATAGTTCTAATGTGTTTTGAAGTTTCATTTCAGCGTATGTTCTGCTGCAAATTGGAAGTCTTTTACTGCAAATTTCGAAAAGGTTGTAGGTAAGTTATTTCCTGCTATATTCCTTTCCTGGGATTGTTAGTCAGTGAAACTATGAAGGGTTTCTTCTGTGGAGTTGGCAAGAGTATGAGAGAAGTCCAATCAAGCTGAAAATGAGGGGTACCAGACAAAAATGAGGAGTACCAGGCATCTGTTCATGGCTACTGTATTTCGTGTCTCTGGGTAGCAACGATTTCAGTATCCAGAACTGACGTCGCAATTCTAAAACCGACACAAAAACCTACTGCCGCAAGAACACTTGCAAAGCGACTAGCAGATTCCTCCCTTCAAAGCTGATATTTCATCACTTTTGCAAACGGGGTTGACCATTTTAGATGCTTGAGTGGATTCAGAGGTAAACACATTATTCCCAGAACGTCACTGCATCTTCCTATGCCATAATTCCCTTTGCACGCAGCTGAAAATATGCAAAATATATCATCAAATCTTTTACAATTATTTGGTGTGCATTCGACAAACCACTAAGATCCCACGATCCTACTCACGCATTTCTGAAGGAATCGGAATACTTGTTTTGTAAGGAATACTACTGAGTACCGCTGCCTATCATTTAGAATTTACACACATCGATATCAAGGATATCTCAGGCTATTATAGAAACCAAGGTACTCTACAATATATTAAGTGAGCGTCGATATTACTACATCCAACGCCAGTAGAAGTAACTACATAACATGAGCAATTTCACGTGACCGTCTTCATCGTGTATTTGCATTGTGTACTGCAGTATTTAAGCACAACAAAAACTATATCACCAACACTTGTCGAAGTCTTGTCGAAGCCGTATGCAACTCTTGATCAAAGTAAATCGTGAGAGATTTCAGAGATGTAAAAGTTGGTTTCGTGACTTCATTTTTCACTGCCTAGGACGCTCCGGCTTTTCTTTCACTGCACACATTCTGATTACCGCACCTCGTAGACAGACGGTATGTTCTGGCGCAACGCTGAGTACACCGTTCTACCGGAAGTGGAAGATTAGGCCCTGCCCTTTTTTTTCTTTTGAATCTTCGGTCTTCTGACTGGTTTGATGTGGCCCGCCACAAATTTCTCTCCTCTGCCATTCTTTTCATCTCAGAGTAATACTTGCAACCTACGTCGTTAATTATTTGCTGTATGATAAAAATATCCACGGGTGTACTGCCGGTCGACAGTGTCCAATGGGCACAATATTTCGGCGATCATACATGTCGCCATCATCAGGTGAACTGACGGACTGAGCTCCTGTGGACGTGCCGGCACGGAGATCCGTACACTATGGCTGCTCAGGGGGAACTGGGTTCGGTCGCGGCGGCGGCCGATTTAAATACCCTCCGCCCGCGGCGCGCTCACTCCGCCGTCCGCGCCCCGCGCCACGGTCGCGCGGTGCAACAGATTGCGACGGCGTCTGAGATGACGTCGGTGTGATGGCTCTGTGCGCCGTGGTCGTCACAACTATACATTTGCTCGATTTACTCTTGATTAACCCAATCGCTGACCACTGAACTTTTTAGGCATGTCTTGACTTCCACGTATTTTCTTTTTAATGGAGAATACTACGAACAAACGGAGGGAGTCGCCATGGGTAGCCCACTCTCACCGGTGGTAGCGAATTTGTACATGGAGAACTTCGAGGAGGAAGCCCTGTCGTCATCCGAATGGAAACCTACTTGCTTTTTCCGTTACGTGGACGACACGTTCGTCATCTGGCCACATGGTATGGATAAACTCCTTGACTTCCTTACACATCTAAACTCCATACACCCCAACATCAAATTCACTATGGAGACTGAAACGGAGGGTAAACTACCTTTCCTTGACGTCTTGGTCAAGAGAAGGCCTGACGGCACCCTAGGCCATGGGGTGTATCGGAAGACAACGCACACTGATCTGTATTTGCACGCAGACAGCTGCCACCACCCTTCACAGAGGAATGGGGTGCTTAAAACTCTAGTACATAGGGCGCGCACTATCTCTGACGCAGAGAGTCTACCCCAGGAATTGGAACATCTGTGAACTGTATTTCGAAAAAATGGGTACTCAGAGTGGCAGATTCAACGTGCTCTCCGCCCACCCACTACAGCACAACCTGTGGAGATGGATGAAATCACGAGGGAGGAGGTAGGCACTGCCTTTATCCCATATACAGGCGCACTCTCGGGGAAAATCGCCCGCATTTTGAAGAAACGCCGGGTCGGAACTGTGTTTTGGCCTCCGAATAAAACTCGTGCACTGGTGGGGAGCGCCAAAGATGACCTCGGTTTGAGGAAGGCCGGCGTGTACCAGATTCCGTGTCAATGTGGCAAGTCGTATATTGGTCAGACGATGCGTACCGTCGAGGATCGATGCCGTGAACACCAGAGGCACACTCGACTGATGTATCCGAGCAAGTCGGCGGTCGCTGAACATTGTTTGTCGGAAAATCACGCTATGGAGTATGAGCGCACGAGGATTCTGGTACAGACGTCGAGATACTGGGACAGCGTTGTTAGAGAGGCAATCGAAATTCGCACCAATGACGACCACATAAACCGTGACTGTGGCTATAATCTTAGCAAGGCTTGGGAACCAGCGACTGGGTTAATCAAGAGTAAATCGAGCAAATGTATAGTTGTGACGACCACGGCGCACAGAGCCATCACACCGACGTCATCTCAGACGCCGTCGCAATCTGTTGCACCGCGCGACCGTGGCGCGGGGCGCGGACGGCGGAGTGAGCGCGCCGCGGGCGGAGGGTATTTAAATCGGCCGCCGCCGCGACCGAACCCAGTTCCCCCTGAGCAGCCATAGTGTACGGATCTCCGTGCCGGCACGTTCACAGGAGCTCAGTCCGTCAGTTCACCTGATGATGGCGACATGTATGATCGCCGAAATATTGTGCCCGTTGGACACTGTAGACCGGCAGCACACCCGTGGATAGTTTGATTATCAAATACGCCGGGAGAAATTCAAGAATCACATTTGCTGTACGTATTCCAATCCCTGTCTTATTCTACTATTTTTACCCTTTGCAGCTCCCTCTAGTACCTTGGAAGTTAATCCCTGCAGTCTTAAAACATGTCTTATCATCGTGTCCCTTCTTCTTGTCAGTGTTTTCCATATATTATTTCCTCGTCGATTCTGCAGAGAGCTCTCTCATTCCTTATCTTATCAGTCAAACTTATTTTCAACATTCGTCTGTAGCACCGCATTTCAAATGCTTCGATTCTCTTCCGTTCCGTCTTTTCCACAGTCCACGTTCCACTACCATACAATGCACTCCAAACATACGTCAACAGAAATTTCTTCCTCAGATTAAGTCCTATGTTTGAAATTTGTCAGGAATCCCCCTTTATTTTGCTGCCTAGGTAGCAAAATTCCTTAACTTCATCTACTTCTTGATTCCCAATTCTAATGTTAAGTTTCTCGCTGTTCTCACTTCTGCTACTTCTCATTACCTTCGTCTTTCTTCGATTCACTCTAAGTCCATATTCTGTATGCATTAATCTGTTCATTCCATTCAACATAGCCTGTAATTCCTCTGCACTTTTACTGAAGTAGCAATGTCATCAGCGAATCTTATCATTGATATCCTTTCACATTGAATTTGAATCCCGCTCTTGAACCTATCTTTTACTACCGTCATTGCTTCTTTGATGAACAGATTGAAGAGTAGGGGCGAAAGACTACACCCCTGTCTTACACCTTTTTTAATCCTAGCACTTCCGTTTTGGTCTTCCAGTCTTATTGTTCCCTTTTTGTTCTTGTGGATATTATATATTATCCGTCTTTCCCTATAGCTTACCCTTTTTTTCTTAGAATTTCGAACATCTTCAGCATTTGATACTGTCGAACGCTTTTTCCAGGTCGACAGATCGTATGAACGTGTCATGATTATTCTTCAGTCTTGATTCCATTATCAACCGAAACATCAGAATTTCTTCTCTGATGCCTTTTACCTTTCCTAAGTGGCAACTGAGCGTCATCTAACAGATCTTCAATCCACTTTTCCTTTCTTTTGTACATTATTCTTGCCAGCAGTTTGAATGCATGAGCATTTAAGCTGATTGTGCGATAAATCTCGCACCTGTTGGCTCTTGCTATCTTCGAAACTGTGTGGATGATGTCTTTCCAAAACTGTGATCGCCAGTCTCATACATTCTACATACGTGAACAGTCATTTTGTTGCCACTTCCTCCAATGAGATTAGAAATTCTTCTGGTACGTTATTTGTCCATTCTGTCTTATACGATTTTAGGTCGTCAAAAACTCTTTTAATTGTGATTCTAATACTGGATCCCCTATCTGTTCCCTGTCCACTCTTGTTCCTTCTTATATCACGTGATCTCCCTATTACAGAAGCCTCAAAGTACTCTTTCCACCTATGCACTCTCTCTCTCTCTCTCTTCAGTGTTGAACAGTGGAATTCCCATTGCACTCAGTAACGTTACCGCCCTTGCTTTTAATTTTACCAAAAGCTGTTTTGAATTTTCTGTATGCTGAGTCACTCCTTCTAACAATCATTTGTTTTTCTATTCGCGTTTTTCAGGCAACCATTTCGCCTTAGCTTCTTTGCACTTTTTATTTACTTCATTCCTAAGTGAGTTGTACTTTTGTTTTCCTGAATTTCCCTGGTTATCTGGCTTATACCTGTGTTTTTCTTTCCATCTTCTGTGATCGTCTTTTTTAGAGACATCCATTCCTCTTCAACTGAACTGCCTACTGAGCTATTCCTTATCGCAGTATCTATGGCCTCGGAGATCTTCAAGCGTATCTTTTCATTATTTAGTCTTCTGTATCCCACTTCTTTGCGTAGTGATGGTTACTGACTAGTCTCTTTAAACTTCAGCCTACTCTCCATCATTGTTGTTGTTGTTGTTGTTGTTGTGGTCTTCAGTCCTGAGACTGGTTTGATGCAGCTCTCCATGTTACTCTATCCTGTGCAAGCTTCTTCATCTCCCAGTACTTACTGCAACATACATCCTTCTGAATCTGCTTAATGTATTCATCTCTTGGTCTCCTTCTACGATTTTTACTCTCTACGCTGCCCTCCAGTGCTAAATTTGTGAACCCTCGATGCCTCAGAACATGTCCTACCAACTGGTCCCTTCTTCTTGTCAAGTTGTGCCACAAACTCCTCTTCTCCCCAATTCCATTCAATACCTCCTCATTAGATATGTGATCAATCCATCTATCTTCAGTATTCTTCTGTAGCACCACATTTCGAAAGCTTCTATTCTCTTCTTGTCCAAACTATTTATCGTCCATGTTTCGCTTCCATACATGGCTACACTCCATACAAATACTTTCAGAAACGACATCCTGACACTTAGATCTATACTCGATGTTAACAAATTTCTCTTCATCAGAAACGCTTTCCTTTCCATTGCCAGTCTACATTTTATATCCTCTCTACTTCGACCATCATCAGTTATTTTGCTCCCCAAATAGCAAAACTCATTTACTACTGTAAGCGTCTCATTTTCTGATCTAATTCCCTCAGCATCAGCCGACTTAATTCGACTACATTCCATTATCCTCGTTTTGCTTTTGTTGATGTTCATCTGATATCCTCCTTTCAAGACACTGTCCATTCCGTTCAACTGCTCTTCCAGGTCCTGTGCTGTCTCTGACAGAATTACAATGTCATCGGCTCTCCATCATTAGTAAGTTATTATCTGACAATAAGTCTGTATCTGCTTCTGCGTTCGCCTTAGAATCTGATATTTGATTTCGCAATCTCTGTCTGACCATGATGAAATCTAAATGGAACCATCCAGAATCACTCAGCCTTTTCCAAGTATACCTCCTCCTCTTGTGATTCTTGAATAGAGAATTCGTCATTACTGGCTGAAAGTCACTGCAGAACTCAATTAGTCTTTCTTCTCTCTCGTTTCTACAGCCCATATTCTCCCATATCTTTTTCTTCTACTCCTTCCCCTACAACAGCGTTCCAATCCTCCATGATTATTAGATTTTTATCTCCCTTTACGATATCCTCGTTTGTTTTCTCTATCTCTTCGTCTGCTTTTGACGTCGGCATGTTTACCTGAACTGTTGTTGTTGATACTGGTTTGCTGTCTATTCTGACGAGAAGAACATTGTCACTGAACGGTTCACAGTAACTCATTCTCTGCCTTACCTTCTTATTCATACCGAACCCTTCCCGCCGTTAAACCGTTTTCTACTGCTGTTGACATTACTGACATGACTGACCTGAAATCCATGTCTTTTTTCCATTTCACTTTTCTCACCTCCACTGTAGCATTTCCATTTTCAGATTTTCTAGCTTCCCTACCATCTTGAAACTTCTGACATTCCCGCCCCAATTCATAGAATGTTTCCCTTTCATTGGTTATGCAGTCTTTTACTTATGGTCACTTCCCCTTGGCAGTCCCTTCTTGGAGATCCGAACGGGAAACTAGTCTATAATCTTTAGCCAAAGGAGAGATCATCATGAGACTGCTTCAGTTAAAGGCCACATGTCCTGTGGACACGCATTATGTCTCTCTAACGCAGTGATATCTATTGTGTTCTGTCTCCTCATACTGCTGACCATTGCTGATTCTTCCGCCTTTTGTGTCAGTTTCCCACCTCAAGCGCAAGAGAGTGCATCACCCTCTTTGACACGGTCGTTGGCATAACGAGGATAATTTCTTATACCGGAGGTCTTTCGTCCCCATTGCTGATGATTTTTATTCTATATTTAAGCAATGACGATGTTCGAACTCGGGACTCTGGACGTTTATAATGCTACTCGTATATCACGGGTGCAGTTTTGCCCCGCTTGCTCTTCTGAACAGCTCGTTGCACCGCATCCCAGATATACTCAATAATGTTCACGTCTGGGGAGTCTGGTGGCCAGCGGAATTGTTTAAACTCAGAAGAGTGTTCCTGGAGCCACTCTGGAGCAATTCTGGACGTGTGCGGTGTCACATTGTCTTGCTGGAATGCAGAAGTCAACCGTAATGCACAAGGGGCAAGAATGGATGCAGGTGATCAGGTAGGATGCTTACGTACGAGTCAGCTGTCAGATTCCTACCTACACGTATCAGGGGTCTCATATCACTCCAATTGCACACAGCCCACACCATTACAGAGCATCCACCAGCTTGAACAGTCACTGCTGACATGCAGGGTCCATGGATTCATGAGGTTGTCTCCACACACCTACACGTCTATCCACTCGATACGGTTGGAAACAAGACTCGTCCAACCAGGCAACACGTTTCCAGTCATCAACAGTCCAATGTCGGCATCGACGGGGCCAGGCGAGGAGTAAAGCTTTGAGTCGTGCAGTCATCAAGTGTACAAGAGTGGGCCTTCGGATACGAAAGCCATATCGATGATGTTTCCTTGAATGGTTCGCACGCTGGGACTTGTTGATGGCCCAGTATTGAAAAAAATGGTTCAAATGGCTCTGAGCACTATGGGACTCAACTGCTGAGGTCATTAGTCCCCTAGAACTTGGAACTAGTTAAACCTAACTAACCTAAGGACATCACAAACATCCATGCCCGAGGCAGGATTCGAACCTGCGACCGTAGCGGTCTTGCGGTTCCAGACTGCAGCGCCTTTAACCGCACGGCCACTTCGGCCGGCCCCAGTATTGAAATCTGCAGCAATTTGCGAAAGGGTTGCACTTCTGTCACGTTGAACGATTCTCTTCAGCCATCGTTGGTCCCGTTCTTGTGGGATCTTTCCCGACCGCAGCAATGTCGGAGATTTGATGTTCTACCGGATTCCTGATATTCACGGTGCCCTCTTGAAATGGACGTACGGGAAAATCCCCACTTCATCGCTACCCTGGAGCTACTGTGTTCCATCGCTCGTGGGCTGACTATAACACCACATTCAAACTCTCTTAAAACTTGCCATTGTAGCAGCAGTAACCGATCTAACAGCTACGCCAGACGCTTGTCGTCTTATACTGACGTTGCCGACCGCAGCGCCGTATTCTGCCTGTTTACATATCTTTGTATTTGGAAACACATGTCTGTACCAGTTTCTTTGGCACTTCAGTGCATCTGGACAACACAGTGAGAAGCGAGTTCATGATTGGGCCAGTTCCAGTTTCCTGCCAGTGCGCTACGTGGCTCCGTATATCACAAATATTGGGAACAGTGAGTCAACTTGCAGGCGACAGGCGGTCGTCTGCAACTAAGCTCCTGATTGCGAATTGTATGTTGCCATTTACCACACTGCTGGTCAGTAAAACTGCGACGCCGTAGGAGAAACGGTATCTAGATACTGTACGAAAAGTATAGTATTGTGCCGAAAAGTAAAGCCTCCTGGCTTTTAATTTGTCCTGAATCTCAGTTGAGGTATTACATGTCATGCATATGCCGTCGGCTCTCCAGCTTCGCTTATGCAAATCGCAACGCCTCTGCCGCTAGAAGGCTCCCGATTGTAGCTGGTAACATGGCGGTGTGAGACGTAACTATGTCGGTGCGTGAGAAACAGCGTGCTGCGTGCTGTAATCCAGTTTCTACGACAGAAGAGTTCGTTCACAGAAGAAGCACCCTCTCCTTCAAAACGATGGTGCCAAATCACACATATGAGCACTGCGAGAATTGGTCTCCTTTTGTTCTTAGTCATCGATCAACCTGCGTACATACAGTACCGACTTGGCCCCATTCGATTTTCATGTGTTTCCGAAACTTAAAGAACTCTTGGAGGACTTCACCTTGATAGTGATGAAGCGATGCAAGGACAGGTAAGGTTGTGGCTCAGTCAACAAAGTCAAACATTCAACTGTGGCAGTAACAACAAACTTGTCTCTCATTAGGAGAAATGTGTACGTCGCCAGGGTGACTATGTTGAGAAATAAATATGTAGACGAGAAGAATACAGATGTGGAATTTTATAATGAGACATCTTCAAGATTTTAACAAAATTTGTTTCATTTAAAATGTTTTAAGTTCAGACGTAAGGTTTAATGCATTCTTGTACTTAAACGTATACACTACTGGCCATTAAAATTGTTACACCACGAAGATGACGTGCTACAGACGTGAAATTTAACCGACAGGAAGAAGATGCTGTGATATGCAAATGATTAGCTTTTCAGAGCATTCACACAAGGTTGGCGCCAGTGGTGACACATACAACGTGCTGACATGAGGAAAGTTTCCAACCGATTTCTCATACACAAAAAACAATTGACCGGCTTTGCCTGGTAAAACGTTCTTGTGATGCCTCGTGCAAGGAGGAGAAATGCGTACTTTGATAAAGGTCGGATTGTAGCATATCGCGATTGCGGTTTATCGTATCCCGACATTGCTGCTCGCGTTGGTCGAGATCCAATCACTGTTAGCAGAATATGGAATCGGTGGGTTCAGGAGGGTAATACGGAACGCCGTGCTGGATTCCAACAGCCTCGTATCACTAGCAGTCGAGATGACAGGCATCTTATCCTCATGGCTGTAACGGATCGTGCAGCCACATCTCGATCCCTGAGTCAACAGATGGGGACGTTTGCAAGACAACCACCATCTGCACGAACAATTCGACGACGTTTGCAGCAGCATGGACTATCAGCTCGGAGACCATGGCTGTGGTTACCCTTGACGCAGCATTACAGACAGGAGCGTCTGCGATGGTGTAAACAACGACGAACCTGGGTGCACGAATGGCAAAACGTCATTTTTTCGGATGAATCTAGGTTCTCTTTACATCAACATGATGGTCGCATCCGTGTTTGGCGACATGGCGGTGAACGCACATTGGAGGCGTGTATTCGTCATCGACATACTGGCGTATCACCCGGAGTAATGGTATGGGGTGCCATTGGTTACACGTCTCGGTCACCTCTTGTTCGCATTGATGGCACTTTGAACAGTGGACGCTACATTTCAGATGTGTTACGACCCGTGGCTCTACCCTTCATTCGATCCCTGCAAAACCCTACATTTCAGCAGGATAAAGCAGGACCGCATGTTGCAGGTCCTGTACGGGCGTTTCTGGATACAGAAAATGTTCGACTGCTGCCCTGGCCAGCACATTCTCCAGATCTCTCACCAATTGAAAACGAGTGGTCAATGGTGGCCGAGCAACTGGTTCGTCACAATACGCCAGTCACTACTCTTGATGAACTGTGGTATCGTGTTGAATCTGCATGGGCAGCTGTACCTTTACACGCCATCCAAGCTCTGTTTAACTCAATGCCCAGGCGTATCAAGGCCGTTATTACGGCCAGAGATGGTTGTTCTGGGTACTGATTTCTCAGGATCTGTGCACCCAAATTACGTGAAAATGTAATCACATGTCAGTTCTAGTATAATATATTTGTCCAATGAATACCCGTTTATCATCTGCATTTCTTCTTGTAGCAATTTTAATGACCAGTAGTGTATATCTCTAAAAATATTACAACCAAAATAGTAAGGCTTGAGACTATTACATACAACATAATGTTTGATCTTGTATGCAATTTTTGTTTGAAAAATCCTTATCGACACACATTTTATAAGGATTTTAAATTTTAATTTTCATTGTTTCTATAATGTACCTTTTCTCGTAAACTAGTCAAGCAATAAAACTGGAATGTCACAGTTGTATTGTGAACAAAGAAACAAGCAAAGACAATCTTTCTCACAGTCTTCTAGCCTCAGCTGCAGTTCGTTTCGATTATGTGAACGAAAAATTAGCGCACAAAAAATTTCTAGCGTAGAGAAGATTTAGATCAGAGAACAGAAGCAGAGGGCGTGGCAGGCACAGGCGGCCAAACAAACTTTTATAAAACATATTTCTAGCTAGAATTCGATTATGAAACTTTGCGATGATATTCTTAAAGAACCAATCTAATAAAAATGCAATTCTATTTTTTCGCAATTTTGCCCTACATCTGCCCTTAAGAGTTTTAGCGTAAAAAATTGGGATGCATTATTTTTCACAGCGCCTTCGTATGTAAGAAAACTGTTACGCAACGAGCTCTCATTCAGAAGCTGCATTTGAAAGCTGTTTATTTGTGTGATGATTGTTTTATGCTTACTGAGAGAAGGAGGAACGTCTACCTGTACGTGTTGGAATTCGACTGCGGCAAGATAAAGGTCTATCAAAACTGTGGTTTAAAAGTTCCGCGATTTTGGTCGCTGTTTCACGACTGCCACCTGAATATGAACTCTGTGAGTGCAGGAGGGCCATAGTCGATGCCATAACTACTGCCTATGGTGGATCATAATAAAAAAAAAAAGACGATCATTTCACTTGGGACCTATGGAAGCTACGTTAGCTTATTTGTTTTAGTTGTAAATATTTGTCATTTATTATTGTTTTTCTGACATGATCTACATCCTGGAGGATCTCCTCACTAAGGATCAATTGCAATGAAAGTAAATCTAATCCAATCATCACGCACCTCCTGTCGGGGTACGGGCTTGTTTACAACAAGACGCGGCCAGTGCGACGACATCCTGAGCACCACACAGTCAGAACCGTGACCAGTGTTGCAACTTCCCTTGGTGCAGCAACAGAGAGAGGCGCGCCGACATTGGTGCATCCAACGACAATACTGGATACACAGGAGTGGTAACTCGTCGTCTTTTCAGACGGTGGACGTATACTGGTATGGAGGTACTGAGGAGAACGAAAGTCGCCAGATTGCATTCGCCATCCTCGTAAGAGCCCACCCCACGTTTTGACCGCATGGGCTGCTATTGGTGCGATGAACTTAGCTTCGCATATCCGATAATCCTGATAGCACCCGTTACATTTCTGACGTGTTGGTCTCCGTGACGTTGCCTTTCAACAAGGTAACGCAAGATCGCATGATGCCCGCTTTGTCCAGGCCTATCTCGATACAAAGGGTATTAGACTGTTACTGTTATCCAAATCTCTCACCCACTCAAAATATCTGAGTGTTGTCGAGAGACCGGCATGCCAATCTTTCCAGCCAGTGTAGTTTATGAACTCTCGCAGAGAGCTGAAGAGCATAGAGGGAATTAACCTATTACCCGCATCTGTCATCCAAGCTCGAATGGTTCAAATGGCTCTGAGCACTATGCGACTTAACTTCTGAGGTCATCAGTCGCCTAGAACTTAGAACTAATTAAACCTAACTAACCTAAGGACATCACACACATCCATGTCCGAGGCAGGATTCGAACCTGCGACCGTAGCAGTCCCGCGGTTCCGGACTGAGCGCCTAGAACCGCTAGACCACCGCGGCCGGCCATCCAAGCTCAGTTGGACTCGACGCATAGCTGAGTTAAGCAGTTGTTGCTGCAAGAGGTGGCAGCTCAGTGTGCAACATTTCGCAGTAAGTGTAGCCCCAAGTCTCCTAGAGATCCAATCGTGTAGTCTTCCTTCAATAGCGTATCACACAACAACAAAAAATGGTTCAAACGGCTCTGAGCACTATGGGACTTAACATCTGAGGTCATCAGTCCCCTACTTAAATCTAACTAACCTAAGGACATGACACACATCAATGCCTGAGGCAGGATTCGAACCTGCGACAGTAGCGGTAGCGCGGTTCCAGACTGAAGCGCCTAGAACCGCCGGCAAACAACAAAAAATTTCTATATTTACTGCCATTCCTAGTGCGCAGTTTTAATGTCTAGCAACGCAGTATAAGCATAAATGATTGTTGGAGTACTGAAAATGCAGCCGGATGACCAATATAAAATGAGCATTCAATAAGTAATGCAGTACATTTCTTTCTGAACGCAGATTGGTTTTATTCAGGATTCCAATAGACCATATTATTCCCCCTCTTTTGGCTACAAAACCCTATTTTTCAAGTAATCTCCGTTCAATGCGACGGCCTTACGCCATCATGGTACCACTTTACTGCTCGACGTCGGAGCCAACATCTTGCTGCTTCAATAACCTCCCCATCATCCTCATACTGCTTCCAGCGGAGTGCGTCCTACACTGGGCCAAGCAAATGGAAGTCGAAGGGTGCGATATCCGGGCTGTAGGGTGGATGAGGAAGAACAGTACAATCAAGTTCTGTGAGGTGCTCTCGGAGACCTTGCGTTCTCATGGAGAAGGAGAAGTTCCCAGAATGAGATTTTCACTCTGCAGCGGAGTGTGCGCTGATATGCAAAGTTCGCAAGAGAGCTTCTGTAAAGTTTGGAAGGTAGGAGACGAGGTACTGGCAGAAGTAAAGCTGTGAGGACGGGGCGTGAGTCCCGCTTGGGTGGCTCAGATGATAGAGCACTTTCCCGCGAAAGGCAAAAGTCCCGATTTCGAGGCCGGCCGAAGTGGCCGTGCAGTTAAAGGCGCTGCAGTCTGGAACCGCAAGACCGCTACGGTCGCAGGTTCGAATCCTGCCTCGGGCATGGATGTTTGTGATGTCCTTAGGTTAGTTAGATTTAACTAGTTCTAAGTTCTAGGGGACTAATGACCTCAGCAGTTGAGTCCCATAGTGCTCAGAGCCATTTGAACCATTTTTGAACCCGATTTCGAGTCTCGGTCCGGCACACAGTTTTTGATCTGCCAGGAAGTTTCAAGCAGAAGTTTGTTTGCATTTTTGTGGCGACGATCACATTGTAGTCGTTTCTTCAAAGTCCCGAGGGTAGCACATCACACTTCCGAGTTTATCATAGCGCCATGACGGAGGAGATGAAACAGATTAACCCCTTGAGAGTCTCATAAGACCTTCTACATCTACATCTACATTGATACTCCGCAAGCCACCTAACGGTGTGTGGCGGAGGGCACTTTACGTGCCACTGTCATTACCTCCCTTTCCTGTTCCAGTCGCGTATGGTTCGCGGGAAGAACGACTGTCTGAAAGCCTCCGTGCGCGCTCTAATCTCTCTAATTTTACATTCGTGATCTCCTCGGGAGGTATAAGTAGGGGGAAGCAATATATTCGATACCTCATCCAGAAACGTACCCTCTCGAAACCTGGCGAGCAAGCTACACCGCGATGCAGAGCGCCTCTCTTGCAGAGTCTGCCACTTGAGTTTATTAAACATCTCCGTAACGCTATCACGGTTACCAAATAACCCTGTGACGAAACGCGCCGCTCTTCTTTGGATCTTCTCTATCTCCTCCGTCAGACCGATCTGGTACGGATCCCACACTGATGAGCAATACTCAAGTATAGGTCGAACGAGTGTTTTGTAAGCCACCTCCTTTGTTGATGGACTACATTTTCTAAGCACTCTCCCAATGAATCTCAACCTGGTACCCGCCTTACCAACAATTAATTTTATATGATTATTCCACTTCAAATCGTTCCGCACGCATACTCCCAGATATTTTACAGAAGTAACTGCTACCAGTGTTTGTTCCGCTGTCATATAATCATACAATAAAGGATCCTTCTTTCTATGTATTCGCAATACATTACATTTGTCTATGTTAAGGGTCAGTTGCCACTCCCTGCACCAAGTGCCTATCCGCTGCAGATCTTCCTGCATTTCGCTACAATTTTCTAATGCTGCAACTTCTCTGTATACTACAGCATCATCCGCGAAAAGCCGCATGGAACTTCCGACACTATCTACTAGGTCATTTATATATATTGTGAAAAGCAATGGTCCCATAACACTCCCCTGTGGCACGCCAGAGGTTACTTTAACGTCTGTAGACGTCTCTCCATTGATAACAACATGCTGTGTTCTGTTTGCTAAAAACTCTTCAATCCAGCCACACAGCTGGTCTAATATTCCGTAGGCTCTTACTTTGTTTATCACCCGACAGTGCGGAACCTTCGCCATGACTTTACATGGTGAGGGTGCGGCTTTGGAGTTTTTCTGCGGAGGAGAGCTGGTGTGGCACCATTCCGTGGATTGCCATTTAGTTTCCGTTTCGATGTGATGAAGCCATATTTCATCGCCTGTGACGATGTCCGGAAAAACATTGACACAGTCAGCCTCGTAACGCGCAAGCAATATCGCACAGATGATCCTTCGTTCATCTATATGGTCTTCTGTTAGGCGGCGAGGAACCCAACGGGGAGACACGTTTCAGTACCTCCAACTGGTGGACGAGTGTGTCAGCACTAACAACAGAGATATGGAGTGAAGTGTTTGATTGTGATCTGTCGATCACTTCGACTGAAAGTCTCCGAACGTTCCAACACCGCTGCATGCGACCGGCCGGCACGCGGGAGATTGGACAGGTTTGCACGACCTTGTTGCGATGACGACAGATGCCTTGCCCAACAACTCAACGCCCTTTTCTACTCTGCCAGTTTTTTTTTAGATATTCTACAAGCGTCTATGCTCCGTTTTTCGATCAAATCATAATAACAGCCCGCTATTTGAAACGCATCCCCATTACAGACGCCATTTTGAAGTATGCACATAGGGCCGCCAACTACCGGAGCTTCACGAAACTAGAGAGGCTGAAGCGGGAATATTCCACGATGTCTCACAACAAATGCTGTATTTTGTCAGTCGAAACTGGCCGAGAAAAAAATTTGTTGCATTGCTTATTGAAAGCTCCTCGTGTTATCAGTATCAAGGAGATACATGGCCTACTATTTATTTTCGGGTAAGATTTCAGAAATCTTCCTCCCCAGAGCAAACACTAACTGTGGTGCTGTGATAACAGCGCAGTCTTAGGCAGTTGTGTTTGCCTTGTGACATAACATCCACTCCACTTCTCAGATTTGTATGAAGAAGTGCGCTTGCCAACGTAAGTGATCTGAGTCTTGGCCAAGCATTGTCACACCACTCGTGGAGGAATTATCAGGAGAGACGGAGGGTACAGTTGAAAGCAACGCCACCGCGTGAGGCGCCGCAGCCGTCAGACGCTGGAGGAGGGTGGTTCAAACTGCAGTCCGGCCGTCCAGAGTAAACTTTTCTGTGGCTTCCCGAAATCGCTTCAGGTGAAAACAGAGTTGATTCCATTAAAAAGAATGCGGCCAGTGCGCTTCCCCATTTACTCCCAATCTAAGCTTCAGCTCCATCTGATATGGCCTCTCGCTGTTGACAAGACGTTGCATCGTAACATTCTTACGGCTGCATACCTCAGTCGGTAAAAGCGGGACCGTTAGAAAGTTACTTTGTTGTCTGTCTGTCTGTCGAACTGTTAACAATCATTTTTATCAGGAACGGATAGACAGATGAAGTAGAAAAGGTCTACGGTTCCTATAAAAATTGGAGTCACAAATTGTAATACTTGCAAACTCACCCACCAAAACCTGTAGAATACTTCCCTAGACTTACAATCATGAAATTTGACAATAAGCCTGAAAATTGTTGATCTGTAATTATATCACACGAAAAAAGTCTTTGTCATATATTATCCGACTGTCTGTTAATACATATGTCTCTCAGGAGCAGGTGGCGGAAAAACTTAAGCTTCTAAGTCAATGAAACCAAAAGAAATGGCCATTTATATCATATATTCTGATACACGCAAGCTCGCTCATCAAAACCTGTAGTGTGCTTTCCATTAACATAGAATTATGAAATTTGGCAAGAAACAAGATTTGACAATACAATAAAAGGTTAAAATCAGAAAATTGTTGATCTGTAATTGTTGTTGTTGTTGTTGTTGTGGTCTTCAGTCCAGAGACTGGTTTGATGCAGCTCTCCATGCTACTCTATCCTGTCCAAGCTTCTTCATCTCCCAGTACCTACTGCAGCCTACATCTTTCTGAATCTGCTTAGTGTATTCATCTCTTGGTCTCCCCTATGATTTTTATCCTCCACACTGCCCTGCAATACTAAATTGGTGATCCCTTGATGCCTCAGAACATGTCCTACCAACCAATCCCTTCTTCTAGTCAAGTTGAACCACAAATTCCTCTTCTCTCCAATTGTATTCAATACCTCCTCATTAAATATGTGATCTACCCATCTAATCTTCAGCATTGTTCTGTAGCACCACATTTCGAAAGCTTCTATTCTCTTCTCGTCCAAACTATTTATCGTCCACGTTTCACTTCCATACATGGCTACACTCCATGCAAATACTTTCAGAAACGACTTCCTGACACTTAAATCTATACTCGATGTTAACAAATTTCTCTTCTTCAGAAACGCTTTCGTTGCCATTGCCAGTCTACATTTTATATTCTCTCTACTTCGACCATCATCAGTTAATTTGCTCCCCAAATAGAAAAAACTCTTTTACTACTTTATGTGTCTCATTTCCTAAACTAATTCCTTCAGCATCACCCGATTTAATTCGACTACATTCTATTATCCTACTTTTGCTTTTGCACCCATAACATTTCTTTTGTCTTTTGTTATATTATTTCTAACTTAAACATTCTCGAAAGTCTCAGAATTCCCGTGACATTAGAGCTCGAGTCCTACTCGCAACGTTTACTTTTATTTAATTTTTTTAACGACATTGCCCTTCTTGACGCCATGCGTCTTTAAGTCTTCCGTGACATCACTTCATTATCAACTGGCAGACTGTTCTTGCGTACGAACTGCAGGAAGCTGCATTTACTTACACATTCCACAAGCCACTGTACGGTGCTTGGCGGAGAGTTATTTTCATGCCATTAGCTTTTTTTGTTCCTCTCGCAAATTGAGCGAGACAAAATAATCTCATTTATGGTCCTCTATGAGCCCTAATATCATTCTTATTTTGTTCTTACGGTCCTTGCGCAATATGAAGTGTATAGGCAGTGGGAATCGTTGTGCGCCCAGTTGGAAATATTGACTCTTTAAACTTCCTCCATACTATTTCGCAAAAAGATCGTTTTCTTCGCTCCAAGGACTCCCATCTAATCTCGCAGAGTACAGGCAAATCTCGTTCACCGCGCAGTTACATTCGGCTGAAACGCTGCTCATAACGATTTAGCGTAAATCGAGAGTAATTTTATATATAAGCTATGGGGTTATGTTCTCGTTTACTCTCATATTACGTTTAAAATAGCAAAGTTTCTTATTTTTTTCCAACCGTTTTCACTAAGTCGATATACATTCAAAGTAGCCTTTGGAGCCTTTGGGTCATCTATATCTGAAGAATCCGAAGGTGCTCTCGTCAGTCCAGTTTCCGTGATGCATTTCCTAATATGCAAATCCTTCGTGGCTTGACATTAATTTAGAGTGCCACATTGTTTTGCGGTATAGTCTTTTTCTGTCACAGTTTCTTTAAACCTATTTTTAAATTCCTTGCCTACAACTTCATATGCTGCAATGCTGTTCTTCTCACTTTAATACTGTTGTTGTTGTTGTGGTCTTCAGTCCTCAGAGTGTTTTGATGCAGCTCTCCATGCTACTCTATCCTGTGCAAGCTTCTTCATCTCCCAGTACCTACTGCTACCTACATCTTTCTGAATCTTCTTACCGTATTCATCTCTTGGTCTCCCTCTACGATTTTTACCCTCCACGCTGCCCTCCAATACTAAATTGGTGATCCCTCGATGTCTCAGAACATGTCCTACCAACCGATCCCTTTTTCTAGTCAAGTTGTGCCACAAACTCCTCCCCAGTTCTATTCAGTACCTCCTCATTAGTTATGTGATCTACCCATCTAATCTTCAGCATTCTTCTGTAGCACCACATTTCGAAAGCTTCTATTCTCTTCTTATCTAAAGTATTTATCGTCCACTTTAATATTATGAAAGCCTAAACGTTGCTTCAAGCCATCAAACGAACCTGACTTGACTTGACTTAACTCCTTTGGCCCCTATGGGGGCATAGGGCATCCACGAGAACACGCCATCCGTCTCTGTCTTTGGCCATTTGCCTCAATTCTGCCCAGGTCTTGCCAACTCTTTTTGCTTCCCCTTCCACTGTCCTCTTCCATGTGCCCCTTGGTCTTCCTCTCTTCCTTGTTCCCTGGGGATTCCATTCCAATCTTTTTTCTCGATGGCTCCATCTGGTTTTCTCAAGGTGTGCCCCAACCAGCCCCACTTTCTCTCTCGTATCTGGTCTTCTATAGGTATCTGGTTTGTTATTCGCCAGAGCTCCTCATTACATATTTTTTCCGGTCACCAGATATTCATGATGCGTCGAAGACATCTATTTATGAAGCTTTGTAACTGGGTTGTTATTTTTTTATCCATTTTCCAGCATTCACTGGCGTACAGAAGGACAGCCTTCACATTTGTATTAAAAATACGGATTTTTGTTTTGTATGTGATATTTCTATTTTTCCGTATTGGTTACAATTGTATGAAGGCAGCATTTGCCTTTTTAATGCGGTTTTTCACGTCATCTCCAGCTCCACCATCTTCTGCCACTATACTGCCCAGATACAGGAATGAGTTGACAGTCTCCACTCGCTGCTCACCTATTAACAGGGGTACCTCCATGCTCCCTGAATTCTCTCTCATTTCCTTTGTTTTGCCTGTATTTATCTTGAGACCAGCAGTCTCTGCTTCTTCTTTCAGCAAGTTTAATTTAGTTTGCACATCAGTCAGCCTTGGGGCTAATAAAACTATGTCGTCTGCAAAATCCAAATCCTCCAGACGTTCGTGGATCCCCCACTGGATTCCTCGTCTCCTACCTGCTGTGACTCTTCTCATAACAGAGTCTAGAATGAGTAGAAAAAGTGTTGGTGACAAAATTCAACCCTGCCGGACTCCAGTTGTTACTTTTATGGGCTCTGTCATATTTTCCTTGTGGAGTATACAGCATTCGTAGCCATCATATACATCTTTTATGATGTCTAAGATCTTCTGTGGTATGCCATACTTACGTAACACCTGCCAGAGCACTTTATGTTTCACGGAAATGAAGGCCTTTTGAAAATCAATGAACGCCAGGTACATGGTTGCTTAGAATTCTTTGCTTTGCTCTAAGATGATCCTAAGAGTGTTAATAAGATCAACACAGCTGCGTTGTGCCCTAAAACCGGCCTGTTCTTTACGCAGTCGCTTTTCAAGGGATTCTTTAATTCTGTTTAAAATAATTCTGGTGAGGACCTTACTGGGCACTGACAACAATGTAATACCACGCCAGTTGTTACAGTCTGACAAATTTCCCTTTTTTGGGAGCTTTACCACCAAGCCATTTTTCCACACCTTTGGAGATTTCTCTTCAAGCCAAATATGCTTCAGCAAAGAATGGAGCATTTTAACAGTACTTTCAATATCGGCTTTTAAGAGCTCTGGTGCTATGTTGTCTAGGCCTGGAGCCTTTGTACTTTTTAGTGTTTTCAAGGCAATCCTAATTTCGTCCATTGTGGGGCACTGCAAATTTATATCTTGATCTTCTTCGACTCCCTCTGGAGCATCTCTTACCTGTTCCTCTTGGTTGTCTTCACAATTTGACAGTTCCCTGAAGTGCTCCTCACATCTCTGTAGCTGTGCCTGTTTAGTTGTAAGCACCACACCATTCTTGTTCTTAACTGGTCCTTCATGTCTGAAGTTCTTCATTGACAACCGTTTGGTAATGTTGTAGAGCTCTTTCATATTTCCTTGTCTTGCTGCCTCTTCTGCTAATTTTGCTTGCTCATCTATCCATTTCCTTTTATCTCGATGCAGCAATGTTTTCACTTTTTTGTTCGCCTCCATGTATTCTTTATGCGCTTCGCTCTTCTGCGCTCTTGTCTTACAAAAATTTAACTTAAGTTTTAGTTCTTTCCTGTGGCTGATTTCATTCCACGTAGCATCGGAGATCCATTCCTTCCTTTGATGTGCCTTAAATCCTAAGATATTTTCTCCCACATCTAAATAACTGTTCTTGATTTTTTGCCAGTGTGTTTCAATTCCCTCTTCCATAAAGTTTTCTTCAGAGAGGACCTGGAATCTGTTTTGTAGTTCAAGGGCAAATGTTTCTTTGATCTGTTGGTCTTTTAATCTTGCCATCTCTATTTTCTTGCACCTATGATTGAGCTTGGTTCTATTTGCCATTATCTTCAGTCTGAATTCCGCCAAAACTAGGTGGTGGTCACTTCCAGCATCTGCCCCTCTTCTATTTCTGACATCTAACAGAGAGTGTCGGAACTTGCAGCTTATGACTATGTGGTCTATTTGATTTTCGGTAACGTGGTCTGGAGAAACCCACGTTATCTTATGGCAGTTACGATGTGGAAACAATGTGCCTCCAATGACCAGGTCATGTTCAGCGCATGTATCTATCAACAGTTCACCATTTGCATTCCTGATCCCCATGCCATGCACGCCCATGATATGGTCAAGCCCTTCATTTTCTGAACCAACTTTTGCGTTCAAGTCACCCATTAAAATTTTTATGTCCCTAGAATTTGTTTGTCTAAGGACTCCGTTAAGCTCTGTATAAAATGCATCTTTTAATTCTCCTTTAGCTATTTCAGTAGGTGCATAGCATTGAATTACAGTGACATATCACACATTTGTTTTAAAGCGTGCGGTTATTATCCATTCTGAGACTGGTTTCCACTCCAGTAAGCTCTTCTTGCTGCTTTTAGATAGTAACAGCCCTACACCATTCCCATGCATCGCGTCCTCACCTGTCTGACCCGCATACAGCAACACTCCACCATTTTGTGTTTGGAATTCCCCAGATTCTGGCCACCTTACTTCACTTAGTCCCAATATATCTTGTCGATAGTTCTCCATCTCTTTTTCAACCTGTCTTAGCCTCCCTGTCTCTCTCAACGTCCCTACATTCCCAAAACCGATATGGGTTTTCCTTTTCAGGCCAAAGGTCATATCCTTAAGATCCATCCGGCTGTTTCTCCTTTTAGTTTCTGTGATATGTGTTTTTTGGTGGTGTGGGTTATCAGCCCACAGCCCCCGAGTGTCCTGGTGGGGCTGCCACCTCATGGCCTGGACACCTGTCAAGGTTTTGTTTCAGGGCCTTACCCCTTAGATAGCTTGTGTTCACCACGACTACAGAACGCTATCCATCCCTTCGCAGTAAGGTCTATGTGCATCAACGTTGTCCTGGTTTCCAAGGATCTTCCACTGTCAACATTAGGGGACTGTGTCTGCTGCCACACAATCACAAGGCGGAAAAGGAAAGGAAGGGAATGTATAGGATGGGACAGAACAGAATAGGATAGGACAGGACCCTAGACGGGACGTTGTGAGACACACTTTGTCTGGATCCTCTATGGAGACCTGTCCGGCTTGGGACAGGTCTCCACTTCATTGGATCACACAAACCCCCTCGCCCACACGGATAGTGTTTCGTTAAGGCGCGTCTCCTGAGGGGGAAACAAACCTGAGCTGGCCGAGAAACATGCTGGGTCGTCTTCTTCTTTCATTAAATCAGAATTCAAGCTCTTGACTCTAGCCTGAATAGCAGGTCCAGAGAGAGGCATGGTTGTGGTGCTCAATCCAGTGGATTAGAGTTTTTTTTACAATCTTTCCATCGCCTCCAAGTGACATTTGGTCACTCTTGTCTCATATTAAGTCTGTCGAAGAATGAGCAGTTTTCCGAATTGATTCGGCATTGTCACGAATGGTTATCACAATGGATTCACCAAGTGTTGATGCACACTGAATGTCAATAATAGGGTCACTCTTCTCATAGCGATCCAAAACTTTCAACATTGCGTCTAACGAATACGACACGCTTCTTTTCCTCAAGAAGCAGACTTTCTTTCCTTTTACCCACTTTAAATACAGGCACTGTCCGGCGCAACATCACAGCTTTACTACCTGAAATGACGATTCACGTCTCGACAAACACGACAGGAGATGCGCGTTGAGATGGGTTAACGCGTTACTGCTTCCGCTTCTGTTAACAGACGGCAGCACTGAACTTAAAATAAAATCGCTCATATGCGAAAAGGCGGATAACGAATCAGCCTATAACGGGTCTACCTATATTTCCCTGGCACTCTCGGGCTGATCTAAGCTACCAGTAACGAATTTAGCTGCTCTCCTCTGAATTGCTTCGAGATCTTCCTGGTACTCCGATCTGCTGGCGATCCCAAAGACTCGAACCGTACTCAAGAATGGGTCACGCAGTGTTCCGTTCTCGATTGTTTCATATGAGCGCAGCGTTTTCCCACGGCTCTCCCAGCAATCCGAAGTCGGGTAGTCGCCATCGGTGCAACTGATCTTATCAATCGACACATTTTAGTCAGTTTCGCAACGTTACGCCTACCTATTTAATAGACGTGACTGACTCAAGCAGCACACCATTAATACTGTATTAGTACATTAGATGAATGTTTCTTCTACCCACCTACATTAACTTTCATTTATTCACAGAGGCAGGACAGAACTTGGACACACGACATCAGTCTTCAGTGTTCATGCATAAGTCAACAGCACAGAATCTTATACAAAGGCGTAATCGTCAAATACTATACGCAACACTACTTTCAATGTTTTCCGTGTCGATAAAATGTTAAACTCTTGACCTTCCTCCCGTTTTAGATATTTAAAAATGATCCTTTTGACAGCCTACTAGATTGGCTCTTGCATCCGTAATCATTTCTTTATAGGTGAGCTGACCATCCATGATTAATTAACTTATAGACTTATGAAACGTCCCCTTACAAAAATTATACATCACTGTGCTTAAACTGACACACAATATTTTTTTAGCGCAACGCAGTCTAACTTTCAATTATCCCTACAAGAGAATGGCCCTGACTAAATTAACCTATACGTTTCACAAATCACTTACCTCACAAAAATCTTCATTACTCGAACTACTGCACTACAGCGAGCGCCACTACTGCCAGCTAAATAAAAGATTCAAACTACGGAAGGCACTAACTACTGATAGGCATAGTTAGCAAATGAAAGATTTTAATAGAGAGCAAACAATGTATTTACCTTAATAGTCATAATATACACTCCTGGAAATGGAAAAAAGAACACATTGACACCGGTGTGTCAGACCCACCATACTTGCTCCGGACACTGCGAGAGGGCTGTACAAGCAATGATCACACGCACGGCACAGCGGACACACCAGGAACCGCGGTGTTGGCCGTCGAATGGCGCTAGCTGCGCAGCATTTGTGCACCGCCGCCGTCAGTGTCGGCCAGTTTGCCGTGGCATACGGAGCTCCATCGCAGTCTTTAACACTGGTAGCATGCCGCGACAGCGTGGACGTGGACCGTATGTGCAGTTGACGGACTTTGAGCGAGGGCGTATAGTGGGCATGCGGGAGGCCGGGTGGACGTACCGCCGAATTGCTCAACACGTGGGGCGTGAGGTCTCCACAGTACATCGATGTTGTCGCCAGTGGTCGGCGGAAGGTGCACGTGCCCGTCGACCTGGGACCGGACCGCAGCGACGCACGGATGCACGCCAAGACCGTAGGATCCTACGCAGTGCCGTAGGGGACCGCACCGCCACCTCCCAGCAAATTAGGGACACTGTTGCTCCTGGGGTATCGGCGAGGAGCATTCGCAACCGTCTCCATGAAGCTGGGCTACGGTCCCGCACACCGTTAGGCCGTCTTCCGCTCACGCCCCAACATCGTGCAGCCCGCCTCCAGTGGTGTCGCGACAGGCGTGAATGGAGGGACGAATAGAGACGTGTCGTCTTCAGCGATGAGAGTCGCTTCTGCCTTGGTGCCAATGATGGTCGTATGCGTGTTTGGCGCCGTGCAGGTGAGCGCCACAATCAGGACTGCATACGACCGAGGCACACAGGGCCAACATCCGGCATCATGGTGTTGGGAGCGATCTTCTACACTGGCCGTACACCACTGGTGATCGTCGAGGGGACACTGAATAGTGCACGGTACATCCAAACCGTCATCGAACCCATCCTTCTACCATTCCTAGACCGGCAAGGGAACTTGCTGTTCCAACAGGACAATGCACGTCCGCATGTATCCCGTGCCACCCAACGTGCTCTAGAAGGTGTAAGTCAACTACCCTGGCCAGCAAGATCTCCGGATCTGTCCCCCATTGAGCATGTTTGGGACTGGATGAAGCGTCGTCTCACGCGGTCTGCACGTCCAGCACGAACGCTGGTCCAACTGAGGCGCCAGGTGGAAATGGCATGGCAAGCCGTTCCACAGGACTACATCCAGCATCTCTACGATCGTCTCCATGGGAGAATAGCAGCCTGCATTGCTGCGAAAGGTGGATATACACTGTACTAGTGCCGACATTGTGCATGCTCTGTTGCCTGTGTCTATGTGCCTGTGGTTCTGTCAGTGTGATCATGTGATGTATCTGACCCCAGGAATGTGTCAATAAAGTTTCCCCTTCCTGGGACAATGAATTCACGGTGTTCTTATTTCAATTTCCAGGAGTGTATATAGCAGTTTATGACATCCATTCTTACAAATGTACTGTTTCTGATGGACACACCTCCAGAATATCCATTCTCAAAAATCCGCCATCTCACTTCCCAACATCCACCATTGCTGGCGGCTCACCTCCAACTGCACAACGCTATGCACTGTTAACATCCAACTGCCCAACACTACAATGGCAGACAACAATGCAAACTAGCCACAGACTGCACACAGCACAGCCAGTGATTTTCATACAGAGCACTACGTGGCGTTACCTATAAGAAAACCTAAACAGCCTACTTACATAGCCCCCATGCTCCCCACAAAAAATTTTGCAAATTGTTTTGGGCAGTGGCCAATACAAATTTGAAAAAAATTGTCATAATTACAATAACAAAGAAATCAAATGAGCACCCTTATTGATACAATGTTGGTCAAAAGCTAAAATTTTCTCACAGTCCATAAAGACAGTCCTGATCGTTCATCACAGTAAAATAGCAGTGTTTTTCTCAAAGTCTGAGCAGTAAAAGAAAATGCACACGGAAGTAGTGGATTTCCATGCAGTCTTGAAGAACTAGTGTTGTCCTTCCAACGGAAAGACAGTGTTGACTCTTGACATGCTGACAGATAATGGGCCACAACAGAGCAAACTCACCGCAGAGTCAGTCAAAGTTTTGAAGAATATTGGTAGGTAGGTCATCACAGAGTAGACCCACTGTAGTCCTGGTAGAGATTACGGTATTGGTGAGCCACCAAAGATGCAGACCCACTGTAGTCCTTGTAGAGATGGCTTGCAGCCATCCGTTGTGACTGTGCAGGTGCACAATCACCATCGAAGAGTCTTGCGGAGAATATAGCAAGTCCATAAACCACCACTTGTGCACTCACAAAGTTTTTTTCTAATTGTCCTTAGAACCAGCAATGCTGTTAACCATTCCCTTGCTGAATTATTAACACACGTCCAAACACTAACAGTCCCAACTGCTCACATACTGTGCATATATTATGACCAACAGAAACGTGTGCTGTAAAATGATACTTAATTTGAAGAACTGGTGTCTACACAACTATAAATTTACAACATAAGAATACAATTACAAAGGTACAAAATACATAATTAAAGAACATAACAATACAGATAACATTTGTAGTAATAGGTGCTTTACAAAAGAATAGAAATAAACATATACATCAGTGTTACAGGAATTATGACATAAGCAAGTACATAAAAGGTCTGAATAACATTCGAAACATCAACTTCACACATGAGCATTAAAACAAAACAGAACAAATAATGTCTAAACATCTTTACAAAGTAAATAACATAGTATTTGAAAAATTCTACAACATAAATCTTATTAGCTAAACACATAAAGACAGGAAAAACACAAATATACAAGAGTACACAAACACATAGCAGAATAACACAAGAGGAAATTGCAGGGTTTGTTTTCAGTGTAACATTTGGTACTGCAGTCCAATCCAAAACTTAATTCCATAGATCTTTCGTCTTATTTCAACATTTGTTTCCACCAAAAAAATCCTATCCAAGCATGCTTTCTGTATTTATATGTTCACATATTTCTTACCTCATTATTTATTTTCCATTATCTTACCTCATCATTTATTTCCAAGAAAATCCTACCTAAACCTGTTGTCTCTAAACCCTACTTTTTTGTTCATATCCTCTTTCAAAATACTTTTTTGGCCAAACCATTTTCTTATAGCTTCTCAATGCATTTCTTCCAATTCATCACAATTTGTTCTCTTATATAGTCTACTCCATCTTAAGCTAACTTAAATCTACTGAGCTCAGATGCTAAACTAAGGCACGAGGCAATGCAGCAGCACAGAACAATTAACGCAAACAGCAATGGCAAAAAAATGCAAATTGGCAAAGCAAGCAGCAGTAAATCTAAATTAACAGAGAAAATGCAACATTACAACTAATATGAGCCAATGTGCAGCAACAAGAAAAATAAATCAGTAGTAAAACTGGCTTAACAGAGTAATACAAAGTGAAATTCAGTAGCACTATGCCTGGCACACAGCAGCAGCAAATGCAATAACTCATACCTAAACATGACAAAGCTCAAGCAGAAAAATTATTACACTAAAGACAACAATGCAGATAAGGGAAATGTATATTCACATCTTAATGTCTATGTAATTAAAGTGGTGCACCACAACTTATTCTACGAAATAAATTACCAAGTACTTGAAAAGAAAATTATGTATGCAGTTCCTGTGAAGGGAAATGTCTTATTTGTGATCCCTCATTTTTTTTGGAAGTGTATCATAAAATTATTATTTACTGGATCTGTAGTTAGAAAATATTTATATTAGTACATCTATTAAATTTTATTTTAACCAATACTGCAGTGGAGCTAGAAACTAGATATTAAACAAATTGAGCAATCTCTCAACTAGAAAGACAATAGATGTAGAAATGTTTCTCATCATTTTATTAGGCATTTTAGTAAATATCATAAATTAAGAGCTCCACAGTGTAATCATATGTTTCAAGTTTGAGCGTGTCGTATTTGCGATGCTTTCTACGAAGGAATGTCAATAGTGAGGATAATGGCCTCTTTTTTTTCTCCACCTGTGCCACTGAAAGGCAGACACTAATGCTTTTTTCCAGGCGACTGTCGCGCAGCTGGGTGCCCACGACGCATTACGTGAAGGTGGTCACTTAACTTTCTTACTGAAATATTTACGACACCAGTTTGCACTACAGTGACAGTCTCGTATAAAAATTTCACAGGTCGAGAATTTGTGTTGCAAATCTGTAGAAACAAAATCCTGTAAATACAACAGTGTCCAAAAACTTTTCGCCAGCATAGTAATACATTCACATATATACACACATTTCATAACTCTTAAAGTACGATTCTCGGTTTCCAACATCCTTTTTCACAACCAGAGTCCCTAACCACTACTAATTATTCCTTACTTTATTACACATATACATATTCGTAGACACTTCTTCAATATTTCATCATAATAAATACATAGCATAATCAAATTCCTCATATAGCATCAGCTTATTGATCATAAACATACCTCAACAGCATAATACACATAGTCATCGTAATAATAACATCATAACACCTCAGTCAAATCTAAAATTGTCGTAACTTTCTGCAAAAATTTCAAAACCTAAAAAGAATTCTCTGCTCATTTCAATAGTGTCATCTACCTCAAACAAACTTTAAAAATCATGATCCCATACCAAATACATCATTCAAAGCTCTCATAGTATCACAATGCTTCCAAAAAAATATGAACATTTCACAAAGTACAGACAAAATACAGTTTCATAAGTGTGAAGTTATCCAACTGTGTAATTACGTAAACATCTGTCACTGATGTAGTAAAATAAATGTTTGTCTCTCCCAGTTAAATGATCAGATAGCTGTGTAATTTATTTGTTAGAGAAATATGGTACCGATGTGTAAAGTTGTATAAGCAAATACCATATTGGCTAGGGCTCTTTGTGCTTGCCAAACACATGGTACACAAAGTAAGCGTGTACCCCCCTGAGGATTAATGTAATTATACCCTAAGGTGTTACAAATTACAGCAATGGAATGAAATGTATCACGGAAAACCTTTGTATCATTGTAATTCAAAAATCTTTAAAATTAAATGTTTAAAGTACAAAATTAACCACTCAAATACATGTACTGTAGCACTAAACTGTGTGTCTTGTTGTAAGATAATCTCTGTGGAAGTGTCGTAGTTATCGTCCTCCGAAAGCTACGTTCTGCAGAAGTCAATGTACTTACCTCATGATAAACAAAAGTGAAATGCTTTGCGTATAGATATCTTAGTTATTATGCTTACTGCCGTGATGAAGAAAGTACTGTGCTGTAATGTATTGTTGTGCTACGGAAAAGGCTGTCTCATTGTAGCTATACCACAAAAGTTACTACTAAAATATGTTTTCCTTTCCAGAAGAATTCAGAAAAACTGTGCAAATATAAAACAGAAACACCGCAAAAGCAACATTGTAAATTGTCACTCATTAGTAGCGTCATGATAAAATCGTGTAGCTGTCACATAAACTAACGACTGTGTCATCTGGTATCTCGCAGACAGTACTTTAAATCCAGAATGTATTTTCAAGTAAACCAAAATGTTGCATTAAAATCTCATTAGCAGTACCAGTATATGTTCTAAGTATGTAAGCCTGATAGTCGTTATGTAATCGTGCAACTAACAAGCAGGAATGTACAGGGCTATTACAAATGATTGAAGCGATTTCATAAATTCACTGTAGCTCCATTCATTGACATATGGTCACGACACACTACAGATACGTAGAAAAACTCATAAAGTTTTGTTCGGCTGAAGCCGTACTTCAGGTTTCACCGCCAGAGCGCTCGAGAGCACAGTGAGACAAAATAGCGACAGGAGCCGAGAAAGCGTATGTCGTGCTTGAAATGCACTCACATCAGTCAGTCATAACAGTGCAAAGACACTTCAGGACGAAGTTCAACAAAGATCCACCAACCGCTAACTCCATTCGGCGATGGTATGCGCAGTTTAAAGCTTCTGGAGGCCTCTGTAAGGGGAAACCAACGGGTCGGCCTGCAGTGAGTTGAACGCGTGCGGGCAAGTTTCACGCGTAGCCCGCGGAAGTCGACGAATAAAGCAAGCAGGGAGCTAAACGTACCACAGGCGACGGTTTCGAAAATCTTACGGAAAAGGCTAAAGCAGAAGCCTTACCGTTCACAATTGCTACAAGCCCTGACACCCGATGACAAAGTCAAACGCTTTGAATTTTCGGCGTGGTTGCAACAGCTCATGGAAGAGGATGCATTCAGTGCGAAACTTGTTTTTTCAGTGATGAAGCAACATTTTTTCCTAATGGTGAAGTGAACAGACACAATGTGCGAATCTGGGCGGTAGAGAATCCTCACGCATTCGTGCAGCAAATTCGCAATTCACCAAAAGTTAATGTGTTTTGTGCAATCTCACGGTTTAAAGTTTACGGCCCCTTTTTCTTCTGTGAAAAAAACGTTACAGGACACATGTATCTGGACATGCTGGAAAATTGGCTCATGCCACAGCTGGAGACCGACAGCGCAGCGCCGATTTCATCTTTCAACAGGATAGTGCTCCACCACACTTCCATCATGATGTTCGGCATTTCTTAAACAGGAGATTGGAAAACCGATGGATCGGTGGTGGTGGAGATCATGATCAGCAATTCATGTCATGGCCTCCACGCTCTCCCGACTTAACCCCATGTGATTTCTTTCTGTGGGGTTATGTGAAAGATTCAGTGTTTAAACTTCCTCTACCAAGAAACGTGCCAGAACTGCGAGCTCGCATCAACGATGCTTTCGAACTCATTGATGGGGACATGCTGCGCCGAGTGTGGGAGGAGCTTGATTATCGGCTTGATGTCTGCCGAATCACTAAAGGGGCACATATCGAACATTTGTGAATGCCTAAAAAAACTTTTTGAGTTTTTGTATGTGTGTGCAAAGCATTGTGAAAATATCTCAAATAATAAAGTTATTGTAGAGCTGTGAAATCGCTACAATCATTTGTAATAACCCTGTACAAATAACAACACTGTGTCGTCTGTTCACTATAACAATGCATTCGTAATTTCTGTTTAAAAATGTTCCCTAGGTTCTAGACTGGATAGTTAACTTCAAAACATTGTTGCATGTTAACAGTTTCTCAGTGTGACAAATTGTACTAGTAGCGTGAAGTGAAAAGTTTTATGGCAAAGACTAAGTTAAAAAGCAGATTATCTTTCAATAAACGATTTTACATGTGAAGTGTGGTGCAATCCTTTACTCTTCCTAGTGCACAGAGTTTCAACTTCAAAGTAATTATGAAGTTGTATACGTCAGTAAGGAATGCTAAAATTTTTCTCAAGGTTAGTGTCTATGTTATTTTTCGCTGAGCCAGCCGGCGCACGTGGCTGCCTGCAGTGCGAGTCATTGTCTGTCTCTTTGTTGGTGCGCATGGTTATTGGGATTAGGAGACCTAACTTCTACAAATTCACCTTGTCGAGAGGGCCCTGCCCTGTTTGAATCCCGCCAGTTCTGATACAATTCAGGTCTGTCGTTACGATCATATCGTCGTTTGTCATGTCGGTAGATTCCATAGTTTCTTTCTTGTCCGTCACGTGGTGGAGAATTTCTCCCTGAACTGTAACTGCGCGCTGGACCATTGCGTCTAAAGTTATTCTGTCTCCCTTGATAATAATTATTTTGGTTCCCATATTGTCTGTTTTTCTGATTGTCTCTGTGATAGTCACTACTGCGGAGAGGTGATCTTTCCCTGTAATTATTACTACTCTGCCAACGGTTGTCATACGTGTGGTGTCTGTTTTGGTCACGATTTGTGTTGTGAGAATAGCCTTGTTGTGTCCAGTTATTATTTCTTTCATCGCGGAATTGTGACAGATGTGACCTGTAATTGTTGTGTTCCTGTTTTTGCATTCTGCAATTGTCAGTGTCAATTTCTAATTCTTGTAAGAGTCCCTGAAAAGCTTCAATGTCCTCTTTGCAACGTCCTGCCAAAATAATATGTCGTAAATGTTCAGGTTATTTGATTAAGCAAATGCGGATGAGTTTTGATGAGCTGTATGGGTTTGACAGGTACTGATTCTTGTGCAACATGTCTTCAAAATATTTCACAAGACTGGAAAATTCAGATTGTTCGAAATGTTTCATCATTATGATGCTATGTTTTACTCGGTCTTGTGTAGCTTGAGACCAATATGCTGCGAGGAAGGCATGATAAAATTCTCCTTCACTGTGGCAATCGTGAATGACCGATCGCATTCTTACAGCTGGTTCATTCTCTAAACAGCCACACATAAATTCTAATCTGTGCTCTAATGACCAGTTGGGAGGAAAACAATGAGAGAATTGATGAAGCCACGCTTCTGGATGAATGTCGTTGCCGGAATTCTTAAATGTTTTGAATTTATATGTAGTAATAAACAGCTTATAGTCAAAACCATCATGTCGGTAAGTCGCATATCGATCATTGTTACTTCGTTTCGGCGGTTCCATCTCAAAATAAGGTGTAACTTGCCAATTTCTTGCCTAATTTCCGAAGTACCCCGTGTTATTATTTTGTGACTGTTCCGTATTTCTATGCCCCTCTTCCCGTATTGGAGCGCGAGAAGTCCTCTGAAATACGTAATTCTTCTATTACCTGTGTCAGCTGATCTTGTACTTCCCGGATTTCTCTTTGGTGTTGCGTATTAATTTGATTCTGATTTTGTTTGATTTTCCTAATTTGTTCGCACTCTTCTGTGTCATTGAAGACTACCGGTTTTGTGTCATTCAGATTATCATCTACCTTCATAGATAAATTATTTAGCTGATCCGAAAGTTCAACTACTTTCTCTGATAATGAACTAATTTCCTCCATGTGTCTATCTGAACTAATTTTCAGAGTATCTACTGTGTCCTTTAAGTTTTCTTGAGTTTTTGCAAGTTGCGTAACCAAATCGGTATATGCAACTAAGTCTATTTTAGCTTGCAAGGTCTCATGATTTTCATGAACAATAGTTTGCAGTTCTTTTATGGCTGCTTCGTGATTCTGTAATGCATTTTCATGCCGCGAAAAAATAGGTTGAAAATGCTCACAAATTTGTGTTTTTACGTCATTACAGACTTTTTGACATTTCGATTCAATGTTATGTAACTCAGTAGTTAAATCTTCACGTGTTTGTTCAAGCATGGTGTCTAACTTTTGAAGCTTTTGCTGTGTTTGTCTTTGATTTTGTACCATTGTGTTTAACTTTTGTAGCTTTTGTCTCTGATTTTGTTCCATTTGTTGCATTAATTGCAATAATAATGTATTAGTGTCTGGTGCATGGGGGCTTAATTATTAATAATGAAAATACTTTTTAAATTTTTAGTAGCTGTATGTCCGATTACGCTGTGTCGTAAACGGTTGGCCCTGACCAGTATTATTACGCAATCTGACTGCATATAACAACAACAAAGAATGAAATGAAAATTTTCGTTAACACAATTAATTAAGTCCCCAGCAACTATAAAACCTACGAAACCAAAGCACAAGTGTAATTGTTCTGTGTGTGGGAGTGTGACTCAACGTACACATCTGGCACGGTTCTTCTTCAACAAGACAAGAAATTTTAAATATCATTTATACTGAAGTAATTAAAAAAATAGAAATACTATAATTGCGTAAGGAAAGCAGAATTACACTCTAATACAAGAACACAAGCCAGATGCTTTGTTGACTGAACCTGTAATACTGCATTATTTAAGCCATTGAGATAATAAAAAGAAAAGGAAAAATTTTTTTCTTTTACCTTCATATATTGACCAAAATCACTCTAATCATTACAATATATCTCCACACCGACTCGCTACTACCACATCTCAACAAGAACATTTCAGCATCACATCTCAGCAAGCACTGAGTTCTCGACCAGCACTTTTCACTAGCACATCTCAACAAGCACTGACTACTACGAGTTCTCCCCAAGCACTGCCAGTGGAGGCAGCTGAATAATACTCTTTGGCGCAATGTCTGGCGCTGTGGCTCAGTGTAGCCACCTTTCATATGCCCCTCCTCCACGGGCCAGAATTTGATGGTATTTTTGCCAGCATTGGTGGTGAAAATACCACCCAATTCGTCCACAAAAATACAGACAAAAATAAAAGATAATATTAATACATAACTATCACATAATTAGATAAAATTTGGCTTTGCACTGACCTTTCAATAACCTAATATATAAAATACAGTAAGCAATACAAATTCTTTCATAAATGTGACTTTACATAATAGTTTACACAATACACAAAAAATCAGTTTATACAAATGTTCACATAAAATGCTTTCAATGATTAGTTCCAGCAGTAGCACCCAGCAATGGTCAACATGTGCAGACACTAACAAGTGACATCATTCAGCAGAAGCAGTTCCATTAGTGGCACTCAGCAATGTTGAGCAAGTACAGACACCAACAGGTGACATCTTTTCAGCAGAAGCAGTCCATCAGTGGCACCCAGCATTGTTGAACAGGTGCAGACACCAACAAGTGGCATTTTTTCAGTAGAAGCAATCCATCAGTGGCACCCAGCATTGTTGAACAGGTGCAGACACCAACAAGTGACATTATTTCAGTAGAAGCAATCCATCAGTGGCACCCAGCAATGTTGAGTAGGTGCAGACAGCAAGAAGTAACACCATTTCAGTAGAAACAGTTCCAACAGTGGCACCCAGCAATGCTGAGTAGGTGCAGACACCGACAAGTGACATCATTTCCATAGAAGTAGCTCCATCAGTTGCACCCAGCAATGTTGAACAGGTGCAGACACCAACAAGTGACATTATCTCAGTAGAAGCAGTTCCATCAGTGGCACCCAGCAATGTTGAACAGGTGCAGACACCAACAAGTGACTTCATTTCAGTAGAAGCAGTCCATCAGTTGCACCTAGCAATGATGAGCAGGTCCAGAGAGCAGTCCATAATATTCACTATCACTGATCACACTGTTTATCAGAGTTTATTAGCAGAAATTAAACATGTCCTAGTGGCACCAATCATGTGGAAAAAGTACAAGTAACAGTCCATAATATTCACTATCCTAATCACACAGATCAAAAGCAGAAATTAATCATTTCTAAGTGGCACCCATTATGTTGAAAAAGTGCAGGTAACAGTTCATAATATTCACCATCACTAATCACACAGTTCATCAGTAGAAATTAAACATTTCTAAGTGTCACACATCAATGTTGAACAAGTGCAGGTAACAGTTACATACAAATTCTAATAAACACACAAATGATATCAGATAATTGTCATATTAACTATTACAAATACTCAAATATCAGTAAACCTATAATATTTATGGGTGTCAGTGCAAGCCACAACAAACAAGTAAAATAATATTTAGGAGATAGGTTGGGACTAATTATTTGGGATTAGGAAAGGAAAACACACAAAACACACTTACTCATCTTTCATCCACATTAAGTACTACTGTGTAATTGAATAGTGTTAACTGTGTAAATGCAATTCTGTCAAAATTTGATGTTCATCATGTGTATCAAGTAGTAGTGGCAGCAATGTATAACAGTCAATAATAGTTAAGTCAACATCATAGTCATCATGTCAAGACCAATGTTTGCCAAGCCAGATCAAAATGTACGGTTGCTGAACAACTGTCAGTGAGCCAAGATATGCAACTACTTCCTCTCTTCAAAAAAAGTATGTACTGCTTATTAATTTAACAAAGTGTGTGTAGACAATCTTCCTTCCACTTTAGTGTTCTAGTCTGCTATCTTCATCCTCCTTGTTCCATATAGACCAACAAAAAAAATATGCACCTCACTTACTTTACCTCTTATACACCAAAACTCCAATAATCATCAGCATCACATAATCTCAATACTTCAATAATACCTCTTACGTCGATACATATAAACCTTATCATCAATATCATTTACCTTACCTCTTGTCCACAAAAACTCCAATAATCGTCAACTTCATATAATCTCAATACCTCAATAATACCTCTTCAATACGTCGACACATATAAACCTGATCGCCAATATCATTTCACTTCCATAACAACTCTTTCCTCTAGTCAGTCTCCTCGAACAAGTACAGATAAACTCCTAATGCAAACCTCATCATCCCATACAATCCGAAGACACACTGTCAACACACAACCTCTGTGTAATCTATCTGACCCAAATCTTCTACTCATTATGAATTATAAACAAAAGAAATGCATACATGACCTCTAACAGACTTAGTTCGAATAACTCTCAGTAATTAAGTACGATTACGGAGTGTGAATGATCATAATATTTCACAGTGTGTACACCACTTCAAGAATTATGGCAAACAGAAGCAAACATGTGGAGTATTTCTTGTGTCAAGTGTCACTTCCTATTTCAATTGCTCACGAAAAATGCAGTGTAATGACTGTCAATGGTCTAAACCTAGTGTTGGTACGTCATGTCGTTAGCTTCCTTCCTATTAGCATACATTTATACAGCTTTCATAAAACCTCCAGCTCATGTGACTTCTATGAAGTTTCTTGTACTAATGTCGTTCGTGGAATTATAGCAGTTCATTTTCTCATCTTAAAAATATAAGGCACTGAGCGTAAGCAAAACATGCAATAGCGAGTAAATATGCCAGTAGAGAACAGAATGTCAACAAGTGGATGCAGCACAATTCTTACAACGAGGCTCTGCCAAGCAAACAATCTATAATTAATACAATAATGTGACCTAAACTCTATGCTCATACACAGTATATCAGCATTTCTATATACCAAATTAAAATGTAGTTATGACAACAAAACAGAAATGTGTAAATATGCAATCCATAAGCAAGGCAGCAAATATGTTATGTAACATAATAAACAGGTCATTAGCATCATATCAGCATAAGCAAATAAATGTTCATATGTAATCTTAATAAGTAAACATGAAGGCGCAAGCAGATAAATCACAAAGTATAACTTACATACATAATCACAGTCAGCACAATTAATCAGGTTACAATTATAATTTAAATAAATAAGCACAGCAGGCACATAATAGAAAAATATGACATCAGTGAAAAAGCAGTGCAGCCAAGCGATGCATAATATACACAAGTTACAGCCCAGTTCATTAATAATCATTGTCAAAATCAGTTAACGTACGCAAGCACGTCGCTTCACAAGTAAATTCATAGAACATGAAATTAGCACAAAGTATGAATCACGTAATTGCGAGCAGCAAATTACGTCTAAAGTACGTGCCTAAGTGGAAATATGTTACCTGAAAAATGAACTCAATTAATAGTTACCTTTTTTAGTTTATTAGTTTCTTCTTCGAAATTACATTCTTCCTGAAATTTTCTCGATAGCAAGTCCTCTTAACGTCGGAGACACACAGAATTTACCTGAAGTTCTTAAATATCTTATACAACCGTATCCTGAAAAATACTGAATGTTAATAACATAATTCATCAAGTCACTATAGCTTTATACTGAATTTAATCGGAGAAATTAGACTGTGTATTTGTTTACGTATGTCAGTGCAATCGCACTGAGCACTCGATCAGCTGTAGGCGCGTGACGTAGGAAGCAATTGTTTGCGGTCAACGACTGCCTTGTGCGGCGCGCAGACTTGACTGTTGCTTTGTGTATATGCCGCCGCCCAAACACAGCGCGGTATCCTTGTACTCTCCGCATGTTTACATGTAGCTGTTAGTTTCTCTAAAGTATGTCATTCCACAAAAATTTTAACGTTAGATATATGATGTATTCCCTTAGAGCGTCGTGATTTAAGAGTTTCTACTTCAACAGTGTTATCATGAATAATTTTGCGAATTCTATATGGACCGTTATAAAGCAGAAAAAATTTGCGACACAAGCCTCTTCCTTTGTGAGACAAACGATGAGACTTAGTTAACACCTTCTGACCAACTGACAAGATTTTTAAACGACCAGGATGTTTAGCTGATTTCTCTCTTCTAGCAGCCGCAGATGCAATATTTTGTAGAGCCAGGTTGACAACTTCAGAATGCCGCAGTTTCCGTGAAGGCGGAAAAGGAACGATTTCAGATATGCGATTTGTCGGTGCTTTGTTTTTTAATATCAGTATAGGCGGTAAAGAAGTTGAATCATTAGGGAGTTCATTCAGAATGTTTTGAAAAATATGAAGATACTGATCCCAAGTTCTGTGATTCTGATGACAATAAAGACGACACAATTTATTGATTTCCTTCATCCATCTCTCTGAAGCGTTAGATTGAGGGTGAAAAAGTGAAATGAAAATTGGTTTAATTTTACGACGCCATAGAGTACGAAGCCAAATTTTAGAACGAAACTGTGATCCATTATCTGATATAACCTTATCAGCATGACCAACTTCTTTATGAAAATGTTTGATGAAAGCGTTAGATACTGAACGAGCTGTTGCTTTGTGTAAAGGTGTAAAACACACATATTTTGATGTCAACTCCACTGCTACGAAAATGTACGCAAAACCATTAGTAGAACGAACCACTGGACCGAACAAATCGACTGCAGCCATGTCCTTTAATTTCGCTGGAATGATAGGAAACAACGGTGCTCTGTGAGAAATTGTTGGTGGCTTAGCCTTTTGACATAATTTGCATTTGGCCAGAACAGATCGAATACGTTTTTCCATATTACTGAAGTAGCAATTTTCCCGTAATTTATGAAAGCATTTTCTGGGACCAAAGTGTGCATAACTGAAATGCGTATACCAAATCAGCTTGTTAACCCACTCATCAGGAATACAAACTAACCAAACAGAGTTGTCGACCGATTTTCATTTAAAAAGAATGTCATTGCGAACTGAACAGCATCTAGTTTCTCTGGATCAGGAAGAATACCTTCTGTAGAAATAATGTGCCCGAGAAATTTCACCTGAGAACGACCAAATTCAGATTTTTCCAAGTTCTCTGTAATGCCAACTCTTGCAAAATACGTAATAATGAATCCAAAATTTTGTTGTGTTCACTCCAAGAATGTTTAGCAATAAGAATGTCGTCAACATATGAAGTAATATTGTTACGAAGATAAACAGGTAAAATTTCGTTTAAGCTACGAATGAATGCTGATGAAGATACAGTAAGTCCAAACGGTAATTTCTGAAATCACTTTTGGGTAAATAGTCATATCCGGTTATTGTTTACTTACTCTCTAGATAGATTGATAGTCGAAGAGTTGTTTTGACAGATGCAAAGAATAGTAAAAGAGTAGGCAGCGGTGCAGAAAACTAAAAGGGAAATAGCACCACTACAGCTCGGGGCCCTATGCACGCTACGGCACATATTCACTTAGTGTAGTGAATCCCCTGAGGACTTAATAGCCGCACATAATTTCTAGTTTGTGACTTAGTGGCAAATTTGGCGGAAGTGCGTACATAGATTGATCTAACCATGAACATGGATGTATGTCATTCTTAGAATTGCGAAAGATCTTAAATTTCCGAACAGTTAAGAAGTGTTTATAGCCAAAGTTTTCGCCTCGTGGCGACAAAGACCTACCGCGTCTGTCCCAGTCCCAATGTCGATTATTGTCAAGTTCGCGCGCCTGGCGCTCTCTTGTTGCATCCCGTAAATGAAACAAATTATTTTCTTCAAACCCTTCTGCTAAACTACCACTTGTCGATTTATCTGAGATCTCCTCAACTCTTTCCGATGAATCACCTATTTGTTCTCTCTGTTTATTTACGTCTTCTGTAAGTGTCGTGACTCGGGTTTCAGTATTGTCACATTTAGTAGTTAACTGTTCATACTGTTGTGTTAGGTTATTTAATCTGTCATTCGGTACGGATTCCTCGATTCTCTCAAATATTTCTTCCTTATCGTGTGCGCGTTGTAAATTTAACTCTGAAAATTTCTGTACTATCATGCGATCTCTTTCTTCCTGTTCTCTGTCCTGTTCCTCTTGTCTAATTTCTATTGAAATTAAACTATTATTGTGAGCATTCAAAATCGGTTGTACTTCTTCTCTACTTTCTTTCTTTGATTCATCTTTCATGTTTTTGAAACACGTTCCTATTCGTGAGTCTAACCGTCTTGTCATTGTTTCCATCTCTGTTTTAATTGATCCTATTTGTGAGCATAACCGTGTTGTCATTGCTTTCATTTCTGTTTTAATTTCAGATCTCAAAGTTCCCATCTCAGTTTTAATTGTTCCCATTTGTGAGTCTAACCGTGTTTTTAATTCTGATCCCAAATTTAATATTGCATTCATCAACTGCCCCATATTAACTTGTTCGAAATTCTTTTCGCCCCTAACATTTCCCGCAAAACCAGTTTCCTTCGTCATAGCCGTAAAGCTATCTGTGTTCGATACTATTCCAGAATCTTCTATCGTTAATCTTGTACTCTGTGAATTTTTTGATTGAGAAAAATTTTGAAATGGTTCCGGACTATTTTCCCGACTTATTAAATTGTTTTCCACTTCATTATTCATCATACTGTTCTCCTGTGTTGGCGAATTCGCCATGTCAACAATTTCATCGTTCTGACTATCCATCATTTTTGCCTTTTTCATCGATCGCGTAATCATTTACAAAACATACAAAATTCGTCACTGTACGAAAATTACACACAATGCCTCCTTATCTCAAACAACACCATTCACACGAAATGTTTCCCTCAAACACGATTAACGAACAATTGAAATAATTGCACTAAATTGTCAAACCCGTAGACAAGACAACAAATTTAAATTCTGAGAAAAATACCATTAGAAGAATGACAATTACCAAATCTACACATGCAAAATAGACTACAATTACTAAACTACAAATTACTACAACAATACTACTGTCTACTATTTTTACAATCAGAAGATTCCAAGGGACGATCCGAAGCAACGGTCGCCACGTGCATTGGGGCTTAATTATTAATAATGAAAATACTTTTTAAATTTTTAGTAGCTGTATGTCCGATTACGCTGTGTCGTAAACGGTTGGCCCTGACCAGTATTATTACGCAACCTGACTGCATATAACAACAACAAAGAATGAAATGAAAATTTTCGTTAACACAATTAATTAATTAAGTCCCCAGCAACTATAAAACCTACGAAACCAAAGCACAAGTGTAATTGTTCTGTGTGTGGGAGTGTGACTCAACGTACACATCTGGCACGGTTCTTCTTCAATAAGACAAGAAATTTTAAATATCATTTATACTGAAGTAATTAAAAAAATAGAAATACTATAATTGCGTAAGGAAAGCAGAATTACACTCTAATACAAGAACACAAGCCAGATGCTTTGTTGACTGAACCTGTAATACTGCATTATTTAAGACATTGAGATAATAAAAAGAAAAGGAAAAATTTTTTTCTTTTACCTTCATATATTGACCAAAATCACTCTAATCATTACAATATATCTCCACACCGACTCGCTACTACCACATCTCAACAAGAACATTTCAGTATCACATCTCAGCAAGCACTGCCTACTACGAGTTCTCGACCAGCACTTTTCACTAGCACATCTCAACAAGCACTGACTACTACGAGTTCTCCCCAAGCACTGCCAGTGGAGGCGGCTGAATAATACTCTTTGGCGCAATCTCTGGCTCTGTGGCTCAGTGCAGCCACCTTTCACTGGAATCTGTTTCTGTATGAATTTTGGCACTGCATTTTCACCGGCAACATTCACATTTTGACAAGCAGAAAATGTGTCTTGACTCATTTGAGAAAACGGTGAGGACCCAAAACCTGAGTCTACAGTATTTGTAATATTGTGTTCTGTCATTGCGGATTCCTGAGGCGAGCTGTTGCCGACCGATCGATCGATAATGCTTCCCTGTTCACTACTTTTTTCACTGTCTACGCCATTATTTGCCGCCCACTCCATTTTCCTATGCACAATTACCAAATTACTACTTTGAATGTCTGTTAATTTATTACACGGTGGTGCTGATAAGCTACACTAGTCGTCACTATTATTTCTCAGTTTACTTTGAAGTCTAGTGTTACGTTTTTCACACGCCATTATTGTCACAATATTTCACACGATAACACAGAAAAGCACAATTTGAAGAGCAAAAATAAGAGAACACATTAACATAGCACTGTAATATCTAGTTAATTGCAAGCGCAGCTGCGAAATACTTGGTGCAAATCTACATGCATGCCACAACTGTTTTACTGTACAACAATGAAAGACTGCAACTACAAAGGAGATTCTCTCTACAATTACGCGCTAGTAATAAACAAAAGCTACACTAATTACACAAACTACAAGAAAAAAATCAGGAGATTCCAGTGAGGTATCCTCGGCTAAGGGTCGACATATGAAACGTCCCCTTAGAACAATTATACATGACTGTGCTTAAACTGACACACAATATTTTTTTAGCGCATCGCAATCTGACTTTCAATAATCCCTACAAGAGAATGGCCCTGACTAAATTAACCTATACGTTTCACAAATCACTTACCTCACAAAAATCTTCATTACTCGAACTACTGCAATACAGCGAGCGCCACTACTGCCAGCTAAATAAAAGATTCAAACTACAGAAGGCACTAACTATTGATAGGCATAGTTAGCAAATGAAAGATTTTAATAGAGAACAAACAATGTATTTACCTTAATAGTCATAATATATATAGCAGTTCATGACATCCATTCTTACAAATGTACTGTTTCTGATATACACACCTCCAGATTATCCATTCTCAAAAATCCGCCATCTCACTTCCCCACATCCACCACTGCTGGCGGCTCACCTCCAACGGCGCAACACTACGCGCTGTTAACATCCAGCTGCCCAACACTACAATGGCAGACAACAATGCAAACTAGCCACAGACTGCACACAGCACAGCCAGTGATTTTCATACAGAGCGCTACGTGGCGTTACCAATAACAAAACCTAAACAGCCTACTTACACTTACTTTTTAAGAAGCGACAAAGAACTCGATGAGCTGCCGGGCCTATAGCTCTCTTCCACTTCATGTCCATGCACTGAAGCTTCTTTGCAAAAGTTCTTTTCCAGGTGATACGAGATCTTCCTCTACATCTTTACCCATCCATTGGTTTCCACAACAGTGCTCATTTGCGGATTCTTTCATCTGTCATGTGTAGAACATGCTCCGCAAGATTCACTCTTCTTTCAGCAACGATTTTGTGCAGGCTGCGTGAACTTCTTCTCAGCATTTCGTGATAACTTGCCAGGAGTGTTACTGTGTCATTGACATTCACTTATGCACAATTATGTTAGCCACAAAAAGAAAAAGATGCAAACAAGCAGATGTAACCGATAATGGTTCAAATGGCTCTGAGCACTATGCGACTTAACTTCTGAGGTCATCAGTCGTATAGGACTTAGAGCTAATTAAACCTAACTAACCTAAGGACATCACACACATCCATGCCCGAGGCAGGATTTGAACCTGCGACCGTAGCGGTCGCTCGGCTCCAGACTGTAGCGCCTAGAACCGCACGGCCACTCCGGGCGGCCAAACCGATAATGGCTTACCCAAGCCTATGGTTCAGTCCACAGTTGTTGCCAAGATGAATAAACCACTACAGCCATGCTGAGAACTATGGCACGGACCAGTATCCTCTTATGCAACAGATAAGCAGATAAGAGCTAAGGACCAGACGAAATAAATCAGCAGAGGCAGTTATTTCATACTAGGTAGGTGAAAGAGGGCTAAAATTAGAAACCAGTGATACACGTCATTAAAAAAAGGTGCGAATAAGCGTAAACTCTAGTGTAGAGGGTGGAATGGAGGAATGACACACCTGACAAGGCGTCCAATCTCTGAGCTAAGATCGAGGCTGTGTAGCTCAAAATATTGGCCACATCAAATGCTGTGTGCGGATGGACTTCGTTTTGTTAGAAAATAGGTTCTCCTTTTAGTTCTTGTACAAATCCGCTAGCAACATCATCAGTCATTTGACAGCCATTGCTGGCTAAAAGCCTCATTTCGATTTTTCTATGCATTATAGTCTTCCTAATACAGATTCATATGCTTCTTACCGTTAGGTCGTCGTCGAAGCCTTCTTTATTTCTTGGTATCCGACAAATAACTTTCTTGGTGAATCTACTATTCATTCGACAGATCTCTGATTTGACTCTCAAAGATGTCGTACAAACGTTGTTGAGCAGTTACGGTTCCGTGCAAGAGGTCTCAAAGGTACAACAGGTGACATCTCTAATATACGTATGCCTCTGTGTCGACGCCTTTCAGTGATAGTATACGGATACTGAAGTCTTCTAATTGCTCTCGCCAACATTGAGTACCACAATTCTAGAGTGCAATTCACAAGTCGTAAAGGTCGATATAAGGTCCCTCTTCAGTGGTACTATTCGTGCAAGAACACAGTTCTTGTGTAAACCATAATGAAGGCCCTGAAATGCGTAAAGTCCTAAAACTTCTTGTGGGACGCATCTGAAGTCAATCCTTCGCAAGCATTCATAACGCTTTCATCTACACTTATGTACAAGGAGTAGTCAAATTTAAACGAGAAAGATGCAATTAATAAGTAAACTGTTTATTATAACAAAAGAAATCACTATAACTGTTATAATACAATTATCCTTCTGTGAGACAAGACGGTAAAACGTTTGCGGTTGCCTACGTAGCTATGTTGTAACAGACAGCCGACAGCCACAAATGTCTTCCTTGAGCACTCCAGAAATTTATAGATCGTATGGGGAGAGATCGTAACTGTGCCGAGGATGTGTAAGGGTTTCCCAGGGAAACTTCTACACTGTTGTCCAAACGACCTGGGCAAAATGCGGGCTCATATTTTACAAAGTTTGTTCCACACTTTCAAAGTGAGCGAAGTCACAACGAGGAGCCGACATTTGCGTGCTGGCACAGTTCCCAGGCATACAACAGACTAGGACGTACAGGGGATAGGCAAAAGAATGTGAACAGTGGTAGTAATGGGAAGGTTGTGTTTGACGATCTACAACGCAGGTAAGGCAAGTGTCGTGCTGGACTGTGCGTGTTCAGTACGGCCTAGGCATCAGTGCAGGATGTTTACGAGTAGTACACACTTCGTATTTGCATTCAGAGGCCGAGGTCGACGTGCAATGAAAGACTTAACAGATTTCCAAAGAAGGCAAATTATGGGGGCCCGATTAGCTGGGGCATCAGTAACCAAGAGGGTATCATCTGGAGTGCCCCAGGGAAGTGTGGTAGGTCCGCTGTTGTTTTCTATCTACATAAATGATCTTTTGGATGGATAGCAATGTGCGCCTGTTTGCTGATGATGCTGTGGTGTACGGGAAGGTGTCGTCGTTGAGTGATTGTAGGAGGATACAAGATGACTTGGAAAAGATTTGTGATTGGTGTAAAGAATGGCAGCTAACTCTAAATATAGATAAATGTAAATTAATGCAGATGAATAGGAAAAAGAATCCCGTAATGTTTGAATACTCCATTAGTAGTGTAGCGGTCGACACAGTCACGTCGATTAAATATTTGGGAGTAACATTGCAGATGTATATGAAGTGGGACAAGCATGTAATGGCAGTTGTGGGGAAGACGGATAGTCGTCTTCGGTTCATTGGCAGAATTTTGGGAAGATGTGGTTCATCTGTAAAGGAGACCGTTTATTAAACACTAATAGGACCTATTCTTGAGTACTTGGTTCAAATGGCTCTGAGCACTATTGGACTTAACTACTGAGGTCATCAGTCCCCTAGAACTTAGAACTACTTAAACCTAACTAACCTAAGGACATCACACACATCCATGCCCGAGGCAGGATTCGAACCTGCGACCATAGCGGTCACGCGGTTCCAACTGAAGCGCTGAGAACCGCACGGCCACACCGGCCGGCTTCTTGAGTACTGCTCGAGCGTTTGGGATCCCTATCAGGTCGGATTGAGGGAGGACATAGAAGCAATTCAGAGGCGGGCTGCTAGATTTGTTACTGGTAGGTTTGATCATCACGCGAGTGTTACGGAAATGCTTCAGGAACTCGGGTGGGAGTCTTTAGAGGAAAGGAGGCGTTCTTTTCGTGAATCGCTACTGAGGAAAATTAGAGAACCAGCATTTGAGGCTGACTGCAGTACAATTTTACTGCCGCCAACTTACATTTCGCGGAAAGACCACAAAGATAAGATAGGAGAGATTAGGGCTCGTACAGAGGCATATAGGCAGTCATTTTTCCATTGTTCTGTTTTGGAGTGGAACAGGGAGAGAAGATGCTAGTTGTGGTACGAGGTACCCTCCGCCAAGCACCGTATGGTGGATTGCGGAGTATTTATGTAGATGTAGATGTAGAAGACAGCCAACTTACTGAATATTTTAAGAGAAACTGTTTCCACAGTCGTGATAGCCTACACAAAAAATGGAAAGACATCATCGTGTAAACGTAATAGTGGGCGTCAATCAAAACTAAATGACAGAGATCGTCGTACGCTAACATGAATTGTGTCAAAACAACACAAAACTGCGGCAGAGCTCAATAGCCATCTTCGAGACCCCGTATCTCTCGACACTGGCATCCGAGAACTCCATAAAGCGAATATTCATGGACGAGCTGCTGTACCGAGCCGGCCGGAGTGGCCGTGCGGTTCTAGGCGCTACAGTCTGGAACCGAGCGACCACTGCGGTCGCAGGTTCGAATCCTGCCTCGGGCATGGATGTCCTTAGGTTAGTTAGGTTTAATTAGTTCTAAGTTCTAGGCGACTGATGGCCTCAGAAGTTAAGTCGCATAGTGCTCAGAGCCATTTTGAACCATTTTTGCTGTAGCGAAATCATTAGGGACGACAACCAACGCAAAGAAGGGTAAAACATGTATAAATCCTGGACGGCTGGTCAGTGGAAACACGTCGTATGGTCCGACGAGTCAACGTTTTCGTTATTTCCTACATCGGGCCGGGTTTACATCTGGAAAACGCCAAAAGAAGCCTAAATCCCGATTGCTTGATTCCAAAGGTTAAGCATGAAGGTGAAAGTGTGATGGTGTGGGTAGCCATATCGTCGTATTCTGCTGGTCCTATCATTACTCTCAAAGGCCGTATTACAGCCAACGATTATGTAAACATTTTAGGTGATCATGATTCCGATGTTTTTCCCCAACAATGGTGCCACATTTCAGGACGATAATGCACCGATTCACACAGACAGGATAGTACAATCGTGGTATGAGGAGCATGCAACTGAACTTCAGTGTCTTCCCTGGCCATCACAGTCCCAGGACTTGAACATTACCGAACGCTTGTGGGCGGTATTGGAGCGCAGCAGACTCCAGAGCAGATTTCCGCCTCCCTCGGCACTACAGGAGTTAGAGGTTCTGATCAAAGAGTGGCATAACATTCCACTGGAGACTATACAATCATTCTATAGCAGTATTCTGAGAAGAATCGTAGCTGTATTACGGGCAAATGGGGTCCAACCCCTTATTAATAAACCATTCCGAAGTAATTAGATGTGTTCGCTTGATTTTGCCTATCCCCTCTATATCCAGTTATATCATACATATTATGCAATTGCGAAGCACTTTCAGGTTCACTAATTATTTTACACAACGATCTAAATCATATATCTCCGTATTCATTTCAAGCTCATTCAGTAGCTTTTCCATCATTTTGTACTGGCGATGTAATATGAATAATATTATAGAATCAAGACGGAGTTATGCCTATTAAGAACAGTCATAGCGTCGTAATGAATTGTTAGCTCCACACTGAGCGCCAGTTACGTAGTGGCTACTTCTGCTGGCACCACAGTGGACGCCAGTCATGTAGTTGTTCCTTTTGATAGCCACACGTGAGGTCTGCAGTTACGTGAAGACCGGCCTGTCCTGTCAGCTGTTTTAGTGATTGATGGCTGCCATGCCTTGTAATGGAACAAGACACAATATCTAATGAGACAGGTTTAACGTACTGTAGTTACGCTCAAAAACTGTGTGAGTGCTGGGCAGAGGTGGAGAGTAGCGGACAAGCAGATACATGCCAGTATTTGGAGAGGCGGAGTTGTTCTTTGTACATGGCCGGGTGAAATGTTGTCCAGAGGAATGTTTGTGATGGGCTGGCGCAGGGCCAAACGTTGATCACATCGGGGTCCTGTCTGCCTTGCGTGCCTAAAAACCACCCGAGTCTGCTAAAAACTCAGTTAAAGACTCGCAGCCTTGCTTTTAAATAGTGTATGTGTAGTCTGTACCACTATATAAAGACAAGTCGTTGTTTAAATTTCTTGCCAAATATCTCAGGAACTGTTTGACCGATTTACTTCAGATCTTTACACGATACGCTTATAAGCTTCCTGAGAGTCATAGGCTACACAGTTTTGGTGTATACACACAGATCACACATACACATAGATTTTTAATCAGTAATGTACAACTTAGCTATTATAACCGACTGCGAGAAAGAAAATGCTGAGCTAGGCTCTGCTGTGAAAATGTGTGGTTCGGCTTTCTTTCTCACCGTTAGTTTTAACGACGATAGCAGTGCGTTTACATCGTTAGACAAATGATTTCTTCAGTATGGTATATTATTTCTCCTTATACGTAATTTTAAACAAAAATTGTTTGCATAATTATGTGCTGGTTTGTTTTCTTTCTCGCAGTGGGTTTTAACAGAAAACAGAAAGCTTTATTCATGGGTTATCAGCTTATGTTTAGAATGCTACTACGGAATCTGAATTGTCCGAAACTATGGAATCCTACTCGTTTGCAGATTAAAACCATGTAGAAAACTATCATTGAAGCTACTACCCTCACAGTTCCAGCAACAGGAGAGGTCTCCCATAACTCGTGTACCAATGGTCCTAACCGATTTACACATTCGTCTTAAGCAACTCCAGTTCCCATCGTGGTTTCCTTGGAAATAACAACAAACAAGACTCAGTGTCAGAAAGAATGGGGAATAGATGAACAGAAAGGGAGGGGGGAGGAGAAGGAGGAAATGCTCATAGAGAGAGAGGAGGAGATGGACAAAGAGGGAGGAGAGGGTAGGGACAGAGGGACAGAGGGACAGAGAGAGGAGGAAAAGGAGGTTATGGCGTATATCCAGTTCCCATACATATTTAGCAACTGCGAAGCATTGCCGGCTTCGCTAAACCATTTATATAAATAAAAAAGAAAGTTTCTTTGCATGTTTGTGCTCTACGAGTTCCTAAACCATTTAACCGATTGCAATGAGACTATGGTGAGTTGTTCTCCGTACGGCCGCGAATGTTCCTAGCCAAAATAAAGGGAGTACGACACATAATTCAGGATATATGACGTCATAAAACAATCAGATGCCACAGCGCGAAAATACCCAGATCTATGCATCCAATATTTGCGAATGAGAGTGTTGTGGCGTAACAAGACAGCTACGCCACACTGAAGTAGCTGAAAGGCACGCGTAATCTCACGTAGGCTAGAGAGAGGTCTGAAACAGGATACGTAATGAATGGTAGCAAGAAAAGTACGTAGCTGCTATAATACTTAGCTTTTAATCCATCATTTGTATACAGCATTCCTTGATGATACAAGTGAGACTCTATCTTAAAATGGTTAATGGCGCCTTGCTAGGTCGTAGCCATTGACTTAGCTGAAGGCTATTCTAACTATCTGCTCGGCTAATGAGCGATGCTTCGTCAGTGTAGTCGCTAGCAATGTCGTCCGTACAACTGGGGCGAGTGCTATTCCGTATCTCGAGACCTGCCTTGTGGTGGCGCTCGGTCTGCGATCACACAGTGGCGACACGCGGGTCCGACATGTACTAAATGGACCGCGGCCGATTTAAGCTACCACCTAGCAAGTGTGGTGTCTGGCGGTGACACCACAGAGAGCACTTGAGACTGAAAACAACATAAAATAATTTATAATTTCAAACCTTTGTGAAAATTTTTCTCGCTGACAACCCCCACCTCCCACCTCAAAATAATGATGAAAGGAAGAAAGATTATCGCTTACTACATTTTCGCTGTAAATGTCGTAAGACTGACGCATGAGGCATGACGTTTTAATGTATTACTTTGTTACTACCAACTAATTTCGCAAGATATTTTGCATGCAGTATCTACATATACGACTAAATGTGGTTGCAAATTCATATCACTGTACGACACATAGTTCAGCAGATATGACGTCATAAAGACAGATGCACGAGAAACTGCCGCGTCAGGCATGACGTTTTGTTTTAACATTTATTTACTACTAAAGCTACTCGCACCACATTTCGCTAATAACGTTACCGCTGAATATATTTCGTAAACGTCCGCAGCTCGTGGTCTCGCGGTAGCGTTCTCGCTTCCCGAGCACGGGGTCCCGGGTTCGATTCCCGGCGGGGTCAGGGATTTTCTCTGCCTCGTGATGACTGGGTGTTGTGTGTTGTCCTTAGGTTAGTTAGGTTTAAGTAGTTCTAAGTTCTAGGAGACCGGTGACCATAGCTGTTAAGTCCCATAGTGCTCAGAGCCATTTGAACCATTTCGTAAACCACATCAAATACTGACGAACCGATTCCACAGACCGAACGTGAGGAGAGGGGCTAGTGTAATTGTTTAATACAAACCATACAAAAATGCACGGACGTATGATTTTTAACACAAACCTACGTTATTTTAAATGGAACCACGTTAGTTTTGTTAGCACAACTGAACATATAAACAAATACGTAATCAGTGCCGTTTGATGCCGGCCGAAGTGGCCGTGCGGTTAAAGGCGCTGCAGTCTGGAACCGCAAGGCCGCTACGGTCGCAGGTTCGAATCCTGCCTCGGGCATGGATGTTTGTGATGTCCTTAGGTTAGTTAGGTTTAACTAGTTCTAAGCTCTAGGGGACCAATGACCTCAGCAGTTGAGTCCCATAGTGCTCAGAGCCATTTGAACCATTTGAGCCATTTTTTGCGTTGTAAAATGTTAATTACATCCGGAGATATTGTAACCTAAAGTTGACGCTTGAAACCTCCGACGTACAGTTGCGTGTTGTAACAAACACGGGCCACGGTCGGCGAGCAGCATCTGCAGGGACGTGTTTAAGATGACGACCGTGTTTACGAGTGTGGCTGTAGTGCACTGTTGTGGTTTGGTCTAGCTGTCGCAGTGTCCGCATGTAGCGCTTGCTGCTATTGTCATTCTGCATTCGTCTCCGCACGCAGACCAACTGTAGTACACCGTGTTACCAGACGTCTGTGATAGTGTAGTGTTGTAGGAACTGTGACCATTCCAGTGTGACTCGCATATGCAGTGACCATGAACAAAGCACAGGAAGAATCACCACAAGTGAGGGGAATCAATTTGGAAAATCCATCTTCTTCACACGGACAATTATATGTCGCTTGCCCACGCGTAAGGAAACCGTCTGACTTAACTCGTGTACGCGCCAGACGGAAAAACCAAAAGTATTTTGTACCATAAGCACTTCAATAAACAGATTATAAAACCACTTTTTTTTGTTTCCGTGGCATTGCAACGGACGCCGGGTACACCTAGTTTAATATAAAAACCGGCGCTCAAAAAACACGTGCCTGAATCGTATTTTAAATACTGAACAGTATTTTAATGACTTGCCGAGTCGGTTGCAAATGAGCAATTCAACCCCTGTCCACATAGTATAATAACAGATAAAAATGTTACCAGGTATTAATAACTTTGAAAAGAAGACGGCAACATTCAGATGAAAAAGTCACGAAAATTAATCAAGAATCAAACGCCGGAGAAACGAAACATATCGTAATAAAGTGACCATATGCCGGCCGGTGTGGCCGTGCGGTTAAAGGCGCTTCAGTCTGGAACCGCGTGACCGCTACGGTCGCAGGTTCGAATCCTGCCTCGGGCATGGATGTGTGTGATGTCCTTAGGTTAGTTAGGTTTAATTAGTTCTAAGTTCTAGGCGACTGATGACCTCAGAAGTTAAGTCGCATAGTGCTCAGAGCCATTTAAAGTGACCATATTTCTAATATTGGGAATGAATTACAGCGGCAAGATCCGTCTTGGAAATAATGCCAGTAGGAGTTACTAGATAGCGGGACGAGCGAAAGCTCTAAAACTACACAGGATCGTGACGTAAATCTTCTATTTATTTATTAATTGCCGTTGTTACACATGACCTGCACTCTAAAAGATATTTTCACAGCAGTTTTTATTATTAAAGTGAATAGTGCATTAAACACACTAGAGGAGGTCGTTCTGATAGCATCAGCAAAAGTCAATAGTTTGCAAGCCGATCAAAAGATCGAACAGCACCCGAGATTTCCGGAACTGTGGCGTAAACTGTTCGAACAGTTCGAGTCGTGATCAAACATACATATGCCTTATTCAATAGCAACTTCTGAAGGTAACCAACGATCATATTTACCAGATCAGGAACAGATAGATGAAGGAAAATTGGCTGACAGAGAAATGCATACATCAAAACAAACGAATGTATTATTAATGTGTATTTTAAATATAAATTTTATGCTTGAGCATCACTTGTGTTCGTCCACAATAAATGAAAAACACGAGTTACAGGTCATTTGACCTTTTTGTCCTTAATTAATTTCAACTGTTCATAAAACCCTGAGATTCAATACGTTTTTTAGAGCTGACAGGAGATTAAAAGATTAATTAATGATTAAATTATTATATACAAAAGGCTACACTTTCAACGGCTCTAAGAGAACTGACACAGGACGCAGAACACAGAACAGAAGCAACACACTCACACACACACACACACACACACACACACACACACACACACATAATCACCCCCCCCCCTCCCCAACCACAAACAGAGTCATAAATCAGGAACCGAAGTTCCCATTACAATTTCCAAAACCTTCTCGCAATATGCGATACGTTCTCGCAACTCACGCAAACAGTAAGGTGGCGTAATGTTTTGAATTACGATCAAGGTGTAAAATTTATGTCTTTCTGTGTTTAAAAGTAACTGCAAGTCGACCAACGAATGTGAGTACATCGCAGATTACATAACAACCCAGTGCTCACCAAAACTGTATCCACAGCGCTGCCGCAATTCCCAGCAGTATAGCGCTGACGGTAGAACTTCACTTTTTCATATATATTAATAACAGCCACTCATGCATTTGTGGGTGATGTTCTGTATGCCGGAGAAACGGCGACAAAAGGAATTGCCGGTTATAACGGCAAGAAGTGTGAAAACCACGCTGACTTGAAGTAAATAAGGTATTATGAAACTATTCACAGAACACAGTATTTGGAACCAAACAGTACAAACGTAATAATGTTTTATAGTGCTTATAACTTTGCCATTTTGCTTGTTTTAAAATAAAGAAATAACCCACTGCCGATGGCGATATTGTCGCTAACACTGGTTTGGGAAAGAGTATAAAATAAGTAAAAACAAATTTGTTTTGCGTCAAGGCTCATAATCCTATTTGTTAATTAATGACATTTGCATACCCCAACCTCCTGAATATTTTTTCCTTTTTTCCCATTCCACTTCACATCAATGGGATTGAAGACCATATAATTTCGTCCAGTAAAGAATAATCACTATCATCATTATCACTCTAGTATTACTGTTGGTGTTCTAATAAAAATCTGAAATCGGTAAAATTCTACAAAGGTTCCAGAAATCAAATCCCTCTGTCAGTCTCTAAAGGGAATTTAAAGCTGATTTTTCCCAGCTCTTAATCAAAGTTTGTCATAGATTCTCTGAGCGGATACTGTTTCCAATTTGTGGAAGACTGCAATGGTAACATTAACAGAATATAGAATGTAAAAGCAGTTGGACAAATCTGCGGAACATAGCATTACTGACATTTGTCTGTAACAAAATTCTACAACATAATCTGAATTCAAGGGATCCACTTTAAACTAAATGGTCACTTTCATAGAGAAATATAAACGGTACAGTTATTCGTTGCGTCACGCCTATAAATGCTGCAGCTATAACCTCGCATACTGCTGGAAGAAAGTGCCAATGCTTCTGACTAAAAAGAATTACACCAAAAATGATCTTCACGCTGCGATAGTGTAACGGTCGAAACGCGTGGTGGATGAAATAACTTACGACTATCATAAATATTGTAATAATTTCCGCTATGGAAGATGTCTTTATTTTCTTCGTCAAACCCTGGCACACAGTGTTAACCGTTTATATTTCGTAACCTTGTAGACATCGTAACGAATACTCCTTAGTGTCTCAAGTTAGTTGAGGTGAGGGGTTGAAGACACTGTTGTAGAAGTAAATGTCCCGTTAGACATGACATAGGCACGACTGGAATGTGAATGGTGTCACCATGTTAGTCATTCACTACGACTCGGTTACAGCCCGTACTACTTCGAGCGAGATAGTTTGAAAAGTTGAAAGGAGTGCAGATGATTATCCTCACCAATTTCACCTGACTGTTAGCAGATGAGATTTAACTGATTTCGGAGGAAATTTAGTATTGAATGATACGGTCTATTTCATTTAAATGTTGAAAAACAGAATCTTCCTGCAGCGTTTCCCGTAATTAACAGTTACCTGTTACTTAGCCTGTGACAACCAGCAGCAGTTATTTTATGTGTATTAATATGAAGATACCAATCAACTTTGACAGACTTTCGCTTAATGAATTCAATACATTAAATTTCTAGATATATGTAGCTTTTCAGGTCAAACAACTGCGTAAGAAATAATTCCGCTAAATATAGATTATTTATGCGAGGGTTGGAACTTAAATAGTGGCAACTATTTATTCACAGCCGATAGAAAAGAGTTACATGTTTGCACCTGTTCCTGTCCTTCAAAGTAGTCACCAGCGTTGTGTAGAACCCGTTGACAGCGATGTGGAAGGCGTAGTATACTGTTAGCAGAGCCTGTTCTGTTGGTGGTGCGAATGGAGCGGTCTACTGCCTGACGAATCTCTGGAACAATTCTGAAGAGAATGCCACGAAGTGGTTCTTTCATCTTCGGAATCAAATCAAAGTCACAAGGACTTAAGTTCGAAGAGTATGATGGATGGTACAGTACTTCCCAGTCCCATCGACCGAACAGAGCAGCCACAGCTTGCGCTGTATGCGCCCGCGCATTGTCGTGCAAAATGGTGGGTGGGTTGCGCAGAAACTGTCACCGCTTCTTTCGCAAAGCTGGTCGCAGGTGATGCTCCAAAAACGAACAGTAACACGACTTAAGTCCTTGTGACTTTGATTTTATTCCGAAGATGAAGGAACCACTTCGTGGCATTCGCTTCAGAACTGTTCCAGAGATTCGACAAGCAGTAGACCTCTCCATTCGCACCATCAACGGAATATGTTCTGCTAACGTTATACTACGCCTTCCACATCGCTGGCAACGGGTTCTACACAACGCTGGTGACTACTTTGAAGGACAGTAACAGGTGCAAACACGTATCGGTTGTGTATAAATAGTTGCCACTATTTAAGTTCCAACCATGATACTCCCTCTAGTATTACGGGTAACTCCAAAATATTTCTGTTTGCTGGTGACACTAGCTTGGTAGTATAGGATGTTGAGTGCAACATTGGCTCGGTTTCAATTAGTGCAGTTCATGACGTAAGTTCATGGCTTGTAGAAAATAAACTAACGATAAATCACAGCAAGACTCAATTTTTACAGTTTCTAACACACGATTCAACAAAACCAGTTGTTTTAATTTCACACAATTGGCATATGATTAGTGAAACTGAACAGCTCAAATTTCTAGGTGTTCAGATAGATAGTAAACTGTCATGGAAAGCCCACGTTCAGGATCTTGTTCAAAGACTTAATTCTGCCATTTTTTACTGTTCGAACGGTATCTGAAGGAAGTGATCGTTCGACAAGAAAATTAGTCTGCTTTGCTTATTTTCATTCGCTTATGTGGTATGGTATTATATTTTGGGGTAAGTCTTCCCATTCTAAAAGGATATTTTTGGCTCAGAAACAGGCGGTTCGGGCAACAAGTAGTGCAAGTTTGCGAAACTCTTGTCGACCCCTGTTCACGAGTCTGGGTATCCTGACATTGCCCCCTCAATATATATAGTCATTACTGTCATTTTTTTGTTAACAATATCAGCTTATTCCCAAGAATAAGCAGCTTTCACTCAGTTAACACTCGACAGAAGTCCAACCTGTATTTGGATCGGACTTCCTTATCTCTTGTGCAGAAAGGTGTGCAGTATACTGCTGCACCCATTTTCAATAGGCTACCACAAGAATTCAAAAATCTTAGCAGTAATTCACGCGCTTTCAAATCGAAACTGAAGAAAATTAAAGCAATAGCTCAAGTGTTTGAGTGTTTTACTTCTGATGAAGGTACCCTTCGTAGTTGCCGAAACCTAGTTCAAAAGACTTCATTTTTGCGACCGAAGGCTGTTATTTCTATAATTTTACTTTGTAAACGGCCGCTGACAACGCTGCCGCGTTCAAAACTTTATCAAACTGAAGAGTTTCCTCCTGGGTCACTCCTTCTATTTTGTTGAGGAGTTCCCTGAAAAATTTAGCTGATTTTGATGTTACAGTGTTGATTGCGTTTACTTAAACTTATGGCTTGATTTTTTTGGGTTCGTAAACATTTTATTTTTATCTGTTATTACTTTTATATTGTGATTTCATGTACTGACACCTTCCATGACCTTGGAGATTTACACCTCAATTTGATCCTAAGGAACTTGACGTTTAAATAAATAAATAAGTTAATGATAAAAGACAGTATGGTTCTACTGGTTGTCGATGACATTTTTTTAAAGGTAAAGGGTTTTTCTGGTGTATTTTTCGGCTCTGACTTCAGGTAAAGTACTTAGAATGTGCAATCACCTGCCGTTTTGACAAAAATTTACAATTTCTGTGAGGTATCCAAAATGTAGCTATTTAATTGTTATAATAATGCCAGCATTCTTTTGTGAAAGCTTGCAACGTAAGTTGCTACAAAAAGATGTTTTGTAGTCTATGGTACACCTATGTAATTATATCGGCGATAATGTAATGCTGAGACCTCTGTGTTCTATATATCATTTTTCACGCAAACTTCAGCAACAGGTGATAAATCGACTGACGCCTCCTTTTGCGAATTTCATGGTTTCATGAGGTTATTTAAATTCTCTTGGCCACTTCTAATATGTATGCGGCAAACGTGTAGTGAAAATGCAGCAGCGGACAACCGTAGACTTCGCCAAAGAAGTGGATTTTGCGTGCTTTGGCGTAAAGTTTGGGATGGCTAGAGGATAAATGTAAGAATGTAGAGGCTTGTTTCACTAGGGGTAAGATAGATACTGCCTACAGGAAAATTAAAGAGACCTTTGGAGAAAAGAGAACCACTTGTATGAATATCAAGAGCTCAGATGGAAACCCAGTTCTAAGTAAAGAAGGGAAAGCAGAAAGGTGGAAGGAGTATATAGAGGGTCTATACAAGGGCGATGTACTTGAGGGCAATATGGAAATGGAAGAGGGTGTAGATGAAGATGAAATGGGAGATACGATACTGCGTGAAGAGTTTGACAGAGCACTGAAAGACCTGAGTCGAAACAAGGCCCCCGGAGTAGACAAAATTCCTTTGGAACTACTGACGGCCTTGGGAGAGCCAGTCCTGACAAAACCCTACCATCTGGTGAGCAAGATGTATGAAACAGGCGAAATACCCTCAGACTTCAAGAAGAATATAATAATTCCAATCCCAAAGAAAGCAGGTGTTGACAGATGTGAAAATTACCGAACTATCAGTTTAATAAGTCACAGCTGCAAAATACTAACGCGAATTCTTTACAGACGAATGGAAAAACTAGTAGAAGCCGACCTCGGGGAAGATCAGTTTGGATTCCGTAGAAATGTTGGAACACGTGAGGCGATACTGATCCTACGACTTATCTTAGAAGCTAGATTAAGGAGGGGCAAACCTACGTTTCTAGCATTTGTAGACTTAGAGAAAGCTTTTGACAATGTTGACTGGAATACTCTCTTTCAAATTCTGAAGGTGGCAGGGGTAAAATACAGGGAGCGAAAGTCTATTTACAATTTGTACAGAAACCAGATGGCAGTTATAAGAGTCGAGGGACATGAAAGGGAAACAGTGGTTGGGAAGGGAGTGAGACAGCGTTGTAGTCTCTCCCCGACGTTATTCAATCTGTATATTGAGCAAGCAGTGAAGGAAACAAAAGAAAAATTCGGAGTAGGTATTAAAATCCATGGAGAAGAAATAAAAACTTTGAGGTTTGCCGATGACATTGTATTTCTGTCAGAGACAGCAAAGGACTTGGAAGAGCAGTTGAACGGAATGGACAGTGTCTTGAAAGGAGGATATAAGATGAACATCAACAAAAGCAAAACGAGGATAATGGAATGTAGTCGAATTAAGTCGAGTGATGCTGAGGGAATTACATTAGGAAATGAGACACTTAAAGTAGTAAAGGAGTTTTGCTATTTGGGGAGCAAAATAACCGATGATGGTCGATGTAGAGAGGATATAAAATGTAGACTGGCAATGGCAAGGAAAGCGTTTCTGAAGAAAAATTTGTTAACATCGAGTATAGATTTAAGTGTCAGGAAGTCATTTCCGAAAGTATTTGTATGGAGTGTAGCCACGTCTGGAAGTGAAACATGAACGAAAAATAGTTTGGACAAGAAGAGAATAGAAGCTTTCGAAATGTAGTGCTACAGAAGAATGCTGAAGATAGATGGATAGATCACATATCTAATGAGGAGGTATTGAATGGAATTGGGGAGAAGAGAAGTTTGTGTCACAACTTGACCAGAAGAAGGGATCGGTTGGTAGGACATGTTCTGAGGCATCAAGGGATCACCAATTTAGTATTGGAGGGCAGCGTAGAGGGTAAAAATCGTAGAGGGAGACCAAGAGATGAATACACTAAGCAGATTGAGAAGGATGTAGGTTGCAGTAGGTACTGGGAGATGAAGAAGCTTGCACAGGATAGAGTAGCATGGAGAGCTGCATCAAACCAGTCTCAGGACTGAAGACCACAAGATCAACAACAGTATCAATCCGGATTTGTGGGTGGAGCGTCTCACTTGTCAAAATCGGAATGTCGTGACAGATAGTTTCGATGCCGTGAAGGAGTTGACTAGCTAGCCACAAGTTTAGTTGGGCCTGTCTCATGAGTTGTTAATTCGTTAGGGCTGTCATCCGCTTTTTGAACATGCCTGCACACAGTATAAATAAACTAGTGCGCCGTGTGGCACAAATTATTTGTTTGTTGGGAGTCACTGGAGGACAGAGTTAATAAAATCTTGTCAAGAGCTGTTATGAGAAAAGCTTGGCAAAGACACGACTGGTGTAAGCACTTACGAGGGGCGTTCAATATGTAATGCAACACTTTTTTCTTTCTAAAAGCAGTTTGCTTTTATTCAGATTCCAGTACATCATATTATTCCCCACTCCTCTGGCTAGAAAACTCTATTTTCCAACATAATCTCCGTTCAATGCGACGGCTCTACGCCACCTTACTGGGAGGGCCAGTATGCCTGCATGGTACCACCCTAGTATTCGATGTCGGAGCCAACATCTTGCTGCATCAATAACCTCCCCATCATCCAATTACTGGCACCCAGAGTGTATCCTTCATTGGGTCAAACAGCTGGAAGCTCTTTACAGTTGCCGGCCGGAGTGGCCGTGCGGTTCTAGGCGCTACAGTCTGGAACAGCGGGACCGCTACGGTCGTAGGTTCGAATCCTGACTCGGGCATGGATGTGTGTGATGTCCTTAGGTTTCGCGGAAATACCACAAAGATAAGAGAGATTAGGGCTCGTACGGAGGTATATAGGCAGTCATTTTTCCCTCGTTCTGTTTGCGAGTGGAACAGGGAGAGAAGATGCTAGTTGTGGAACGAGGTACCCTCCGCCGCGCACCGTATGGTGGATTGCGGAGTATGTATGTAGATGTAGGTGTAGATTGCAGGAGTTACAGCTGTGTGCGAGCTGCCGGCAAGCGGGAGATCGGACATGATTGCGCGATCTTTTTGCGATGACGAAAAGACGCCTCACACAACGACTCTCTGTGCTTTTGTTCACTGCTCGGTCTCCGTAGATATTCTGAAAGAGCAGGTGAATGTCTGAGATGCTCTTATTTTCCGCAAAATAAACTCAGTGAGCTCTCTGCTTGCAACTTACCTCTGTTACAGACGCCATTTTGAAGGCTACGTACGTATAGCGCCGCCATCTATCGGAACCTCACGAAACTACAGTGGCTGAAGCGATAATATTCCACCAAGTCCCATAACAAAGTCCGCGTTTTTTCAACCAAACTGGACGAGAAGAAAAATATGTTGCATTATTTATTGAACGCCCCTCGCAATTTAAGGCTTGTGGGGAAAAAAGAAACAAAAATAGAAGGGACCCTAGTGGAATAGAATCAGGTCCATGAAAGAGGACGGCGGAAACCGTGTTAGGGAGCGACTTGAGAAGTAAGAAGTCAGGGATCGATATGGGCGGTAGCGAGATTTCCAGCGTAACGTTGTGTACACTGGTGTGGAAAGCTTAAGAACGAAAGTAACTTTCGCATGACGTTTCACTGCCAAGTAACATAGCTCCACGAAACTTGGACCATACATTACGTGTTCTCACTTCTCGCCATATGAATGTATGTCCAGCGTTGTTGAACATGAGCATTTTAGTGGCTCATGGATGCATGGATGTACTGATCTACAGGTGTCGAACACGATATATTCACCAGCTAACGTTATTGTGACTGCTCACTCATTCTCTATTTCCGAAGTGCATTCGGCCCAGGGTTTATTTTTACGGATGACAATGCACGACTGCATCGAACAGCGCAGGTGGAGCAGCCCTTGAAACGAGAGGACATCCTGCGAATGGATTGGCCTCCCCATTCCCCCGACTTAAATGCCATCTAAGCCGTGTGGGAAGCGTTGGGAAGGCGTATTCCAGCACGCCCAAAAGCACAAAATACTATCCAATCCAGCAATTGTCAGTCGCGCTACTGAAGGAATGGAACGCCCTGCGACAAGAACTCTTTACCAACCCTGCAGTCAGCATAGGAACCCGTTGCAGAGCTTGCACTGCCCACCGTGGTGAACACACATCCCATTAAGAATCACATCCCGCCTTTTGGTATGTCCACGGGGCCATCATAAATCCCGTTTCAGTTTCATTATTGTCTTTGAATAAAAGTGTGATTTCTGTTCGTCTCATTCTCTGTTTCTTTCTGCTATCTTCTGTGCTGTACTATAGCACTTCTTTCTGTGTATGGTCCAAGTCTCATCGAGGTTTGTTACTCGGCAGTGAAACATCATGCGAAAGTTACTTTCACCCTTAACTTTTACACACCAGTGCACATTCTTCGAATCAGAACAGCTTTACCACACACTCATTAAAATTCTGAGTGAAACACTGGTTAAATACAGGGGCTGACAGATTATCAACAACAGGACAGAAACCAGACTGCAATTATGAGAGTCGGAAGGCATGAAATGGAGACAGTGGTTGAGAAGGCATTGAGACAGGGTTATGTCCTGTCCCAAATGTTATTGAAACTTACACTGAACAAGTAGTGAAGGAAAACACGGAGAAATTTAGAAAAGGACTTAAAGTTCATGAAGAAGAAATACAAAATTTGATGTTTGCTGACAACATTGCGATTCTGCCATATACAGTAAAGAGTTTGGAACGTCTGTTTAACGAAATGCTTGGTGTCTTGAAAAGAGAATATAACATAGACATAAACAAAAGTAAAACAACGGTAATGTATTGCAGTCGAATTAAATGAGGACGTACGGGGTAGCCGTGAGGTCTCAGGCGCCTTGTCGCGGTTCGCGCGACTCGGGCATGGGTGTGTGTGTGTTGTCCTTAGCGTAAGATTAAGTAGTGTGTAAGCGTAGGGACCGATGACCTCAACAGTTTGGTCCCATAGTACCTTCCCAAATCAGGCGATGCTGAGGGAATTAGAGTAGGAAATCAGACACTAAGAGCGGTACATGAGTTTTGCTATTCGGGGAGAAAAATAGCCGACGATGGCCGGATCAGACAGATCCAGACTGGAAGCAGCTAGAAAAACATTGTTAAAAGGCAGAATACAAAATCAAGTGTTAGAAAGCTTCTTTTTTTTTTTTTTTTTTTTTTTTTTTTTTTTGAAGCTACTTATCTGGTGTTGTTTAGTCTTGCACAAGAAGCGAAACATGGACGCTAAACATTTCAGGCAATAAGTGATTATTAGAAGCTACTGAAATGTGATGCTACAGAATAACGCTGAATATACTGACGGAAAAAATCCTAACACTGAGAAATAAGTAAGGTAGAGCAACGAAATTTTGTAAATACATTTGTCTAGCTAACATATGTAAGTGATGAACGTTGCAAGATCACAGGTTAATGTAAGCGTGAGAAAAACCACTGCAAACGTGAAATGCTGGTACTTTAATAATCGTTATAACCGCCAGAATGCTGAATGCAAGCGTGAAGGCGAGCATGCGTTGTGTCCTGCCTGTTATTGATGAACCATCCTCCTGTAATCTCTTACTTAATTCTGTTCTAGCAGCCCTGCGATTTTTTACTGATCAACCGATCATATTTCGTATGTCTCTTGGGATTAGTTTCTTCTTCTCCTGCAGTTCCCCATGCGCTGTTGGCACCTTGTTTTGCCCTTATCCTTTTTTTATATTTACTTACAGGCCTGTGAGATTTTCAGTCTTGCCGAAAATAACGTTTTTCAGCAGGTTGCTCTCGGAAACGTCTATTTTTCTTGCGGAAAGGTCTGCTTTTCTCCCCATAACCTCATCCAAACTGGTCTCAAAACTATGAACTCATGTATTATTTACTTAAAGATCTCACAGTTCCGATAATAACAATATTTACTTCAGATTAGCAACAGTACTCAGGTTTATATGATTAACAACAAAATGGACTACTACAGCAAATGTCTGACAAAAACAGTTGAGCTCTGAAATTACTATCATAGTCCTCAATGCAGCCACCATAAGAACAAAAAATACTCTGTTGGAAGTGTAAATATCACTTTCAGTAATATTACCACAAAACAAGACCGAATATTACGCTTTAAGTACAATTATTCTTCATAAAACTGGAAATGTATGTTTTACTCTAACAATTTGGCCACGTCAGTAGCCTATATTCAGTTCAAAGCAGATTTTATATATAATGACATCCAAAACGGCGTATCAGGCGCAGCACAGCCTGTTATTCACTTTATATGCATGAATTATCCCCATCTTCCGTAAAACTCCACTTGCACATTTGAACTCTTGTATCCACATGTGATTACGTGCTTTTCAAACGGTCTAGCTTAAACTGAATTCAGCAGGAAATTCGTAGGGGAGTTTTATTCTATTGTTACAGTAGTGTACTGTTTTATCGAACTGACCACTTCAGATTTCATTTTGCTTTCGACACTAGGTTCTAGGAGGCTATACCTTAATCAGAGCCTCTTGGCATTTTATAACGCCCTTGCAGCGGAGTTTTGTAGAACTCTGCATCAACTGAGAACGGAGCGGTAGTTAATGGAGCATGGGGTCATTCTGTAGGGCATAATATTATCCTCTAGGGTAAATCTTAAATAACCAGTTATACGGCCCGAATTGCAGGAGCTGATTCCTGACAGGAAAAGAGACAAAAAAGTACATATCAAGATATGTCTGGAAATGGACGGTTAGTCTGCAATGGAGCAATCAGTACTGGTACATTATATTACAAACTGCGCGTGTTATTAATTTATTATTCAATCAACGCATATTCGCCAACGGAGAGGGCACCGATGAACATTATTCTCTGTGTTGCAGGTAGTGTAATTTCAGCTAAGACGAGGAATGAAGGCCATTCGTTTATTCCAGCAGCAAGCTAATATGCCTTTGGTCCACGGCGAATCACGTGGAAACGGTCGAACAGAACATGTTTGCACCTATTTCTCGTCGTTTTTGTGATCATGGGGCCTTCCAGAGAGATGAACAACTTGGACGGCAGCGTGTTGTTCTTACTCCAGCTCTGGAACAAAGGCAATGCACGATGCAGCGACCAACCCTACCATCAGCTCCAGGCACGTGACTCGCAAACACGGAGTAAGACAAAAGGACGGCGTAGCGTACCCTACATGAAAACCGATACTGTTTGCACCACCTGGAACGTGCGCGAGAATTATAAGCAGGATAGTTTCCTCCACAGCTAATATCTGTCGATAGCTGTTGCGACAGACCACCATCGTTATAGAAATCCCGTTGTCCGTGATCTTTAGCGATGAAGAGACCTTTGGTAGAGAGCATCGTAAACCTAAAGAACCGTCATATATGAGCTACAGAAAATCCTGGGGGTTGAATCGTCGCATCAGCAACGGCGTAGCACCAGTGTTTGGGCAGAGATTATTTTGAGACTTTCTACGTGGACCATTCCCTTTACCATGTGCCTTGCCGCAGTGATAACACCGGTTCCCGTCGTATCACCCACGTAAAGCGCTGTCGGGCTTGCCTAGTTCTTGAATGTGTGACCGTCGGCGTCAACCGGACGCTGTTGGCAGCCGGGGTGCACTCAGCCCTTGTGATGCCAACGGATGAGCTCTTGTCACAACTGCCGGGATAGCGGCGTGCTGACCACATGCCACTTCATTTCCACATCCACTGATGCCTTTCGGCCGAGATGACACAGCGGTCGGTCGATACCGTTGGGTCTTCCGACGTCCCTTCGGATGGAGTTTGATGCATACAAGTATATGGCATCCTTACGTCCTTTCCGCAGCAGAATGTTCCTTTAGCAGTGCGACAAGTAATGTGGCTGTCGGGTGATGGAACACCAGTCCACTTCCGTCTCGTCGTTCGTCAGTTCCTCAACATCTTTCCCAGCAGATGGGCAGGAGATGGAAGTTCTTGTGTGTGGCCACTTCGATCACCAGGCTAAACTTACTTGATTTCTAGGGGCAGGGGAGTCTTAAAAGTGCTGTGTGTGCTAAACCAGTTGCTTACGCGCAGAACCTTGAACAACAAATCCTTGTTGTTGTGTTGGCAGAAGAGCCAACACCGTGTTACTAGTGGAGACCGAAATGCACGCGTTTTAGCTCACGCAGGCTGGCGTGAGGAAGGAAGGACTATACTGACGTGAGGTCTGGAACATGACAAGGAATTAGACTTCAGAAAGCAGACGTAATTAGTTTGATACTTAACTTTAATCCATTAATGATGAACGTCGCTCTTGACGGTACATGAGTCACATTATTATCTGTTCAGAAGACATAGTAACTGAATATGGCGCCTTGCTAGGTCGTAGCAAATGACGAAGCTGAAGGCTATGCTAAACTGTCGTCTCTGTAAATGAGAGCGTATGTAGTCAGTGAACCATCGCTAGCAAAGTCAGCTGTACAACTGGGGCGAGTGTTAGGGAGTCTCTCTAGACTAGACCTGCCGTGTGGTGGCGACACGCGGATCCGACGTATACTAACGGACCGCGACCGATTTAAACGCTACAACCTAGCCAGTGGGGTACTCGTGGTCTCGGGGTAGCGTCTTTGATTCATAATTAAAACGTCTTCGGTCCCGGGTTCGATCCCCGCCACTGCCTAAATTTTGACAAATAATCAGCATTGGGGCCGAAGACTTCCGGCATAAGAAGTCAGCCTCATTCTGCCAACGGCCTTGTCAAAGGGGGCGGAGGAGCGGATAGAGGTTCAGGGCACTCTCTTGTCCTAGGGGTGGGAAATTGCCCCTAAAGGCGGAAGAATCAGCAATGATCAACGACATCAGGATGCAGAAGGCAATGGAAACCACTGCATTAAAGACATGTAACGTGTATCCACAGGACATGAGGCCTGTAATTGAAGAAGTGTCATGATGATCTCTCCATTGGCAAAAGATTCCGGAATAGTTCCCCATTCGGATCTCCGGGAGGGGATTAAAAGCAACGGTGGTAACATTAAGAGTGCAACGGGAATTCCACTGTTGAATGCAGAGGAGAGAGCAGATAGGTGGAAAGAATACATTGAAAGCCTCTATGAAGGTGAAGATTTGTCTGATGCGATAGAAGAAGAAACAGGAGTCGATTTAGAAGAGACTGGGGATCCAGTATTAGAATCTGAATTTAAAAGAGCTTTGGAGGACTTAACGGTCAAATAAGGCAGAAGCGATAGATAACATTCCATCAGAATTTCTAAAATCATTGGGGGAAGTGGCAACAAAACGACTATTCACGTTGGCGTGTAGAACATATGAGTCTGGCGATATACCATCTGACTTTCGGAAAAGCATTATCCACACAATTCCGAAGACGGCAAGAGCTGACAAGTGCGAGAATTATCGCACAATCAGCTTAACAGCTCATGCATCGAAGCTGCTTACAAGAATAATATACAGAAGAATGGAAAAGAAAATTGAGAATGCGCTAGGTGACGATCAGTTTGGCTTTAGGAAAAGTAAAGGGACGAGAGAGGCAATTCTGACGTTACGGCTAATAATGGAAGCAAGGCTAAAGAAAAATCAAGACACTTTCATAAGATTTGTCGACCTGGAAAAAGCGTTCGACAATATAAAATGGTGCAAGCTGTTCGAGATTCTGAAAAAAGTAGGCGTAAGCCATAGGGAGAGACGGGTCATATACAATATGTACAACAACCAAGAGGGAATAATAAGAGTGGACGATCAAGAACGAAGTGCTCGTATTAAGAAGGGTGTAAGACAAGGCTGTAGCCTTTCGCCCCTACTCTTCAATCTGTACATCGAGGAAGCAATGATGGAAATAAAAGAAAGGTTCAGGAGTGGAATTAAAATACAAGGTGAAAGGATATCAATGATACGATTCGCTGATGACATTGCTATCCTGAGTGAAAGTGAAGAAGAATTAAATGATCTGCTGAACGGAATGAACAGTCTAATGAGTACACAATATGGTTTGAGAGTAAATCGGAGAAAGACGAAGGTAATGAGTAGTAGTAGAAATGAGAACAGCGAGAAACTTAACATCAGGATTGATGGTCACGAAGTCAATGAAGTTAAGGAATTCTGCTACCTAGGCAGTAAAATAACCAATGACGGACGGAGCTAGGAGGACATCAAAAGCAGACTCGCTATGGCAAAAAAGGAATTTCTGACCAAGAGAAGCCTACTAATATCAAATACCGGCCTTAATTTGAGGAAGAAATTTCTGAGGATGTACGTCTGGAGTACAGCATTGTATGGTAGTGAAACATGGACTGTGGGAAAACCGGAACAGAAGAGAATCGAAGCATTTGAGATGTGGTGCTATAGACGAATGTTGAAAATTAGGTGGACTGATAAGGTAAGGAATGAGGAGGTTCTACGCAGAATCGGAGAGGAAATGAATATGTGGAAAACACTGATAAGGAGAAGGGACAGGATGATAGCACATCTGCTAAGACATGAGGGAATGACTTCCATGGTACTAGAGGGAGCTGTAGAGGGCAAAAACTGTCGAGGAAGACAGAGATTGGAATACGTCAAGCAAATAATTGAGGACGTAGGTTGCAAGTGCTACTCTGAGATGAAGAGGTTAGCACAGGAAAGGAATTCGTGGCGGGCCGCATCAAACCAGTCAGTAGACTGATGACCAAAAAAAAAACCTAGCAAGTGTGGTGTCTGGCGGTGACACCACACTTGTAGCTTGTCGTGCTATTCGTCTACACTCTGGAACATCTGACAGATCAGGCAGTCTATGAAGCGACGCATGAACGCTTGTTTTGCTTCTCACGGCGGTCACTTTAAATATCTATCGTAACATGGAAGAAATTAATGCCACGTAAAATAACAGTACCAATCGATTTATTACAGACACTCACCGTTCATTTTGTGGACATACGTTGATACTGCTTTGCTCCTTTCTGCGTCAGGAATCACCTACTGAAGTTCGTTCCCTTACTTATTATTTACCCATTGATATGTCCTATTTCATTTAATGTCCAATTTACTTCTTTTACATGGATAGAACCGAATAACATTAAAGTACTATATTCTTCAGCTGGGAAACAGGCGGCAAGAGTACCTATACCTCTCCCTCATTTACAACCAACAGTGACTTTTCCCTTGGTACTGTTGCAGGACTGGCTGATCCTCTCACCAGAAATGATCTATAGAAATCTGTTGCTTGCAAAGCCTTATCTGATAGTGACAGTGGCGTACCAATAATTCGTTATAACATATGGTGCACTGCACTCATTGTTTTCGAACTCAACCAGTAATCGTGCATGGTGTATGCAAATGAATACAATATCTGTTGAAATTTTGCAGGATCTTCATTAATTTGACAGTTATCTAAGAATTTCAGATCTGGTAAGGACTGGGATATGGTTGTAGGTCTTAACTGATCCACGCACGATGTATCCAGCTGAGGCACAATGGGAAGCGAGAGAGCTTTCAGACTCCAGTGTGAGTTATCGGGACGCCTGCGGAAGTACAGTACATATAGCAGGAGCTCATCTTGAAGCCTGTGGCGGCGTATTGATCCGCAGGTCACGGCGCGCTAGTTGTTGCTTTCATTTTCTGCGCTAGCAATGAACACACGTGCCGGGATCAACTTTATTAGTGTGGCTACACTGGTAATCGGACGAACCGGCGTCGAGTCGCCTCAGTTATTTTGAGGGTAGGTTATCGTATTACAAAGAAAAGCGAAATGACATGATCCACCACGATTATTTCACAACCTCTTACAATAAATGTACTGATATTTCTAGTTACAGGAGTCCACTAATTTTATGTGAATAGACGTACATGTTTGTCTCTTTCTTTTCCTTTCTGAGTAAATTATGTAACTATGTCTTCTACAACTGTCTGATTAATTTTTTTCCCTTGTTATTTCCTGATCATCATATTTTTGTTCAACAAACTGAGGATGACTTTCTGAGCTCTACGTGTTATCTCCAACGGATTTAATCGGAGCATAACATGAAAATCTCTAGACGAAAGACACACCACGTCATTTGCGGAACAATCCGAACAATATCCAGCAAAACGAAAAAAAGTAAATGATTCAGTACTGCTGTATGGCTTAGAGACTACGGCGACTAATTGCAGAACATCTTAGTAAGGCACAGGGATCAAAAATGAGATTTATAACATCCGTTAAAGGAAACACGAGACTGGATGGGTTTAAAAATAGCGATGTCCGGACAGAACTGAATATTTTTAATACAGAAGATGGAATCAACGAAAATTAAGAAAGACGACTATCGTATCTGGACGGCATGCTAGAAGGAAGAATATGAAAAGAAGCCTCATCATATGGATCGTATGATAAAAGAGGCACTGGATGACCAAGGTAACGCTGGAACAGCTTCCTCTGTATGGATTAGACAAATAATCTGCTCCTTGAAAGAAGAAGAAAAAAAGCTTTTTCCTTCGTTCTAACCGCTCAAACCAAGTACATTTCACCTAATTTCCACCTTACCTTTTCAGTGGTGTAAAAGCAATCATTTTATTTAGACCTACGCGCTGTGCTACACCGAGTATGACGTTGAGTGTATATATCTATATTTGATTTCTTCATGAAACCTAGCAGATAGATAACACAGTGGAATGCTGTGACCGAACATCAACTTGTTCAGAAACGTAACAGAACAAAAAGATAACATGTGTTTGTAAAACTACAAATAGGTAACGCAATTATTTTATTTGTAGATCACAAGAAAAATTTATGACTAACTAGACTTAACACATTGTCTTTTAACAGTGTACAAGAAAATAATTTGTAGATTTAGAGAAAGCTTTTCACCATGCCGACGGAGTACGGTCCCAGTAATTCGGAAGGTAGCAAGGGTAAAATGCAGGGCGCGAAAGGTTATTTGGAACTTCTATAGAAAGCAGATTGTACCTATAAGAGTCTAAGGACATGAAAGGGAAGCAATACTTGAGACGGAAGTGAGACCGAGTTACAGCCTATCCCCAATATTATTAAATCTGTACATTGAGCAATCAGTAAAGGAAACCAAAGCCCTCCCGGCTAGCCGTGCGTTCTAACGCACTGCTTCCCGAGCGAGAAGGCGTGCTGGTCCCCAGCACGAATCCGCCCGGCGGATTAGTGTCGAGGTCTGGTGTGCTGGCCAGCCTGTGGATGGTCTTAAAGATGTTTTTCCATCTGCCTCGGTGAATGTGGGCTGGTTCCCCTTATTCTGCCTCAGTTACACCTTGTCGGCGATTGCTGCGCAAACACTGCCTCCACGTACGCGCACACCATAATTCAAATGGCTCTTAGATTAGATTAGTTTTTCGTTCCATAGATCCGTGCCGAGGAGATCCTCGTGGATGTGGAACATGTCGATTAATTTTTTTTAATAGTATGAGTGTATACAATACATCATTTTTTAAGCTGAAATAACAATACTAATAGTGTGAGTATATACAATACATCATTTGTTTCTATTAAAAAATTCGTCAATGGAGTAGAAGGAGTTGGCCACTAGTAAGTCTTTCAGGCTCCTTTTAAACTGATCCTTATTTGTAACTAAATTTTTTATGTTTGCTGGCAAATTATTGAAGATGAGTGTTCCTGAGTAGTGGACCCCTTTTTGAATTAAAGTAAGTGCTTTTAAGTCCTTGTGCAGATAATTTTTATTCCTGGTATTGTATGTATGAACTGAGCTGTTTCTTGGAAAAAGAGATATATTATCTAGGACAAATTTCATTAAGGAGTGAATATAATGAGAGGCAGTAGTTAGTATATCCAGTTCTTTGAAGAGGTTTTTACAGGACGTCCGTGAATTTACTCCACAAATAATACATATTCCACGCTTTTTGACTCTGAAAATTTTTGTTTGACTTGAAGAGTTACCCCAAAATATTATACCATATGACATTATGGAATGAAAGTAGGCAAAGTATGCAAGCTTTTTCATTTTTATGTCGCTTATGTCTGCTAACACTCGAATTGCAAATTCAGATTTGTTAAGGCGTTTCTGCAGTTCTGTGGTGTGCTCCTTCCATCTGAATTTATTATCAAGTTGAAATCCCAGGAATTTAAGACTGTCAACCTCTTCTATCTGCTCTTCTTCATACTTTATGCATATGCTGGGTGGAATCCTCTTACAGGTTCTGAATTGCATATAGTGAGTCTTTTCGAAGTTTAATGTCAGTGAGTTGGCTTTAAACCATTTATTAATATCCATGAAAATATCATTAGCAGATCTTTCTAGAACTACACTCGACGTACTATCTATTGCAATACTTGTGTCATCTGCAAACAAATCGATCTCTGCTTCTCACAGTGTAACTGATGAGAGGTCATTAATGTACACAAGAAAAAGCAATGGCCCTAAGATGGATCCTTGTGGGACACCACATGTAATTTCTTCCCATTCTGATGATTTAATCCACTAGTCCTTTGCACTGACACCCTTTGTTTCCTGTTAGCGAGGTATGACTTGAACCATTTTGCAGCACTGCCTGTAACACCACAGAATTCTAATTTATTTAAAATTATGTTGTCGTTCACACAATCAAATGCCTTTTACAAATCACAGAAAATACCTGCTGCTTGTAATCTGTTATTTGATGAATTAAGTACATTTTCACTGTAGGTGCAAATAGCCTTCGCGATATCAGAACCCTTCAGAAATCCAAACTGTGTTCTTGATAATATGTTATTTGTGGTCAGATGGTTGAGAAGCTGCCTGTACATTACTTTTTCTAAAATTTTTGAGAATGCTGGCAAAAGTGAAATCGGTCTGTAGTTTGATGGTATCTCTTTATCCCTTTTCTTGAATAGAGGCTCAACATCTGCATATTTTAGCCAGTTAGGAAATGTCCCAGTTATAATTGACTGGTTACACAAGTAACTTGGAATTGTACTAAACTCACAAGAACATGCCTTAATCAACTTTGTAGATATTTCATCGTAACCATTAGAATGCTTTGTTTTTAAAGATTTTATTATGGTAGTTATTTCTTTTGGTGAAGTGAGTGACATATTCATGTACCTGAAGCTATTTGTAAAGGCTACTTTCAAATATTCAAGGGCATTATTTACTGATCCTGACAATCCCATTCTATCAGTAACGGATATAAAGTACTTCTTAAATAGATTTGCCACACTATGCCCATCGGTTACTAATGTATTATCTACCCTTAATGCTATTTGCTCCTGTTCCTTTCTGGTTCTACCAGTCTCCTCTTTCACTATATCCCATATTGTTTTTATTTTGTTCCCTGATATTGCTATCTTCTTCTCGTAGTGCATTTGTTTAGATGTCTGAATTACTTTTTTTAATATTTTACAGTATTCCTTGTATTTAGCTAAATCATCAGCATTGGAGCTATTCTTGGTCGTCAGATAAATTTTCCTTTTTGTCTTACAGGAAATCTTTATTCCTTGTGTAATCCATGGGTTTATTATAGACTTCTGTTTAATTTGAGTAACTTTTAGAGGAAAACAGTTTTCAAACATGGTACTGACATTGGTTCAAATGGCTCTGAGCAATATGGGACTTAACATCTGTGCTCATCATCCCCTAGAACTTAGAACTACTTAAACCTAACTAACCTAAGGACATCACACACATCCATGCCCGAGGCAGGATTCGAACCTGCGACCATAGCAGCAGCATGGTTCTGGACTGAAGCGCTTCTGGACTGAAGCGCCTAGAACCGCTCGACCACAACTGCCGGCGGACACCATAATTACTCTACTACGCAAACACATTGGGGTTACACTCGTCTGGAATGAGACGTTCCTGCAGGGGGGGGGGGGGGGGGGGGGGGGAGGCTGAACCGCACAACAAGCGTGGGTTCGGTGTGGGGCGGCGGGAGTGGTGAGTAGACGCCTGTAGCCTGTTGTGGGGTTGTAAACCACTGAGAGCTACGGCGGGGACGAAGCCTCTCCGTCGTTTCTAGGTCCCTAGTTCCATACATGCATACATACATACATACATACAAAGGAAACCAAGGGCCAATTTTGAAACCGAGCGAGACCGAGTTCGTATGGTACTATATTTCTGGGTTGTTCGGCCACCTGGTGCAAATTTTTCTAACTGACGTCATTTGGGCGACTTGCACGTCGTTAAAGGTCAGATGAAATGATAAAGACAACACAAACATGCAGTCACCGAGACGAAGAAAATCTCTGACCAGGCCGGGCATTGAACCCACGATCTAGAGGTACTGATACTAACTACTAGACCACTAGCAACGGGCATAAAAGCAGAAGGTGAGTTTTATTATTTAGCAACAAAATGGTCGCCGAACTACAACAAAAGCCGAGAAGTGTGAGAATTGTCACACTGTCAGTTTAAAAGCTCATATTTTTTTTCCGGACAAAAGAAAGGAAAAGAAAATTGATACTCTGTTAGATGACAATCACTTTGCCTTAGAAAAGGTAAAGGCTCCAGAGAGGCAGTTCTGACGTTGCGGGTGATATGGAAGCAAGACTGAAGAAAAATCAGGACACGTTCATAGGATTTGTAGACCTGGAAAAAGCGTTCGACAATGTCAAATGTTGTGGTATTCGAAATTCTGAGAAAAACACGTGTAAGCTATAGGGAAAAACGGGTGGTATATAATCTGTACGAGAACCAAGAGGGAATAATAAGAGTGGAAGATCAAGAATGAAATGCTTGGCTTTAAAAGTACGTATCACAGAGATGTAGCCTTTCGTCATTATTGTTTAATCTATACGTCGAAGAAGCATTGGCGGAAATAAAAGAAAGGTTCAAGTTGGGATTAAAATTCAAGGTGAAAGGATATCAATGGTACGATTCGATGTGACACTGCTATCCTCAGTGAATATGAAAGCACTACAGCAGGGATCCCCAAACTATTTTGGACAAGTGACCCCTTTTCCAAAATGAACTGTTACATCAGACCCCCCATGGCCAAATTACCTACTTTTAAGATCAACCCCCTTATTCATAATGGTCCGCTAACTTAAAACAGCTGCTGTAGAGTGTTATTTTTCATTCTGACTTCTAAAGAGCAAGTCAAAACGCGCCTGAAAGACGTACGCTCGAACTCATTATCTTGCACAAACTTGTCCACACAGACTTGCCGAGTTTTTCATCTTGTACGAACATGAGACTTTACATTACTACAAAAATGCTATTTACTACAAAAATATTAATTATTCTTAGATTAGATTAGATTAGATTAATACTAGTTCCATGGATCATGAATACGATATTTCGTAATGATGTGGAACGAGTCGAATTTTCTAATACATGACATAATTAGGTTAATTTAACAACATACTTAATTTAATATAACAACTTTATTTTTTGTGTTTTTTGTTTTTCTTTATTTTTTATTATTTTTTATTTTTTAAATATTTTTTTTTCTTTTTTATCTTAATTTATATCTAAAAATTCCTCTATGGAGTAGAAGGAGTTGTCATTCAGAAATTCTTTTAATTTCTTCTTAAATACTTGTTGGTTATCTGTCAGACTTTTGATACTATTTGGTAAGTGACCAAAGACTTTAGTGCCAGTATAATTCACCCCTTTCTGTGCCAAAGTTAGATTTAATCTTGAATAGTGAAGATCATCCTTTCTCCTAGTATTGTAGTTATGCACACTGCTATTACTTTTGAATTGGGTTTGGTTGTTAATAACAAATTTCATAAGAGAGTATATATACTGAGAAGCTACTGTGAATATCCCTAGATCCTTAAATAAATGTCTGCAGGATGATCTTGGGTGGACTCCAGCTATTATTCTGATTACACACTTTTGTGCAATAAATACTTTATTCCTCAGTGATGAATTCCCCCAAAATATGATGCCATATGAAAGCAATGAGTGAAAATAGGCGTAGTAAGCTAATTTACTAAGATGTTTATCACCAAAATTTGCAATGACCCTTATTGCATAAGTAGCTGAACTCAAACGTTTCAGCAGATCATCAACGTGTTTCTTCCAATTTAATCTCTCATCAATGGACACACCTAAAAAATTGGAATATTCTACATTAGCTATATGCTTCTGATTAAGGTCTGTATTTATTAATGGCGTCATACCATTCCCTGTACGGAACTTGTAGGGAAGCAGCCTACTCACGCTGTAGTAAATTCACATCAGTTTCCATTGTGTGCCAGCCAGTCTGCTGTAACTAGCTCTGACGTCATAAATGTTGCGCAATACCTTAAAAATCAAGCAAATGACCTAAAACTTTTCTAGCATGTCAGGAATAATACTAAATTAATATGTGTTAAATATCAGTTCGATAACTTCAGCCATTTTCGAAATTTGGACGTTTTTCTGAAAAAATCATTGGCGCAACAGAAAAGAGCTAGAGACTTCAAAATTTATATTTAGATTCATCTTTCATAATGATTTAATAAAAACAGTACTTTGGATTTCACAAATTAAGATTTTAGTGGAAATTCATGATTTTGTGGTTTTCGTCTCAAAACTGAAGGAAGCAAGATAGATTAAGTAGGCTAATAAATAAGGCTAGGATGTTTAGATTTAAATAGGTTGGAGGTCCGCTATGACTGTGAAGATGTGAAAAGTTTCTTTTGAATACCTATAAAATTATAGCGATAGCGGATCTCAAAAGGGCCAGTTCAGAGCTCATCTACTGCGTGCAGTGTAATTAAATTAATTCTCTCGCCCAAAATATTTAACTTAGCTACGTCAAAATTTTATTATCAATACTTACCTGCGTGCTGAATGCACGTTTAAATTAAGAGCTTCATCGGCCATCAGCACCGCGGCTTTATATGTAAGAACGCTGCGCGAGGAAGCAAGGCCCCAGTTCTCTCCAGACGCTGAATAACACGTCATCTGTGTCGGGAGTCGCGTCGCATCGGTATCACTGCTACAAACAGCCTCGGGTGCCGTATTAAGTTACTAGAGATACGCGGAACCATGAAATCATTTCAAGTGAAGGGTTAATTCTGGGATGATTTTCATTGTCCAGCTTCAGTTTGCGTATTGTCGTATTTTCACGTGCCGTCGCGGGACAGACATTCTACCAATTATTTAGCGTGGCGTTTGATGAAATACTCTCATCAAATTATGGCGAGCATTCTTTTTAACATTTAATTCGGACATTTATAGTTGCATCAGCGCAGTAGACTCTGAACTGCTCTGTTAGTTAGGTTGTAGGGATACTTGTGTTTTTTATCAGTGAATTTCAGAATATACTCAACTATTTTGAAAAATCGTTTTTGATTAGAAATCCCGGACAATCACCTAATTCCTCAGAGCTATACGCTGCAGCTATAATGGTATTCTCAGATGAAGTGGGCACTAGGAACTCTAATTACAGGCTTCACGTTTTGTTAAATCACTTTCTGGGTGCTAAAAAGTAAATAGAGAGCCAGTGTTGAGAACGGCGAAAGACAGCATTAACAACATTCTAAAAGCCTGAAACTGATTCAACATGCAAACATTTATACAGCAATTTATTTTTACAAGTTATTCGCCGCCCCACATATGGTGCATCGGCCGGGAAATCAACTAAGTGAAAGTGATTTTTTTTTAACTATTCGGATTCGCGAGTGGAATGCGACACGCAGCTGAGTAATAGAACAGTGAAAGTGTTACGTGTGCATGTGGACGACGCAATTGGATTAACAACGCATCTGGATTGACGGAGCTGGCACTGAGTCTAGCGGTGCTGCCGGCATCGCGAGAAGCCAGTTTTGCCATACCGCAGTCGTCCGTCGCAGCAGTTGGAGTGCCGTGTGCAGTTTAACGTGCCACGTCGCATCAGTAATGCTGGTACGCCGCGCCGACAACGTCGTGCAGAAGGATCTAAGTTAAGTGAAAAGCTGTTAAAAATTTTACTAACCTGCACTAAAAGACTGTCGGCGATGGAACCGCCAAAAGAAACTGAGTTTAAACTTAAATTAGAACCTATGTCTGTTGAGGGAACTGTAAATTCAGACAACGTTTCAAGTGTAAACATGCATGAAAGTAGTAATGTTAAAGTGAAATATGAAGTATTGTCTCCTGACAGTAGTGTGCGAAGGGGCAATGATTCAATAATAGAGACCCCTGTAGTAAAGCAGAAAGTAGAAATTGTAAATTTATTGGATGATAGTTTCTCTGATGAATTAAAAATGAAACAGTCATCAGAGGTGGTAGAGTTTAAGAAGGAGAAGTTAGATATGACTAATCAATCAGAAGTTTCATTTAGTTTTGATGATTCTGGTGTTGGAGCTAGTTTTTCGTCACCTGAGTGTGATAAAAAGCCAGCTAGTGAGCAACCCAAAGATGCTGGGGATGTTGATCTAAATGTTATATTACAAGCAATAGCTGCCAGTCAAACAAATTTTAATATGCGGTTTGAGGCAATGGACAATAAATTAGAATCCAATAATGCTGAATTAAAGTCTGAAATAACTGAGGTCAAAAGCAGTAATGCTGAATTAAAGTCTGAAATAAGTGAACAGATCAAAAGCAGTAATGCTGAATTAAAATTTAATATAATTGAGGTAAATAACAAGATTGTGGCCAGTCAAACTAATTTTAATAAACGATTGGAGGTAATGGACGATACCTTCAAGGCTGGTTGCAATAAGTTGAAAGAGGATCTACACAGTTTGAATTGTAAAATTGATTACAATCATGAGGATATTAAGAAAAAGGTTGCTCAACAGTTTTCTGAAATGTATAAAACAGTTAAATCCGAAGTTGCTGAGGTTCGCAAAGACTTCCAAATGGAAGATGCGAAGCTGGAGCACAAGTTAACAGAAAAGATCGAGGCGGAATCTGAACTGTGCTCAGATAGATTTAAAGATGTTAATATTAAAGTAAACATATGTCAAGCAGACATAGATGCAATCAAAACTGATACTACTCATATTGTACAAAGAGTAGATAATGTTGAATTGAGAGTAGAAAATATCAGTACTAACATTGCTAACATTGAGAGTAAAGTAGCTTCAGTAACTTCTGGTAATGGTAATATACAACAAGTTGTAGCTGCAAACGCCGCTTTTATCGGGTGTCGGCAGTTCTTGCGGTTCGATCCAGATAAAAATATCCACCCGCTAGATTTCTGGAACGATTTTGAAGATGTGATTGCACCAACTTGGTCTGAACGAGAGAAAATCTCATTTATTAGAAGCCATTTAGCAGGTGACGCCATGCGTTGGTCAGCTGATGTTATGTTGAAGTGTAAAACATTAGCGGAGTTTAAAACAGCTTCATTAATGAGTATTGGTCTAGTAATAAGCAAAATGAAGTGTTGAGAGAATTTTGGAGTGGAAAACGCTTCAATGCAGGCAAGGAATCAATTAAAGAGTTTGCTAGGTCATGGATCTCACGTTTGTCACATTTGGCCGAAAAGCTGAAACCTGAAATGATTATACTAGGTCTTGAAGCCAAACTGCCATGGTATTGGCAAACTAGAATTATATCTGCCCCTAGAGACAATCTGGATCGTTTCATTGAGTATCTGGAACGTGTAGAACGTGTTGCGGCCAATGAGGAGCAATCACGCAATAACAGAAATTCTAATAATAATAGTAGTAATTTTAGGAACGAGCAAAATGGCAATGTAAACATCAGAACAGTAGGTGTTCGCCATCCTAAGAGAGGTAGGAATTGGGGAAATAATTATCAGAACCAACAATGGCATCCAAATGACAGTAATGTTGTTCCAAACAGAATTATGCAGGTAAACAACAGCGCGGAAAGCAATGCTATGCCAGCTAACTATAATGAAACTAAAGGAAACAGTAGTAGGCCGAGGCAGGAAAACTAGTTCCCGTCTATGAGGACACTGGCGCTCACCAGGCGGCTACTTTTCCTAAGCCAGTAGTTACGAGAATTGGTAAGACAGATCAGAATACTCAGACTGAACATGTGGATGAAGAGTCGGTAGCACCTAAGGATACAACAGAAATATTGGATCACTCACAGTATTTGATAGATACCGTGTTAGAGACGCTTTCTAAGTGGGAAGAGAAAGAGAAGGCGCAGCAGTGTAACGATAGGGAGGAGCTACAAAATACTGCATTAACAGGTGAAGAAGCAGAAGAAATTCATGCTTATATTTACGATGAAGATGATGTGCTCTTATCTAAAGTGCCTGTGCAGGATGTTGATAATGTACTAATAGATTTAGGACAGGAGATAAGTGAGAATGTAGAGGGTAGGCTGTTGAGGGTCGATGAACCCAGTAGCTGTGACCAGTTGTCACTTGAGAAGGAAACCGACGATAATGGTGAAAGTTGTTTAGCTGTAACTAGTTTTATGCCCGGTCTGGAGACGCAGAATCGCTCAGACTACAGTAATTTGGGTTATGTTCAGCAAACTAAATGTAATGAAGTCGTGCAGTGTTTCGATTTAAAATTAATAGGCCGACTGGAAAAGGCAGCTGAAAATGTAGTTCAGGAAACCCCTACACACTGTGACCTAAATGTAATGAAGACAGATGTCGATCACTTTAGTTGGAGACAAATCCAAAAGGAACTACTAGATGAATTTGAGGAACCACCTGTACAACCTAGAATAAGCCACCCTATAATAATAGTGAATATGTTGGGTATCAATGTACGTTGTCTCTTAGACAGTGGAAGTGAAGTGAGTGCGATATCTCAGTCCTTTTTTGATGCATTACCTGGTAAAGACAAGCTTACAGTAATGAGGGTATCAGGACTAAGAATAATTGGTGCTACTGGCAAGGTTTCAAAAACGGTAAAGCAAGAAGCTTTACTGCCCTATAACATTAATGGTAATTTAATTGATCATCCATGTTTAATTGTAAACAATCTCAGTATTGAGGTTTTAATTGGCATAGATTTCTTGTCAAAATATCAGAGTGTTGTTGACTTTGAAAGAAGCCAGTTAAAAATGGTCTTACCTATAACCGGAGTAAGTATAGTACCTTTTATTGATAAACATGTAGTAACTAATGATGACAATTGGGAGCTGCCTATAAGAGTTCTGAAAAATAGGACATATTGGGACGAAGGTGTTAATCTTAGTACAAGTAAGCTAAATACAGAAGAAGAAGAAGCAATTATTTTGGACAAAATAGAAGCTAAATTGCAGGAAATCGATAAAATTTCAGCTAATCAGGAGGAAGTAATGAGACAGGTTCTAAAAAGGCATCATAAGGTATTTTCAGATCGACGTGGCGTGGTCAAAGGTTATGAATGACTGCTGTAGGGAGGAGGTTGTTCTGTAACCTCTACACAGTGTGGCAGCTGTGCAGTCCCAGGTGTGTGAGATCTTCTTTCCCTTTCAGGTCTCACTCATTCTTCATCTTTCCTATCCACAAAAATTTCGGCTTTTACTCTTAAACACATTAAATTTTCCGTTATGATTATCAAACCAATAATAAACTAATGAATGCTGTAGGGAGGAGGTTGTTCTGTAACCTCTACACAGTGTGGCAGCTGTGCAGTCCCAGCTGTGTGAGATCTTCTTTCCCTTTCAGGTCTCACTCATTCTTCCTCTTTCCTCTCCTCAAAAATTTCGACTTTTTCTTTCCAAATACTAAAATTTTCCGTTATGACTATCAAGCCAGCATTAAGCTAATGAATGCTGTAGGGAGGAGGTTGTTCTGTAACCTCTACACAGTGTGGCAGCTGTGCAGTCCCAGCTGTGTGAGATCTTCTTTCCCTTTCAGGTCTCACTCATTCTTCCTCTTTCCTGTCCTCAAAAATTTCGACCTTTTCTTTCATACATTAAATTTTCCGGTATGGTTATCAATACAGCATTAAACCAATGAATGCTGTAGGGAGGAGGTTGTTCTGTAACCTCTACACAGTGTGGCAGCTGTGCAGTCCCAGCTGTGTGAGATCTTCTTTCCATTTCAGGTCTCACTCATTCTTCATCTTTCCTATCCACAAAAATTTCGACCTCTTCTTTCCAGACATGAAAATTTTCTGTCATGGCTATCAAGCCATGAGTTCTGTAACCATTCTATCCACCGATTAGTGAAGAAAAATACCTAATGTGACAAACCTAATAGTGACAAACAATAGAGAAGTATGACGTAATTAAGATACAAATGTATTTGAGTAACAATTATGTATAGTACCCTGGTAATATAGTAAGTACAAAGTGTTGTTTTATTGGAAATGGTCCACCAACAGTAATTTAAAGATATATGAATTTGTGTACAAGCAGGATCTGAAGTGGTAGTGAAACCTAGTGTATGTATTAGAGCTAACTAAGAAATAGTAAAAGAGATTGCTTAGTGTTAGGAAAAATATGCAGATAAGGTGTAAGATTAAACTCACCTGGTGTAGCAAAGAAAGGCAGTGTAATAGAATTGAGCAGTGTTTGTGGTTGAGACGTGAAGGACACGTCCCTGAAGTATGTATAAGGTTGGAGCTGGCCATTATTTTAGTGTAGTGTGTGACAGGATACACCTACACGTATTGAGGTTATGAGTTGGAGCCGTGAATGCGACCATAGGTACCCTTATGTTAGATGAGACAGAGCAGCTCATGGTATCCTATAGGTTTAAGGAATTTAGCATTACGCTCGTCCATAATTACTTGATGCACTTTAATGGTAGGTCGAGAGAGACTACCTGTGGTTTCAGCGTCCGATCGAGTGGAAATGGATTGCCACGTGAGCAAACTAATCAGCTGCAATACACTATGAATATGAAATAAATGTGCTATCCTATGCTTTAAATGTTAATACAGTGAGTGTTAAATAAGTTCATACACTAGCAAAGTAAATAAGTAACATAATGGCAGACGTAAAACATTATTTTAGCTCAGCATAAATACACTTCAAAGTAAGTAAGTACCTAATTGCAGATGTGGAACTGACAACAGCAGAGGACCAATAAGTGGATTTAGTAGTCAACTAAACGTAGTGTGTTTTGAACACTCACAACTGTACTATTACTAAAAGTTACTCACATGTACAAAGAAGCTGAGAAAACAACCACTAATCATACTCATACTATCTCTAAGAATAAGGTAATCAAAGATGAGTCAGTTAAGTGCTTAAAATACAAATGTATCAGGAATGTACCGAGCATTGGTTCAGTGTTCCGGCCCAGAAATAATAAATTCAGATTAAATATGATTTATGATTGTATGCCTTAGGAGCATAAATTTTCTCTAGTACATGACTAACGGCGTTTGGAGCCATTTGTTTACCAATTTTATGACAATTAAGTAACCACGAGAATAAAATTGAAAAAGTTCAATTAACTTTGTTCCAGCAAAATATTAAAGGATAAAATGTATATATCCCCATTTCATTGTGACCCACCCATAGATATTAAGTGAACAGAGTCTGAGGCACTCTTTTTGTTTGTTCTACAGGACAAACCAGATAATGGCAGCCTTGTAGCTGCGTGAAGCGTGGAGTGACTTGGACACAACTCACAGTGACCCCTCCCCTTTCGCCCATGTAATTTAGAGAGAACGTGAAGGACGCACACCATAGCAACGTCCCCTCCTCTACCCTTGTGAATGGAAGTGTAGGACGCCAGCCAAAGCGGCTACAACCACGTGTGTAAAAATTATTTGTGAACTTTTCTTTCAGGTTTAGAAAAGACTGCTAAGAGATAATCATCTGTTTATGTATCACGTTATTTTCTTTGAATTTGTGTATGTAAAAATGTATTTAATGTATTTAATGGATCTAAGATTTTCATAATTTTTCAATTTGTATGTGTTTGTTTGTCTAAGGCAATATGTATGCCAAAATATTTCATTGACTTTGCCTAAAATTTTGAGTAATGACGTTGTTTAAAAGGCAGTGAACATGCCCACAATTTAAATAATTAATGTAGGTAATCAGTTTTCTTTAATGTTTCTACATGTTTATATTTCAATTTTTATTTTTTATAGGGAGTTAGACTGTACTCTTGCTTCCCTTTTTGTAATTAAATTTTTTTTTCATTCATTAACATTCATAAACAAAAAAAAATTAAGTAGAGGGTGATGTAGGGAAGCAGCCTACTCACGCTGTAGTAAATTCACATCAGTTTCCATTGTGTGCCAGCCAGTCTGCTGTAACTAGCTCTGACGTCATAAATGTTGCGCAATACCTTAAAAATCAAGCAAATGACCTAAAACATTTCTAGCATGTCAGGAATAATACTAAATTAATATGTGTTAAATATCAGTTCGATAACTTCAGCCATTTTCGAAATTTGGACGTTTTTCTGAAAAAATCATTGGCACAACAAAAAAGAGCTAGAGACTTAAAAATTTATATTTAGATTCATCTTTCATAATGATTTAATAAAAACAGTACTTTGGATTTCACAAATTAAGATTTTAGTGGAAATTCATGATTTTGTGGTTTTCGTCTCAAAACTGAAGGAAGCAAGATAGATTAAGTAGGCTAATAAATAAGGCTAGGATGTTTAGATTTAAATAGGTTGGAGGTCCGCTATGACTGTGAAGATGTGAAAAGTTTCTTTTGAATACCTATAAAATTATAGCGATAGCGGATCTCAAAAGGGCCAGTTCAGAGCTCATCTACTGCGTGCAGTGTAATTAAATTAATTCTCTCGCCCAAAATATTTAACTTAGCCACGTCAAAATTTTATTATCAATACTTACCTGCGTGCTGAATGCACGTTTAAATTAAGAGCTTCATCGGCCTTCAGCAAAAGAAGCTATAAATTATTATGTAACTTGAAGTGGTGCGTTACTGGCCCAGCGGCTAGTCGGGAGAGCCGATTTGATCAGGCGTTCCCTTAGCCATCCGCACCACGGCTTTATATATAAGAACGTTGCGCGAGGAAGCAAGGCCCCAGTTCTCTCCAGACGCTGAATAACACGTCATCTGTGTCGGGAGTCGCGTCGCATCGGTATCACTGCTACAAACAGCCTCGGGTGCCGTATTAAGTTACTAGAGATACGCGGAACCATGAAATCATTTCAAGTGAAGGGTTAATTCTGGGATGATTTTCATTATCTAGCTTCAGTTTGCGTATTGTCGTATTTTCACGTGCCGTCTACCAATTATTTAGCGTGGCGTTTGATGAAATACTCTCATCAAATTATGACGAGCATTCTTTTTAACATTTAATTTGGACATTTATAGTTGCATCAGCGCAGTAGACTCTGAACTGCTCTGTTAGTTAGGTTGTAGGGATACTTGTGTTTTTTATCAGTGAATTTCAGAATATACTCAACTATTTTGAAAAATCGTTTTTGATCAGAAATCCCGGACAATCTCCTAATTCCTCAGAGCTATACGCTGCAGCTATAATGGTATTCTCAGATGAAGTGGGCACTAGGAACTCTAATTACAGGCTTCACGTTTTGTTAAATCACTTTCTGGGTGCTAAAAAGTAAATAGAGAGCCAGTGTTGAGAACGGCGGAAGACAGCATTAACAAAATTCTAAAAGCCTGAAACTGATTCAACATGCAAACATTTATACAGCAATTTATTTTTACAAGTTATTCGCCGCCCCACAAACTGTATGTACTGTGTCTTATCAAAATTCAGTGAGAGTCCATTTACAAGGAACCACTCAGTAATTTTTTGAAGGACAGTATTGACAATTTCATCAGTTAATTCTTGTTTGTCAGGTGTGATTACTATACTTGTATCATCAGCAAAGAGAACTAACTTTGCCTCTTCATGAATATAGAATGGCAAGTCATTAATATATAATAAGAACAACAAAGGACCCAAGACTGACCCTTGTGGAACCCCATTCTTGATAGTTCCCCAGTTTGAGGAATGTGCTGATCTTTGCATGTTACGAGAACTACTTATTTCAACTTTCTGCACTCTTCCAGTTAGGTACGAATTAAACCATTTGTGCACTGTCCCACTCATGCTACAATACTTGAGCTTGTCTTGCAGAATTTCATGATTTACACAATCAAAAGCCTTTGAGAGATCACAAAAAATCCCAATGGGTGGTGTTCGGTTATTCAGATCATTCAAAATTTGACTGGTGAAAGCATATATGGCATTTTCTGTTGAAAAACCTTTCTGGAAACCATACTGACATTTTGTTAGTACTTCATTTTTACAGATATGTGAAGCTACTCTTGAATACATTACTTTCTCAAAAATTTTGGATAAAGCTGTTAGAAGGGAGATTGGATGGTAATTGTTGACATCAGATCTATCCCCCTTTTTATGCAAAGGTATAACAATAGCATATTTCAGTCTATCAGGGAAAATGCCCTGTTCCAGAGAGCTATTACACAGGTGGCTGAGAATCTTACTTATCTGTTGAGAACAAGCTTTTAGTATTTTGCTGGAAATGCCATCAATTCCATGTGAGTTTTTGCTTTTAAGCAAGTTTATTATTTTCCTAATTTCAGAGGGAGAAGTGGGTGAGATTTCAATTGTATCAAATTGCATAGGTATGGCCTCTTCCATTAACAGCCTAGCGTCTTCTAATGAACACCTGGATCCTACTATATCCACAACATTTAGAAAATGATTATTAAAAATATTTTCAACTTCTGGCTTTTTGTTCGTAAAGTTTTCATTCAATTTGATGGTAATACTGTCTTCCTCTGCTCTTGGTTGACCTGTTTCTCTTTTAATAATATTCCAAATTGTTTTAATTTTATTATCAGAGTTGCTGATTTCAGACATGATACACATACTCCTGGATTTTTTAATAACTTTTCTTAATATAACACAGTAGTTTTTATAATTTTTTATAGTTTCTGGGTCACTACTCTTTCTTGCTGTCAGATACATTTCCCTTTTCCGGTTACAAGATATTTTTATACCCTTAGTAAGCCATGGTTTGTTATAAGGTTTCTTACGAGTATATTTAACTATTTTCTTGGGGAAGCAGTTTTCAAATGCATTTACAAAAATGTCATGAAATAAATTATATTTTAAATTGGCATCAGGTTCACGGTACACCTCATCCCAGTCTAACTGCTGTAGGCTTTCCCTGAAATTTGCAATTGTTAAATCATTGACTGAATGTACTACTTTGGAGGACTGTTTAGTATTGCTGAATGGAGCTATGTCATATATTGTAACTAGCTGTGCACCATGATCAGAGAGACCATTCTCAACAGGCTGAGCATTTATCTGGTTAAACTTATCTTGGTCTATAAAGTAGTTATCTATCAGTGAGCTGCTATCCTTTACCACCCGAGTAGGAAAATCAATAACGGGTGTCAAATTGAAAGAACCGAGTAATACTTCAAGGTCATTTTTCCTATTACCCTCTTTCAGAGAATCTACATTGAAGTCCCCACAAATAATAATTTGCTTCCCCCTGTCTGACAGATAGCACAACAAGGAGTCCAAATTTTTCAGAAATAGATGAAAATTTCCTGATGGGGACCTATATACAGTTACAATTATAAATGTGCCTTTATTTAATTTAAGCTCACAGGCACATGCTTCTATATGTTTCTCTACACAAAACTTTTTTGTTTCTATACTTTTTGCATAATGATAACTTTTGACATATATGGCAACTCCTCCTTTCTCCATATTTTCTCTCATTACATGTGCAGAGAGCTTATATCCACTTACATTTACCTTATCCATATCAGTAACAATGTGATGCTCAGACAGGCATAGTATATCTATTTCATTCTCAGCTTCTAAATCTTCTAAACAAACCAGAAGCTCATCTACTTTATTCTTTAAACTCCCAATATTTTGATGAAATATACTTACATTATTTTTAATTATACTTTTATGAGAACCTTTCCTTATTCTAACATTTGCAGTACTCTCCTGTCTGAGTTTCTCATTGTGTTTAGGCCTAGTTCCTATACCAGTGGTCACATGGTGTTCAGAGAGGCAGATTATGTCAACTGGGTTGGGTGACTTTAATTCATCAATGCAATTACCTAGGACTGAGATACAACTTGGTGGAGATAAAATTTCTGGATTGGTGAAAATTTATAATTGATAGCTGTGATTGGTGATCAAATGTGCTAGAATTGTGCTGTTTAATTTCTTTCCTAAACTGAAGATCTCTTTCAATCCTGACCTCTCGTAGAACTTGACATCTTTCTGTCTTACCTATCCTAAAAAAGGTGCTGCTCCAACACCTGTAACCACTGGTATTTTACCATTCATGGCAGTGCCTCCCCCCCTTAAATTTCCTGCTATTACCCCAGCCAGTTTCCCCTTCCCTTTCCTGTTGAGATGTAGGCCATGCCTAGTATAGTCCCACCTACTGAGATAATCAACAGGAACCACACCAATATGAGCCCCCGCACCCGACCCAAGCAGCCGTTCCAACTCCAAATTAACTCTCCCAACAGAAGAGTTCAAATGAGGCTGGTCATGGCGTCTCAGGACAGATACAAATTCAACATTGGTGTGTCTCGATGCCGACGCAATCTTTACCAGGCCACACTCTATACTGTACCCAGGATCTCTGTCGATGCTGTTCCCTGGCCCTCCCACAATAACCACGGTGTCTTCCCTGGTAAATCCTTTACAGAGTGAACCTAAATCCTCTGTCACCTGATCCAGACTAGCACTTGGTTTGAAAAAATTTGTGACCTGGTATTCTGGTCCTAATTCCTCCTGCAGAAGTTGGCCTACACCTCTGGCATGAGAACTGCCTAACAACAAAACTTTCTTCCTTTTCGATGACTTTCCTACATTCTTTTTCAATTTCCTATTGAAAGTTTGTTGTGTCCTGTCTACACCTACCTCTGCTTGAGGCTCATCAGTTTCTAACTGAAGCAACAGGTCAAACTTATTTTTGACATTCACCACAAAACTGTCAGACTTAGTTCTAGGCCTGTTCCTTCTGCTACCTGTTGCCACTTCCCACCTCTCTTTGCCCTTCTCCCTCCTTAACCTGTCCAGATCTTCCCTAGCCTGATCTAGCTCAGCCTGAAGGGCAGCAATTTTCCCCTCCTGTTCCACTATCTTCCTATCTCTGCTGCAAATCCTACATAACCACTGATGAGCCTGATCCACTTTCCCAACACCCACGCCACTGCAGTCCCCCCAGTGAAAAAAACTACTGCATCCATCACACCAAACCCCGGAACTAACAATTCTACGGCAAGTCAGGCACTTCTCACTCATGGCAAAAATAATACTTTAGCTAGAATAAATCAATTAAATTACTGAAAATCAAAAAAGACGTTACAAGAATTAAGCCTATTCACAAATGTATATAAGCAAGTTTCTGATTTAAAATTCCGCTGTTTTTCTGAGATCTGTATTAAAACAATGAAGGTATACGCTATTTATTATATATTTCACTCGATGGAATGAAAAAAAAGGACAATTAAACGAGATACTTTAACTTTGATTCTCCAAAAGCGTTACGAGAATTAGGCCTATAAACAAATGTATATAGGCAAGTTTCTGATATAAAGTTACGCTGTTTTTCTGAAATCTGTATTAAAACAATGAAGTTATACGCTATTTACGGTAGTTTACTTATTTGTTACCGAGAAACTAGTTAAATTACCGTGAAACAAGAAACAAACACGTTTACAAAATTTAAGCCTAAGCTCGACTTAGTACACGTAACACAAACATAAACAATACAGTACCTACCTATCTTGAAAGTTTTAAATAAGAACTTGTGTTAATTTAATAGGGGTCGATTTTTAGACTTCGTCGACCCCCAAAACCAGTTCTCGTTTATGTCGACCCCTAGGAAACCGATATCAACCCCAAGGGGTCGATATCGACCACTTTGGGAATCCCTGCACTACAGGATCTGTTGAATGGAATGAAAAATCTAATGAATGTAGAATATCGATTGAGAGTAAATCGAAGAAAAACGATATAATGCGAAATAGCAGAAATGAGAACAGCGAGAAACTTATCAGCGCTGGTGATCACGAAGTAGATGAAGTTAAGGAATTCTGCTACATAGACAGACAAATAACACGTGATAGACGGAGGGAGGGGACATAAAATAGCAGACCAACACGGTTACAAGGGCATTCCTGGTCAAGAGAAGTCTCCTGGAATCAAACATAGGCCTTAATTTGAGGAAGAAATTTCTGAGAATGTATCTTTGGAGCACAGCACCGCATGATAGTGAAACATGGACTGTAGGAAAACCGAAACAGAAGAGCATCGAAGCGTTTGAGATGTAGTGCTACCGACGAATATTGAAAATTATGAGGACTGAGGACTGAGGATTGAGAAGGTTCTCCGCAGATTCGGCAATGAAATGAATGTATGGAAAACACTGACAAGAAGAACAGGATGATAGAACACCTGTTAAGACATCAGGGAATAACTTTCATGGTCCTAGAGCGAGCTGTAGAGGGTAAAATCTCAGTGAGAGTAATGTCCGTCTCCAACTGAGGAAGTTGGCGCAGTGGCGGGACTCGCAGTCGAGAGGGTAGCGGTTCAAATCCCCAACCAGATTTAGATTTCCCGCTGTTGCCCTGAAGCGTTTAAGACTAATACTGAGTTGGTTCCTTCGATCGGGCACGGCTGCTTTTCCTCAATCGCCTCCTTTATCATCCTCAGTCTGAAATTTGGATCCGTCTTCTATGACCTCGTCGTCGACTAGACGATAAACCCTAATCTTCAGTTTTGTTTTCACAGCCGTAAACGAGCTAATAATTATTATGATTTTTCATCTCGCTATAAGACCGTTAGTTATCATCGTTATTTTACTACTGTTACTAGTAACAAAAAGACGAAAGACTTCCCACAATTTCGAATTATACATCTACATCTACAATCTATAGACCAGTTGAATGCTGAAGGCACCATCCATTGCAACGGTTATTAGGGCTTTCTCCAGTTCCATTCGCGTATGTAGCGCTGGGAAAATAATCACTTAAAGACTTCTGTGAGTGCTGTAGTTAATCTACCCTCGCCTTCCCGGTCGCTACTGGGATAATGTCTACGAGGATGTATTATATTCTTAAATTCATCACTTGAAGCTGGTTCGTGAAACTTTGTAAGCTGTTTATCACGGGATATTTTGCGTCTCTCTTCAGTTTTCTTCGGCATCACCATTGCTGTCTGCCATGGGTCAAGAAAACTGTGACCATTCGTTCTGCCATTCTTTGTATATTTTCAATATCCCCTGTATGTCCTATTTAGTACGGGTCCCATAGGCTTAAGCATTATTTTAGGATGAGTGGCATGAATGTTTCGTAATCAATCTCCCTTGAAGGCTGATGCATTATGCTAGACCTCTACCAACGAATCGTAGCTTGCCACCACAAAATTACGTTTAACCGTTTTGTGAAATACACAATTTTACATTTCTGAACATCTGCAGAATACTGTCGATGTTGTCAACATCCCACTGACGATATGTGCAACTTTTTCCAGACTGTATTTCATTATAGGCAACTGACCCATCTGCAAAATTCTGAGGCTACAATAAATATTGTCTTGAAGGTCATGAACAACAATGTTCGCAACACATCTCGCTGGTGAATGCTTGAAATTACTTCTACAAGTGACAGTGATGTCATCAGTATCGACTTACTTGAAGAAACTACGGGTTTCGACCATGGAACATCTTCACAGTGGAAAGATATCTATTGTAACAACTTCACATGGCATACATCCTAATTAACCAGGATAGTATACGCATTGCTGACTTGAAAACGTAAGAAAACTGATACAGGCTTAACTAAACAGAAAACAACGTTGAAAACATGAAAACCTTTAAGAGCAGTATGCGGAAAGCGTCGTTGCCTAGGCACAGGACCAACTAGTTGCTACTGTATTACGGCAGTAACTATCAATTTCCGTACGTTTACAGGTCAACAATGGCTTATATCTTCCTGGTTAAATAGCATGTATGCTATTTGAAGTTGTCGCAATAGATATTTTTACACTTCGAAGACGGATCATGATCAAAACCAGCAGTGAATAAATGTATTGTAAGACTGCACAATGTGCATCATACATGTCTCCAAGTATGCTGAAGAGGTTCTGCGAAGCTTGGAAGTCAGTAAATCACGCACTTTTTTGTTACCTATTGGGTCTTTTTGTGTCTGAGCAATGGCGCTGTGCACTTAATTGCTTTTAAAGGCCTTCAAGTTTTCACCTTTGTTTTTTTCTTGTTAAGCCTCTATTACGGCTTAATAAAATTTTTTCGGGCTTCCAGCCGCGTCAGGTGGTTAGAATCCCACGAGCTTTCGACCGAGCTCTCCTCAGTCATTGTCAAGTGGTGAGACTGACTGCTGTGTCGCAGACGCACATGACAGGGCTGTACCCTCCGCTGGGAAAACGAACGGCCCAATTGACTGGCCAGCGTGATTTTTAAATGAAAGAAGACAGAACAGTAGAAGGGACAGTAGAAGTGTGAGGAAAACGAACGGCCCATTGGATAGCCGGGAATTACTGTTAAATGACAGATTAAAGGAGAGGAGGAGGAACAGTAAGAGTTAAGTGAAAGCGAAAGGCCATTATCCTGGCCTCTTCTTCTTCTTGGCGGCGTCTTGATGGTGGTGGCAAACAATCTTGAGGTGGTGGAGTGAGGGGGGGGGGGGAAGAGAAAGAAGTCAGAGAGTGACAGATGATGAAGTGGAAAAAGGAAGGGCCTGTCATGATTAGGCCAGCATTGAGGACGGTGTAGTTGAGAGGGGGGATGGCGTGCTGGGGGCGGGGGGTGAATGACATGACATGGTGGGGAGATGATCGATGATGTGAGAGAGAGTAGTTGTCATGAGATGAGGTGGCTAGTGTATACGAAGTCATGGGGGGCAGAATAGAAGGTCAGGCCATCGAGTGGTGGCTAGACGATGGACACGGGTACCCAGGGAAAGGTTTAAGGGATTAGGAGAGTGACAGGTTTGTTGGTAAAAGGAAGTGGCTGCGGAAAGGATGCGGGTACGAAGGAGTGGCACCTCGGCCAGTATGTGGAGCTCTTGGGTAGGGAAGTCGAAGGGGAGGTGGAGGGCACGCCGGAGAGCCCGGTTCTGGACGGTTTGGAGTCGGCGGAGGTGGGTGGGGGCAGCATTTCCCCGCACCACCACCGCGTATCCAAGGATAGGGCGAACAAGGGAGGTGTACAATCTAACAGCAAGGTGTGTAGGGAGTGAAGAGGTTGGATTGATGAGAGGGTAGAGCAGGCATAGCCGCCCCATTGCCTTATGACGCACGTCATCGATGTGGGGCCGCCAGGTGAGGTGTTGATCCAGGGTAACACCCAAGTGCTTCGCAGTACGAGTCCAGGGGACTGGGGCGCCAAAGACCATCACCTGAGGGAGCCGAATGGGAATATGGCGTCGGCAGATGATGAGGGCTTGGGTTTTGGAGGGATTAAATGCCAGACGCCAGGTCCTAGCCCAATCGGTTAGGGAATCTGTAGCCCCCTGGAGCCTCTGTTGGAGACCTGCCGCACTCTGAGAACAAGAGAAGAGTGCAGTATCATCTGCGTAGAGAGCTAAATGTACCCTCAGCGCAGAGGGCAGATCGGCTGTAAAGAGGGAGTAGAGTAGCGGTCCAAGTACGCTGCCTTGTGGTACTCCTGCCCTGATGCGTCGTCGTGTAGATTTCCCATCAGGGATCCTAACGTGGAACGTGCGACCTTCCAGGTATGTGGCTATTAGCTGTACATGGGACACTGGAAAGCCAAGGGAAAATAATTTGTATAGCAGCCCTTCGTGCCAGACCGAGTCAAACGCCCTGGACACGTCAAGGAGTATGGCCCCAAAGTATGCCCTACATTCTATGGCGTCCAGTGCCTCTTCTACAAGGCACAGGAGTTGGGGAGTGGTTGTGTGTCCCTGCCTGAAGCCAAACTGCTCATCAGGGAGGACTCGTTCTCGGGCAATGTGGGTGAGCAGTCGTTTAAGGTACAGCCTGTCGAACACCTTGGAGATGGCAGGCAAGAGGCTGATGGGACGGTAGCTGCCAGGGGAACAAAGATCCTTCCCAGCCTTGGGGATGGCGACCACTTCAGCATGTTTCCAGGCAGTGGGATATTGCCTGGTTGTGAGGATGTTGTTGAAGGTGGCCGTCAGGATGCGAATAGAAGCTGGGGGTGGCTGCTTGAGGAGGGCGTTCGTCAGCTTATCGGGGCCACCAGCTTTCTTGGATTTGAGGTACTGCAATTGCAGTTCAACCTCTTCTTCATTGATGGGGGTGATTTCATCCTCAGGGTCCTTGATGGCAAGGAGTTGGGGGAGGCATACCGTCACCACTCGGATATGGTCAGGGTCAACGGGGTCATCGACCGGGGTGAAGTTGTGTGCAAAGACATCAGCCAAGGCGTTAGCCTTGGCATCTGGTTCGGACACAAAGTCATTGCCGACCTGGAGGGGGGGATCCATTGCTCTCGTCTCAGAAGGCTTTTTATGAGCCACCAAGCAGACGGGTCACGCAGGTCAATGGCAGAGATTTTGTTCTCCCATGCCTGATTGCGGTGGTCTTGCACCGCAGCCTTGATTTGGCGCTGTAGTCTATTGATGAGGCGCTTGGCTGCCGGGTTCCGAGTGAGCTGCCATTCTCGGATGGTCTGGTTTTTCTCTGTGATGAGAGCGAGGATGTGGGGGGGGGGGGGGGGGGAGTGGTCGCAGATGGTCTGGGGGTTGATGTGGATGGTGAGGGGTCGCTGCCGCTGCAGCATCTAGGGCAATGGTGGTGAGGTGTATGTGGGTGCAATCTGCGTCCATTTGATTGGCAGCAGGGATAGTGGGTATGGCTGCTTCGACCCATCGCTGGTAGGACTGCCAGTCAATACTGCGGATGTTCAGGCCTTCACTCGGCGCGGTCGTGGTTCCAATGAGATTGATGGAACAGATGACCGGCCGGTGGTCAGAGGCTAGAGCGATGCGGGTGGCTGCAGTGATGGGGTGGGGTAGACCTTTCACCACTGCGATGTCTAAGACATCTGAGGGACGTCCTCCAGTAGGATATTTGGTGGGGTCGTGCGGGCCGATGGTGCGGTCATGATGCCGCTCAGCGACCCGGAGGAGTCGACAACCAGATGTGTTTGTTAATCTACTGTTCCAGGCAGCATGTTAGGAATTGAAGTCACCGCCAACAAAGACGTCGTTGCCAAGCGACAGCAATGCCTCATAGTCTGGTGTTTCAAGAAGGCCTTGTGGTGGTCTATAAAGAACCAGAAAGTGATGGGACCCCTCACCGTGTGAACAACAACGCCAGTGGCTTCCACGGTGTTAAGTGGGGGGAGGGGAATGGGGTGGTGGCAGAGGGAATTACGCATGTACACCGCTGTGCCACCATAGGTGGTGGGCCTGTCTGTCCTGTAGCAGGAGTAGTTTGCTACACGGACAAAAACACCAGGTTTGAGGTGCGTCTCAGCAACAAGGCAAACATCAACCCCCTCATCAAGGAGGAACTGTCGGAACTCGCCCTGCTGTTTGTGGAGACCATTGGCGTTCCAGATCATGGTTGTCAGTACGTGGTGTCTAACAGCCATGACTGGTTGGAACGGGAGTGGTGGTGATGGTGGGGGAGATGGATTGGGAGAGGGCAGTGGCAAGTTGGAGTGGAATGTTTGGAGGGAGTTGAATGTGGTGGAGATTGCCAAGGTCAATGCCTCAACAACATTCGTGATGAGTTCACCAAGGGGGGTGGAAACAGAGGATGGGGTGGGGAGAGGGTGCTGCTGAGATTGTACCGGGGTGGGAAAGGGGACAGCAGTGCTTAACGCCTCCTGGTGGGTTGGGGAAGGAACAGTAAAGTGTGACACCCACTGTGGGGAGGGGGAAGCAGTGCTTGACACCTGCTGGGTGGGGAGGTGAGGGAATGCTGTTGGTGGGGGGGGGGGGGTGGGATGGGGATGGAGAGGAGGGGGGGTGGGTAGGAGCCCAGAGGGGCGGGATGGGAGCGAAACGTGTGATGGGGATAGGCCCGTGGCGCCGAACCCACCAGGGCACCAGAGTAACTGGTGCCCACGCGGGTCGCCGCCGATCGCCTTGCAAATCGTTTCTGATTTGCCCTAAACGACTTGATTTTCGGGCAGCCCATGTAGCTGCCCGTGTGATACCCGCCATAGCGGGCACAGGTGGGGGGGGGGTCGTCTCCAGGTTTGGAGCACTCCGAGGAGGCGTGACCACCGGCACACTTCATGCAACGCACCTCTCGGGTGCAGTCACCCACAAAGTGCGCCAGTCCCTGGCAGCGATAGCATAGCAGGGTCATCCTCCTGGAGCGTGGTTTCTCCATCGTCACGCTAACGTGATTGAGGAGCGTGAGGGTTCGGAGGCGGCGGTTCTCCGGCGTGTCAGGGGCGGAGATGAAGAAGAGTGGGGTGGGGCGACGGGTTCGGGGGGAAATAATTCTGGATACGACAGTGGAGGTGATGTTCAGCGAAGCTAGGGCCGTCCTCAGGTCATCATCAGAGTATTTCATAGGAAGCCCCCTGACGACCACCCAGAGGCGGTGGGACCTGATAGGGGGGTAAAGTAACCTATATTGAGCTTTTTGAAGATGATGAGGGTCTTCGAGAGGTCGGTTGGTGACTGGACATACAGTTTGAAATTATCTTCGCCTGTCTATTTGAAGCTGAAGGGGAATTCGGTGTTGGCAATGAGAATCTCTTCGAGTTCTTTGATGGGGCTGGTGTATGTTATGGTGTGGGTGGGGGGGCAGGTGGGGTGGTGGAGGGTGGGGGGGACTTGGTTGTGGGGTGTCTGCGGCACCATCAATGGCCGCAAATGCGTTGTGGACGGGCACGTCTGACACAGTCACGGCTAGTTGACGGCGGGGTGCCGTTTTACGCGGCACCTGGAAGCCTTCCGCGTCAACAATGGCTTTTTCCTTTTTCGACTGCCTGCGTTCAGCAGGCTGAGTGGCCTCAGAGTCGGAGGAGGAGGCTAACTGCCGCTTCCGACACTCAGCGACCGGGCGCCGATGGTCGTCATCAAACTCCATCACGCTCCCGTCATCGCTGTCGTCGGCCGCGGCAGTCATGTTGGGATAGAGGAGGGCCTGAAGCCGAACACTGTCGACCTGCTGGCCCCCCTCCTCTGCGGCGTCACAGAGGGCAATCAGTTGCTCTTGCAGCCCCTCCTGAATGTCAGCGTCGGACATCAGCGACGACGCAAGGTCTTCTTCAGGTGCCGGTAGCGGTTGCGGGACGCAGACGGCGTCCTGTATGTCTGGCATGTCAAGGGCAGGTCTGGTGGGGGAGGGGGGGTGGAAGGGGGAGCGAGACCTAGAGCACGGCACACGCGGGCTTGTCCCACGTGAAGGGGCCCCTGATGCGCAAAGTTCCCTATTCCTGGCCCTAGGTGCAGCCTCATTGATGGCTGCATCAATGAAGTTGCGACTGGGAGAGGCAGGGGAGGGGCAGATGACAGTGGATGTGATGGTTGTGGTGGTGATGGTGGAGGTGCATATGGTGGGCATCGGCAACGCAATTACATCGCCAGTTGCAGCTGGCTTAGTCCGTTTAGCAGATCCAATCACGTCCGTTGACGTGTGCGTGGTCGTCGTAGGTGGGGGGCCGGATGGGGCCACCGACGGAGCAAGCTCCGCTGGACAGCGATCCGCCACACCCGTCGCATCGGAGCGCACGTCCTTCTCTCGCGGCATCCCAGCTCAGAATGACTGCTGTGTCGCCATGGCAGTGTCGTTATATAGCCGCACTGCTGGCTGTGACGTCCCTAGTGCTCTCTTCCTCGCCATATATGGTAACGTTTTCATTCCGCGTCCGTCGCACCCGTTTTAACCTGGCGATGACCGGGTCCCAGGCTGTGCTGAGCTGAAACCGCTGTTCTTGTTGATGGTGTTTTTAGAGGTTTTTATTTCAATAGCTTCTTTTATGACGCTATCCCAAAATCCCTTCATCCTCATAACGACAGATGTTTCGTCGAATAGAATTCTGTGTCCATTTTCAAAGGCGTGTTCTGCCACGGCTGATTTTTCTGGATAGTGTAGGCATAAGCACCTCTCGTGTTCCGTCGGGCATTGCTCCACAGTGCGTACTGTTTGGCTGACTTGGTAACAGCCACACTTGTATGGTATCTTGTACACTCCAGGCGTTCTAAGCCCTAGATCGACCTTCACAGGCCTGTCGTACAGTCCTGCACAGGACAGGGATAGCGTCATAAAAGAAGCTATTGAAATAAAAACCTCTGAAAACACCATCAACAAAGGACAGCGGTTTCAGCTCAGCACAGCCTGGGACCCGGTCATCGCCAGGTTAAAACGGGTGCGACGGACGCGGGATAAAAACATTACCATATATGGCAAGGAAGAGAGCACTAGTGATGTCACAGCCAGCAGTGTGGCTATATAACGACGCGGCCACGGCGAAACAGCACATCTAGAGGGTTGGATCTCCTCCTTCGAAAGCGTCAGATTGTAAAGCCTGGGCTACTCTCAGGGTGGAATCTCCGTCTTCGAAGTGTGTCTGTCAGTCGGTCTGTCTGTCTGTCTGTCTGCCAGCCCGCCGCTTGCTGCTGTAGCTGTTCGTCCGTCCGCCTGCCTGCTCGCTGCCCATCGCCGCCGCCGCCGCCGCCGCCGCTGCCTGCTGTCCGTCCGTCTGTCTATTCGCCGCCGCCGCCGCCTGCTGCCTATCCGTCTGACCGTCGCCGTTCGTCTGCAATGAGTACTCCCACCTCTACTGTCATCTACACCTTCCCCTCCCTCTCTCCCACAATCTCTTAATGGAGTGCCACCCCTGGCCTCCCTCCTTACAGCTCCCCTCCCCTTCCCCCACTTACCCATCCCCCTATCTCCTCCCCCGCTGTATACCCACACCTCTACACCATTCCTCCAGCCTCCACATCCTCAACAGCTCCCACTACTACCCCCGCCCTCACATACGCCTCTGTTGCCACCTCTGCTGCAGCCCCTCAGGTGGTCGGCTTCCCCTCTCTCACCCACCCCGCCGCTTCGTCATCTGCATCTCCCGCATGCATCACGTTGCGCCGAGCCACCGTCGCCACCACTCAACCAGCTGCTTCTCCCGGCGTCTCCACTACGCCAAAGGGATCTGCCACCCGCCACCTCCCTCTGCTGCCCGTCCCTTTCCCCTCCTCCCAGCCTCCAGTCTCCAAAAAACCCCAAAAGCGCATCATTACCGACTCCGCTCCCACCACTTCCCACAAAAAGTCAACACCACCTCCCCCTCCTCCTGCAGTCTCCACGGACACCACCCCTCCTCCTGCCACCCATACCTCGGCCCCCACCCTCCACACCTTTGTCCTGTCAACTCCCAATCCTAAGTTCCTCGACGCTCGTACCCTCACCATGGAGATACGAAAGTACTTACCTGGTGCTCCCATCTCCCAACTCATTCCCCGCAGGGACTCACTCCTTATCAAGTCCCCGTCCTCATCCTTTCACACAGACCTCCTTCGAAAACTCCCACGAGTTATGTTTGGCCCCCACGCCTCTCTCACATCCTTCCTTTCCACTTCCAATCCTCGTCAGCCCCAGCCTCCCCATCGCCCCCCCCCCCCCACCTACACCGCTGTGATCACCAAGCTCAGCCCGGTGATCTCGGAGGACGAAGTGTTGGCAGAACTGAACTCCCACCCGGACTTGGAAATCCGCTCTGCCCGCCGTATCCACAATTCCTCTGGCCCCACCTAACTCATGCGGGTATTCTCTGAGTCTGCCCCATCCATCGACCATCTCCTCACCCAGGCTGCCCTGATATACCACTGTCGCCACCCTGTTGAATCCTCCAAATCCCCTCCCCAATCCTACTGTTGCCAGCGGTGCCTGATGTACAATGACCACCTGACTCCCAACTGCAAAACCCCCCACCTGTCCCCATTGCGAGGCCTCCCACTTTCTTAAGAACTGCCCCAACCTTGCTGCTCCTCCTTCCTGTAATATCTGCAATGGCCCCCATCCCACCTACTCCCACAAGTGTAAAGCTAAACCCCCTCCAGCCACCCCTGAGCTTACAGTCCCAGTTCGTCCCATCGATCCCCCTGTCCATCCCAACAATTCCCTCCATCCAACCCCCATGGCCGAGGACGTCATCTGGTTCCTTACCGTTGTACTCCAAAACATTCATCCTTTTCAGCACCCCCACACCTTCCAACAAATCTCCCTTGCCGCTCGCTCCGTTTTCCACCTGAACACCTTCGCCACTTACTCCCACAACCAAGCCCACTTCGCCTTCACCCACCTCGACACCCTAGTTTAAGTCTCTTCCCTTCCCTCTCTTCCCCCCCTCTTTCCCACCATGGCGCGGCACGAGTATTGCATCCTCTACCAGAACATTCGCTCCTTCCACTCCAACAAATACCTCATCATGCACACCCTCTACCACCACCAGGTCGACACCTTCCTCTTGAACGAAACCTTTCTCCAGCTACACCATTCTATCCGCACCTCTCCCTATATCCTCCACCGTACTGATGCTCCTGGTCCTCGTGTGCAGGGTGGAGTCGCGATTGGCCACCTTAAGCATATCCCTGTCCGGCCACAACCTCTCCTCAATGACCCCACTGAACACCTTATCCTTAGCGTCTTCTTCCCCTCCCTCACCACTACCTGTGCCACCATCCATGTCCGCTCCACTGCTCCTCTTCCTTATGACTTCATCTCGCACATTGACCGCACCTTCTCCAGTTATGTGATTGCCGCCGACCTCAACGTCCATAGCCGCACTCCTGCTGCCCTTCGGCGGTGGCATCAGTTCCTCTCCACGATCCAAGGTGACCTTGTTCCCCTTCCCCAGCACACCCGACCCGAAAGTGACGCCTCCCCCGATGTTGTCATTGCCTTCGCCAACCTCCTTGGGCATATCGCTGTCGCCGTCCTCGACCCCACAGGTAGCAAGCACCTCCCTGTCCTTCTCACCATAACGTCTGCTCACCGCCCCCCTCTGGCTCCACACCCTGCACCCCCTCCCAAGGTCGTCCATGACTATCACCGTGCTAACTGGGATGCCTCCCGGGACTCCATATCCACTCAAGTCAAAAGCCACCCTCTTACCTATCACCATCCTGACGACATCATCCACGCCTCGTCCTTCCTTCAGAAGGTAATTACTGACGCTGTGGAGGCCCATGTTCCTACTAAAACCATCCACCCACACCGCCTCACTCTCCCTCCACAGGCTGTCCTCCTCCTCTGTGAATCCTGTTGCCTCTATCGCTCCTTCCTGCGCACTCGTGACAGGGATACACTCCAACGCCACCGTCAAATACAGCGACACGTACGGAACCTTATTACAACAATGCAACGCCGAGCCTGGCGCCAGACCTGCACATGACTCAACGCCACCCTCCCTATCAACTCCTCCAAGTACTGGTCCACCTTCCATCGCCTTACTGGTTCCCTTTCTGCTCCCAACTACCCCCTTCTCCATAACGATCGCCCCCTTCCTGACAACCTCAGTAAGGCCAACCACTTCGCTGCCCACCTTTCCGAGGTCTTCTCCATCCCCGATGATCCCCACTTTGATTATTCTCTTTTCCCCACCGTCATGGAACGTGCCGATACCTCTGTCGCTCCACTTGCTCCTAGTCTCCAGTACTTGGGGCAGTTGCCCCCCTCCAACATAAAGACTCCCATCACAGCACAAGACATTAAACTTATCCTCCAGTCCAAACGCAACATGGCCCCTGGTCACGACTATGTCACCTACCGTCACCTTCGAGAAAGCCCCTATTCCTTCCTGACTGTCCTCGCCCATCTCTATAATGTCATCCTCTCTACTGGCTTCTCCCCTGACCTGTGGAAGACCTCCCGCATCCTCTTATTCCTCAAACCCAACAAACCCCCTTCTGCTGCCTCTTCCTATCGTCCCATCTGCCTCACTTCCATCTTCAGTAAGGTCTTTGAATCCATCCTCTCCCACCGTATCCATCAGCACCTTGCTCAACACCACCTCCTCCCCCTTACCCAGTGTGGCTTCCGCCCCTCCTTCTCTGCTGAAGACCAACTCCTCAAACTCGTTCACCTTCTGTCCCTCCAGCTCAACTCCCGTCGCTCCACCATTTTTGTTTCTCTTGACCTCCAAAATGCCTATGACCGTGTATGGCATCCCGGTCTCCTCTTTAAACTCCAAACCTACGCCCTGCCTATCAATATTGTCCATCTGGTCGCTTCCTTCCTCTGACACCGTCCTTCCTATGTCACCCTCCACAACACCAACTCCCGTATCTTTTATCCCATGGCTGGCGTCCCCCAGGGTTCTATCCTCTCCCCTCTCCTTTATCTCTTGTATACGGCTGATATGCCCAAGCCACCTCCACCAGTCCACCTTCTCCAGTATGCTGATGACACCGCCTTCCTGGCTCTCTATCCTACCCTTCAATGGTCTCAACGTACCCTCCAAACCCACCTTAACCAGTTCACCACTTGGTGTATCCAGTGGTTCCTCCGTCTCAACCCCTCCAACACCCAGGCAATCATCATAGGCCGCACCACTCGCTCCTTTCGCCTCCATGATTTCTACCTCACCATTTATGGTCATCCCATCCAGCTCACCCCCACCCTGAATTACCTTGGCCTCACCCTCGACCGACACCTCACCTGGACCCCTCATCTCCAGACAGTCCAGCAGAAAGCCCATTCCCACCTCCGCCTTCTGAAACTCCTGTCTGGCCGGACATGGGGATTGCATCCTTCTACCATCCTCCACACCTACAAATCCCTCATCCGTCCTATCCTCTGTTATGCCAGCGTTGCCTGGATCTCTGCCCCCACCCGCTTTTACAAGACCCTCCAAATCCTTGAACGCCATGTGCTCCGCCTTGCCTTCCGTATCCACCTTCCTTCCCCCACATGGCTCCTGTATGTACTGATCCCCTTCCCCCACCTCCTTCTGTTCCTCCAACATCTCTGCATCATTTACATTGTCCGCAGGCTTGATCCCCCCCACCCTCTGGTTTCCTCCTTCCTCTCCACCCCCCGCCCGTTGCCGCGCCTCTATCGCTGTATCCCTCCCTCTCTCCACCTCCACACCCTCCATCTCCTTCATCAGGGCAATTTCCAACTCCTCCCCCTCCCGGATGACGAACTTTGCCGTGACATCTACCCTTCCTTCCAACTATAACCTGACCTTGCTCCCCCCACCCTCCCCAGGGCCCCCTTTTATCTCTTCACTCCTTCTCCCAGAGCGGATTTTCCTCCTTCCACCCCCCCTCACCCCTGAGACCGTGCACCCCATACTTGCCTCTTTCCTTCCCACATCCCTCCCTACCTGGCCGTCTTCAGCGTGCCCCCCGCTCATCTCCCCCATCTCTTCCCCTCCCTCCCTTCTTCCGGCCTCCCTCATCTCCTTGCGCCTGGCAGGTCCTCTGTATTGATCATCGTCAGTGTGCCACATCAGTGTTGTGTTTAGTGCTGTTTCTCCTGTGCATCAAGAGGTGTGATTTTAATTGTGTTCTGCCTTGAGGTTCGCCATCAGTGTTTGTTATGTGCTACGCCATTCGTCGATACCTTTTACGCTCCAGTCATACTGTGCCTTGTGTTCTTTTAATTGTCGCAGTGTGTGGCTTTTTTGTGTGCTACTTTTAAACAGTTTTTTATCTCCATTTTACAGTCACCCCGTTTTTGTCTATTGCCTTCCATGATGTTCCCCCTTTTTTATATCTATGTTCACCATATTCTCTCCTTTGTTATTTTTAAATGTCATCTATTGTTTGTTCTATGTCTTTCGACTGAAGAACAGCGCATATGCTGCTGCCAGCCCACCCCGATGGGGAACTGAAATACAATAAAGAAAAAAAAAAGCGAAACAGCACTCATTCTTACCACTTGACAATGACTGAGAAGAGCTCAGTCGAAAGCTCGTGGGATTTTAACAACCTGACGTGGCTGGAAGCCAGAGATAAATTTGTTTTTATTATTTTTATTAATTCATAGCGCCGCGAAACCATGTATTCGTACTCTATTACGACGTTAAGTATCAATTTACTTACGTTTTCAAGTCAGCAATGGCGTATACGTTCCTGGTCAAATAGCATCTATGCCGTGTAAAGTTGTTACAATAGACATTTCTCCACTGCGAAGAAACGGGTAGTGAAGAAATGTATTGTAAGGCAACACAGTGTGTTTCATGCGTTTATCCAAGGGTTAAGTTAGCACTGTCCTCGAATTGTACAGCCATATTTAACAGGCCTTGGACGACAGAAAGCCTATTATAACGGTTCAAAATAACCGAAGACACGTTGTGTACAGATAAGGGACGAGACCAGGCTATACACCACCTGCTTTTCGACTACTGTAGGGTACGCTCATGGAGGAAATAACTGGAAAAGGTAGACGACGGCCCACCAATAAATCAGACATAGTGCACAAATTCGCAACAGATTTTTACAACTTTTGTAACTCGATAACTTCCTCAGTTGTATGACAGTACTTAGTGTCCGTTCATATATGCTCTGAAACACCGGGATGTACACTGGAATTCGTAATCCAAATTCATACAGTCATTGACTCAGTTATTGGATTGTTTCATAACACAAGGTGTTCATGTCCGTACTTCCACGTTCATCTAAATTGTGTATATCTTGGAGACGCAGACCTTTACATGTAGATACAAATTTGATATTTAAATTAATTCAGCTTTGGCATATTCTAATTTTGTATTTGGAAAGTAAGGCACATGATGTAACCACATGAGTTGTAAGATCCTCGTCGATCTAATATTTTATGGATAACATTTTACGTTAACTTCAAACTTTTACTGTTGCATTGCAAGGGGGCACGTTTCATAAATAAATAATAAGATTAAAAAGCTACGTCTTCCTACCAGGTTACATGGAGACAGTATGCAATCAACTGTGTGTCCTCTTTTCTGTTTTCCACAAGACAGTTACTTTACCAGAAAAGCTGAAAATTTTGCACTGTCTAAGCACATCCGGCATTTGTCGAAATTTTGAAATCTCTGCTTTCATTTCTTCTTCCGTGGCCCAAAAAATACAATTTTGTCTGTCCTTCCTCTGCTTTCACATCCTCCTGAAAAAGTTGTAAAGTTTCGAGTGCTTCTGTTGTTAGCAGGTAAGATTCTGCTTTATTCACAAGAATCAAAAGAAAAGTGATAGCAGTATCTTTTACTTGTGGAAAAGTTGTCTGCAGACGTATAGAAAGAGACAAACATGCAGTAAAGAAAGTGAAGAGTCAGTTTTATTTTATTCAATAGACAAAAAACTTGAAACAGCCATCAACATGCCACTTGTGTGATACTTACTTGGGAGTCTACAAAATTTTGGGTGAATTTACAGAACCAGTCTGTCACAGTTACAAGCAATTCATTATTACATTTCCTGTGTATTGTCCACACTGACCTCATATTCGATTCAGAAGCGATTCCAGCAAAGACAGGTAGTAGGACTCCGCGGCAAAACGACGACGATACCTCTACTACCCCATATTGTAGACAACGATATGATTTTGTGCTGGTAGCTATTAATGGAACAAATAATGACACGTTTTTGTCGGAGATCGTGAACAGAAAAAAAACTAGCAAAGATGGCAGAAGTCACCAATAATCTATTTCAATGTCTGACGTACACAATTTGCTTTTTTCCAAAGGAGCTGGCCTCCAGATGTAAATAAAGAACCTGAAATTGGTCTTCTTGTGAGAAATGTGATTGCGAGTAGAAATTATTCCCGAGATTCGTCAGCCGCGGCCAGTGCGACTGATTTCTTCGTTTTCGTATGCTATAAATATCACAATGGCCACACCTGTCTTTCACCACTTCGCTGAGCGAGCAGAGAAAAGAAACAAATAAGCAGCTCATATTTCCAAGAGGAATGTTACCCTTCGAGCTAAAATAAAGAAACTATAAAAAGTTTCAGAGTAAACAGAAACAGGTCGCTAGTGAAACAAGAAACAACAGATGTAGCTGTAATAAAATTGAATATTATCTTTCAAAACTATATTAGACAAATGCAAGACATTCTCAAATTTCATCGGAGAAAAAAATTGATAGGAAGAGGAAAAATGCATGTAATCATTAAAAATCGTGCGTTAGGACATAATACTGTTATCAAGAACGAATTAGACAGCAGGAAGAAGTTCGCCATTTTTCGACATACTTAAGGCATTCGATGATTTCCTAACGACGATGAAGAACTCTAATATTTGCAGCTGATCTTGAACCTAAATTACAGTTAGTTCTCTTCGACATAAGCCTTTACAAACCCAAAAATTGTGTCCAGCAGTCAAGGCTTGCCAGAAAATGACAATATGGCTCTGGAAAATGACGGTCAGTACATCAGTTTTGGTCAGTTCGAAAATATGAAAGATGATTTAAGACCAGAAATCTTCTGTGACGTTACGCTGCTATAAAAATGCTCCATCTTTCCTACCGGAGTAGCATCTAAAATGTCCTATGCCTTTGACCAAGTTCGCAAAATATGGGGGCCGGCACAGTAACCTCTCGTCAGGCCCACGATACGGCGAAACATTAGATTTTTTTTCTGCTGGCAGAGTTAATTTATGCCAGGTCTTCGTGACCAGTCATATTTGGCCGGATTAGAGATACATATAAAAAATAGAGCACGAAGGATGCTTCAAAACCAATAGACAGAGAAGAGTAGTTAATGTTAGACTCGAAAAATCCTCACAGATATATAGTGATCTTGAAAAATACTGACAATTGGAGCAAATCGACTGAAAAGATGACAGAGAAAAAGAAAGAGGCAGAGAGAGAGAGAAGTTAAGTATCAGAGATGGGTCAAACATGATAATCTGGTGCTTTTATAGCCCATCGGCATCAGAAGTTGTAGTGGCAGAAAGCTCCAGAGGGAACTTGCAGAATATCGCATTCAATATCCTGATCACACAGTTGTAATTGGCGAAGATTTCACTTTGCCATCTATAGAATTGGAGAGACATGCAATCAAAACTGGTGCCAGAGACAGGGATTCGAATTAGATGATTCTGAATATCTTACCTGAAAATTAGTTGAAGCGACCATTCTCGTCAGTCAGTAAGCGATTTTTATGATTTTTTTGTTTTGGAAAAAGCTAATGAAGCAGTCAACATAAGTCTTAAATACATTGTATCTTACGTTGACTCAATGAATTACGTGCACACTAATGAAGGCATCCCTCCGAAATTTGGCTGAATGTTCACAATGGGTGATTTTTTATTTTAATTTGTTCATTAGTTATTGCCAAAAACGTGACCACAAACGCACTACAAAACTATATTTTGTTTCAAACATCCGCCATTTTTATTAGTTTATCAAATTTCAGAAAACTGTGCTACTACTTCGTCCGGAATATCGTTTAGATTAAAAAAAATGTTTGTTTTTTGATTTCAGATAAGATCTGCAGATTACAGGACTTCCGCCATGGACACACTTCATTCTGAACAGAGCAACTTTAACTCCTCGGATGGAGGGGCTATATGATGATTCACTTTCTTTTAAAAAAAAGGACAGAAAATGCTGTCGAAGAATCAATAAATAATGTGCAAAAAGATTTACTTACTTCATAGGCTGACAGGTGGATGGATATTTGAGGAGGTACCTGGAGAACCGACGGGAGAGGGCAACGCCTTAGAGCAGTTTTCGAATGAGTTAACGTAGAGCAGGGCATGAGTGATTACAAGGCTTTGATAGCATCAGTGATTACGTATGTTGCAAGAAAAATGTGTTTACTTAGGACGAGTAAGAGGATAGAGTATCCAACTATTTAACATTAGATATTCAGCTCTGAGCACGAAAATATGCAGCACAAACTGATAAACTGAACAGAATTTTTCGTTGGGCCTTAGATCAGTATGGGCCGAGCAAGATTTTGAGGCATGGGAAAGACACGCCGTGGTTCAACAGCCGTGTCGGAAAGTTGCTACGAGAGCGAGGGAGAGTTTTATCGTAGCTTTAAGCTAAGTAAAATCCTAGTTCACGAATGAAAACTGAACGAAGAGGAAATTAATATAAGGAGAGAAATGTGAGAAGCATTGATTGAATATAAGAGTGAAATTTTGCCAACCAGTCTAACTAAAATCCTAAGACTTCCTGTATTACGTGAAGTCAGCACCGGATCCAAACCATCTGTTCAGCAACTCAGTGACCACACTGATAACGAAACGAAGCCAGAGAGAAGGCCGGAATGCTGGATTGAGTCTTCTGAGTCTGTTTCACCAAGGAAGAATGGTTCCTCATCTAAACCATCGCACGAACACTGAAAAAGTAAATATTGAGAAAAGTAATCACGGATTAGAAATTCAAATATAACTGATGATAAGTTGAAAGGTATCTGGACCACATGAGATACGTGTGAGATTGTAACGGAAATACTCGAAAGGACTCGCTCTCATTTCAGCAGTAGTTATCATTGGCTCTTGGAGTAAAGGAAAAGTACTTTTTTTGAGTTATCAGTCTTCTGCCTGTTTTGATGCGACCCACCAGGAATTCCTATCCTATGCCAACCTTTGCATCTCAAATAGCAATTGCAACTTATATCCTCCATTGAATGTATTTCAGTATCTGTCTTCTTCTACTGTTTTTACCCTCTACAGCTCCCTATAGTACAGTGCTTCCCAACCTTTCTTATATCATTACCCCTGAGTGCAATCAGACATTAGCTAGCATCCCCACCCACCCCCCACCCCTCTGTCTCTGTCATCTGTTGCCCCCCCCCCCCTCTCCAGCCCCACATTATCACCAAATTTAGCTCCTAACTAAAGTGTAGAATGAAAGACTATTAGTTTTAAATTAATGAGAGATGAATGATATTTAGTTTGTGTGTGGGGGGGGGGGGGGCAGGAGGTGGGGGTGTTAGAATTATTGACGAAGGAATTAATGGTGCATCGCAAGTGCTACCCACAACTCCTTCTCATATAAGAAAGCTAACTATCCACAGTGAGGGTAGACACTTGTTACAAAACATACTTCCCTGCATTACACCTCTCTGTTGCGGCACTTGCTTGGGCTGCACACTGCAACCACATTTAAAATCAACCAAGTTAAAATGTGTGCACTATACTTACTGTTCGTACGAGGGTCACTCCAAAACAAATGCACACTTTTTTTTTAATCCATCTTTTATTCTACATGTTTGAAAGTTTTACAGTGTGTAGATACATCCTTTAGGAACAATATTTTCATTTCTCCACATAATTTCCATCCCTCCCAACTGCCTTACGCCATCTTGGAACCAGCGCCTTATACCTGCGCGGTAAAATTCTGGACCAACCTGTTGGAGCCACTGTTTGGCAGCGTGCACAAGGGAGTCATCATCTTCAAACTTTGTCCCACGAAGAGAGTCTTTCAGTTTTCCAAAGAGATGATAGTCACATGGAGCCAGGTCAGGACTGTAAGGCGGGTGTTTCAGTGTTGTCCATCCGAGTTTTGTGATCGCTTCCATGGTTTTTTTGACTATCATGTTGCCGTGCATTGTCGTGTAACAGCAAAACATCCTGCTTTTGACGATGTGGTCGAACACGACTCAGTCGTCGATATGCATCAGAATTTACGGTGGTTCCACTTGGCACGATGTCCACAAGCAAGAGCGCTTCGGAATCGATAAACACCGTAGCCATAACTTTTCCAGCAGAAGGTGTGGTTTTGGATTTTTTTTCTTGGGTGAAGTTGCATGATGCCACTCCATTGATTGCCTCTTCGTCTCTGGTGAAAAATGATGGAGCCGTGTTTCATCACTTGTCACAATTCTTCCAAGAAATTCGTCGCCACTATTCTCGTACTGTTGCAGATGTTCGCTGCCTGCCTTTTTTCTTGTTTCTTTGTGAGCCACTGTCAACATCCTGGGAACCCGCCTGGCACAAACCTTTTTTAACGCCAAAACTTTCAGTATTCTGCAAACACTTTCTTCCCCTATCCCAACATAGCGTGACAATTCGTTCACTGTGATGCGTCTGTCAGCAGTCACCAATTCGTTAACTCTCTGCACATTGTCTGGAGTGTGTGCAGTACGAGGTCTGCCGCTGCGAGGACAATCCTCAGTGTTGCCTTGCCTGCTTTCGTCATGTAACCTGCTTGCCCACCGACTAACTGTACTGCGATCGGCAGCAGCATCTCCATACACCTTTTTCAACCTCTTGTGGATGTTTCCCACTGTCTCGTTTTCACAGCACAAGAATTCTACAACAGAACGTTGCTTCTGACGAACGTCAAGTGTAGCAGCCATCTTGAAGACATGCTGTGATGGCGCCGCTCACGGAAAGAGGTTGAACTAAGTTTGAAAACAAGCGAGAAGGATGTATCTACACACTAAAACTTTCACACATGCAGAATGAAAACTGTATTTTTTCAAAAATAGTGTGAATTTCTTTTGGAGTGACCCTTGTAAATCACTTGATTGCAGCACTCCTTGGTTCTGAACTGACAGAAATTGGAAGACATCTCACTGTCAGTGCTTTGGATCTGACCGCAGTCACTAATAGTAATAGTAATAGTAACAACAGTGTGTACAGCACTACAGTAGCCACTATATATTACTGCTGTGTCATGCTGTCAGTTAATTCATTTACCTGTTTCGAAGCGACTAATAAAGCAACATCTGGACTAATGCATATACTCGTACCATCTACAACTTGGAAAAGACATTTTCTTGAGATATTTATCATTTGTTACGTATATATCTGACTTTCATCATCATCTATGTGTAGGACAAAACACAACATATGTGTGTAGTGGGTTGACTATGTGAGGAACGTGTAACCTTCACCGCGTTAATGATACTAATTAAGAAAAAGTAGGGCGTTCGGAGTGGCCGTACGGTTAGGGCGCCATGTCACGGTTTGCGCGGTCCCTCCTACCGGAGGTTCGAGTCCTCCCTCGGGGATGGGTGTGTGTGTGTTGTTCTTAGTATAAGTTTGTTTAAGTAGTGTGTGAGTCTAGGGAATGATGACCTCAGTAGTTTGGTCCCTTAGGAATTCACACACATTTGAACATTTTGAGAAAAAGTAATTATCGATAACTTATACAATCAGCATTAGGGGCTTACAAGATTGTGATAATAGTAATAATCCTTTGAAAATAATTTAGTTTCGTGATTGAAACAGAACCGAATAATTTTGCTTCTACCCCTCAAAAAATTTCATTTTACCCTTCGGGAGGTAAGTCCCTTCAGGTTGGGAACTGCTGCTCTAGTTCCATACAAATTATTCCCTGAGGTCTCAACAGTCACCCTGTCTCTTCTTCTTGTGCGTGCCTTCCATACACTATTTCCTCGCCGATTCTGTTGTGGTTGGCAGGAGAGCCAACACCGTGTTACTAGAGGACGCCGAAATGCACGCGTTTTAGCTCACGCAGGCTGGCGTGAGGTCTGGAACAGGACAAGGAAATTAGAACTTAGAAAAACGGACGTAGCTGGTGGAATACTTTAATCCATTAATGATGAACTTCGCTCTTGACGGTACATGATTCACAATATCAATAGTAACTGAATATGGCGCCTTGCTAGGTCGTAGCAAATGACGTAGCTGAAGGCTATGCTAAACTATCGTCTCGGCAAATGAGAGCGTATTTTGTCAGTGAACCATCGCTAGCAAAGTCGGTTGTACAACTGGGGCGAGTACTAGGGAGTCTCTCTAGACTAGACCTGCCGTGTGGCGGCGCTCGGTCTGCAATCACTGATAGTGACGACACGCGGGTCCGACGTATACTACCGGACCGCGGCCGATTTAAAGGCTACCACCTAGCAGGTGTGGTGTCTGGCGGTGACACCACAGATTCTGCGCAGAACCTCCTCATTTTTTTTGCATCAGTCCACCTAATTCTCAATATTCTTCTGTAACACCATATGTCAGACACTTCGATTCTCTATTGTTCCGGTTTTCCCACAGTCACATTTCACTACTATACAATGCTCTGCTGCAGACGTACGCTCTCTGAAATTTCTTTGTCAAATTAAGGCCTATGTTTGATACAAGTACACTTCTTTTGGCCAGCAATGTCCTTTAGTGCTAATCTGCTTTTTATGTCGTCTTTGCTACTTCCACCAACTGTTTCTTGCTCCCTAGGTAGCAGAATTCGGTAACTCGTCTATTTAGTGATCACAGATCCTGATATTTGGATACTCACTGTTCTCATTTCTGCTCCTCCTCATTACTCTCGCCTTTTTTCGATTGACTCTCAATCCATTTTCTGTACTCATTACACTGTTCATCCCATTCATCAGACTATGTAATTCTTCTTCATTTTCACTGAGGATGGCAACATCATCAGCTAATCTTAACATAGATAGCCTAACATAGATAGCCTTTCATCCTGAATTTTAATCCCACCCTGATATCTTTCTTTTACTTTCGTCGTTGCTTCTTCGATGTATAGACTGAACAACAGGGGCGAAATACTACATCTCTGTCTTACACCCTTTTTAATCCGAGCACTTCATTCTTGGTCTTCCAGTCTTAATGTTCCCTCTTGATTCTTGTGCATATTGTATATTACCCGTCTTTCCTTACAGATTACCCCCATTTTTCTCAGAATTTCGAACATCTTGCACCATTTTGCATTGTCAAACGCTTTTCACACGTCAACAAATCCGGTTAACGTGTCATGATTTTTCTTTCTTGCTTCCATTATCAACCACATTATCAGAACGGCCTCTCTGGTGCCTTTACCTTTCCTAACGTCAAACTGATCGACACCTAATAGATCCACAATATTCTTTTTCCTTCTTGTGTACGCTATCCTTGTGAGCAACTTGAATACATGACCTCTTAAGCTGACTGTGCGATAATTCTCTTACTTGACAGCTCTTGCAGTTTTCGGAGCTGTGTGGATGATGTTTATCCGAAAGGCTGATGGTATATCGCCATACAGTCTACACACCAACGTGAGTGGTCGTTTTATTGCCACTTCTCCAATGATTTTAGAAATTCCGGTGGAATGTTACCTAACCCTTCTGCCTTACTTGATCTTAGGTCGTCCAAAGCCCTTTTAAATTCTGATTCTAAATTGGATCCCCTATCTCTTCCCTATCGATTCGGGTGCTTCTATCACGTCATCAGAAAATTCTCCACCTCATAGAGGTCCTCAATGTGCTCTTTTCACCTATCCCCTCTCTCATTAGCATCCAGCTGTGGAGTTCCCATTGCACTCTTAACGTTAACGGCCTTGTTTTTAATTTTACCGAAGGTTGTTTTGACTTTTCTATATGCTGTTGTCAATCCTTCCGACAATAACTCCGTTTTAGATTTCTTCACGTTATACATGCGGCGATTTCGCCTTAGCTTCCCTGAATTTCAGATTTATTTGATTCTTAAGTGACTTGTATTTCTGTACTGCTGAATTTCCCTGCATTTTTTGTACTTCCTTCTTTCGTCGATGAGCTGAAGTATTTCTTCTGTTACTCATGGTTTCTTCGCAGTTACCTTCTTCGTGCCCATATTTTTCAATTTCTGTGACTGTCTTTTTTAAAGATGTCCACTCTTCTTCAACTGAAATGCCTACTGAGCTATTCCTGATTGCCGTATCTATTGCCTCAGAGAACTTCAAGCGTTTCTCTTCATTTCTTAGTATTTCCGTACCCCACTTCATCGCGCACTGATTCTTCCTGACTAATCTCTTAAACTTCAGTCTACTCTCCATCACTACTAAATTGTGATTTGAGTCTATATCTAGTCCTGGATACCCTTAGGATGCAATATCTGATTTCGGATTCTCTGCCTGGCCATGACGCAATCTAAGTGAAACCTTCCCGTATATTCAGGGCGTTTTCAAGTGTACCTCCTCCTCTCGTGATTCTTGAAAAAGTAGTCGCTATTACTAGCTGAAATTTATTGCAGAACTCAGTTAGTATTTCGCCTCATTCATTCCTACTACCAAGTTAATATTCTCCCGTAACCCTCTCTTCTACGTTTTCCCCTAAAACCTCATTTGAACCTCCCATTTTTATCTCCCCTTACATTCTGAATTACCCTTTCAGTATCCTTATATGCTTCAACCATCCCTTCATTTCCTGCTTGTGACCTCGGCATATATTCCTGAACTATTGTTGTCGGTGTTGGCTTGCTGGCGTATCTGATGAGAAAGACCCTATCACTGGACATTTCATAGTAACTCACTCTCTGCCCTACCTTCCTATTCATAGCAAACCCCTACTCCCGTTATACCATTTTCTGCTCCTGTTGATACTGTCCTATACTCGTTTGACTAGAAATCGTTGTCTTCTTTCCATTTCACTGACCCCTGCTATATCTAGACTGAGACTTTGCATTTCGCTTTTCAGATTTTCTAGTTTCCCTACCACGATCAAACTTCTGAGATTCCACGCCCCTTCTCATAGACCGTCATCCTTTCGTTGGTTAATCATTCTTTTTCTCATGGTCTCCCCCTTGGCAGCCCATTCCTGGAGATCGGGAATGGGGGCAAGTCTGTAATTTTTTGTCAATGGAGATACCATCAATCTTTTCCAGTTAGAGGCCATATGTCCTATGTCTTTAATGCAGTGGTTTCGGCTGCCTTCTGTATCATCACGTCGTTCATCAGTGCTGATTCTTTCGCCTTTTGGGGCAGTGTCCCACCCCAAGGGCAAGAGAGTGCCCTGAACCTCTATCCCCTCTTCCGCTCTCTTTGACAAGGCCGTTGGCAGAACAAGAGTAGAACCTTATGTCGGAAGTGTTCGGGCGTTACTGATGATGGTTTTTATTCAGATCATAAGCAGTGGCGGGGCTTGAATCCGGGACGGAGGACGCTTTGATTACTAATCAAAGACAGTATTCCCAGACGTCGAGATAGCGCCGTTAAGAATATGGATTTTTATGGAAGTGTTTGGCGAAAGACCGAACGGAGACCAGCACAGGTCGAGAGTCCTAATCTGTGGAAAAAGAAGAAGAAGAAGTTTGGCGAAACCTTACAGAGCCTGCACATCATACCACTTTTCATCAAACGGAAGAATTCTTTGCTAATCGCTTTGACATGTATTATTCATCAGTACTCAATATGTATAAGGCACTGGCATTAGTGCCCGATGTGTACGTAGAATTACATGCATGTCTAAACTTGTTCGTGTATCGATTTATACGAAGCCATATTAATTGAATAAATGGTAGCCTCTATACTGTGTTTCTTTCCACCCAGCCTACAAGACTTTGTGATACATGGTGAGTTTATAATTTAAAAAAAAATGTAGGATTCACGTGAAAACAAAGAAATAAATGGCTTTGGTTCAACAAAGCAAATTACAGTATATTCTCAATTAATAAATTACAAAAAACTGACAACAAATAATAATTTTTTTTATGAATTACTGTATGTTTTCAGCGTTAGCAATGTACAAAAAAACTTCTGTACAAATAATTGTATTGAATCTATATATAACAACTGGCGATCCTGGCAATGCTTTGAAACTGCCAAACAGGAATGGAAACTGGATACACATTTTAATCTCCTTCTCCCCCTTCTCTCTGTTTATATCTATATCCTCCTCCTCTCTCTTAGTTCATCTCCCTCGTCCTTCTCCTTCTCCTCCCTATCGCTGGCTATTACCTCCTTCACTGTCTCTCTTTATCTCCTTCTCTCACCTCTCTGCGCCATTCCTCTACTCTCTGTCCATTTCTCTCTGTGAAACACGTATGTAACGCAGCAGCGATGGCGAGGCATTGTAGCATCTGTGACCAGAGAGTATGCGCTTGACCGCGCGAGTGTTGCGAGCGGTTCTCAGTCAGTAGTAGTCTTTGCGAGTTAGTTGTCGCTATGCAGAGTAGCAGTCAGTCAGTCGTTGCGAGTCTGTAGCTCTGTCTAGTTGATAGCAGTATTCAGTCTGTAGTCGTCATGCAGAGCGGTCGGTCAGTAGTAGCAGCCCAGTGCGGTTGTGTGATGTAGGCGGTCGGCAACAATGGTCAAGATGAGGAATAAGGTATACTGTTAATTAATATAATCATTAGATAATGAAAAATTTTATTTATTGTAATTATTCTCCAACAAGTCTCTCAATAATAATTTTTTATTTCAAAAGCATTTTCTCAAAAGTTTAATTTTTTTTGAACTAAAGATCTCGTTGCACTTCCCATTTCATTCCACTTCTTTTTGAAGAAAAATTTCACTAGAATTACAAAAAAAAGGAGAATATTATTATTTGCAATGTAGTTCCTCCAAGTGGTGCGCAACAACAAGAGCAGATATGTGACATCCATTTATTCTGAGGTAAGACTTTAATTCTGATTGTTTTTACACAGGGCCAAAAACCGATATTTCGGTTTAATTGAATTTTCTTGTCACTGAATGGACTTTAATTTTTTGAAGGATTTATAATTGAGTCAGATTGCGAATTTCACATTTGTTGCCATTGTCAGTACATTTGATTGTGGGCAGGTTACGCATAGAGCCATGTCCATCAGCATTTCTAATTAGTATCGTTATTTTCTTTTAAAATTTTTGTGGGGAGGTTACACTTGGCACCCATTCCTATTAAGTATTGCTATATATTCTTTTAAAAAGATTGCGGTGGGGAGGTTACACTTGGCGACACCCAGTCCAGGATCGTATTTCGTTGAGAGTCTTTTGAGTGACAGTCAGATATCTGCTCTTATTTGCTTAGATAATTAGGATTTGGCGCAACGCTTTTAATAATATTGTGACTTTCTTTCTACAGGTCAACGGCAATTTGCTGCTTTGTTGTATTTGTGTGTTGCTTTTGCATTGTGCTTATTTGCTTTGTGAAAAATTTTGACTATTGTAAAAATGCCGCGAAAGACTGTGAATAGTGTATCGCGAAGTATTGTGAATGAAATTACCGACTTAAACAACGTGACCGATAGTAATTGTGATACGCAACGTAATGATGACAATCCTGCGTTCACTAACAATCAGTGCATTCCAACCACTAAAGATGACTTTCACCTTAATGATGAACAAACGAACTCAATTGTCTCGTCTGTTAACTTGACGACAATTGATGACGCAGAATGCTCTATGGTAATGAGCGCTGTAGAGTTTAACACACCCGATTTAGAAAATCCAAGTAATGTACAGACAAATTTTTCGAATGAAAATGATCAGTGTAGTGAGAGTATGACGGATCCATTTAATTCCGAAATAATGTCTGACAGTGTACATCCGACTGATAATCCTTTTTGTAAGTTGCAAAATGACCAAATGGTCACACAAAGCGCGACAACTGCAGGTACACCATTAAACAGTACTGAGAATGCAACAGCTACTTTAAGTTTGGATCAATTTATGACAATAATGCTACAGTTTAAGAACGATCTTAGGGAAGATATCAAACAAGATAACAAAAAACTCAAACAACAACTTGATGAAATTTTTGACAACCATTACAAACAACTTAGCGAAACAATTGATAAAAGTGTCGATCTCACAAACGGAAAACAAGACGACCGTAAAGAACAGAACAAACAAGTTAGTGAGCAGATTACAGCTGTTACCGTGCAATGTCAGGACAGTAAGGAACAACTACGTGATGATACTAAGACTTGTGCTAATAACAGTAATGAAAAGGTTGGCACTGTTGCACAAGAATTCAGTAGCACACGTGTAGGCACAACCGAATCACATATACACGAAATTAATGCAGTCACTGAAGAATGTCCTAAAAACGAAGTACAGATTCGCGACGAAGTTAATTTAGAGTCAGTGGAAGTTTCATACACTCCGAATACGGAAGTTGACGAGAAAAGTGAACGACACAATAACCAGATTGACGAAAGTATTAAAGTAACAGAATTAACAATTATTTCAGTCACCAATACGTCACAGAATTCGCCACTTTGCGAGCATTTGTCAGAGTCACGCAGCGCATATCATGTGAGCAATTTACAGAGACTACGAGACGTAAAATCCGAAAAGCCACGCGACTTAAAATCTGAAAAGCTACGCAACTTGAAATCCGAAATCACACAGACAAACAGACTTTCACACAAACCCGAACGTGTTCTCAAGTTCAGTGACGAGAGCGTTGATAATAAGCAATTTGTATTTGTAAGAAAATGTAAAGAATTTAATAACGACAGAACACAGGTACACGCTTTGAGCTATATACGACAATTTGTTTTTGTACTTTCACCGCTATTACCTGTAATGCAAAAGCTAGCTTTGAACCTGATGCGACAATTTGCTATTGCATTTTCATCAGCGTTGCGTGTAATGAGGAAATTTGAATTAACATGGTTACAACAATTTGCTTTTGAATTTTTACCGCTATTGCTTGCAACGCAAAAGCTAAAATTTATTTGCAGTGCGTAATTGACCTCAGGGGATTCATTACGCTTTAATGAATATGTGCCGTAGCGAGCATAGGGCCCCGAGCTGTAGTAGTGCTGTTTCATCTTTAGTTTTCTGCACTGCTGCCTTCTCTTCTACTATCCTTTATATCTATCAAAACTGCTCTTTAACTATTGCTCTACGTAGTATTAAGAAACGAGTAATGAAAACCCGATGTGACTAACTTTTACCGAATGTGACAATTTTCAGTAGGCACTCCCGTAATGACAACTACCGCCGTAATTTTAATTACAGATAAAAATCGTAATCATCAGTATGTGTAAAATTAACAGCAAACGCATTTTTTGGTAACAATAGACGTTTTCCACCACAATAGCATGAAAGTCAACCGCTTAGCATACCTAACCAACAATGCAGTCTACAAGGTCAACCAAACTTTAATGTTTCGCCGCGTGCACGTATAGTCCCAGATCCAACAAATAGTAACGCATGGCAGCAAAGAAATAACTACGTACAGACAACACACTATTTCAACTCGCATAGCAATACGCCGTATAGAAATTACTATCATGACAGACGTAAAAATAACGAGCACAATTTTCAGCGTACATTTTAATAACAGTCGATCTTATGAGCAGCAACAACATCAGCAACAACGAATAATCATGAATGAAACAGACAATAGGTGTCATCCATAGCGTAACACGTCAGTACGAAATAACAGAACAGTTCATATAGTGGATATGCCACAACATTCTCCCGTAAATAATAATTACCGCTTTAGGCGTACACATTTTCCAGGAAATTGAAGAAGATGGTTCTACAGTAATTAAAAACATCGCATTTGCAAGCCGCATTTTGTCACCTGCTGAGCGAAATTATTCTGTTACAGAACTTGAAACATTATGAGATTTAGGCACTTTCTTTATGGCAGACATACCACCGTTTACACAGACCATAGAGCTATACAATTTTTGCTTTCAGCTAAATTTACTCACGACAGATTAAGCAGATGGAAACTTTATTTACAAGAATTTAATTTTACAATAGTTCACATTCCCGGCACACAAAATGTTATAGCAGACGCACTATCGCGTTCTCTCGGCAACAATCAGCACGACGTAGCAACCAACTTCTGCAAAGCAAATTTCAGTGTCATGTACATTCAGCAGGTACAAAACATAGTAGCAAATCAGAAAAGTATATACAAATTATTTGACAGATAACAAAGTGCACAGGCACTGAAAAAATTCTTTAGCATATTCAGAACAAATAAACAGACCGGCAAAAAATATTATGTTGACAGGTGTACATGCACTGAAAAATGGCTTTAGCATTTTCACAACAAATAAACATAATGGCAAAAAAAAAATTCATGTCCAAAGTGCACATGCACTGAAAAATGTCTTTAGTATTTTCACAACAAATAAACATAATGGCAAACATCATGTCGACCAGTGACATAAGTGTACTCACACTGGAGTTTAGCGAATCGAAAAATGTATAACCTATGAACATAAATGATGTTACCAAAAAAAATTTTTTCTTTATGTGACAAGAATCAGGATAGGAAAGGGAAGGATTGCATCATGGTTGTAGCACTTTAGATTGCACACAGCTGCTCTGAAAGTCCATATCTTTCCACAGTAGTACAACACCAAGTGACATAACTTGAAGTTCTTTTCCCATCAGAATTTATCAGTGTAGCCAAGACACTGAACTGTCGTAGTAATGTTCCATGTTTTCATTTTGGCAGTACATTAGGTACACCAAACAGTGGGACCATAATAATGTCTTCATCGCTCATGGTGGTGGACAGCATGTCGTGTCAACACCACACTCTTACAAGGCACACCAACGTAGAATTAGTGCAAAACCAAATATAGTGCTCCATGATCACTGGGATAAACAGGACAAATGGACATTGCAGTAATTCAGGGTAGTCAGCTTATGAGGTGAAGGACATCAAGTCACATAATATTGACAATTACAGTCTTCATTGATAGTTCGTGGCATTCATAGCCCAGTTATTGAACATTTCTGTACCAAGTATGTAGTATTACAGAAAAATGTTCATTAATTGTTTTACATAGAATCAGTAGCCTTCTTTTCCTGGTTACAAAATAGTATGAAATAATCGCATTCTTTTCAGTTACAGAGTATAATTAAGAATCATTAACCTTCTCCTAATTACAGTTAATTAATCATTTGTCATTAATTAATCATTTGTCTAATTACAGTTAATTAATCATTTGTCGTTAATTAATCATTTGTCTAATTACAGTTAATTAATTAATCATTTGTCATTTCAATATACTAAGAATTATTAGCCTTAATTAATTACAAAGCATTACTAAACAGTACCATAGTTAATTAATTATGTGTCATTCCAATCTATTAAGAATCATTAGTCTTTTCCTAATTACAAAGCATTATGAAACAGTCACATTCATTTCCAACAACAAAGTATCAACATTGGAAACAAGAGCTAATCAATGGCATAATTAATAACAATTCGTGGAGTGACATTAATTATTGGCACTCAGTGGCCATCAAGTATTGAATAGAATAAAACATAGTTCATCATTCAGTATTATTCAGATCATTACAAAGTCATTATTAAAAATCAGTTAATTACAGTCAAATCATTAGTAATCACAGGCATTACAATAAACAGTGGCAGTTATTAGCTAGTGACAAAGCATTATTTTGAATATAGTCTCATTAAGAGGTCATTACTCGAGTGACATGCTATTCAGAGTTGATCAGTATTATTCAGAATTATCATAAACTAGTGACATTATGTGGGACTGGTAATACATTTTTTTTGGTAGCAATGCATTGCGTTGGGATCGATAATTAATTGCTGAGGCATAATACTTTTTGCTTTTGACCTATTGCTGCAAATGAGGATAGGTAACGTCATTCGTCATGAGTCAGCTGTAGCAAGATTATGTAACAAGGCAGTACATGTGATCACATTTATAAATGATAAATACAAATGGGTAAAAAATATAAAAATGCAAGTACTAGAACAGGTATAATAAGTAACAGGTTTAGTAAGTGTCATGAAAAACTTCTCCTGGAAAAAATACAAAAACGGATTATTGACCTGAAAGAAGAAACGCACACTATGCTGAAAAGTAGTGAACTTCGAATTAACAAGTAGTGAAATGTGTATAAAATGTGTTCCATAGCTGTCCTTTCCAAAACTTTCCGTCATCCTACTATGCAATGTAACACCTGCTGTCAAAGCAAACCGCAACAAATACTTAAATAACTACGTAGCATAAATACATTACTTCAACATTATCCTCATCTGTAAAGAAAAAAACTTCATTATCCATATCATCATAACTTCACCATTATCATCACCTGTAAAGAAAAACTTCATTATTCATAATACCATTTCCTTCATCATTATTCATCAGTATTCACTATCATCTGCAAAAAATCACTTCATTACTCATTACATAACTATTCCTTATCTCTAGCATATTTCATCACTAAAACTAAGATGTGTAGTTCTCTCTGACAGCCTGCATCAATCACCTTGTATTCTGAAAGAAAAAATTAGTTAAGACTGCTATTCTGTGATGAGTATAGTATAGTCTTGTTAATGCTTGTTAATCCTGATCCCTTTACTCTTCCTCATAAAGTTATTGCATCTCCTTTCGTTTATTCCGTAGGTGAAATTCCCATTTATGTTAAATTTATTTCTTAGAATCATCATTCCTTTCTGAAATTGATGAACAAAGATTAATGTCTTGCATTTAAATCCTATACCCACTAAATAATGACTGGTTTATGGTGACACAATTAACCATACAGCATAACATGACAGAAAACGTAATATGTCCAAGACATTGACAGTGTTCGGATGCGAAAAAATGTACACAGAATAATACAATGCAGTAGCAAAAAAAATGTGAAACAGTCACGATGTTGAGATGTCATAAGGCAAAAAAAAAATGTCAAAGTCGACTGGTGTGTGTTATATCTTAACTATTTCATAGTGCATACAAACAAAACTGGAGTACAGTCATATACACAAAAAATGGAAAATGTGCACGGTCTGATGTGTAACGACAAGAAAAGCGACCTGCTAACCTTACCTTGCCGGGCACTTGCCAAGAAAAAAATACGATAATCATCAATAAGTAGTCACATAAATATAATTGCAGAAATAGTCGTAAATGTGTAAATTCATCTGGAAAAATATGCACGGTCTGATGTGTAACGACAAGAAGAGCGACCTGCTAACCTTACCTTGCTGGGCACTTGCCAAAAAAAAAAAAAATACGATAATCATCAATAATTAGTCAGGTGAATTAATTGCATTAGTAAATGGCATCATAGTGTGTTGAATCATACAGTGGTTTCACTCAATAAACGGTTTAATGTTTGAGATATGGTGATTGCCTTTCGATTTTCTGGTTCTCAAAGTTTCGACGTGTACAACATTGGGGTGAGGGATGCTGCGAATCCGATACGGACCTGCGTATAGAAGTTCAAATTTACTGCACTTACCTTTTAATTTGCTGGATAAATAGTGTGTACGTACTAATATCTTCCGTCCAACGTGAAAGTCGCGGCGTGTACAAACCTGTTTTTGCTGTCTTCTCCGGCGCTCTGCGGCACGTTCGATGTTGTTCAGCGCAATGTCAATTATTTCGTGGTGTCGTAGGCGACGATTTTTGGGGAATTCTATTAATTCTTTAATTTTGTTCGGTGGTTCAACGTTTTTCAGTATAACAGTCGGAGATAGCATAGTGGATTCATTTGGAATGGAATTAATTACATCTTGGAATGAGAGTATGTGTGTATCCCAATCAATATGTCTTTTGTGGCAGTATATTCTGCACAGCTTACCAATTTCCTTCATTAATCTTTCACAAGGGTTCGAAGAAGCGTGGTACTTGGATATATAGATCGGAGAAATGTTTCTAGCTCGTAACATGCGTGTCCATACACTACTACGAAATTGAGATCCATTGTCAGAAATTACTTTCATTACATGCCCTACATGAAATAGAAAATGTTTTACAAATGCTTTCGAAACAGTTTTAGCAGTAGCTTTGCGTAACGGAGTGAAAGTAACAAATTTTGAAGTGAGCTCAACAGCGACAAAAATGTAGCAAAAACCTCTGTTAGTTCTCGGAATCGGACCAAAAATATCTACTGCGGCCATGTGTCTTAATTTCACAGGTATAATGGGATATAAAGGAGGAATATGTGAAGTGGTGTCTGATTTAGCTTTCTGGCAAATTTTACAAGACGCTAAAACTCGTCGTATACGTTTTTCCATGTTGGTAAAATAACAGTTCTGTCTCAGTATAAGAAAACATTTTCGTGCTCCGTAATGTGCGTAACTTAAATGAGTGTACCAAATTAGTTTGTTAACCAGTTCGTCAGGAATGCATAATAACCAAATGTTGCTGTCAGGATGAGAGCGGCGAAACAGAATGTCATTGCGTACAGTGTAGTGGTTCCTAATCGTAACATTTTTCCTATCTTGCCAAAGGTGTTTAATTTCTTTCCACACATTGTCCTTATTTTGTTCTTGTGCTATGTCCTATGCTAAAGAATTTTTTCAGTGCCTGTGCACTTTATCTGTCAAAAAGTTTGTATATACTTTTCTGATTTGCTACTATGTTTTGTACTCACATTTTGTCTTTGTCTGATATATTTTGTACTTAGTGCGTGTGCACAACATTTACTTTATGTACTACATCTAATTATTCTTGCCAGTCTGTTTATTTGTTCTGCATATGCTAAAGAATTTTTTCAGTGCCTGTGCACTTTATCTGTCAAAAAGTTTGTATATACTTTTTTCTGATTTGCTACTATGTTTAGTATTCACATTTTGTCCTTGTCTGATATATTTTGTACCTAGTGCGTGTGCACAACATTTAAATATTCTGTAAGTTGTAGGATTTTGTTAATTAAAGAAAAATTTTGCCGCGCTTGGCAAGTCCAAATGACTCACCATCGCTGCCAAATTTTTGCCCCCCGAGTGGAGGGTTATGAAACACGTATGTAACGCAGCAGCGATGGCGAGGCATTGTAGCATCTGTGACCAGAGAGTATGCGCTTGACCGCGCGAGTGTTGCGAGCGGTTCTCAGTCAGTAGTAGTCTTTGCGAGTTAGTTGTCGCTATGCAGAGTAGCAGTCAGTCAGTCGTTGCGAGTCTGTAGCTCTGTCTAGTTGATAGCAGTATTCAGTCTGTAGTCGTCATGCAGAGCGGTCGGTCAGTAGTAGCAGCCCAGTGCGGTTGTGTGATGTAGGCGGTCGGCAACAATGGTCAAGATGAGGAATAAGGTATACTGTTAATTAATATAATCATTAGATAATGAAAAATTTTATTTATTGTAATTATTCTCCAACAAGTCTCTCAATAATAATTTTTTATTTCAAAAGCATTTTCTCAAAAGTTTAATTTTTTTTGAACTAAAGATCTCGTTGCACTTCCCATTTCATTCCACTTCTTTTTGAAGAAAAATTTCACTAGAATTACAAAAAAAAGGAGAATATTATTATTTGCAATGTAGTTCCTCCAAGTGGTGCGCAACAACAAGAGCAGATATGTGACATCCATTTATTCTGAGGTAAGACTTTAATTCTGATTGTTTTTACACAGGGCCAAAAACCGATATTTCGGTTTAATTGAATTTTCTTGTCACTGAATGGACTTTAATTTTTTGAAGGATTTATAATTGAGTCAGATTGCGAATTTCACATTTGTTGCCATTGTCAGTACATTTGATTGTGGGCAGGTTACGCATAGAGCCATGTCCATCAGCATTTCTAATTAGTATCGTTATTTTCTTTTAAAATTTTTGTGGGGAGGTTACACTTGGCACCCATTCCTATTAAGTATTGCTGTCTTTTCTTATAAAATTACGGGGGGGAGGTTACATCTGACATTGAGCTCGTTTATTTTTATTACAAATTCGTACTCCATAGCACAATTCTGATCATAAGCCGACAAGCCACACACACAATTCCTCTGTTTTCTTTGGAAACAAACTACGAGAAAGAAAATTAATTTACATATTCCTGTGTGTACAGTAATTTAAAGACTTGTGTATTGAGAAAGAATATATACGCGAGAAATAAGATGCCTGGCTGAGAAAGAAAACAAAACTGCAAATTTTTACGGTAGTACACAGCATAGGATTTTCTTTCGAAGTTAACAGGAAAACTGTAGACCGTTATTTTAAAAAAAATATGTTGGCCATACTCGTCAGAATATCTGTTAAAGTATCGTGTAAAAATTTAAAGTAAATCGGTCAAGAACTTTTCGAGAGTTTTGGCAACAACGTTTCCTCTTTATCTATTACACACACACAGACACACACACACACACACACACACACACACACACACACACACACACACACACGCACGCACGCACGAACGCACGCAATTAAACATTCAAAACGCTGTAGAAATAACACCACTGGTCAGAATGGTGTCAAATTGCAACGGAGTATTGTTGGAGAAGGGGGAAAACGTACGGCAGAAGCAATGGATGGCGCTGTATGTGTCAGAATACGTAAATCAAAACACCTGTCATGCGCACGACCCATTGAAGTTGGTATAAACACGCCGGGTACACGTCTGTTCCTCCTCTCGCGTCTGCGACGTTCGCCATGACTGTCTCAATGCAGGATCGCGCTCTGCACGTAAAGCTGTATTACAAGAATGATGGCTGTGCACACGTCGCTCTGCAGAAGTTCCGGACACTGGAGGGTTTGAAAAAAAGGCGTTGGTCCGATGACTGCCATGGGTCTGGAGAAAATGATTCGTAAATTCGAAAAGACGGTTTCTTTTGGTGTGCAACCTGGTAGAGGGAGGAAACGAATTGATTCGACATCAGTGGAAGCAGTGGCCACAGCAATGCAGGAGGAGGCGAGTGGTGGTGTGCAAATGTGTAGAGCACAGAGAATGCCCGAACATTGGACATACCCGTGAGTACAGTGCGTAAAATCCTACGAAACGTCCTTCTTTGCTATCCATTCAAAATTACCTATATGCACGAGTTGCTTCCTGTTGACCTGCCAGCAAGAGAGACCTTTGCTTTAGAATTTCTTGCTCATATGGAAGTGGACAATGATTGGCCGTGGAAGATTTTGTGAACAGACGAAGCCCACTTCCATCTGACAGGATCTGTCAATGCACAGAATTATCGGATATGGGCAACTGAAAATCTACACACAAATCAACCAGTACCACTTCATCCTGAAAAGTCACTGTGTGGTGCGGGTTTACGGCATCATTTATCATAGGGCCATATTTGTTCGAAGAGACAGGTCCTTCCAGTCGTGTTACCTGCACCGCCACTGCTAAGCGCTATGAGTGTCTTTTGCGCAACCACGTCATTCCAGCTCTCCAACAGCGTGGAAGTGTGGATGGCATCCTTTTTATGCAAGATGGTGCGCCTCCGGACATTGCAAATCCAGTTAAGCAGCTGTTGAAGCGCAATTTCGGAAATGCTTGAATTATCAGCCGCCATTTCCCTACAGCCTGGCGGTCCCGGTCGCCTGATCTTAATCCGTGTGACTTCTGGCTGTAGACCTCTCTGAAAGATGTGTTCAGTGTTCCGATTGCAAACTTAGCTGCACTGAAGGCACGCATTGCCAACACATTCTGAACGTGACCCCGAAAACACTTCGATCAGTTGTGAAACATGCTGTTTCTCGATTTCAACTTGTTGCAGAAAACGGTGGACAGCATATTGAACATGTTTTGCGACAATCACATGGAAATTAATATACCGATTTAATTTTGAATCCTGCTTCTTATGCGGTTTTTGGCCTCAGGACAATTAAAAACCGATGTCGTTGATGCTTTTTATGCGATTTTTGGCCTCATGAGAATTACAAACCAATGTATGCGAAGCTTTTTATGCGGTTTTTGCCCTCTGGATTATTAAAAACCTATTTTTCCCATCCGATGTGATATGCCCTTGCCGTGGTGGATGGGCTTACGTAACTAACAGTATCACACCTGTACACCCATGCACATTGAGTAGTACAGTTTGTTTAACGTCAAACGTACACCTTAGGCGTTCTTGAATGATTCATTTGTCATTTGTAGCTGACTACTATTGAATTATGATGCTTACAGCGTCATCTATTGCTACATTTTGTAACTACTTATTTATCTTCTGCCATTCGTTTCCCCCCTTTTCCGATAATATTCCGTTGCAATTTGATGCCATTTTGACCAGTAGTGTTATATCTACAGCGGTTTGAAAGTTTAACTTTAATTATAACCACCCTGGATATATATGTAATCCCACCGAACGCGGTGGCGCAGTGGTTAGCACACTGGACTCACATTCGGGAGGACGACGGTTCAATCCCGCTTCCGGTCATCCTGATTTAGGTTTTCCGTGATTTCCCTATATCGCTTCAGGCAAATGGCAGGATGGTTCCTTTGACAGGGCACGACGGACGTCCTTTCCCATCCTTCCCTAATCCGATGAGACCGATTACCTCGCTGTTTGGTCTCTTCCCCCAAATCAACCCAACCTCACCCCAATGTCCATCCGATTGTTTATTAGAGTATCGTGTAGAAATTTGAAATAAATTGGACAAGAACTTTTCGAGATTTATGGTAACATTTCCCATTATATATTACACATATAGCTACATATTTAAAAAAATATAACCTATGTCCGTCCGAGAGATCAGTAGAATATCATATAAAAATTTATTGTAAATCAATCACGAACTTTTCGAGCTTTCTGATAATGAAGTTTCACTTTTATGTATTACATATACATTTATATATTAATAATGTATAACCAATGCCTGTCTGAATGTGCATTACAGTATCAAGTAACAATTTGACGTAAACGGGTCTACAATTTTTCGAGATTTTTGGTAACAGGATTACACCATAACTTGTCTTCATTTACAAGTACAGATTGTAAATTTGAAGAAAAATGGACAAAAACTTTCCGAGATTTTTGCGTAAAAGTTCTCCCCTTTATATGATACATATATATTTATGTCTCCATGAACATTTATTAGAGTAAAATGTAAAAATCTGAAGTAAATCAGTTAAGAACTTTTCGAGATTTTTCGTAACAGCGTTAAGCTACTACTTTCTCTCTCTCTCTCTCTCTCTCTCTCTCTCTATATATATATATATATATATATATCCAGCTGATCACCGCAAGCCACTTGCCAACGCATCTGACTTTGTGTGGACACCGGCGAGAACTTGGCGGACCCTTTGTGCACGTATTGATGGAGTGTGGGCTGACGGGTAGCGGTCAGCGTAGGCAGAAAGCTGCTCGCCAGTGAAACCTACGTGGACAGACCATGGAACGAAGCATGCGCCCATCACTAACACACAGGCAAGTGAGTCAGCGCTAACCAGCTCAGTGAGCAGCTCCGTAGACCGGATGGGCTATGTGTGGGGCCCTTAAAAGGGATTCAGTAATGAGCAGGCCAAGGGATGGGCTAGTGGCAGCCAGTTGGGGTTCACCGTACCCTGTCTGGAATTCCCTCAGCCATCAAGTATCTAATCTCAGGGCCTGCTTACAAGAGATACCAGCATGGTGAGATAATGTCAGTACCAATATGTGAATACTTGAAATATTCACAAAAAAATTAACAGTACACACTTAGTTCCATATTAGCTACAGCAATTCTGAATGCATCATTGAAATCATAATAAAAGGATGGTTCCAATACTGTTATACTGTTTTCATCACCCATGTGGAACCAATATTGACAATTTTATTAATATTTGTTTATAGTAAAAGTATTCATGATTACACACAATTACATAAGTAGGTGATATGCCATTTAAAAGAAAAGGAAGACAGCTATAGAATGAGGCTATATAACATGCTGTTAAAGTAAAGAAGAATTTATTATGAATAATGTACTGTATTACCGTTAAGCGATTCCAGAACAGAAATTTTGCTCTGGTACACTGAAAGGTTAATTTCTGAATGAACTAACACTGCTATTGCACTTTATTGTTTATATGAATTAATAAAAAAATCAGCGAAATAAGGCTGCAAAATCATTAGTTTACTAGCATAGTACAATAGGGTCATGAAGAAGAAAATCATGAATTTGACTAAGTTTGTGTAGTTCCAATATGTAATGTAAAAAGATTATTTGAAAGATGTAATTGCAGCTATATATTAATTTTATTGCAGCATTAATGGAATTTAAATGAAGTGTGCAATTTGATGTTGTATGTTCAATTTGAAATATGGTTAAATCTTGTAAATAATCACAATGGTGCTATTGAAGTTAAGAGCTGACATGACTACAAGTAGTCACATAACATATTTGAAGCTGAAGGGAGCAGAGCACTTTAAGGGTCTTTCGTTTGCTGTCTTTGAAGTGGGTAAGTTTTAGCATGACCTACGAGCTGCTTGTGATAATGTAGTGTGCAGAAAATTGCTCTTAGTTATTTCAGTGGAACAGTGTTCATTTTAGTATATGTGTCTCATAGTGTGATAGTATGAACAGTTGTAGTGAACTTCGTGTTGAGAATCAATTATTTATCAAACTTCAGTGAACTGGTTATAAGTGAAACTTTGCTTAGATTAACGAATGAGTGCACTGGAAAATGCCGCTGGCACAAATAAACATTGCTGGGTACCCTGCTGCTTGCTCTAAAATACTGTTTCAAGCCCTATTTAATTACTGTGGGTTTTACCAAGTTCATAAGAACCACCATTTCAGGCTACTTGATTCTTTTGATTTTAATAAATTCATCACTGTACACAACTCTAGTGTTAGGGTACATCTTTGTCCTAACAAAAATGGTTCAAATGGCTGTGAGCACTATGGGACTTAGCATCTGAGGTCATCCGTCCCCTAGACTTATAACAACTTAAACCTAACTAACCTAAGGACATCACACACATCCATGCTCGAGGCAGGATTCGAACCTGCGACCGTAGCGGTCGAGCGGTTCCAGACTGAAGCGTCTAGAACCGCTCGGCCACAACGGCCGGCAGGAAGCTTTTCTGTCTCAATGATATTTATTGTAATCGAATTTACAGTATACTCAAAAATTCTACAGCAGACTAATGTTGATGATGTTCTGTAATTGTGCGGGTCCGCTCTTGCACCTTATTATGTGGAGAAGTTACCTGTGATTTTTTCCAGTCGCTTGGGACCGGGCGAGAGATTCGCAGTAAATGAAAGCTAAGTAAGAGGTCAATGGTCATAGATACTGTCTGTTCAACCGACTTGGAATTCCATCCGGACCTACCACTTATTTGTTTCCAACTCTTTCAATCGCTTCTTAATGTCAGAGAAGTCTGTTACTACGACCTCCACACGGGAGCCTATGTGACAGGAAAAAGTGGTATGTCTATACTATCCTTCCTCGTGAGTGATTTTTTAAACGCGAAATTTAAAACTTCAACTTTAATGCGTAGCTAATGTACTCAAACGAACACACGCACAACAAAACGTTCCGGATGAAGCGGAGATCAGGATTAATGAGGGAAGAGTAAATGAGCTTCCACTATATATTATATATTTATGTCCCATAATGACTGGCAGGTGAAAAGCAAGTTGTTAGACTGGTGATTTTTAACAAGATTTATTAATAAGCATTTTACATAGTGAATTAAAACAAAAAATTAACAATCAGAAGTGGAATATCAATTTAGCCTTGCAATGTAGGGTAGAGTGGTCTGCATTGCAGCGGCTCTTAATTTACACCAGTGCAATAAAATTCGTACCTCTTATACCAGCCGACATATAATGGGATCAGCGTGAACTTGGAGCTTCATGGAGCTATACTGTCAGCTTTGAGCTCTGTGTGTCGAGGAACAGATTGTTTGAAGATAGCATTGATGTTGTTGCAGTTTTCATCAACTTTTTGTGTACGTGGCGAAGAGATTGATTGCTATAATAGAAGTGGCAAGATAATGTTTTACTTACGGGTGAATCTACATAAAATAATCTTTGTTTTCAGTCAGTATTCGTTGGGGTTCGTTCGAAGGAAACACAAAGAGAAAATGAGAAAGTAACCCACAATGTACCGCTATAAGCTTGCGTTATTATACGGGGGCAATTTACAGAACTTTAAAAAATGCGTTTAGCACTATTAGTGCAACCCAGTGTTTGGAAATAATGTGATGAATTTTTAACGTGTTGTTTATTTGAAGTTATTAATTAAATAATTATTTTGTATTACAGTACGGTAACAGAAAGGGGTTGCGGAATGTCGAATACGTATGAATTGTATCTAGCTTTAACAATATATCTAAATGAAAGGAGAGAGAGAGAGAGAGAAATCATGGATTAAATGGATATTCCCTAAGCCAACATTAAAGGGCAGGCTGAAAGTAAAAACGAAAATGTAGACTGGGATATAAAAATTGTTGGCTGCAATAAAGTGTTTTCCAACGAAGTTGAAAAGAAACTGAAAGAGCATATTCTTACATTTGAACAGATGATGTTCGTCTCAAGCTTGTTGGACGTAAGAAATTCTGCATTCGATATTGGAGAAGGAAACGGATTGCCCCATAATTTCAATGTAGAGGAAGGCTCGACACGCAAAAAGTGTGTTAAAGGTGACCATCCTAGAAAAATAGCCGAATCCGAGAGGAATGATGAAAGCTCTAAAGAAAACTTGCAAGCCTAGCCAAACAGCCTGCGAGCAGTGGAGCAGTCCATGCTGAAAAAAAAAATCTAACTAAAGCAAAGGAGAAGTCTAGACCTACAGCTCCATCTGTAAAAATGAAGTGTTTTGGAGAGTCTGTGAGGACGCCGTCACAGAAACTTACTCGTAAAAATGTGGAATGGTATAGCGAGTTGTGCGAAGAACGTTGAATGGAGGAAATGATGAGCTGCATGAAATGCATGTGAGGATTCGTGCAAAGTGTGAAGGGGCGAGGAAAGGGGGGAAAAATTAATATTGCAATATCTGCAAATGGTGATGTAAGAATTAAAAGATGGAACATTTCCTTAAACTTAGACTGATACATATCATTAAGCTTGAGGACATAGGTTATAAGGGTGGTACAATTTATGGGCCTATTGGTACAAATCGGGTAACCTGAGTCCCAATTTGTAGCACTTGCAGATGTTTAGAACTAAGTGTAGTCTGTTTATTTTTCTCATAATTTGCAATCTTTAAATCAGATACCGAAAACAGAATCCTGCAGTAGAGGATGGCATTGTTTAAATAATTTTGTAACATACTGTTTAGGCTATCTATAGATATAAATAAAAATTTAACTATTCGTTTGTAAAAAATCGTAAATCTCCGAAAGTTTATCACCAATTGCTTTTAAATTTTGACACAATGATGCATTCGAATATAAGCGTATTTTATATACCTTCTGGAGCGCCGTGTGGTACATAAATATATATTACACACACAATAAATAACAGTATATATATATAGGAATGATGGTGGACATATTGAGCATTTCCTGTAAAGAACATCATCTTTGCGTTGTTTTACTTTGTTATGCTAATTATTGCTATTCTGATCAGATGAAGCGCCATCTGTCGGACATTTTGTGAACGTTTGTATTTTTTTGTTCTAATAAAACCTCATGTCATTCCAAGCATGTGTGTCAATTTGTACCTCTCTATCTACATTATTCAGTGATTTATTCAGTTTTCAAATTTATACTGACTTTTTGATCACCCGGTATATAAATATACATAGTGAAACGTAATTAGCAAACGGGAAAGATGCATTTATGACTTGTCGTCTTATGATTTGAGTACTACTACGTAATCTGAATTTGCAATAACAATAAACAAGGTTCAAGATCAGGAAGAGGGGGAAAGAGGAGGTGGACAGAGGGTGGGAGGAAACTGACATAGAAAGCGGTAAGGAGGAGATGGACAGAGAGACGAGGCAAGGGGAGATGGAGAGAGAGAGGGATGAGAAAATCGACAGAGAAAGTGGGGATTAGACGATGGACAGAAAGAGTGGGGACAGAGGAGGCAGGGGGAAAGGGAGAGTGAGGGAGAGGAGGAGATGGAGGGGGAGGAGGTGGTGTACAGAGAGGGGCAGGAGGAGAAGGAGAGAGGGGAAAGGAGATGATTGACAGAAAGAGGAGGAAGGGGGAAGAAATGAACAAAGAGATGGTGTAGCCGCCCTTTTTCTGATTTCGGTTTTTCGTCTAATAGGAGAAAGTTTGATTTTACTTTTTACACATTGGCTGTCATTGAAGGGTTTTACTTTTATTAAATATTGTCCCGGCTAAGTATCAGTTTGATTACTTTTAAAATCCAATGTTAAACGTGGGTCACTACATGTATAGTCTTCCCAACTCTGAGAGAAAACTTCTTTAGTAGTTTTACTACCAATGTTTACAGACGACGATACTTTAACCTTTCGTTCAATTGTTTTAGTTACGAATCGCTAGTTTGCTCTTGGCATAGATCACGTAACCTTAACGTTTATTAATCTAAGTTAAATTAATGTTCAAGACTTGTATTATGTTTCAAATTAACAACGTCAGTTTATTGACAAGAATTATTAATAAATAGGTTCACTCATACGATCTCATTCAAAGAAGTTCTTTAATTAGTTGTCTAAGTAGGATTCCCGCTAGCATCAGAGATATTAGATAATATCCTGTCACTTTCGGTAAATAAGTTATTTCTATTTAATATCCACAAACTGTCATTAACTATGATCACTGCTCGCGTGAAGTTAAAGTTTCCCACTATCACAATTCAATGTCCGAATCCGGTTAAAATTCTCAATTCAGTAAAGCGTTTAAATATTCACACGAATTGACATTAAAGCCAAAGAGATTACTATTCACCTTCCCGTTTATCTAAGCTGATAAATGTCCAAATTAAAGTCTTGAATTGACAAACCTCAAAAACAATCTCGTCACAATCTATTCTTGATCCCCGTTTAAAAAAGTCCCAATCGTTGTTCTCTGAAGCTGTACGTCCTAAATAACTTCCGAACTAGAACAGACTAGAGACTGGAGTATCGTAATTACAACGTATGGCTATTTATACTTTAATAAACACTATCTTTGCCGGCCGGTGTGGCCGTGCGGTTCTAGGCGCTTCAGTCTGGAACCGCGTGACCGCTACGGTCGCAGATTCGAATTCTGCCTCGGGTATGGATGTGTGTGATGTCCTTAGGTTAGTTAGGTTTAAGTAGTTCTAAGTTCTAGGGGACTGATGACCTCAGATGTTAAGTCCCATAGTGCTCAGAGCCATTTGAATCATTTTTGAAACACTACCTTTGGTGTCCCAGACCTACGTTCTATGACTATAATATTGATTTTGTTATATATTGGAATAACTAATATTTTAATATTTTCTACTGTTTTTCCCCCTTGCTATGTTTCTAAAATTTTCCTTTTCTTTTCTTTTGCTTTCTATACTAGATGTTTCCCTCTATTTGTTTTTTATTCATTTTTCGTAATTACTGCTTGTGGAGGGACTTGGGTCATTTTGTGAATTGATATTTTAAGGACATGGGAGCTAATTTGAGAGCTATTTTTGTTTTTTCAACATAGAGAGGCGCTGTAGGTGTTACAATGGGGAGGAGGAAGTTTACAGAGACAGGGGAGACAAGGAGATTAACATACATGTTAGAAACGTGACCTTTCTTTTTTCTTTCTTCTCCCTTTAGCCAGCAACGCGTGGCCGGGAACAGTTAGTAATAAATAAAATCTCAACAGTGGTACAATGTGGGCAAGTCACACTTATTTGGGGTTTCTTCCGCCATACGAATGAAATATCGACACTTTGGAAAGCGTCATTCTTAACCAATCATTGCAGTCTCCTTTTTTCTTTTTTCTTCCGTTTTTTCCTCCTCCTCTTGTTCTTAATTGTGGTGCTACGACTGCTGTTTTTAGGCAGTGGGCGCGAGGCGAGTGGTGAAGGGAAGGGGTTACGCGAGCCACGACACGCGTATTTCCGGTGGCAGTAGCCGGGGGCAGAGGCCAGGGGCAGACAGTAGCAGGGCGTGGCCAGTGTGCAGCGCGAGGCATCGATCGGCCGTCCGCCGTGCGGCAAGCAGCGACCTACCCCAGGCTGGGCCGCGCCGGGCCGTCCGGGACACCTGGCCGCTCTGCCGCGCGTCCAGCAGTCCCCATCTCTGCCACTGCACCCAGCGGGGGCTGGGGTACACGGCGCCTGCGAAAGCTGACCAGGAGGGTCGCTCTGTACAATAGCGGCAAAAGGATTGCCCTGCCCGAATAATTTATTAGAGTCCAAGAACAGGGCACTGCTCTTGCCGAAGTTCAGTACTGCCACTGTTCACAACTCTAACGGACCGTGGAGCTTCAGTTCGATGCTTTCATCGTGAAATAGAACCATTATACACTACTGGCCATTAAAATTGCTACACCAAGAAGAAATGCTGATGATAAACGGGTATTCATTGGACAAATATATTATACTAGAACTGACATGTCATTACATTTTCACGCAATTTGGGTGCATAGATCCTGAGAAATCACTACCCAGAACAGACACCTCTGGCCGTAAAAACGGCCTTGATACGACTGGGCATGGAGTCAAACAGAGCTTGGATGGCGTCTACAGGTACAGCTGCACATGCAGCTTCAACATGATACCACAGTTCGTCAAGAGTAGTGACTGGCGTATTGTGACGAGCCAGTTGCTCGGCACCATTGACCAGACGCTTTAAATTGGTGAGAGATCTGGAGAATGTGCTGACCAGGGCAGCAGTCGAACATTTTCTGTATCCAGAAAGGCCCGTACAGGACCCGCAAAATGGGCTCGTGCATTACCCTGCTGAAATGTAGGGTTTCGCATGGATCGAATGAAGGGTAGTGCCACATCTGAAATATAACGTCCACTGTTCAAAGTGCCGTCAATGCGAACAAGAGGTGATCGAGACGTGTAACCAATGGCACCCCATACCATCACGCCGGGTGATACGCCAGTATGACGATGACGAATATACGCTTTCAATGTGCGTTCACCGCGATGCCGCCAAACACGGATGCGACCATCGTGATGCTGTAAACAGAACCTGGATTCATCCGAAAAAATGACGTTCTGCCGTTCGTGCACCCAAGTTCGTCGTTGAGTACACCATCGCAGGCGTTCCTGTCTGTGATGCAGCGTCAAGAGTAATTGCAGCCATGGTCTCCGAGCTGATAGTCCATGCTGCTGCAAACGTCGTCGAACTGTTCGTGCAGATGGTTGTTGTCTTGCAAACGTCCCCATCTGTTGACTCAGGGATCGAGACGTGGCTGCACGATCCGTTACAGCTATGCGGTTAAGATGCCTGTCATCTCGACTGCTAGTGATACGAGGTCGTTGGGATCCAGCACGGCGTTCCGTATTACCCTCCTGAACCCACCGATTCCATATTCTGCTAACAGTCATTGGATGTAGACCACCGCGAGGAGCAATGTCGCGATACGATAAACCGCAATCGCGATAGGCTACAATTCGACCTTTATCAAAGTCGGAAACGTGATGGTACGCATTTCTCCTCCTTACACGAAGCATCACAACAACGTTTCACCAAGCAACGACGGTCAACTGCTGTTTGTCTATGAGAAATCGGTTGGAAACTTTCCTCATGTCAGCACGTTGTAGGTGTCGCCACCGGCGCCAACCTTGTGTGAATGCTCGGAAAAGCTAATCATTTGCGTATCACAGCATCTTCTTCCTGTCGGTTAAATGTCGCGTCTGTAGCACGTCATCTTCGTGGTCTAGCAATTTTAATGGCCAGTAGTGTAATTGTTAGGATATGGTATATATCGAGATTTATTGCAATTTATCTCATCGTATAATCTTTTTTTTCTGAAAACCTTGTTCGAGCACGTAGAAACCGTTGAAATATAAGAACGCCACGTGATTAAAATTACTACAACGAGGAGCGTGTAACATCTGTTTTCAATGTCTCAGTTGATAGGCTGTCGGTTTACGTACGCAAAGGACGAGCGTTCGAATCTAATTGGCGTCAATTGTCATTTTTTTATTTAGACCTGTGCAGGTAATATTTTAAACTTTAATTCGCTACAAATTCTGCAGATGTAGGCTTTTCTAGGTTCCACATTCTTTCAATAGATTCCATTTTATAATAGTCTGAGCTTCAAACAAACAGAGAGATGGTCATAGTAAAAATATTGAAAATGCATGTATTTATTTGTAATTACTTCGATTGCCACCTGGTGTGTCTATAGTTTTCAGCTGAGAGAAATGTATGAGCTGATTGGCATACGTCGCAGATCTGCTTCGAAATGCGGATGTGAATGTTCTCGAGCGAATAATTACTGTCTTTGAAAACGGCGTTAGTCCATCTGAGGAAGGACGTCGTTATGGTGCTGATGCTTTCACAGCAAGCACATGGATTAGACAGTTTAGAGACAATGGTGAGGTAGCGAGACCTCGAGTCTCTACACGGAGACAAGAATTGGTCAGGGTGGCCCAGGATGCTCCTTTGTCACTCATCCGGAAACTAAGGAGAGCTTCAAATTTCCCGCGCTCGAGGAGAACTGCTCTCAGAAGGTTAAAGGGCCTCTCATCAACGAACCGTTGTCTGACGAAAAAGCCGTGGCTAGACTGAAAGTTGTGAGATCCTGGGAAGATGTCGACTAGAGGAATGTCATTTTCTCCGATGAGTGCACAATTGAGTCAGCGAGCAGAGGCTGTTAGCCGTACAGATGAGCAAAAATACAACGTGCGCTTCGTGACCACAAGCGCTAGAAGCGGACGCCTACGTATGAAATGTTCGGCCTGGATGTCCTACATGGGTACAGGAACTTTAGAACGCATCCGAGGCAATTTCAGTTCAGCATGATATGAACGTTTCCTTGGAAATGTAATCATTCCTGGTGTTCGACTTTAGTACCCCGAAGAATGTCGCACTTACTAACATGATAATCATCCATCACACGCTGGCATTGGGTTTCAGAGCTGGTTTCAAAGGAGGGAGAATATTATTCAGTGCCTTCCGTGGCCTCCACAGTCATCTGATCTCGATCCCGTAGAACACATATGGGCTCAGCTTAAGAAGAAAAACAAAATGGTTCAAATGGCTCTAAGCACTATGGGACATAACTTCTAAGGTCATCAGTCCCCCAGAACTTAGAACTACTTAAACCTAACTAACCGAAGGACATCACACTGATCCATGCCCGAGGCAGGGTTCGAACCTGCGACCGTAGCGATCGCGCGGTTCCAGACTGTAGCGCCTAGAACCGCTCGGCCACCCCGGCCGACGCTTAAGAAGACTCTGCGGGACAATTGGCGAGACCCTCCTCCGTGAACTGTGAATGCCCTATGGGATTTGGTTCATTCTTCACGGGAGAGAATTACCATGGATGAGAACTTCTTCCACAGATTTGTCAGTTCTATGCCTCGAAGGATCCAAGCTGTTCTCGATGCCAGTGGTATGTGTACAAAACACTGAAGCTATAAGAAGCCTACTCTTCATTTTATTTTATTTCATTTTTCTGTAAAAGCCGGCTAGGGTGGTCGAGCGGTTCTAGGCGCTTCAGTCTGGAACCGCGCAACTGCTACGGTCGCAGGTTCGAATCCTGCCTCGGGCATGGGTGCTTGTGATGTCCTTAGGTTAGTTAGGTTTAAGTAGTTGTAAGTTCTACGGGACTGATGACCTCAGAAGTTAAGTCCCATAGTGCTCAGAGCCATTTGAACCATTTTTTTCCTGTAAAAGTCCTACATAGTTACCAAGTAAACAATATTTGTATCTAGTTACTAGTATATTATTTGTATTTTTATGGGAGGTCAGAAGGATATCACCCTCCAAAGAAGATTATTTTTATTTTTATTTGAAGTGAGATGAATATCGCCTTCGACGGCTGATTATTTTTACTGTTGTAGGAGGTCAGATAAATATTGTCTTCGAAGGGAGATTATTTTTAGACATGAAATTCACAAACAATAATTAGTTATTTACTGAGGAAAATGCTGCAAAAAGTAGAAAAAGAAAATGTAATTTCATAACAAAAAGTAAATAAAGCACGAAACATTTGAGACGTTATTAAAAATATAAAATAAAAAGGATACAGTGAGATTCGCTCCCACATATCCTACAGCTACAATTATAGAAAGCTAACACGCTAGCAAGGAGCTACCGATCTCTCCGTTTTAATTTACTCCTCGAATAGTTCTACCGTAGCTGAAGAACGAATGTCGTCGTGGTCTTCAGTCCTGAGACTGGTTTGATGCAGCTCTCCATGCTACTCCATCCTGTGCAAGCTTCTTCATCTCCCAGTACCTACTGCAGCCTACATCCTTCTGAATCTGCTTAGTGTATTCATCTCTTGGTCTCCCTCTACGATTTTTACCCTCCACGCTGCCCTCCAATGCTAAATTTGTGATCCCTTGATGCCTCAAAACATGTCCTACCAACCGATCCCTTCTTCTAGTCAAGTTCTGCCACAAACTTCTCTTCTCCCCAATCCTATTCAATACCTCCTCATTAGTTACGTGATCTACCCACCTTATCTTCAGCATTCTTCTGTAGCACCACATTTCGAAAGCTTCTATTCTCTTCTTGTCCAAACTGGTTATCGTCCATGTTTCACTTCCATACATGACTACAATCCATACAAATACTTTCAGAAACGACTTCCTGACACTTAAATCTATACTCGATGTTAACAAATTTCTCTTCTTCAGAAACGATTTCCTTGCCACGAAGAACGAATATTATTTCCAGTTTAATATTCGTTCTTCGTTATATTCGAAGAACGAATATTAAACTGGAAATAGCGGAACTGGAAGGCTCATCCACTCGCTCGTGTAAAACGCGCGTGTGGACTTACAAAAGTATGCCGATCAGCCGATACGTTTCTATTAGCTGACAATTATAAAGACACCAGGTGGTCGAAGTAATTACAGATAAATACATTCATTTTCAATATTTTTACTATGACCATTTGTCTGTTTGTTTATAGATTAGACTGTTATAAAATGGAATATTTTGAAAGTATGTCGAAGCTAGAAAAGCCTACAATTGCACAATTTGTAGCGAATTAAGATTTAAAATATTACCTGCACAGGTCTAAATTTTAAAAAATCACAGTTGATTCCAATTAAATTCGAACGCTCGTCCTTTACGTTCGTAAACCGTCGGCCTATTCACTCAGCCACTGAAATAAATGTCAAACGCTACTCTCTCTCTATTCGTTTAGTTGGTTCCGACTTTTCGTGACCCCATGAACCAAATCACGCCACTTTTTCCTGTCTTGCACTTTCTCCCGTAGACCTTCCAGGCTTCTGTGATGCATTCGATCCATCTCATCCTCTGACGTCCTCTTCTTCTAGTGCCTTCAATCTTCCCCAGCATTACTGTTTTTTCCAGCGAGGCATGCCTTCGCATTGTGTGTCCAAAGTTGGTCAGCTTTTGTTTTAACATTAGACCTTCAAGGGAGAAATCTGATTTTATTTGATCCAATATTGATCTGTTGGTTCTCTTTGCAGTCCATGGAACTCTAAGAAGTTTCCTCCAACACCACAATTCGAAGGAGTCAATTCTTCGCCGTTCAGCCTTTCTAATGGTCCAGGTCTCACATCCATACATCACAACTGGAAAGACCATAGCCCTCACAATACGGATCTTTGTTGCTAGTGTTATATCTCTGGACCTTATAACCTTGTCAAGGTTGTAGTAATTTTACCGGTGTGGAGTTCTTATATTTCGATTGTTTCCAGTTGCTCGAATAATTGTTTTCAAAAGAAATGATACGATGCGCTAAATTACAACGAATGTCGATCTATATTGTATCCTAACTATTACATTGCTTCTGTTTAATTATGTAAACACCAAGCTGAAGCTCCACAGACCGCTAGAGTTGCGAACACTGGCGCTTCTGAACTTGGGCATGCGCAATGCTCTCTTCCAGGACTCTTAAGTTATTCGAGCCGGGCAGTCTTTCCGCCTCTCATTGTACATACACTATCGAATCAAGGCCAGCCAGACACCCCAATGTAAAGCGGTATTTACCACTAGAGGTCACCAAGGGTGGGCCTGCCAGTATTAAAGACGGTGGGGAGTTGGGGTTGATTAGGGGCAAGAGGCCAAACAGCGAGGTCATCGGTCACATCGGATTAGGGAAAGATGGAGAAGGAAGTCGGCCATGCCCTGTCAAGGAACCATCCCGGCATTTGCCTGAAGCGATTTAGGGAAACCACGTAAAACCTAAATCAGGATGGCTGGACGCGGGATCGAACCGTCGTACTCCCGAATGCAAGTCCAGTGCGCTAACCACTGTGCCACCTCGCTCGGGCGGTGGGGACTATTGTGTTGTCAGCAGAGAAGCAGCAGTAGCAGATGGGTAGGTCAGGAGAAGGCCATGAGTTTGAACGTGCACTAGTCACTGGATGTCACTTGAGTAACAAATCACTAGGGACATTTCGACCCTCCTCAAGCTTCCCAAGTCACACAGTTGGTCATGGGACTACAAATGGAAACACAAAGGTTCAACCAAAGCTAAATCGAGACCAGGCAGAACTCATGTATTGACAGACAGACCGTCGAACACTGCGGGGCGCGAATATAAAGAATCGCATGAAACCAAGGGAAGAAAACACTGGTGGGTCCCAAAGGGCAACCAGAACCCAGGCAGCACAACATCTTTGGCGCAGAGAGTTATGAAGAAAGGGGCACAGTGCTCAATCAGCTCCTCATGTTGTTGTGGACTTCACTCCTGAGACTGGTTTGATGCAGCTATCCATGCTACTCTATCCTGTGAAAGCTTCTTCATCTCCCAGTACATACTACAGGCTACATCCTTCTGAATCTGCTTAGTGTATTCATCTCCTGGTCTCCCTCTTCGATTTTTACCCTCCACGCTGCCCTCCAATACTAAACTGGTGACCCCTTGATGCCTCAGAACATGTCCTACCAACCTATCCCTTCTTCTAGTCAAGTTGTGCCACAAACTCCTCTTCACCCCAGTTCTATTCAATACCTCTTCATTAGTTATGTGATCTACCCATCTAATCTTCAGCATTCTTCTGTAGCACCACATTTCGAAAGCTTCTATTCTCTTCTTGTCTAAACTATTTATCGTCCATGTTTCACTTCCATACATGGCTACACTCCATACAAATAATTTGAGAAACGACCTCCTAACACTTAAATCAATACTAACACATTTCTCTACTTCAGAAACGGTTTCCTTGCCATTGCCAGTCTACATTTTATATCCTCTCTACTTCTACCATCATCAGTTATTTTGCTCCCCAAATAGCAAAACTCCTTTACTACTTTAAGTGTCTCATTTCCTAATCTAATTCCCTCAGCATCACCCGACTTAATTAGACTACATTCCATTATACTCGTTTTGCTTTTGTTGATGTTCATCTTACACCCGCCTTTCAAGACACTGTCCATTCCGTTCAACTGCTCTTCCAAGTCCTTTGCTGTCTCTGACAGAATTACAATGTCATCGGTAAACCTCAAAGTTTTTATTTCTTCTCCATGGATTTTAATACCTACTCCGAACTTTTCTTTTGTTTCCTTTACTGCTTGCTCAATATACAGATTGAATAGCATCGGGGAGAGGCTACAACCCTGTATCACTACCTTCCCAACCACAGCTTCCCTTTCATGTTCCTCGACTCATAACTGCCATCTGGTTTCTGTACAAATTGTAAATAGCCTTTCGCTCCCTGTATTTTACCCCTGCCACCTTCAGAATTGGAAAGAGAGTATTCCAGTCAACATTGTCAAAAGCTTTCTCTAAGTCTACAAATGCTAGAAACGTAGGTTTGCCTTACCTTAATCTTTCTTCTAAGATAAGTCGTAGGGTCAGTATTGCCGCACGTTTTCCAGTATTTCTACGTGATCCAAACTGATCTTCCCCGAGGTCAGCTTCTACCAGTTTTTCCATTCGTCTGTAAAGAATTCGCGTTAGTATTTTGCAGCTGTGACTTATTAAACTGGTAGTTCGGTAATTTTCACATCTGTCAACACCTGCTTTCTTTGGGATTGGAATTACTATATTCTTCTTGAAATCTGAGGGAATTTCGCCTGTCTCGTACATCTTGCTCACTAGATGGTAGAGTTTTGTTAGGCCTGGCTCTCCCAAGGCTGTCAGTAGTTCTAATGGAATGTTGTCTACTCCTGGGGTCTTGTTTCGACTTAGGTCTTTCAGTGCTCTGTTAAACTCTTCACGCAGTATCATATCTTCCATTTCATCTTCATCTACCTCATCTTCCATTTCCATGATATTGTCCTCTAGAACATCACCCCCGTATAGACCCTCTATATACTCTTTCCACCTTTCTGCTTTCCCTTCTTTGCTTATAACTGTGTATCCATCTTGATATTCATGCAAGTGGTTCTCTTTTCTCCAAAGGTCTCTTTAATTTTCCTGTAGGCAGTATCTATCTTACCCCTAGTGAGATAAGCCTCTACATCCTTACATTTGTCCTCTAGCCATCCCTGCTTAGCCATTTTGCACTTCCTGTCGATCTCATTTTTGAGACGTTTGTATTCCTTTTTGCCTGCTTCACTTACTGAATTTTTGTATTTTCTCCTTTCATCAATTAAATTCAGTATCTCTTCTGTTACCCAAGGATTTCTAGTAGCCCTCGTCTTTTTACCTACTTGATCCTCTGCTGCCTTCACTATTTTATTCCTCAAAGCTACCCATTCTTCTTCTACTGTATTTCTTTCCCCCATTCCTGTCAATTGTTCCCTTATGCTCTCCCTGAAACTCTGTACAACCTCTGGTTCTTTCAGTTTATTCAGGTCCCATCTCCTTAAAATCCCACCTTTTTGCGGTTTCTTCAGTTTTCATTTACAGTTCATAACCAATAGATTGTGGTCAGAGTCCACATCTGCCCCTGGAAATGTCTTTCAATTTAAAACCTGGTTCCTAAATCTCTGTCTTACCATTATATAATCTATCTGAAACCTTTTAGTATCTCCAGGGTTCTTCCATGTATACAACCTTCTTTCATGATTCTTGAACCAAGTGTTAGCTATGATTAAGTTATGCTCTGTGCAAAATTCTACCAGGCGGCTTCCTCTTTCATTTCTTACCCCCAATCTATATTCACCTACTACGTTTCCTTATCTTCATTTTCTACTGTCGAATTCCAGTCACCCATGACTATTATATTTTCGTCTCCCCTCACTACCTGAATTATTTCTTTTATCTCATCATACATTTCATCAATTTCTTCATCATCTGCAGAGCTAGTTGGCATATAAACTTGTACTACTGTTGTAGGCGTGGGCTTCGTGTCTATCTTGGCCACAATAATGCGTTCACTATGCTGTTTGTAGTAGCTTACCCGCACTTCTATTTTTTTATTCATTATTAAACCTACTCCTGCATTACGCCTATTTGATTTTGTATTTATAACCTTGTATTCGCCTGACCAAAAGTCTTGTTCCTCCTGCCACCGAACTTCAATAATTCCCGCTATATCTAACTTTAACCTATCCATTTCCCTTTATAAATTTTCTAACCTACCTGCCCGATAAGGGATCTGACATTCCACGCTCCGATCCGTAGAACGCCAGTTTTCTTTCTCTTGATAACGACGTCCTCTTCAGTAGACCCCGCCTGGAGAACCGAATGGGGGACTATTTTACCTCCGGAATATTTTACCCAAGAGGACGCCATCATCATTTAATCATACAGTAAAGCTGCATGCCCTCGGGAAAAATTACGGCTGTAGTTACCCCTTGCTTTCAGCCGTTCGCAGTACCACAACAGTAAGGCCGTTTTGGTTAGTGTTACAGGGCCAGATCAGTCAATCATCCAGACTGTTGCCCCTGCAACTACTGAAAAGGCTGCTGCCCCTCTTCAGGAACCACACGTTTGTCTGGCCTCTCAACAGATACCCCTCCGCTGTGGTTGCACCTACGGTACGGCTATCTGTATCGTTGAGGCACGCAAGCCTCCCCACCAACGGCAAGGTCCATGGTTCATTGGGGGTGGGGGGGGGGGGGGCAGCTCCTCATAGCACATATATTTCTATAGGCAAAGCCAGGCGACACTTGAGGTGGTGTAAGGAACGACACCACGGATGGACAGTGGATGACTGGAAACAAGTGAATTGGAGTGATTAATCACGCTGTTACCTGTGGCAATTCGATGCCATAATTTGGGTTTGACGAATGCCTCGAGAACGTTACCTGCCATAATGTCTAGTGCCAACTGTGAAATACAGTGGAGGTTGTGTTACGGTATGGGAATGTTTTTCCTGCTTAGAGTGTGATCCCCTTGTTGCACTTAATAAAACAGTAAATGCGGAAGGATACGAAAACAATTTAGAGCATTGTGTACTACGTATAGTAGAGGAAACAGTCCGTCCCCTTAGCTAATTGGTCAGCGTGTCTGAGTGCCAAGCACCAGACCCGACTTCGATTCCCACTCGGGTCGGAGATTTTCTCCGCTCGGGGAATGGGTGTTGAGTCGTCCCCAGCATCATTTCATCATGATCGACACTCAAGTCGCCCTGTGTGGCGGCAACTTAAAAGATTCGCATCTTGGCGGCCAAACTTCGCGAGACGGGGGCTTCCAGCCATCAATGCCATGCGATCATTTCATGTCAGTACAGTAGAGGAGCAGTTTATGAGTCGATGATTGTTTGTATCAGTGTGTCACTGCCCCCTATCATAAATCTGCATCTGTGAGCAAATGATTTGTAGACTATAATATTCCTGAAAGGGACTGACCTGTCCAGACTCCTGCACTGAAGTCTACAGAACATCTTTGGGATGATACAGAACGTCAGCTTCGAGCAAGACCCCAGCCTTGAACATCACTACCTCCTCTAGTTTCGGCTCTTGAGGACGAATTGGCTCCCATTCCTCTGCAGATATTAAGACACACGCCCGTACAAGATTACGCCTCCTCTCTACACCGTAACACCTGGGCCATCAAAACGATCATATTCGACAATGATCTGGGTGCATTACGTGTTCCCACCTATCGTCATATGACTACATAGGGCACCCAAGAACAATGTTGAACATGATCGTTTTGGTGGTCCGAGTGTGATGGTATGGGGATTCATAATGTTAAATGGGCGTACTGACCTCCAAATCTGTGACAACGGTTCACCCACTGGTCACTGTAGACCTTTCCCATGTGCGTCTTTTCAGGCGTGCGTTCGGTCTTGCTTCATTTTTATGGATGACGATGCGTGACCGCAGCGAACTGCGCAGCTGGAGAACCTCTTGGAATGAGAGGATCTTCTGCGGAAGGACTCTCCTGCCCGTTCCTCCCACTGAAATCCCTTAGAGACATACACGATTGCAGCACTTTCACATGCGCTAACGACCCTCTAACAGTGGAGGAATGGAACACTGTAACACACGAACTCCTTACCAACTTTGTGGCCAGCGTGGGAGCACGTTGCAGAGCATGCACGACCGTCCATGGTGATCACACACCATATTAAGAACCATGTCCCGCCTTTTGAAGTGTCCGGAGGACCATCATAAATCGCTATGACTACAGTGTAATTATTGTCTTTGAACGAAAGTGTCATTTTTGTTCGTCCCATAGCGTACTTTTTTAAGTTACCTTATAAAATTCTGTAGCACTTCTTTATATGTAAGGTTCAGCCTCAATCGAGCTATGTTACTTGGCAGTGACAAATCAACCTGTAGCATTACATGAGTATGCCCAATATAGTCGGATGTATTTTGCGTCACGTGAGTGTAGGGGAGTCGAAACATGTAGTGACCCATGACGTCATATCAACTTGAGATTTTTTTGTACATGTAATTCATTTCTAAATTTTATTGATTATTTGCAGAGTAAAGAATTTAATTATGTGCAACATTTAATAGGTAATGAGTTTTAATGAGATAGATATAAATATGTTTCGACATAGTAAATCACCTTATTACATTATGGCAGGGCACAGATATGTTTTCTCTTTGTAAGAACAAAAACTTCCGTGTTGCTCGAGTGCGCAATCAAGTAGTCGTCGAGTGCGGATCTTCTGTAACTTTCATGAATGGGCATAGAATTGTTAATTGACAACCCGGAGTTGATTTAAAAATTATTCTAGGGAACCACGGCCCGACTTTGGTGCAAACAAGTCGCGCGCGAATTCTCAAATATCGGCGCGGAGTTTAAGATAGGCGGCTGGATATCGGGCGTTTTCGTCGCGTGTACGTTTCAGTAACATTAACCGCAATTTACGGACATTAGCTTGATAATAACTATCAAAGACTTATATGAGCGGCATAATAATCGTCTTGATGCTTAAAGGAAGCGAGAAGGTATTTACTGTCGGGATACGACAAACATTAATCATTGCACAGTCAGCTTGTTGATACGTTGCTTAGCAACTCATAAACGGACAATGATAGAATTACTGAAACGATCTTTTAAGTATCAATGACCACTACACACACATCAGAAACTAATTACTCTAACTGTGAGTGACTTCTGGAATGGATGAGTTTTTTTTTTTTTTTATTTCAGCTATTTGGTATTAATAAATTTCTTTCGAGGTTGAAACTTCATCAATGGTGTCGCGCTCATTCAGTTTAGTAGAACCTATGCTTTTATAGTTTTAAAAGAAAAGAGAGCACATACCTGTTTTTATTTTGAGAAATGCTCGTACTTCAGTCGTCAGTCTTCTCAAACCAGAGGCGCGAGTGACGCTTTCTGACAGCACTACGATATCGTGAACCACCACACACGTGTGCCCCCTTCTCACTACATTCCTGCATTGAAAACCCTAGGAGATATAGCCGCGGAACGAAGATGGAAGAAAGAAGAGGAAAGATCAGCGAAAGAAACGGAGCAAAGGGGGAAAGGGAGGTCACAAACCGAAAGTTACTTTCGTGCTTTAGTTTTGCACACTAAAGTATGATGATATCAGCAGCACTCTGGAGCTCTATGCTGGACTGTCGTCGTGTTTCTTGTCTTGAGCAAGCCAGAAGAATGTATAACTTGCTCCGAGACATTAGCAAAAGATTAAAACAGAAACATGTTTATTCCGTTAGGGAGTTGTTCACGTCAGGAGTGTCCAAGAGTTCAGAAAAGGAGAAAGTACCAAGTGAAGCTGTTCTGACCTCGCACTAAGCAGCGGAAAAAAGACTAAAGAACAGTCAAGATACTTTCATACTGTTTGTGGACCCAAAGAAAACCTTCCACAATCTAACGTGAAGTAAGACAATCAAAATCAAGACAGGGATAAGGACAAAGCGTATAATTCGTAGCACTGTATATATTTTCATTGTAATGCAGTAGTGAATTTTTAAATTAATAGCCGTGGACTAAACTCCTGTTCTGTGAAAATAAATGATTGTAACATAATCCGTTTACAATTATGCACCTGGGACACCTAATTTATAATTTATAATTAATTTACAAAAAAATAATTGTATGATTAGACTGGGATATTACACATTTTAATCGAAGAATTTGTGTATCACATGACCTGTAACCCGAATACGGAACCTTATCTGGTCTGAGCCAACATTCTGGCTGGAGCTGCCACAGGGCACTGCCCTCGTCCACCGTGTTTTACTGGAATCCTTTACGCAAATACAGAATAATAAACAGTACGAAAAGTTTAGAAAATGTGTAATAATAAACAGTAGAAGAAAGTTTAGAAAATGTGCACTAATCTAGTTTGCAAATTTAGTAAGTAAAAAAATTACATGCTGCGGAAGGAAGTGCTAGAACACCCATTCACCTGCTTATCCAAATAATCCTGTGGACGGGTCAACAAACTTTCGTGATGCACATCTTGGCAGTTTGTTAGTCTTTGTGAAACATGCGCCAGGAACGGTGAGCAAAGAAAACAGTGTTTAATACTCTGAGTTCAGTAACAAACATCAACCGTACCCAAACTTTACCGGCCACTGAACTTTTCAAAAGCTTTTTCTCTCTTGCAGATGCGAAACTGTGCCTTGCGCTTCTATCATTACAAATCTGTAACGTGCTAGTTAGATCTTTCGTTCATAACATTCACTTTCTGCTGCGTTAGTCTCTTTAAAATCAAAACTTGCGTTTAAAATTTGTTTTACCTGAATTTGCCCGTACAGTCTCGCAGCGCTATAAAGAGCTAGCCTTGTTCACTTTTCCCCTGAAGCAAAAAAAAAATTCTTTGAATTGCACCTACTGACACCTGTGACCAATCACGAAGTACTATTTTGTTTTTATTAATTAGTATTAGAGCCGTATCTCAATTTCAGGAGAGTCATGTTTTACATTTCATGACTGACTGGTCGTAATTATCTGAACTCTTATTTCCTTTCATATACAATCTGCCGCGGGGCGGGGTCGGTCGTCCATTTGTTGACGCTATCGTTCAGTTCACCTACCTCGATATGATTCTTGCCGATGTCCCTTCACACTAATTGATTTTTATGCACTGATAACTTTGGAATGGCTTCAAATGATAGTGAAAGTAAATCTGTTATTATTCTTAACTTGGTTAAAAAAAAAACAAGCGTAGGTTTTAGGACTTTTAAGTAATGGTCTTTATATCCAGAACTATAACAAATAAAATTCTGAAATTTTGACAGCATCATTCCATTAATAACAAAAGGCTGTGTACCAAATTTGAACAAAATCAGATAATAACTAATATGGATTATTTAGATTCGTAGACGGCATGAATCTTCGTGTCGACTGATTGTTACGCTATGCAGTTCTCACTGCAGGCAGCGTCATCTGTGCTGTGAGCAAAGCGAAAAAACAAATAAATAAATAAATAAACATAGCTGCAGCCACCGTACTAGACGGCTGCGTGTCTCACTACAAAGAATGTCATCTCGTAATAACTTACTGCGTTACAAATCATGACGAGTGAATAATATTCATGAAATGTTTCTCCTGATGTGCCGTCGGTGAACTGGTCTCATCACCATACAAAATAGGTCGTCGCACTCCTGAATGGTGTTTATGACTGTACCCTTTCAATGAAGGGTGGCCAACAGGGCGTCCTGTTCTTCCTGGGGATCTTCGAAGACTGAAGGTTAGATTTTAAAGTCTCGTGAGTTCGAGCAGATTAGTGACATCTGGTGTTCTGTTACGCTCGAAGCCTGATTGAACTTCCTACACTAGCGCGTGATGAATGAATATGTAAACCATCTTGTCTGATTTTGTCACCTTGTGATAATCTTTCACGTTCCTCGTAGCGAGTCGAGAGCTGGCAACCATCCTTGTTGCTTGGTAGTGTCATTAGGTGGATGGATGTGTGACTCCTCGGTCGCGTGCGCATACCACTGATGGACTAAGTTGTTGCATTTGAGAGGGCAGGTACAAAATAAGTTCTATGAAGATCTTTTTTTAATTTTTGTGCTTTGAAGATGGTCGCTGATTAGGTATGAATTCCAGTGAATGTTTCGTAATGTTACGTCACGAGTGTCCGGTCTACAAGAACTATCAGAAAAACCCATAAAATCTAAGAAAAGTGCTTAAATTAGTGACAGCTGAATCAGCAGTCACTTAGTTCTACATCTTGTGCCACTAAAACATTATTCATTGAAAACTTGTCAGTGGTAGCGTTCTATCTTGCGTTTCGCGCTTAAGAAGGGATGAGTTTAGCCGCTGGCTAAAAATTTGATTAATGTTGGTAATGTGCATGCAACTGCCGACATGTGTTTTCTGATGACGATACGTCTTACTCATTTAAAAATTCGTGAACGGTACGGTTTTCTTAATTTGTTTCTCGCTTACTATGAGGATTTGACACCTGTACGCACGTTTCACAAGATCTTTCACATTTGGCACTGATGGTGTGAATAAGAAATAGGCAAGAAACCAGTTATGTGGACTGGCAGACAAATCACATGGGAAAGATTCCCCAGGAACGACGCATATTTAATAGAACGACATTTTAATGTTGTTTGCAGCACGTTGGTGTTCCAACGGACACCGTATTCTCAAACTCGATCTTTTGTGCGTGAAAATACCTTATGTGTGATACAAATTTAATTTTAATATCATGCAGCCGGCCGTTGTGGCCGAGCGGTTCTAGGCGCTTCAGTCTGGAACCGCGGGACCGCTACGGTCGCAGGTTCGAATCCTGCCTCAGGCATGGATGTGTGTGATGTCCTTAGGTTAGTTAGGATTAAGTAGTTCTAAGTTCTAAGGGACTGATGATCTCAGATGTTAAGTCCCATAGTGCTCAGAGCCATTTTTTAATATCATGGATTCATTTCGTGTTGAAAACTTTTATAAACGTTATTATAATGTCATTTTTGCTCAGTTATTATTTTCTTGGAATGTATACATCACACTATCATTGATTACAGATGTCAGGTTCTTTCGCGAATGTGTGGGATGGTACAACTCCTTTTACCTCACCCACTGACTTCCCTTCCCGTACAGGATTCGAGTCGTAAGAGTAGTTACGGAACAACTAATTAGCTTGTGGTTAGACTTCACGTCGTGCTTCTCAGTAACTGGTACCTCAATTAGGCCAGCTCGTCAGACCATAACCAGATCTTGCCTTCCAGTTGAGATAAAGTTGGCTAAGTGCTTGTTCATTCACTTTTTTGTTGTCTAACAACTTTTTTAGCTAGTGACACACTTACCTAAATATTTGAAGCGTTTTTCTCAACTAATGAATTCTTTTAGTGGAAGGTAAAAGGAAATAAGTTTAGAGTTTACCGTCGCATCAATGTAGATGTTATTACAGATGGGGAACTTGGTGAGTTGGACAAGAATGGGGCAGGAAATCACTCGCAGACTACTTCAAGACACCTCTGTGTTATTCGTCTTGAATGCCTTAGGGGAATCTAAAGCAGGATAGTTGGTTGGTGATTAGACCTGTTCAATGTGAAATATAGTATTATTGTTGTTGTCCTGCCCTTTGCTGGCAATGATGTTTTGGGTCATAGGGAAGTTCGTACCAGTTTTTCGCATTTGATGGTTGTAAGATCTCGTTAAATATTTGATAATACATTCTCCTACAACAAATATATTCCACAGATATCTATGTGAAGTGTAGTATTATTGTTGTTGTCCTGCCATTTATCGGCAGGTTAGCTAGGTTCTTCTGGCTGTCAGCATTGACAATGCCACTGATTGCATTTAAACTGCAAATGTATGATCTCCTACTCGAATGACGGTGTTGGGTCATAGAGACGACAGTATCTACATCTACATCTATACTCCGCGAGCCACCTTACGGTGTGTGGCGGAGGGTACTTATTGTACCACTATCTGATCCCCCCTTCCCTGTTCCATTCACGAATTGTGCGTGGGAAGAACGACTGCTTGTAAGTCTCCGTATTTGCTCTAGTTTCTCGGATCTTTTCGTTGTGATCATTACGCGAGATATATGTGGGCGGTAGTAATATGTTGCCCATCTCTTCCCGGAATGTGCTCTCTCGTAATTTCGATAATAAACCTCTCCGTATTGCGTAACGCCTTTCTTGAAGTGTCCGCCACTGGAGCTTGTTCAGCATCTCCGTAACGCTCTCGCGCTGACTAAATGTCCCCATGACGAATCGCGCTGCTTTTCGCTGGATCATGTCTATCTCTTCTATTAATCCAACCTGGTAAGGGTCCCATACTGATGAGCAATACTCAAGAATCGGACGAACAAGCGTTTTGTAAGCTAATTCTTTCGTCGATGAGTCACATTTTCTTAGAATTCTTCCTATGAATCTCAACCTGACGCCTGCTTTTCCCACTATTTGTTTTATGTGATCATTCCACTTCAGATCGCTCCGGATAGTAACTCCTAAGTATTTTACGGTCGTTACCGCTTCCAATGATACCACCTATGGCATAATCGTACTGGAATGGATTTCTGCCCCTATGTATGCGCATTATATTACATTTATCTACGTTTAGGGAAAGCTGCCAGCTGTCGCACCATGCATTAATCCTCTGCAGGTCCTCCTGGAGTACGTACGAGTCTTCTGATGTTGCTACTTTCTTGTAGACAACCGTGTCATCTGCAAATAGCCTCACGGAGCTACCGATGTTGTCAACTAAGTCATTTATGTATATTGTAAACAATAAAGGTCCTATCACGCTTCCCTGCGGTACTCCCGAAATTACCTCTACATCTGCAGATTTTGAACCGTTAAGAATGACATGTTGTGTTCTTTCTTCTAGGAAATCCTGAATCCAATCACAAACCTGGTCCGATATTCCTTAAGCTCGTATTTTTTTCACTAAACGTAAGTGCGGAACCGTATCAAATGCCTTCCTGAAGTCCAGGAATACGGCATCAATCTGCTCGCCAGTGTCTACGGCACTGTGAATTTCTTGGGCAAATAGGGCGAGCTGAGTTTCACATGATCTCTGTTTGCGGAATCCATGTTGGTTATGATGAAGGAGATTTGTATTATCTAAGAACGTCATAATACGAGAACACAAAACATGTTCCATTATTCTACAACAGATTGACGTAAGCGAAATAGGCCTATAATTATTCGCATCTGATTTATGACCCTTCTTGAAAATGGGAACGACCTGCGCTTTCTTCCAGTCGCTAGGTACTTTACGTTCTTCCAGCGATCTACGATAAATTGCTGATAGAAAGGGGGCAAGTTCTTTAGCATAATCACTGTAGAATCTTAAGGGTATCTCGTCTGGTCCGGATGCTTTTCCGCTACTAAGTGATAGCAGTTGTTTTTCAATTCCGATATCGTTTATTTCAATATTTTCCATTTTGGCGTCCGTGCGACGGCTGAAGTCAGGGACCGTGTTACGATTTTCCGCAGTGAAACAGTTTCGGAACACTGAATTCAGTATTTCTGCCTTTCTTCGGTCGTCCTCTGTTTCGGTGCCATCGTGGTCAACGAGTGACTGAATAGGGGATTTAGATCCGCTTACCGATTTTACATATGACCAAAACTTTTTAGGGTTCTTGTTTAGATTGTTTGCCAATGTTTTATGTTCGAATTCGTTGAATGCTTCTCTCATTGCTCTCTTTACGCTCTTTTTTGCTTCGTTCAGCTTTTCCTTATCAGCTATGATTCGACTACTCTTAAACCTATGATGAAGCTTTCTTTGTTTCCGTAGTACCTTTCGTACATGATTGTTATACCACGGTGGATCTTTCCCCTCGCTTTGGACCTTAGTCGGTACGAACTTATCTAAGGCGTACTGGACGATGTTTCTGAATTTTTTCCATTTTTGTTCCACATCCTCTTCCTCAGAAATGAACGTTTGATGGTGGTCACTCAGATATTCTGCGATTTGTGCCCTATCACTCTTGTTAAGCAAATATATTTTCCTTCCTTTCTTGGCATTTCTTATTACACTTGTAGTCATTGATGCAACCACTGACTTATGATCACTGATACCCTCTTCTACATTCACGGAGTCGAAAAGTTCCGGTCTATTTGTTGCTATTCTCTGAATTGAAACGTTCTTATATCTCGTTAAAATTTTTAATGCTATAGTGTGCCACAACAAATACATTCTGCGGATATCAATGTGAAATGTAGTGTTATTGTTGTTGTCGTGCCCTTTATTTTCAGGTTAGCTAGCTTCTGGCTGTCACCATTTACTATGTCATCAATTGCATTTTAACTGCAAATGGAAGATCCCCTATTCGAATGATGGTTTTGGGTGTTAGTGAAGTCAGTATCACCTTGTCGCAGTTGATACGTTGTTAGATTTCATTAAAAATTTTAGTAATATATTCTGCTACAACAAATATATTCTACAGACATCTATGTGAAGTGTAATATTATTGTTGTTGTCCTGCCCTTTATCGGCAGGTTAGCTAGCTTCTTCTGGCTGTCACCATTTACTGTGCCATTGATTGAATTTAAACTGCAAATGCATGATCCCGTGCATGAATGAGGTTTTTGGGTCTTGGGCAAGACTGCACCTCCATCCCTCATTTGAAACGTTCTTATATCTCGTTAAAATTTTTAATGCTATATTCTGCTACAGCAAATACATTCTACAGATATCAATGGGAAATGTAGTATTAGTTTAGTTGTGCTGCACTTTATCGGCAGGTTAGCTAGCTTCTGGCTGTCTCGATTTACTATACCATCGATTGCATTTTAACTGTGTTGGTTGGTGATTAGACCTGTTCAATATTTTGACCGCTGCATCACATAGCTCAGTATGTTCTTCTTCTCTTTCTTCTTCGTTTGCTTCTTTTTTTATATTAGATAAACTTCTGTCTCGGGCAGCGATATACCTAGCGTATCGACAGTGGACGTAAAATTGAGTCCATACTTTTAGATTTTCAGATGGCTTTTGTGACCATTCCTCAAAAGAGACTACTAATTAAATTGCGTACCTATAGAGTAGCGTCTCAGTTGTGACTGGATTCGTGATATACTTTCAGAAAGGCCACAGTTCGTAATAATTGACGGAAAGTCATCGAGTAAAACAGAAACAGTATCTGGCGTTCCCCAAGGAAACGTTACGGGCCCTTTGCTGTTCCTGACCTACCTAAACGATTTAGGAGACAATAGATTGTTTGCAGATGATGCTGTCATTTACTAGCATGTAAAGTCATCAGATAATGATAGCGAACTGCGAAATGATTTAAACAAGATATCTGTATGGTGCAAAAAATGATAATTGACTCTAAATCAAGAAAAGTGTTCAGTTTTCCATATGAGCACTAAAAAGAATCCGTTAAATTTCAGGTACACGATAATCACACAAATCTAAAGACTGTAAAGTCATTTAAATACTTAGGGATTACAATTACGAATAACTTAACCTGGAACGATGGCATAGATAATGTTGCAGGGAAAGTAAACGGAAGACTGCGATTTATTGTCAGAACACTTAGAAAACCTAAGAAGTCTACTACTAAAGAGACTGCTTACACTTGTCCGCCATCTTCTGCAGTATTGCTGTGTACTGTGGGATCCCCATCAGATAGGACTGATGGAGGTCATCGAAAAAGTTCAAAGAAAGGCAGCTCGTTGTGTATTCTCGCGAAATAAGTGAGAGTACCACGGATATGATACACGAACTGGAGTGGGTGGCACTCATCAAAACAAAGGCGTTTTTCTCTGCGGGAGGAGTTTCTCATGAAATCATCACCTTTCTCCTCAGAGGTGCCCACCTACTTAGAGGGAAATGATCATCATGATAAGAGTTCACACGGAAAGATTTAAGTGTTCGTTTTTCCCGCGCGCTGTTTAAGAGTGGAACGATAGAGAAATAGCTTAAGTGTGGTTCGATAACCCTCTGCCAGGCACTTAATTGTAAATAGCAGAGTAGTCGTGTAGATGTAGATGTACTTTGTACCTGCGGCAACTTCGACTTTGCAACCCCTCCCCAACCCCTACCCCTTGCCCACAACGCCCTATGTCTAGTTTAAACCCGAAATACCGAAGTACTTCCCAGCCCGACGCTCTGGACAAAAGGCTTGCAGTTAAGCCATACCTTGTGAGACTTTCCACAAAGACACAGAAGACGGGCATATACGATTTACATGTGCTGTGCTTCGCTCTGAAACGAGTGCTCCATTTAAAGACCACCATCCGGCCGTTGTGGCCGAGCGGTTCTGGAACCGACTGAAGCGCCTAGAACCGCGCGACCGCTACGGTCGCAGGTTCGAATCCTGTCTCGGGCATGGATGTGTGTGATGTCCTTAGGTTAGTTAGGTTTAAGTAGTTCAAAGTTCTAGGGGACTGATGACCTCAGATGTTAAGTCCCATAGTGCTCAGAGCCATTTGGACCATTTTTTAAAGACCACCGAGTTACGCTGATAATTTCCTGAGGAACTGCGGCACTTGTGCGGTACGTTAATGGCCTTCCCGCTACAAACAAACAGACCGGATGTTCAGCTGCAGCCTTCCTGGCGGTTTAGGAATGCAAATAAACGGTTGGAGCCATTCACACTGATCTCCTCAAGAAAGCGTGGCTTGGAAGACAGTGAGAGGAGGTCGCTGAGACTAGAATTGTCGCCAGCACGTAGTCCGAGTTCATGCGCTCCATTCCAGCTGCTGCCTAGCGACTTTTCGAAGAGCACCATGTAACCAAGACAGGCGCTGTTATGTTACCTAACGTCAATCGTTCATTGGGTGTCCTTCCAAACTGAGCCCACCAATGACACGGCGATACAATGCAAAATTCAGCACGCTCAAGGACAAGAGTGGGGAAAGAATAACAAAACTCCTGGCCAGGCTCATTCAAATGATCATTCGGAGCATTCCGGGAGGAGAGAGAGATGTTTCTGGAGGTCATCAAGGGTGTAAAAGAACTTTCAGCATTGCTGCGCGTCAGCAATCGTAAGTATCGATGTACTTGGAACTTATTATCTTGTGTGTATCATAATGGGCTGCCAAGCGCGCTAAGAAGTTAACTGTCGCCGTGGAGAGTTTTAAACTGTTTGTTACTTGTGCTACTGTTGTTCACCAGAGCTGTGATTTCGCAATCGCGATTGCTAAAGCGGGTGGGCTGTAACTTCGCGAACGGCGAGTAAAAGCGCATTGTATACTGTTTTCATACTTTATACGGGACTTAGTAAAAGAAACATGTGTGTATGGAACTTTGTAATCGCGCACATTCTGGAGAAGGCGTGGTTACTCACGCTCAAACCTAGGTAAACACCAGGTAGTCTGTGCAATCGAGGCCGATTTTTCGTAATTATTTCATCAAGAGAGTAATTCAAAGAAGCTTTCCAATGGCTATTCTGAGCTTCATTCAGAAGATTTTGATTTTAATACGAGGCCATAGTAGGATATTCACGACGCCATTATGGATTTATTATATTAGCACATGTTATAAAACGGATCTGAAGATGGCCATTACTGGCCGAAAGCGGTAGTCTAAGGGCCAGTAGTTCTCTGGACATCGACGGAAATAAGTGTTTCGACGATGCTGTGCTAAGATGTTGCCACGGTGACGGCAACCACATCACAGTACTTCTGCGGCGTCTGAGGGTTGTTGCATTGCTTTCTTCTGAATTGTTTTACTCTGTAGTATGAAATGTAAATGATTTTGCTTTATTAATTTTGCTTTAATAAGTCACAGCTCCAAAATACTGACGCGAATTCTTTACAGACGAATGGAAAAACTGGTAGAAGCCGACCTCAGGGAAGATCAGTTTGGATTCCGTAGAAATGTTGGAACACGTGAGGCAATACTGACCTTTCGACTTATCTTAGAAGAAAGATTAAGGAAAGATAAACCTACGTTTCTAGCATTTGTAGACTTAGAGAAAGCTTTTGACAATGTTGACTGGAATACTGTCTTTCAAATTCTAAAGGTGGTAGGGGTAAAATACAGGGAGCGAAAGGCTATTTACAATTTGTACAGAAACCAGATGGCAGTTATAAGAGTCGAGGGGCATGAAAGGGAAGAAATGGTTGGGAAGGGAGTGAGACAGGGTTGTAGCCTCTCACCGATGTTATTCAGTCTATATATTGAGCAAGCAGTAAAGGAAATAAAAGAAAAATTTGGAGTAGGTATTAAAATCATGGAGAAGAAATAAAAACTTTGAGGTTCGCCGATGACATTGTAATTCTGTCAGAGACAGCAAAGGACTTGGAAGAGCAGTTGAACGGAATGGACAGTGTCTTGAAAGGAGGATATAAGATGAACATCACCAAAAGCAAAACGAGGATAATGGAATGTAGTCGAATTAAGTCGGGTGATGCTGAGGGAATTAGATTAGGAAATGAGACACTTAAAGTAGTAAAGGAGTTTTGCTATTTGGGGAGCAAAATAACTGATGATGGTCGAAGTAGAGAGGATATAAAATGTAGACTGGCAATGGCAAGGAAAGCGATTCTGAAGAAGAGAAATTTGTTAACATCCAGTATAGATTTAAGTGTCAGGAAGTCGTTTCTGAAAGTATTTGTATGGAGTGTAGCCATGTATGGAAGTGAAACATGGACAATAAATAGTTTGGACAAGAAGAGAATAGAAGCTTTCGAAATGTGGTGCTACAGAAGAACGCTGAAGATTAGATGGGTAGATCACATAACTATTGAGGAGGTACTGAACATAACTGGGGAGAAGAGTTAATTGTGGCACAACTTGACAAGAAGAGGGGATCGATTGGAAGGACATGTTCTGAGGCATCAAGGGATCACAAATTTAGCATTGGAGGGCAGCGTGGAGGGTAAAAATCGTAGAGGGAGATCAAGAGATGAATACACTAAGCAGATTCAGAAGGATGTAGGTTGCAGTAAGTACTGGGAGACGAAGAAGCTTGCAAAGGATAGAGTAGCATGGAGAGCTGCATCAATCCAGTCTCAGAACTGAAGACCACAACAACAACAACAACTTTGCTACATGAATCTCTTTTAAATGAGTATGCGAAAGTGTCGCTGTATGTTTGTTCCTTGTAATGCTTTTGTGAAATTCGCTGTGTGAAGCCAAAAGCAACATGCAGCGCTTTTGTATGAACTGTGATCGAGAGCGATATGAACAGCGACTTTGAGTGGCTGTGCAGCGTCGTGGTGTGCGCGCGTGTGTTGCGTAATCGTGCTAGACAGAAGCATACAAGACCGTGTTCTTATTTTTCGATTACCGTATAAACTAAGTTTTGACATGGACGTCATGAAACAAAATATGAGAGTAAGTTCCATTGAGGACTATAAACAGCAGTGACAATGCTTACGGGAAGGGCTATGGTAACCGAACTGTTCTGCACGTAACTGAGGTGCATGATCTAATGTACTTGGAACTTATTATCTTGTGTGTAACATAACGCGCTGCCAAGCGCGTTAAGAAATTAACTGTCGCTGTGGAGAGTTTTAAACTGTTTGTTACTTGTGATACTGTTGTTCACCAGAGCTGTGATTTCGCAATCGTGATTTCTAAAGGCGGGTGGGCTGTAACTTCGCGAACGGTGAGTAAAAGCGCATTGTATACTGTTTTCAAACTTTATACGGGACGTAGTAAAAGAAACACGTGTGTATGGAACTTTGTAATCGCGCACATACAAAACTGGATCTACACGACAGCGATTACGTCCGACCAGCCTTCTACTCACGGAATCCAATGGAAGATAATATTTCCGCCAGGAGAACCGTTTAACAAGCAAGAGGAAGTATCAGTTGCGATTGTGTCCACCCTTAATAGTAGTTATTACTCTTTACTTTATCTGATTTATTCATTAGTTTATTTTAGTTGTTACTGCATGTGCTGTAGTTTTTATTTTGGAGGGTTTTTATGAGTGTGAACAACGTTTTTATCTCGCATATTTACGTGTTTTGTTGTGGCATGCACCGCCCCGCGTAAGTTGTGGTGTCGGCCATTAAATTTGAGCGCCGACCAATCACAGTCAGGCGGCTCGTCCGCACATTATATTTGGGAAGTTTGAATATGACAGCTGTCAGTTACGTAAACTGCGTTTACATTCAATAACACGTCATATTATGACATACTCATGACCAGGTGCAAGTTTATTTGGCTCTTATAACTGAACAAAACTATAACCATCTCTTTAATTATTTACGAATTTATTTACTGGATTTTCCTGTTTTATGAACTTTTCGTGTTTGTTGCCAAATTCTGAGTTGGTTACTTTCGTTAAGTTTGGAAGTAAGATAGTTTCTTTTTAGTTTAAATAATAGAAATTCACGGTCAAAATCACGCAAAGTAGATCTCTGAGACCGCTTACTTCACATATGGCTCAGGTCGTAACAGGACTAGGTAGCAGAGCATATTGTGGCGCAGTTTCGATACACTACTGTGTCTTTTTCTTCACAGGGGTCTTGACACTCTAGCTACCCCCTCCACCACCCCCCTCTCTTCAAAGAATCAGCAATACTAACCAAAAATCCAAATGGCTCTAAGCACTATGAGACTTAACGTCTGAGGTCATCAGCCCCATAGACTTAGAACGACTTAAACCTAACTAACCTAAGGACATCACACACATCCATGCCAGAGGCAGGATTCGAACCTGCGATCGTAGCAGCCGCGTGGTTCCGAACTGAAGCGCCTAGAACCGCTCGGCCACCGTGGCCGGCAGCAGTACTAACCACTGATGTAAACAACTTGTTATGACTATATTAATTTCATTTATTATTATTAAAATCCTTGGTATCTGTGACACGTTCAGGGCATAGGTGACTTCAATTATATAATTCTGTGTGTCTGTATGAGGGAGGGGGGAGGGGGGGGGGGAGAGACAGTGAGAAACCGTGATCCATTTCACCCCACCAAATCGTAACCCTGCATCCGCATCTGACAGCGGGCAGCACCGTACCGTTCCGGCACAGTTTTTGAGAATGAAAGTGACCCATAATCAGGATGATTCTGAAGCTGAGTGGGAGATCAATTCAGGAACCAGCGGCTACGTCATAGGTTAGCCATTCCCTCGCAATCAATCATTTCGAGTTTCATGGAAACAATACACTTTATTTCTATGCAAACGGACCTTCCACAGTACTTTCCTTCGTCAAAAACTTCCTTCGACTGTCTATTAGCTCTACCTCACACAAGGATAAGCCTCAAAAATCTAACACACATTGGCTAAAAGGCAATCAAGCCTACTCAGCGGTCCCCTACAAAGTAGTAACTCACGAAATGGAAGCGTAACTGAGGTTTCCTCCTACCTCTCCGTAATTGCAACGAAATACTATCTCTTTGACAAACAAGTTTCTGATTAGAAAAATGAAGAACTACATAAAGCCAAAACCTCCGTCCTAAACTCCATTGGGGTCGTTTCTACCAACTGCATTGACAAAGGACACAAAAAGAAATACAGGTTACACCACAGGAATTCTACATGAATTCTCCGTTGCAGGACAATAAAAAAAAGTAGAACGCTTTCCCTTTCAGTACAATAGCAGCATGGTTACAGATTGATTGGCTTCTATCTCCGTTATACATATAGCCAATGGTCCTGCCCCTCTCCACAAACTGCAACCTGTTAGTAGTGCCTCCTTCCGCGTTTCCCATTATTATTATCGTCGTCGTTCATTCGTGGATTAGGCATCTGCCAGTGCCATCTTCACAAAGTTAATGCGCATTATTTGATTGGCCGACCATTGCCTCCCTTCGGACTGCTGTCAGAATTTTCTTTCGTGGTCTTTCATCTCTCACTGTATTCATATGTTGTTTCCACCTATCTCTGTATTCAGCTATTTCCTTATTTATAGCAAATATGAATGCATGCTAGAGAGTAACGCCTCTGAATTTTTTATTTGAAAACTCTATTAGCTTTTTAAATAAAACAGACGATATTAACAATCTACATTTTTATACTTCATGTCTACATATTTATCTCTCAACTATTCACGCTGGTGGCGGACACATTTCTCCCAGTGAGAGACCGGTTTGTTGATACCGTTCACTGTAGAATGCTCGAATTGTTGACGGCACCACTTCATAACTTTCAAAGTGAGGTCCTCCAATGTGTTCCTTAAGTTCTGAAAACAGATAAAAATCGGATGGGGCCAAGCTAAGGTTAGCACCACTGCTTCCTTCATTTCGAGAAGGAAGAACCCTAAATCGCACATTACTCATATCGATACAATCATCAACGTATACAGCTTTCATTCTTCAATGGGTTTATATTTGGAGGCACTTTTTCTGCGGTTAGAAACTCTATTAAATCACACTCTTTCTTACGCACTTACCTGACTTAGTTATGTTAAACACTACGATTCGAAGCCCGCTAGCGGCAGAGGATTGCAACTTCCGTGAGCGAAGCCGGGAAGTAGACCGAGTAATATGCCTGACATGCACTGCCTCAACCGATATCGAGAACACGATAAAAATTCGGGGGCATTACTTTTCAGCACATCATTGTGCATTCAAATTGTTTCGAATATCTTTAAAGCAGTCAGACAGAGGCAGTATTTCTTGACTTCCAAAAGTACACTCCTGGAAATTGAAATAAGAACACCGTGAATTCATTGTCCCAGGAAGGGGAAACTTTATTGACACATTCCTGGGGTCAGATACATCACATGATCACACTGACAGAACCACAGGCACATAGACACAGGTAACAGAGCATGCACAATGTCGGCACTAGTACAGTGTATATCCACCTTTCGCAGCAATGCAGGCTGCTATTCTCCCATGGAGACGATCGTAGAGATGCTGGATGTAGTCCTGTGGAACGGCTTGCCATGCCATTTCCACCTGGCGCCTCAGTTGGACCAGCGTTCGTGCTGGACGTGCAGACCGCGTGAGACGACGCTTCATCCAGTCCCAAACATGCTCAATGGGGGACAGATCCGGAGATCTTGTTGGCCAGGGTAGTTGACTTACACCTTCTAGAGCACGTTGGGTGGCACGGGATACATGCGGACGTGCATTGTTATGTTGGAACAGCAAGTTCCCTGGCCGGTCTAGGAATGGTAGAACGATGGGTTCGATGACGGTTTGGATGTACCGTGCACTATTCAGTGTCCCCTCGACGATCACCAGTGGTGTACGGCCAGTGTAGGAGATCGCTCCCCACACCATGATGCCGGGTGTTGGCCCTGTGTGCCTCGGTCGTATGCAGTCCTGATTGTGGCGCTCACCTGCACGGCGCCAAACACGCATACGACCATCATTGGCACCAAGGCAGAAGCGACTCTCATCGCTGAAGACGACACGTCTCCATTCGTCCCTCCATTCACGCCTGTCGCGACACCACTGGAGGCGGGCTGCACGATGTTGGGGCGTGAGCGGAAGACGGCCTAACGGTGTGCGGGACCGTAGCCCAGCTTCATGGAGACGGTTGCGAATGGTCCTCGCCGATACCCCAGGAGCAACAGTGTCCCTAATTTGCTGGGAAGTGGCGGTGCGGTCCCCTACGGCACTGCGTAGGATCCTACGGTCTTGGCGTGCATCCGTGCGTCGCTGCGGTCCGATCCCAGGTCGACGGGCACGTGCACCTTCCGCCGACCACTGGCGACAACATCGATGTACTGTGGAGACCTCACGCCCCACGTGTTGAGCAATTCGGCGGTACGTCCACCCGGCCTCCCGCATGCCCACTATACGCCCTCGCTCAAAGTCCGTCAACTGCACATACGGTTCACGTCCACGCTGTCGCGGCATGCTACCAGTGTTAAAGACTGCGATGGAGCTCCGTATGCCACGGCAAACTGGCTGACACTGACGGCGGCGGTGCACAAATGCTGCGCAGCTAGCGCCATTCGACGGCCAACACCGCGGTTCCTGGTGTGTCCGCTGTGCCGGGCGTGTGATCATTGCTTGTACAGCCCTCTCGCAGTGTCCGGAGCAAGTATGGTGGGTCTGACACACCGGTGTCAATGTGTTCTTTTTTCCATTTCCAGGAGTGTATTTGGTTCAGTACCACACATACGCTTATTACCGAAAATACGTTCATATAGGTGATCAAGCGACTGAATTGAGAATTTATTGGTGGGTAGGACACAGGATGTTATCTTGGATGGAGAGTCGTGCCCTAGGAAAGTGTGATGGGACCGCTGTTGTAAATTAATGACCTTGCAGAAAATAATAATAATCTCAGACTTCACCTACATGGTGCAGTTATCTGCAGTGAAGAGCCAAAGAAACTGGTACACTTGCCTAACATCTTGTAGGGCCACCGCGAGCACGCAGAAGTGCCGCAACACGACGTGGCATGGACTCGAGTAATGCCTGAAGTAGTCCTGGAGGCAACTGACACCGTGAATCCTGCACGGCTGACCATGAATCTGTAAGAGTACAAGGGGGTGAATATCTCATCTGAACAGCATATTCCAAGGCATCCCAGATATGCTCAATAATGTTCATGTCTGGGGAGTTTGGTGGCCAGCGGAAGTGTTTAAACTCAAAAGAGTCTTCCTGGAGCCACACTGGAGAAATTCTGGATGTGTGGGGTGTGTATTCAGATCTGCGCAAGTAAAGACATGATCTCTTTTTATTTATTTTGCTGACTGTTTCTTGTAGTTTAAGATGGAGCTGTATCTTCTATTCTTCCATTTTCTGGTGATCACACGGCTGTGACACAGAAAGGCCCCTGTCAGTTTTAAATCTCAAAGTTATTCTTCTTCTATCTGTGTAAGCATAACGTATTATTTCGTTCTGTCATTTGTTATTTATGAGTGCAGCCACTCCACATCACGCCCTTTTACTTTATGGACACATGTATTTTACTTGTTTAGTCCCTTTTAACGATTTGTTTGTTTCAGTTACGAGCCCGAAGTCTGTCTTTTGTTTCTTCGATAACCTATTGAGATATAATTATTTATTTCTTAATCCTCTTACACTCGCTGTGCCTATCATAATTTTATCTTATATAAGATAATGGGCCCTAATATCGTCCCTGCTCTTGGTGTCGTCCCCCTAAGAATTTCCGGTTTCCACAGCTGGTAAGAAATGTTTAACTGGGAGTACATAGTTTTATTGAGAGCGTCTGCTGTGTGCAGCGGGTTTAGCTTCATGTACGACAGAATTTATCTTTTTTACTCTCAGGTGAGTTAGTGCAGCAGTCAAAAGCGTGCTATTCATAGTGTCAGCACCGGTTTGTGTTCAACTATTGGGCGTTATTTCAGTCGCGTTCTGCAGTTTCTAGCGTGTAATCGCTTTTGTCAACGGTTGCTATATCGGCCATTACAATAAATCTGGTGATGTTCGTAATTACGCCTCCTTGCAGTTTCTATTTTCGTCCCTGGGATGAAATTTGGAACTGTTATTAGAAGTTCATTTTATTCACTATTTAGGAGATTATTATTTTTTTCCTACTGAGGAAAACAAGTAGAGAGAAATGGATTCATTACACAAAATGATTCGTTTGTTATCACTAAACATGGTCTTTATCTACTCAGACACACAAGTCCGCATGTGACACATATTTAGAAGGCTGAAAATAAATTGAAAAGTCGCGCCGAGTGGCCGTGCTGTTTGAGGCGTCATGCCACGGACTGCGCGTCCCCTCCCTCCGGAGTCTCGAGTCCTCCCTCGGGGATGGGTGTGTATTTTGTTCTCAGAAAAAAAGCTCAAATAAGTTTAAGTAGTCTGTCAAGTCCAGGGACCGATTACCTCAGCAGTTTGGTCCCTTTGAACATTTTTTTAAATTGAAAACATTTTCCATTCATGGCCTTCAAGTGATTTATAATTGTGAAAGTGACCGGCAATGTTATAATGGAAAGATACATTTAAATTAATTGTATTTTTGAGAATTTTTTCTAGGGGATGAAGTAACGTACACTTATTTTGTATTCGTATTTTTGCAGCGTTAACGTTTATGTCAGATACTGGCTTTAGTATGTTGTCTGCAAGTGAAGAATAAATTCAGGAATATACCGGGTGATCAAAAAGTCAGTATAAATTTGTAAACTGAATAAATCACGGAATAATGTAGATAGAGAGGTACAAATTGACACACATGCTTGGAATGACATAGGGTTTTATTAGAACCAAAAAAATGCAAAAGTTCAAAAAATGTCCGACAGATGGCGCTTCATCTACTGAGCATAGCAATAATTAGCATAACAAAGTAAGACAAAGCAAAGATGATATTTACAGGAAATGCTCAATATGTCCACCATCATTCCTCAACAATAGCTGTAGTCGAGGAATAATGTTGTGAACAGCGCTGTAAAGCATGTCCGGAGTTATGGTGAGGCATTGGCGTCGGATGTTGTGTTTCAGCATCCCTAGAGATGTCGGTCGATCACGACACACTTGCGACTTCAGGTAACCCTAAAGCCAATAATCGCACGGACTGAGGTCTGGGGACCTGGGAGGCCAAGCATGACGAAAGTGGCGGCTGAGCACACGATCATCACCAAACGACGCGCGCAAGAGGTCTTTCACGCGTCTAGCAATACTCTGTTTTTTTTTTGTTTTTTTTTCTAATAAAACCCCATGTCATTCCAAGCATGTGTGTCAATTTTTATCTCTGTATCTACATTATTCCGTGGTTTATTAAGTTTTCAAATTTGTACTGACTTTTTGATCACCTGGTATATAACTACTTTATCCTTTTCCATAACCTTAAAGGGCTTATACAGGTCCTAACCCACCAAGGTGACGACATTTGAGACCCCTACCTTACCAGATCGTTTATCCTTGTCCTGCCTAGTTCATCTTCAAACAGATTTATCCAACTGAACATTGTGAAGGTTCTGAGTACATTAACGCCCAAGGATCGAACGTTACATTGGGTGGCAGTTCATGGCAGGTCGAGGTCATGTTGCCACCGACCACAAACCCGGGATGCGGTTGAATAGCGGCGTTGGGCGTTAATAAAACACTGTTAAAGTATTATTGTTCAATAATACACAGGTGATGGGATGGCGATCCAGGCTGCCCACGGCGGCAAGGTAGAGCAGAGCACGCCCTGCTGGAATGCGCAGACACCAGCGCGCGGCCCGCGTGGACGCTGCTGTGATACAGCGGCGACTCCAGACTAGTGACGTACCATGCCGCGCGTCTCGTCGGCCGCGCTAGCAGCTGCAGCCAGCAGCCGCCCGTGACTGCGTGCGGTGTGTGGAGCCACGCTAAGTGACTCTGCGGCATCTGGGCAGCACAGAGGCCAGCAACATTGGAACACGAGGCAGGCAGCCGAGACCGAATGCCCCCGTGAAGAAGGAAGAGCGGTTGCACGTCGCCAGACGGGAACCAGAGACCTACAGAGTGGAGGGCGGCAGTAGGACCCCCAAGTGGCCCGCTGATCGAAGGCCTCCCCATCAAATTCGACACGGATGGCTGTGTTGCGGCTAACGGCATCTAAGTACTATAGGGTGGGACTTGCTGTTTCATACAAGTTCGTGGACAGATAGAGGTGCAGACGGCGGACCGCCATAGGTCCCTCCTCCAGGCTAGTCACCTGCAGACAAACATTTCTCCACTGAAATACGGACAGTATTTATACGAGGTTGGCTCGTGCTTGTTGCTCTACTGTTCTGGTTCTTCACCACAACTCATAACATCGCTGCATCCTGGAGATAGTGAAATGAGGCCATCCGAGTCGCAGCTGCTCGGCCATTTTGCAGTGTACATAGTCTGGTGCCTCAGACGGCTCAGCTCAGCTATAGGGTGAGATAACCAGCTCGCGGTGCCCGCATAATACCGCCGTAGTAGCGGACTCCCATGTAGAAATTCTGCTTGACTACTATGGCTTGACCTGCTTCCCTCTGCGTAGCTAAAGAAGAAGCCCGAATTTTTTCTGGGCTGCACCAAATACACACACCAAAAAAAGTTTTGCATCGCCCCAGTACCTGAAGGTTGACGTTGACTGTGGATATTTTATCACATACACTGTCCTTTTAACTTTTCAGAGATGCCACTAAACCCACCCAAAGATGTAAATAACCATGCGCCTATCAGACTTAGGGGGTCCGACAGCCAATCAGTTCTAGTCATTCCAGCAGGAAGGAGCTACACAGTTCGTGTTGTCTGTAGCTCGACCATGCCTAGACGGTCAATACCGCGGTTCGATGGTGTCCGCAGTCTTCCTTTGTGCCAGGAAAGGCTCTCAACAAGGGAATCGTCCAGGCGTCTCGGAGTGAAACCCAAGCGATGTTGTTCGGACACGGAGGAGATACAGAGAGACAGGATCTGTCGATGACAAGCCCCGCTCAGGCTGCCCAAGCACTACTACTGCAGTGGATGACCGTCACCTATGGATTATGGCTCGGAGGAACCCTGACAACAACGTCACCTTGTTGAGTAATGCTTTCCGTGCAGCCACAGGACGTCCTGTTACGACTCAAACTGTGCGCAATAAGCTGCATGATGCGGAACATCACTCCCGACGTCCATGGTGAGGTCCATCTTTGCAACCACGACACCACGCAGCGCTGTACAGATTGGCCCAACAACAAGCCGAATGGATCTGTCAGGATTGGCATCACTTTCTGTTCGCCGATGAGTGTCGCATATGCCTTCAACCAGTCAATCGCCGGAGACGTGTTTGCAGGCAACGCCATAGACACACTGTCCTGAGAGTGCAGTAAGGTAAAGGTTCCCTGCTGTTTTGGGGTGGCATTATGTAGGGCCGACGTACGCCGCTGGTGGTCATGGAAGGCGCCGTAACGGCTGTACGATACGTGAATGCCATCCTCCGACCGACAGTGCAAACATATCGGCAGCATATTGCCGAGGAATTCGTCTCCATGGACGACAATTCGCACCCCCCATCGTGCACATATTGTGAATGACTTCCTTCAGGATAACGACATCGCTCGACTAGAGTGGCCAGCATGTTCTCCAGACATGAACACTATCGAACATGCCTGGGATAGATTGAAAAGGGCCGTTTATGGACGACGTAACCACCAACCACTCTGAGGGATCTACCCCGAATCGCCGTTGAGAAGTGGGACAATCTGGACCAACAGTGCCTTGATGAATTTGTGGATAGTATGCCACGACGAATACAGGCATGCATCAATGCAAGAGGACGTTCTACTAGGTATTAGAGGTACCTGTGTGTACAGCAATCTGGACCACCACCTGTGAAGGTCTCGCTGTATCGTGGTACAACATGCAATGTGTGGTTTTCATGAGCAATAATATGGGCGGAAATGATGTTTATGCTGATATCTATTCCAATTTTCTATACGAGTTCTAGAACTCTGAATCGAGGTGATGCAAAACTTTTTTTATGTGTGTATACTATTTCACAGTTCAGCAACATGTAAATGGTTTCCATCCAGTACCGAGTACGACTTCATACCTGGGATAGGTAGCTGGTGGGGTTGCCACACTGATGTGTACCAATGTGTTTGCCTTTCTGTCGGGGCTGCCTTTCTTAGCTGAAAGGTTCTGGGTCCAAGGCGCGAGTGACCTGCCCTTAGCCCTCTCCCACCTGCTACAGTCTGAGTGCACTGTAAAAGGGCCTACGATGTGAGCGTGAAAGTAAGTTTTGTTGGCAGAGCTGTTTACTAATTGTAGAAAATTACTCCATTATTTAACATCCTGACTTATTAAGCATTAGCCAGAACACTTGTTACCTTAGCAGCCTTTAGCCCCCATATACTACTGTTTAAATCTTCAGTGTCTTAAGAAAGATCCCTTAATACAATGGAAACTCTTACAGATGCGTTATGTGTCCCATAGTTCAAACTTGGATTAGCGAATGTAAAACCCAGACGCTGATGAAGCTGACAATTGAGGCCTTTCTCACCTGAATGCACACCAGATGCATCTCGTGTGGAAACCTACAGAATGCCTGCCACTCGCCTCAGTACAGCTTAAATCACCTATGGCGCTCTGTTACGACCTGCCAACATAGAACCGTTTCCAGCACTAAAAGTTCGGATCAGAATAATGTAGGACTCTGAAAGCCCAGTCCGTACAAGCCCAGAAATAATGCATTACAGCTTATGAAATGATAGATGAGTGCCAAGCATTGCCAAGTTCCTTACAGATCCCGTCATCTGGTAGACAGTAAAAAGGAATCAAATCTATTTATAGAGAAAAATCAAACTCTTTCATTCACATGTTTCTGGAGTTATAAGTTCGAGACCTAAATTATAATAAAGATCAAACTCTTTCATTTACCTGTTTTCAGAAGTATAAGGTCTGGATATAAATTATAAAGTAGAATCCTACCACCTCCTTTCCAATCATAGGTATGCTAGACGTGACTTAATTATGTAGTATTTGTTTCCAACTAGCAAGTTGTATGTGCACCAAGACTGGCTGAAATTTCTACAGGAGTCCCAGATGTACCATTCTCATTCCCATACCCAGGAGAACATAAGAATTTTTTTCCTTAGGTTGGTTGGTTGGTTGGTTTGGGGAAGGAGACCAGACAGCGTGGTCATCGGTCTCATCAGATTAGAGAAGGATGGGGAAGGAAGTCGGCCGTGCCCTGTGAGAGGGACCATCCCGGCATTTGCCTGGAGTGATTTAGGGAAATCGCGGAAAACCTAAATCAGGATGGCCGGACGCGGGGTTGAACCGTCGTCCTCCCGAATGCGAGTCCAGTGTCTAACCACTGCGCCACCCTGCTCGGTTTTCCTTAGGTAAGTAATCAAGTTTGAGGCAAGTTACTTCCAATGCTTCTGGGAAAAGAGCGTCACCCAAACATTATAGAGTGACGTACGCTCTGACCCTTGTAGGCGTTGCTGATTATCTGCTGTTATGTTGTTGCGTGCGAATAATGTTCTGCCACTGGAGGAGGACAGGAAGGGAGATTAGAAATTAACGTTTTTCCGGAAAGGTAGTCGTGAAAGACAGAATACAAGCTCATCTTAACTGGTATCACTGAGGCGGAACCTAGCATGAAGTTTCACAAGAATCCTCCCGGTATTCGATTACTGCTATTTAGAGACGTCATGGGAAGTCAAAACCAGGATAGCTTGTACTGAAAGAAAGTTACTCTCTACATGCCATTGCAAACTTGTCTTCTCCTTAAGTTCTAAATACATTTATTGTTGTAATGTTTAAAGAAATCATTTAATCATCTAGTTCTTTCACTTTTAATATTGTTGTTGTTGTTGTGGTGGTCTTCAGTCCAGAGACTGGTTTGATGCAGCTCTCCATGCTACTCTATCCTGTGCAAGCTTCTTCATCTCCAAGTACCTACTGCAACCTGCATCCTTCTGAATCTGTTTAGTGTATTCGTCTCTTGGTCTCCCTCTACGATTTTTACCCTTCACGCTGCCCTCCAGTACTAAATTGGTGATCCCTTGATGCCTCAGAATAAGTCCTACCAACCGATCCCTTCTTCTAGTCAAGATGTGCCACAAATTTCTCTTCTCCCCAATTCTATTCAATACCTTCTCATTAGTTATGTGATCTATCCATATAATCTTCAGCATTCTTCTGTAGCACCACATTTCGAAAGCTTCTACTCTCTTCTTGTCTAAACTATTTATCGTCCACGTTTCACTTCCATACATGGCTACACTCCATACAAATACTTTCAGAAACGACTTCCTGACACTTAAATCTATACTGGATGTTAACAAATTTCTCTTCTTCAGAAACGCTTTCCTTGCCATTGCCAGTCTAATATTTATTATGAAACACAATAAGATCCACCAAGCAGGTAAAAAATGTCATAGGTGATTAGAAGGCTGTCACTCATACAAAACGGATCTCTTGTCCATTTTTATATGTCAAATAAAATTAGTAATACAGTATCTTTGAGTTCAAATTAATGATCAGCTTAATGATGGACGGTGCGCTTGGTCTTGTGCGCACCCTACACACCTGGCACCCAGCAGGTATGGCCGCCTATGCCTTCCAGCATTTATTCGAAATGACGATCATCAACATGGAGACACGCAGCACAAAGATACATGCGATTCTGCCGCAATCTGTCAAGCGCTCCTTATGCTAATCGAGTCTCAACTATAAGCCAGGCACAGAGAATAATTTTCAGTAGGATGGCTTCTGCTAAGGGAATCGGGGTAAAATGTGTTTGATACAACGACGGAAAAAAATCACAACACTAAGAAGGAATTGTGCGACCTAAATGAAAGCTGGTATGTGTGTTTGTACACGTGAAAGATGATGCCAATTCTAATTTCGCGCCAGTCGCATAAGAGTGGCGCTAGTTGCGACACTATGAGGATGTAAATCAGATTTGCTTTAAATACACACTGTGATGGTCGTGACCGTTAGTTACCTTTACCTCTGAGATTGGACGTGGTTAGCCGATGTTAGTCAAGAATGCCTTTAAGGTGACAAAGACGCCATCATCAACACCTCACTCCTCGAGATGACTGGGTGTTTGTGTTGTCCTCATAATTTCATCATCCTTCATCAAAGTGGCGAGATTGGACTGAGCAAAGGTTGGGAATTTGTACGGGCGCTGATAACCACGCAGTTAAGCGTCCCACACACCAAACACCATCATTATCATCATCATCATCATCATCATCATCATTATCATCATTATCATCATCATCATCAACAACAACAACAACAACACCTCACTGCGTTTGAACTAGGTCGCGCGACAGGCTACGAGAAGCTGAATGTTCCTTCCGATATTGCAGAAAACTTGGCAGGAATGTAGCCACTATACATGATGGCTTGCAGCGGTTTTCACGAGAATGTACGATCGCAAGAAGATTGGACTCCGGAAGGCCACGTGGCGCTACCGAAAGGAACGACCATCGTGTTCGGGTTGGGGCTCTGGCGCATCGTACAGAATCTTCAACAGCAATCTGAGCAGCAGTTGGCACCACAGTGACATACCGATCTGTTACAAACCGGTTACTTCAAGGACCACTCTGATCCAGACGCCGGGAATCGTGTATTCCATTGACCACAAATCACCACCACTGACCATCACTTTGTAACCTCCCCACAAAATAAATTCCGTAACCTCCCAACAGTAAAAACAATATAATTATTTATTTCATTCGCATTCAGCGTAACCTTCCAATAGTTTATTATTCCGTAACCTAGGAATAGTAAAATGTGACTCACTTATAACCTTTCAATAATGACTGTGAATTTAAACTGGTGAATTTTGGACGCCAGCAGCGCTGCATCATGGCCCTGAAATATCATTCTGAATAAATTGAAAATTCTTACCTCAATAAGGTCGCCGGATAACGCGTATATATCTGCTCCTATAAGAAATTTTTCTGGCACAGCCCTGTGCAATGCTGGCCGATAGATTTGTCATGTATAAAAAGAACAACTGATTTTTCGTTTCAATAATCGGGATGACCAAGGATTGGAGAAATTAGTAAATTCTTTACATTGAAATGAATGATTGTCAAAAGATACTTTTTAAGAGAAAGATTATTATTAAGAGAGTTTTTAAAACATTTACGTGGGACTTGATATAACAATACTACATATGCGCAAGGCTGCTTTTACCTTATACTACAACGCTCAGGCTCCACCATCGCTCCACCACGACCGGCCCAGCCAACACGATACACCAGACTGATCGCTAGCAACTACTAACTCCTACTAACACACAGTTCCTACTGCAGTCAACACTCTTATAGCTTACATATCGCAGGCAGCGCGTGAGCAATCCATCGAAATTACATCTGCTCGAGTGCGCTAACAACAAATTCCTTAATCATGGACCTCTTAAATAACCCTCCACTGGGGGGGCAAAAATTTGGCAGCGATGGTGAGTGAATTGGACTTGCCATAAGCAACAAATTTTTCTTTAATCTATTTAGTTTACTAAGTCTACAGACACAGAGTATATACATATATATAAGTACAGAACATATTAAGAAATGAAATAGAGTGCACATGCACTGAGTTCAGAACATATTAAGAAATGACAAAATGTATACGCAATGAGTACAAAATATATTAACAAATGACATAAATTGCACACGCACTGAATAAGTCTTTACCATTTTACAAGAATTTAAACATATTGAAAAGCGAAATAAAGTGCACATGCACTGAATAAGTCTTTACCGTTTTACAAGAATTTAAACATATTGAGAAATGAAATAAAGTGCACATGCACTGAATAAGTCTTTACCATTTTACAAGAATTGAAACATATTGAAAAGTGAAATAAAGTGCACACGCACTGAATAAGTCTTTACCATTTTACAATAATTGAAACATATTGAAAAGTGAAATAAAGTGCACATGCACTGAATAAGTCTTTACCATTTTACAAGAATTTAAACATATTGAGAAATGAAATAAAGTGCAAACACACTGTATAAGTCTTCAGCATTTTTTACAAGAACTGAAAACATTAACAAATGAAATAAAGTGCACACACACTGTAAAAGTCTTTAAAGTGCACACGCACTGTATAAGTCTTTAGCATTTTTTACATAAACTAGGAAAGGGATGGGAAGGATAGCATCATGGTTGTAGCACAGTGGGCTGCACATGGCTGCACTGAAAGTCCATATCTTTCTACAGAAGCACAACACCAAGTGAGACAATCCGAAGTTCTCTTCCTGAAGTATTTATCAGTGTAAACAAGACACTGAAATGTTGCATTAATATTGTATGTTATCATTTTGGTAGTACATTAGGTACACCAAACAGTAGAACCATACTAACATCTCCATCGTTCAAGGTGGTGGACAGCTTGATATGTCAACACCACAATCTGGTAGAATCCATGCTCGTACATCAACGTAGAATTAGTGCAAAAACCAAATATACTGCTCCATGTTCATGAGGATTAATAGGACATACGGATATTGCAGTAATTGCTGGTAATTAGGTCAGAAGGTGAAGGATACATTAAGTCATGCTAGTCATCATTCAGGATTACACTAGTGTATCAGCCGATTTGATTAATTATTGGCACTCATTGGCTAGTTAATAAACATTTATGTGCTATGTATGGAGTATTACAAAACATTATTCATAAGTCATCTGATTACAGTAATTATTGGCATCGCATTTATGCATAATTCATCTCATTATAGTAATCATTGACATTGCATTTATGCATAAGTCATCTCATTACAGTAATCATTGGCATTCAGTTATGTGTAAGTCATCTCAATACAGTAATCATTGGCATTCAGTTATGCATAAGTCATCTCAATACAGTAATCATTGGCATACATTTATGCAGTGTTACAAAACATCATTCATAAGTCATGTCATTACAGTAATCTTTGACATTGAATTTACGCATAAGTCATCTTACAACAGTAATAATTGGCACAGCATTTATGCATAAGTCATCTAGTTACAGTAATTATTGGCATCATAAGACATCTCATTACAGTAATTATTACAGAACATTATTCGTAAGTCATCTAATTACAGTAATTAATGGCATCGCATATTCATGAGTCATCTCATTACAGTAATTATTGGCATCATGTCATCTAATAACAGTTTATAGTAATCATTGGCATCATAAGACATCTCAGTACAGTAATCAGTGGCATTCATTGGACAGTTACTAAACATGTAGCAAGTATTGAGTATTACAAAACACTATTCATAACTCATCCGATTGCAGTAATTATTGGCACTCATTGGCCAGTTACAAAGCATTTTATGCATTATTCAGAAGTCATCATTCAAAAAAAGAGTTAATTATTGGCATAGCATCAAGGTGCTAGTGTCTATATATATGATATCATGCAAGTGACATAAGACCTATTTAAAATGTAAGACATTGTAACTGTTACTCAAGATCTATAGTCCAATAATACATAGATATAATGGATTCAATACATCAGAGAAATTTGCATTATATTTAGGACTAGAAATATATCTTAAACTGGTAGCATTATTTAGTTGTATACTGGTAATAGTTGGGACAGATAATAATTTCTTTGTGCTAGCAATGCATTGCGTTGGGATCGATAATTGGTGGGGCATGAAAATTTATGCTTTTGACTTATTGCTGGAAATAAGGATTAATAATGTCATTCGTCATGAGTCAGCTGTAGCAAGGTTATGAAACAAGTACAGTATATGTGATCACATTCATAAATGATAGACACAACTGGGTAAGAAAATGCAAGTATTACAACAGGTTTCATAACTAAGTGTTTATAGCATATTAATATCATGAAAAGCTTCCCCTGGAAAAAATACAAAATGGATTATTCAGCTGAAAGAGGAAATGCATATTATGCTAAAAAGTAGTAAACTTCGAATTAACAGTTAATGAAACGTGTACTCAATATCTGTGTACTGTAGCTGTCCTTCCCAAAACATTCAGTTATTATACTATGCGACATAAGACATGCTGTCAAAAGGAACTGCAACAAGTACTTAAATAACTACATAGCATTTCTTAACTAACAGTAAATATATAAACGTCATCATTATCATCATCTGCAAAGAAAAACTTCATTACTCATATTACCATAACTTCATCATTATCATCATCTGCAAAGAAAAACTTCGTTATTCATATTACCTTATTCTTCATACAACTATTCATCATCATTTATTATCATCTGCAAAAAATAGACACTTCATTATTCATATTAATATTACCATTTACTTCATACAATTATTCATTATCATTCATTAGTTCATATAGTACAGAGTTTCTTACTTCTAGCATATTTCATCACTAAAATTAACATGTGTAGTTCTGTCTGACAGCCTGCATCAATCGCCTCGTATTCTGAAAGAAAAATAATTAGTTAAGACTGCTATCATACGATGTGTATAGTATATTCTTGTTAATGCTTGTTAATTCTGATCCATTTACTCTTCATGACAAGTTATTGCATTTTCTTCCGTTCATTCCGAAGGTGAAATTCCCATTTCACAGTAAACCACTGTGGTTTGTTTAATTTATTTCTTTTACACGGTATTGCTTTCTGAAAACGATGAATATGGATTAATATCTTGCATTTAATTCATATACCCATTAAATAAAAACTTATTTCTAGTGATATAACTAAGCATACAGCATAGCATGACAGAAAACGTATTATGTCAAAAACATAGACAGTTTTCAAGTACAAAAAATGTACACACAGTATCATAATGTAGTAGCAAAAAATGTAAAATAGTCAAGATGTTGAGATATCATAAGGCAAAATGTCAATGTCAACTGGCGTTTGTTCCATCTTAAAGATTTCATAATGCATACAGACAAAAACTCTACTTTCGATAGGAAATCAATCATACATACACAAAAAATCGAAAACGTGCACGGTCCGATGTCTAACGACAAGAAAAGCGACCTGCTAACCTTACCTTGCCGGGCACTTGCCAAGAAAAAATATAATCATCATCAGTAAGTGGTCATATAAATATCTGGAAATGGCATTACAGTGTGATAAATCATAAAGTATGTTCATTCAATAAAGGGTTTAATATTGGAGACATGGTGATTGCCCTTGCTTTTTCTGGTTCTCAAAGTTTCGACGTGCACTACATTAGGGTGAGGAATGCTTCGTATTATATATGGACCTGCGTATAGAAGCTCAAATTTACTGCATCTGCTCTTTCCTCTGTTGGATAAATAATGCATGCATACTAATATCTTCTGTCCAATGTGAAAGTCTCGGCGTGTACAAACCTGTTTCTGCTGTCGTCTCCGGCGCTCTGCGGCACGTTTGATGCTGTTGAGCGCAATGTCAATTATTTCATGGTGACGTAGTCGACGAGATGTAGGAAAAGATACTAATTCTTTAATTTTGTTAGGTGGTTCAACATTTTTTAATGTAACAGTCGGAGATAGCATAGTAGATTCATTTTGTATGGAGTTAATTACATCCTGTAATGAGAGTATGTGTGTGTCCCAATCAATATGTTTTTTATGGCAGTATATTCTACATAGTTTGCCAATTTCTTTCATCAGTCGTTCACAAGGGTTCGAGGAAGCGTGATACTTGGATATATAGATCGGAGAAATGTTTCTAGCTCGTAACATACGAGTCCATATTGCAGATCGAAATTGTGGTCCATCGTCGAAAATTACTTTCAATACATGCCCTACATGAAGTAGAAAATGTTTTACAAATGCTTTCGAAACAGATTTAGCAGTAGCTTTGCGTAACGGAGTGAAGGTAACAAATTTTGAAGTGAGTTCAACAGCGACAAAGATGTAACAAAAACCTCTATTAGATCTGGGAATCGGACCAAAAATGTCTACAGCGGCCATATGTCTCAATTTAATCGGTACAATCGGATGTAACGGAGGAATATGTGAAGTCGTGTCTGATTTAGCTTTCTGGCAGATTTTAGATGACGCTAAAACTCGTCCAATACGTTTCTCCATGTTGGCAAAATAACAGTTCTGTCTCAGTATAAGAAAACATTTTCTGGCTCCATAATGTGCGTAACTTAAATGAATATACCAAATTAATTTGTTAACAAGCTCGTCAGGAATACATAATAACCAGTTGTTGCTGTCAGGGTGAGAGCGGCGAAACAGAATATTATTGCGTACAGTATAATGGTTTCTAATGTTAACATCATTCTTATCTTGCCAAAGGCGTTTAATTTCTTTCCACACGTTGTCTTTGCTCTGCTCTTGTGCTATGTCTCGTAATGACGATGAAATGAAATTTTCAAATGCGACTTGATGAATATACATGACGCTAGAATTTGCTTGGCAGAAGTTGGTTGCGATGTCTTGCTGATTGTTGCTGAGAGAACGGGATAGTGCGTCTGCTACAATATTTTGTGTACCGGGAATGTGAACAATTGTAAAATTAAATTCCTGTAAATAAAGTTTCCATCTGCTTAACCTGTCGTGTGTAAATTTAGCGGAAAGTAAAAACTGTATAGCTCTATGATCTGTCTAAACGGTCGTATGTCTTCCATAAAGAAAATGCCTAAATCTCGTAAATGCCCATACAACACATAATGTTTCAAGTTCTGTGACAGAATAATTGCGTTCAGCAGGTGACAGAATGCGACTAGCAAAGGCGATGTTTTTAACTACTGTAGTACCGTCTTCTTCAATTTCCTGAAAAATGTGTACGCCTAAAGTTGTGTTAGAACTGTCGGTGGCAAAGGAAAAATTTCTGGTAGGATTTGGGTGTGATAAAAGTGATGCGTTCGACAAAGCTTGTTTCAGATTGACAAATTCAGACTGTGCTTGGCTATCCCAGGACCAAATAGCGTTTTTACCCGCCAATTGGCATAATCTAGGGGTGTCTAAAGCAGAGTAATGAATAAATTTACGGAAAAAGTTAATTAATCCCAGAAAGCTGCGTAATTGTCTCTTTGTCGTTGGAACAGTAATGTCACGTAAAGCTTGAAGTTTTTCCGGGTCAGGCGCAATGCCTTCTGCTGAAATTACATGTCCAAGAAATTTTATAGAAGTTGTGCCAAAGTGCGATTTGCTAAGATTAACTGTGGGTCCTTGTGCGCGAAAAGTTTGCAACAGTTGTTCCAGAATCAAATTGTGTTCAGACCAGTTAGCTTCTGCAATAAGGATGTCGTCTACATATGTTGTGATTCTGTCTTTAAGTTCTGTCGGAAGTATAGTATTTAAACCGCGAATAAATGCAGCTGAAGAAATTGTTAAACCGAACGGTAATTTACAAAATTGATAACAGTCACCGAAACAGAGAAATGCTGTGTACTTTCTGCAGTTCGGATGGAGCTGAATTTGCCAAAATCCCGATTTCAAATCTAATATGGAATAAACAGCAGTACCATGAAATTTCTGTAGAAGTTCTTCTAGTGTTTGAGGGCGATCTGTTTTATTAATAATAATATCATTGATGTGACGCGAATCAAGTACGAGCCGAAGTGAGCCATCCTTTTTCTTAACAATATGGAGCGGGTTTATGTACGGACTAACTACCGGTTCAATAATTCCTTGGTCAAGCATAGCTTGCAATTCTTTCTTAACTTGTTCTCTGTGAATATATGGAATGGGATAATGTTTGGCTTTAAACGTGACGTGCTGTTTAACTTGAAATTCATACACAAGACCGGACATAGTACCAGGGAAGTTGTCAAAAACTGGAGCTCGCTGTAAAAGAATTTTGCGTAGCTCTGTACGTTCGTCGTCTGTATTTGCACTGCTCTGTTTAACTTTATCAGAAATCATTTGCATAAAGTCATAGTCGGCTTCGTCTGGTGTATTGTAGTTGTGAACATACGTATCTGTGAACAATGTGGAATGACAGTTTATGTTACGTGATGCAGAAATGACCTCTGTCCGATTAATTGTTTGTTCTTCTGCAGATAAAGAGTGCTGAAATTCTAATGCCAGTTGTACATTTTCATCCTTTAACATTAAATAGGAATTTTGAAATTCAATAATTGCGTCGTGTTGTACCAGAAAATTCGTACCTAAAATAACGTCTGTTGTCAATAAGGGAACAATCCAAAAATTTGAGTGAAACGTATGACCTGCAAATACAAAATGATAAGTGTGTCTGTAACTTTACATCTACTCCTTTACTAGATACTGCTTCTTTTATTTTAGTTCTGCCTAATGGTAACGTAGGATAAATATTCTCTTTGTTACATTCATTAAAGGTTTCTTCATTTATGACTGACATAGGTGATCCAGAATCGATTACTGCTGAAAATTTGGATGATCCAATCTTTACTTCAATGACAGGGTGGGAAATGGTTTTTTGAATAACTGGTTTTTCCTGCAAAAGAGTGTCTCGGGTGTCGTCAAAAGTAATAACATTTTCGTGAACAAGATTCTCTGTGTCAAAAGTATTGCTTGCGTTGGTGGAAGATGCAACCTGTACTGTATCTAGTCAAATTCTTTCTGACATGCTGTTATTTGCGGGAGGATGCTGTGGGTTTTCAACTATTTGTACTGTTCTGTTATTTCTTCCTGACGTTTTAGGTTCGGAATGATATCGACTGTCTGGTTCGTTCATGATAATTCGTTGTTGCGGATGATTATGCTGCTGGTAAGACCGACTGTTATTAAACGTACGCTGAAAACTGTGCTCTTTACTTTTACGACTGTCATAATAGTCGTTGCTATACGGTGCATTGCGATATGAGTTGAAATGGTGTGTTTTCTGTGCGTAGTGATTTCCTTGTTGCTGGTGCGTTACTATTTGGTGGAGCCCACGCTATACTTGTAGGCGGCGAAACATTAAAGCTTGGTTGACCTTGCAGACTACATTGTTGGTTAGGTATGCTAACCGGCTGGTTTTGTTGTTGTTGAAGGGAAAAACCTCTATTGTTACCAAAATGTGTTTCCTGTTGCTGATAATTTTGACGATACTAATAATTAAAATTTTGTCTGTTATTTAAGTTCTGGTGGTTGTCATTCCTGGAGTGTCTATCCCCTTTGCTATTAAAATAGCGTGGCTGGTCGTAATTACTGTATGCTTGTTGGCCTTGGTTATGATGTGAAAAATTTTTGTTTATGAAAGAATAGTCTGATTGCTGAACTTCCAAAAGCTGTAGCAGATCTCTAAATGCCGAAATATTTTCTTTCTGCTGTCCTGTTAAAAGTGATACTCTTAACGATCGTGGTAATTTAGAAATACATAACTGGATAAGTGCTGATTCACTGTATGGCTCACTTAAGTATTGGTTTTGTTGTACCATGTGTTCAAAAAATTGCGTGACAGTGGGAAAATTTGAGTTCTCATAATTCGGTAAGCTAATTAATTGATCCTTGATTCCGCGCTGTGTCGTTTTCGATCAATACGCTGGCAGAAAAGCATTCTGAAATTCTTCTACCGAGTAGCATTGTCTCGCGATCGGTCTCATACGACTTGCCGGTTCGCCTTCCAAAAATCTGCAAATAAATTCAAGTTTTTGTGTTACTGGCCAAGTTGGTGGAAAAGCAAAACTAAATTGTTGTATCCAATCTAAGGGGTGAATTTGTGTTCTATCATTCTTAAATACCTTAAACTTTCTCACGGATAGAAAGTGCTTATAATCAAAATTATCGTTTCTGTATGTCTGAACATGTTCAGGATTGTATGATAATCTGTTTGTCTGTGTCTGTTCGGAATCTAAGTCACGTACTCTCTGTAAATTACCTAAATTATAAAGGCTGTAACATTTTTCATTTCAGTCATTTCTTGCTGTAAAGATGACAATTTTCTGCGCAATGTATTACTGGACGAACTTATCTCACTGATTGTCTGCTGTAAATTTTGGAATTCGGGTGTTTGATTGAAAGAAATTGGTATCGTCTGATTTGATATCATTGTTATTTTCGATAACGTTAATACGACTGGCCAATTCATCAAATTTTTCATTCAGTGCTTTTACCTGATCGTCATTTTTAGTGTCACTAACATTAATTTGTTTTTGGATTTTACGGGTGGTTTTGTTCAATTTCCTAACGTCTGCTTTAATAGCATCGGGATCCTGTATTAATTCCAACTGTTCAAGTCTGCTGGTCACTGTCTGAAAGTCTACTGTGTGAGTGTCTGCTTTTGTTTTAAGAGTGGAGATTTCATCATGCAATTCAGTGTTCAACTGTTTGATAGTATTAATTTCGTCTGATACTGTCGCAATGTTGGTGTCTACGTATGTTTTTGCTTTCGTAAATAACTTACGCTTGTCTTCCTGTCTCTGTGCCGTAATTGTTTCCATGACTTGTTTCTTTACTTTATTCTGTTCCTGTATAAATTTACGGTAACGCGTTTCACTGTTTTGTAGGTTGTGATTAAAACGGTCGTCAATTTGGCTGTTCTGTTGGTCAAATTTCGTGTCTACTTTTGCATCCAGTGTGCGTGAAAGTTCTGATGACATTAATTTAAACTCGTCGCGTAACTGTGTTGCGTTTTCAGAACATTGTTGAGCGACTGCACTAACTTCATCTCTAAGTAATTTAGCTGTGGCTGCATGTGTATTACTTAATTCTTGTGCCACAGATCTAATTTCTTCACTACTGTTCCTAGCACAAACCTTAATTTCCTCACGTAATTGTTCTTTAGTATCATGACATTGCACGGCAACGGCTGTAATCTGTTCACTAAGTTGTTTGAAATTGTTGTCTTGTTTATCGTTCGACTGTTTGAGATTTTCATTAAGTTGTTTGTTCGATTCATTGAGTTGTTGTTTGAGATTTTCCTTAAGTTGTTTCAGATTTTCATTATTTTCATTAATTTGTTGTTTGAGATTTTCATTAAGTTGTAGCAATAATGCCATAACTCGATCCATGCCAAAATTAGCTGCTGTATTCTCTGTGCTGTGTGATGATGTATCTGCAAGTGTCACGTTTTGTATAACCATTTGGTCACTGTCTGATTCACAAAAAGGTTTGCTAATCGGATGTGTTCTGTTGGTCACTACATCGGAATCAAATAAATCTGACGCGTTTTGTATATATTGTTCACCTTCGTTAGAAACATTTGTCTGTTCACTGTGTAAATTTTGCAAATCAGGTGTTTCAAAATGGGCAGCGTTCATTGTAACGGAACGTGCCGCGTCATCAATTGTCGTTAAATTTACAGTGGACGCAATTGAATTCGTTTGCTCATCATTAGGATTAAAATCATTACAAGTGGTTGGTACGCACTGATTATCTGTAATTAGAGAATTATCATTATGACACTGAGTGTCGCTAGTATTATCGGTCAAATTATTCGAGTCGGCTTTCTCACTCACTGCACATCGCGATGTACTGTTAGCAGTTTTTCGCGGCATTTTCACAAATCAAATCTAAGCACAAACTCAAAGACAAAGCAAAAATGGAACAAATACAATTACAACAAAGAGCAATAAATTGCCTATGATCTGTGAAAGAAAGAGTGACAAGTTAGTAAATGCGTTGCGCCAGATGCAAACTCCATTTAACATTAAGTAAATAAGAGCAGATATATGACTACTTCTCAGAAATTCACAAAGAAAATACGATACTGGCCGGTTGTCGACAAGTGTAACCTCCCCACAAAATAAATTCCGTAACCTCCCAACAGTAAGAACAATATAATTATTTATTTCATTCACATTCAGCGTAACCTTCCAATAGTTTATTATTCCGTAACCTAGGAATAATAAAATGTGACTCACTTATAACCTTTCAATAATGACTGTGAATTTAAACTGGTGAATTTTGGACGCCAGCAGCGCTGCGTCATGGCCCTGAAATATCATTCTGAATAAATTGAAAATTCTTACCTCAATAAGGTCGCCGGATAACGCGTGTATATCTGCTCCTATAAGAAATTTTTCTGGCACAGCCCTGTGCAATGCTGGCCGATAGATTTGTCATGTATAAAAAGGACAACTGATTTTTCTTTTCAATAATCGGGATGACCAAGGATTGGAGAAATTAGTAAATTCTTTACATTGAAATGAATGATCGTCATAAGTTACTTTTTAAGAGAAAGATTATTATTAAGAGATTTTTTAAAACATTTACATGGGACTTGATATAACAATACTACATATACGCGAGGCTGCTTTTACCTTATACTGCAACGCTCAGGCTCCGCCATCGCTCTACCACGACCGGCCCAGCCAACACGATACACCAGACTGACCGCTAGCAACTACTAACTCCTACTAACACACAGTTCCTACTGCAGTCAACACTGCTCTTTGGTCTGAGATTCTCTTATAGCTTACATATCGCAGGCAGCGCGTGAGCAATCCATCGAAATTACATCTGCTCGAGTGCGCTAACAACAAATTCCTTAATCGTGGACCTCTTACAACTTCAGTGGTGTCAAGCGAGAGCTCATTGGAGGGCAGGTTGGACGTCTGTTGTGTCTTATCACAAAAGTTGGTTCTGCCTCGGTGCCAGTGAAGGTCGTGTGTTGGTTAGAAAAAGGCCAGTTGAGGGCTCGAAAGCAACCTGTCTGTGTGCTCGACACACTGGATCTCCACCTACAGTTATGGTCTGGGATGTGATTCCGTATGACACCAGGAGCACTCTCGTGCCTAACACACATACTCTGACTGCAGATTTGTACATCAATCTGGTGATTCGACCTGTCGTTCTGTTATTCATGAACAACATTCCAGGGAGTATGTTCAACAGGATAACGCTCTCCCCCCCCCCCCTCCTCCCCCCTCCCCCCCGCCCCCAACATATCGCTCTTGTAGCCCAACATGCTGGACAGAGTGTCAATATGTTGCCTCTGCCTGCTCTAACATCAGATCTGTCTCCAATCTACCGTACCTTATTAATCTTTGAGCATTTTACATTTGAAATGGCTTATCTCGAGATTACATTAACCTGTGGACTTGCAATGTTAATTACTTAAATGTCTTATCACTAAAATATATTACCTAGACAAATTTTAGTACTCTTCATAAATTAATTTCTGGTGTTGCGATTTTTCCATCAGTGTATTTTGAAACCGTATTTAGATTATAAATTTTCATGCTTTAGTGTAGTGAGGTAATTTTATCGGCGTCAGTTTTCCCTGATACTTGGCACTGTTTGAAGCTAGCATGTAGTTGTACCCAGCGTGTGGGGTATCGCTTTTCTGGAGAGACACAGAGAGAGAGAAATGGTGAGAGAGTATCGTGTGTCCAAGGCCACAGTCAGCTCTTCGGCCCCCTTAACTGCGCACTTAGGGTACGTACGTAGCTGAGTTAGACCAGAAGAAACTAACATCACGAATCTGGAATCTCATTCTTAGACGTGCTGTCCGAGGACACGTCATATCACAAACTTAACACTTTCATAATATCGCAATGAAGTTTTGCCGGCCGTTGTGGCCGAGCGGTTCTAGGCGCTTCAGTCCGGAACCGCGCGACTGCTACGGTCGCAGGTTCGAATTCTGCCTCGGGCATGGATGTGTGTGATGTCCTTAGGTTAGTTAGGTTTAAGTACTTCTAAGTTCTAGGGGACTGATGACCTCAGATGTTAAGTCCCATATTGCTCAGAGCGATTTTTTTGAAGTATTTACAAATCTACACAACTGTCATTAGTGCAACAAAAAGCTGCATTCAATCGCAGAACAGGTGAAGAACGATGTACAGAGTAACGAGTCAGCTTATAATATAGTGCAAAACGTGTTCAGTTTTTTTGATGCCGCAACCGTTCGTAAATTGAAGCGGGATATACGCCAGTCACTTTCAGACCACAGAGACATTCTCCAGTGTCTTCGACAGAAAATGCAAGCGTAACATGGAGAAGTACTTCGGACCACCAAACTTGGCGGCATCACAGTCATCTCAGTCAACAGACATATGCCTCCGGACGTGTCCACCGAAAACAAAAATTCGGCACGAAATTTAGACTTCGGTATTCAGTGACCGAAATATAAATTTCACCTCGAGCTGGTTTGTTGACGTCACTGATAATGCTGTTTTGCTTCATAAGAATCGTTCGTTCGCGTAGTCATTCTGAGTCGGTGTAGTTTTCGAAGGTGTCCAGCTATAATTCGTGAAGGAAATGTTCGGGAATTTCAGTTATATTCCACAACTTAATCGTTAATACGATTTGGAAGTGACTGACAATAAGCTCCGTATAGTCAAGCCCACAACGCGTGTGTGGTGTACTTCCTTTCAGCTCCATCGACGGGACGAGGTTCTCCTCACTCGGCTTCGAATACGCCACAGCCCTATGACGCACGGCTTCCTTCTCCGGCGAGAGGACCCTCCAATGTGTGGTGCTTGCGGCGTCCAGGTCACTGTGCGCCACGTTTTATTGGATTGCGTTTTATTTTCTGACCAGCGGGTCGCGGCTGACTTGCCAGCGGACCTGCCATCCCTTTTAGGCAACACTCGGACGAATGTGGTTAAAGTTTTAAAGTTTACAAAGATTTTCGGGAGAGGATTTTAATTTACTCACTGTGTGACAAACTCGCCCATATTTTATGTAAGTGGCCAGCCAATAACAATTTCCTGTGACATTCTTGTTGCTATGTTTCCCCTTTCCTTAGGTTTTACTTTCTTATGTAGAATTTTCCTTCTTTTCCTGCTTTCTTTGAGTGTGTGCTTTAGTTTTCTTAGGTCTGTCCACATTCGTTCCTTTTAATGTGTGTCAGGGCGCTGATGACCTCGATGTTGAGCGCCCATAAGCTCCAACACACCACCACCACCGAATCTTTTGTCCTCTGAGTAGGAATTTTGCAACCAATAATTTCCTAGCACTCTTCCTTTCTCCGAGATTCGAGAGTTGCCCTTTAATGCTAAGTTTGGTTTTTCACATTTTGGGAGATAGTTCGGTGTTTCAAGCTTGCATTTATTTCGTCGGCTGGCTTCGATCTCGGAATAACGCAGCGTTTCACGAAAATCGACCAGTAATGTTAGCGGGGCACCTCCCGTATGTCCTGGAGCGTTTAATTCAGTACCCCGAAAGATTTTCTGTTGGCCACTGTGAATTCGTCTTGCATGAAGACTTTGTACTGTTTTAATATTTACCCATTGCCGGCGATCTTGTGAAGTCACATACCAGAAATTTATGTTCAGCTACATTTAAGGACAATTTTAGTCTGGAGTGTATTGTTCATTCGTCATCTTTAAGTGTACCACCTATTTCCAGTGGTACTAGAGCAAGTGAAATTATTGTCTTGTTTGCGCGCATTACGATCAGAATGAAGTCGATTAAGAATGCTTTTCCTGCGCTGCCCAGTGTATCCAAAACTGTTACGCTGTCTTGCTTTCGACTTACTACATTATCACGTCATACGCCTGTTTTTTTACTCTGGGTTAGTAAGCGTTGGTTGTGTTGGACGTGCCGTTACAACACGTCCACAAGTTTTTTTTCTTTTTTTACCTTAATAATACGCTAACTGTGATGTCACATACCACATTCACTTCGCTGTGTTGGAGGGATTCCCAGTTCTGTTTGCGTTAGTCATCGCTAAACATCGGTTTTCCGGCAATTACGGGATATCCTTGAAAGTTACCTTGTCGAAACTGATTAGCGTATCTGGGTTTTGTTGTAACCCAGACAGGTTTTCATTGCTCATACTTTCCTTATTGCTATTATATTCAGTTAAGATTTGATGTTAATCAGTTGGTTTCATGTTTCATGGCTTATTTGTACGATTAATCGTAATGAAGTGGAGCGAGTCATTTTACATTCACATTGCACATTCGTTTGTAAATGTGGTTACATGCTGACCATTTACAATTTTTAATCCATATATGTGTTAGTAATACCTGTCCACCATCTTCTACGGATTATAAAAATAGAAATTCTTCTACGGAACAGAAGGAGATATCAAGGAGAAACTGCTTCAGTTTGTTTTCAAATTTTACTTTGCTCACATCAGACATTTTATATCACTGGGTAAGTGGCCAAACATTTTGGTTGTAGCATTGTCCACCCATTTTTCCGCCAATAACAAACAACCTTAATGTTGAGTAACGAATGTTGTTTCTTCTTCTGTTATTATAATTATGTACGTCATTGTTCCCTTTGAACTGCAGTGGATTATTTACAGCAAACTTTACGAATCAATAAATACACTATCCAGTAGTAGTCAAAATGCGTAAATCCTTAAACAAATGTCTACAAAGAGCATCAGAAAATATTCTTTCTGCACATTTATGACCAATGAAGACTTTTCTGCTAAAGATTAGTTAACCCAGAACATTATTCCATATGATGTTATTGAATGAAAATACGCAAAATATGTCAAATTAGCAATTTGTCTCTCCCCAAGATTTGCAATGACTGGAAGTGCAAATATGACAGAACTAAGTGTTTTAGGAGATCAAATATGTTTTTTCTAGTTAAGTTGGTCATCAATATGGACACTTTAAAATTTCTAAAATTTCCACCTTAGTTACTGCTTGTTTAGCATGTGAGACACTTATCATGAGTGTAGTACCTCTAGACGTGCAGAACTGAATATGTCATGTCTTTTTGACTTTGAGAGCGAAAGCATTAGCAAGAAAATCACTCAACAATACTTTTAAGGGCATTACTTACCATTTCTTCCGTTGCCGTATGAATCACATTTCGTTAGTATAATTGAAATATTTCCCGAATTTGATCTGGTGCTTCCTTTCGCATTGCCTCTCTCATTACATGTCTTGCGGCTGTCATTCTCTACCAGATGTAATCGCCGAAATCTATCTCGCGACACATTTTCGTCATCTCCTCTCCCCCATACTCAGCCACCGCTACTAAACATTCTTATTATCGATGGAATACCAACGACTGTCCACCACCACAGCTACGAGTGCATGGGTGATAGTGAAGTGGAGTGAGTGTTCACAACGCAAGAAAATCTCGTACAATCATACACATAATACACAAAAAAACAGTTAAAAACAAGATACAAAAGTTAACAGTCCTGTAAAAACAAAAGGACATGCACCACACGTGTCATAAGAATAGTAATATTTGTGCCTTAGATAGGATCTTGGGTCACTATCCAGCAGTGGAACAGCTAACCAAAGTAAAAGAATAAAGAGCATTCTGCTCTGCTGTAGTTGATAGTTTGTCTATTGGACTACATTGACGTTCTGATGAAGCTGCCTTCCACCATAGGTGTAACGAGTCTACATATCTGCTACTTTGTTTTCATCAATATTTCAGGTGTAAGTCGGAGTATGTAGGATTTTCTGTAACAAACAAAATCTTGCAGACACATACTGGCGAGGGCATTTGTCACTCTTCTGGGACGCTTCGGTGATACTAAAATTGTCGACAAGTATATGTGGAAAACCACCATTTTACTGAGGTCCTCCTGCTTCGTGATAAAGCACGTCCCCATATCGTAAATGTCATAACGCGCAAGTTACGCCAACTCAAATGGGAGACAGCACCCTCTGTTTCACAGAGGAAGACTGCACTGTAGTTCCTTCTCTAGATTGGCACACAGATGGCAAAATGGTAGATATCGAAATAGACGACAGAGGGATAGAGAAACACTTAAAATCGCTCAAAAGAGGAAAGGCCGCTGGACCTGATGGGATACCAGTTCGATTTTACACAGAGTACGCGAAGGAACTTGCCCCCCTTCTTGCAGCGATGTACCGTAGATCTCTAGAAGAGCGTAGCGTTCCAAAGGATTGGAAAAGGGCACAGGTCATCCCCGTTTTCAAGAAGGGACGACGAACAGATGTGCAGAACTATAGACCTATATCTCTAACGTTATCAGTTGTAGAATTTTGGAACACGTATTATGTTCGAGTATAATGACTTTTCTGGAGACTAGAAATCTACTCTGTAGGAATCAGCGTGGGTTTCGAAAAAGACAGTCGTGTGAAACGCAGCTCACGCTATCCGTCCACGAGACTCAGAGGGCCATAGACACGGGTTCACAGGTAGATGCCGTGTTTCTTGACTTCCGCAAGGCGTTCGACACAGTTCCTCACAGTCGTTTAATGAACAAAGTAAGAGCATTTGGACTATCAGACCAATTGTGTGATTGAATTGAAGAGTTCCTAGATAACAGAACGCAGCATGTAAATTCTCAATGGAGTGAAGTCTTCCGAAGTAAGAGTGATTTAAGGTGTGCCGCAGGGGAGTGTCGTAGGACCGTTGCTATTCACAATATACATAAATGATCTTGTGGATGACATCGGAAGTTCACTGAGGCTTTTTGCGGATGATGCTGTGGTATATCGAGAGGTTGTAACAATGGAAAATTGTACTGAAATGCAGGAGGACCTGCAGCGAATTGACGCATGGTGCAGGGAATGGCAATTGAATCTCGATGTAGACAAGTGTAATGTGCTGCGAATACATAGAAAGATAGAACCCTTATCATTTAGCTACAAAGTAGCAAGTCAGCAACTGGAAGCAGTTAATTCCATAAATTATCTGGGAGTACGCTTTAGGAGTGATTTAAGAGGGAATGATCATATAAAGTCCGCCACATACCGTCAGGTGGCTTGCGGAGTATGGATGTAGATGTAGATATAATCCTTATATCTCCCCATTTATTATCACACCCTTGGCGCTTTAAGAAAGGACCTTGATGGGTCGACAGCTTCTGTCGGACGAGGATGTGCAGCAAGGAGTTACGGAACTCTTCAGACAGAAGGACGCAGTGTTTTATGAAACTTGTATCTACAACTAGGTGCGCCGGTGGGATGACTGCCTCAATGTTCACGCCGATATTGCTGGTTGTCACACCGATTCTGGATTGAACTACCATTGAATGGAAACTTTTTCATCGCCACTTGTATTTTGCTGTCTTTTAAGTATGGCGGCGCGCTGGGGTGCACTCTGTCTGTTTCCACACTTTTGGACAGCTAGTGAACTTGGAACAAAGAATTACTTCACATTTTAGTTTATTCTCTGAACAGATGTATTTGAGTGGGTGAATGCGTTTGAGCGCAGGGAGCCAGTAGGTGGTTGTAGACCATATCATTTCAGATATTATTCACTTAGTTTTGTTTGGTTCTACGTCTACCGTTACGAGGGCACCACTGAAGCACACTGGTGTTCTATATTCGGCAGCAGTCTACACCAGACTCAGAGCTGAAATTCGGAGAGTTGAGAACAAGGATCCCCGTACGGTAGTAAAGATATTTTTCAGAAGATACTTTCTGGCTTCACAGTTTCGCGGCGCTCTTCGTTAGCTGTTGCATACAGCTTCAATGTTGTGTGTAACTTCACGCTGAGGTGCGTTGAAGTTTCAGGTTAGGGAAGGATATGTATTCAAAATATACTGCGCATTTGCTGTCTCCCACTCTGTTGTTTAAGAGAAATCATGGGACCTCTGTTTCGGTTAGTCTGGTTTGAAGCTTCCGTTCGCTAATGAATTGTCCATGAGTGCTTAAATTATTTAACGATACTTCCTCTGCTCGTTCCATGCCTTATATCGGATAGCTATTGCCTAGTCACTGCTTTACCCCAGTTTTATAAACTCTGATGCAAGTTATGCGACAAAGCTACTTTCAATTCCAAGTCAGACGATAGAATCCCGTATGTTAAATCTCAGTGCAGCATCACCCATAATGAGCAGGCCGGTGTTCTTTCTAAAGAAGACTTAAAATCCGGAATCTTAATCTACCTCAAACTTTCGCCTTTCGTCTCCCCATAGAGAATCTCTTTCAAACTTGACATGAGAACTAGGATGTATCTCACTTATACAAGGGAAAATATTATGTCCATATTCCACTAGTATTCCAAACAGTGGTTTTACTTGCGGTGTTCATCCACCCAGACGGCTAACAATCACTCTCTGCAGCATTATATTCGAGCACCGAAATGTCCCGATAACACCTACACAGCGTTGGCAAAAATTCATCTCCATTCTGTGAGTGCACCATCACTAGAGAAGGAGACAACAATCGCACCCTCTTTGCATGGCAAAATGGGAGAGAAACAACAATTACGTCGACTGAAAGCAGCCTTTTCCATCAGAATCGCCATTCAACTTTCTTTGAGCAACCTGCACATAATAAAGAGCTTTATTAAAATTTTACCCGCTGCTGAGATATCTTTGCAGTAATAATGAAGCGCTGGGAGCTATGTTAACAATGGTTTCATGTTTTTATGTGGGCATCGAACAATCGCTTTTGTTCTTGTCCTTTTCCTTTCATTTCTTAAGTCTATGTGATACAAGAATAACTATCTTTGTCAAATTGCCGTGTGAAATTTTACACGGCATGCCAAAAAACTTCTGTTAAATTTGGATTTCTACATATAAATTTATGAAACGACACTATCGTTAATCGTTAATATTGTTCCTCTATCTTTTCCTTTAAACTAAACTTATTGTCCGTTATCTTACACACATGTCAATCAGGAATATATATTGTCATAAAACAAGTCACATCGGTCTCAAAACATTACTATACTATAAGAAAACACCGAGGGATCACAATTGCATGCGACTCTAGATCGGAATGCCTGAGACTTGAATGCTGTCACATATGATAAGATACAGGCTACCGAACATGATTCGTGACATACTCCTACGAAGACACTTGAAAAGAGTCCTGCCGTTGAAACTAACTGGTTTTGATTGTGTAGAGCAATGAAAAATATCTTTGGCACCCGAAGTGGACTTCTTTATCAGATTTTCTGGCTTCAGTTTAGGATGTGGTTCCCAGACGTACATGTGTGAACCTAATGGATGCTTGGTGGACGACATTTTCAAGGATGTGTTATGGTGACAATTATATTTATCGAAGGCAATGTCATGGTTCAAGGTTGATTTGCCTGGTTTTGGGCACATAATTTCTTTTTATCTTGGGTATATAAGCTAGATGATAAATTAAACATTTGAAACAATAAAATGCTTCTCATTGATTGGCAACGGTTTAAATTTGAGTTTTTCTCTTTCAGCTTCTTAATGGTCCTGTCCTCAAAACCAAGACTATTGGTTAATTCCCGAAAAAAAAAAAAATCAGGTGGACTCGCTTAAGGGACCAGCTTAATGCCCGATCTGAACCACACTTAATGTCTTCGGGGTGCACTAGAGCTAAGATTGCATGCCAAGCAAATCCGCCAAAAAATGCTGCAACAATTATTCGCTTTTCTTAATGACGAAACAAATTAATTCCACCTTCATTGTATCAGAAATTAATGGAATTTACTTCTCCTCTACCCGGCGATAGTAGTCCAAATGTGTGTGAAATCTTATGGGACTTCACTGCTAAGGTCATCAGTCCCTAAGCTTACACACTACTTAACGTAAATATTCCTAAAGACAAACACACACACCCATGCCCCAAGGAGGACTCGGACCTCCGCCGGGACCAGCCGCACAGTCCATGACTGCAGCGCCTAAGACCGCTCGGCTAATACCGCGCGGCGGCGATAGTAGTAACATTAAGTTCTTCATGCTCTTAGTCAAGTGTCTGGCGTCTTTTGAATGAACACCTGTGGATTTAGCCACTTAGTTGTTGTGTCTTACATCAGGACTCGAAACCAAACATTTTCCATCAGAGGGGTCTGATGTTATCTTCTGCGTGTAGCTCCTCTCCTACTTTGCGAACACACAAGCGTTCCATTCGGAAACTATGACATACGGTTTTGATCTGTCTTCACTGCACAGTAAAATTTCCTTTCCAGAGTTTGTGAAAATGTTTGTTTACCGTGTCATATAAGGAGGTATGCAGTAAAGTTGATACAGAACGCTAAACTAAAAATGGCTGGCCGCTAACACATTTGCTGGAGACCTCCCTTCGGATAGCGTTGTTCGGCAGATTTCTTCGTTTTCAATTAGTTATTTAAATTCGAGATTTGCCGGCATTGGTTCCTGTTTCCTTAAATTAATGTGATAATTTTTTCCTTGCTCTTTTAGAGCCTGACTCTGGCTCTAATGAGGATTATACCTCACTGATGTTGCAAAAGTGTAGTGCAACAAAAAATAACTAATATGTGCGCACTTTGCTTGCTTCTGTATTCACGCTGCGCGCTGGGCTTTACACTCTGCCAGAACGCTAATGGCAGGCTGGTATCTTGATGTACGCAGCGTCTTTCATTTGCTACTCCTCAGACGTGCTCCTTGAATCCTTCAAAAGATCGTGTCCCTATCTATCTCCCTTCGTGCTGCCACCGTAACTACAGGGAACAGTGCAATGTGATGAAAAGTTTCTGAAGTAACTGCCAACTCTGCATTGTGTGTACCTATATTATTTACGCAGTTCGCGACGTCATCCGAAAATCTTATTTATAACTGGCGGTAGATAAATAGCAAGGCTCAGATCAGAAAACTGGAAATACTACCTTGCTGAAAGCCTTAATGAGAAGCAGCGCGCCAGGTATGAAGGTGAGTTAAGCCTTGCGAGATATGTGGTTGTATACGCGTGAAAGAGATATTGATAGAGAGGGGAGAGGGGAGAAGGGGGGGGGATAGGGAGCTTGGGGGGGGGGGGGGTGAATTACTAAGCGTCAGTTACAAGCTACTAAGCACAAAACTTTTAGATTCACCAGCCATTACATCTGGTCGATCTGCATAAGCTGTTGTTGTGGTCTTCAGTCCTGAGACTGGTTTGATGCAGCTCTCCATGCTACTCTATCCTGTGCAAGCTTTTTCATCTCCCAGTACCTACTGCAACCTACATCCTTCTGAATCTGCTTAGTGTATTCATCTCTTGGTCTCCCTCTACGATTTTTACCCTCCACGCTGCCCTCCAATACTAAATTGGTGATCCCTTGATGCCTCAGAACATGTCCTACCAACCGATCCCTTCTTCTGGTCAAGTTGTGCCACAAACTTCTCTTCTCCCCAATCCTATTCAATACTTCCTCATTAGTTATGTGATCTACCCATCTAATCTTCAGCATTCTTCTGTAGCACCACATTTCGAAAGCTTCTATTCTCTTCTTGTCCAAACTATTTATCGTCCATGTTTCACTTCCATACATGGCTACACTCCATACGAATACTTTCAGAAATGACTTCCTGACACTTAAATCAATACTGGATGTTAACAAATTTCTCTTCTTCAGAAACGCTTTCCTTGCCATTGCCAGCCTACATTTTATATCCTCTCTACTTCGACCATCATCAGTTATTTTGCTCCCCAAATAGCAAAACTCCTTTACTACTTTAAGTGCCTCATTTCCTAATCTAATTCCCTCAGCATCACCCGACTTAATGAGACTACATTCCATTATCCTTGTTTTGCTTTTGTTGATGTTCATCTTATATCCTCCTTTCAAGACACTGTCCATTCCATTCAACTGCTCTTCCAAGTCCTCTGCTGTCTCTGACAGAATTACAATGTCATCGGCGAACCTCAAAGTTTTTATTTCTTCTCCATGAATTTTAATACCTACTCCGAATTTTTCTTTTGTTTCCTTTACTGCTTGCTCAATATACAGATTGAACAACATCGGGGAGAGGCTACAACCCTGTCTTACTCCCTTCCCAACCACTGCTTCCCTTTCATGTCCCTCGATTCTTATAACTGCCATCTGGTTTCTGTACAAATTGTAAATAGCCTTTCGCTCCCTGTATTTTACCCCTGCCACCTTTAGAATTTGAAAGAGAGTATTCCAGTCAACATTGTCAAAAGCTTTCTCTAAGTCTACAAATGCTAGAAACGTAGGTTTGCCTTTCCTTAATCTTTCTTCTAAGATAAGTCGTAAGGTCAGTATTGCCTCACGTGTTCCAGTGTTTCTACGGAATCCAAACTGATCTTCCCCGAGGTTGGCTTCTACTAGTTTTTCCATTCGTCTGTAAAGAATTCGTGTTAGTATTTTGCAGCTGTGACTTATTAAGCTGATAGTTCGGTAATTTTCACATCTGTCAACACCTGCTTTCTTTGGGATTGGAATTATTATATTCTTCTTGAAGTCTGAGGGTATTTCGCTTGTTTCATACATCTTGCTCACCAGATGGTAGAGTTTTGTCAGGACTGGCTCTCCCACGGCCGTCAGTAGTTCCAATGGAATATTGTCTACTCCGGGGGCCTTGTTTCGACTCAGGTCTTTCAGTGCTCTGTCAAACTCTTCACGCAGTATCAAATCTCCCATTTCATCTTCATCTACATCCTCTTCCATTTCCATAATATTGTCCTCAAGTACATTGCCCTTGTATAGACCCTCTATATACTCCTTCCACCTTTCTGCTTTCCCTTCTTTGCTTAGAACTGGGTTTCCATCTAAGCTCTTGATATTCATACAAGTCGTTCTCTTATCTCCAAAGGTCTCTTTAATTTTCCTGTAGGCGGTATCTATCTTACCCCTAGTGAGATAGGCCTCTGCATCCTTACATTTGTCCTCTAGCCATCCCTGCTTAGCCATTTTGCACTTCCTGTCGATCTCATTTTTGAGACGTTTGTATTCCTTTTTGCCTGTTTCACTTACTGCATTTTTATATTTTCTCCTTTCATCAATTAAATTCAATATTTCTTCTGTTACCCAAGGATTTCTACTAGCCCTCGTCTTTTTACCTATTTGATCCTCTGCTGCCTTCACTACTTCATCCCTCAAAGCTACCCATTCTTCTTCTACTGTATTTATTTCCCCCATTCCTGTCAATTGCTCCCTTATGCTCTCCCTGAATCTCTGTACAACCTCTGGTTCTTTTAGTTTATCCAGGTCCCATCTCCTTAAATTCCCACCTTTTTGCAGTTTCTTCAGTTTTAATCTACAGGTCATAACCAATAGATTGTGGTCAGAGTCCACATCTGCCCCTGGAAATGTCTTACAATTTAAAACCTGGTTCCTAAATCTCTGTCTTACCATTATATAATCTATCTGATACCTTTTAGTATCTCCAGGGTTCTTCCATGTATACAACCTTCTTTCATGATTCTTAAACCAAGTGTTAGTTATGATTATGTTGTGCTCTGTGCAAAATTCTACCAGGCGGCTTCCTCTTTCATTTCTGTCCCCCAATCCATATTCACCTACTATGTTTCCTTCTCTCCCTCTTCCTACACTCGAATTCCAGTCACCCATGACTATTAAATTTTCGTCTCCCTTCACAATCTGCATAAGCTAGTGCGAGGGAATATAGGAAACGTAGCCGCTGCCTACGAATTACTGTATTAGTATCGCCTGTAGTCACCATCCTACGATAGTCATACTGGTGTTTATTAACGAAGACGTCACACTGTAGAAGGAAATGAAAAGGGAGCTCAGAGTTTTCAGTTTTACCGATGCCGAGGTCATTACGGACGCAGCATTACCTCAGTTGCAGAAGAAATACAAAGGCGTCCCCTTTGGCGCAATTCTTTCATGTCGTCTTTTCGTGCGCACAACGATGCTCATTTGTCTCCTTGAAAGATCTGCGGTCACTTATCTGTCCGCTAGAGCAGTACGTCTCTAGGAAGGAATAAGGTTTTACTTGCCCGTCGTGCGAGTTTGGACTGGAGTCGGCCAGTAGAAATGCTTTTGTTGTTGTGGTCTTCAGCCCAGAGATAGGTTTGATGCAGCTTTCCACGCTACTCTATCCTATGCAATCCTCTTCATCTGCGAATAATTACTGCAACCTACAGTCTTCTGAATCTGCTTACTGCATTCATCCCTTGGTCTCCCTCTACGATTTTTACTCTCCACGCTTCCCTCCAGTACTAAATTGGTGGGCCCGCAGCTCGTGCTCGTGCGGTAGCGTTCTCGCTTCCCACGCCCGGGTTCCCGGGTTCGATTCCCGGCGGGGTCAGGGATTTTCTCTGCCTCGTGATGGCTGGGTGTTGTGTGATGTCCTTAGGTTAGTTAGGTTTAAGTAGTTCTAAGTTCTAGGGGACTGATGACCATAGATGTTAAGTCCCATAGTGCTCAGAGCCATTTGAACCATTTGAACTAAATTGGTGATACATTGATGCTTCAGAAAGTGTCCTACCAACCGATCACTTCCTCTTGTTGTGTCGCAATTAACTCTTCTCCCCAATTATGTTCAGTACCTCCTCATTAGTTACGTGATCTGACTCATCTAATCTTCAGCATTCTTTTGTATCACCACATTTAGAAAACTTCTATTCTCTTCCTGTCTAAATTGTTTATTGTCCATGTTTCACTTCCATACATGGCTACACTCCATACAAATACTTTCAGAAAAAGACTTCCTGACACATAAATCTATACTCGACGTTAACAAGTTTCTCTTTAAGTATTTCATTTTCTAATCTAATACCGTCAGCATCATCTTATTTAATTCGACTACATTATCCTCGTTTGCTTTTGTTGGTGTTCATCTTATATCCTCCTTTCAAGACACAGTCCATTACGTTCAGCTGCTCTTCCAGGTCCTTTGTTGTCTGTGACAGAATTACAATGTCTTCGGCAAATCTCGAAGTTTTTATTCCTTCTCCATGGATTTTAATTCCTGCTCCAAATCTTTTTTTGTTTCCTTTACTGCTTGCTCAATACACTATCTAACTGTAAGCTATCCATTTCCATTTTTAAATTTTCTAATCTACCTACCCGATTAAAAGATATGACATTCCACGCTCCGATCCGTAGAACGCCAGCTTTGTTTTTCCTCCTTGGTAGTCCCCGCCCGGAGGTCCGAATGGGGGATATTTTACCTCTGGAATATTTTACCCAAGAGGACGCCATCATCATTTAACCATACAGTAAAGCTGCATGCCCTCAGGAAAAATTACAGCTGTAGTTTCCTCTTGTTTCAGCCGTTCGCAGTACCAGCACAGCAAGGCCGTTTTGGTTGATGTTTCAAGGCCAGATCAGTCAGTCATCCACACTGTTGCGCCTGCAACAAATGAAAAGGCTGCTGCCCCTCTTCAGGAACCACACGTTTGTCTGAATTTCAACAGATACCCCTCCGTTGTGGTCGCATCTATGGTACATTTTTGGGGAGCGTTGTGTCTGCTCGCACAAAGCACTCTGCCCTTTTTCTTGCTGCCGTGATGACTGGACGTGCTAATTTGCTTCGTAGCATAGACGATTTATCTTGTGATAGTGAAATGGGCACATTCGTATGACTTCGCTGTAGGTTGTGGTGAGACAATTGTTGGCTTTGAACATCTGCACTCTATTCACGTGATTGTAAATTACCTGGGTTTAAGGTCAGGGACGATAACATTTCTGACCGTGATACGTTTCACATTGTCATTTAACGTCGGAAATGTTACGCCTTATTCGCATTTTCAACTTGAGTAGAAAGCATCGGGGTCCATACACATTTTTTATTCAGTCATCGGAGGTTTCACGAGAATTATCTCAACACTGTTCTATTCACTAATTTAAGTTTCAGGAATTAATAATCATACGCTCTAATTTCCGTTGGGAATGCAAAGGGTACCGTCGTCTGTTGCATTAAACACTAAGGGGAAAAAATTGCAACACCAAAAAATAATTAATGCAGGGTAGTAAAATTTCTGGGATACCTTTGTATAGGTAACATTTTTAAGTGGTTAACATTGCAAGATCACAGGTTATTGTAAACACGAGATAAGCCATTGTGAATGTGAAATTGTTGATACATCGATAATCTGTGAAATCGCCAAAATGTTGAATGCAAGCATGCAAACGTGTACGCATTGCGTTGTACAGGAACAGGACGTCAATTTGTGGGATGGAGTTCCATGCCTATTGCACTTGGTCGGTCAGTACAGGAACTGGTGATGTTGTTTGTGGGTGACGCCGGAGTTGTCGCCGATGATTTCCCGTATATGCTCGATTGGAGACAGATCTGCTGATCGAGTAGGTCAAGGCAACATGTTGACACTCCATAGAGCATGCTAGGTTACAAAAGCGGTATGTGGGCGAGCGTTATCCTGTTGAAAAATACCCCAGATATGATGCTGATGAATGGCAGCAAAACGGGCTGATCACCAGAGTGACATACAAATTTGCAGTCAGTGTGCATGGGATATCCACAAGAGAGCTGCTGCTGTCACACGAAATAGTATCCCAAACCATACCTCCAAGTGTAGGTGTAGTGTGTCTAGCACGCAGACAAGTTGCTTGAAAGCCTTCAATTGGCCTCCTAACCGACACACTCCCATCGCTGGAACCGAGGCACAACCGGGTTTCATCAGAAAACGCGACAGACCTCCATCCTGCCCTCCAAAGGGCTCTCGCTTGGCGCAATGAAGTTGCAAATGGTGGTGGTTTGGGGCCAGCAGAACGCACGCTACAAGGCCCAGACGAGGAGCTGTCCTTGAAGTAAACGATTTGTAACAGTTGGTTGTGTCACTGAGGTGCCAACTGCTGCTCAAAGTGCTATTACAGATGCAGTACGATGCGCCAAAGCCTAACGCCGAACACGATGGACTTCCCTCTCATAGTGTCACGTGGCCGTCCGGAGCGCGGTCTTCTTGCGACCGTACATCCTCGGGACCACCGCAGCCAACATTCATGTACAATGGGTACGTTCGTGCCGAGTTTCTCTGCAATATCGCAGAAGGAACATCCAGCTTTTCGCACACCTATTAGACAGCCTCGCTCAAACTCAGTAAGGTGTTGATAATGGTGGCTTTGTCGCCTTAAAGGCATTCTCGACTAACATCAACCCATCACGTCCAGTCTCAAACGTAAACAATGCTCACGACCGTTACAGCATTTGAAGCAAACCCGATTTGCATCCTCATAGTGGCCCTACTAACGCCACTCTTTTGCGGCTTGCGCGAAATTTGAATAGACATCATCTTTCAGATGTGCAAACATGCCTACTAACTTTCATTTATGTCGCACAACTCCTTCTTGGTGTTGCGATTTTTTTCCGTCAGTATATTAGTACCTGAATCCTGTTGTCCTGTATTCAAATATTGATCGTTACATTCAGTTTGTATAGCTGTGATTTTTGCGAAAGATAGGTAGCAAAGCAAGTTTTAAGTCTAATTTGAAATCATTTCTCCTGGACAATTCCTTCAATTAAAAAATATAACAATAATAATGATAATAATACTAACAGAAAAAACTTGTTTTAAGTGTCGTTGCATGAGTAGGACTAAAAAAAATGTTTTCGTTAATGTTAACACTAATCATGTGTATATGTCCATTAAACTGACTCGTTCCACAGCATTTTGGTAAAAAAAGCATTCAAATGATCTATGGAACTTCTAACTAACTCTCAGCCTGGTCTTCGTTTAATCAATATTTATTTGTGTTCCATACTCTTCCCAGTATTCACTGAAAATCCAAGTACTCGGAACGCACACCATTCACTTTAATTGTACTCAAAGCTGCGGTGAGTGGCCTGCCTTAAGCAGAGATTACAGATTTATTTAATAGAATTTTCAGCTATACGGGTGAGTGATTGTCGCTGTCGGACTTAGAGACACGTGCCAGCGGAGACGGAGGCATCGAGATAATTTTTTTTCAGTTTATGCTCATACGTATACTGTCAGTGTTGAAACTATGATAATGGAAAATATTGTTCTAAGTCTCGAACATTAATTTTTTTCTCTATGAGCTACATTTTTCAAAACAATTTTTCATATTATTACCAGTAATTTTTCTTATTTTGCAAGTAATGGATATAATACTGTATCAGCACATACACATTAGCTGTCTAATAATTCACAGAAAATATGACAGTTCTGGTTCCAGTAGAAACCAAGAAAAGGTACATTAAAGGTGGAAAAATGAAACTTTCGGGAAATTGGCTTCGAAGCTAGAACAGCCCTGATGCTCAGCTACAGTATTCATCTTCCAGTGCATCCTGAAATCTTTTCACAAAGCCTCTTTTCATTTACCGTGCTTTCTTTACTAAACTTTTGAGAGAGTTGTCTCACATCCAAGCCTGATGTAAGACAAACATAGCACTGCCCATCTGGGAGTCAACAGGAATTCATAGCAGCCCAAGAACCTGGCATTTCGTGATGTTACCTTGATTAAATGATGCCACAGCATCATATACACCAAAATGAAACGTGTTACTACCCACAGACTCTGTTTTGGGAGACGATGTCATATTACACAGTTCCCACTTTCATTTAGGTTCTGTGTTCTCCCGTGAAGACATTTCTTCAGGAGGTAATTTCCTCCATTACGGCTGCTAGTAAAACTGTGGTGATGATTGTAATTATCTCCCGTTGTTTTTCCCCTAATATATTTACATCAACTGTTTTGATCGTCAGGACGTCACCCGTGACTAATGTGTTCATTAGTAGAGGCAATGTGGAAAAACAGTGCTCATCAACTTTCCTCATAGGTTGCACATAATTCGTATTTTGTCTCATTGCTAGACCATAACAGTTCTGAATATAGTCTACAGCAGCATCAGTCACTCTCCCTTTACCATCTAATTTTTTCCAGTCACCTAGGACTTTTCCTTTCATCGTCGTCTTCAGATGTTCCATTCTTTTCTGAACGCGTTCCACATACTCGAGCTTCTGTATCTCAACATTGTTTTCGTATGATTTGTTTTCCCTGACATGTTTGAAGGCTTTTGAATTACCATTCCCCAAATTATGCAAATAAGATACACTATACCGCTGTGAAGAGTTATCAAATATTGTCTTTGATTCAGCTACCTCCATACCACCAGTGTTGCCTGAGCAATTTGCTGTGAGCTTATCACTCTGTTCATTATTCAGTTAATTAGCACAGCGACAGTATTTTAACGTTTTAGCCACGGCAATCACCTTTCCAGCAGCAACGCTTGTAGCCGTAACAACGCCATTGTTGGAGGTATGATCCCGTTTCTGCCATGTACTATCGAAAGCTACTGTGAGGTACGGGAGTTTTCATTTTCTTTGACTGCTTCTTCTACAGCTTCATGAATAGTTTTGTTGGCTACATCCTCAGCTGCAGAGCCTAATGCATAGTTGTACATGTCATATTTTGAAGCTGGTGGAGGAAGATTCGTTACACAATATAGCGTAGCTCTCCTGCTCTTCCTTTACCGATAGCTCGCAGCCCATACACTAATCTAATATTCACATTAGAAGCTTCAATGCCATCGATTTTCACTGAATCAGAGCTAGAAAACTTGCACCTGTCATTACATTCACTGCAGATTAGTACAAACTTAGCAGCCACACCGACGGGCGTTCAACATGTATAGAAACGTCTCCCTTATAACACTTCTTGCAACACAGATTCTATTCAAGCACTTCAGACAATTTACTGATGTCGGTAATTTCAAAAACTTCCTTGCCCTGTTCAAGCATTTTATACATATTTCCTGTGTCTTTGAGTTTCTTACTGGACGCTCTAGTAGCAGGGGAAGATGCACAACATTCGCTGGGATTTTTGTGGAGCAGCTGCGTTGCCACATCTTAGTTCTTCCGCCGTTGAGGACATTGAAAATTGTTTCCTATTGAGTGTAGCCTGCTCTTCACTTTCTTCTGCCAATTCAAACGTTTTTTGAACACTTCTCCACTAGCCCTTGCGACCTTCACACAAAAATACAAACGATACACGAGAATTTTCTATGTCTATTCACCAAACGTAAATAAACACTGACATACAATCTAAATGAGAAGCCTTCATGGCAGAATATAATAAAAAAACTGAACTACGTAAATTACATTACCAAAACTATATACAACCAAAAAAGCCTATCTATAGATGCAAAATTAAAACATAAACAGTTACACAACCAGAAATAACGTATGCAGCTGAAACTATCTTCAAAACAACTAATACAGCAGTAATTGACAGAATACTAAAAACAGAATGAAGAATAAGTAGGACATGTAGAAATAAACAGTATAAAATAAATGGACATTGGAGAATAGCATCAAAACAGTATATAACAGTATATAAGAAAATAGAACCAGTCATGAGCACGATCAGGAAGAAACGCATCTCATTCTTTGGACGTCTGATGAGAACTCCAGAAAACAGAATTTGTAAAAAAATAATACAAAAATTGTGGAATAGCAAGAACGACATTAAATGGATCACAGAAATTAAGGTATAAAAGAACTCCAAATTACAATAGATGACCTAAAAAACAAGACAGAGAAAACCAGAATACTGCAAAACCCGCAAACCAGACTACAAATGAAAATCAATAAAAGGAGTACAGGAAGAGTGGTCTCAGATGAAGAAAGAAAGGAAATATCTGAAAGAATGAAGAAATATTGTGCAGACAGAAGAGCAAAACACCTTTCATATAAGAATAGATTGTAATAATTATATTACCTAAGTATCATATTAAGTTATTGTTGAGCCAAATTGTATCCCTGCGTAAAAACTTGTCTACAACTTTGTATATTTGACTAGAGTGGTCCAATGAAGGCCATAAAATTATTATTATTATCTGAAGTCAAACAAATAAACAGAAAACAAGGGAGCATCTTTTAGAAGCTGGCAAACTGTGAAGCTGCGAAAATATCACATAAAGCAAATTAATCACTGGAAATTAGCAGTCTTGAAACCACGATGAGAGACTGACAGATCACCAGTCGGCCATGACAAGGAGAAAAATTGAGCGCACCACTTCGGAAAACTGGTAAATTAATATGGTTAGGATTGGAGTATAACAACGTGCAGTACATCATTTTAAAGAGGAAGTCCATGGAATATTTTAAGACAGAAAAAAAATTCGCTATTTTCATCGAACATACGACTGCATGTCCCCGTTAAGGAGATTCACTCACCAGAATCAATTTTTAAACTGCAGCGGAGTGTGTGTAGATGGAATGTTCCTGGCACATTAAAACTGTGTGCGGACCGGGACTCCAACAACCTGAGACGATTTAGGTACGAGAAAGTTACTGGCGGAAGTGAAGTTGAGAGTGCGGGACTGAGTCGTCCTTGGATAGCTGAGTCGGTAGAGCAGTTGCCACCTAAAAGGTACAGGTCCTAAGGTTTGAGTCCCGCACCGACTCACTGTTTCAAGTTGCCAGAATGTTTAACGTTCTCTTAGCAGCTGCATATGGAGTTCCTAACACGACTTATAAAACTAGTATTTTTGTGAGAGTATTGGCTTAATTGTTCTTGTCTGCGCTAATTAGAGTAGCAAACAGACTTAAAAAAGATGCCAATACGCGTAAGTTCCATTTCTTAGGTGTGCTGGTGCTCACGAAAGTAACGTATTCCCTATATTGTGTTTTATTCCAGTCGGTTTATTACGATGTGGTATCCCACAAACAGCAGACATTATAACTTCTCTATTCTTGTTGGAAGCATCGCATCACGAATTAAAAGAAGAAAAGGGAGTACACGTTTTGCGGTCAGAGCAGACAAGCAGTGTGGCGTCGTCTGCATATAAAAAATAATTCAAGTGGAAATTACCGCTAATCTTAATTCCCCTGTTAAAAATCTCCTTCCATTTCCGAAATGCATCATCTAAATAAATGTTAAAAAGTGTGGCTGAAATGCCACACATTTGCCTTACTCTTCTCGTTGTGGCAATAGGCTGTATTAGAGTGCCATTCCTATCTACAATTCCAGTCGTGTGTTTGTACAGACTTTTTAAAACACTTATTAGGTGTTTTGGGTATCCTCTTTACCTCATAATTATCCACAGTTTCTTTCTATCAACATTATCGAAGTCCTTAATAAAATTAGTGAACGCTAAATGGGTTCCCTTACTATACACTGTCTATTTTTCAATTATTTATTTTATTATAAATACAGTGTCCGTTATCAATCTGTCCCTCCGAAGTCCTATTTGTTCTCCCCCTAATAAACTCTCGGCTACAATCTTGAACCTCTTCTTCACTATTCTTAAATAAACTTTGTATGCAGCGTCCAGTAAGCTGATTCCTCTACAGTCCTCGCAGCTGATGCGGGCTCCTATTTTAAAAAGTAGTATCACTTTTGCTTGTGACTATTCTTCTGAGATAACACCCTTTCTCCAGTACTTATTAAATAGATGTAGTAATTTCTTTTGCTGTAGGGTGCCTCCATATTTTAGCAATTCAGTGTTTCTATCATCCATACCGCTTGTGACTATTCTTCTGAGATAACACCCTTTCTCCAGTACATATTAAACAGATGTAGTAATTTCTTTTGCTGTAGGGTGCCTCCATATTTTAACAATTCAGTGTTTATATCATCCATACCAGTAGCTTTTGTGCTTTTTGTGGAGTTGAGGATTTCTCTTAATTTATCCAGACGTAAATCGTCTACACATCCTGCTTCAATTTCAACCTCTACATTCTCTGTGGAGCATGTTTCTTCGTACCGCAAGTACTTGTAAAGATCTTTCCATTTTGCTTGTTGGATGTTATTTATTTGAGCAACTTCTTTTTCTGTTAGATTTAACATTTTCATTGTTTTATAAACTATCATTTGCCTTCCGTGAATATCGTAATATAAGACGATCAGGTAGTGTATATTTATAACGTCCCAACAAGTAACCTTATGTTTTTAAAAACTTGAGGGAATTGTTACCGAAAAATTTTTCTCTTTGATGTTATTCTTTGACATTGTCAGTGGGGGGAGGTATGTGATCTGTTGATTTAAAACATGACTGGATAAGAATCCTGCGTCGAGATCGCAAATTTGTTTACTGATTACCGGTTTCGGCTCACTACCAAGCCATCTTCAGATCAATCTAAAATGTTTTTCAGTGTGTGACACTCAATACACATCGCCCTATTTTTTTTTTTTAAAGCTAAGTCGCCCTAATTAAATAAAATCCTAAAATGGTAATCTTAGTTGGTTACGTAAATTGACAAAGTCAATCACTTTGGGACTTTATTTAACTAGGGGGACTTAGCTCTAAAAAAATACGACGATTTGTAATGAGTGTCACACACTGAACAACATTTTAGACTGATCTGAAGATAACTCGGTAATGAGCCGAAACAGGCAATCAGTAAGGAAAATTTTCGCTCTTGACGTGGGATATTTTTATCCACACGTTTTGTTCCCTTTTAGCTTCTTATTTATAGGTAATTTTCAGTATGGCAGTCCCACTAACCAACAGTCCAGGTACTGAAACGTGCGCCTGCTTCGAGTCCCTACTGTGCCTCGACTCCAGGGTCAGCTCACGAGAGAGCGGCGCGCAGGCTGACACAACGTGATCGGTTCGGCGCCGCGGGCAGCGCGCATCCAGATGCTATTGATTCGCTCCGCCGTGGTGCGGCAGCCTTGGCGCATTCTTACCTGGGGCAACGGCCTCCCACCGTCATGTGACGTCACGCCGACGCGATAGCCCTAGCGTAATAATATCTCCCCACGCAGGGCGAAGTACACGCTACGGTTTCCGCTTCTCCTCGGTCAAGGGCGTCTCAAACCGCTGTCTTCTGACGCACAGTGTGTATCACGCGCTTTCGCAGAGCTTCGGTGTGGTCTAGATCTAGTAAGGCTGTGAGCTATAAAATATTTGTAACGTATAAAAGTACGCACATATTTTTGATCAAAAATGTTCTGCAGATGAGGCAAACGAAGCAAAAAACGTAATCACTGGTGGGTAGCGGATTACCTATGTAACTGTCCGAGATAGTCTGACTGCATACCATACGGGTGCTTTCACCCTATAAATTCTTCGGCGCTTGCCGAATGAAGGCAGGACAACAACTGGGAAAATATGATTTTAATATGTAAAAATCTGTTGCACAACTCTTACAAAGAACGTCCAAACCGTCAAACAGCGTCGCGTCTGGAGAATAAAGTATGTAGGTAAACTACTGGCCATTAAAATTGCTGCACCACGAAGATGGCGTGTTACAGACGCGAAATTTAACCGGCAGGAAGAAGATGCTGTGATATGCAAACGATTAGCATTTCAGAGCATCCACGCAAGGTTGGCGCCGGTGGCGACACCTACAACGTGCTGACATGAGGAAAGTTTCCAACCGATTTCTCATACACAAACAGAAGTTGACCGGCGTTGCCTGGTGAAACGTTGTTGTGATGCCTCGTGTAAGGAGGAGAAATGCGTACCATCACGTTTCCGACTTTGATAAAGGTCGAATTGTAGCCTATCGCGACTGCGGTTTATCGTATCGCGACATTGCTGCTCGTGTTGGTCGAGATCCAATGACTGTTACCAAAATATGGAATCGGTGGGTTCAGGAGGGTAATACGGAACGCCGTGCTGGATCCCAACGACCTCGTATCACTAGCAGTCGAGATGACAGGCATCTTATCCGCATGGCTGTAACGGATCGTGCAGCCACGTCTCGATCCCTGAGTCAACAGATGGGGACGTTTGCAAGACAACAACCATCTGCACGAACAGTTCGACGACGTTTGCAGCAGCATAGACTATCAGTTCGGAGACCATGGCTGCGGTTACCCTTGACAGACAGGAGAGCCTGCGATGGTGTACTCAACGACGAACCTGGGCGCACGAATGGCAAGACGTCATTTTTTGGGATGAATCCAGGTCCTGTTTACAGCATCAGGATGGTCGCATCCGTGTTTCGCGACATCGCGGCTAACGCACATACTGGCATATCACCCGGCGTGATGGTATGAGGTGCCATTGGTTACACGTCTCGGTCACCTCTTGTTCGCATTGACGGCACTTTGAACAGTGGACGTTACATTTCAGATGTGTTACGACCCGTGGCTCTACCCTTCATGCGATCCCTGCGAAACCCTACATTTCAGCAGGATAATGCACGACTGCATGTTGCAGGTCCTGTACGGGCCTTTCTGGATACAGAAAATGTTCGACTGCTGCCCTGGCCAGCACATTCTCCAGATCTCTCACGAACTGAAAACGTCTGGTCAATGGTGGCCGAGCAACTGTCTCGTCACAATACGCCAGTCACTACTCTAGATGAACTGTGGTGTCGTGTCTTTGCGGCGAGATTTATTTACGAAATTTCGATCACCAACTTTCTCTTCCGAATGCGTAAATATTTTGTTGACCCCCACCTACGTAGGGAAAATGATCATCATAATAAAATAAGAGAAATCAGAGCTCGAACGGAAAGGTTTAGGTGTTCCTTTTTCCCACGCGCCATTCGAAAGTGGAGTGGTAGAGAAGTAGTATGAAAATGGTTCGATGAACCCTCTGCCAGGCACTTAAGTGTGAATTGCAGACTAACGATGTGGATGTAGGTGCAGGCTTTTGTGCTGACCTCTTGATATTGTCCCTCGAATGGTCCAGGACGTTCTTCAAACCAAACGCGGACAATTGAGGAGCAATGACATGGCTCATTGTCATCCATAAAAATTCTATCGTTGTTTGCTGAAAATGGTTTCCAGGTAGCCGAAGATAACCATTTCCAGTCATTGATCTGTTCAGATGGACCAGAGGACTCAGTCCATTCCATGTAATCATAGCCCACACCATTTTGGAGCCGCCACCAGCCTGAAAAGCGTCTTGTTGACAACTTGGGTCCACGGCATCGTGGGGTCTGCCCCACACTCGAACCCTACCATCAGCTCTTACCAACTGAAATCGGGACTCATCTGACTAGACCTCAGTTTTTCAGTCGTTTAGGGTCCAACCGATATGATCACGAACCAACGAGAGGCGCTGCAGGTGATACCGTGCTGTTAGCAAAGGTACTAATGCCTCGCGTCTGCTGCCATGGCTCATTAACACCAAATTTCGCCGCACTGCCCTATAAACACGTTCATCGTACGTCCCACATTGATTTTGGCTGTTATTTCACACAGTGTTGCTAGTCTGTTAGGACTGACAACTCTACGCAGACGCCGCTGTGAAGGCTGTCGGCAACTGTGTTGTCCGTGTAATACCTGAAATTTGATATTCTCTACACACTCTTGTCACTGTGGATCTGGGAATATTGATTTCCCTAACGATTTCCGAAATGAAATGTTTCCGTGCGTCTAGCCCCAACTACCATTCGGCTTTCAAAGTCTGTTAATTCTCTTCTTGCGGCCATAACCACGTCGACAACCTTTCCACGTGACACTTCAGTAGAAACGACAGCTCCGCCAAGGCAGTGCCATTTTACACCTTGTGTACGCGATACTAGCGCCATCTGTATATGTACATATCACTGTCCCATGACTTTGTCACCTCAGTGTAACTTGGCGGACGCATAGAATAATCGCCATGGAACAAGATGACGGGCACAGCTCACTTGTAGATTTTTTGAAGGAGAGAGAGTTAAGATTTGACAGTAAAATAGTCAGTCCTTATTTCCTGTTCACCTTGGACTGACACGTTAGAAATTTCCGCCGCGATACTGTAGTTATTACTGATTAAAACAGAAAAAAAGGCGTAGATCAATTGAAAACTAACTGCAGTTCGGCAGAGGATGCAGGCACGCGGATGTTATACAGTGCGTCCTCCCCTTTTTGTCCCTCTCTTCCTTTTCTTCTCTCCCTTCTCCTCTTCCTTCTTCCTTCGTCGTACCGCGGCTATATCTCCGAGTTTTCAACACAAAAAGGGATGGAGAAACGGGGCACATGTGTGTGGTTGGTCACGGTGACGTAGTGCTATGTGCGAGTGTCACCCTTATCTCCGTTTTGAGAAGACTGATGACTGAAGCAGAAACATTTCTCTAAAAGAAAAGCTCTTTTTGAAAAAAAAGTAAACAGTGTAGACTATAATGTCTATCATTCTACCAAACTGAAGGAACACGACACGGTTTGTAAAGTTTCAACTTCGGATGAAGTTTATTGATCCCAAGGAGCTGAAACAAAACTTATCCGTTCCAAATGTCATTCACAACGAGAGTAGTTAGTTCTCTGGTGTGTGTGTGTGTGTGTGTGTGTGTGTGTGTGTGTGTTTAGTGGTCACTAATGATTGAAATGATCGTTCCGGTAATTCAATCACAATCTGTTTATGGGTTGCTAAGCAACGTATCAACTAGCTGACTATTCCGTGATTAATATCTGTCGTATTCAAACAGTAAATCAAATCACACTTGCTTTAAGCATCAAGAACACTTTCCTTCCCTTCCGATAGTTCTTTGATAATTATTATTAAGTTAATGTCATTAAATCACGGCCAGTGTCACTTAATCCTTCACGCGACTATAACGCGCGATAGCCTACCGCGTATCTCAAACTTCGCCCGGTATTTCAAAGTCCGCGCGCGATTTGTTTCTAATTAAGTTTGGCCGGGGTTCCCTAGAATATTTTCTAAACCAACTCCGGGTTGTGAATATCAGTTCTACGTCCATCCATACAAATTACAGAGGACCGGCACTCGATTACGACTTGTCCGCGCACTCGAGCAACTCAGAAGGTATCATCTTTCTCAAAGAGAAAAAATATCACGCATAACGCAACACGCCGAGCTGCATTTATATCCATCACATAAAGACTCATTACCTATTGATCCTAAAACATATTGTGCTTAATTAAATTCTTTGCTTCATAAATAACTAATAAAATTTAGAAATGATTTACATGTTGTTGTTGTGGTGTTCAGTCCTGAGACTGGTTTGATGCAGCTCTCCATGCTACTCTATCCAGTGCAAGCCTCTTAATCTCCCAGTACCTACTGCAACCTACATCCTTCTGAATCTGCTTAGTGTATTCATCTCTTGGTCTCCCTCTACGATTTTTACCCTCCACGCAGCCCTCCAATGCTAAATCTGTGATCCCTTGATGCCTCAGAATATGTCCTACCAACCGGTCCCTTCTTCTTGTCAAGTTGTGCCACAAACTACTCTTCTCCCCAATTCTATTCAATACCTCCTCATTAGTTATGTGATCCACCCATCTAATCTTCAGTATTCTTCTGTAGCACCACATTTCGAAAGCTTCTATTCTCTTCTTGTCCAAACTATTTATCGTCCATGCTTCACTTCCGTACATGGCTACACTCCATACAAATACTTTCAGAAACGACTTCCTGACACTTAAATCAATACTCGATGTTAACAAATTCCTCTTCTTCAGAAACGCTTTCCTTGCCATTGCCAGTCTACATTTTACATCCTCTCTACTTCGACCATCATCAATTATTTTGCTCCCCAAATAGCAAAACTCCTTTACTACTTTAAGTGTCTCATTTCCTAATCTAATTCCCTCAGCATCAACCGACTTAATTCGACTACATTCCATTATCCTCGTTTTGCTTTTGTTCAAATGGTTCAAATGGCTCTGAGCACTATGGGACTCAACTGCTGTGGTCATAAGTCCCCTAGAACTTAGAACTACTTAAACCTAACTAACCTAAGGACAGCACACAACACCCAGCCATCACGAGGCAGAGAAAATCCCTGACCCCGCCGGGAATCGAACCCGGGAACCCGGGTGTGGGAAGCGAGAACGCTACCGCACTTGCTTTTGTTGATGTCCATCTTATACCCTCCTTTCAAGTCAATGTTTATTCCGTTCAACTGCTCTTCCAAGTCCTTTGCCGTCTCTGACAGCCAATGTCATCGGCAAACCTCAAAGTTTTTGTTTCTTCTCCATGGATTTTAATACCTACTCCGGATTTTTCTTTTGCTTCCTTCACTGCATGCTCAATATACAGATTGAATAACATCGGGGAGAGACTACAACCCTGTCTCACTCCCTTCCCAACTACTGTTTCCCTTTCATGTCCCTCGACTCTTATAACTGCAATCTGTTTTCTGTACAAATTGTAAATAGCCTTTCGCTCCCTGTATTTTACCCCTGCCACCTTCAGAATTTGAAAGAGAGTATTCCAGTCAACATTGTCAAAAGCTTTCTCTAAGTCTACAAATGCTAGAAACGTAGGTTTGCCTTTCCTTAATCTATTGTCTAAGATAAGTCGTAGGGTCAGTATTGCCTCACGTGTTCCAACATTTCTACGGAATCCAAACTGATCTTCCCCGAGGTCGGCTTCTACTAGTTTTTCCATTACATGTGTGCTGTGTCAGTCACTCAGCAAAGATTTCATAACAAAAAGATCTCGACTTGACATGACGTCATGTGTTACTACCTGTTTTGACTCTCCTACTCTCACGTCACACAAGGTATATACGACTATAACGGACATCCCCACAAGATTATTTCTTAAAGATTTCGAGGGCTACTCGGACGATTACCCGAGTAATGCTACACCACCTGTGCTCCAAGAACAGTGTCCTTCATTCAGTTCGTACTGGTAAGTTATGCGTTCAATAGAGCAGACTCATCATAAACGTCGTGAAGTGGAACGTTATCTCATACATGCACACATAACGTTTGATCAGTACGCTTAAGGCATCCAGCGACGTTGTTGAGCGGAATGCTTCGGTAATCCAGATGTTATGGTGTGGAGAGTCATGATGTTGCATGGGCGTACTGTCCTCCAGATCTTCGAACACGGTACGTCGACCGGTCAACGCTATTGTATCCCCGCACTCACCCTCCATGCGCGCCTTTTCAGAGGTGCATTCGACCCTGACACCATTTTCATGGATGACAATGCACAACCGCATCTAACAGCGCAGGTGGAGTAACTCTTGGAACGAGAGGGTGTTCGGCTAATGGCCTGGCCTGCACGTTCCCCCGACTTAAACCGCATCGAGCACGTGTGGGATGCATTGCTGCAGAACGTCCACATGCACTAACGAACATCCAATAGTTGTCAATCGCCCTGGTGTAGGAACGGAATGCTTTACCATAAGAACTCCTTACCAACTTTACGGCCAGCATGGGAGCACGTTGCTGAGTATGCATTGACTGCACTCCGCAGGGATCACACACCGTACTGAGAACCATGTCCCGTCTTTTGCAGTTTTCTAGGGGACCATCGTAAATCGCGGCGACTTCTTTGTATCGAGGTATGTTACATATCAGGTGAAACAACATGCGAAAGTTGCTTTCGTCCTTTAATGTATGAAAAACTATTGTATGCTCACATGCTGACTGTTGACATGTTTTTCTATGCGAATGACCAAATATTTCAGTTCACGAATTCCTCTAAGGTGTTGATCATCGTTAACCTACATCCGAAATACCTCCTTGAAACTGTCAAAAATTTTATTTCCATCAGTAGATTGTCAAAGAGTTTTATACCTGTATATTTCACTCCTTTTCTGTACCGGAGTTAGATTCCTTGAAGCTTAAGGCAAGCCATTTTTCCTTCTAGTGCTGCACTTCTGAATATCTCTGTCACTCTACATGTCACAAACTAAGATGGATTCTTGATAATAAATTTCATATGTGCTTTGAGGCTATGATTAATTTTACCAGCTGCTTAAAAAGATGCCTACAACATGTACTTTTCTGAACTCCGCACACAATTCTAATTACTTTAGTTTGAGTAGTAAATGTTTTTGTCTAAGTGAGAAATTACCCATATCCATGACACTGATGTGCAGTAGGACTTTGGAACATATTTTGTGTTCAAATATTATGAATTATCTCGAATAAAACGACATATTAACAGGGATTCAGAAAATATCGTTCACGTGAAAGACAGCTAGCTCTTTATTCACAAGAAGTAATTAATGCTATCGACAGGGAATCTCACATTGACTTCGTATTTCTAGATGTCCAGAAAGCTTATGACACCGTTCCTCATAAGCGGGGTGTCTATGGAGTGTCCTCTAAGCTGTGCGACTGAATTCGTGAATTCCTGTCAGAAAGAGATCACAGTTCGTAGCCTAGTAAAATCAACAGAAGATCAATTGCAAAATGATTCAGACAAGATATTTATATGGTGCGAATAGCGGCAATTGAATCTGAACGATAAAAAGTGTGAGGTTATTCACATGAGTACTAAAAATGTGTGCTAAAAGGAACAAAGGATTTTTTCGTTGCGGAGAGGTCTTTTCATGAAGCTTCAATTCTGGTTAAAGAATAAATCGCACAAATTTAAAGATTGTCAGTACAACTAAATATCTACAGTTCTTGGGATTACACTTACGAACAACTTAAACTAGAACGATCACATAGGTAATGTTGTGGGAGAACCGACCAAAGATTGTGTTTTTTTGGCAAAACACTTAGAGGATGCAACAAACATACTAAAGAGACTGCTTACAAGGCACTTGTCCGTCCCTTTCTGGAGTACTGCTGCATGGTTTGGGATCCTTACCAGATATGATTGACGAAGGAGATCTAAAAATTTCAGAGAGGAGAAACACGTTTCGTACTATCGCAAAACAGGGAGAAGAGTGTCACGTATATGATACGCAGGATTGATTGGCAATCATTAACACAAAGGATTTTTTCGTTGCGGAGAGGTCTTTTCATGAAACTTCAATCGCCAACCTTTCTCTCCAAATGGTAAAACATATTGTCGACGCGCACGAACGTAGAGAGAAAAGATCATTGTGGAAAAATAAAACAAATCAGAGCGCATACGGAAAGATTTAAGTGCTCGTTTTTTCCGCGTGTTGTTGGAGAGTGCAACGGTAGAGGAATAGTATTAAGGTGGATCGATGAACCCCCTACCAGGCTCTTAAGTGTAAATTGCTGAGTAGTCATGTAGATGTCCATGTAGAGTATTAGCCCATAAGGCGTTAGTGAATTAAAATATGCAAAATATGTTAACTTACTGACTTCTGTATCCCCAAAAATGGCAATTTAAGAACAAATGCCATCCTAACGGGTGTTATTTTATCATTTAACGATTTCATTGTGTGCCCAGTAAATAAATAGCTGTCTCAGTAGATATTCACAAACTGTGAATGGCGAAGTATTCCTATACTACACAGGTAGGTAGACAGAGACAAAATACTAATTCTTGAAAGTAATTTTATGGTCCGTCCTGAGCGCGAATGCTACAGTTGTTAAGCAGAATTTGTGAGAGTGATGAGTGAATGACTTTTCTATGTGCTGAATGTTCATTGAGAAAACAGTGGATTCGATAAACCCTGAATTTTCGAGTAATTAAACGCCAGTCACTTGGCCTCGTATTTCTGTAGGCTACATACCATTAGTTTACCGAAGTGTCCTCTGCAAGGTTGAACCTACATTAGTTCCATTACATGAACGAAGAATAACAATACGTTCATGTGACAAATTTTTCTTATGATTACTGAGGGACCAAGCATTGTTCCACATTAAATTGCACCATATAGAAAGCAGATTATCAACATTAAATAGGACCATACAGAAAATCGATTATAGTTTTGATTGACACAAGAGTTTGATCGCCCAATGTATAATTAAACAACATCTGCTCTTTTCGTCTATTTATGGGCTTTATGTTATGTTTAATACCAACTGCCTGTATTTGCACCAACCATTATCCATAGCCAAGTTTTCCTGTCTTTCGTGAATGTTTTCTATCGACAAAACTTTCGTGCATGCAACAATTGAGATTAGGTCAATCTTTTATATATAAACGTTTTATACGAGGGTAATCCCAAGAGTAAGGTCTCCTATTTTTTTATAAGTACAGAACTCTGTTTGTGTGGCAGTTGGTCACACTGTTATGAAGAGTGCTTCACGCGCTGCGTGTAAACATGCACACGCCGCGCTGAGGCGCTCGGTCTAGGCTTGGCAGCCGTTGAGAATGGAGCTCCCGTTGGATGTTACCGCTAAGTGCGAATTGCGCGCAGTTATTCGGTTTTTGAACGCAAAGGGTACTGCACCGATTGAAATCCATCTCCAATTGACGGAAGTATATGGTGAGTCGTGGATGTCAAAAATGTTCGTAAGTGGTGTAGAGAGTTTGTAGCTGGTCGGACCGAGATTCACGACGAACAAAGGAGCGGGAGACCGTCAATTTCTGAGGAGACAGTGTTGAAGGTTAAGCAAAGCATGCTTGAAGATCGGCGGATCACCCTGGATGATCTCTGCACGTTGGTTCCTGAGGTTTCCCGAAGCACCACTCACAGAATTTTAACGGAAACATAGCACTACCGGAAGGTGTACGCAAGACGGGTGCCATGCATGCTGACTGAGGACCACATGCGGCAACGAGTTGATGCTTCCCGCGCATTTCTTCACCGCCTTGCAGCCGAACAGGACAACTTTCTGGACTCAACTGTCACGGGCGACAAAACCTGGGCATACCACTTTACACCCGAGACCAAGCAACAATCACGCCAGTGGCGGCATCCTTATTCGCCAAAGCCGCGGAAATTCAAACAAACACAGCCTGCCGGTAAAGTCATGACAACCGTTTTTTGGGATCGGAAAGGGGTATTTTTGGTCGACTTTATGCCCACTGGACCACAATTAACGCTGACAGGTACTGTAGGACTCTGAAAAAACTCAAACGGGCAATTCCGAACCGGAGAAGAGGAATGTTGAGCAAGGGCGTACACATTCTCCATGACAACGCTCGCCCACACATCGCTCGGCAAACCGTTGCTCTCCTGCAACAGTTTCAGTGGAACATAATCACCCACCCATCCTGTAGTCCTGACTTGGTGCCCAGTGACTATCACCTGTTCCCTAGGTTAAAAGAACATTTGGCCGGAAAGCAAGTCAGCTCCGACAACGAGGTGAAAGAAGAGGTTCATAACTTTCTGAACAGCATGACTAGTATGACATGGGCATACAAAAACTGTCACAGCGTCTACAAAAATGCATCGACAGAAATGGTGATTATGTCAAAAATTGCTAAACGTTCAAGCTGTAAACTGATGTAATAATAATAATAAGTTTATTGCAACCGAATAGCCATACAAATTTAATGTACAGTGATAACAATAAGATAAATTAGAAATTTCACATATTAAAATTTGCATAGTCACCTATTGTTCGTGTCCTTTTGGTACAGAGCTCTATATGGTAACGTTTGCAAATTTGGTGACGCAGTTTATACTCACACATTTAGTTTGGTTCATGATATGACGTGTTGATGCAAATAAGGTGGTGGAAACCATGGACTGCCAATCTGGTGATCGCGTGTCTCATTTCGAAGTTTTCCTTTGTCCGTGTTCGGTCAATCATGGCACCTGTGCTGTAAAATTCTGGAGGTATGTCTTTCCTTTTTTTCTTCAATGTTGTAAGTAGACTTTCCAAGGCGCTGCTATTGTGTAGCATCAGGATTGTCCGAAGTAGAGATGGGCAAACTGAAACACCTAACTGTTTCGAAACAAATGAAACAGTACAATGTAATGTTTCGATACGCTGTTTCGAAACAGTGAAACAGTTTGTGTTTAGTAATCTAATAAACCCACACATTTTATCATCTTGAATGTCTACTCTGTAAGTATGTCCATATAAACACAAATGAGGTGCGAGAGCGCTATTCATATCGCAGAAAGCATGAAACTATCACTTAGGCGTCTTGGCAGTTTCGTATTTCCTGCAGCAAATGCGGTACTTTCGTGTAGTCTGACTTTCATACTTTTCAATTGGCTGAGGACAGCCATAGCTGAAGACAGAAGAACCACCACGAACGGAACTAGAGGTGGGAGCAAACTGCAGAAACAACGGATATGCTACAGGGATTCCCATATTCTGTTAGTATGGGTAATATACCCATCCTGCTAATTTCCATTCACACTAAGGGAATCATTGTGGATAATAGGCACAGTGACTATAGACTCACAAATAACGCCAAATAATTCGAATAAATAACTAAATATAACAGAAAAAATTTTGTCTTTCAAGGTGTTTCCAACCGTTACTATAAATTCACCATGCTTCCCAGCCCTTCCCGTTCACCATTACAGTATAAGTGATACGTCAAACAGATTGCTAGCAATTATACCTACATCAAATTTATGTATATGTCTAATAACTGTCACTCTATGCCTTTTTTTATTCAAAATGTTGTAGGCTTACTTCCCTTTCTTAATGTGATTACTGTACATGAACAGAGAAGCATATGTTATAAAAAAGTGTAATTTAACTGAATGATTTTCACATATTTATTATTTTGAATGTGAATAGTATGCGTTGTTTTATTGTTTGGTCAGTGTTTATAAAGCAGATGTTGTAACAGAACAGTCAGCTAGAAACGAAGCTTTATTTTCGGATATCTTAAGCTTAATGCTATTGCTTGTCAAAAAGATTTCGACACTCTTGAAAGTGTTTCATAAAGTGTTATGTTTTGTTTCAGTACCTGTGCCGAGCCCGAATCTCGTCCGACTCAGAGCGGTATGAAACATCACTGTTTCGATACAATTAGTCCGTTCCAAGCACAGGTGGACTGAAACAGCCTTATTTTGAAACAACGATACAGTTTCTGTGTCTGGCTCGAGATCGAATCTGGCCCGGTTATCCGAGACAGGGGCGGAATGAAACACCACTGTTTCGAAACAATGAACCACAGCCGTTCCGAAACACTGAAACAGTTCCACGTATCGATACACTGTATCGAAACATAGAAACAGTGGCCAAGTCTAGTCCGAAGGTCTTTAATGAGGAAGGATTCCCTCGCCAGCAGGTATACAAGTATCGATCTTGTTGATTTGGACACTGCTATTGCTTTCTTTGTATAGGTCGCCTTCACTCTTTCTAGTGTTGTTAGGTTGTTCACTGTAAGATGTGGTCCAATAATTTCTATATGCCGTACGTCAATATTGGGAAGATTTTGGCTCTGAATAGTGCCATTGCTGTCTCTAGGCTAAGAAATCTAATGTATTGTATTTCATCTATTGCCATTATTGCTTGCGTTGCTTTCTCTGTTACATGTTTTGTGAAACATTTTGCAGTTGTTTGTATTGTGACCCCTAGGTACTTGTAGTCCGGTACAATCTTCAGTTTTCTCTCTCGTATGAAGATCTCAGCTGGTGCAGGTGTTCTTCCTCCATTTCTGAGTACCATCATTTCTGTTTTCGCCACATTTATTTCGAAGCCGTGTTCGACACACCAGTCTTCCATATCGTTTATCGCTTCTTGTAACTTTGCAATATTCTTTGCACCTATTACAATATCGTCTGCATAAGCATATCAGACTACACCCTCCCTTTGGGGTATTCTTACAATTTCTTCCGCTGCAAGGATAAATAACAGAGGACTCAGTGGGTCTCCCTGTAGTACTCCGTTTGACTAGAGTATCGGCTCCGATAGGGAGAGATTGTCTGATATTCTTACTTCGTTTCATTGCAGTATTGCGCTTATAATTCGTGTCCAGATGTTGTTTTTTCCCAGGGTTTCCTCTAGTCTTTTGGTCATTAATTTTCTGTTTATAAAGTCAAAGGTTTTTGTAAAATCTATGAATACTACATAGAACTTTTCTCTGTCTTCAGGGGCTTCTGATGTAAACCACTGTAGAAATAGATAGGTCTATGTACTTATAAAAAAAATAGGAGACCTTACTTTTGGGATTACCTTCGTACATAAAAACACCTGCACATAATCGACTACTTAATTGGGTTTCACGTGCACTTTCTGGAAAACTAAAAGTTGGAATGAACTTACATTGCATCTGTACAAAATGGATAACCCTTGGATGAAAAATGTTGTTATTCTTAATGATTGCCGGCCGCGGTGGTCTCGCGGTTCTAGGCGCGCAGTCCGGAACCGCGCGACTGCTACGGTCGCAGGTTCGAATCCTGCCTCGGGCATGGATGTGTGTGATGTCCTTAGGTTAGTTAGGTTTAAGCAGTTCTAAGTTCTAAGGGACTGATGACCACAGCTGTTAAGTCCCATAGTGCTCAGAGCCATTTGAGCCATTTCTTAATGATTAGTTGATATTTAATCATCAAAGTACATGAAACTCTAAATATCATTTAGCCAATATTTTCTCGAACTAAACAGATATGAAAATATCATGGTTGTACACAGGCGTGCACCTATTCGTCCGAAGCAAATCAACGGCCACGAATGTGTCTTCGGCACTCTCAAAATGTGGAAGTCACATGGGGAGAGATCAGGACTGTACAAAGGATATGTAAGGGCTTCACAGTGAAACGTCTGCAGTGGGTGAGCCCACATGTTGCCATGGTTGTTTCAACTATGCCACAGAAGTTTCGCTGGGAAGCCCTGACATGTCCTTCATACAGTTCCAGTCTCTCCCCATGCGATTTCCACATTTTTGGAACCCCGAAGAAAGACATCCGTGGCCGTCGATTTCCTTTGGACGAAGAGTTTCCGTGTGAAACCGTAAACATTTTTCCATGAAGGCAATCACCGTCCTGCCTCACAGTGGCATATGTATTAACAGTTAAAGTTATTACTTTTGAAACAGTAAACAGTTTTTTTCTATCTTCCATCCATCTCGTTTTCATTTTACTGCCACTTGCACACTACCATCGTGATCAGTGGCGGTTCTACAACACTTCCATGTGGTACGCCGTGCCATAGTTGTGATTCTAGTGACATCTACAGCTCCAGAAACACCTACTGGGTTAGGTTTGCCAGGAAAACTCCAATCCAGCTGCATACTTTTTTCGTTGTTCTATGAACACCTAGATTGTTTGCTAGGCCACTGTGGCGGAATCTCAGCATCGCGGTCTGTGCAGGGTTGTGGCTCAGTTCCTCACATTCACAAAGTTGTTATCAGTCAACTAATATAGAGGATCAATCAAAATGTCTTCCTTGCGTTGATTTGTTAGACATTCTGGTTTTATGAGCCTTAAGACAGTTTCACTTCGCCATTTACACTCTTTATAGCTATGGGAACTGTCTGCAAGCTCCAAATGTCGGTCGGAATGGCGCAACGAAACTACTGCTTTAGTGATACAAAAATGACGTACAATTATAACGGTGATTGCAGAAACAAAATAGGTTCTAGAGTTATCGGAACATCTTTTATGACACCAGTAGACTTCTCTGGCGTCAACAAGTTGTGTGTGTGTGTGTGTGTGTGTGTGTGTGTGTGTGTGAGTGAGTGAGTGTGTGTGCGTGTATGTATATGTATAGAAATCGCACTACTTGGGTGACTTGTCTCATGGAAGGGCCCGTTCAGTACTGTTGGTGACCTAAGTCAGTGACTCACCCGGCTTCTGCTTCTTTAGGCAGAAGCTTGACGAGTTTTTCTTTTAGATGATGAAGGGAAAATCAAGAAATAAGCCACTTAAGTTAGTAGTATACACATAAGATGAATCTTTAACGCCTACATTAGAAAAGATTTATCTTTTCTAATGGTTGTCCTGAGCAACATAATTCGCTTTTGTCTTGTTCTGATTGTTGGCGCTTCAGTAAGGTATCCTAACGCATAATTTTCCTGTCAGAGACCATTTCTTTTCTCTCGATTACTGAGATTTCTTTACAATAAAGAAAGAGTTAAACAGATACGACAATGTGTGTATGGTTCAGAAATTAAACCCTTCAATCTTTTGTTGACTTTCAAACGACAAAATTAGAAACTGCATATATTTTTAGACTTTCATAATTGGTGGAAGACTGTTACAAGAAAATTGCTGTGATCGTGGAATCAGTTTTTACCGTTTCTAACATACAATTCAGCTAAAACTGATGTTTTGAGTACACAGAATGAGCATATGATTAGTGAGTCTGAAAAATTTAAATTGCTAGGTGTTCAGATATATGATAAGTTGCCTTGGAAAACCCACATTCAGAATCTTGTTCAAAAACTGAACGCCGCTGTATTTACCATTAGGACAGTACATGCAATAAGTAATAGTCCAACACGAAAATTAGTCTACTTTGAAACTTCCTTACAGATTAAAACTGCTTGTTTTCATTCCCTTATGACATAGTGCGTTATCTTCTGGGCTAACTCTTCTCACTCTCAAAAGGTGTTTTTTTGGCTCAGAGTAATACATGGTGTAAGTATCAATACCTGCGCAGGAATCTGGGAATTATGACATTGGCCTCTAAACGTATATTTTCTTAATTGGCGTTTGTTGTTAATAATACACTCCAAGAAAAAAAGGAAAAAGGACAGAAATAAACGGCGCAGCACGAAAGAATTATACAGATGTGATGGAAATCAGTAGATGTAATGTACGTGCACAGACAACACAATGGTTATAATCTCAGAAAAATTGGATAATTTATTCAAGAGAAACAGCTTCACAATTTGAGAAAGTCAATAACGCGTTGGTCCACTTCTGGCCCTTATGCAAGCAGTTATTCGGCTTGGCATTGATTGGCAGTTGTTGGATGTTCTCCTAAGGGATATCATCCTAATTCTGTCCTGATGATCTATCATCAGGAGGACCCTGCCCATATCGCTCCAAATGGTATCAACTGGGGAGAGATCAAGGACGTTGCTGGCCAATGTACGGTTTGGCAAGTACGAAGACAAGCTGAAGAAACTCTCCCCGTGTGCGGGCTGGCATTATCGGGCTGAAATGTAAGCCCAGGTTCGTTTGCCAAGAAGGCCAACAGAACGGGGCGCAAAATATCGTCGACGTATCACTATTATGTAAGGATGCCATGGATGACAACTTTGGTCGTCCTGCAATGAGACGCTGGTCATCAGAACTCAGTTCGCAGCAGGACTTATCACTGAATATAACTCTACTCCAGTCAAAGAGATTCCAGACCAATATGTGTCTGGAAACGCCCTGGACAGAGGTGCCATATGACTGGCGCCCGTCATATGCCCCGACGGGGAGTGATGGGTTGGGGTGCTACTTTTTTTTTAATAGCAGGACCCCGTTGATTGTGATCTGCGGCATCCTTACAGCAGGGCGGTACGTCGAAAATGTTACGCCCCGTTTTGTTGCTCTTCTTGGAACGCTAAAGAAAACTTCAGCAAGATAATGCCCACCCGCACACGACCAGAGTTTCTACCGCTTGTGTTCGTGTTTGTCAAACCATACCTTGGCCAGAAGGGTCGGCGGATCTCTCCCCAACTTACAGAAATAGCACGATGTCCTTCACAAGGACAGTCAGTGCCAAGCCCAATAACTGCTTGCATAGGGGCCAGAGGTGGACCAGAGCGTTACTGAGTTGCTCGATTTGTGAAGCTTTTTCTCTTGAATAAATCATCCAATCTCTTCCGTCCAGTTCGGATAACTCCTTCGTGGTGGGTCTTCTTTTGTGCACATGCAAGTCATAATTACAGCACGTTTTATGAAATGTTAAAAATTAAAGATATTTGTTTTTAGGCTACTTTGACTGTCTGTTTAGCGTGACAGGTTTGGTCTTTGTTGCTTTTTCCTACGATAGTTGTTAGAATATTACGTAGTGCAGATTTTTATCTATTGCACTGAGGGTGTTCTTCAGATTTCTGACGGTTGAGGGGTTCACGTTGTCTTTAATTTATGTTCAAAGCCCAAGAAAGTAATGAAGAAATTTTTTTATTAGCTAGAAATCTTCATAATCTTCACATTGTATTGTTGCAGGAATAAACGGTTATTGCTATTATCTTTAAATTCTTAGAAATCTGTTGCTTCTTATGAAAATGACGACAAGTTATATTTGGAGGGGAGAGGAGGAGGGGTGGACTCAGCAATGAGCCCCTCCCGTCCACTCAGAACCGAACGCTAGACTTGCTGCTAAACAGCTGCCGAGTAGTAGCGTGAATGCACCCGGCTAAGGGGGCAGACTAGGAGACTGTCCGTGCTGCGTTCCAGTGACGTATTTTTTTTCTTTTTCTAATTTCCATTAAACACTCTTACCACTTCAACGAATCATGTTTCCTTGGAAATTTTCAGTTTTTCTAACATCGTGGTCAATGAGGATAGATTTTTCCGCAATTTCATACTGAAGTCAAACCGGCCTGTTACCTATAACCAGCTCATCTACCAGCTCTCTCTGATTATTAATTACAGAGAAATTCAAAATTTAGCAAAGAAAATCGCGGGATTTTACCCTCTAAAATGGGGTATAGCTCCACAGTGTGGGTCTGTACCTCATTTGAGATAAACTTGGATAAAAAAGGAAAACGGCAAAATAAAACACTTGAAACGAAATCAGTTTTTGGTTTGTTCCTGCACTTTTACTACATCGAAGTCATTCAGTGATTGAGAAATCTGATTCTACCTTGAAGTCCCAGGCTCTTATTCCATCCGATACTTCTTCGCCTAATAGTAGGTTCATATCTGGGCTACTGTCAAGATGTGAGAATTCTGGATCTGACTGAAGAATAATCAACTGGCTGTTTGAACTGCTTTCTTTCTTTTCTCTTCATTGATGTAATTAAATTCGTTGTTTATTGGGTGTCGGCGTTCAGTGCCTCGCTAGAACATTTCCCGGCAACGGTATTATACTTGCAGGGATAATCTCACGCAGTGTGGGATGTATGTCATCTATTGCCCGGGTTATTGTTGAAGAATTGGTGTCACATTATTGGACCTGCGTGATTTACCACAAAACACCTGCGGAGATTTGCGCCATTTTGCCATTTTCTGATAAATGTGCCATTGTTTATTTTGGGAACAAACTGGAAAAATTATTTCTACGCCAAAGAGAAGCTTAAATCCAGCAGTCTAAACATTTAATTCGTTGATTCTCCTTTTCAAACGCTACATTATACAATGTTCAAGTAAAACATCAGAAAAGTTACATGTAAGTAGTAAAAACCATACCTCATTTTCTCACATATGGAGCGACCAGCCTTAAACAATAAATTACAATGAGAAACTTACTATCTGGTGGTCAATTCCTGAAGCTATAGCGGTCACATGAGAAACCCGGTGCAGGTTTTTACACCACGTGCGCTTTACCACTATCTACCCTAATAATCGTGATAATCCTAGTGGTACATTCATCACGAAATATGATCGAGTTATTACAGATTTTAGTACTCTTGATCACAATATAATCCAATAGTAATTGGGTAACAGGTTTCGGCTGATAAATAACCATCCTCAGCTATTCGAATGACAGTAACTACTGCATGTTCATAAAACGAAAGTCGGGAAATACCGAGACTTAAGAGTAAATTAAAATGCTAGGGATGAAATGACAGCACCTGTTGCACTTTTATCTTTATTTCTGTTTACCACTACCTGTAACAACCACCAAGACCATTTTCCGGTGGTTATGACTCTTCCATCGTGAGCGAAAACAGACAGACTGCGTTCTGCTGCGCCGATAGAGTTATAACCACTGGAAAATGGTCTCTCTGGTCTATTTCGGTGATGGTAAATAAAAATAAAGACAAAAGTGAAACTGAAGCCACGATTTTATCCCAAGTAACACTGCAGCTGCTGGACAAGAAATTAATTAAGATCCTCGTACACACTTGAGTAAACAGAATTTATTATTAAAACATTTAATCAATAATACAGATAGCAGAGTCTCCTGCCCCTGAAGATGTGTGGTTTTGTACATAATCATGGTATAATAAGGAATCGCACCAACACAAATATATTTTCATGCGTGTATTTCAAATACAGTGTACGTTATTCTAAACGGGTATAGATATTTGTTTATTTGCTGCTTTCTTTTAGTCTGTTATCTAGGTACAGGAAGAGACCAAATGTTGCACATGAACAGGCATGAATATAGCGCATAGCATTTTAATATAATTTCAAATGTGTTAATATAACTAAGCATTATGGTGTTGAAGGGAATAAAAAGATCTACATAAAATATCAACATCAAAAAATAACAATTACAAAAAGTCGAATACTCCACTTGGAGTATTAGACTTCATGTTCATCCAGAATCCAGAAGGCACGTGTTGTCTGCTACACTATCTTCACGGCTGCATAAATTTTTTGTGATTTATATTTCTGGACTACATCACTATTCAACACTACAGTACACTACTGTACTTGGTATGAGAACCAAGCTAGATTCCTCATTAGTCTGGATAGTTAGCCCCCGGCACACTGAGATGCAGCTCTGGATTCACAGTGGTTGCGCTGCTGTGTCATCCAAGGTGTAGAGACTGGAAGATGGCTGTCAGGGCCTCAGGAAATCCTTCGAAGCTCATCTCCTCACCGCTTCCGGAAGTTTATTGTAGGGGGAGGTTCTGTCATGGCGCCGCATGATGCATGACCTCTTCTTGCTTGTCTTGCTGGCTTGCAGTTCATAAGCTGACATTTTAACTGTCAAGGAGTCCAGCTTATGCCACAGCTCCTCATTCCTTATTATGTTATACAGTGTTGTATTTACAAAGTCGTTCATGTCCTGATCTATAACATCTTGTGTAATGGCACATTCCGAGACGACGTGCTCCGTGGTACCGATAGCTCCACATTGACGAGTTTCTGTGTTGAGTTGTCGTATTTTCAGTAATAGCTGGGATATGGACACATGTCCCGGTAGGTAGTGTACAGCTCCCTTGGTCGGAAGGAAGTATGACATTCCTCATCTTTCTTTAATGTAAGGCAGGAAGTGGTACGTTCTTCTACATCTACATCTACATCTATACTCCGCGAGCCACCTTACGGTGTGTGGCGGAGGGTACTTATTGTACCACTATCTGATCCCCCCTTCCCTGTTCCATTCACGAATTGTGCGTGGGAAGAACGACTGCTTGTAAGTCTCCGTATTTGCTCTAATTTCTCGGATCTTTTCGTTGTGATCATTACGCGAGATATATGTGGGCGGTAGTACTATGTTGCCCATCTCTTCCCGGAATGTGCTCTCTCGTAATTTCGATAATAAACCTCTCCGTATTGCGTAACGCCTTTCTTGAAGTGTCCGCCACTGGAGCTTGTTCAGCATCTCCGTAACGCTCTCGCGCTGACTAAATGTCCCCATGACGAATCGCGCTGCTTTTCGCTGGATCATGTCTATCTCTTCTATTAATCCAACCTGGTAAGGGTCCCATACTGATGAGCAATACTCAAGAATCGGACGAACAAGCGTTTTGTAAGCTACTTCTTTCGTCGATGAGTCACATTTTCTTAGAATTCTTCCTATGAATCTCAACCTGGCGCCTGCTTTTCCCACTATTTGTTTTATGTGATCATTCCACTTCAGATCGCTCCGGATAGTAACTCCTAAGTATTTTACGGTCGTTACCGCTTCCAATGATTTACCACCTATGGCATAATCGTACTGGAATGGATTTCTGCCCCTATGTATGCGCATTATATTACATTTATCTACGTTTAGGGAAAGCTGCCAGCTGTCGCACCATGCATTAATCCTCTGCAGGTCCTCCTGGAGTACGTACGAGTCTCCTGATGTTGCTACTTTCTTGTAGACAACCGTGTCATCTGCAAATAGCCTCACGGAGCTACCGATGTTGTCAACTAAGTCATTTATGTATATTGTAAACAATAAAGGTCCTATCACGCTTCCCTGCGGTACTCCCGAAATTACCTCTACATCTGCAGATTTTGAGCCGTTAAGAATGACATGTTGTGTTCTTTCTTCTAGGAAATCCTGAATCCAATCACAAACCTGGTCCGATATTCCGTAAGCTCGTATTTTTTTCACTAAGCGTAAGTGCGGAACCGTATCAAATGCCTTCCTGAAGTCCAGGAATACGGCATCAATCTGCTCGCCAGTGTCTACGGCACTGTGAATTTCTTGGGCAAATAGGGCGAGCTGAGTTTCACATGATCTCTGTTTGCGGAATCCATGTTGGTTATGATGAAGGAGATTTGTATTATCTAAGAACGTCATAATACGAGAACACAAAACATGATCCATTATTCTACAACAGATTGACGTAAGCGAAATAGGCCTATAATTATTCGCATCTGATTTATGACCCTTCTTGAAAATGGGAACGACCTGCGCTTTCTTCCAGTCGCTAGGTACTTTACGTTCTTCCAGCGATCTACGATAAATTGCTGATAGAAAGGGGGCAAGTTCTTTAGCATAATCACTGTAGAATCTTAAGGTTATCTCGTCTGGTCCGGATGCTTTTCCGCTACTAAGTGATAGCAGTTGTTTTTCAATTCCGATATCGTTTATTTCAATATTTTCCATTTTGGCGTCCGTGCGACGGCTGAAGTCAGGGACCGTGTTACGATTTTCCGCAGTGAAACAGTTTCGGAACACTGAATTCAGTATTTCTGTCTTTCTTCGGTCGTCCTCTGTTTCGGTGCCATCGTGGTCAACGAGTGACTGAATAGGGGATTTAGATCCGCTTACCGATTTTACATATGACCAAAACTTTTTAGGGTTCTTGTTTAGATTGTTTGCCAATGTTTTATGTTCGAATTCGTTGAATGCTTCTCTCATTGCTCTCTTTACGCTCTTTTTCGCTTCGTTCAGCTTTTCCTTATCAGCTATGATTCGACTACTCTTAAACCTATGATGAAGCTTTCTTTGTTTCCGTAGTACCTTTCGTACATGATTGTTATACCACGGTGGATCTTTCCCCTCGCTTTGGACCTTAGTCGGTACGAACTTATCTAAGGCGTACTGGACGATGTTTCTGAATTTTTTCCATTTTTGTTCCACGTCCTCTTCCTCATAAATGAACGTTTGATGGTGGTCACTCAGATATTCTGCGATTTGTGCCCTATCACTCTTGTTAAGCAAATATATTTTCCTTCCTTTCTTGGCATTTCTTATTACACTTGTAGTCATTGATGCAACCACTGACTTATGATCACTGATACCCTCTTCTACATTCACGGAGTCGAAAAGTTCCGGTCTATTTGTTGCTATGAGGTCTAAAACGTTAGCTTCACGAGTTGGTTCTCTAACTATCTGCTCGAAGTAATTCTCGGACAAGGCAGTCAGGATAATGTCACAAGAGTCTCTGTCCCTGGCTCCAGTTCTGATTGTGTGACTATCCCATTCTATACCTGGTAGATTGAAGTCTCCCCCTATTACAATAGTATGATCACGAAACTTCTTCACGACGTTCTGCAGGTTCTCTCTGAGGCGCTCAACTACTACGGTTGCTGATGCAGGTGGTCTATAGAAGAATCCGACTATCATATCTGACCCACCTTTGATACTTAACTTAAGCCAGATTATTTCACATTCGCATTCGCTAATAACTTCACTGGATATTATTGAATTCTTTACTGCTATAAATACTCCTCCACCATTGGCGTTTATCCTATCCTTGCGGTATATATTCCATTCTGTGTCTAGGATTTCGTTACTGTTCACTACCGGTTTTAACCAACTTTCCGTTCCTAATACTATATGCGCACTGTTTCCTTCAATAAGAGATACTAATTCAGGAACCTTGCCCTGGATACTCCTGCAGTTTACCAATATTACGTTAACTTTTCCTGTTTTTGGTCTCTGAGGACGGACGTTCTTTATCAACGATGATAATGTCCTCTCTGGTAAGCCGTCAGGTATTTTATCGTTTCGCCCAAGGGGGGGTCCCTCTAACCTAAAAAACCCCCGTGCGCACGCCACACGTACTCTGCTACCCTAGTAGCTGCTTCCGGTGTGTAGTGCACGCCTGACCTGTCTACGGGGGCCCTACAGTTCTCCACCCAATAACGGAGGTCGATGAATTTGCAACCATTATAGTCGCAGAGTCGTCTGAGCCTCTGGTTTAGACCCTCCACACGGCTCCAAACCAGAGGACCGCGATCGACTCTGGGCACTATGCTGCAGATATTAAGCTCAGCTTGCACTCCGCGTGCGATGCTGGTTGTCTTCACCAAATCAGCCAGCCGCCGGAAGGAACCAAGGATGGCCTCAGAACCCAAGCGGCAGGCGTCATTCGTTCCGACATGTGCTACTATCTGCAGCCGGTCACACCCAGTGCGTTCAATAGCTGCCGGAAGGGCCTCCTCCACATTACGGACGAGACCCCCCGGCAAGCACACCGAGTGCACACTGGCATTCTTCCCCGACCTACCCGCTATTTTCCTAAGGGGCTCCATAACCCGCCTAACGTTGGAGCTCCCTATAACTAATAGGCCCGCCCTCTGTGACTGTCGGGACCTTGCCGGAGAATCGGCCACTGGCCCAACAGGCGAGGCATCCTGTGGTGGCTCGGAAACGATGTCATCACCACTAGGAAGCACCCCGTACCTGTTGGAAAGGGGTAAGGCAGCTGCCACGCGGCCAGATCCCACCTTCGCCTTTCGCCCAGGCACGCGCGAGCCCACCACTGTCCGCCATTCACCCTGGAGTGATGGCTGACCGGTAAGATGCTCACTGCCGGAAGACGCAGCGACATCAGGGGTTCCATGTGATTCCAAGGCCACCGAAGTAGGCATAGGTCTCACCACAGTTGCCCCAACGCCACTACGAGCCGACGCCTGCGCCTCGAGCTCGATGAGCCTAACAGACAAAGCCTCCACCTGCCCCCGAAGAGTGGCCAATTCTCCTTGCGTCCGCTCACAACAACCACAGTCCCTACACATGACTATGTTTACCCTACTCTATACGGTGACAAATTCCCAAGATAATCTTCTGATGAGCTGCTCTGATAATCAAGAAACACTCACTGAAATACGAGACGCGAAAACTACGCAAGGTTTTCCCAGAAAAACTATTTAAAAGCTAAGGGCAGCAAATAAGTACAAAAACGCTTTATACAAACAGTACTCGCTGCTGCTGGTGCTCTCGCTGAATTCTTCTCCCCATTTCTGTCCTGTCCCAAATTTCTTTCCATTCTCCATCAGTGCATGCCTATTTCCTTATTCGATACGACTCTTATGCCCAGTATCTCCTTTACCTTTTCACCCTCGCCTTTTTTGAGCCAATATTGTGCACCTCTCTTTCTTTCGGCCAAGTCTATAGGAAGCAAATTACAATTGAATCAATACAATGAAATGAATACCCTCAGCTGCATACAGGCGTCGATATACGTGAACGGGGACAGTTGAAAATGTGTGCCCCGACCGGGACTCGAACCCGGGATCTCCTGCTCACATGACAGACGCTCTGTCCATCTGAGCCACCGAGGACACAGAGGATAGTGCGACTGCAGGGACTTATCTCTGACTCGCCTCCCGTGAGACCCACATTTCCAACTTAATGTCCCGCACTATATTCGTAGTGCCCCTGCCCATTACACTCATTACGTGCGGCTTTACCGATTCCCGTAAGTATTCGGGCAATATTTGTGCATCCGCACAGAAGATGGCCAAATGGCCGGTGAGCCTTAACTATGTATATGAAGATGGTATCTGTTCTTTCGGTAATCAGACATGTCCGAAAGAACAGATACCATCTGCATATATACGACGTGTGGCTAGAAAAAAACCGGACTAGTACTGGTGAAACAATAAAACGAATGCAATAAGGCTGAAAGAAACGCGGCCTGTCACGTGACTCTCGCTCCACCTACTGCTCGAGTTTCATCTGCCTCCTGCACTCAGTCTGCCCGTGGCGTCTGTTTTAAGTAGTTGACGTTTTGTCTGTGCGTCGGAAAATGTTGAGTGTACAGAAAGAACAGCGTGTTAACATCAAATTTTGTTTCAAACTAGGAAAATCTGCAAGTGAAACGTTTGTAATGTTACAACAAGTGTACGGCGATGATTGTTTATCGCGAACACAAGTGTTTGAGTGGTTTAAACGATTTAAAGATGGCCGCGAAGACACCAGTGATGACACTCGCACTGGCAGACCATTGTCAGCAAAAACTGATGCAAACATTGAAAAAATCGGTAAACTTGTTCGACAAGATCGCCGTTTAACAATCAGAGCAGTGTCTGAGTTAACAGGAGTTGACTTGTTGTCGATCCAAATGGAGGTTTGATTTCTGCCGAGTATTAACCGAGTGAAAGCTGCATATTCTTGGAAATAAACTAATATTCCACAATCAGATTTTCACTCTGCAGCGGAGTGTGCGCTGATATCAAACTTCCTGGCAGATTGACACTGTGTGCCGGACCGAGACTCGAACTCGGGACCTTTGCCTTTCGCGGGCAAGTACTCTACCGACTGAACTATCCAAGCACGACTCACGCCCCGTCCTCACAGCATTAATCCCGCCAGTACCTCGTCTCCTACCTTCCAAACCTCACAGTAGCTCTCCTGCGAATCTTGCAGAACTAGTACTCGTGGAAGAAAGGATATTGCGGAGACATGGCTTAGCCACAGCCTGGGGGATGTTTCTAGAATGAAATTTGCACTCTACAGCAGAGTGCGCGCTGATCTGAAACTTCCTGGAAGATTAAAACTGTGTGCCGGACCGAGACTCGAACTCGGGACCTTTACCTTTCGCGGGCAAGTGCTCTACCGACTGAGCTACCCAAGCACGACTCACGCCCCGTCCTCACAGCTTTAATTCCGCCAGTACCTCGTCTCCTACCTTCCAAACTTCACCGAGTTCGAGTCTCGGTCCGGCACACAGTTTTAATCTGCCAGGAAGTTTCATTATCACTGTTGTTTCGCAAAAACGTGATTCGTTGTGACGAACAAGTGGTTGGTGGAGGATAAAAAAATTACGTTCCTACAGTGCAGTACGAGCAGACTTCTACACCGCTGCATTAGCCTGTTGCGTAAACGCCACTGCTCGGCGGCTGGCGCTCTCGTATGGTATTCGACAGGCTCATTAAACTTTGAACGTCGATTTCTCGGAAACGCCGTAAAGTGCATCGTGCTAGAGCAACATTTGTTACAACTAAGTACGTACTACAGTCGTGCGAAAGATGAACAAACTGGGCGAGCCGTCGGGTGCGCTCTTCCCCTGTCAGTTATTGACGTCGAGAATATATAGTCGGTTTCATATCGGGAGGCGGCAGTGGGAATAGATGTCTCCTGCAGCATGGGGGAACGCCCGGTGCCAGGATGCGGTGGCCTGGGTGGGGTGTGGCTGCTGCTGTGGCGAGAGGGGGGAAGGGGGAAGGGGGGCGGTGCTCCAGATCGATGCACCCTCCTTGGACCTTTCCCCGCCCCCCCCCCCCCTCCCGCCACGGCCGACGCCTCGTCAGCCGTGCGGGGTCGAGACGGCGGGCACAGTCACCACGTGGCACGTTGCCAGTGCCTCGTACGACTCCGTTAAATGGGCTCTTAATGTGGACATTGAAACTCCGGGCAGGGATGGCGGTTGTCGCTGAAACAACCGGTTTTCGGCTACTTCGATTTTTTTCAACGCCTAATTAACTAGACTGTCAAAACCGCTCAAAACAACCGGTTTCTGAAATAACCGATTTTCGGTCTTTGTTCCTGTTATTTCCTGTAATATAAGTAGGAATCGAACAAAGGTTTCACAATTTTGACTTCATCAGTTTAATGATACATAGAATTAAAATATTAAATTAAATAGGAAAAGAGCCGGCCGGAGTCGCCGAGCGGTTCTAGGCGCTACAGTCTGGAACCGCGTGACCGCTACGGTCGCAGGTTCGAATCCTGCCTCGGGCATGGATGTGTGTGATGTCCTTAGGTTAGTTAGGTTTAAGTAGTTATAACTTCCAGGGGACTGATGACCTCAGATGTTAAGTCCCATAGTGCTCAGAGCCATTTAAACCATTTAAAATAGGGAAAGAAAAGAAAACTTTATCCATCCACCTTTCGCTTTATTTCTCGAAAACTGGTAACTGGTTGACTACTACAAAAATCACTAGTATTCTCCTGTTGATTCTAATTTTTTTAAACTCTGCTCAAAAATCATTTTGTAATCGGCGATCATACCTCTGTTTGGACACTACGATTAATCAGTTCTAAAAGGAGAAAAATGAGGTTGAAGAACTCTATTTTTCACGTTAATTTGTCCGTTTCCAAGAGTTACAAGCAGATAAGGGCACGTTTTGTAGAAACAGACAGTAGATCAGCTGGCTTCTTTTTCTGTTTGTAAACTATGAGTGAACTGAGAAGTTTTAGGTCTTCTCCTTATGTTATGTAACAATTTTGTTCTGGCTCCTCCCGTTTTTAATCTTTTAAAGCAAAAGAAACGTTGTGCTTCATTGATACCGCACTTTGTCACATATTTCCAGACTAGGAAGGGTGCCGTTTTGTAATGCAACTGATGCACAACGACAACAAACTGCCATATAGGCCAGGTGGGGCAAGTTTTGCACGTTACATATACACGTGTACAGGCCACGCCACATGGTAACAAGTAAAATATTGCCTCACCAGTGCTGCACCAATTCTGATGCCATGTGTTTGTTGCTCGTTTCTGTCGGCATCGTTATTAAAACAGCAACGATCGCTTTTCCCATTTTCTGTTGTAATGGTTCTTTATTTACGTGACCATTACGGCACTCCAACCCCAGTTCTCGATACCAGTAATATCGTACTACTTTCTGCGAAGTAACAGACATATTTTTGTGACAATATTCACATTTGGTTTTATTAATGTATAGGTACTCCGATGTATCGATATATTACAGTGATATGGTTCTTGTGTGCATTCATTTCTGTGAGACTGTCATAATCTTTGACTTACTTGTAACCGTTTTGGCGCGAATGCGCACAGAGCAGTCTTTGTTTCACTTTGCAGAAGTTAAGTTGTTATTTCGCTTTGTAAAAGAACAGTCAAGTCTTGTGTTTGGTTAAAGTGGAAATTAAATATATATAGATTGATACAAAACAGTTTTCTTGATGATGTGACAATTAAGAAGAAGTATATGTGAATTTACAAGAAGTTTAATAAAAAATGTGGATCGTGAACACCAAGTCAAAAATTACTTCTACCATACCATTGCTCTGATCTGGGATTGTTTGATCATTAAGAATTTCCTGAAAAACGCATTTGTTAGGTCTTCAAATATTGCTAAAATACAGATCTGGACCTTCTAGCAGTCAAATTGGAATCACCCTAGAATCAACAAGATGAGCCATAACAACTTCGACTAAATCTACGTGGGAATCCATTCAGACGATACCATCCACAGTCAATAACTTTGTTGTTGCCCGATAAAGCGAACATATGCTGCGTGGGCAACATTATTAATCTGATTTCTAACCTACTTTGCAAGTGATGGTATTGTTAGATGTAATAACTTAATATTTCAAAGCAATGCAAATTTTACGAATGAAAATTTCTCGTTCTTTAAAAAAGGTTTCTTTAAGACCGAAAAATTTTAGCACTGCTGCTATGGCTAATTGACATTCCGTTTTTTTAACCAAGTTATTTGTAAAAAATAAAAACACCTGTTATAACCGAGACCAAACAAACACCGAAAAATTCCGGTTATTCAGCACTAAGATACCGGTGTCGGTTTTAGCCGGTCGGTTTCTCTTATCCCTAACTCCGGGACAGCATACCTTACGAAATGAGCTCGCCGGACGGCCTAGTAAGTTGCCCTAGTCGGTTTAAAGGGCTGCAGGTATAGAACTCGTACTAGGCAATCATGTCACTTTCCACTGCTGACGTAATTCATGGCAGTGAAGTGGTGTGTATGCACCAGTGTGTATGGAATCACCACAGTAAGATAGGTCGACTTGGAGACGTTACAGAAAATCGGAAAGGAGCTTTCGTATTTCAACGTGCCCACTTCCACACTGTGAATGAGGTTACCCAGTTTGTTGTTATATCAACGTGGACTGTCCAATGCGTCTACAACTAATGGTGTATCACCCATAGCGATGTAACACGGGCGTGATAATAATGGTCGTAAGAAAATCCTAACCGACGGAGACCGGAGATGGGTATCATATCTTGTCCGTGACAAATTGTTTCAAACCCGACAGGAATTATTTCAGAATAAAAACAACCTTGGATGAAAAATTATTTAATGTCAATGACGCGATTCACGCTTTTGGGGCATCGCCAGACTGTCAATAAAGACAAGAAACCAATCAATTAGTAACAGATAAAGGAAGGGTCATGGTCCCATCATGCGCGACTATGCAGGTAAAATAAACTGGAAGTAATAGAAACTTACGTAAAAGTAGCTGGGTATGAAACCCATCCGTCATATAGCCATATAAAACGGAAAATGGACGCAGTAGTAACGGGATATACAGAGTGTTTCCGTAAAAGCGTGCAAAAATTTAACAGGACATAGAAGATGCTCCACTGAACAATTTGAGATGGGGAACCTGTGGTCGGAGAAGCCAGCTTAAGGAGATAATATGAATAAAATCACATTACTGTGGACTTTTTTATTTACCTTAATTACAGTTAACAGCAAATACCATCACTGACACAATGAAAGTACTATTTGTATTGTATCCTACAAAATGTGCTGAAACTGACGGCCATCAATATCAATGCAAGCATGACACCGGCCAATAAGATACCGACGCACCCTGACAAATATCCGAAGCGTGTTTCGAATCACATCACAAGCATCTACAATTCTGGCAACTAATTCCATCTACGTATCCACTGCGGACTCGCGCACAGTTGACTTTAGACATCCTCATAGGAAATAATCAAGGAGATTCACGTCAGGTGGCCTCGCAGCCCGTGGAATAGGACGTCCCCTTCCAATCCAGCGACCAGGAAATACAGCACTGAGATGGTTGCGGACGTCCACACTGATGTGAGGCAGTGAACCGTCATGTTGTATCCACATACTCTCACGAACAGCCAGGGTTACGTTCCCCAACAATTCAAGTAGAGCTCTTTGCACGAATCTCAAGTACAGGTGGCAATTCAGACGGCCAGGAAGAAAATATGTCCCAATGAGATTGTTGCCTACAATGCCGGCCCAGATCTTCATAGCTAAACGTACTTGACGATATGACTCTACTGCAGCGTCAGAGTTTTCCTCATCCCGCACATGGCTATTCCTGCTATTCGAAATACTATCACGATAAAATTCGGCATCGTCAGTAAACAACACGATGTGGAGGAAATCTGATCGATCAGTCCCTTGTTGGAGCAACCATTGACACAATGCGACCCTTGTTGCAAAGTCAGTCACAAGCATTGCATGGGCTCGTTGTGGGTGATACGGGTGTAATTATTGTTCGTAGAGTACTCGCCACACGCTATTTCACGAGCAACACGACGAGACTTGTAGTGGGGTCCGCTGCAAAACGTTCCAGCACCTCCTCTTCAAAATCGGGTGTGCGAGTGGTCCTCGTGTTGCCATGTCCCTCGTTTCTTCTTTCCAATGAACGAGTCTCCCGCCTTAGTCGATAGAGAAAAATAAACACTCGTCGTTACAGACGATGCCAGTTAGGAAATCGTTCCCTGTACAGCCTTTCACCAGCGAGCGCACTGCAACGTACTTCAAAATGGCTCTAAGCACTATGGCACTTAACACCTGAACTCATAAGTGCCCTAGACTTAGAACTACTTGAACCTAACTAACCGAAGGACATCACGCACATCCATGCCCGAGGCAGGATTCGAACCTGCAACCGTAGCAGCCGCGCGGTTCCAGACTGAAGCGCCTATAACCGCTCGGCCACAGCGGCCGGCGCAACGTACTTCCCCCACACACGGTGTATGTCAGTGAGTTCTCCGAAACTGTACCAGTACTGTTTCAACGTATTATACTGTACGTCTCTGAACAGCACTGACTAACGAATGGGCATGTCGTTAATTCATAGTACATGTAAAGACGATACAACAGAGCCACATTATGGACAAGTAAAGTAAGCAAAACCTTCATCATGATTTCTGAGTAACCACGCTCATCCTCCTTGTTTCTTTGCAGGAAATAACGAATGTACATGTAAATAAACAGCACAGGACGTGTAAACTTGTGGGTATGTTACTTGTAGATGAGCTGGAAAACAGTAATGCTAGACAAAGAGGTAAACAAGTTTACTACCATATCTTCGTAAGTTGGCTTTTACGACCCCAGTTTCCCTACCTCAACTTATTCAGTGGAGCATTTTCTATATCCTGTTACACTTTTGCATGCTCTTACGGAAACACCCTATATGAACCATTCGTCATAAAAAAACATAAAATGAAAGGTGGACCTAGTTAAAAGAAAACAAAACCGCCAGTACATCGTCAAGAAGGTACAGAAAAGTGGCGGACAATTTTCATCGACGTATCTCATGTTACCCTGAACACACCGGCTGACTCCGCCGTAGTTGTACAAAATAGGGCCACGATTACAAAAACGAAGGCGGTATGAGCCACACGCGGCGCAGCAAACTTTCGGCGTGCATACAAATACTAGTGTGACAGAACGAGATGCAAACACTGCATTTAGTGTGGCAAGAGGTGTCCAGATGGCGCGCATGGCTAGCGTAAGGCACATTTACGAAAAATAAAAACTACGTAAACGTAATAAATACCGTGACAACCACAAGAAGCCAAAAGTACATTAAGGAACCTATATGTAAAACAAAGTAATTCGTTAAAATGATGACAAAAAGTAGCAAATCAAAATATGTCATTAAAACTGTCTTACTGAGTAGAATAGCTGAACAGCGTATACATACAAAACCAACAATCCAAACATCACGGTATCAGGAACAGGGGCAGTCGTAAGCATTGAAGACTATTGACAAAGACCTGTTTCTAGCCATGAGAATAAAAATATAAGTTGCAAAATATAAAAAAGTAAAGGCACATACTATAAAATAAGGTCATTAATAAGCCCCTCTTTGAAATATAGCTCCCCCAACTTCATACACAATAAAACAAACGAGTTAAAAATTAGGCTGTCGACAAAATAAAAGGTATCACTGTAGCAAAATTCTAAACAATGGAAGCTTTGCATCATATTATACTTGGTTTCTGTTAATCAGTTGATCGTTCAGCAACTTGTCCTCATCGATATAGAGATATTGAACAGTTTCCAACCCCTCGAATAGATTAAACTTTTTCCCCTACTGAGCAAGATGCAGTATTCTCATGTTTTCGAGTGTGAATGACTGGTGCCCGCTTGACTTAAGATCTCCGGAAAACGCAGAATACTGTTTAACCTTGCCTTCCGTCATTAGCATGCGCTCGCTGAACCTGGTCTTAAACATCCTAACGGTCTGGCCTGTATACGGCATTTCACAGTCACTACACTCTAATTTATATACGCCCGTCGGTTCATAATATCCTTATGGGAGAGATCATTGTGAGTGTAATCATGCTGAAGCTTATTACCAGTAGTGAAAACAAGACGCAAGTCCTGGTTCAAAAATGGTTCAAATGGCTCTGAGCACAATGGGACTCAACATCTGAGATCATAAGTCCCCCAGAACTTAGAACTACTTACACCTAACTAACCTAAGGACATCACACACATCCATGCCCGAGGCAGGATTCGAACCTGCGACCCTAGCAGTCACGCGGTTCCGGACTGAAGTGCCTAGGACCGCACGGCCACTGCGGCCGGCAGTCCTGGTTCTTATGAAGCTTAGCCAAATAATAAGAGAGATTCCCCATGAACGGGATCTTCGCAAATTTGGACCTCGAAACAGCGATATGGGGGGACCTCTGTGCTCAGCTACTGATGTTTTTCCTTGACATAACTTATCAACAATTGCAGGAAATTTGGAAATTTTTGGTAAGTTCCTATGGGACTAAACCGCTGAGGTTATAGGTCCCTAGGCTTACACACTACTTAATCTAACTTAAAGTAACTTACGTTAAGGACAACACACACACACCTACACATGCCCGAGGGAGGACTCGAGCCTCCGACGGGGGCAGCCGCGCGAACCGTGGCAAGGCGCCTGAGACCACGCGGCTACCCCGCGTGGCAATTGCAGAACTGTAGGCATTATTTACAGATAGGACCATGCCCCTTCCTTTATCTGTTACTAATTGATTCGTTTCTTGTTTTGCTAGACAATCTGATGATGCCCCACAAGAGTAAAACGTGTTATTGACATTAATTAATTTCGCAACCAGGACTGTTTTTATTCTGTAATACGTTCGAAACTGGTTGCTGTACCACCCTGCCACGATGGAACGGAATAATTTTTATCGACAGCAATTGCTACTGCCAGTGAATACAGGTTCATGTCAATCGGTTTCCATGCGAACATTGTGAAGAGAATTGAATGTTTGTGACATTAGTAGTCCGATATCCCGCATAAGGCTATTGCTCACAAGGGCACACACACTGCGGTGATAGAAGTCATGGGATATCAAGATGCACATACACCGATGCGCCAAAACATTATGACCACTTGTCTAATAGCGTGTTGTTCCAGAAAATGGTTCAAATGGCTCGGAGCACTATGGGACTTAACATCTTAGGTCATCAGTCCCCTAGAACTTAGAACTACTTAAACCTAACTAACCTAAGGACATCACACAACACCCAGCCATCACGAGGCAGAGAAAATCCCTGACCCCGCCGGGAATCGAACCCGGGAACCCGGGCGTGGGAAGCGAGAACGCTACCGCACGAGATGCGGGCGGGACTTAACATCTGAGATCATAAGTCACCTAGACTTAGAACTACTCAAACCTAACTAACGTAAGGACATCACACACATCCATGCCAGAGGCAGAATTCGAACCCGCGACCGTGGCAGCAGCGCGGTTCCGGACTGAAGCGCCTAGAACCGCTCGGCCACAGCGGCCGGCTCGTTTTGTTCCACTTTTCAAACACCGTACATGAGATACAAAAGAAATTTTGTTTCGCATGGATTCTACAAGTCTTTGACTGGGTTCCAGAAGTATGTGGTACCAGATGTCTTACGCATAGGTCAAGCAGTTCCCGCAAATTACGGGGTCATGGTTTACGGGCACGCAGCTGACGCCCGATATGTATTCCAGTGGGTAGAGATCGGGCACATGTGTTGGCCAGACATCATTGTGAATTCACTATTATGTCCCTCAAACCACTGTAGCACGGTTGTGACCTTTCAACACGGGCAGTTATCCTGCTGGAAGATGTCTTCGCTGTATGGGGAGACTTCAAGGATGAAACGATGCAGGGGGTACGCAGTAGTTCTCTGCTATCATGATGCCTTCGAATACCACCACAAATACCATGGAAGCTCACCTCGGTGTATCCCACAGCATAATTCTACCCTCATCGGCCTGCATCTGTTGTACAGTGCATGTTTCGTCCAGCCATTCGCCTGGATGACGGCTTGTAAGGGCCCAACCATTGACTGGCCTGGTGTAATAATGAGATTCATTCGACAGGCGACACGTGTCTATAGATTCACGGTGAAAACTCAGTGATGCAGTGCCCACTGCAATCATAACTGACGATGTCATTGAGTCAACACAGGAACGCGTAGGGGTCGCGTGATGCGGAGTTCCCTGTTCAACAACGGCCTTTGAACGGTGTGCTCCGGAACATTTGTGCGCCTGCACCAGCATTGTACTCTGACGTCAGAACTGCCACTGATCGCTGCCTATCCTGGATTACACAGCGGGGATGCTCCGATCCTTACGTTTTGTTATGAGACGTGATTGTCCAGCCGGCCACGGTGGCCGAGCGGTTCTAGGCGCTTCAGTCCGGAACCGAGCGACTGCTACGGTCGCAGGTTCGAATCCTGCCTCGCACATGGATGTGTGTGATGTCCTTAGGTTAATTAGGTTTAAGTAGTTCTAAGTTCTAGGGGACTGATGACCTCACTTGTTAAG